>NC_052073.1:9422580-10661330 GCF_015852505.1 Tachyglossus aculeatus | reverse complement strand
GCTCAGATATGCTTAAAGGAAACAGATGACCCAGGGGAAAGAGGCTGGAACTGGGAGTCAGAGGATCTGGGTTCTAATCCTGGCTCTGTGTGACCTTGGGAAAGTCACTTAACTTCTCTGTGCCCCGGTTTTCTTGCCTGCACAATGGGGACTCAATACCTGTTCTCCCTTTTTAAACTGTGAGCCCCATGGCTCACACAGTACACGTGAGCTGCACTAACAGTGCTTAGTATAGTGTTTGGCACATAGTAAGCACTTAGCAAATACTATTAATAATAATAATAATAATAACGGTATTTGTTAAGTGCTTACTATGTGCAAAGCACTGTTCTAAGCGCTGGGGGGATACAGGGTGATCAGGTTGTCCCACATAGGGCTCACAGTCTTAATCCCCATTTTACAGATGAGGGAACTGAGGCACAGAGAAGTTAAGTAGCGTGGCTCGGTGGAAAGAGCATGGGTTTTGGAGTCAGAGGTCATGGGTTCAAATCCCGGCTCTGCCAATTGTCAGCTGTGTGACTTTGGGCAAGTCACCTAACTTCTCTGGGCCTCAGTTACCTCATCTGTAAAATGGGGATTAAGACTGTGAACCCCCCCGTGGGACAACCTGATCACCTTGTAACCTCCCCTGCGCTTAGAACAGTGCTTTGCGCATAATAATAATAATAATAATAATAATAATAATGGGATTTATTAAGCACTTACTATGTGCAAAGCACTGTTCTAAGCGCTGGGGAGGTTACAAGGTGATCAGGTTGTCCCATGTGGGGCTCACAGTCTTCATCCCCATTTTACAGATGAGGGAACTGAGGCTCAGAGAAGTGAAGTGACTTGCCCAAGGTCACACAGCAGACATGTGGCAGAGTGGGGATTCGAACCCATGACCTCTGGCTCCAAAGCCCGGGCTCTTTCCACTGAGCCACGCTGCTTCCCTGAAGTAAGTAAGCGCTTAATAGTAAGCGCTTAATAAATGCCATTATTATTATTATTATTATTATTAAGTGACATGCCCAAAGTCCCACTGCTGACAATTGGCAGAGGCGGGATTTGAACACATGACCTCTGACTCCAAAGCCCGGGCTCTTTCCACTGAGCCATGCTCACTGTGAGCCCCACAACATCATCATCATCATATGGCCAAATGCAGGGAAGGTAACAAAAGAATTGTACAACTGCTCTTCTGAGTCTGAAATGTAGAAAATGATTTCCATCCAACTTTCTTTTTTTCTGAACACGCCTCGGGCGTTTCTCTACTTTTTGAGTCAATCCTGCCCTCTAGGGGTCATCCGCGGAAATAGCAGTCGGCGGACAATACGGTAAACTGAATCCCATTCCTGGGCCGTTGGCGCTATCTTACAAGTGAAGTCAATTTATCCCTTTTTGGATACTTACAGATCTCAGAAAGACCCAGAAAAATACAATGCTGTGAAAGGATGAGGGGGATGAAGCTCGGCTTCTTGGAGCATATGGAGAACAAGATGTTTTTTTCCTCTCAAAATGACATCCACAGGTCTAGAAACAAAAATGTAGGAATAACTTTGCCATTAAAGTTGCGATCACAGTTTCCAACCATACGCATCTATATGTCTCTCTCCTTTCTGTGCTTGCATATGTATTTATGTAGACATATTCGTAGGGCATTTGGGTGGGTGTATAGACTATGTATGCCAGTCCATGAATGTGTGTAAAATGATGATGATGGCATTTTATAAAGCGCTTACTATGTGCAAAGCACTGTTCTAAGCGCTGGCGAGGTTACAAGGTGAACAGGTTGTCCCACGAGGGGCTCACAGTCTTCATCCCCATTTTACAGAGGAGGTCACTGAGGCCCAGAGAGGTGAAGTGACTTGCCCAAGGTCACACAGCTGACAAGTGGTGGAGCCGGGATTTGAACCCATGACCTCGGACTCCAAAGCCCAGGCTCTTTACACTGAGCCACACTGCTTCCACAAGCAGCGTGTAAAAACATGCATGTGTAAAAACCATGCAACTTATAGGCCCAGGTTTTGGAGGAAAAAAAGAGAATTAGCTGTAGGCAAGTAAGAATTTTAGTAGCCATCACCTAGATTTTATACCTCTTCAACCTACTGGTATTCTCTGACATCAGACACTTCATTACTCCAGCGCTTAGAACAGTGCTTTGCACATAGTAAGCGCTTAATAAATGCCATTATTATTATTATTATCATTACTACAACAGGAGCGATGGTATATTTGGTGAAAACTGCAAGCTAAGAGGTCGGTCAGATCTGTAGATAGACAGACAGACAGCTATACCAACAAATACATACTGCTAGATAGATCGACAGACAGACACGCATGATTTCTTCAGGGCAGCAGCAACATTCTAGAAATTATAAGTTAAATTAATTCAATAGGTTAAATTCTAGAGAAGCAGTGGGCCTAGTGGGCAGTGCAAGGCCTGGGCGTCAGACCTAAATTCTAATTTCGGCCCTGCCACGTACCTGCTGTATGACTTGGGGCAAGTCACAACTTCTCTGTGCCTCGATTACCTCAATTGTAAAATGGAATTAAGGCTGTGAGCCCCATGTGGGTCATGGACTGTGTCCAACTCAATTGGCTTGTATCTACTCCAGCACTTAATACAGTGCCTGGCACAAAGTAAGAGCTTAACAGATATCATTAAAAAATTCTAGAAGTTAAATTAATTCAAGATTCACAAGAGCCATTAAGCTTCCTGAATCTTTTTAAGATTATAAACAGTTCCCAAATTTTAGCCAGAATGATCTGTGTTGTCTGGCACAATAATTAACTGATTCACAGTGGTGGAACAGAAACTTTTTTTTCACTCTCACACTGTAAAAAATATCCCAGTGCAGCAAAGAGTCCTCACATCTCTAACCCAATTTTCCTGCACCTTCCATTTCATTCATTCAATCGTATTTATTGAGCGCTTTCTGTGTCCAAAGCACTGTATTAAGCGCTTAAGTACATCCTGAGTATACACCTAGCGGGTGGAGCTCTCAATCAATAAATCAATCAAATGCAATTATTGAGTGCTTACTGCATCCAGAGCACGTACTAAGTGCTTGAGACGCTACAATATAACGGAATTCATAGATGTGGTCCCAGCCCACAATGAGCTTACACTCTAGAGAACCTCTCTCGGGGTTGGGGGAGCTAAAGTGATTCCAAATCTTCTAGAAATGTATTTTTCTGTATTTTCCAAAAGCTTAAGACTGTAGGGATGGGTGAGTGGGGAGAATGGAAGAAGAAGCATAGCAGAAGTGGCAGGGGTAGTTGTCAACAACAGCAGCAAGTAATAAGGGGGACGGGAGAGGGAGGTGGAGAGAACTGGCCCCAGGGAACTTAAGGAGAATTTCCCTGAGACAAACCGCGGCCTAGTGGAAAGAGGATGGGCCTGGGAGACAGAAGGACCTGGGTTCTAATCCTTGCTCCGCCACTTACTTGCTGTGTCACTTTGGACAAGTCGCTTCACTTCTCTGAGCCTCACTTACCACACTCCTAAAATGGGGATTAAGACTCTGAGCGCTTTGTGAGATAGGGACTTTGTCCAACCCGATTATCCTATATTTATCCCAGCACTTCAGAACAGTGTGTAGCACATAGTAAGCACTTAAATATGTGCACTTAACTGCACTTAAAAATCACAATTATTAAGGAGAAACAGGAGGAACAGCTGGAGACCCAGCTACAAGAAGCCTCACTCTGCCAACCTCCCTTGAGTGCAGTGCTCGTTTTGATTCCCAGGTCATGCTCTATCCACTACGAATGCTGCCTCTTAGGTAACATCTGGGCCTTGACGGTCTGTTTCACAAGAGGGGAAACTGAGGCCTGGAGCGATCAAGGGACAGTGACGAAGCAATTCAGTCAGAATCACACAGTCCCACCCGGACAGAGTGAGAAGTCAAATCTTTGACTGTCAACTCCAGGGATCCTCCTTTAGGAGGCAAGACTGTTGATCACTTGTGGGCAGAGCAGAATCTTACCAACTCTATTATTTTGTACTCTTCCAAGCGCTTACTACAGTACTCTTCACAGAGAAAGCATTCAATAAATACGATTGATTGATTGGATACAAAAAGTTTTCATCTGTTTCACTCGTGTTTTTCCTCTGGGGAAACACGTGCTATTCTCTTTGTAGTTTTGATCAGCTTTATTTCCATAACATCATTCCAAGCTTAGTTTATGAGATCAATTTACACCTAGGGGGAAGACTAGAATTACACTCAGAAAAATCCTAGTAATTTTTAGCCTTAGGCAGGTAAAAAGTAGATATGATTACACCTGCTTCAAATGAGGCCACTGAAATCCAGACTTTCATCCCACACAAGACCATACCTTTTTTATGGTATTTATTAAGCACTTACTATGTCCCAGGCATTAAAGTGCTGGGGTAGATACAAGCTAATCAATTTGGACACAGTCCCTGTCCCACATGAGGCTCACACTCTTAATCCCCATTATACAGATGAGGTAAATGAGGCACAGAGAAGTGAAATGACTTGCCCAAGGTCACACAGCAGACATGTGGTGGAGTCAGAATTCAAAACCAGGTCCTTCTGATTCCCAGGCCTGTGTATTTTCCACTAGGCCACACTGTTTCAAATCTGAACACATCCAAAAGGTCCCTCTACCCCATTCCCCAAAATAGAGGATCAAAATCAACAATTTTGACCCCAATAAATGTGAAGTAGAAGAATGCTATTTAATTTCCATGAATTGGGCTAATAATTTGTTTGGCTTGTTATACTCATCTCATAATAATATTATTAATAATAATAATGTTTTAAGCATTCACTATGAGCCAAAAGCTGTCCTAAATGCTGGGGTAGATGCAACATAAACAGATTGGACACAGTCCCTTACCCACATGGGGTTCACAGTCTTAATCCCCACTTTACAGATAAGGGAACTGAGGCTCAGAGAAGTGAAGTGACTTGCCCAAGGTCACACAGCAGACATGTGGCGGAGCTGGGATTTGAACCCATGACTTCCGACTCCAAAGCCCCTGCTCTTTCCACTGAGCCACGCTGCTTCTCTTCTCAGGTGGTTCTCAGATGTGGACAGACTCATTACAGCAGCTTCAAAATCAAACAGTGATCACTGGGGGAAGATTTCCAAGCAAGGGTGGGTAATGCTACTGAAACATGGAAAAAACCCAAGGGATTGGAAAGCTAAATAGCAAGTCTATTTCTGCTCTGCTAACATGCCTAACATCGGCTCGCAATCACCAACACTACCTTCCACCTCCCAGATAAAAGACATCACAGATGCATCGAACAACGGCATCGCCATTCATTCTATGGTCGCCTGACTTCATTCAGTTGTATTTATTGAATACAGTTGTATTTATTGAATATTGTGCTTACTGTGTGTGCAAAGCACTGTATTAAGTGCTGGAATGATGAGCAGATAACTGCAGCCAGGAGAGGGGCCGAGGGAGGGGTCAAACATCAGTTTCTACACACAATTTGTAAATATTTATACATCCCTAATACTCTTTGTATATATGACCATTACAGATAAATATGTTCATGTATATTGAATGCCAAAATTGTCCAGCATGGCCTGTGGGTAGAACTTGGACATCAGAAGGACCTGGATTCTAATCCCAGCTCTGCCACTTGACTGCTGGGTGGTCACTTCACTTCTCTGGGCCTCAGTTACCTCATCTGTAAAATGGGGATTAAGACAGTGAGCCCCATGTCTACAGGGAGTCTGTCCAAACTGATGATCTTGTATCTGCCCCAGTGCTTAGTAAGGTGCCATGCTACTTCCTTGCATGTTAAGCATTAAAGGTCAAACACTGCAGTAGACACAGAATGATTAGGTTGGACACAGGCTCCGTCTCACAGGGGCTCATAGTCTAAGGGGGAGGGAGAACAGGCATTTATTTACTCTCCATTTAACAAGTGGGAAAACTGAGGCACCAAGCAGTTAAGTGGCTTGTCCAGGCAAGCGGCAGAGCCAGGGTTAGAGGTCCTCTGACTCCTGGGCGCCTGCTCTTTTCATCAGGCCACACTGTTTCTCAAGATGAAGCCCTCTGTGAGGTGTATCAATCAATCAATGGTATTTATTAAGCATTTACTGTGTGCAGAGCACTGTACTAAGCCCTTGGGAGCACATGTGTGTTTTTCATCCCTGAGAACCAAGTACAGGCCACAAAGGGACTTTTCCCCAGGCCTCGATCAATCAATCAATCAACCAATCAATCGTATTCAGTGAGAGCTTACTGTGTGCAGAGCACTGTACTAAGCACTTGGGAGAGGGCAGTCTCACAATATAACAGTCACGTTCCTTGCCCACAACGAGCTTACAGTCTAGAAGGGAGCCTCCTAAGTCCCAAAGCAATGCTCTTTCCCCTGGACCAACAGCAGGGCTAAAATAGTCCTCAAAAAGCAAGCAATTCTGTCCAGACAATCATTTTCATCCCAAATTCATGAACAGGTCAATTTCCCCTCCAGATGACATAATTAATACCCTTGTTAAAGCTAGGAAGTAAGGCATTGGATATTTTTGAGATAACCTTTCTTTTCAAGCAGAGATTTAGTAACCTAGCAACAGTATGCACACCTCTGAATAGGCTTTAAATAAAATAACAGCTTTTTACACAGAAGGGCCAGGGGCTAGAAGCGGGAGCAATGCACAAGAGCCCACAATCAGTTTCCTTTCTTCGGTGACCCATGAGGCTAATCTCTTCCAGAGAGAGAGGACAGCAGAGAAGGGAGATGGGAGGCTGAAAAGGACAGCTGAGAAGCAGCGTGGCTCAGTGGAAAGAGCACGGGCTTCGGAGTCAGAGGCCATGGGTTCAAATCCCGGCACCACCAATTGTCAGCTGTGTGACTGTGGGCAAGTCGCTTGACTTCTCTGTGCCTCAGTTACCTCATCTGTAAAATGGGGATTGACTATGAGCCCCCTGTGGGACAACCTGATCACCTTGTAACCTCCCCAGCTCTTAAAACAGTGCTTTGCACATAGTAAGCGCTCAATAAATGCCATCATCATTATTATTATTATTAGCTGAGATGGAAAATGTCCCCGAAAGAAGAGGTGAGAGAGGAAAGGTCATCCCTCTTTCTGATTTGGATTGGGAATCTCTACCGATTTGCTTCCAGGTTCCTCCGCAAAAAAATGCAGGTTGGAAGTTGGTTACCTCAGGCTCGGATGGTGCTTTGACCCCCCTGGTCGAGTGAAAATTATTGAGAGATCCTGAGTCAAACCAAGTCCCTCATTCATGGCATTCATTCATTCAGTCATGGTTTTTGAGTGCTTACTGCAGAGCATTGTACTAAATACTCGGGAGTGTACCATACAAAAACAGTCACATTCCCTGCCCAACGAGCTTACAGTCTAGAGGATGAGGTGACAGTCTGGAGGGGCATCAAGTCATACATCAATTTACCTGGAGAGACCAAGCACTGTGGGTGGGGAATAGGCCTATTATACTGTTATACTGTACTCCCCCAAGCACTTTGTACAGTGCTTCTGCACACAGTAAGCACTCAATAAATACAATTGACTGACTTTTTGTTTTTTGTTGTTTTGTCTGTTTTGTTTTCCTTTGGATGTTGTCTAACTTCTGCTTCTAATCACCTCAGGATGCAAGTTTTCAAAGGGAAAGTCCACAGAGTTCGGTAGGAGAGAACTTCATATTGCTATTTGTCTTGGGAGAGTGACTCAGGGTCCTGTGTGCTGATCACTCCATTAGGCACTTGGTATTAATAATTGTGGTATGTGTTAAGCACTTACTATGTGCTGTGCACTGTACTAGGTACTGGGGAAGATACAGGATAATCAGATCAGACACAGTCCCTGTCTCACTTGGGGCTCACCATCAGAGGGGTGGAGAACAGGGGTTTGATCCCCATTTTACAGAAGAGGAAACTGAAGCATTGCGAAGTGACTTGTCCGAGGTCACCCAGCAGGCAAGTGTCTTGAGAAGGAGCGTGGCCTAGTGAAAAGAGCCCAAGCTTGGGAATCAGAAAACCTGGGTTCTAATGCCGACCTCAGCCATGTACCTGCTGGGTGGCCCTGGGCAAGTCACTTACCTTCTCTGTGCCTCAGTTTCCTCATCTGTAAAATGGGGATTCAATATATGTCCTCCCTCTTAGACTGTGAGCCCCACGTGGGACCCGATTATCTTGTATCTACCCCAGCGCTTAGCTCCGTCACTTGTCTGCTGTGTGACCTTTGGCAAGTCACTTAACTTCTCCGTGCTTCAGTTACCTCATCTGTAAAATCGGGATTGAGCCTGTGAGCCCCACGAGGGACAACCGGAATTCCTTGTATCTACCCCAGTGCTTAGAACAGTGCTTGGCACAAAGTAAGTGCTTAACAAATACCATTAGTATTATTATTCAGTGCTTGGCATATATTACATGCTTAACAAATAAGATTTATTATTATGATTATTATTAAGCATCCAAGCCAGGACTAAAATCCACATCTACGGAATCCCAGGACTGTGCTTTTTCCAATGGCCAACACAGCTTCCTATGTTGTAAATTCTGACAGTAGCGTAGGTGATTTTGCTGTCACAATTTAAGAATTCAGAGCTTTGACGACAGATAACTCTTTACTCTGAGGGGGTCCCTACACTTAATAAACTTACCTATTAGGAATATGGCGCAAAAGAAATCATCTTTAATACCCCCAAAAAATGGTTTAGACTGCTTAGGAAGAACTGTACTCGGAATGTGATTGTATTCGTAGAGTTGAGAGGGGAGGGAGGGTAGTTAGTTCAGCCCTTTCTTCCTCTGAAGGGACAACGAAATCTTGGATACCACCTGGAAATAAAAGTTGGTTTTCTGCTCCTGGACACCCGCCTCGCAACACCCCACCTCCCTCCCGCCCACTCTGAACAACCGAAATGAATCACTACACTTTCAAGTGCGGATTACAAAGACTTGTTTGACTCCCTTACCCTGGTTTGAAGCTAATAATTGTTCTCCTGCTCGCTGTCAACTGTCACAATACTTCCTACAGTTGCCTACCCCCCTGCTGTAGCCCACTCTTCCTGCTCACCTCCACCATTATCCGTCCTGTGCTGGCCTTCCCTCGCAACGCTGTCTCCCCTGAACTCCACCCTCACTGATTTGGAACATGGGACAGTGGCAGGGATTCAGCTAGTGACTGAGGCTAGCGCACTCCCTGGCTTCTGTAATTCACTTCCCCTTTCCACTACTTCCCCTTTCCACTTCTGTTTAACTCCACCCTGCTGCTGACTCCTTGGAATTCTTGCTGCAGCCTCCCCACGGGCAAATGGGACATTTGCCAATCCCATCAGCCTTCCTGTTGGTAGCAGGATCAGGTGAGCCAGTGCCTGTTTGCCCGGGTGATTTGCACTGCCAGAGCTCGGCAGAGGCTCCGTGTCTGTTTGGCCTGGCTCAAAATCGTAATCTACTTTCATGTCCACCAACTCTGTACATTCCCAAGTGCTTAGTTCAGTGCACTACACACAGTAAGCACTAAATACCGTTGATTTGATTGTTTGATCTTATATGAAAATTAAATTACCTACTCACTGGCCCTCGATCTCATCTTGCCACTGACACCTTGCTCACCTCCTCCCTCTGGCCTGGGACGCCCTCCTTCTTCATATCCAACATATTTAATCATTTTTATTGAGCATTTACTGTGTGCAAAGCACTGTACTAAGCGCTTGGGAGAGTAGAGAGTACACTACAACAAAAAACAGACACATTCCCTGCTCACAACAAGCTGATCCAAGGGCTGGGGGTTGCCACTCTCCCATCTTCAAAGCCCTAGTAAAATCTCATCTCCTCCGAAAAATTTTCCCTGCCTAATCTCTCATTTCCCCATCCTTTTTGCCCTATCTTCTGTGTTGCCTAAGTATTTGGGCCTGTATCCTTGAATAACAATAATAATACTTACCCCACCCCCATGCCACATTATGTATGTGTCCTTTCACTCTACTGCTTTCCCTATCTGCTCCTAGTCCAAACAGATCATGCCAACCAACTCTATTGCACGGTACCTTCCCGAGCACTTAATACTCCGCTCTGCACACAGTAAGCACTCAGTACATACCATCATCAATAGTATTTATTGAGCACTTCCTGTGTGCAGAGCACTCTAATAAGGGCTTGGGAGAGGACAATATAACAGTTGGTAGACACATTCCCTGACCACGACAAACTTACAGTCTAGAGGGGGAGACGGACGTTATTTTTTTAAAAAATTATACTATTTAATTTATAGATATGCATAAAAGTGCTGTGGGGCTGAGGGTGGGGCAAATATCAAATGCCCCAAAGTCACAGATCCAAGTGGGGAGCAGCGTGGCTTAGTGGAAAGAGCACAGGCTTGGAAGTCAGAGGTTGTGGGTTCTAATCAATCAATCAATCAATCAATCGTATTTATCGAGCACTTACTGTGTGCAGAGCACTGTACTAAGCTCTTGGGAAGTACAAGTTGGCAACATAATCCCAGCTCCACCATGTGTCTGCTGTGTGACCTTGGGCAAGTCGCTTAACTTCTCTGCGCCTCAGTTACCTCATCTGTAAAATGGGGATTAAGACGCTGAGCCCCACGTGCGACAACCTGATTACCTTGTATCTACCCCAGCGCTTAGAACAGTGCTTGGCACATAGTAAGTGCTTAATACCATTATTATTATTACTGTTAAGTGCATAGATGACACAGAAGGGAAAAGGAGCCAGGAAAAAGAGGACTTTATCGGGGAAAGTCTCTTGCACGAAATGTGACCTTAACAAGGCTTCAAAGAATGAAAATGTAGTCTTTACACTTTACCCTGGGTGCATATAATTACATTCTTTAATTCTCCTCACCTAGCTGCATCTAATGCCAACGATACCGTCCTTCTGTCCTTGAGCTTTGGGGCAGCTGTGAATGGAATGACAGTATAGCAGCTTCAATCAAACTGAGGGCTTCTTGGACTATCTTGGATAAGTCTGACCTCCTGAAGATCAACCCATCTGCCTTCTACAAATGCAAAGAGACGTGGCGTTTTATTTGTATTAAGTGATCGATGGAGAAGGAGCAGAAGATGTTGAGAACCTGGTATGAGAAGAAATGACTGTAGTGGCAGGGTGGAGGGAGTACATTCATCACTCATTTTGCTTTCCCTCTTCCTCTTTCCTGCAAGGCTGTTCTTGGGTCCTATAGCTGTACTGGGGTGGGCTGGGGGAGGGGTTCGGGAAGCAGAAAATGTGATGATGTCTTTCCTTGTTTTTCGCTGATACGGATATATTAACCAACTTTTATAGCTGAACGCCCATCCGCATAAAGTTCTAGAAAGCAGAGGAAACAACTCTCAAGCAGCAGGGAGCTGGCAAACAGAATCCATAGAGCAGGTCCTGTATGCTCTCTCCATCTGTACTTTTTTTACCCTTCTATAATCAGTAGAAGAACAAAATGTATTTGAAGTCAGATTATTAAAACCTCTGAGAAAAGGTCTACGCATGCTTTTCCCCTGAAAACTGTTCTCTCTCTCCATTACGAATAGACTGTAACCTCATTGTGCACAGGGAACGTGTCTGCTAACTCTGTCATATTGAACTCTCCCAAGTGCTTAGTAAGTGCTCTGCACATAGTAAGCACTCAATAAGCACAATTGATCGATTGGTGAATTGACCATTTCCATTCCTGTCTGTTCCATTCTGTACTCCCTCACAGGTTCTAAAACCTTAGGAACTTTGTCTGCTCTAGCTAGGTTTATACAACTCTCGTTCTTCTGTGATATGTCACCATTTTAACGGGAGGGGTTTTCATTAAGATATATATTTTGTCCCAACAAAATATACCAAGATACAATACCCCCCCCCCCCCCCCCCGCCTAAAAACAATGTTAGATCAGTGATTATTACTTTAGGAGGAAGCAACAGAAAAAGTGAACCAAAATGATCCTATTTTTCCTTCCTAGCATTGCCACTGAATACGAAAATTAGAGAGGAAAATTTCTGACATATACCCAGGACACATGAGTTGTCTGAATCAACTATTCTTTACCGGATCCTATAGAATCTCCTTCGTCCTTGAAAAAAAAAATTCCACAGTTTCTTCTCTTCAAGATATTTCTGACACTAATGATTGGTACCTAATTTGTTAGCCAGTTTTTGCTACTGAAATTTAATGGAAAGATTTACAGCTCATCAGGAGAGATGTCACTACAGTATCTCACTGATGAACTGTCTCACTATTTGAAAACAAATCGAAATTTTTAGAGAAGTCAAAATATTGTCACTTCTGTTCTTCACTGTTTTCACACACAAAAAGAGGCCCATTGAGTAATAGAGATTTCACGATTATCGATTTCTAAGTGGGGAAACAGTTTTTAAATTCAGTACATGTCACGTATATAAAAATTTTAGCTGTCTTTCATTTCGAAGATGATGCTGCACACAGTGGCATTTGAGTGACTTTAAAAAGTTTCAGAAATTCTTTGTTTAAAAATCAAATGTCACTAAGAGACCGGATTTCTACAGTCTGCTCTTTTTCTCTCAAAATAACAAAGTGATCCTGACCCAAACAGAAAAATATCTCCAGAGGAGGAAGCTCTCCCAGGTGCTTTTTTTTTCTTTCAATACTTTAGATTATATCACCTTCCAAGTCAAATTATGCTCTCTGAGGGCCTCAGTGTTACTCTAAAGAAAACGTTACGGGAGTCAGACCGTTTTTAAAATTGGAAAGTACAGAGATGCATGAGTCTCATCTAATTAATGACAAAAGGAATCAGCATCCAGGATCAAATTTCCCATCAACGAATGTATTTCTGGATAGTCTATAAATGGGAAGAACATATGTAAGCATCATATTGGGAAATAGCTTCCTTTTCTCACTCGAGGTGGGAATTAGCTTTCTTTTCTCACTCGTAGTCGTTCAGGACACGGAAATACACAGAGAAGTATCTCTACCCAGAGCCAACTTCCAACTTTAGATAGCATATTCTAATTATTCCACAGAGAATGCAGTCATTGTCCTAAAGGACTAACAGGAGATTAATAATTATCATAAAAGAACAGGAAATTAAAATGTTTTCACAATCACTAAGTTCATTTTACTTCTGTCATTCATCTTGAAAGAGGATACGGTTCTTCATTTTTTCAAATAGCAATTTCTCACTCGGAGAGCTTGTGAATTCAGAATTGTATACCGCCTCTTGTCTGCTGTGTGATCTTGGGCAAGTCAATTACCTTCTCGGTGCCTCAGTTACCTCATCTGTAAAAAGGGGATTAAGACAGTGAGTCCCTTGTAGGACACGGACTGTGTCCAAACTGATTATCAGCTTCAGTACTCGCTCTGGCATGTAGTTAGCCCTTAACCTCTTTTAGGTGACGGTTGCCTGGCAGATTTTTGGGGCAATACCCCCAAAAAGGGTAATGTGTAAAACTGTCCTTTGCTAATTACATCATCATCACTTTCAGGACTGATGGTGAGCTAACAAGAACCTGCTCTGCACACAGTAAGCGCTCAATGAATACGACTGAATGAATGAAACTTTCATCTTAGAAAAGGGCAAGCAGTAATATCTCAGTATTGAATGGGAACGCCCCTGAAAAGCTTATGGCCTAGTGGAAACAGCATGGGCCTGGGAGTTGGAGCACCTGAGTTCTAATCCCCGGTCCACCACGTGTCTGCTGTGTGACCTTGGGCAAGTAACAATGTCTCTGTGCCTCAGTTTCCTCATCTGTAAAATGGGGATTTTACACCTGTCTTCCCCTTGGACTCCGAGCCCCATCTGGGACAGGGACCAGGTCCAACCTGCTTATAACACGTCGACCCCAGTGCTTGACACAGAGTAAGTGCTTAAATAGCACTATTATTTTTATTACCACCCACAATCACCTCTACACTTAGGTCAGGAATGTGATTCAATCAACAGTACTTACTGAGCTTTTAATGTGGGCAGACACATTTTGGAGAGTACGATAAAGCTGGTGGGCACAATCTCTGCCCTCACAGAGCTTATTCATTCCATCGTATTTATTGAGCGCTTACTGTGTGCGGAGCGCTGTACTAAACGGGCCCACAGCTTACAGTCTAAAGGGATCCGGGAGATTCTGAATAAGCCGGAGTTTCACTCAATTACATTTATTGAGCATATACTGTGTGCAGACCACTGTACTGAGTGAGTTGCGGGGGGGCTCAGCTGACCAAGACCAGCTAAAATTACTAAAATTCACTTCATTGCACACTTGTCCTAAATTTTTAAGGCCCTGGGGGTGTTCTAGACTAAAGGGATCTCAGCCCCTTTGAACAGCTGCCTAGAGGCTCTAGAGGGACAGGAAGCTTGGCAACTTGCACAGGCAATAAAGGTGATAACTGTTAAATCTTTACTCTGTGTTGAACATTCATTCAGTCATACTGAGCGCTTACGGTGTGCAAAGCACTGTATTTAGCGCTTGGGAGAGTACAAGACACAATCCCTGCCCACAATGAACTTGGTCTAGAGTACTGAACTAAGCGGTGGAGTACATATAACAGTGCTTTGCGCATAGTAAGCGCTTAACAAATGCCATCATTATTATATAAAATAGGTCGAACACCGTCCTTTGGCCCACATGGGTCTCCCAGGCCAAACGGTGTTCAGTGAAGCTGCAATGGGGGTTCGCACTGAAGAAACTATAAAGCCCTGGTGCAGGCAGTGTGAACTATAATGGCATCAACCAATTCAACCTGCGGACCCCAAGACTCACATTACGCACACCTCCTCTGTCAGAACACAGAATGAAGTGAATAACATCATACTCCCTCCATCTGGCAGAACTCTAACCTGGTGTAGACAGAACTGGCCCCAAACTAAGGCATTTCTCCTCTCTCTCCCACACCCTCCCTATTGCTTTGGGTGTTTAAACCACGGAACTCGGCAGGCCGAGTGAGGCTGGACGCTGACAAGACTCACCCTGGATATATAAGCGTCCAGTCCCATAGAATTACAGAACACTGGAGGAGCAGCTGAAAACCAGATGGTCATCCTAACGAGACTGGAACGCTGAGGCGCATAAAAGACCAAATGGTATCCCCTCAATCTATAAATATTTACTGAATGGCTACTGTGTACAGAGCACTGAACTAAGCCCTTGGAAGACTGCAAGAGTTGCTAAACCTGATCCCTGCCCACCAGGAGCTTACGGTCTAAGAGGGTGAGACAGACATTGAAATACATTACAGAGAGGGGAAAGGGTAAAATATAGGTATCTAAGTGCTGTGGGGCTGGGGGTGAGGTGAATATCAAGTACATAAGGGGTACATTGGTAATACAGAAGGGCAAATACTAAGCCCCCCTTTCCCTCTGCTCTCCTTCCCTTCTCCATCATCCCAAATCATTCCCTTGGCTGTACCCCCCGTCCCTGCAGCACTTGTGTATATATATGTACATAGTTATACTTACAATTCTATTTATTCATTAATGATGTGTATATATACTTCTATTTATTTATAATGATGCTACTGATGCCTGTTTACTTGTTTTGATGTCCGTCTCCCCGCTTCTAGACTGTGAGCCCGTTGTGGGCAGGGAATGTCTCTTGCTGAATTGCATTCTCCCAAGTGCTTAGTACAGGGCTCTACACATAGTAAGTGCTCAATACAATTGAATGAATGAACAAATAAGGGAAGTGAGGGCTGTCGGGGTTGGAGATGTGATTTTAGTAAAATTTTGAAGATGGAGATGTGATTTTAGTAAGAGGACCCTGAAGATGGGGAGAGTGGTGGTGGACTGTCTGATATGAAAGGAGAGGGAGTTCCAGGCCGGTGGGGTCGGCAGCGAGATAAATTGAGATTTCGGTACAATGAGGTTGGTGTTGGAGGAGCGAAGTGTACGGGTTAGGTCATAGCAGATAAGTGAAGTAATGACGCGATTGACCGGTTTAAATTGGCTTGTCTTATCCCCCCGTCCCTTGCCCTCCCACCCACACCCTCCTTTTTCTGTTATCTGTTCTCCCCTTGTTTGAAACTTGGGCTTTTTGGGTCCATCTCTGCAGATCCGCACTGGGTGGCTCCCTAATGACATCGTTTAATACAAACGGGATCTGAAGCAGGCCCTGAGGCAAAAAGTCCTTCAGAGCAATTGTGGAATAATTATCAAAGTGGTTTCACTAATTTAAGTGAGGGATAACGGTAGCCGAAAGAGAAAGGTCACCTACTATACAGTGACGGGGGGGGGGGGGGGGGCAAGAGATGGCCCAAGAAAAGGGCCCCAAAGAATTTCCTCCACCCCCACCTCACACCCAGGAGGGTCTTGAGGCTCCCCCGGAAGACATCCGAGGGAGCTCACGGCCCTTCCAAAGGTCCTCCTTGTCCTCATCGCCAAACACGGATTATGAGGATGAATCGCCTTGAAGGACGAGGCCCCCACCAACGTCGGAAACCTGGTTCTGACCTTCGCGGAGGAACTCTGTAATTTCCCCGGCTCCCCACCGGACTCAGAATGAGGTACAAGGCCTCAACTCCGGGTGCTTTTTTCCGCTTCGGGAACGACACCTCACCGGGTGGCAAATCCACAGGCCCACCGCCACTATTTTATTGATTTACAAGGGAGGAACCCCGGCTCTCCCCCTGCCCCCCCAAAATCCCGAAGCGGGAGAGGACGATAGCGGAAGGGGTGTTTTCTTTGGGGTTGATGATCACAAGACGGCGCCGGGCACATTCACGGACTTAAAATGATGAGGATGAACTGGAATCAACGTTCGATCTGGCTTTTAATAGTGGAAAATAGAAATTTTACCCCAAACAGCCCCATCTACATAGTTGCAAAAACACGGAGCCTTCGGAACCGCCACCCGAACCTCGCCTCGGTAAAGGAGCGATGGCTAATTTCTAAGGGGAAGCGGCGTGGCTCAGTGGAAGAGCCCAAGGCTTTGGAGTCGGAGGTCATGGGTTCGAATCCCGGCTCCGCCGCTTGTCAGCTGTGTGACTCCGGGAGAGTCACTATCCGAACCTCGCCTCGGTAAAGGTGCGACGGCTAATTTCTAAGGGGAAGCGGCGTGGCTCAGTGGAAAGAGCCCGGGGCTTTGGAGTCGGAGGTCGTCGGTTCGAATCGCGGCTCCGCCGCTTGTCAGCTGTGTGACTCCGGGAGAGTCACTATCCGAACCTTGCCTCGGTAAAAGAGCGATGGCTAATTTCTAAGGGGAAGCGGCGTGGCTCAGTGGAAAGAGCCCGGGGCTTTGGAGTCGGAGGTCGTGGGTTCGAATCGCAGCTCCGCCGCTTGTCAGCTGTGTGACTCCGGGAGAGTCACTATCCGAACCTCGCCTCGGTAAAGGAGCGACGGCTAATTTCTAAGGGGAAGCGGCGTGGCTCAGTGGAAAGAGCCCGAGGCTTTGGAGTCGGAGGTCGTGGGTTCGAATCCCGGCTCCGCCGCTTGTCAGCTGTGTGACTCCGGGAGAGTCACTATCCGAACCTCGCCTCGGTAAAGGAGCGACGGCTAATTTCTAAGGGGAAGCGGCGTGGCTCAGTGGAAAGAGCCCGAGGCTTTGGAGTCGGAGGTCACGGGTTCGAATCCCGGCTCCGCCGCTTGTCAGCTGTGTGACTCCGGGAGAGTCACTATCCGAACCTCGCCTTGGTAAAGGAGCGACGGCTAATTTCTAAGGGGAAGCGGCGTGGCTCAGTGGAAAGAGCCCGAGGCTTTGGAGTCGGAGGTCGTGGGTTCGAATTCCGACTCCGCCGCTTGTCAGCTGTGTGACTCCGGGAGAGTCACTATCCGAACCTCGCCTCGGTAAAGGAGCGACGGCTAATTTCTAAGGGGAAGCGGCGTGGCTCAGTGGAAAGAGCCCGGGGCTTTGGAGTCGGAGGTCGTCGGTTCGAATCCCGGCTCCGCCGCTTGTCAGCTGTGTGACTCCGGGAGAGTCACTATCCGAACCTCGCCTTGGTAAAGGAGCGACGGCTAATTTCTAAGGGGAAGCGGCGTGGCTCAGTGGAAAGAGCCCGAGGCTTTGGAGTCGGAGGTCGTGGGTTCGAATCCCGACTCCGCCGCTTGTCAGCTGTGTGACTCCGGGAGAGTCACTATCCGAACCTCGCCTCGGTAAAGGAGCGACGGCTAATTTCTAAGGGGAAGCGGCGTGGCTCAGTGGAAAGAGCCCGGGGCTTTGGAGTCGGAGGTCGTCGGTTCGAATCGCGGCTCCGCCGCTTGTCAGCTGTGTGACTCCGGGAGAGTCACTATCCGAACCTCGCCTCGGTAAAGGTGCGACGGCTAATTTCTAAGGGGAAGCGGCGTGGCTCAGTGGAAAGAGCCCGGGGCTTTGGAGTCGGAGGTCGTCGGTTCGAATCGCGGCTCCGCCGCTTGTCAGCTGTGTGACTCCGGGAGAGTCACTATCCGAACCTTGCCTCGGTAAAAGAGCGATGGCTAATTTCTAAGGGGAAGCGGCGTGGCTCAGTGGAAAGAGCCCGGGGCTTTGGAGTCGGAGGTCGCGGGTTCGAATCGCGGCTCCGCCGCTTGTCAGCTGTGTGACTCCGGGAGAGTCACTATCCGAACCTCGCCTCGGTAAAGGAGCGATGGCTAATTTCTAAGGGGAAGCAGGGTGGCTCAGTGGAAAGAGCCCGGGGCTTTGGAGTCGGAGGTCGCGGGTTCGAATCCCGGCTCCGCCGCTTGTCAGCTGTGTGACTCCGGGCGAGTCACTTGGCTTCTCTGGGCCTCAGTACCCTCACCTGTAAAACGGGGATGAAGACTGCGAGCCCCCCCGCGGGACAACCCCATCACCTCGTAACCTCCCCAGCGCTTAGAACAGGGCTTCGCACGCGGTAAGCGCTTAATACAGGCCACCGTTATTAAGCCTGGACTAGGCGAGTGGAACGAAAGGACGCGAAATGCGCCGAGGAAGAAGGTGGGGAAGAGCGGCGAGCGTCCCGGGAGGACGACCGCGCCGTTGGCCCGGGTCCGCCGCCGCCGCCCACCCGGGGGAGGGTCCCGCGGCGGGCCCGGAGCACGTCCGCCGTCCGTCAGTAGCGGGGGAAGGTGGGGTCGACGGAGGCGGCCCAGGCCATGAGCCCGCCGACGATGTCCTTGGCGTCGAGGGGCTGGAGGGCGGGCGAGCGGCGCAGGATCTCGACGGCCTTCTGGGAGTCGTTGCCCCGCTTGCAGACGACGAAGACGGGGAAGGGGGCCCCGGGGGGCAGGCGGGCCCGGCCCCGGGCCACGGCCTCGGCCAGGGCGCGCAGGGCGTCCTCGTCCCCGCGCTCCAGCCGGGCCAGCGGGACGGGCAGGGCGTGGGGCAGGCGGCAGATGTCCACCTCGACGGGCGGCCGCACGTCCAGCAGCAGGTGGGGGTGGCGGCGGTCCAGCAGGCCGCGGTAGCGCTCGGGGGAGACGCGGAGCTCGGCGGGCAGCGGGCGGGGGGCCGGGCAGCGGCCGCCCCCGCAGAAGGCCTCGTAGTCGGGCAGGGCGTCGAGGCTGAGGCGGGGCCGCTCGCCGCAGGCCGGGCAGTCGGGGCGGCGGCCCCGCAGGCGCACGCAGCGGAAGGGGCGGCCGGCGTGGCCGTCGGCCAGGGCGTCGAAGAGGAGCAGGCGGCCGCTGTAGGAGGGCGGCAAGCCGGCGGCCAGCTTCAGCACCTCCAGGGCCTGCAGGCAGCCCAGCACGCCGGGCACGACGCCCAGCACGCCGCCGTCGGCGCAGCTGGTGACGGCGCGGGCCGGCGGCGGGCGCGGGAAGGCGCAGCGGTAGCACGGCCCGCCGCCGTGGTGGAAGACGGCCAGCTGGCCCTCCAGCCGCAGGGCGCTGGCCGAGACGAGCGGCCGGCCGGCCAGCACGCAGGCGTCGCTCACCAGGTAGCGCGTGGGCGCGTTGTCGGAGCAGTCGGCCACCACGTCGTAGCGGCCGACCAGGGCGGCGGCGTTGGCCGGCCGCAGGGCCCCGGCGTGGGCCACCACCTGCACGGCCGAGTTGAGGCGGCGCAGGGCGGCGGCGGCCGAGTGCGCCTTGGGCCGGCCCGCCCGCGCCGCCGCCTCGCCGTGCAGCACCTGGCGCTGCAGGTTGCTCGGCTCCACCGTGTCGGGGTCCAGCAGGCCCAGCCGGCCCACGCCGGCCGCCGCCAGGTACTGGGCCAGCGGGCAGCCCAGCCCCCCGCAGCCCACCACCAGCACCGACGAGCCGCACAGCCGCAGCTGCCCGCGCACGCCCAGCTCCGGCAGCACCAGCTGCCGGCTGTACCGCTCGATCTCCTCGGCCGTCAGGGCGGTCCGGGCCGGCAGCGGCTCCTCGTCCGTCGCCGCCGGCGCCGCCATCCGCTCCGCCTCCTCCAGCCGCCGCCTCAGCTGGCCCAGCTCGTCCTCGCGCCGCTCCACCTCGGCCCTCAGCGCCGACACGTCCTCCCCCGCCGCCGCCATGACGCCGGAACTGGGCCGCCTTCTCCTCAGACGCCCGCCGGAGGGACGGCCCACAGCGCCCAGTCATTCGGTCAGTCAGTCGTTCATTCAGTTAGTCAGTCATTCAGTCAGTCATTAATTCGGTCAGTCATTCATTCATTCAGTTAGTCAGTCAGTCAGTCAGTCATTCAGTCATTCATTCAGTCAATCATTCATTCAGTTAGTCATTCATTCATTCATTCAGTCAGTCAGTCAGTCAGTCAGTCATTCAGTCAGTCAGTCATTCAGTCATTCATTCATTCATTCAGTCAGTCAGTCAGTTGTTCATTCATTCATTCATTCATTCATTCAGTCAGTCAGTCATTCAGTCAGTCAGTCATTCGTTCATTCATTCATTCATTCCGTCAGTCAATCAGTCAGTCAGTCATTCAGTCGTTCATTCATTCATTCATTCATTCAGTCAGTCAGTCATTCAGTCATTCATTCATTCATTTAGTCATTCATTCATTCATTCAGTCAGTCATTCATTCAGTCAGTCAGTCATTCAGTCAGTCAGTCATTCAGTCATTCATTCAGTCGTTCAGTCAGTCATTCAGTCAGTCATTCAGTCATTCATTCAGTCATTCAGTCATTCACTCGTATTTTTTTTTAATATTTGTTAAGCGCTTACTACGTGCCAAGCACTGTTCTAAGCACCGGGGAGGTTACAAGGCGTTCGGGTTGTCCCACGGCGGGGGGGGGTGTGTGCTCACGGTCTTCATCCCCATTTTACAGATGAGGGAACTGAGGCCCAGAGAATCATCATCATCATCATCAGGCCCAGACTGAGCCCCTTCCCCCCAGACTGAGCCCCTTCCTCCCAGACTGAGCCCCTTCCTTCCTCTCCCCCTCGTCCCCCTCTCCACCCCCCCCCGTCTTACCTCCTTCCCTCCCCACAGCACCTGTATATATGTATATATGGTTGTGCATATTTGTTACTCTATTTATTTATTTATTTATTTATTTTACTTGTACATATCTATCCTATTTATTTTATTTTGTTAGTATGTTTGGTTTTGATCTCTGTCTCCCCCTTTTAGACTGTGAGCCCGTTGTTGGGTAGGGACTGTCTCTATATGTTGCCAACTTGTACTTCCCAAGCGCTTAGTACAGTGCTCTGCACATAGTGAGCGCTCAATAAATACGATTGATGATGATGATGATGATTCAGTCATTCGTTCAGTCAGTCATTCAGTCAGTCATTCAGTCATTCATTCAGTCATTCAGTCATTCACTCGTATTTTTTTTTAATATTTGTTAAGCGCTTACTACGTGCCAAGCACTGTTCTAAGCGCCGGGGAGGTTACAAGGCGATCGGGTTGTCCCACGGGGGGGGGGGGGGGGGGGGGGTGCTCACGGTCTTCATCCCCATTTTACAGATGAGGGAACTGAGGCCCAGAGAATCATCATCATCATCATCAGGCCCAGACTGAGCCCCTTCCCCCCAGACTGAGCCCCTTCCCCCCAGACTGAGCCCCTTCCCCCCAGACTGAGCCCCTTCCTTCCTCTCCCCCTCGTCCCCCTCTCCATCCCCCCACGTCTTACCTCCTTCCCTCCCCACAGCACCTGTATATATGTATATATGGTTGTACATATTTGTTACTCTATTTATTTATTTATTTTACTTGTACATATCTATCCTATTTATTTTATTTTGTTAGTATGTTTGGTTTTGTTCTCTGTCTCCCCCTTTTAGACTGTGAGCCCACTGTTGGGTAGGGACTGTCTCTATGTGTTGCCAATTTATACTTCCCAAGCGCTTAGTACAGTGCTCTGCACATAGTAAGCGCTCAATAAATACAATTGATGATGATGAGGATTCAGTCATTCGTTCAGTCAGTCATTCAGTCATTCAGTCATTCACTCGTATTTTTTTTAATATTTGTTAAGCACTTACTACATGCGAAGCACTCTTCTAAGCGCTGGGGAGGTTACAAGGCGATCGGGTTGTCCCACGGGGGGCGGGGCTCACGGTCTTCATCCCCATTTTACAGATGAGGGAACTGAGGCCCAGAGAATAATCATCATCATCATCAGGCCCAGACTGAGCCCCTTCCCCCCAGACTGAGCCCCTTCCCCCCAGACTGAGCCCCTTCCTTCCTCTCCCCCTCGTCCCCCTCTCCATCCCCCATCTTACCTCCTTCCCTTCCCCACATCAATCATCATCATCATCAATCGTATTTATTGAGCGCTTACTATGTGCAGAGCACTGTACTAAGCGCTTGGGAAGTACAAATTGGCAACACATAGAGACAGTTCCTGCCCAACAGTGGGCTCACAGTCTAAAAGGGGGAGACAGAGAACAAAACCAAACATGGGGAGGGGAAGGAGGTAAGGTGTGGGGGAGCTGTGTGATTTGGGGCAAGTCACCTTTCTTCCCACAGCACCTGTATATATGTATATACGTTTGTACATATTTATTACTCTATTTATTTATTTATTTATTTATTTATTTATTTTACTTGTACATATCTATTCTATTTATTTTATTTTGTTAGTATGTTTGGCTTTGTTCTCTGTCTCCCCCTTTTAGACTGTGAGCCCTCTGTTGGGTAGGGACTGTCTCTATATGTTGCCAAGTTGTACATCCCAAGCTCTTCGTACAGTGCTCTGCACATAGTAAGCGTTCAATAAATATGATTGATGATGATGATGATGATGATGATGATGATGATGATGATGATGATCATCATCATCATCATCATCATCATCATCATCATCATCATCATCAATCGGAGAAGCAGCGTGGCTCAGTGGCAAGAGCCCGGGCTTTGGAGTCAGAGGTCATGGGTTCAAATCCCAGCCCTGCCAATTGTCAGCCGTGTGGCTTTGGGCAAGTCACTTCACTTCTCTGGGCCTCAGTTACCTCCTCTGTAAAATGGGGATTAAAACTGTGAGCCCTCAGGGGGACAACCTGATCACCTTGTAACCTCCCCAGCGCTTAGAACAGTGCTTTGCACATAGTAAGTGCTTAACAAATACCATTTTGCACTTTTATTCATTCATTCATTCAACGTATTGAGCGCTTCCTGTGGGCAGAGCACTTTCACTCATTCAGTCAGTCGTATCAATCAATCAATCAATCGTATTTATTGAGCGCTTACTATGTGCAGAGCACTGTACTAAGCGCTTGGGAAGTACAAATTGGCAACATATCGAGTGGCACTTTCATTCATTCATTCAATCGTATTTATTGAGCGCCTAGTGTGCAGGGCACTGTACTAAGCGCTCGGGAAGCCCAAGGTGGCAACATAGAGAGACGGTCCCTACCCAACATCCATGCATTCATTCAGTCGTATTTATTGAGCGCTTCTAGTGGGCAGGGACTGTCTACGTTGCCAACTTGGACTTCCCAAGCGCTTAGTGCAGTGTTCTGCACACTGTAAGTGTTCAATAAATTCGATTGATCGATTGAGATTGATTAGAAGTGGGAAGGCCTCCTCAGAGATCCCCCAACAAAGAGAACCAAAACGCTATTGTTCCCTCGACCCCCCCCCCCCGACCGCGTGGAATGGTTTCGTCCACGGGGAAGGCCAGATTGTGGACGCTGCCCACCGTCCCCCCACGTTTTTGTAGGGTTGGTACGTCCCGATTAGCCCCGCCCCGCGCCTCGCGCCTCGCGCCTTTCCGCTTCCGGTTGGTGACGCACTTCCGGCATGGCCTCCGGAGGTGGAGGAGGCGGCGATGGCGGCCGGAGCGGGCGGCCCGGGCAGGCCGATAAATACTCGGTCCTCCTGCCCACCTACAACGAGCGGGAAAATTTACCCCTCATCGTCTGGCTGCTGGTGAACACCTTCGGGGAGAGGTACCCTCCGCCTTCCCTCACGCCCACATTAATAACGATAATAATAATAATAATAATGCTTTTTGTTAGGCGCTTACTATGTGAAGAGCGCTGGGCAATGATG
The DNA here is from genome assembly GCF_015852505.1 of Tachyglossus aculeatus. Taxonomy (NCBI): domain Eukaryota; kingdom Metazoa; phylum Chordata; class Mammalia; order Monotremata; family Tachyglossidae; genus Tachyglossus; species Tachyglossus aculeatus. The sequence goes on along the minus strand of NC_052073.1, from coordinate 10,637,121 downwards.
GCGTCTGTTAAGCGCTTTCTATGCGCAAAGCGCTGTTCTGAGCGCTGGGTAATGATGGCATCTATTAAGCGCTTTCTATGCGCAAAGCACTGTTCTAAAGCGCTAGATAATGATGACATTTATCAATAATAATGATAATGGCATTTATTAAGCGCTTTCTATGCGCAAAGCACTGTTCTAAAGCGCTAGATAATGATGGCATTTATTAATTATAATAATAATGGCATTTATTAAGCGCTTACTATGTGCGAAGCACTGTTCTAAGCGCTTTCTATGCGCAAAGCACTGTTCTAAAGCGCTAGCTAATGATGGCATTTATTAATAATAATAATGGCATTTATTAAGCGCTTACTATGTGCAAAGCACTGTTCTAAGCGCTTTCTATGCGCAAAGCACTGTTCTAAAGCGCTAATGATGGCGTTTATTAATTATAATAATAATGGCATTTATTAAGCGCTTACTATGTGCAAAGCACTGTTCTAAGCGCTTTCTATGCGCAAAGCACTGTTCTAAAGCACTGGATTATGATGGCATTTATTAAGCGCTTTCTATGCGCAAAGCACTGTTCTAAAGCGCTGGGTAATGATGGCATTTATTAAGCTCTTTCTATGCGCAAAGCACTGTTCTAAAGCGCTAGATAATGATGGCATTTATTAAGCGCTTACTGTGTGCGAAGCACCGTTCTAAGCGCTTTCTATGCGCAAAGCACTGTTCTAAAGCGCTGGGTAATGATGGCATTTATTAAGCGCTTTCTATGCGCAAAGCACTGTTCTAAAGCGCTAGATAATGATGGCATTTATTAATTATAATCGTAATGGCATTTATTAAGCGCTTACTATGTGCGAAGCACTGTTCTAAGCGCTTTCTATGCGCAAAGCACTGTTCTAAAGCACTGGATTATGATGGCATTTATTAAGCGCTTTCTATGCGCAAAGCACTGTTCTAAAGCGCTGGATAATGATGGCATTTATTAATTATAATAATAATGGCATTTATTAAGCGCTTACTATGTGCGAAGCACCGTTCTAAGCGCTTTCTATGCGCAAAGCACTGTTCTAAAGCGCTGGGTAATGATGGCATTTATTAAGCGCTTTCTATGCGCAAAGCACTGTTCTAAAGCGCTGGGTAATGATGGCATTTATTAATTATAATAATAATGGCATTTATTAAGCGCTTACTATGTGCGAAGCACCGTTCTAAGCGCTTTCTATGCGCAAAGCACTGTTCTAAAGCGCTGGGTAATGATGGCATTTATTAAGCGCTTTCTATGCGCAAAGCACTGTTCTAAAGCGCTAGATAATGATGGCATTTATTAATTATAATCGTAATGGCATTTATTAAGCGCTTACTATGTGCGAAGCACTGTTCTAAGCGCTTTCTTTGCGCAAAGCACTGTTCTAAAGCACTGGATTATGATGGCATTTATTAAGCGCTTTCTATGCGCAAAGCACTGTTCTAAAGCGCTGGATAATGATGGCATTTATTAATTATAATAATAATGGCATTTATTAAGCGCTTACTATGTGCGAAGCACCGTTCTAAGCGCTTTCTATGCGCAAAGCACTGTTCTAAAGCGCTGGGTAATGATGGCATTTATTAAGCGCTTTCTATGCGCAAAGCACTGTTCTAAAGCGCTGGGTAATGATGGCATTTATTAATTATAATAATAATGGCATTTATTAAGCGCTTACTATGTGCGAAGCACCGTTCTAAGCGCTTTCTATGCGCAAAGCACTGTTCTAAAGCGCTGGGTAATGATGGCATTTATTAAGCGCTTTCTATGCGCAAAGCACTGTTCTAAAGCGCTGGGTAATGATGGCATTTATTAATTATAATAATAATGGCATTTATTAAGCGCTTACTATGTGCGAAGCACCGTTCTAAGCGCTTTCTATGCGCAAAGCACTGTTCTAAAGCGCTGGGTAATGATGGCATTTATTAAGCGCTTTCTATGCGCAAAGCACTGTTCTAAAGCGCTAGATAATGATGGCATTTATTAATTATAATCGTAATGGCATTTATTAAGCGCTTACTATGTGCGAAGCACTGTTCTAAGCGCTTTCTATGCGCAAAGCACTGTTCTAAAGCGCTGGGTAATGATGGCATTTATTAAGCTCTTCCTATGCGCAAAGCACTGTTCTAAAGCGCTAGATAATGATGGCATTTATTAATTATAATCATAATGGCATTTATTAAGCGCTTACTATGTGCGAAGCACTGTTCTAAGCGCTTTCTATGCGCAAAGCACTGTTCTAAAGCACTGGATTATGATGGCATTTATTAAGCGCTTTCTATGCGCAAAGCACTGTTCTAAAGCGCTAGGTAATGATGGCATTTATTAAGCGATTACTATGCGCGAAGCACTGTTCTAAAGCGCTAGATAATGATGGCATTTATTAATAATAATAGTAATGGCATTTATTAAGCGCTTACTATGTGCGAAGCACTATTCTAAGTGCTAGATAATGATGGCATTCATTAATAATAATAACAATAATGGCGTTTATTAAGCGCTTACTATGTGCAAAGCACTGTTCTAAGCGTTTTCTATGCGCAAAGCACTGTTCTAAAGCGCTGGATTATGATGGCATTTATTAAGCGCTTTCTATGCGCAAAGCACTGTTCTAAAGCGCTGGATAATGATGGCATTTATTAAGCTCTTTCTATGCGCAAAGCACTGTTCTAAAGCGCTAGGTAATGATGGCATTTATTAATTATAATAATAATGGCGTTTATTAAGCACTTACTATGTGCTAAGCACTGTTCTAAGTGCTTTCTATGCGCAAAGCACTGTTCTAAAGCGCTGGGTAAAGATGGCATTTATTAAGCTCTTCCTATGCGCAAAGCACTGTTCTAAAGCGCTAGGTAATGATGGCATTTATTAATTATAATCATAATGGCATTTATTAAGCGCTTACTATGTGCGAAGCACTGTTCTAAGCGCTTTCTATGCGCAAAGCACTGTTCTAAAGCACTGGATTATGATGGCATTTATTAAGCGCTTTCTGTGCGCAAAGCACTGTTCTAAAGCGCTAGGTAATGATGGCATTTATTAAGCGATTACTATGTGCAAAGCACTGTTCTAAGCGCTTTCTATGCGCGAAGCACTGTTCTAAAGCGCTAGATAATGATGGCATTTATTAATAATAATAGTAATGGCATTTATTAAGCGCTTACTATGTGCGAAGCACTATTCTAAGCGCTAGATAATGATGGCATTCATTAATAATAATAACAATAATGGCGTTTATTAAGCGCTTACTATGTGCAAAGCACTGTTCTAAGCACTTTCTATGCGCAAAGCACTGTTCTAAAGTGCTGGATTATGATGGCATTTATTAAGCGCTTTCTATGCGCAAAGCACTGTTCTAAAGCGCTGGATAATGATGGCATTTATTAAGCTCTTTCTATGCGCAAAGCACTGTTCTAAAGCGCTAGATAATGATGGCATTTATTAATTATAATAATAATGGCGTTTATTAAGCGCTTACTATGTGCAAAGCACCGTTCTAAGCGCTTTCTATGCGCAAAGCACTGTTCTAAAGCGCTGGGTAATGATGGCATTTATTAAGCGCTTTCTATGCGCAAAGCACTGTTCTAAAGCGCTAGATAATGATGGCATTTATTAATTATAATCATAATGGCATTTATTAAGCGCTTACTATGTGCGAAGCACTGTTCTAAGCGCTTTCTATGCGCAAAGCACTGTTCTAAAGCGCTGAGTAATGGCATTTATTAAGCTCTTCCTATGCGCAAAGCACTGTTCTAAAGCGCTAGGTAATGATGGCATTTATTAATTATAATAATAATGGCATTTATTAAGCGCTTACTGTGTGCAAAGCACTGTTCTAAGCGCTTTCTATGCGCAAAGCACTGTTCTAAAGCGCTAGATAATGATGGTATTTGTTAATAATAATAATAATGGCATTTATTAAGCGCTTACTATGTGCGAAGCACTATTCTAAGCGCTAGATAATGATGGCATTTATTAATAATAATAACAATAATGGCGTTTATTAAGCGCTTACTATGTGCAAAGCACTGTTCTAAGCGCTTTCTATGCGCAAAGCACTGTTCTAAAGCACTGGATTATGATGGCATTTATTAAGCGCTTTCTATGCGCAAAGCACTGTTCTAAATCAATCAATCAATCAATCGTATTTATTGAGCACTTACTATGTGCAGAGCACTGTACTAAGCGCTTGGGAAGTACAAATTGGCATCACATAGAGACAGTCCCTACCCAACAGTGGGCTCACAGTCTAAAAGGGGGAGACAGAGAACAGAACCAAACATACCAACAAAATAAAATAAGTAGGATAGAAATGTACAAGTAAAATAAATAAATGAATAAATAAATAGAGTAATAAATATGTACAACCATATATACATATATACAGGTGCTGTGGGGAAGGGAAGGAGGTAAGACGGGGGGATGGAGAGGGGGACGAGGGGGAGAGGAAAGAAGGGGCTCAGTCTAAAGCGCTAGGTAATGATGGCACTTATTAATTATAATAATAATGGCATTTATTAAGCGCTTACTATGCGCAAAGCACTGTTCTAAAGCGCTAGATAATGATGGCATTTATTAATAATAATAATAATGGCATTTATTAAGCGCTTACTATGTGCGAAGCACTATTCTAAGCGCTAGATAATGATGGCATTTATTAATAATTATAATAATAATGGCGTTTATTAAGCGCTTACTATGTGCAAAGCACCGTTCTAAGCGCTTTCTATGCGCAAAGCACTGTTCTAAAGCGCTGGGTAATGATGGCATTTATTAAGCGCTTTCTATGCGCAAAGCACTGTTCTAAAGCGCTGGGTAATGATGGCATTTATTAAGCGCTTTCTATGCGCAAAGCACTGTTCTAAAGCGCTAGATAATGATGGCATTAATTAATAATAATAATAATGGCGTTTATTAAGCGCTTACTATGTGCAAAGCACTGTTCTAAGCGCTTTCTATGCACAAAGCACTGTTCTAAAGCGCTGGATAATGATGGCATTTATTAAGCGCTTTCTATGCGCAAAGCGCTGTTCAATGATGGCATTTATTAAGCGCTTTCTATGCGCAAAGCGCTGGCATTTGTTAAGCGATTTCTATGCGCAAAGCACTGTTCTGAGCGCTGGCATTAAGCGCTTTCTATGCGCAAAGCACTGTTCTGAAGCGCTGGATAATGATGGCGTCTATTAAGCGCGTTCTATGCGCAAAGCGCTGTTCTGAGCGCTGGCATTTATTAAGCGATTTCTATGCGCAAAGCACTGTTCTAAGCGCTGGATAATGATGGCATTTATTAAGCGCTTTCTATGCGCAAAGCACTGTTCTGAGCGCTGGCATTAAGCGCTTTCTATGCGCAAAGCGCTGTTCTAAAGCGCCGGATAATGATGGCATTTATTAAGCGCTTTCTATGCGCAAAGCACTGTTCTAAGCGCTAGATAATGGTGGCATTTATTAAGCGCTTTCTATGAGCAAAGCACTGTTCTAAGCGCTGGCATTAAGCGCTTTCTATGCGCAAAGCACTATTCTAAAGCGCTGGATAATGATGACATTTATTAAGCGCTTTCTATGCGCAGAGCACTGTTCTAAGCGCTGGATAATGACATTTATTAAGCGCTTTCTATGCGCAAAGCACTGTTGTAAAGCGCTAGATAATGATGGCACTTAAGCGCTTTCTATGCGCAAAGCACTGATCTAAGCGCTGGATAATGATATTAAGCGCTTTCCATGCGCAAAGCGCTGTTCTAAGCCCTGGCATTTATTAAGCGCTTTCTATACACAAAGCACTGTTCTAAGGGCTGGGTAATGATGGCATTTATTAGGCGCTTTCTATGCGCAAAGGACTGTTCTAAGCGCCGGATAATGATGGCATTTATTAAGCGCTCTGTATGCGCAAAGCGCTGTTCTAAGCCCTGGCATTTATTAAGCGCGTTTTATACGCAAAGCACTGCTCTAAGGGCTGGATAATGATGGCATTTATTAGGCGCTTTGTATGTGCAAAGCACTGTTCTAAAGCGCTGGATAATGATGGCATTTATTAAGCGCTTTCTATGCGCAAAGCGCTGTTCAATGATGGCATTTATTAAGCGCTTTCTATGTGCAAAGCACTGTTCTAAGGGCTGGATAATGATGGCATTTATTAGGCGCTTTCTATGCGCAAAGGACTGTTCTAAGCGCCGGATAATGATGGCGTTTATTAAGCGCGGTCTATGCGCAAAGCGCTGTTCTAAGCCCTGGCATTTATTAAGCGCTTTTTATACGCAAAGCACTGCTCTAAGGGCTGGATAATGATATCATTTATTAGGTGCTTTCTATTTGCAAAGCACTGTTCTAAAGCGCTGGATAATGATGGCATTTATTAAGTGCTTTCTATGCGCAAAGCGCTGTTCAATGATGGCATTTATTAAGCGCTTTCTATGCGCAAAGCACTGTTCTAAGTGCTGGATAATGATGGCATTTATTAGGCGCTTTCTATGCGCAAAGGACTGTTCTAAGCGCCGGATAATGATGGCGTTTATTAAGCGCGCTCTATGCGCAAAGCGCTGTTCTAAGCCCTGGCATTTATTAAGCGCTTTTTATACACAAAGCACTGCTCTAAGGGCTGGATAATGATATCATTTATTAGGTGCTTTCTATGTGCAAAGCACTGTTCTAAAGCGCTGGATAATGATGGCATTTATTAAGTGCTTTCTATGCGCAAAGCGCTGTTCAATGATGGCATTTATTAAGCGCTTTCTATGCGCAAAGCACTGTTCTAAGTGCTGGATAATGATGGCATTTATTAGGTGCTTTCTATGCGCAAAGGACTGTTCTAAAGCACTGGATAATGATGGCATTTATTAAGCGCTTTTTATGCGCAAAGCGCTATTCAGTGATGGCATTTATTAAGCACTTTCTATGCGCAAAGCACTGTTCTAAGGGCTGGATAATGATGGCATTTATTAGGCGCTTTCTATGCGCAAAGCACTGTTCTAAAGCGCTGGATAATGATGGCGTTTATTAAGCGCTTTCAATGCGCAAAGCACTGATCTTAGCGCTGGCATTAATCGCTTTCTATGCGCAAAGGACTGTTCTAAAGCGCTGGATAATGATGACATTTATCAAGCGCTTTCTATGTGCAAAGCGCTGTTCAATGATGGCATTTATTAAGCGCTTTCTATGCGCAAAGCACTGTTCTAAGGGCTGGATAATGATGGCATTAGGCACTTTATATGCGCAAAGCACTGTTCTGAAGCGCTGGATAATGATGGCATTTATTAAGCGCTTTCTATGAGCAAAGCACTGTTCTAAGCGCTGGCATTAATCGCTTTCTATGCGCAAAGCACTGTTCTAAAGCGCCGGATAATGATGATATTTATTAAGCGCTTTGTATGCGCAAAGCGCTGTTCAATGATGGTATTTATTAAGCGCTTTCTATGCGCAAAGCACTGTTCTAAGGGCTGGATAATGATGGCATTAGGCGCTTTCTATGCGCAAAGCACTGTTCTAAAGCGCTGGATAATGATGGCATTTATTAAGCACTTTCTATGTGCAAAGTGCTATTCTAAGCGCTGGATAATGAGGGCATTTATTAAGTGCTTTCTATGCACAAAGCGCTGTTCTAAGCCCTGGATAATGATGGCATTTATTAAGCTCTTTCTATGCGCAAAGCACTGTTCTAAGCCCTGGATAATGATGGCATTTATTAAGCGCTTTCTATGCGCTAAGCACTGGGTAACGATGGCATTTATTAAGCGCTTTCTTTGTGCAAAGCACTGTTCTAAGCCCTGGATAATGATGGCATTTATTAAGCGCTTTCTATGCGCTAAGCGCTGGGTAATGATGGCATTTATTAAGTGCTTTGCGCAAAGCGCTGTTCTAAGCGCTGGGTAATGATGGCATTTATTAAGTGCTTCCTATGCACAAAGCGCTGTTCTAAGCTCTGGATTAGGATGGCATTTATTAAGCACTTTCTATGCGCAAAGCACTGTTCTAAGCTCTGGATAATGATGGCGTTTATTAAGCGCTTTCTTTGCGCTAAGCGCTGGGTAGTGATGGCATTTATTAAGCGCTTTGCGCAAAGCACTGTTCTAAGCGCTCGGTAATGATGGCATTTATTAAGCTCTTTCTATGCGCAAAGCGCTGTTCTAAGCCCTGGATAATGATGGCATTTATTAAGCGCTTTCTATGCGCAAAGCACTGTTCTAAGCACTGGATAATGATGGCATTTATTAAACACTTTCTATTCGCAAAGCAGTGTTCTAAGCGCCAGGCAAGGTGATCAGGTTGTCCCATGGGGGGCTCACAGTCTTCAAACCCACTGACTTTGGGCAAGTCACTTCTCTGGGCCTCAGTTACCTCATCGAGAAAATGGGGATGAAGACTGTGAGCCCCCTGTGGGACAACTTGATCACCTTGTAGCCTCCCCAGCACTTAGAACGGTGCTTTGCACAGAGTAAGTGCCTAATAAATGCCATCATTATTATTATTATTATTAGGGAACTGAGGCCCAGTGAAGTGACTTGCCCAAAGTCACACAGCTGACAATTGGCGGAGCTGAGATTTGAACCCACGACCTCTGACTCCAAAGCTCGTGCTCTTTCCATTGGGCCACACTGCTTTTCTATTCCTGTCCCGTCCCGTCCCGTCCCCCCGAGGCCTGGCCGCTCCGCTCCCTCCCGTCCCCTCCTTTTCCTGCTGCCTCCTCCCCACATGTCTCCCGGTCAATCAATGGTATTTATTGAGCATTTACTATGTGCAGAGCACTGTACTAAGCGCTTGGGAGAGTACAATACAATAGTCAGCAGATAAGTTCCTTGCCCACAATGAGCCTACATTTTTTTTTTTTTTGGTCCAGAATACAATTCACCGCATTTCTGGCCGCAGGTAAAACCAATTCTGGCCTAGACTCTGGATTACTGTAGCCGTCTTGTCTTGGAGAGTCTTCATTCATTCATCCACTCATTCATTCAGTCGTATTTATTGAGCACTTACTGTGTGCAGAGCACTGTATTAAGCGCTGGGAAAGTACAATTCAGCAACAGATTGAGACAGTCCTTGCCCACGGGCTCGTAGTCTAGAAGGGGGGGAGACGGACATCAAAACAAGGAAACAGGCATCAGTAGCATCTATATAATGGTATTCGTTAAGTGCTTACTGTGTTGCAGGCACTGTACTAAACGCCGGGACGGAATTAAACGCAGTCCTTGTCCCATGTGGGGCTCACAGTCTCAATCCTCGTTTGACAGATGAGGTAACTGAGGCACAGAGAAGTGAAGTAACTTGCCCAGGACAAGTGGCAGAGCAGGGATTAGAACTCATGACTCCCAGGCATGTGCTCTATTTATTGTGCCATGCTGCCTCCTAAAATTGCGAAAAGCGCTTGGAATCGAGACAATTCGAATGATTTTTTTTTACAGCAAAATAGGAATGTTAGATACTCTCAAAGTATCTACCAAATAGCTGACCTTTTCTTCTTTGCTTAGAAAAACAGATGGGAAGGACATTAGCACTTGAGGAGTTTTTAGAGGCTTGTGGGTCAACTGGGGTGGCCCTAATGATGGAAAATTCGGTTAGAAACAAGGGCTGGGTTGTGGTTTTCGATTGAGAAATGCAAGCAAATTTTTAGTGCAGTGCTTTGCGCAAAGTGCTCAGTAAATGCCATCAATTATTCACTTATATGCTAAAACAGAATAGATTGCTGGATTGTGGAAGTGAGACTATTCTCATTTATTTGAAAAATGGATGCTTTAATAGTCTCATGCTTAAGATAGTATTAATGTAAGGGTTACCAAACTGTTGAATCACAGTTTGCCGTAGGTTACTGGAAGCTGCCATCATCCCTTCATCAGTGTAAACTCCACTTGGCAGCCAGGATCATGTTAAAACAAAATCCCGGTCACCTCTCTCCCCTTCTCAAAAAATTCCAATGGCTGTTGGCTGTTTCCCTCCAGATTTCCTAACCTATGTCTTCTTTGCTAATTGATCTGACCTCTTCACCAGCAACTCTTCAGCCCTTGCCCTAATCTCCTCTGAAACAACTTTCCCTCATCCCCTTCTCCTTTGACCACCCCACTGCTCCCCTTTCAATCAATCAATCAATCGTATTTGAGCGCTTACTGTGTGCAGAGCACTGTCCTAAGCACTTGGGAAGTACAAGTTGGCAACCTATAGAGACAGTCCCTACCCAACAGTGGGTTCACAGTCCCTTGGCCCGCCATCTCACATCTTCAAAGCCCTTTTGAAATCCCACCACTTACCAGCAGCAGTCCCCCCAATTACCCCCTCAGTACACATAGCCTCATGATCCCCAACGTATAGATTTCGGTGCTCTAATACATATGCCCCTATAAGCCACTGTTAGCCATGTGGGACAGGGACTGTGTTTGAGCTTATAATTTATCTACTCCAGGGCCTAGTACAGTGTTTGGCACATATTCATTCAATCGGATTTATTGAGCTCTTACCGTGTGCAGAGCACTGTACTAAGCGCTTGGGAAGTACAAGTTGGCAACATATAGAGACGGTCCCTACCCAGCAATGGGCTCACAGTCTAGAAGACTGGCGCATAGTAAGCGCTTAACAAATTCCACAGTTGTTATTACCTGTCCATCGCTCTGTTCTCTTTCTAAGCGCTTGCTTGCACACGGAAAGCCCACAATAAATACTGTTGATTAAAAGATACCCTTGTGACTGGACTTAGAAGTGTATTTGAAACAAAATCTGTTTAATGTCCAGTAAACCCCTTAAAAACAAAATATTTTGCAATTAAGGTAGAGTGTAAAATATTTGGAAATGTAGCAGAAAAAGCAGGTTGAGAGCAGTGACTGGTAGCTTACAGGCAAGGCAAGTGATAAACATTACCCCTTTTCTTTCTTTTGGTTGCTGGGGCTCAGTGGCTCTGGCTTCTAGGGTCTTCTAAACAAAAATCAACCCGTGGTATTTATTGAGCTGTGGAGAGAGCTCTTTACTAAGCACTCGGGAGAGTTGGTAAACACTTGCCCTCAAGGGTTTACAATCTAAAGGTCCTCTTAGGTTAGAGTGTTTTAATAGGATAGTGTTTTACTTCCAGAAGGAATGACAAAACTAAGCATTGTGATTTTTTTCTTTTATTAATAAAAGGTATTTTTTAATATGCTTCCCACACATCGCCAAAATCAGTAAAATTTGTTATGGGAATATAATTTGGCAAAACAGTAGTGTGCTTTGTCATCAATCATTGAGCAATAATTATTGGCATAGCTTTCTTCTAAGCCCTTGGGGAATTGTAGAGGTGTACGATGTGATCCCTTACTTTTTGAGGAAGTCTGTTAGAGATGCAAGAAGTCATAAATGCTGAAAATAAAGTCACCGAAAGAGAAAAACTATAATACATATGGGGTTGGGGAAATCATATGTAGATAAACAGAATGTGGTCACAGCTTATTGAGCACTCTACCAGGTGCTTGGAGCATACAATAAAAATAGAGTCTGCGATTCCTTCAGTTGGGAGGGTTACTTAGTGCTTCCAGAAGGAGGTGGGCCTTAAAAAGGGCTTTGATGGAAAGAAGAGGTTTGACAAAGCTGAATGGGAGGAGAAAGATGTGAAGAGTGGAATTAGAGGCAGAAAAGTCAAGAGTGAGAGACTGTTAGGTTATTAAGATTGACCAAAATTAGGGCCACTCTCCCTATTCTAAATATTTCACATTTCAGAACACCTTTCTCCCCCGAAATTTTTGCCTGGTTTGAGAGGAATCTCTTTAAAGAAATTATATGTGAATGATCTTTTATCCAAAAAAACTGTTCTGCTTCTAGGGAAACGTTACTACCACTTGATTTAATTCTTACAGCTCCTTTTTATAAAAGAAAAACTGGGTTCTAATCGTGGCTCTGCCACTTGCCTGCTGTGACTAGGGACCAGTCACTTGACGTCTCCGTGCCTCATTTTCCTCATCTGTAAAATTGGGTTTCATTTATTCAGTCGTGTTCATTGAGTGCCTGCCATATACACAACACTGTACTAAGTGCTTGGGAGAGCACGGTAGAACAATAAACAGAAACATCCCCTGTCCACAACAAGCTTGAGGCCTAGAGAGGGAGACAGACATCGTATTGTACTCTCACACAGGCAGTGCTTGATAAATACGATTGAGTGGATGAATTGATATAAATAAATTACAGAGTTGCTTAATAGTGGAAAGAGCATGAGTCTGAGAGTCAGCAGACCTGAGTTCGAACCCTGGATTCACCACTTGTCAGCTGTGTGACCTGGGGCAAGTCACTTAACTTCTCTGTGCCTCAGTGTCCTCATCTGTCAAATGGGAGACAGAGGGGCTCTCAGGGTCTGTCTCTGGGGGAACGGGCTTCACTCTGGCATGCTGGGCACCACGCTTGGGCACGAGGGAGACCTGCTCGCCTCCAATTGCTTTTCCAGCTGAGGGAATTCAGGAGTTCTATGCTCATTATGGGCAGGAAATGTGTCTGCTAATTCTGTTGCACTGTACTCTCCCAAGCGCTTAGTACGGTGGTTTGCACAAAGTAAGCGCTCAATAAAGCCCATTGATTGAATGACAGGGGGAAAGAACCACAAATTTGCTATAGCTTAAATAGATTTGAAACGTTTAATGGCCCCTCATGTCCTCTCACCAACCCAACTTTCCTCTTTTAAGAGAAGTTCATTTAGAACAGCATGCAAGAGGAGTTTAGAACCATTCTGATGCATTTTCAAAATCAAATTGTAATGCCTACTTTGAGAAATTTACAGTGAATAGTTGTATTGATGCTGGGTTCGAATCCAATTACATGCTAATTCTTTCCTTTACATATCACTTTCTCCCAACGGGGTCCTCCAGTTTAAACTAGTTCTGCCACAATTGATTGTTGTATCATTTTTTCCAATTCTTTTTTTTTATGAGCATGACATCCATAATTTAATTTTGATAGCTTGTATGTTAATACTTACCCGCATCTTTACATCTGAGCCCTTCTTGAATGAAGTTTTGCCTCTTTACCGTTCCACAAATGACATAATTCAGCTAGTGCTATTTGTTGAAGAAACAAAATATTTGTATTTTATTTTCTGTAAAGTAATTGCAGCTTGAGCAGTGAGGGAAATGGGCCAGTATTCAATTTTTACCTGTACAGCAACTGCACGCTGATTTGTACTTGACTAGTTCAGATTTTTTTTCATTTCATTGGAAATGGTATTTTCCATAATTATCATTATGCCATTTTTTAAATTATTTTCCCAATTTTATTTCAGTGGCAACAACTATGAGATTATAATCATTGATGATGGAAGCCCAGATGGGACGCGGGAAGTTGCAGAACAGTTGGAGAAGATCTATGGGTCAGAGAAAATCGTGAGTTATGTTGAATTCTTTATATTTGTCCCCAGTACTGCATTTCACTAGTTATGAGGGAAGGTCAAGTACCTGGAATTGAGTGTGTTTAGCTGCCGGGACTGACCTGGTGATGTATAAAAGCCCATCCATGTGGGATCCAGTTTTCAGTGGTGATTCAGGATGTATTTAGAGAAATTAAAATATGCTGATGGGTTTTAAGAAGGGTATAATGCTGAGTATATTCATTGATGATTTCCAAATTAACTAATATTCAGTGTAGTTAACTAGGTTCAATGTGTACTCAATTTTTGCATTCAGCTATTTCATGCCCATATAGGTCCTACTATATTTTATCCGCGTTCTTCTTCCCGCTGCATCCCCCTGTAGATCGTGAACTCCTTGAGGGCAGGAAACGTGTTTGGCTTCTGATGTATTCTTAGGTATATTTTAATTCTTGCCTCCCCCTCAAGTCTCTCTGTAAGCTCCTTGTGGGCAGGGAACATTTTCTACCTATTTTTTTGTATCAGGACTCAGAGTGCTTAATACAGTGTTCCAGTAAGCACTCAATAGATACTTGATTGATTATTTTGTTCTACTTTACTGTTGGCAGGCACTCAGTAACTACTATCAATCAGTGACGTGAATCACAAACTTTTACCTGAAACGAGTGCATTTTTGTGGTCCACTTTACAAACAGTCTTTACTGTACTGGGGGACAGAGTTTAAGTATGTATCTGCATAGTTTGGTGAAGGGTAAAGGGTATTCTTTTCTTTCTGAACATGTTCCATGGACTTCTTGTGATTGTTTATCTCTTTAACTTTTACTGCAATAGGGACTTTCACTGGAGAGAGCAATTTCCTAATTAGCGGTCTAGAAGCTTTTCAGCCAATACCAACCCCAAGGCCACATGTTTGTGGCTACTTGCGATAGGACATATCCAGCATGCCCTGCTAGCTAAGTGTTTTTAACTAGCAGAAACTGTCTGCACCCAAGCAAATCCTCCACCCTTGTCTTTGTCATTGCCCAATCAGTGTTTCTCCTTTCATTGCAGTCCCTGCCCCTGATCCTGTCTTTCTGCCACTAGCTTTCTCTTGCCCAGTAGTAACTCTGCTACTCTTCCCTCCTCAGTGACTCTTGGCTCACTGGCTCTGGCCAGCCAGCTCCTCCTTTCTCTTCCCCACTAGCCTACCTACATTTTTTTTTTTCCTCTTCGCCCTTGCACTTATTCCCCTTCTGGCTTCTCTCAAGGACCAGTCTTCTCTGCTTTACTTGCCGGGGAACTGTTTCTGAGATCCAATAATTAATTTAAAGGTCTGATGACCGATGGGAAGAGCCTCGATTGAAGCAATTAAAGACAGGTTACATTCATTTATCGTATTTATTGGGCGCTTACTGTGTGCAGAGCACTGTACTAAGCGCTTGGGAAGTGCAAATTGGCAACATATAGAGACGGTCCCTGCCCACACTGGGCTCACGGTCTGGGCAGGGGAGACAGACATCAAAACAAGTAAACGGGCATCAATACAAATAAATAGAATTATAGATATAAACATATATACATAAGTGCCGTAGGGTGGGGAGAGCAAAGGGAGCAAGTCAGGGTGACGCGGAAGGGAGGGGGACCTGAGGAAAAGGGGGCTTAGTCTGGGAAGGCCTCTTGGAGGAGGTGCGTGGGATGGGGGTGCACAGAAGGGCTCGGGGTGCAGGAAAGGGCTGGGGGCACAGGGGAGGGCTCAGGTCACTGCAAAACCTCCGAGAAGCGCCCTTATTTGTTCCCGGGAAAGTTGGGGTGGGGGCCGGGGTGCCTCGAGCCCTCTGCCAACCCCGCGGCCCCCGTCCCGCCCAAGTGTGATCACCATCCTGGGCCACATGCGGCCCATGCCAACCAACGAGGTCCTCCGGACAGCCCCTGCACCCTGCCGCCCCTGCCCCTGCAACTAGGTCTGTATTGATTATATTTGCTCTTTTTTGGCCATCATGAAAATGAAATGTTGATGACTAGAAGCTTTCAGACGCAAATACTATAACTCTCCATGAATAATATTTTGGGCAATATAGAATAAAAACTTTGGTAAATCGTAAACACCAAAACTGGGAGTTTATTGGATTTACAAATTCATGTTTGAAAAATGATTATATTTAAGCTCTTATTATGCGTCAAGCTCCGAGCACTGAGGTACGTACAAGTTAATCAGGTCAATCAGAATAACTAATTAAAGGGGCAGGAAAGGCCATTTGGTGAGGAAAAACATTTTTAATCATTTTTTCAGCATTACTTTGGCTCAGAAGCTGCCCACGGGTGAGGTAAAACAGTGACCCATCTTTTTAACACAATTAAATGGTGAATTTGGAAATTCTTCCCAGCATCGAAAATGAGAATCTTTTAGGTTTGGCATATGCAGTGTGCCGTATGAATTTAGTTTCATATGTCTCAAAAAATGACAGATGAGTTCAATGGAAATGAAATTGCAAAATTGGACCAACTTCAAATGTGAAAAGTAAATTGCATTGGGATGTACTTCACACAGTGGATAAAAGAAACAACATATTTTTGCCTCAACAAAAATATGGCCTTTTATGTATTTTCATGTACACTGTATAAAGGAGTTTCTTTTCCCTGTTTATTAATTTGCATTGGAGAAGACCCCAGACTTGAATATTTGCCCAGTTTTCCCTGAATTAGTCATTTCATTGACTAAAGCAAACATTTTGGAAAAGAAACAGAGAAGAGAGAACTTTTTTGGGTGTGTTTTCGTCATAAAATGATCACACAAACTCATAAAACATCTCAAAAATCCAGAGAGAGTAAATGTAGTGTTCATGTCAGAAATCAAGATCGGAGCTGTAGAAAAGCTACCTCTAAAAAGGGAAGATGCTTCTTTTTATTGGAATACAGAAGCTGGGAAGCAGTGTGACCAAGTGGAAATAGCCCGAAATAATCCGACAGTTACTCTCCCCCGCTTTCAAAGCCTTATTGAAGGTACATCTCCTCCAAGAGGCCTTCCCTGACTAAGCCCTCCTTTCCTTTTCTCCCACTCGCATCTTCCTGAATTGCTTCCTTTATTCATCCCCTCCCAGCACCAAAGCACTTATGTACATATCTATAATTTATTTATTTATACTAATGTCTTTTCCATCCCCACCCCCGACTGTAAATCCATTGCAGGCAGGGAATGTGTCGGTTTATTCTTGTATTGTACTCTTCCAAGCACTTAGTACAGTGCTCTGCACACAGTAAGTGCTCAATAAATATGATTGAGTGAATGAATGAATGAACGAATGCCTCATTCTTGGTGATAGTCTTGAATTCCTTTTTGTGCTTTCTAAGGCTTTCCATTTTTAATGAAAACTTTTGGGCATAGATCCAAAATCATCTTTCTACTCAAAAATATTGCAGAGCTTTGGTCACATGAAAAAAACAAACAGTAATTAAAACTTAGTATGAATATATTAATGAGTGGATAAAATCAAATCCTTGTTTTATAATCTTGCAGCTCCTGAGGCCCAGAGAAAAAAAGTTGGGATTAGGTAAGTTATTAAGTAAAACTTCTTAATCTTCACAACTACCATTTTGATTAGCAATCTCTAAATGTTTTAGAGTGGGTGTTTTTAGCCACTTGGAGAAGGGACACAAGCTGTAATCCATCATTTGCTGATTGTAATTTTCAGGTGATCTTAATGGTTTGTTTTTAATGAAGTGGCAGGTCTGGAAAGGGAGAAATCTAATGCTATTATTTTTCTCCTTTGTGTTGCTAATTTTTAGAATTTGCCATCTTAAAATAAGCCAACTGAACTGACTACTCGAGAATATTGCTAATATTGTATGCAGTTTGAATTTAGATTGCAATTAATAGAGCAGACCCCTCCCAAAAAATGTTTGCTCTGTGTCATACAGGATTAGTTCAAGAACAGTCCTCAAGCCTTTCCACTGGTTTTCTTGACTAGATTAAAGCATTTGACCACATCACTAGTCCTAGATTCTGGCATCAGCTAAGTAAATCTGGCTTCCCGAAGACCCATCCCACTTCAACAAGGTCTAGTTGGGTTGTTCGTATTTTGGTCAGCCCTGCTCAGATTTATCAATTGTGGCGTTACTGGAGGATGAATGAAGGGACTTGGGGTATGGGTGTTGAATGCCAAACTCTCAACAGCACCATTTGCTGCAAATATACCAACATAACTGGGAACACTTCTTGGGTTTGCATGAGGTGTGGTAGAGATTGGACCCCCAAGGATAAGATTTTAATGTTTGATTACAGAGGAAAAGTAATTTTCTCTCTATCATTGTTGTGTGAAATATCGGTAAAATATAATAACCTAACTAATGGCTGGTTTAGGGTGACTTGGAATATTATACTTTTATCTGAGGCTCTTTAGTGCAATAATGAAGGCATGTTTCAGGGTGATCATAGGTGTTTTTCCTTCCAGAGTATCTAGTAGGCTATTTTAAGAGAACAATGGGAGTTTGTGCTTATAGGTCACAGATAGCATGGTGCAACCTGGTAACCTCGGATAATGCAGAAGAACAAAAATTATCAAAATTATTTTGAGTCTGGAGGAAAAAAAATTTCAACTCTGAAGTCACAGACTCCAGGCAAGGAAGAAGTCCTAGATAACTAAGCTTGTTCGGAGCATTAATATCTCAAATTACTCAACTTCATTGATTTCAGTGGCACAGTTTAGCTCTTCAGTGGAAAACTTGCCAAAGTTGTTGGTTGGCTACTAAAAGCTCAGACAAAAGTGTCGGAAGAAAGCCACCAAGGAAAACTTCCCCTGACTCTTCTCAGCCAGACCTCTCCCTGCCTTCTTACTCAGGGATCTGGGGAGACCTGCCTCTCACATATTGAGATCATTTAGCTAGTTTTTTTTTAAATAATGGCATATGATTTTCAGAATTATTTCTTCTCCTACAATGGTCTGACTCTGTTTTCTAATAGTCAATTTCTGATCATCCTGTAATACCTTTCTGCTATCCCCAGGGACTGCATATATTCATGGAATGCAACATGCCTCCGGCAACTTCATTATTATTATGGATGCCGACCTATCACATCACGTAAGTTTTTGAATCATTCCTCTGTTTTCTTTTCAAGATATTTTAAATGAGGTCTGTTGACTTAATGTTGTACTTTTGTTTTTTCTTTCCAAATTTCAGCCAAAATTCATTCCGGAATTCATTAGGTGGGTACCATTTTTAGTACTTGGAAGGGCAATGTTATAACTGTTGAAAGGCACAGGTTTCCAATGTCAATATTTCATGGGATAAAAATAATGTAAATTATACCAGAGCATCCAGGTACTTTTCTGTCTAGTCAGCTGGATTCTCTTTTGGTTGAAAGACAAGAGAGATCAGAGCTCCAGGATTTCAAGGGAACAAAGGTAGAAGCTCATATCAGTCTTTCCTACACTCTAGTATGACATCTTCACCCCACACAGCTCCAAAGGTCTGAACTTAAATGTGCTGTAAAATTGGGGAAAATTGAACTAGATAAATTGTAAATAAGCTGTTAAAATGAAGGTGTGGTTATAAACATCTCGAGTCTGTACTGGAAATTTGATTTGGGTATCCTGTTGATAATAATAATTGTGGTATTCATTCAATTGTATTTATTGAGCGCTTACTGTGTGCAGAGCACTGTACTAAGCACTTGGGAAGTACAAGTTTGCAACATATAGAGATGGTCCCTACCCAACAGCGGGCTCACAGTCTAGAATGGGGTGACGGACAACAAGACAAAACATATAAACCAAATAAAATAGAATAAATATGTACAAGTAAAATAGAGTAATAAATGTGTACAAACATATAATAATAATAACGATGGCATTTATTAAGTGCTTACTATATGTCAGGCACTTTACTCAGCGCTGGGGTGGATACAAGCAAATCATGTTGGACACAATCCCTGTCCCATGTGGGGCTCACATTCTCAATCCCCATTTTACAAATGAGGTAACTGAGGCCTAGAGAATAATAATTATAGTAATAATGATAATGATGGTATTTCTTAAGCTCTTACTATGTGCGAAGCACTGTTCTAAGTGCTGGGGTTGATACAAGGTAATCAGGTTGTCCCACGTGGGAGGTAGGGACTGTCTCTATATGTTGCCAATTTGTACTTCCCAAGCGCTTAGTACAGTGCTGTGCACATAGTAAGCGCTCAATAAATATAATTGATTGATTAATCCCCATTTTACAGATGAGGTCACTGGGTCCCAGAGAAGTGAAATGAGTTGCCTATGGTCACACAGCAGACATGGTAGACCCTGCATTAGGATCCGTGAGCTTCCGATTCCCAGGTCCATGCTGTATCCACTATGCCATGCTTCTTCTGTGAGCTTGGGGTGGTCAGATTGGTACTTGTACAGTTCCAGACTTTAATTCAGGGGTTAACTAATAGGGTGTCTCGGCTTCATTAGGTACCTAAATCCCACCCGCTTTGCTTCTGGACGGATGTCAACCGGGCACTAGTCCCCCTTGCTGAAAAGAAAAGACTGCACCCAGACCAATCTTGAATTCTCTAGCAGTTCCTTGCAGTCAGTTGGGCTGTATAACATCAGAGAACGATTGGTGTAAACAAATGTTCTCTGATGTTATAAAGTCCAGACTGGATTGGCATAAACCAATCCAGCCATAGAACACACCATTGTTGCCACCCTGCCCTGGCAGCAGAACTTTCTAAAATTGTTACATGGTTCCTTTTTCTGCCCATGATAACCCTCTGGACTCACTCCATTCTGAGGCTGCTTGACTGGAACTGTCCCATCTCTTTCGTGAGAAGAGTACCAAGAAAACTGGAAATTCAAGCACATTTCCTTTAGTTGAATACCTAGGTTCTTGATAGACTGTTATTATTTAACAAGAAAATTGAAAAAATACTTCTAAATGTAGATTGGTTCAGTTGTATAACTATCTTCTTTATTACATTGTTTCTCAATAAAGATACTGTATTGGTCTTCTCCACACACAATGGTGTTTGGAAGACACCACACATCCACCCCTTGGATGTTTGAAAAATATCAATATAAACAGTCTGTTAAAACAGTATCACAATTGACTTTTCTTATGCATGAACTAATTTATATATCCTACAGAAAGCAAAAAGAAGGTAATTTTGACATTGTCTCTGGTACTCGCTATAAAGGAAATGGAGGTGTATATGGTTGGGATTTGAAAAGAAAAATAATCAGGTAAGTGGACTTTTGTGTTCTACATCATTTTGGCTGTGAAAAAAAATTTGTCTCAAATCAGTCAGTGGTATTTATGGAATGGTTACCGTGGGCAGAGCACTGTACTTAGCATTCAGGAGAGTAATAATGATAATAATTATGATGTTTAAGTGCTTACTTTGTGCCAAGCATTGTTCTGAGCACTGGGGTAGGTACAGGTTAATCAGGTTGGGCACAGTCCCTGTCCCACATGGGGCGCACAGTCTCAATCCCCATTTTGAAGATGAGGTAGCTAAGGCACAGAGAAGTTACGTGACTTGCCCAAGGTCACACAGCAGACAAGTCGGGAAGCTGGGATTAGAGTCCATGATCGCTGACTCCCAAGCCCTTGATCTTGCCACTAGGCCATGCTGATAAGAGAGTTGGTGGACACGTTCCCTGCCCACAAGAAGCTTAAGTGTGTCTTTGGAAAAGCTTGTGTCTTTGGAAAAGCTTAAGTGTGTCTTTGGGACCTCACTGTTGCAGTATTGATTCATTCAGTGGTACTTGTTGGTTTGTCAGCTGAGGCAGAGCACTGTTCTAGGTGCTTGGGAGAGAGCACGGTAGAAGAAAGAGAACCAATTCCTTGCTCTTGAGCTTACATGCTAGTGGAGCAGATAGAGACCTTACTCTTAGACATACAGTGGAAGCAGGAGGGACAGTAGAGGTTTAGCTGGTAAGAGTTCGAGAATGGAAACATAAATGGAGAATGTAAGTTGATAGGTAACTAAGTGGAAAGGGGGGCTGCTGTGTTGACATGACTGGTGGATTTCAGTGTATCAAGGAGAGAGTGGGTAGGGAGGAAGTCAAATATACAACCCATTCAGGGTTATTTGGGCAAGAATGGGAGCAAGGAAACATGGTAATAGCTCAAAGGTGCAGCGGGAATCCAAAGAAGAGAAGCTTAAGCAGGTGTGAAACCTGGGGGAAGATGGTAACGGAGGGAAGATGGGTGAGAGTAAGGCTTCTGGAGGGGGGCAGGGTGGGATCCAAAGCACCTGGAGAGA
The DNA here is from genome assembly GCF_015852505.1 of Tachyglossus aculeatus. Taxonomy (NCBI): domain Eukaryota; kingdom Metazoa; phylum Chordata; class Mammalia; order Monotremata; family Tachyglossidae; genus Tachyglossus; species Tachyglossus aculeatus. The sequence goes on along the minus strand of NC_052073.1, from coordinate 10,615,599 downwards.
AGTGTTTAATTTTAAGAGCTTTTGGGAAAGGGGGTTGGGGGTGGGGTAAATGGAGAGAATGTGGATTTGAGGGCAGGAAAGAGAGTTGAGGAGGTGAGGATAGCCCTTGGGGCAGTTAATGTCTCATGGTCTCTATCATGCTAACTAAGTAGTAGTTAGGAGATTAGGGTGGGTTTCAGAAGGGTGTTAGAGGTCTGACATAGTTGAGGGGGTTGTGGACCTTGGAGTCAGTGAGGGAGATATAGTACTCTCAGTACTCTCGTTCTATGGTAAATATTTTTTGACATTACAAAATCACTTTGTGTTAATTGTGTAGTAATCTGGGTGACCTGAAAGACTTTGGTTAATGAAAAATACCATATACTTTAGAAAGTTTCTATTACGATCAATGTTGATGAAATCAGTTTGGAATAATTTGCTCTACATATGGTCCTGAATAGTTTTTACTCAGACCTGGTGTACATTATTGATATTCCCTTATTAGGATACTTATGCTTAGTGACAAGGCATCTTACACCAATGGAGTACTTAGATTTCACTGACCTTTCTTTCCTCCTCTTAAGTAAATAAAAAGCTGAACTATTTAATGAAGTAATTTTCACTACTACATTTTGAATGACAATAAAAACGTCCTATCATATTGACAGAATGACTAAACTGGTTCTGATGCCTGGATCACTTTAATCTTTTTATTTACCTATTGTAGCAGATATAGACGTGATACTTGTAGTATATAAGTGCTTACTCTGGACTAAGCACTAGGGTCGAATCAAGGGAGGTAATCAGGTTGGACAGAGAACGTGTGCCTCAACCACAAAAATTGACATTTTCAGCCTACATCTTGTTTACACCGGTTATGTGTAATGTTACTATTGCAACTAGTTAGGCCTTGAATAATATTGCGTGATGTTTGTGAAGATGACTCCTGCATTAACAATATATGAGTGAAATCTTAAATCTTCTTTAAAATTTAAGAAGTGCCCAATATGTCTAAAAGTAATCACCATACTACATGTATGACAGTAGTGCTTTCGTGTCCTTTCACTATATTATAGGCCACATGCGTTATTGACTTTTCACCTGAATTGTGACTAAAGAATTTACTTTTATTTGGTAGCCGTGGAGCCAACTTTATAACCCAAGTTCTGCTGAGACCCGGAGCATCAGATTTAACAGGAAGTTTCAGGTATGCAAGATTTATTTTACAGTCTTTCGATTAATGAGGAGAGAAGGGTGTCTCTAGTCAATCTGTTGTCTTCCAGGAGTTGTTCTTCTGTTCTATAGGTATGCTACACTAAATATACTGTTTGAAACAATGCACCAGATGGCCAAACATGTTATTAACAGTATTAGAAAATGTAAATGCTGATTAATTCACTGCCAGGTTTAACTGTCTTGCACCAATTAGTAATTTGTGTGTTATTTCTCCTTGGAGAATTGTACTTAGCAGCAGCTGTTTAGCCGATGCTGTCTGAGTCTGACCAGATGAATGATATTGAACTATCCCTCTCCTGATGAGCTAAGTTTTTGGAAGAGCCCTGCTATGATTATTTCAGTTGGGAAATTTTCATTTTCATTTCATTTTCAGAGCCCCACTGTTAGCAGTATCCTTTTAGATAATACTTGACACTACCCACGTTTCTCTGTCTCTTTTTTTTTGCTTTAGAAAAGTCATTTAACAGTTTTTCACCATGGCTCTGTAAACTAAAACAAAAACAAGACCTTCATTTTCCTTTCCCTCAAAGTTTTTTTTAAGCATTAATATTTGTTTAGTAGTAGCTTGTAAATAATGTTTGCTGGAATGATCATTGTGACCATCCCAACAATTTTGAGGCCGTACTTTTTTTTAATCATCTAATTATGATAAATGATTTAAGCCTAAATTCCTAGTCAGGTGCAAGTTTAAGAGCTAAAACATGAAATACTCAATGGGAACATGTACTGCTTTTGTTCTTTCTTTTGTTTGTTGGTTATACTACTGTGGTAGTGTGCTTTGACCTAATCGGAGAACTGAACATAAACTGGTATGGCTTGCACAAACAAGGTGTCTGTACAGTAAATGCCTTCCCCAAATCTCATTTCTTGGCTAGAGTCTACAGCACAGGTGCCAAATATATTGTTCCCTGTGCAAGACTAAGATTGGATTTACATGAGGTGATTGAAAAATAGGAGTGGCAGTAAACAAATAAAAATTGAAAAATGTCCTTTTAAGGTAAATGAAGCCACTAACTGATCAGTACTGAAAGAGCTCCCTGAAATAGAGATTTGGGGGATCAGGACAAAGCCAGTTCCTCCCTTTCCATCTCCTTGTGACTCATGACAGTACAGAGAGTCGGCAACTTTAGAGTCCCCTCACCTTGTATGGAGAATCAAAGGGTTCTGGGAAGGAGCAAAATAGATACTGCTAGCAACACCCCCCCGCTCCCTGTGCCATTTCCTAAACTACAGGATCCTTCCAGGCCTCAGAATCCACCAGAATCAATCCATCAGTGATATTTACTGAGTGGTTACTTTGTGAGAGCACTCTTCTAAGCACTTGGGAGACTACAGTAAAACAGAGTTGGCTGAGACATTCCCTATCCACGAGTTTACAGTCTAGAGAATCCAGGAGGCCATGGCCTCACCCTTTTCCCGTGGTCCCACGGGAGTGGATTGTCAGATCCTTTACTGGCAGGGATGGACTTATTCTTTACCTCCCTCTAGTCTCTCCAATTCTCCAAATAAATTGTCAACCAAGTGTCTACGTACTCAGTGCTCCCTGCCAAGATAGGAGGCTCGAGTGGTGAATATGGAAAATGAGGAGGGGAGCTAGAGAAAGAGACAACATTGATAATAAGTGTTCACTGTGTGCCAAACACTGTATTAAAGCACAGGTTAGAGATACAAGATCATTAGGCTGGACATAGTTCTTGTCCCATGAGAGGTTCAAAGTCTAAGTAGGAGGGAGAACAGTTCTGTAAAATGGGGATTATACAGGTGAAGAAACTGGGCAGAGAGGTTAAATGATTTGCCCCAAGTCTCACAGCAGGCTAGTGGCCAAGTCAGGATTAGAACCCAGGTCCTGTGACTCCCAGACTTGGACACTTTCCGCTGGAGGGATGTGAATATAGCAAGGGAGACAGATAGAGAACTAGGGAAAGAGGAGTAGAGGAAGAACAAAAGGGAATATTAGAGGGGGGAAAAAATCCACACAGCAATTGGAAGATGCATCCATAACAATGAAGGTTGCTGTCTAGGACCAAAAACATCATATTGTTCATCCAGTCCTCCTTTGGTGCCAATAATGGAGATAGATATGGGTTGAAAAGATCACTGGTGTGACTTGATGCCATAGTGCGTGTGTTCTTATGAGGTGGAGGAAATGGACAGGGGAAGAAACGAGTAGAGGGGTGAAGGAGAAGAGTAGGAAACTGCACGAATCCTGCAGAGGGACCCCTAGATAGGTACTCTCTTTTTTTTCGTGGCATTTGTTAAATGCTTCCTATGTGCCAGGCACTGTACTAAGCTCTGGAGTTAGGTACAAGCTAATTAGGTTGAACACAATCCATGTCCCACATGGGGCTCACATTCTTAATCCCTGTTTTACAGGTGAGGTAACCGAGGCACGGAGAAGTGAAGTGTCTTCCCAGAGGTCACACAACAGACAAGTGGTGGAGTCGGGATTAGAACCCAGGCTCGTGCTCCATCCAATAGGCCACACTGCTTCTAGTCCTTGTTTTTCCATATGAAAAACAGTCACATTATATGCAGGCTGCCTAGTTGATGACTTCCTGCCATGTTTTTAATAATATTAATAATAATGATGATGGCATTTGTTAAGCGCTTACTATGTGCGAAGCACTGTTCTAAGCGCTGGGGGCTACAAGGCGATCAGGCTGTCCCACATGGGGCTCACAGTCTTAATCCCCATTTTACAGATGAGGTAACTGAGGCTCAGAGAAGTTAAGTGACTTGCCCAAAGTCATACAGCAGACATGTGGCAGAGGTGGGATTAGAACCCATGACCTGTGACTCCCAAGTCCGTTCTCTTTCCACTGAGACAGGCTGCTTCTCTGCCCCTGCTTTTTAGTGTGTCAGGGCCAGGTCACTATTCACCGAAGAGGCACTTATAGCAATCTCATGCCCAGACAGCAACCGCAGGCACTGATGTGACAATGAACAATCTGGCAGTGGCCCTTTGGGCTAAATTATCCGCAAATCAACAGTCTAGAAATGGAAAGACAAGGGAAATGGTGCAAACCAAAAAGGATTTAAAATTGAGGGTGTTAATCAGTGAAGAAACAGGGAATAGACCCAAAAGCAAAAGAAGTATGTAAGCCCTAGGTTCTCTCAGTTTTTCCTAGTGTATTTTTTTCTCACTTTTGAGAAAAAACAAGCCTATCAGAAATAGTGCGGAAATAGAAAAAGGTAAAAAATATAGATATGCTCTATAAAAAAAGACCCCCCCACCCAAAGAAAAAAGATGCAGTGATTTAACAAATAAGAGATGGCACAACTCCTTCAGAGATGCGTTGAATGGGAGTGTGTGACTGGGAGGGTATGATCAGTGAATAAAGGGGATTTGCCAAGGGAACAGCTTGCCAAAAAGAGGGTGCCAGTTGTCACAAAGTGGTAAGTGCTGAGGGCAGAGCTGGCAGTTAGAAGAGCTGGGGCAATTCTTTTTTGGGGCTTCAAGAAAAACGGGTGGAAGACAGGCAAAAATGCACTTTGCTAGTTTTGGCATTCTAGGAATGTGAGAGATGGGATAGTATTGTATTTTTATACAGGTTTTACACACACACACACACACACACACACACTCAATTATTTTTATTCAGCCCATTTTCTGACGCTCATACTACTACCTGTTGTATCCTTGTTCTTCCTCTTGCTTTCATTATTTGTATCTAACTTTTCCCCAGCTAGATTGTAAGGTCCTTTGAGGGCAGGGAGTGTATATTTTGCTTTTGGTTCATGCTCCCAAGCACAAAGTTCAGTGTCTTGCAGTCAGTAGCTGCAAGAATAATCAATTACCTTTTTAATCAATCTTAAGACTAAAAATGTCAATAATATACTTTTAAAATATACATATACAGTAGATAAAATGACATGCTTAGGAGCAGATGATTTCACTACTGTAACCATTGTGGGTGCTCTGTAAGAAAAGTACCTAATATGAGAAATATTGGACCTCCTTCAGCACTAATTAATTTTCTAGCACATGTTGTAGGATCTGCCTGGCTTACTGACAGATATCTAGAAAACAATTTACAGTAATTGTGATATTAAGTGCTTACTATATGGCAGACATTGTTTTAAGGACTGGGGTAGTCAGCTGTGTGACTTTGGGCAAGTCACTTTGCTTCTCTGTACCTCAGTTACCTCATCTGTGAAATGGGGATTAAGACTGTGAGCCCCATGTGGGACAACCTGATAACCTTGTATCTATCCCAGCACTTAGAACAATGCTTGGCGTAGGGTAAGCACTTAAAAAATACCGTATTATTATTATGATTATTATTACTAGATAATCAGGCCCCATATAGGGCTCCCAATCTAAGAAGGCAGGAGCAGCTATTGAATTCCCATTTTGCAGGTGAGGGAATTTAGGCACAGAGTAGTTAGGCAATTAGTACAAGGTCACACCACATGTAAGTGGTGGAACTGGGATAAGAATCCAGGTCCCCGGGCACCCAGGCCCGTGCTTTTTCCACTGGACCATACTGCTTCCCCAAAATGCCTGTAATTTTTTCAATTTTACAACTATTTAGTGGGATTTCAAACCAAACAAATGACCATAAGATGAACTCCAAAACTGGGGACATCTGAGAATGAAGTATAAAATCAGTGTCTCTCTGTTTCACAGGTTATATCGAAAAGAGGTTCTACAGAAATTAATGGAAAAATGTGTTTCCAAAGGATACGTCTTCCAAATGGAGATGATTGTTCGAGCCAGACAATTGGATTACACCATTGGAGAGGTATAGTGTTAGCCGTGTTAAAAATACGTGTCGATTTTAAAGTAGTCCCATCAAAAGCATTTATTGAGCATTAGTTGTGTGCAGAGCACTGTAATAACTGCTTGGGAGGATAAGATGACATGATCCCTAGCCGCCTTTAATGCTACATCTAAATGCAGCCCAATATCACATTGGGATGAATAAACCTTTTCTACAGTAAAAGTCAGAGGTTGTAGCATCAATGATCTAAGTGACTACCGACCGTCAGCCACTCCATGCACCAAAATCCTGAGGCCCTTGCCAAGCCTGTTTGGGTTTTAAAGATGGAGAGGGTGCGGTTCTTGCTTAAGCTCACTTAGGTATCAGAGGGCCCCAAACCAACAGCATTGCTTCTTTGAGCAGAAACTGCACTTCTGAAGCCGTAGTTATAGCCGGTTGAGAGTCGTACCGGATCGCTGTCGGGTTCAGGTCTCGGCTGGGAAGATTGGTGTCAAGGATTCCGGGTCCGTCTGTCTATCCCAAGGCTGTAGCCGGTCCCTGAAACCAAACCTGGCAGCATCTATATCCGACTCTTCCCCTCAGGCCACCTTGGGAGTGGCTCAGGAACCATTTTTGGATGCCAATCTGGCCTTGCTTACATTTGGAGTAAAAGCCACTTGGTGAAATGGAGCTTGAAACCTAAGAAAATAAATTTATGCTCTACGGTCATTTTAGGTATGCTACATGTTTATTTAATCTAATTTTGTGCTTTCAAATCCTTGGTTGTCTTTAGTAAATCTGTAGAAACCGAAAGAAAATCCAAACTTTGGGCTGCTAGCGTAGGTATATTAAAATATGGGAGTTACCGTGGCCAGTTTTGTTGGAGAGTTCTCATTAATTATATTGCGCTCTGTGTTAAATCCTAATTTCTTCCAGTAATTATAGTTTTTTTTCAACAGGTCCCTATATCCTTTGTGGACCGCGTGTATGGCGAATCCAAGCTGGGAGGAAACGAAATAGTCTCCTTTTTGAAAGGACTGTTGACCCTCTTTGCCACTACATAAAAGAGCATATTCATTAATATTGAAAATATCATATCCATTTCAGTGTAAACCAAAAACAAAAGACCCTGATTGCTGATATTTTAAATCGTACTTTCAGAACATAAACATTAAAGTGAGGTAAGTTTCTGTAAAATTTTTCTTCTGGTGAAATTCCGCTGTATATTCCAAATCCATGAAGAAAAGAGTGAAAATCATAAAGGACTTTTACTAAGTACTTTAAGATTTATAAATAAATCGATACTATTTTGTATATTTTTAGCCTATTAGTTTAAGAATGCAAATTTTTTTCGTTTGAGAAATTTTGAAATAGTTGAAAACTAGCAGCTTTTATCTGTATTTGCCTAGCAGTTCAATCCAAGAGAAATATAATGTACAGGAGAGTGCTGAAAGAGCCTGAGGTGAGCCCTTGCTTGGGCCTGGCTGGCCTGCCCCCCCTCCTTCACCCTGTTTGGTGACCTTAAAGGGGAAGAGGGTTTGATGGGGTGGGAAAAGGGGCAGGGGTCCCAATCCTGGGTGAGAATGGCAGTGCCATGCAGCTTCTCACAGTTCTTGTGTTGAGGGCGGGGAGAGGGGGGAGTACAAGGGCATGGAAATCCCCATGCACTCCCTGGCATGACATGTCCAACTAGCCCCAAGCGGCTGTGCATACATGCTGTTCCCCTTTCATCCCAAGAAGGGTAATTCACCGTAAATTTCTGAGTCGGTCAACGTGCCTGTCCAAATTAGTATTTCTTGAAAAACGAGAAGAAATTTGATGTTTGTAAATACAGAGTGGCAGGGTAATTACTTTTCAGCATCTTAAGAGAGCAGAGCACAAGCTTAGATGCTACATGTCAAGATATTACCTCTGGCTAAATAATATAGACATCGTTTTTGCTTAAAACAAAAGTGTTTCTTAATGTCGTGATAGCATGCTCATCTTGGAGAGATGAATTCTAAATTGCCACATAGAGAATTCAGTGTAGCCCATAGGAGAGCAAGAGGACTAGAGAAATCGCAGTGGTCCATCCAGCTCGGTACTCAGAACGGGGTTGCCCTCCTTGACGTTGATCCAGTGTTAAAAAAAAAAAAAAGATGGGTCCAAATCTACGCCCTACTTTTACTGCTTTGAACCTACCCCCTTCAAGTGGCCTTGTCCTAGTGGTATGGGATATTCAGAGGGTTAGAAGGGAGGAAAAAAGCAATTGTTCTCTCAGTGATCCAGTAACATGGTTGCAGGCTACCTGCTAAAGTATGTGACCCTAAATCAGTTTCATAATGTTGAAAATTCAAAAATCAACTGTACAGTGTCATTTTGAGCATTGAGATCCCCCCCCGCCCCGCCCACCCCACCAAATGCAGGGGTTGCATTCTTGCAGAACCGCACATTATGAAAAACTTGCATTTGTACCACCCTGTGTCCAATATTGCACCCACAATTTTCTCCGACACCGCATTGGGCTTAATCGAGTGTTGGAAAATGCCTAGTGAAAACATATGTGGTGGAAGGTGAACATTTAACGGATGGTTAGAGATTAATTCTCACTTGGAGGTAGATTTTAATTGATGATAGGAAAGTCAAAAAGTTGCCTGTTCAATTCTTAATTTCTTCCTTTAATTGAACTCCTAATGTTTAGGGATCTCTAGTAGGAAGAAATAGTTCTTGCTTTTTTTTTTAAATCATTCTCAAAACAAAATCCTAGGGCAAGTAAGTATGCCCATTTTACAGGTGGAAAAAACCGAGGTGGAGAGAGGATGTGTCATTCATGCCCAAGCTCGGAGTAGTGGGGGAAGCGGGACTAGAATCCAGAATTTCAGGTGCCTGGTGTCTCGTGACTAGAATGGTACTTCCCAACCTTTTTGGCGGGGGACAGGTGTGTATCTTTGGGCACACCATAAACCCCAACCTTGCTGCCAGGGGTCTGATGAAGTGGGAGGATGTATACATATACCTCACTCCTCATGTGCAGTGAGGTCTCTCTTTCAGGACATTATCATCTTTACTCTGATGTAGTATTGGAGTAATTCCATATATGCACACTGGCCTGTCACAACTGTTTGGTACACAAGGTGGAAACCATTACTATTACAGGCAGCACAGTAGTTGTGGCACTGAAACCGCTAGGCACAACTCTAGAAATGTATCTGCCCTTTTATTTTTGTGGTATTTGTTACGTACTTACTCTATGCCAGGCACTGGCATGGGGGTAGATACAAGATAATCAGGTTGGAAACAGTCCGTAATCCCACATGGGATTTCATAGCCTTAATCCATATTTTACAGATGAGGCAACTGAAGCACGGAAAAGTGACTTGCCCAGGGTCACACAGTAGGCAAATGGTGGAGCCAGGATTTGAACTCACAGGCCCGGGTTCTTTCCACTAGGCCAATTTGCACACGTTGCCAGTTCTATAAGTTATCTGGGAGAGTTCGGTATACTATTTTTATATAAACTAATGTAAATATTTTTATATAAACCAATGATTTCTTCATCACCACGGAAAGTTGAAGCCAGGGAAGGAACACGGAACCCTTCTCCCATCGCATCCCTCCACGCAAATTTAGAGGGTTGTATTTCACATGACATTTTTCATCGTAAAACTGGACTTAAAATGATGGGAATAGTTTTGTGTTTTTCCATGCCGATGGTCAAACCTTATTCCAAAGAAGGCTCCTGCCAAGAGGATCTTTTGACTTTCCTCCTCTGTGAGGTCCTCAGTCTGCCCACCAGGGGTCAATCTTTCTTACAGACGTTCACCCATTATTATTCTCTAACACTTGAATTTCATTAAGAACAAAAATCTGGCTCCCTAGAAACTCACTAGAGGCTAGATGGAGTGTATAAACTTGAAAGCCTTCCTTAACGTTTGGTTTAATATATATTTTTCCATTACTCTCCGAATTTGATTTTAAAGTAGCATTAAAAAAGTTTTTACAAGTCATCGTGAATTTTAAGATTAAAATACCTCCAAAAGATACAGCTGTCACCACAGTATAGAAATATACATTCAGACACTTCTAAAGCGCCAGCACTGTTTCTAATCTTCATATGCCATTACCATACCAAATTATCTTCATTTGCAGGAAATGGTATTTAACAAAGGAGTAATCACATCATTTGAGAGTTAGTTTAAGGGAAGCTTGGTATATTTTTCCAACATTTCTAAAAGTTTCAGCAGCAACCTTAGTATGTAAATCTGACCACAGTAACCATTTCATAATTCATAATTGCTTTCCAATATAATGAAAAACATAAGGTGTGTTTCACAGTATGGAAGATGGCTATGAAGAAACCTGAAACCCATTAATGACAGCTTAAATGATATTAAGAGTATTTCTTTAGCTTTGCTGCTTCCTCATTCTTTAAAATTCTTCTGCATCAGGCTACTTTAACTTCCTTGTTGCCAATTTCAGTTGTTTCCACACGATGTCTAAAAAAAAAGTTACTACTGCCTGAGACCAAGTTTGATGATCTTCATTCAGTTCCCAATAGTGTAGTTGGGAAAGCCATGAATAAAGTCACAAGAATTCAAAGAATTCAAAAGATCACAAGAGCTCGCTCAGTCTGTTAATGAAGTTGTTCTGGACCTCAAATTACACACACTGAGCGTTACATTGCCTTGTTTAAATTGGTAGCTACTTTTCCTAATTATTTTAAGGAGGTTTTGAGTTGACTAAACTTTGAACTTTTGAAATCCTGAAAGCCAAGACGATGTGCCGTAACTTTTTTTTTTTTTTAATTGAAGAGCATACTCTAGAAAACTGACGCTGAATGACAGATCATCCTCAGGGGGTAAAAATTGCCCAGACTCCCCTGTTCCACCCACTCCATTCTAATGGCCTAGGTTGTACCTTAAAACAATTAAGGATCAGGAACCTTATCTCAAACTAGTAGTGTAGGCTCCGTTGAAAAAAAAAAAAAACTTGGGAAACTCGAGTTTACAGCCGACTCGTTTTTAAATAGGGTAATCTCTAGATTAGGCATCTCTAGATTCCTGGATCTCTGCGTGTCTACTCAGTGGAATGAAAATTTTCAGGGTGTGGTTGTCATGGGCATATGGAAGTTCAAAAGATCCAGAATCTTTCAGGCCCGGACTGCACTGGTCAGCAGGAAAGAAACATCGCTGGCGGTTCTTGGCCTTTCCCATGGTGGCTTGTCAAGTAGACTTGGGGATACCTCAGCCCCGGGTCTTTGAGGAAGATGAGCCGGGAAGCGCCCTTCCAGGCATTTACAGGGTGTGGTTGTCATGGGCATATGGAAGTTCAAAAGATCCAGAATCTTTCAGGCCCGGACTGCACTGGTCAGCAGGAAGGAAACATCGCTGGCGGTTCTTGGCCTTTCCCACGGTGGCTCGTCGAACAGACTTGGGGACACCTCAGTCCCGGGTCTTTGAGGAAGATGAGCCGGGAAGCGCCTTCCAGGCATTTACAGGGTGTGGTTGTCATGGGCATATGGAAGTTCAAAAGATCCAGAATCTTTCAGGCCCGGACTGCACTGGTCAGCAGGAAAGAAACATCGCTGGCGGTTCTTGGCCTGTCCCACGGCGGCTCGTCGAGCAGACTTGGGGATACCTCAGCCCCGCGTCTTTGAGGAAGATGAGCCGGGAAGCGCCTTCCAGGCCTTGGCTCTCCCAAGGGAAAAGGAAGAGCTTGGCTTGAGGAATTCTCCTCCACCCTGTCGGTATGAGTTGAGGGGAGCATCTCCAACCCGTGTCACGGATGGTGGTCCATCGCCCCCTCCGCTTCTCCCTCATCATCAGTCGTATTTATTGAGCGCTTACTATGTGCAGAGCACTGTACTAAGCGCCCTCAGCTTTAATAGCCCTTGTGGGGGCCCCCTGCCCATCCCTTCTAGACTGTGAGCCCGCCGTTGGGTAGGGACCGTTCTCTATGCAGCCAACTTGGGCTTCCCAAGCGCTTAGTACAGTGCTGGGCACACAGTAAGCGCTCCATAAATACGGTTGATTGATTGATCCCCTTCCACGTGGGAGCATCTCTCCACACCACACCACACCCCCCCACAATGTAGTCCAGGAGGAGCGGGGAGGTTGCGTAGGGATCCCCAGCGCGGCCACCTGACTGAGTGGTGGGGCGGTGCTGCGGCCCTGAGGCCCGGGCCTCCTCCGCCCGCTGGGGCCCGAGGAAGGCGCCCGCCGCGCACGCTGAGGGGGAGGAGGAGGGGGAGGGGGAGGAGGCGCACTGCGGCCATTATTCACGGCGCCTCCTAGTGGGTCAATGGCAAATCCCCCCACTCTCGCGAGAACGCCACCCCTCTCCTTCCCACCCACCCCCGGGCATTATATAACGCCCCCCCCCCAAGCTGGGGGGGGGGCACAGTTGGGGCGACCCAAGCCCAAGGGCTGCTTTAACGTTGGTTTGGAGAGAAATGCCCTCCCCCACGGTGGGGGGGGGGGGAGAGGGGCAACCCCCCCCTCGTGCCGGACAATGAGCCTATTATGCTAATGAGCCCTTACGTCACTTCCGCTCTTTCTCGGCCGCCATTTTGGCCCGGGCAGGTTCGGGGGGACTCTCCGAGGTGCCTGTATTGTCTGCCGAGGGGAGACGCGGGCTCGCCCCCTCCCTCCCCTCCCCCCGGCCACGGTTCCCCCCCCCCCCCCTCCAAGCCGCCCGCCGGGATCCATGAGCTGAGCACACCCACACCACACACACACACACCCCCTTTCCCGGCCGCCGCCATCTTGCGCCCCCCCCCCTCCCCCTTTTCCCCTCAGGCGGCGCTGAGGGGGATTTTGTGTCTGCCTCAGACGAGCTCCCTCTCCCGGTCCCCGCCGCCGCCGCCGCTGAGGAGGAAAGAAGCGGCCGCCGCCGGTGAGGCCGCCGCCCCCCTCCCCTTCCCCTCCCTCCCTCCCCCTTTGTCTGCACCACTCGTCGACGCCGCCGCCGCCCGCCCGCCCGGGGACTGGAGCGCCACGCTCGCGCCGCCGCTTCCCGCCGGCGTCTCGTGCCGCCGCCGCCGCCGCCGCCTTCACTCTGCTGCGTCCGCCGCCTTCACTCTGCTGCGTCCGCCGCCTCCCCCGGCAGCCGCGGCGCCAGCCGGACTGAGCCCCCCTTCGCCGCCGCCGCCGCCAACCCTGACAAACCAAATCAAGGTAAGTCGGTTGTCGGCCCCCGCCGCCCTTCCCACACCCGTCCCGGTTCCCCGAGGAGCCGTCCGCACCTTCCTTGCCACCCTCCCCCTTCCCGCCCGGGGCCGGGCCTGCCCCGTTGGGAAGAGGCGCTGTGGGCCACGCTTTGAGGGCACCGAACCGCCCCTCTGCAGACTTTTCGTCGCTTTGTTGTTTCAATTGGGCCTCCTCCCCTCCAGCGTGCCCCAGCCGCTGAATGGCTGATCATCCGCTCGCTATAACGGCGTGGACCGCTACCGGCTTTCTTCTCCCACTCCTCGCCTCCCCCCGAAACGTCGGTTCTTGTAGGTGCCCGAGGGCGACGCAACAGTCAGCGGAATAAGGCGCAGGAACGAGGGGCTGGGGCGAATCCCTCTGAGCAGCCAAGCACCTGAGCAGACATGGTTCCTACCACAAATCGCCCCGGCCTCAGCTTTGTGTGCGGAGCGGGATGGGAGATGGGTGGATTTTTCTAATTCCTTTTTTGGGGGGGGGGGGGAGCAACGAGGCGAATCAACAGAACACAAAGTGAAGTCGTCGCTCTCCGAGTGCATCCCTCCTTAGCGTGCTAGTTCCCATCCGCGTCTCCTTTCCAGCAGAAGCGGCTCCTCTTTTTAAAAATGCCGGCTGCGTGCGAAACGGCCCGGTATTGCAAAGTTCCGTGTTGGGCAGGCCGGTTAGGTGACAGAAAACGGTAGAGCGGAGAGCAGAAATGGCTAAAAAACGTAATGAATGGAGAGTAGTATCTTTGCCGCCTTCCTCTTCACCCCTCCTCTCATTCCTTTCCCCTCCCCTCCCTCTCCCCAAACTTGGGTGTCTGTGTCTGCTGGAAAAGGCGCGATTTCCCGCTGCTCCTGCTGCCAGGAGCCAGCCTCGGGGCCAGCCCCTCATTGCTTCATGACCCCACCCCCCAAAAAAACCACCCACCCCAACATCTAGTCCTGTTCTCAGGCAAGCCTTTGCTATAACCCCATTTTGCAGACAAAGGCCTGTGTGTGTTGGGGGGGGGGGGGGGGCAAACAACGAAATCCTGCCTTCTGGATGTGTCATTTTTCAGGCAGCTCCATCTTCACAACTGCCAGTTTGGTACATGTGGACCGACTCGAGCGAGGGAGAGCCACCGCACCGGGGTTGCCAGATCCCGTTTTATTTATTATTATTTTTTTTATTTTGAGGGGGGTCAGCCCGTATTGTTGCTTCTGGTTTATGGCCACGGAGAAAATACCAGCCCCCACCCAAAATGCACCGCAGCCAAAAACGCCAAAGGCAGTGAGGGTTGGAGTCAGTAGGGGGCGCATTCCGTGCACCGGGTAGGGCTGCAGAGTGGGGGGAGGGTCCCCCCCGTTGCACACGCCCAGAGCCGCTTCACAGCGCCGTCTACAGACCATGGGAAACGGGGCCTAGCCCTGCACACTTTGCTCACTCTCTTGTGAGCCGACAACAGCAGAGAAAAAGATGAGTAAGTAAAGAGCAGTGATTTCTTCCCCCCCACCCACAAAGACTGTTCTGGGTTCTTGGTGGCACCCTTTTCCTTTTGGAGGGTTAGGCTAGGCGCGTCCTCATGAACCCCATTGGCCGCAGACGCATCCGCACGTGGCCCAAACCCAAGGCCGCTCTCCCGGGGTACAGACCCGGGCAGACCGTCTTTTTGACCATCTTCACCACGCCTCCGAGGTCTCACTTGGACCCAAGTTTTGAAAGGGCCAGGATGCCGGGTGGCAGAAGGCAGCCGGGTGAGGCGGGTGGCCCGAGGGAAGGTCCTGGAAGGAGGAGAAGAGGGCCATGTCACTGTCCGTCTTCGATAGGCCGGATCTCTGCAGATGCAGGAGTTGCACTCGGGATGGTAGGTTTTCGAGCCGCGTGGGTTATGTTGCCGTGGCGGAGTGTTGCCCTCGGCAGACGTCGACGTCGTCGTGAGATTGATGCGTTCTTCGTTTCTAGGTCAAGTGATGGTCTGTTTAGAAAATGTTCCTTTCCCATGGACTGAATCCATAGTTACCATCAAGTCACTGTCACCCCAAAACCCCTCCACCTTTAAAACACTGAAGATTGGACGTCCATCTGCCAGGATCAGGCCCGGACCGATTTTTTTTTGCCCGTTTCTGCTGGTATCAGTAGTCACTGATGAATCGACCCATCTATTTTGTTGGGGGCAGGGGCGAGATTGGCAATAAAACCCTCGGTCCCCACGCCTTTGGGCGCTGACGTGGCACCGTGGCTCTTTTTGGGGAATGGAGGAGGCAGCGTAGTGGTGATGTTCTGTATTGCCATGTTGGAGAACTCCACTGGCCCTCCAGGGGCTTCGCGTCGGGCTACGTTGGGAAAGTGCGGCACGGGGTGAGGTGTTGGAGAACTGTAGCACCACAGAAGCGAAAGGAACATCTACCACCCTTCTCCCAAAGCCTCAGTTGCCCTGAGTCCTTTTGAACTGAGCGATTCCACCCCTTGGAACCAGAGATGATTCCCGTGGGGCGGGGCGGCCTGGGTTTTGCTTTACTTTGGAAAGTTGAAAAATAGAAAGCTAATGGTGCTGGATTGGTGCGCCTTATTGCTGCCTCATTAATACAGATTAAGCACCATTTGGGTCGGCATTTTGCTAGGACTCTAGACCGTAAGCTCCCTGTGGGCAGAGAACGCGTCGCCCAACTCTTTTGTTTTGTAGTCTCCCAAACGCTCGCTAAGTGCTCAAATACCATTGATTGACTCTTGAGTGGCGAAGGACACGTTGGCTTGCTAGAAGACCCTCAGCAGGAGGAAACGAGATTCTCAGAATTCCCTTATTCTGGCAGATTGATAGGGGTTCGTTTATTGAGGAGCTTCTAGTAACACTGAGGTGCACTTGGGTCATGAAATTGATGGGTGCTCCATTTGATGTAAAGTTAACAAGTTGCCATGGGCAGTAATAGAAAAGTTCCTTTGCGGAGTTCAGGAGGTTCTGTGAGCCTTGTATTCAGGGGTCGGCATTTTTTTCAAACACTCCAGATAACCTTTTCAATGGGGTTGGGGTTGGAGAAGATGCCCAAATAGATATTTAGCCTTTGCCAAGTGGTTTCAGATATGCCTGCTCATTTTCAGTACCTTCCGGGTGGTTGTAAGACCTTTGTTTGGTAAGAATGGTTTAGAGAGCAGTGTGGATTTGAAGACTGCTTATTGGTGAAGAAGATGGGTAGATAGGGCCTGTTGAGGAAAACCGTGAAGTTGCTTCGTTTTGCTTGACGTGGTGAATTCTAAGCAGGTGTACTGTTAACCCGGGTCCTTTGGAGGTGGAAGAGGTTTTTGAGGAAATCGGCTAGTTAGCCGGAATCTTGCAGCGCCCCTGGGCTCCCCTCAGAAGGAATAGATAGGCCAGGGCCCCCACAGTTAACAAGTGTGGACCATTCAGTTTTAAGGTGAGAGCTCTTTTTTTTTTTTTTTAAGGAATGACAATTTTTTGGGTTTGAGAAATGTGTTGGTAAATATTTGAGTGGCTTGCCGATTCCCCATGAACTGGAATTAGCAAAACTTCGTCCCAGAAGAAAATGACTGTCAAGGGATCCCGGTCTCCAACTAGTTATCAGAACTATGTTTGTCACCCCTCGCTCTCCCAAACAGCTCCAGGTTAGAAATGGAATCCTAAATCAGAAGCAGAGTTGAAGTCTAGCTCACGTTGAAAGTGCTTTGAATTTCAGGTTGCTTTCCAACTCCAGAGATGGGGACAACTTGTAAAATCTTGAAAGTGGTTATGAAGAGTTGTGGAATTGTGAAATGCAATGCAAGTGATGAAAGGGTTAGGCAGAATTAAGGGAATGGATGCACCCAGGTTGCACACTCCAAAAAGCTGGGGACTTTCAAGGGGAAAGTAATCGCTGGTTGGTGGAAAATGGGGGTGAATATTTGGGTGAAAGAAGGGACAAGAAAAGACTTCAGACACTTTTATGCATTGCTTTTTGAAGCGGTTAAAGGCAGCAGGCTATGGAAGCTAGACAGACCATGGACAGATTCTGCTCTGTACGGCAAAGGAGTGAAATAAATTCTGAATTGTGGTCATGGAAATAATCTTCCCTTTAAAAAAATAATAACCCCTCCAATTATTAAAGATGAGCTTCAGAGTGAACAGGTCGAGATTTAGCCCTGGACACCCATCAAGGACTTCTAAAACCTTAGGAAAACTTAACTTGAAATCAAAGAAGAGTGAATGAAATTCGGTAAATTCTATTTTATTAGATTAACATCTAATTTGTGGTTTACCCAAAGATACCCACGGGAGTGTTATGCAATAAACTGCTTGTTTGCCCTGGACTTTTCAAAAGATTTTCAGCTTGAAAGAATATAATAAAGTGTATTGTAGATTGCAGTAGGCAAATTAATTTCACTGAGGGTGTAACTTTTACTTGCCTGAGGGGTATGTGTATCGGTACAATTTTTACTCTGAATAATTTTGTTGAACTTCAAGTCCCCAGGGCTCTATTTCAAGTCACGTTGCTTTAGGGAGCCAGAGTTGTAGGGGTGGTTGGTAGGTTGTTGGTGGTGAATCTGAAACAGATATACCATATTCTGCCAAAGTTCACTATCGCTTGTACCATTTGATGTCTTTTGGAAAACTTGGCATTTGAAAGTGACTGGGATTAAAGCTGCATAGTAATTGGTTAAATCTGTGCTCCAGGACTTTTATGACCTTCTTCTCCACCAATTGGAACTGGGTCTTTCATCCTCCACCTCTGATTTTCAAGTTTCCTAAGACATGTAGTTTGAAAAGCTTGGTTTCTCGTGTTGGTTCTGATCCACAACTCGCTTAGTTTTCCTTTTGTGCAGAAGCACCTGGACCATTTTATCGGCGCAGGACTGGCTGAGCCCGCTCTCTGAAAGGAGAAGCAGCAAGCAGCATGGCCTAGTGGATAGAGCAGGGGCCTGGGAATCAGAAGACCTGGGTCCTAAGCCCAGCTCTGCCACTCATCTGCTGTGTAACATTAGACAAGCCACTTCACTTCTCTTTCTGTATCTCATCTGTAAAATGGGGATTAAGATTGTGAGCTCCATGTGGGACATGGACTGTGCCCAAACCGATTAGCTTTTGTCTACCCCAGTGCTTAGTATAGCAGAGTAAGAGTTTAACAGATACCATTTAAAAAAGAAAAGCGGGAGTGTTTATCCCCTCCAGGTTGTCATCCGGTTATTATTAATAATGACAGTATTAAACATCAAGCACTGAACTAACTGCTGGGGTAGATACACTCAAGATAGGGCAGAGAACATACATGATCCACATCTGCTTTATTCATTCATCATTTTTTGAGTGCTTTCTTTGAACGCATCATGGTACTTAATGGCTATTTATAGTAACATCTGTCCCCCTCTCTAGACTGTCCGCTCCTGGTGGGCAAGGAATGTAACTATCAACTCTGTAGATTTGTTATCTCCCGAATGCTTAGTTCCGTGTCCTGCACACAATCAACGCTCAAGAAATCCCATTGATTGATTGGTACTGGGCACTTGGGAATGTTGACTAAAAATAAGGTACACATCCCCCCACCCTGAGGGTTTTAGAATCTAGTGGGAAAGATTGGCAGATACAAATTTATTCCTATAGTTCGAGCCAGTGTAGAGCCCCAGAGCCATCTGTAGCACTTAGGAATTTAATCCATCCTTTGAATTTATGTATGTGTATTTAATTGTACATTCCATTATTCTGGTTCCATCTATCGTAAATAGTCTACTGTCCATCTCTTCAGAGTGTAAGCCTGTGGATAGGAACGTCTGCTTATGGTGTAGTTCTTCAAGTGCTTAGCTTAGTGTACATCACTCGGGTTTACTAGAAGCAGGTAGGGGGGGATAAAATCAAAAGCAAGCAAATAATGGCAGTGTGTCTGTGCTAATGGTTGCTGATTGGGAGGACCAGGAGGTGGGATTTAGTTGGGGAATGCCTCCTTGTTGCGGGGTGGCAAGGGGACCAGCCCTTTTTGGGAAAGTTTTGAAGGTGGGGAGGGGCTTGGATTCGAAGCGGGGTGAATGCCCCCAAGGAAGGGGGAAGACGTGAACATTGTTGGCCCAGTTTGGGTTGCTGTTGCCATACATCAGCATTAGCAGCTGGGCCAGCTGAGAATCGTCTCCAAAATCGGAGCTCCACCAGCTGAAAGTATAGGCTAGTTGGTCCCCGATCCGAGGAGCTAATGCTTAATGACTCTGCAGTCCCTCCATTTCCTCTTGCTCTCTCTAGGGCGTCTCCATGTCGGTGTCCCATCAGCGCCTTAAACTCAACATAGCTGAGCCTGAATCCCTTCCCTCTCTCATCCCCACCACCACTACCAATGCCCTCCAGCAACTAGAAACCTGTGGCTTTGCATTATCCTTGGCCCCTCCCCCCTCTTTCAACCCTCGCATTCAGTCTGTTACTAAAACTCACCGATTTTTCCCTCTGCATTTCCTGCATCAGCTCTTCCCCCTACATCCAGGCGACTGACAGCTCACTCGGTCCATCAATCAGTCGTATTTATTGAGCGCTTACTATGTGCAAAGCACTGTACAGAGCGCTTGGGAGAGTACAATGCAGCAGACATTTCCTGTCCATAACGAGTTTACAGTTCAGGCTCTTGTCACATTCCCAGTAGACTGTCTTCAGAGCCTCTTCACTGGCCTCCCTGGCTCTAGTGCGCATCTTTCCGCTCCTCAGGAGCCTCCCGTGGTTTCTCGTTTCTGGGTGTTAAACAGAAATTTGCCGACCATCATGGCATCACTGGTTCCCTCTTACCTTGCCTCACCTCACCTGCGCTCATTACTCCTATCGGTCAACCCATCATTGGTATTTCGTGAACACGTTGTGTGCGGAGTACGCTACTAAGGGCTGGGGACAGTACAAAGGGGTAAGTAGACACCATCCCTGCCCTTAAGGAGGTTAAAGTGTAGTGGGTGAGAGGGTCGTTAAAATAACTACAGGTAGGGGAAGCAACTGAGTGTAAGGCTTATGTGGGGAGGGGGGTAGAGCAAAGTGCATAGGCGATGCGGTAGGGAAGGCAAACACTGTGGAAAGATGAGATTTTACTTTACTCCTGCCAAGCTAACCTGACTGTGGCTCGCACATCTCATTGCATGTTAGAGAAGCAGCACAGCGTATTGGAAAGAGCATGGTCCTGGGACTCAGAGGACCTGAGTTCTACTCTTGGCTCTGCCACTTGTCTGCTGTGTGACCTTGGGCAAATCACAGCTCCATGCCTCAGTTTCCTCATCTGCAAAATGGGGATTCCCTCCTTGTGCTCCCTCATACTTGGGCTGTGAGCCCCTCGAGGGAGTTGAGGATCTTGTGCCTACCCCAGCGCCTAGTACATTGCTTGGCACATAGCTCTTAACGAATTATTAGTATGTTAATGTTCATACATTCTACCACATTCCTCCCATTAACAGTTAAAGTATTGACCTTCCCCTGCTTCCACCGTTTAAATATTAATGTCTTCCTGCTTCCCCAAATAGATAATAGACATACTGGGGGCTGGGACCCTGAAGGCATGGGCTGTATTCTCCCAGAGCTTAGCACAGTGCTCTGCACACTCTCGGCACTCAGCAAAAGCTCAAGATTAATCGATTTGTGATGACATGTTGGTGTAGCTTCCGGGGTGATTTTTCATTCTGTCAGAGGTCCCTGACTCAGTACAAAGAGCCCAGGAGAGATGTGTCCTTATCAGCATCTTTTTTTCTTCCTTTAATGATATTTTAAGTATTTACCATGTGCCAGGCACTGTATTAAGCACTGGGATAGATACAAGGTTGGACAGAGTCCGTGTCCCACGTGGGGCTCACTGTCTTAATCCCCATTTTGCCGATGAGGTAACTGAGGCCCAGAGAAGCGAAGTGACTTGCCCTAGGTCACCCAGCAGACAAGTGGCAGAGACAGGATTATAACCCAGGGCCTTCTGACTCCCAAGTCCGTGCTCTATCCACTAAGCCACAATGCTTATAAGGACATGAGCAAAACGATTCAGAAGAAGGGACTCGGGAAGGACCAACTGTTGTATTCAAGCGCTTAGTACAGTGCTCTGCACTCAGTAAATACCATTGATTGAAAAGGGAAACAGGCAAATCTTTATATGGGGACAGTTACCCTATAAGAGCCACTAAGCAGCTCCGGAAGGATCGATTGGACCTCGTAGTGTGACATTAACTCAGGAATATGTTTACACCATTCAAAGAACTAGAATCTTTGGGTGTCTCGCCTGTTAACAAGGTAAATTTTGTGGGTATGCTGGTGAGTGCCCTCTGGTCCGTGTGCCTCTCTTTTGTTGCTCAGCTGCAAATTAGGTGAATTTTGTGTGCATCAGGCTAATGCAACTGATTGGATACTTTTAATAAGGAAAGAAAGTGTCTAATCTGCCTGCAAAGGCTCCCTTGCCGGTGTTTGTGAAGTTCTAAAATAATACTGATAGCTGGCACTTTTTATTTGCAGAGCCCTTTACGAACCTTACTTAAGGCTCCCAGGGCTTTCTGTTTTACAAATCGGGAAATCAAGGGCCCAGTGATTTGTGAAGCTCTGTAAGTGGTGTACCTGAGTCACTGAATAGCATCAGGGCTGGTTCCCAAGCCTGTACTTTGCCCGTAGTCTTCTTACTGTGCCCCTGTGGGCTGTTCAGCTAATGGGTGCTTCGAAACGTAATAGTGATCCTTCGTGCTTCTGGATTCTCTTTTTTTTACCCAAGGCTCCATGTGGGCTGGACCAATATTATAGTTTACAGCACCCCATCAGGAGGATAAATGTGTAGTTGATTCCACAGGTTGCAGGCAGGAAGCTCAGAGGTGAAGTCATTAGCCAAAAGTCATATTATGAGCCTGTGGCCAAAACAGGAAAATAGAGCCCGGGAGGCTTGACTCGTGAGCCCTAAACTGTTGCGTTCTACAACTATAAATGGGCAGAAGAGTCTTTAAAAGGAGAATCAATACCAGAGCCCAGGTAGACGTGTATTTTGGGAAAGAGCAATAGGTGAGTTTGGGTGACTCCAAGGATGAGGGGTCGGTCTGAGATGGGAGGCTAGAGCGGGGAGATAGATAGAGGGGTTAGATGGGTCCACGGAGGGTGAAGTGGCTCGGGACGGACCGTGATTGGTTATTTTAAAAGAGAAGCCGGGGATGTCACGTGGAGCATCTCTGGCCCAGAGAGTGGGCAGGCGTCAAGGACGATGACCATCGCTGTTTTGCTGGAAGCAGAAGCCGGGCCTGGAGGCGGGTATTGGTTTGACCCAGAAAGGCAAAGTCTTGCTGAGAGTTGCCACAATACCGGAGTCCTAGCAGAAAATCCAGAAGGGAAAAGTTTGGAATAGAAATTCAGAGGTCTGTGTGTTTCAGAGATTTACCGTTCAGTGACTTTGCTTTGCTCAGTCCTTCTCTTTCCCTCCTGTCCCCCGTGACCTCCCCTTTTCCAGCTGCTTGTGAAACAGCCAGACCTGGGGTGCGGGGAGCCATGTAATTTATCTGTCCTCCAGCTACCAGGTTCGCTTCTTTTCCTCTTCTCTCATCCCTGATCCCTCTTCTCTTCCTTCCCCTCCCTTCCTTCTCTCAGTCTTGGAGTTTCATGTTAGATTGAAAAGGAAGAAGAGGATGCAATTTGAAGCAAAGGATAGGAAAGCAGCATGGCCTAGTGGATAGAGCACAGGTCTGGGAATCTGAAGAACCTGGGTCCTAATCCCAGCTCTGCCACATGTCTGCTGTGTGACCTTGGACAAGTCACTTAACTTCTCTGTGCCTCAGTTACCTCATCTGTAAAGTGGGGATTAAGACTGTGAGCCCCATGTGGGACAAACTAATCACCTTGTATCTACCCCAGGGCTTAGAACAGTGCTTAGCACATAGCGCTTAACAAATGCTATCATTATTATTATTCTCTGGACTTCAGTTACCTCATCTACAAAATGGGGATTAAGACTGGGAGCCCAATGTGAGACCGGGACTGTGTCCAACCCGATTAGCTTGTATTCACCTCAGCGCTTAGTACAGTGCCCAGCACATAGTAAGTGCTTAACAAATACCATTTAAAAAAAAAGTTCTCAACAAAAGTGTGGTTGAATAACTGTCAAGTGAGTAAAGTGGAGATCAAAGTAACGTATGGATGGTAATCTCCCAAAACTAAGAAGCTGGGAGAATTAGACTCAAATTGAAAACTAAATTTGCCAGTTTTCAAAATGAGGAAGATAGCAGTTCCTTTCAGTGGTAAGCTAAAATCTGATTGCCTTGTGGGTTTTTGTGATCTTGGGCAAAGCATCTCGTCAGCTTCTTGGGGTCAGTTTCCCCCTCTGGTGAGGAAAAGGTTAAGGATAAGCATTTGGGGCTGGGTCTTGCTAGATAGTTTTTGGAGGTGTGATTAAAATGTGGGAATAGCATTTATTAAGTGCTTGTGTGCAGAGCACTGTACTAAGTGCTGGGAGAGCATATACAGGTGTGAATTAGACCCAATCCCTATCCTTCAGGAAGGAAGATTGAAACCTGACTCTCCAAGAGAACTTCCTTGTCCAATCACTCAGTGCTGTTTATTGAGCAGTTACTGTGTACATCATTAAAACAGAAGCACTTACTGAGTGCCTAATGTACACTCCCAAGCACCTAGTAAAGTGTTCTGCGTACAGTAAGTGCTCAACTGATTGATTTCTGTATGTAGAGCACTCCATTGGAGGCTTGGGGAGCAAAGATTGGTGTGGAAACGCCTGCCACTTTCTTTGCTTCAAACCTAAAAGGAGATTCAAGTGGGCCCAAGTGGTCAAAAGGAAGAATAAGATCCTGGATGCAAACAGTCGCCAGGCAGTTCAGTAACAAACAGAGAAATGCAGGAGTGCCAGTGTCTCCAGGGTAGTGGCAAGACCAGGAAAGTGGGGATTCACTGGGGAATGGTTCTTGGAGAAAATTCCTTATTAGGAGACAAGCCTCTCCTCCCTCTTGACCCCAGGCAGAGCTCTTTACCTTCCAAGTTCACATGCTTCCTAGGCTGTTTCCCCTGTCCTTAATCTGTTTTAATGTCTGTCTCTTCCTTGTAGACTGTAAGCGCCTTGTGGGTAGGGATTGCTTCTACTAACCACTCTATTGTATTGTACTGTCCCAAACACTTAGTGCAGAGCTCTGCACACACTAAGCACTCTATAAATATCATTGGTTGATCGATTGATTTAATTGATCGATCGTATTTATTGAGCACTCCCTCTGTGCAGAGTACTGTGCTAAGCGCTTGGGAGAGTGCAACTCGGGAATGCAGCGTAGTCTAGTGGTTAGAGCATGGGCCCGGGAGGCAGATAGACCTGAGTTCTGATCTCGGCTCTGCCACTTGTCTGCCATGTGACCTTGGACAAGTTAATTAGCTTCTTTGTGCCTGTTACCTTATGTGTAAAATGGAGCTTGACTGTGAGCCCCTTGTGGGCCATGGCCTGGGTCCAGCCTGATTAGCTCATCTCTACCCCAACGCTTAGAACGGTGCTTGGCATGTAGTAAGTGCTTAACAAATACCATAAAAGCAATTAAACAGTTTGGTAGGCACTTTAAGCGCTTACTGTGAGTCAGATGCTGGGGTAGATAAAAGATCAGCAGATCAGACATCATCCATGCCCCACTTGGGGCTTACTAGTTGGAATCCCCATGTTACAGGTGAGGAAACTGAGACACAGAGAAGTGAAGCAACTTGCCCGAGGTCACCCAGCAGGCAAGTGACACACCCGGGATTAGAACTCAGGTCATCTGGCACCCAACCTCCTGCACTTTCCACTAGACTACTCTGCTTCCCAAGGAACTGTTTTGTCCTGGTGATTAGAGCCAAGTGAATTTTCATCCACTGGGTAGATTCATCCATCCTTCCCCAACAAAATATTAGTTTGCAGTTCTAAGTAACTGGCACTAATATTAATCCTGGCAGGGGAGGGTGTGGGGAAGGAGTCTGTATTTTTTTTTAACTAAAGTCATGCACATTTCAGCACTTAGTACAGTTCCTGGCACATAGTAAGCACTTAACTACCATTAAAAAAAAAAAGTTGGGCCCTCCACTCAAAGTGCTTTGATTGCCCTGGGGGGCTTTTTCCTTCATGTTTTTACAAATATAGGCTGTCACGTTGGAATTCAGAATTATAATCTTAGCTGTAACCTTTGCTGGAATACATATGTATTTAAAGTATTAGTGTTTGAGCCCATTACTCTGAGATCAAGGCTATACATACGCACAGACACACACAGTAAATTGGAATGCTGTGTTTGCGCGCATTCATAGTTTGTTGCTGTGACAACTCTGCCGGACTTCCTTGTGTTTTCAGGCATTTTATAATGTGAACAGTAACACTGCATTTTGATTGTTTGACATTTTAATTTTGTCAGGATTCAAAATGTGACGCCAAACCTGAGGAGTTCTGGCTGTCATGGCAAATTAACACTTGGGAAATGGGCCAAATTTTGGTGGTGATTTTTGGATTAAGAATTTTGCTTTTGAAGGAAATAAGTCATAGTTGTTGCTTATTACATTTAATAATCATGTATTTGGGATGGGAGCAATGGGGAGAAATACATGGCTCAGTCAGTGGTATTTATTGAGCCCGGACAGTGAGGAGGGCACTGTACTAAGTGTGATGGGGTGTCCAATAGAGTTCATTAGTAGGCATGTTGTTGGCCTCTTGCTGGGAATCAGACTCAAACAATGCCAGTTTCAGATAAGGAGAAAGTAATTGACTAGCTCTAATTCCCGCTTGTGTTCTCTTTCCCAATGCTTAGTACAGTGCTCCTTACGCAGAAAATGCTTAGTAAGTATTATTACTACTCCTGCTACAAGTAATGAAGTATATAAGATGTGCACTTAAGTGCTGGGTTGGATAGAGTGAAAGAGGTGACATGGATTTGGGGGTTGTAAGGTAGGAAGATGGGAAATCAGTTGAGGGCAGTCCTCCTAGAAGACATGTGATTTCAGATGGACTCTGAAGAAGGGGTAGAGCTGTGGGCTGGCGGATGCGGAGAGGGCAGGTGTGATGTGAGTGAGAGGTTGGTGGTGGGAGTAATGAGAAGGAGGCACGATGAGTAGGTTGGATAGAGCGTGGGCTGGATAGTGGGCAGTGACGAGCTCGTGTGTAAGTAAGAAAGCTGGTAAATGAACTTTGGGGCCTAAGCATGGTCATTCGCTAAGCATGAAGATGGGTGTGGGTGAAACTTCTACCTGGTGGCGGTTTTCAGTGGAGCTACTTTTCATCGTTATCAGTGGAATTTGTTCAGTGCTTACTCTGTGCAGAGCACTGTAAGCGCTGGGGCAAATACAATTCAACAGTTAGTAGGCACCTTCCGTGCCCACGATGAGCTTACAATCTAGAGGAGCTAGACATTAAATGAATTATATTTTGTAAAGCAATTATAAATATTTTATATTAGTGGGCCAGTGACTGGTGGTGCCTGGATGGGCTTGGGGCACGTGCAGTCAGAACCCAAGTTCCCTGGGGTAAGTTGGACCCCACCTTTGTAACCCCTCACTGGGGCAGGAGCCAACCCAGACCTTGTGCTGGGCACCGGCCACTCAGATGCGACTAGACCATTCCTGGCCCCACTGGCTGATGCCAGTGAGAGAGGATTTCCCTGTTCTAGGACCTTACCTTTGGCTCTGGGTGGCCTTTTTTCTCCTCAGCCTCATTGAAAGCCTTATTGAAGGCACGTTTCTAAGAAGCGTTCCCTAACTAAGCTGTCCTCTCTTCTTCTACTTCATTCTGTGCCGCTCGTACTTCCTCCTTCATTCATCCTCCCTCCCATCCCCTCAGCACATATGTATATATCTATAGTTTATCCATTTATGCATTTAATGTCTTTCTCCCCCTCTAGACTGTTAGCTCATTGTGGGCAGTAACGTATCTGTTGTTATATTGTACTTTCCCAAGCGATTAGTTCAGTGCTTTGCACATAGTAAGTGCTTAATAAATACAGTTGAATGAATGAGTCTCTTCCCCCCCACTCACTTTGCATCTCCCCTTGCGCTTGGATTCCCCCCCCCCCCCCGCCCCGTTATTCACCTCTCCCTCAGCCCCGCAGCACTTTATGTACACATCTGTACTAGATTTATTTATGTTAATGCTTGTCTCTGTCTCTAGACTGTGAACTCATAGTGGGCAAGAAATGTGCCTACCAGCTCCGTGTATTGTACTCTCCCAAGCGCTTAGTACAGTGCTCTGCACACTGTAAGTGTTCAATAAATACGATTGATTGATTGTTTTATCCTTCCACTGCAAGTTGCAGGGGAAGAATCTCCAGCTTCCTCCCTGACTGATTCTTTGGATTCAGGATAGGTCTTTTATCTCTTCTCCACCAGCTTCCTTCAGACCTCAGCCAGAGAGGGGAGGGGCAGTGCCAACTTCCCCAGTCATCACCCACCTGGCACAGAGACCAAGGCCGGCCTGCTGCCCGTCAGGGAGAGTGGTACTTTTATTGGGAATACCCTGGGTTTCTTAACTTTGAGCTTCTGTGGGAAAGTGTGGTTATAATTCTGTTTGTCTCCTTGTACTGGGCTAAAAAGAAAGCTGGATCTGGGTTTTAATCCTAGCTCTGCCAGTGATCTGCCTTGTGTCCTATGGCAGATCACTTCTTTGTGCCTCAGGTTACTTCATCTATAAAATGGGGAAGATTAAGACAGTGAGCCCCATGTGGGACATGGACTTCCTCTAACCTGATTAACTTGTATCTTGTACCTACCCCAACTCCTAGTATAGTGCCTGGCACATAGTAAGCGCTTAATAAATGCCATTTAAAAAGAAAATAAGCTTCAGCCGTCATGATGTAGCCAAATGGTATCTGCTCAGATTATCTTTTTCTTCTTTCATTTTTTCCCCATGCTCTTCGCTTGGTACCAACGAGATAAGACCTGGGAGCTAAATTCAGTCTTCATTTAAAAATACCTATTCCAGCTTTGAACCACCCAACATTCCCTCTAGAAAAAGAGGTGGTGGAGGAAAGGTTTCCAGATGGTAATATATTAAATGAAAAATGTTGTCATTTATCAGCTTTATTAACGTCCAGTAAATGGGTTGCTGCTCCTTCATGATGATAATAATAATAATAATAATAATAATAATAATAATAATAATGGCATTTATTAACCACTTACTATGTGCAAAGCACTGTTCGAAGCGCTGAGTGGCCTGCGCCCCCCCAAATTTCTTATTTGAGTTTGCTTGGGCCCGTGGGTTCTTATCTTCCTTCCCTCCCTTTATGGAATCCTTAACGTTAAACTAGATTATTGCGGGGGCGAGGCGGGCTTTCTTTTGGCCACAGTTTATTCTCCCACATTACTTGTTAATCTGTCCTCAAGCAGCTATAGTGCATAGCTTGAACATAAATATTGAAGTGCAGCTAATGTAATCTGTGAAATATGGCTTTATCGGCAGCTTCCTGCCCAATTGTAAAGCCGTGCTCCAACAGGAACTGGTATTTCTTGTTGCCCTTGAGCCTGACTGGCCCTCTCATCTCCCTCCTTCCCGGCAAGGCACCCAGGGTAGTGTCCATTCTCCAGTAGGAGGAGGAGTGGGGCTTGGGGGAGGTGGAGGGAAGAGCTGAGGTGCCCCGTCAGGGACGGATGCTTTTAGGGTCCAGGTTCCTGGAGAAGGTTTTAGGGAGGGACAGTTAGTGCATTCCTCCCTTGGGGTGAGTGTACTACCCGGTGCCAAGATTGCGAGATGCTAAGGGTTGCTGTGGAAAGGGAAGCAGCATGATCCAGTGGATAGGGCACAGGCTTGAGTCATAAGGACCTGAGTTCTAATTCTGCCTCTGCCACTCATCTGCTGCTTGACCTTGGGCAAGTCACTTCCCTTTGTCTCGGTTACCTCATCTGTAAAACAGGGACTAAGACTGTGAGCCCCCTCAAGGGACATGGACTGTGTCCAACCTGATTAGCTTGTGTCTCTCCCAGTGCTTAGCTCAGTGTCTGGCACATTCATTCATTCAGTCGTATTTACTGAGTACTTATTGTGTGCAGAGCACAGTACTAAGCACTTGGGAGAGTACAATATAACAATAAACAGATACATTCCTTGCCCACAACAAGCGTACAATCTAGAGGGGGGGAGACTGACATCAGTAGAAGTAAATAAAATTACAGGTATGTACAAAAGTGTTGTGGGCCTGGGGCGTGGAGGGGGGAATGAATGAAAAGAGCAAGTCAGAGTGATGCAGACAGGAGTGGGGGATGAGGAGAGGTGGGGCTTAGTCTGGGAAGGCCTCTCGGAGGAGATGTGCCTTCAGTAAGGCTTTGAAACAGGAGGGAGTAATGGTTGGATTTGAGAAGGAGGGCAGGGTGTGGGCTAGGGATCGGCAGCAAAGTACGTGGGCTGGGTTGTAGAAGGAAAGAAGTGAGGTGAGGTAGGAGGGGGCAAGGTGGTGAACTGCTTTAAAGCCAGTGGTGAGGAGTTTTTGTTTGATGTGGAGGTGGACAGGCAACCAGTGGAGTTTTTTAAGGAATGGGCACGTAGTAAGAGCTTAGCAGATGCCGCTTAAAAAAAATAAAAGCCCGACCTGGAGTCAGGAGACCTGGGATCTAATACTGGCTCTTCCACTTGCTTGCTTTGTGATGTTGGGGATCCCACTAAACTTCTCTGAGCCTCAGTATTCTCATCTGTCAAATGGAGATGAAATACCTGTTCTCTCTCCTATGTGTGAAAGAGGACCTGCGTCCCATCTGCTTGTACTGTAGCTGTCCCAGAGCTTAGTCCAGTGCTTAATATGTAGCAAGGGCTTAACAGATACCACCATTGTTATAATTATTATTGCTATTAAGGTGTACAATACTGGAACAATCAGTTGGAAATATTACCACTTCCTGTTGTGGTATTTGACTTGATAGTGGAATAGTGCTCGCCTGTTATTTTTGGAAGTACTTTTCATGGAATAGGAACCCCACCACCGCAGAGAAAGAAGCTGGGTTGAGCACTTTTGGAAGTGAATCACAGTGTTTAGGGCAGGGCACTATCCTTAGTCCAGGGGAAGACTTGTTTCCTCAGTGGTGCTCTCATGGCCGTAACAGTGGTTTATCTGGTGTGGAAGATGAAGCTGACATTCGGCTTTCCAGGCGTCTGCAAAACGTAGTCTAGGCAAATACTGAGGAGCGAGGGCATGCCCCCCTCACATTTAGGATCCATACTGGCACCTGCAGCACAGGACCTCGTGCAAAAAGGGAGTATTTTATCATTGCCTTTCTCTTATTTTTGTTTCTCAGCGGACCTCGTCTCCAGACAGTTCTTCCTCAAGCTTTTGCATGTGAGAAGTATTTTTGTTTACATTGGTGTCCGTCTCCCCTTCCAGGCTTTAAGTTCCTTTGTGGACAGGAAATGTGTCTACCAACTCTGCACATAGTGCTCTGCACATAGTATGCGCTGAAAAAATGCCATTGACTGTAATGGTGATAATATAATAATTATGGTATTTGTTACGCGCTTACTATGTGCCTAACACTGTTTTAAGCACTGGGGTAGATTCAGGGTAATCAGGTCGTCCCACGTCAGTCTTCATTCCCATTTTACAGATGAGGTAACTGAAGCGCAGAGAAGTTAAATGACTTGTCCAAGGTCACACAGCAGACAAATGGTGGAGTCGGGGTTAGAAACCACGTCCTCTGACTCCCAAGGCTGTGCTCTTTCCACTAAGCCATGCTGCTTCTCATGAAAGTGCATACAGAGTAACTGTTCTGTGCCTCAGTTCCTCATCTGTAAAATTGGGATTCATATATCTGTCCATCCCCCCCCCCACCTCATAAATATGCACATCTGCTGTTTGTCAGTAGACTATAAATAATATAGGATTTGTGAAATTGGAAGGTGTAGGCAGCTACTACACTCCTGCTTGTCAGATAGCTAGTTGCAAAGTCCTCAAATTGGGACTTAGTAGTGTCCAATTATTCATGTAGTATTGTTCACCAAACTCTGATCAGTCAATCTAAATGGACAGTTGTCTGTGTCAGATTTCATGAATTTGTAGCGTTTGAAGTTCCAGGGGTTTGACGTAGGGCCCAGATCTTGGTTGAAAGAAGATGTCTTTTGGGAGTGACATTGGTTAAGAACTTACTATGTGCCAGGCACTGTACTAAGAGCTGGGGGTACACACAAGCTAATCAGGTTAGACAGTCCACGTCCCACGTGGGGCTCACAGTCCTAATCCTCATTTTACAGACGAGGTAACTGAGTTACAGAGAAATTAGATGATTTGCCCAAGGAAACAGCAGGCGTGGGGTGGAGCCTGCATTATCAATCAATCGTATTTATTGAGCGCTTACTGTGTGCAGAGCACTGTACTAAGCGCTTGGGATGTACAAGCTGGCAACCTATAGAGACAGTCCCTACCCAACAGTGGGCTCACAGTCTAGAAGGGGGAGACAGAGAACAAAACCAAACATACTAATAAAATAAATAGAATAGATAGGTACAAGTAAAATAAATAAATAGAGTAATAAATATGTACAAACATATACATATATACATTAGAACTCAGATCCTCTGACTCTTAGGCCTGTGCTCTTTCCACTAGGCCACGCTATTAAAGTCACACTCAGATTAGTCAGAAAAATTATCCAGGTCGCTTTCGGATTCCAGACAAGCTTGTGCTTAAACTGTAATTCTCTTGCTATAAATTGTCCCTCAAAATCCCCCAAAGCACCCACTCTAGCGAGTGAATTTCATTCCAACTGTATTTGAACACCTACTGTTGGCAGAACAAAGGATGGGAAAGTGAGAAAAGAAAGTGTAGTCTAGGTGTGGCGTCATTCACAGTGAGCCAGGACTCTCACTTTAGATCACTAAAAGTTGTGGGTTTTGACTTGAAAGATGTTTATTAGGATTAGAGAAGCAGCCTGGCTTAGTCACTAGAGCACGGACCAGGGAATCAGAAGGACCTGAATTCTGATCCCAGCTCCGCCACATGTCTGCCGTGTGACCTTGGACAAGTCACTTCTCTGGGCCTCAGTTACGTCATCTATAAAATGGGGATTAAGAGTGTGAGCCCCATGTGGGTTAGGGACTATGTCCAACCTGATTAACTTGTATCTACCCTAGCACTTAGAACAGTGCTTGGCATGTAGTAAAGCACTTACCAAGTACTATTATTATTATGAGGTCAGGAAAACGCAATTTGTGGGCTTACACTTACTTGAGGTATACTTGTTGGAGTTGTTGCTTGAATGGCCTTTCTGAGAGGAACAATTATTTGTCTGGCTTTTATTAAGAGCTACTTAGGTGTCAGAGGTCTAGGCTAAGTGGATTTACATAACCAGGTCAGAGTTGGTCCCTGTCCAACACAAGGCTTACGACCTAGGAAGTGAGGAGAGCAAGGATCTTATCCCCAGTTTGCAGGTGGGCAATACAAGGCCCGGAGAAGTCACCCGGTGGATCAGAGTCAGAGCCGAGTACTGTCCTGTCTCTCCATCTTGTGCTTTATTCACTAGACCATGTTGAAATGAGGCCCTCAGTAGGAAGCCACCTAAAAGTTAAGTAGCGATGTGCGTCGTCATTCACTCTATTGTATATGAAGGAAGATTTGCTAGGCTTGTCAGTCAAATTTTAACTTTTGATATGTAGAGCTGTTCGGTTGGGGTGAGGTTTTGTTTTTTATCCGTGGGTAGAATCATGACACTTGAAGAAGGACACTGGCTGCTAACTTTGTACCAAGGGTGGTGATTTTCCCACCAGCCTGGGGTTGATGAAGAATTGTAGCCATTGTTGTGGGTCCTGGAGCTCTTCGGCAGGAAGCCCTGGGGTTCTCTGGGGCTTGACCGGCTGCCGGTCCCCATGTGCCAATCTTTAATGACAGGATTGCATTTTTACAGGCAGGTCAAGTTCTTGGGGCTTTTTCTGTTTTTTAAATCCCACTCTTCTCTTTTCTGTACATCTCTACTTTGGTTCCTCTTCATCAATCGATCATACTTATTGAGCATTTACTGTGTGCACTTACTGTGTGTACTCACTTGGGAGAGTACAACACAACCCTATAATAGCCACATTCCCTGCCCACAGGTTTGCGGTCCAGAGGGCGTCACAATAGCCCACCAAGCCACTTCCAGCACTGATGTATTTTTATACATCTCTCCTTCTACTGCCCAGCCCGCACCCTCCGCTCCTCCACCACTAATCTCCTCACTGTACCTCGCTCTCGCCTGTCCCGCCATCGACCCCCGGCCCACGTCATCCCCCGGGCCTGGAATGCCCTCCCTCTGCCCATCCGCCAAGCTAGCTCTCTTCCTCCCTTCAAGGCCCTGCTGAGAGCTCACCTCCTCCAGGAGGCCTTCCCAGACTGAGCCCCTTCTTTCCTCTCCCCCTCGTCCCCCTCTCCATCCCCCCGTCTTACCTCCTTCCCTTCCCCACAGCACCTGTATATATGTATATATGGTTGTACATATTTATTACTCTATTTATTTATTTATTTATTTATTTTACTTGTACATTTCTATCCTACTTATTTTATTTTGTTGGTATGTTTGGTTCTGTTCTCTGTCTCCCCCTTTTAGACTGTGAGCCCACTGTTGGGTAGGGACTGTCTCTATGTGATGCCAATTTGTACTTCCCAAGCGCTTAGTACAGTGCTCTGCACATAGTAAGCGCTCAATAAATACGATTGATTGATTGATTGATTGATTGATTTATAAACATTCCCTGGCCCTGGATAGACGATAATCAATTGCGCAGTCAGCTTATTTATTCTGATTACCTTACTTTTGAAAGTTGTATGACTGTTTGGTAGGATGTAAGCTCCGTTTGGGCTGGGAGCGTGGCTCGTATGCTTTGTACTTTCCCAAGTGCTTATAGTGTGGTGAATTTCACCCATGGGGCACTCAAATAATACCCTGCTCTGCCTCTCGCTGCTGCCGCTACCACTACCATCATTACTATTACCACCACCACCAGTACTGCTGCTGCTTTTAACCACTACTACTGCTATTGAAGTCAAGTCATTGCCCAACCCTGTAGCGTTCTTGCTTTGTGGCCGCAACACTCTGTGGGCTTCTATTGCTTACTGCCAGCTAAAGTCATCCGAATTCTCTTTCACTCAGCTGAAACCCTTTTGTTAGATACAGTAACATAACAAAGAACCTTTTAGCCACAATAAAAAAATGAAGGAAAAAAAAACTTTGTCCTGTAACCATAACTTAAATGTAGCTGTGATGCTTCTGCCTCTGCTGAATTGAAACCCTCTGCTTTCAAAAAATCCAGCCACCAAACTCAATTATGAAGAATTGAAAAATGATTATTTGAGTTGGTGAGTATTAAACTTTTTATTTTGAGGTGAAAGGAGTTTTGTGTTTGAAGCTTTGTTAGACTAATTGGATTTCTTTAATCGAATTGAGAGCCTGAAGAATCCAGTTCTGTTGGTAGTGATGGTATGGAGGAAAACACCCGAAACTGATTCAATTTCATCTCTGCCGCTTTCGTTTTCTTTTTTTGTTAACGAACCGAGCAAACTAGCATGACTATCTTCAGTTGTAATTAAGGTATTAAAGCATATTGTCACACAGGTACATTTGAGGATGGGGCCTGGGATGACCAGGCCTACTGTGCTGTCTGAGCCAAGTCTGTCTGGGTTACAATCCTGTCTCATTTGTGCAGGCTACTCTCTAAGATGACAGAGTGGGTCTAGTACAGTGCATGGCATCCAGTAGACGCGTACTTGGTACTTGTACCCCACCACCACCTCCTCGCAGTGCTGACCCCCGTTTACCAAGAGGGACGGACTGCAGTTTTGAACTGGACAGATAAAGGTCTTGAGACTTGGGGGAGCAAGCCGAGCTCCCCAACTGCCGAGTCGTGGGCCACATAGCCGACAGCCAAATCCCGAGGACCTTGATCCTGCCATCCTAAATTTTCATCCTTGGAGTTGTGGTTCGTGGCGATAGCTGGAAGGGGGCCGGCTCAATGATGCCAGAGTACACTGGCGTCACCAACCGATTGCCTCAGAGTTGGAAGTAAAACCCAAACCTTCCCATTCGCTCTTCCCCTTACGATTACCCCGCAGCTCGGCGTTCCCTCTCCCAGAGGGAGAGGAGAATAAAGGCATTTATTTTATTTCATTTCTACCATCTCCTCTTCACCTCTGCTTTGAGGCCAGTGGTTCTTGACGGGTCCCAAGGCCACCTACTGTTGCTGCTGTCTTTAGGACTGGTACTTGTGGGGCTACAGAGAGATTTTATTCTCTCCACAATGCTCAGAATGGAAGTAACTGCTGGGTGTATGGTCTGGCTCTCTCCTCTTAAGTGTTCCTAGTGTGGAAAAGCCTGTGTTCTGGTGGATTGAACAAGAATTCACTGGAGAGGTAGTTCCCATTGGGGAGTTAGGGTAATGGCACCTAAAGTCATCTCTGCCATAAAGCGGTCAGTGTGGTCTCAGAATCTTATGTAACGGGGAAATCATGTTATAATATAAATCCAGGGGAGTTTATAGGTTAGGGGGAGACAGTTTGAAGTGTCCTCCCCTGACTGACACCTTTCGGTACAGGTTCCTCTGTTGTGTCCTCCTCAAAAAGCACTCTTTATTCCCTTGCCCACTCAGGGTTCTCTTACTGTACAGACTACTGTAAAACTGGAGAAATGCCAAGAAAATGCAAAGTCCTGTGTGGTTATGTACAGTAAGGCTGAAGCAAAGGTTGGTGGCAAGTAGCCGCATCCCACCTTGACTGACGCCCTGTGCTCCCAAGAATGGGTTTGTGCTTTTTTGTTTTTTTTTTAATTTTTATTATTTTTGTGTGTGTGTCTGTGTGCCTCTGTGGTATTAAGCACCTGCTATGCGCCAGGCACTGTTCTAAGGGCTGGGGAAGATACACAGTAATCAAGTTGGATTCCGTCCCTGTCCCACATGGAGCTCACAGTCTTAATCCCCATTTTACAGATGAGGCCTCTGAAAGAAGTTCCCTGCTTCGTCGATCACGTCGTCCCAATTAGGTGATGTAAGCCTAGGCTAGGGTTCTAGTGACTGTACTTCCAGAGGCGAGCTTGGTTGAATATTTTGGAATATAAGTCTGCTCCTTCAAAAGACAAAACAAACCCAAACAGTGAACCGTGGCAGTCACAGCTTCAGTGTTTCTCCTGAGAATTCCACATGTACGCTAGCAATGAGAAGGAAGGGAAAAGGTGAATCTCTTCAAGTCTGAATCCTGGGTTGGCTCTCGTAATGTTTTTATTAATGAGGGATAAATGCCTAGACGAGTGTGTTAAATGTATTGCCATGGGGGCAATGAAACACAAGTATGGTAGTTTTGTTGTGTTATTATTGGTAACTTTATTGGTTTTTGATCAGTAATGGGCCTAAACTATTTCCACAAAGTCCGGAAATAAAATCTGTGAAGTCATGGAGTAAGAATAAAAGCTTTAGTGTTTTTCACAAGAGTTGTTGTAATGCTGAAGTGTCATTGCCAATCACCACACTGTAGCCGTTTTAGGTTTGGAGTCTTTTGTAAATACCAGGAAAGTAGCGCACTGTATCCTGGCAAAGTGGCACCTTGGGTGCTAATGGTTGAAGCAGCCAGCTGAGGCTAGCAGGAACATAGGGAGTGCCTTGACTTGGCCATGACCGGCCAGAGCAGTGGTTCGTCGGGCTGGGAGCTGACTCTGGCAACGACAGCAGGATGCGAATGGAGCCTCTGTAGCCTTCTCACCTGACAGCCATTTTGCTGTCTCGGCCTAGGGCACCGCTCTCCGTGCTCCCAAGGGCCATCTTGGGCTTCGGAGAACTCGGCTGACCTCACCCATCTCTCATTCTTCTCTCCATCAATCCTAAGAAAAATTGATATTTTACCAAGTTGTTTGGGTACACCAGCTGGCCTGGGAATTGTTCATTTCCATGAGGTTTTCGTGTAGTCGTCTTCTGCTCTCTTTTCCACTGTGTCAGAGAGGCTTCTGAAGTGTAATGGAGCGTCGTCGGCATCGTCTTAATCATCAGCTGAGGGGCCGGTGACATTGAAAACCTGTTTCCAGATCTTCCGTGTGTGTTACTCGAATGGCTTCTAGTGACTGACAGTTCTCCAGAGGTGGGTCGAACTAAGTCAGAAAAAACGGGAAGATGTCCATCGGCCCTCCCCCATTAAGCCGAGTGGTCTGGTCTGACGACTCCAGTCCCCTTCCTTCAAGGCTCCTCCTTGGCCCCAAGCGAGCCCTCCAGTGTCTTCTGTCTTACTTGGAGTACGGGGTTTCGAAGAAGAGCTTCTGCCTCTCTTTGGGATTTGAAGAGAGCCGTTGGGAGAGGCAGCCCAGAACCATCTTGACTCGGGACTTGAAATGTACCCAGAAAATAGCTGAGGACGGCCCCGGGTGGCCTCCTTCCTTCCAAGGGATCCCCACGCAACCAGGATTTGAGCGTGGTAGTTGGCTCAGGTTGGTGGATTTCTAATTTGCTGTTTCTCTTTCAAGTGGCTGTTCTCTGAAGACAGATCAAAAGTTACCAGAGGATGCAGGGACAGGCGGACATCCTAGGTACCGGTTCCAATTCAGGCCTCAGTCCAGACAGGGCCAAGAGCATTACCTTGGTCGCCTCAGACGTTTCTTTAGGGTTGCCGAGTAGCACTCTCCCCTCCGCCAACCAGCACTTGGAGCAGACAGAGCCCACGGCCTACCCCTCTCAAGAGGACGCCAACAGGGGGTTAACTCCACCTGTTGTCCAAGGTCGATTCCCAACACCTGAGACTGTCTCCCTTTTCCTCAAGGAAAGCCTGCACCCCAGCTCCCCAAATGCCCACTTTAGACCCACCTTCCTTGTCTGGAAATGGTCCTGGACTACGGGCTGACATGCTTGGCCCCAACTGGATGGTTCAGACAGCCTCTTGTAGTCACTGAGCTGTTCCCAAAGGGAGATATCCCCGAGGTTGGCACGGGGAACGTGGCCAGGGTCTCCCTGCCTCTAGCGGGAGATCACCCACTAAGCAACCTGATGATGTGAGACCTTTTCCTGGCTCTGGAGGGACTGACTCTCAGCAGTCATTGAAAGGCTGACTTCTCTCCTCTTCCTAGCTGATGGGATCATTTCCCACCCTGGTACCTCATGGCTCTCTCCCAGTGCGGCAGCTGGAAAGCTAGGAATAGGTGGGCTGGAGGTTTCTGAGCCTGGTGTTTTGCCAGTCCTTGTGGTGCTTTCCCAGGGTCCCAAGTACTAGAAAATGTATGTCTTCCCGCACACACACACACACACACACACACACACACACACACGCCATGAAGGGTGAGGCCGTCTATCCTAGAATTGCTTTGCCAAAAATGCTTGTGGTATTTTTTTAAAATGCTTACCAAGTGCCAAGGATTATACTAAGCACGGGGGTAGATACAAGCAAATCGGGTTGGACACAGTGCCTGTCCCATAAAGGGCCCACAGCCCTAATCCCCATTTTCCAGATGACAAAACTGAGGCCCAGAGAAGTGAAGTGACTTGCCCAAGGTCACACAGCAGACAAGTGGCAGAGCTGGGGTAAAATCCCAGGTCCTTCAGACTCCCAGGCCTGAGCTCTATTCACTAGAGCACGCTGGCATTGAAGGGTGATTGGAGGAACAAAGTGGTGGTTACCCTCCTTGGCATTCACCCTTGGTTATCCTGCCGAATGCCTGTTGAGCACGTCAGTATTTGCTCCCAGATACCTCTTGTTATAAAGTTTAAAAGAACCGTCTCTCTTAGGAGGGCAGGCAGCCGGTTCCAGATAATGTCAAGTTCTGTCTCTGCCAGGGTGCTAGGCAAGCCAGCCCTTTCCCTTCACCCCTTCCAGTCTTCCCTGTGCCTCCCTGCAGCCAAGGCCTCGGGACTTTTCTCCAAGCCGCGGGATGTGAGATAAGCAGCGTGGTCTGCGCAGAGAGAAGAGTAAGTAGTCTATGCACCGCGTCCTTACTTGTCTGGCCAGTGCCTTCCCTATCCTGGGTGTTAGGTCTCTCCTTTTCCCTCAAAACTCCTGTGGGCCATGAGGTCGATAACAGGAAAGGAGTGCCCAGTCCAAGGCTCTCTGCCCTTAAGGGCTCTCTTACTGACCCGTTAGGGCAGCTCTTCCTCTCTCTCTTGCCGGGAAGCCTTTCAACAGAACTTTTTCCCGTACTAGCAGTAGCCAAGCAGGCCGAACCCTGCTTATCCACCTCCAAGCCCCACTTCCCACGCACACAACATCCCTGGAGTTTGGATAGAATCTGGAGAAGAGCTCAGTGGGTGGCTCCCCCTCAAGGGAGAAAAGGAATTCTCCCACCGTCTGGGTTGGGCCCCCAGCCCTCCCCACCTACAAACCCCTCCTCCCCTCTGGATAAAACGGAGACAACGAAATGTAAAAAACCTAATATCTTGGGGTGTCTTCCTTAGCCCAATTCAAAGCAGCGGTGACACAACCATATAAACTGCACGTGCACAAGCAGCATCCTCCTGTTTGGTATATAACCATGGCAGTGCCACCCTCTGCGGTTCTTCCTTTCCCCCCTGAGAAGAGGTGGGACAAGAAGGCCCAAGCCTGGAGGGACCAGGTGAGCCTAACCTCCCCTCCCCCAAAACCGGGGTTCCTACTGCTACAAATTAGGAGGTAGGAGTATTACAGTGCTTCTAAGTAAAGAAAATATGGTTCATCCGTATACACAGGCCCAGAGAATCAGTAGCATCCCAGCCTGGATCTCTTTCATATTCAATTTGCACCACCTGTGAAGAAACCAGCAACAGTCACGTAAGCCCCAGGGTCCTCTCACTCCCTTCACCTCCCTGCCGCCTCTCTCCCCTCACGGACAATCTCACCCCAACCAGGCCAGCCACCTTCAACAGCCGCTTCCCCCTCGAACCATTCAGACGGGGGTACCACGTGCTGAGTTACCCTCCCAAAGCAAAGGTGGCCCCCCACTATGGCGAATGCTACCCAGCCAGGTGTGGCGTCAGTGCCATCAGTCCTCCACTCGGAGTGGTGGCCGGCACCGACTGGTTTCACCTTCAGGCGATGGGGCTTTCCAAGCCCGCCCTGAGGTGAAGCAGACCGCTGGTGCCCCACTGCTCTTCTGAAATAATAGCCCCCATCCACATATGCCCTGCCTCGATCCTCTTGCCAGCTTCAGACTGAACAGGCGTGCCAAGAACCCTGGTTTATTTTTGGTCTTCCCCCCGGCCCTTACTAAGTCACACTTAACAATGACTTAGGGAATGTCTGAGGGCTCGATGGTACCCTGCTGGCTGGGAGCTCAGAGAAAGTCTCTGCCTGCTCTCTCCGCTGGCAGTCCCTCCATATTGGCCACCAGTCCCAGGTGGACTGGATGCGGGAGTGGGGTTGGCTCAGCACTAACCGTCACCACTACTGCAAAAATCAGTCGGTAGAATATGACCTTTTCCCCCATTCTCCTTACCGTCCACTAGATTCCAATGAAAGCCAAGCACCTTCAGTCCGATCTCTTCCCTGGGGGCTGGATGAGGGAGAGGCGTGACATTCGATGGCACTCTTGGGTCCGAGGAGTGCCCGTCTTGAATGGTGAGGGGCCAGAAGAAGTCCTTTACGCTATTTTTGTGAGCATGTGTGCGAGAGTTTCTCTCTCAACAACCCTCACAGTTCAGAGCTATTTTCAAACGGAAGGACAGCTCTCCCTAGCAGTACAAGGCTCTGGCGTTGTACAAGATGAATCCATCAATCAATCAAAGGCACTTCTGAGTGTTTACTAGGTGCAGAACACTGTAATGAGCACTTTGGAGAGTACAATACAGCAGAATTAGCAGAATCGTCCCCTGCCCAAGACCAGCTTACTCTCTTTCCTTAGTAAATGTCGGGGTTTATGGAGAAAGACACCTGACTTCGTGAAAAATGAGAAACACCAGTTTCCTCCATGCTGCACTGTGGAAACCTTCCAGAATCAATCCATGGTATTTATTGGGCATTTACTGTGGGCAGAACAGTGTACTAAGCGCCTGAGATTACAGTACAGCAGTGTGATAGATACGTTCCCTACACAATCTAGAGGGGGATGTGTGAGCAAGTGGATAAATGAGTGCTGCCATCTTGTTTCAGCCAAGTGCCTTCTCCGTCTGGCTTTTCAGAGTGGGCCTGGAGGGTCCAGCAGCCTGGTTCTGGGGACAAAGATTCCCTTCCCAGATGGCAAGCTCTCCATTTATTCAATCGTATTGAGCTCTGTGTTCAGAGCACTGTACTAAGTGCTTGGGAGAGTACAATACAGCAGTAAGCAAGATACAGTCCCTGCCCACAACAGTGCGCTGGTGCTGAGGTAGGACCTGTTCCTTGAACTCTTTGATCTCAGAGGAATCACTCCAGAAGGTTCGTGTCCCAAAGTTTAGTTCCAGGGTATCCCAGACTCCAAGCACCTCATAATAAAAATAATGGTATTTAAGTGCTTACTATGTGCCAGGCACTGTTCTAGGTGCAGGGGAAGATACAGGTTAATCAGGGTGGACCCAGTCCTTGTCCCACATGGGACACTCAGTCTTAATCCCCATTTTACAGATGAGGTAACTGAGGCACAGAGAAGTGAAGTGACTTACCTAGTCACACAGCTGACGTGGTGGCGCCAGGATTAGAACCCAGGTCCTTCTGACTCCTAGGCTCATGCTCTGTCCATTAGGCCATGCTGTCTCATTGCACCCATCCTTCTGTCCACGTATCCTGTCTCAGAATGGGAGTTTGCCTGCCTCTAATGCAGGACAACTCCAGCTATTATAATAATAATAATAATGGCATTTGTTAAGTGCTTACTATGTGCAAAGCACTGTTGCTTTGGAGGGTGCCCTGGCAACCTGATAGAGGTTGTCCTGAGCATCTCTCTCAACCAATCAGTCGGGGAACATAAGGAGTGGTTACTGCGTGCAGAGCACTGTACTAAGCACTTCATTTCCCTCGAAAGGCAAGGGTCCCGGGAATTTCTTTGTCATCTCCACTTGATGAGACAACTTGAATGGGGCTCCCATATGAAGGAGATCACATAAAAGAATCTCATCTAGGCCGCCAGGACAGGTAGGGTCCACATAAAGGTGTATTAGAAGTAAGAGGCGTCCTCCCAAATGGCAATCAGAAGGTCACACCAGCCCAAACAGTGGGCTCGTACTGTGGTATTGAGGTGGCGGCTTCTAACAGGGGAGCCCGAGTGGCAGAAAATGGGGTGTTGTGCCTCTCGGCCAACCACCCAGCTGAGGAGAAAGAACCTGAGAGCAAATGAGCTGAATTAAGAGTTTCTGGACCCCAGTGAATGATCTTCCAACCAACGCCCTACTTGGAAACCATTCGACAGAGAATGCCAGAAACGAGTCCGTTTTCCTCACCATCGAGTCCAGTAACTAACTTCCTTCTGCTCCTAGACTGGGGAGCCAAAACAACAGGAACAAACAAATGCATTCTTAGTTGATTGGCGGTGTGAGTTTGCATATGCCTTTCCACCTTTTCCATTGATCTTCAGGGCACCAATGAGGCACACAGGCCAAGGGAAGAAACGGCACTGGGAATTACCTCTTTGTCTAAGGTAGAAGTCACTTTCTGTGGCTTTCAAGTT
Organism: Tachyglossus aculeatus; assembly: GCF_015852505.1. Classification (NCBI taxonomy): domain Eukaryota; kingdom Metazoa; phylum Chordata; class Mammalia; order Monotremata; family Tachyglossidae; genus Tachyglossus; species Tachyglossus aculeatus. The sequence goes on along the minus strand of NC_052073.1, from coordinate 10,573,120 downwards.
TATCAGAAAGTGTTCTTTTCATCTAGAATATGACTCCTACCCTTCGGCACACACAGCCAGTCGTAATAGTATTTATGGAGGGTTTACTGTGGGAGAAAAGCACCACGCTAAGCGCTGAGGGAGAATCCCTGGGTGGGAATTAGACTCAGTCCCTGGCCCTCCAGAGGCTCGCCATCTAAGAGCAAAAGTGGAGAGGGGACTGGTGACAGACACAAGGAGAGGTGAAAGGGTAACACTAAGAAAACATAAAAGAGGAGGACAGATACAAAAAAAAAATGAGTAGGGGAGTTTTGGGCTGATTGAGGCTCAGAATCTGCTGCAGCTTCCTTGGCATCCTGTATTCTGCGGAGGCCACTCAGTGAAGCTGCTTCTGTCCTTCCTGCCTTGGTGGGACAAGGCGGAAAGGCATCCCTATTTCTCTGGTCTCTAGGTTTCACTTCTCACAAGCCTGACAGTCATCGAACGGATTATTTCCCTAGGTGGCTTCACTTCCCCTAGAAAGCGAGGCCACTGCTTGTCACTGAGTTACCTCACTTTTCTTGAGCCGGCACACCACCTCTCTAGAGAAATCTAGAAGACACACACCTCGTAGTAGATGCTCTCTGAAGTTTCACAGAGCTGGCGAGGTGCCTCCCCCCTCAAGTGCTTCCCCCAGCACCTGGAACACATCTGTCGGTCACAGGCCACACGACAGGGCTATGGACAACAGAGTCCTGGAACTGAGTTACTGGACCAGGTGGAAGCCATGTTCATCTCAGCACAGCCCAGGCACTGGGTGACGGTAGGATACCTTGAGGCCCCAGGGGACCCTGCCATCCCGGAACGAGTGACCTTTTTTAAGCAGGAGCGCCAAGGCATTGGAAGCAATGGGACAGAACAACAGTCTTGGTGTGTGTGCACTTTGTAGCGGAACGAGTTGGTCCCAGTTTGAGTGTGGGTAAAGTAGAAAAGGTCAGAGGTAAATTTCATCATGGGTGGGATCATTTTAGAACATAAAGGACCATTAAATCTTGATTCAGCTCTGGGGAATTAGATGTTGAGGAGAATTACAAAGGAAATTATAAAATCCATGTCAGCCCATCAGTTGTATTTATTGACCTACTCTTTACAGAGCCCTTTACTTGGGAGAATGCAGTAGAATTAGATCTGTACCCTCAAGAAAATAAAGTAAAAATGTGTGCAAAAGTGTTGTATGTGGGTGTTAGAGCTAAAGTGTGTGAGTGGTGTAGGGTTGCTGAGGTGATAGCCGGGGGTGTGACTTGGAGGAAAAAAGTGATTTTAGAAGGGCTTGAAGATGGGGCGAACTGTGGTCTGGCAGACTAGATGGAGGATGATGAACCAGGGAGAAAGGGCATGAGAGCAAGGGGATCTGAAGGAATTGGGTAGATAAGCTTGAGACAAAGTGCGAGCTGGGGTATGGTGGGAGAAAGAGTGGATAAGAAAGGAAGAGAGGTGATTTAAGTGCCTTAAAGCCAATGGTCAGGATTTTTTGCTTAAAGCATGGAGGAATGGGTAACCCTTAAAGGATTTTGAGGAATGGCAGGGAGATGAGCATATTGTTTTAGAAAAATGATCTAGGGAGCATGATATGACGTTTACTGGAGAGGCCGGATGGAGGAAGACCACTGAGGAGGTCAGTGCAGCAGTCAAGCTGGGATGGGCTATGGAGTTATCTGGACAAGTGCACTGTGACCATTTGGATGGTGGGCAGGGCGGGTGGCTCAACTCAGTGTGGTGGGGGAAAAGCTGGCAAGATTTAATGGAAGACTGAAAATGGAAAGAGACAAAGGAGCCGAAGCTAACGTGATGGTTGTGGGCTTCAGAGATGGAAGGTGTTGGTGGTGTCAGCTGTGACGGGAAAGTTTAGGTAGAGATTTGGACATAGCTTAAGTTCTTGTGAGACATTCAGGTGGAAGTGTCCTGGAGGCAAGAGGAGATGTGTGAGATTTCAGGGGAAGTGAGAAGAGTGGGCTAGGGAGGTGGGTTTAGGAGTCACCTCCATAGAAGGGGGTAGTTGAAGCCATGGGAGCAAATAAGCTCCCCAAGGGAATGAGTAAGATGAGAAGGAAACTCAGAGCTGAGCCTTGGGGGATTTCCACAAGAAGGGGGGTGAGAGATTGACAATGAGCCTGTGACCAGGGTGTGGGAGAAAAATGAGAGATTTGTCAGAAAAAAAAACAAGTTACAGGGCATTCAAGAGAAAGGAGTGGCTTACCCAGGTCAGGGGCAGCTGAGAGCTCCAGGATGATTAGGGTAGAGTCTGTTAGCTGTGACAGGGAGGGACAGGTGACTTTGGAGAGCCCTGTTTCAGTGAAGGGGACAGAAACCAGTTGTAAAGGGTCAAACAGTAAAATGGAGGAGAGAGTGGAGGAGTGAATGCAAAAACCCATTTGAGGCATTTAAGCAGGAAAGGAAGCTGGGAGATGGGGAGAGGTAGCTGGAGGGGGGGCCAGTGGGATCCAGAAAAGGTGTGGTGGGTTTTTTTTATTTTTACTGTAAGGGGGGATAGAACTGTGTTTGGAGGTAGAGCAGAAAGAGCCTTCAGAGAATGAGTGATGGAAGATGGCAGTTTAGGAGGGAAGAGTAGGTGCAAGTGTTTTTAGTATGTGATGGACCGGTCAGCGGCAAAGGAAGGGAAGCAGCATGGCTGAGCGGGAAAAACAGGTCTAGGAGGCAAGGGATCTGGATTCTAATTCCAGCCCTGCCATTTGACTGCGGCATCTGACCTTGGGCAAATCACTTCTCCATGCCTCAGTTTTCTCATCTGTAAAGTGAGGTTTAATACGTCTTCTACCTCCCCATTAGAGTGTGAGCCCCACAGGTAGCACGTACTGTTTCCAACCTGCTTATCTTGTATTTACCTTAGTGCAGTGCTGGGCACATAGTAAGCGCTTAACAAATACCAGTTATTCTTGTTAGTACTAAAGGGGGTAGAATCCAAATGCAGGCAGAGCTCTCTTTTTGAGATGCAGCAGGGAAGGACGAGAGAGAGGATGTGGGGGTGAGGGAACACCTGTCTTTGAGGAGTTCTCAGGAGAGGAAGAGAAAAGCCATTTCAGGGTCAGAGGATTGATCCCTCCAAAAGCTGTTTTTGACGGCAGCCATGGAGGCTAAATCTAACCTCCCATCCTAAGTGCAAGAGCCATCATTAATTCTTTTTTTTTCCAGCAGTATTTGTGAAGTACTTACTATGTGGCAGGTACTGTACTAAGCACTGGTGTAGATAGAAGATAAATAGACTGGACACTGTCCCGTTCCACACGGGGCTCACCGTCCAAGTCAGAGGGAGGAGGCTTTACTCCCCATTTTACAGATGAGACAGCAGACACATAGAGAAGTTAAGTGACTTGCCCAAGGTCATGCAGCAGACAAATGCAGATTTGGAACTCAGATCCCCTGACCCCCAGGCCCTTGCTCCTTCCATTAGGTCATGCTGCTTCCTCCTAGCCATCCCCAGCTTTCATTTTAAAACACATATGGACTTGCCTCTCTAGCTAATCCGAATTTTACATTTGCCTCTGAGACCTGTGTTGTTGCTGGAGATCTTTGTTGTGTTTAGATTTCCCAGGTCGGGACTGCTTCCATTACCTCGGTTTTTCTTCAGACCTATTGTTAGTCAGCCCCATGGTGACTGCTGACTCTGAAATGCAGTTTAGAGTCATTTGCACATCCTGAGGGTGGGCAAAGTACTTTCCCTGGTGCTGTCACAGAGCCTGCTAAGGAGGGAGACATTCCCTGGGGGTATGGAGGTAACCTAAAGTTAGGGCCCTCTCTGTTCCCTTTGCTAACCAGATACTCTTGCTGGAAACACCAGATGCATAGCACCTAGTTCTTGACTCAGAATGGACACTTCTGATGGCTTGGGCTCATAGTGGAGCTATAATAACTTTCAAATGGTGCTATTATTAAGGTATTTATTCACCGACCCTGAGTTACAGGCATTAGAATGTTGTTTGAGACCCAACCGATCCATAGTCCTCTGCTTTCAAAAGTTAGCTTTGTTTAGGCTAAGCGAATAAGCACATAGTGAAGTATGGCTAGGAAAGAGATAAAACCCTCAATATTTATCCATTGCCCTAGTTGGAAAATGTACGTTCTGGGTTACTTGTCTCCTTTCTGGGCATAGTCTGTTCTCAGCTGCAACTTCTGGGTGTTTAAAACGGTGCTTTGCTTGCGGTTGCAACATCCAGTTATAACTGAAAATAGTTTTGACTGTTGAAATGCTATGCCTACGGTATACCCATTCTGTGGGAAGTGATCACTGCTATATTTTGCAACACGTTGGATTATAATTTATGCAGAAGTGTATGAACTACACTAATAAAAGTACCTCTAAGAATATTTGGGAATTTTCAATTCGAGTATAGTATTATATCCTCATCTGACAATATGGCATGTTCAACTGTAAACTAAATGTGGCAATAACCCCATACAATAAAAAGTCTTTCTGTTACCATTTAATTCACCGTGCTCAATTTCTTTGTGCAGAGAACCTATCATGTTCTGCTACATCAGGTGCCCTTCTGGAGCTTCCAGCGCATTTTACTTTGTTGTATTCCAGCAAAGCCAGGCTGTAGAATTACTGATCAAGTCACGCTGGGCTGATGAGCCCTAGTGCATGTGCAGAAGTTAGGTTTAGGGTGGTGTGTGGCAAGGGAAAAAGCTGGGAATGGCGCCCTGTAGCCTTTTGTCTGTCGGGGAACCCCCCATTCCATTGGGAGAGAGTTGGGGGCTCTAAGGGAACTGGGCAGAATATGCGGGTGAGGGGTACTGGGGAATAAATCATTCCTAAAATAATCTCGTAGGGGTTTGCTGCATCCCAGGAATCCAGAGACTGATGAGGAGGGAGCTGGGATCCAGCAGGGAGGTAAAAGTGATTTTCAGGGTCAGCCGAAATCCTGAGGCTGAGGAAAGAGGCTGGGGTGCTGGGTGGACTGTGACTAGGAGGGAATGACAATGGGACAAGGGTCCTCACTCTGACTATCTGTATCCTATTGTCCTATTTGTGTTGGTATTACTATGTGCCAAGTGCTAAGGGAGATACAAGATAATGAGGTTGGACAAAGCCCCTGTCCCACGTGGGGCTCACAGTCAGAGTAGGGGGGAGTAGGATTTAATGTCCATTTTACAGTTAAGGAATCTGAGGCATAGTTGGCTAAGTGACTTGCCAACATCACCCAGGAGACAAGTGGTGGAGTGGGGATTAGAATCCACCTCCTCTGATGCCTCAGGCCCCTACTTTTTTCATTAGGCCACACTACTCTTATTTGTTCTTCTTTTCCATGTGGTTCCCAAATGGGTGCTTGGGGGTAAGTTTAAAAAAAATACTCCAAGTGAAGGCCATCAGCATATATAGTGGAGGTGTGTGATTGTATGCTATTCGTATGCTATTCCCCCCCCACTCGTCCTGCTCTCCATCCCCCCATCTTACCTCCTTCCCTTCCCTTCCCCACAGCACCTGTATATATGTATATATGTTTGTACATATTTATTACTCTATTTATTTATTTATTTTACTTGTACATATCTATTCTATTTATTTTATTTTGTTAGTATGTTTGGTTTTGTTCTCTGTCTCCCCCTTTTAGACTGTGAGCCCACTATTGGGTAGGGACTGTCTCTATATGTTACCAACTTGTACTTCCCAAGCGCTTAGTACGGTGCTCTGCACACAGTAAGCGCTCAATAAATACAATTGATGATGATGATGATTCGTACTTAAAAGTCCACCTTCAACCAGTGCATTGGCATTTAGTAAAATTATCCAGATAATCAGCTTTCTGGATGATTCAGTGATGAGAGGAACCCAAATTTATGGAATATAAAGGCCTAATATTTCATTTAACTACCATTCCTTCAAACTTGCATCTAAAATCTAAATGGTTTGGTGCGCCACCCATATGTGAATAAACACAGGGTTTGTTGCAATCTTCTTTCTACATTCTCTCATTTTCTCTCTTTCTCCCTCTATCTCTCCCCTCTTCCTTTCTCTCTCTCTCCCTCTCCTTCCCTTCCTCCCTCCCTCTCTCCCTTCTGTATTAGGTTAGATTATTGATCTTTCCAGCTGGTATTTTCTCTGACTTTGACATGTGGGACATTTGGAGGAGCAGGGCAATAATGGTTGCCCCCTTGAGATTCTTGTCATGTTTTTCCATCTCAAGAAAGAAGTTGCATAGCCTAGTGGAAAGAGCAAGGGTTTAGGAGTCAAAAGACCTGGGTTCTAATCCTGACTGACACTTTTCTGCTGTGTGACCTTGGGGAAGTCACTTCTCTTCTCTGTGTCTGTTACATCATCTGCAAAATGAGGATTAAGACTGCAAACACTATGTGGGAGGGGGGTTATGCCCAACCTGATTATCTTGTATTTAGCACTTAGTACAGTGCCTGGCATACAGTAAGTGCTTAACAAGTGTCATAAATGGAAAAAAAAGATAAAAGTTTCCCTGGTCAAACGGGCTGAGAAAATGAGTTCGTTAGAACAATCTAGATCAGAGTAGTGACTTTATGGGGTTGTGACTGCTAAACTGGTACTCCTATTTTCCCAGCCTAAAACAGGCTCTGACCTTGGTTGTTGCTAAAATGACAGCTAGTTGAAACTGTGAGTGTGTTCCGAAAGGAGACTTAAGATCCTGGAAACCAGTGCTGCTCTTCAGAAGTGGGCTTTGCCTTTAATGGCTGCTTAGTTTGAGGATCACATCTTATTATTCCATTCTTCTTTCCGTTCAGCTCATGGGTAGCAAACTACGAGTAGACAGATTTCTCCTGAAGTTGCACATTGTATTTTTCGGAAAGGTAGTAGATTGTCTTTGTGCCAAGTGAATAAGTTATTTTGCGTGAAAATGTCCCCTACCTCCTTGTAACTTAGGTTCTAATGCCTTTTGCGGTTGGCTCTTGCCAGGTGATTTTTATCACTTTGTGTGGATTTGAGTCCATTTTTGAGATAGCCCGGGCTGCTGCTGGCCAAATTCCAATGTATTTTAGTGCTTTCGTTTTGCTTTCTTGGAAAAGTCATGTGAGCTGGACCGATGAGTGGCTAGGTAGCCAATATCAGCAGAACTGACTTTTGATCTCTTAGGACTGACGGCCACCTTGGCAGATTGATCGGAAGTCTAGGAGTAAGGATTAATCCTTTAGTTATGAACTCAGATCACTCTGCACATGGCAATATGTTTTCCTGAACAGGAGCCTGGCTAATCAGTCTCTTATATTTGCGAATGGATTTATAAGTCAAAATGTGAGAAGGAGAGATTCAAGTTTGTTTTTTGTTTTTGTTTTGTCAAGGCCCTGGTTTTGGTTGGTTTGGGGGGTTTTTGGTATCTAAAATATTTGGGGTAGAACTTTCTTGTCTGGAGGTGTCTAAACCTCTTTTTTTAAAAAAAAAAAATATTCTATTTCTAAGGGCTTACTCCATGCCAGGCACTATGCTACGCATCCTTCCCCCGTTTAGGTGATTAAAGCAGGTTCTCTGACCTGTGATCAGTGCCCCATTGTAAAATGTTCACAGGCCAGTCTAACCTAGGGAGATAGCATGGGCTTTGATCCAAGTAACTTGAAAAGGGTACTAGCATCTCTCTCTGAAACTCTTCCCCTTTCTTTTTCCCTCCAAGATTCTGATGGGTTTAACACCTTTTGGAGGTGGCATTTGGCTGTATCATACAAATGCTAGTGACTCGCTTTGGCACTTAGGAATGTGTTTCCCAACCGTTTCCATTCAACAGCAATCTTTGGAGCCCATCACACAAAAATACATGCCAGCTAAGCCGCTAGTAAGCGGGTGGTGGGGAGGGAGTTAATAATAGTAATATTTATGGAACTTGTCAAAGTGCTGCTTTTTTTTAATAGTATTTTTTAAGTGCTGGGGTAGATAAAAGTTAATCACGTTAAACGTACTCCCTGTCCCAACGTGGTAATCACAGTCTAAATAGGAGGGAGTAGGATTTAATCACCATTTTACAGATGAGGTAACTGAGGCACTGCAGAGTTAAGTGACTTGCTCAAGGGCACCCTCATTTCCTCTTCTCCCACTCCTTTCTGAGTCGCCCTTCCACTGGGATTGCATCTTTTATTCTCCCCTCCCTCAGCCCTACAGCACTTCCATGGCTCAGTGGAAGGAGTACAGGCTTGGGAGTCAGAGGTCATGGGTTCTAATCCCAGCTCCGCCACTTGTCTGCTGTGTGACTTTGAGCAAGTCACTTAACTTCTCTGTGCCCATTACCTCATCTGTAAAATGGGGATTAAAACTGTGAGCCCCACGTGGGGCAACCTGATCACCTTGTATCCCCCCAGCACTTAGAACAGTGCTTCGCACATAGTAAGCGTTTAACAAATACCATTATTATTATTATTATTCAAAATTTATTTGTATTAATGTCTGTCTTCCCCTCTAGACTGTAAGCTTATAGGCAGGGAATGTGCATGCCAACTCTGTTATATAATACTCTCCAAAGCGCTTAGCATAGTGCTCTCCACTCAGTAAGCGCTCAGTAAGTACAGTCGATAGATGTGGCAGAGCCGGAATTTGAACCAGGGCCTCTTATTCCCAGACCCATTTCCACTAGGCCATGCTGCTTGGAGTTGCGTTTGAAGTAGTGATCTGAGTTGTATTGGTCGTGGCAACAGAAACCAGCTGCAAGCTGCAGTCAGTCAATCGGTGACATTTCCTGAGCGCTCTAAGCCTCCAGGAATATAAGCAGAGTCAATGAGAAGCAACATGGCTTAGTGGCTAGAGCTTGGCCCGGGAGGCAGAAGGTCCTGGGTTCTAATCCCCGCCCCGCCACTTGTCTGCTGTAACCTTGGACAAGTCACTTCTCTGCACCTCAGTTACCTCATTTATAAAATGGACATAAGCCCCATGTGGGACAGGGACTGTGTCTGACCTTATGACCTGCCCTCTACCACAGTGCTTAAAACAGTGCCTAGCTCAAAGTAAGCTCTTAACAAATACTATTAAGGAAAAAAAAACTTGTAAATTAGTTTGGCACATTCATCATACCAAGACGGCCTGCAAAATTCCTTGGAGCCCCCCAGATGGAAAGCACTGAGATCCAACGACATATCTGGTAGGTCCAGGTCCTTTAGGCTTCGTGGAATCAAGCTTCTTAATACAGTGTTCCGCACACAGGATATGCTTAGTAAGTAACATTGATTGATTGAATTGACTTCAATGGCCTAATGAAGAATGGTGGCAGGGAACGTGTCTGCTAATTCTGTTGTGTTGCACTCTCTCAAGCTCTCTGCACACAGTAAACGTTCAATAAGTACCATTGATTGAACTGTTGCCCTTTGTCTAGAGTTGTTCTTTGGGTCAAAAACGACACTGGCTGCCATGGGACTGTTTTACCTGGGTGTGAATTGTTAGAGTCCACTATTGCACACTTGCACATGTGCACTTTTGTCCATGGAAATACAGTACGGCACGTTTTGCGGGCCCTTGCTCTTTGGGATAAGCATTGTTTGGCCGCTCCTGATCAGAAGGGGAAAGATGTGTCCTCTCATCAGTGGACATGAGTAGGCATGAGTTTTTACACTGAGCCATCCACACTCTCTGGTATCCAGTGGCATGATTGCCTGAAAATCGGAGGCCTGGTTCTGCCACTGATCTGAAAACATCACTTTCCTTTTTTTTTTATGGCACTTAAGTGCTTCCACGTTCCTGGCACTGTTCTAAGCACTGGGGTAGATAGAAGCTAATCAGGTTGGACACAGTCTTAATCCCCGTTGTACAGATGAGGTAGCTGAAGCACATAGAAAGTAAATGGCATGCCCAAGGTCACGTGGCTGACAAGTGGAGGAGTCAAGATTAGAACCCAGGTCCTTCTCACTCCCAGGCCCAAGTTCTTTCCACTGAGCCACACTACTTCCTCTGCTAAGTAGTGTAGAAGTGGGGTGATGCGGTGGCTAAGCTGGGGCAGGTGTTACAGTCCTACTTCCAACTAAAAGGGACATAAATTAATCCCAGGTTTTGCTGGAGAGATCAGGATTCAGTGTAAGATAGAAGAAATGCATGTGTGTGTTTCTTCAGGGATAGATAGAATAGGAAATCATGAATGGTAGCATCGTCTCTCCTCGTGAGCATTTCCAACATAATACTGAGGATAGGGACTTAGGTTTCTACCCCTAAAGTGCTTGATTGTCACCCCAGCCCCACAACCCAAATATCCACATCCTTATATACCTCCATTTCCCCAATCTGTCATTGCTTTTAATGTCTGTGTCCCCCTTTAGGTTGTAAGCTCCTGAGGGCAGGGTCATATCTACCAACTTGATTTTATTGTCCTTTTCCAGGTGCTTAGTACAGTGCGTATCACATAGTAAGCAATCATTAAATACCCTTGATTGATTGAGAAGCAGCATGGCTCAGTGGAAAGAGCCCGGGCTTTGGAGTCAGAGATCAGGGGTTCAAATCCTGGCTCCACCACTTGTCAGCTGTGTGACTTTGGGCAAGTCACTTAACTTCTCTGGGCCTCAGTTACCTCATCTGTAAAATGGGGGTGAAGACTGTGAGCCCCCCCGTGGGACAACCTGATCACCTTGTTAACCTCCCCAGCGCTTAGAACAGTGCTTTGCACATAGAAAGCGCTTAATAAATACTATCATTATTATTATTATTATTATTATTGAGAGACCAGTTGCAATGCCACTTAGCCTGCCACTCCAGGAGACAGGACCACTCTTATTTTTAAACCTCATTAACCCAGCCCAGAGGAGTAAACCAGAAAGGATGTGGTGGCTTTGTGGTGAAACATTAGTTTTTGCTCATTCTTAGACTTCCTGGAATCATCAGTCCAAATCTCAAGTGGGTTTGCTCAATATTTCAGATTTTTTAGATTGATAAGATGAGGTACATGGAGTTTGCTGTTTAGTAGCCCGTAGGACAAGGCCTCATTCGCTCTGGAGGGCACTTTAGAATTCTTGCCGTTCTTCACAAGGAAAAGTGCTGTCTGTTATCCCGAGCTGAAGTTTTTGCCTCCCTGGAATAGTGACTGTAAGCTGTCAGCTGCAGACATGATGACATTTTAGTGCGTCAGATGTGTGGGTGCATGTACACACAGGTTTTTTGCTATGTATCTGTGGGGCAGATAAACTAGGACCTTGTAGTAGGCACATTTACACAGTATGCTTTCCACAAAATGCAGTTGATGTTACTCCATAATTTGTTAGGGAATGTAAGGAGACTTAATAATGCCTGGTTTTGATTTGCTCTTAGGCCTCCTCAGTAAGAACCATGGTTTGCAAAAGCCTCATTTAGTTGTGGCTAGTTCTTGCTAGGAAAAACGACAGGGAATAGAGGGTGCAGGGGCCCCAGTGGTAGTGAGGGAAAAAAAGTAAGATAAGGCGAGGCTAAATCTGACATACACAGAGCCTGGGATAGGCACCCACAAACACCCAGATTTGCATTTAGAGCAACGAAAGCAGAAATCAAAGAGTAGGTGCTGTCCTTAAATACTGGGACAAAATATGACGTGGTTTGGGGTTTTTTTTTTTCCCTCAAATTATGAAAATTGATACCATGGACCTAATCCCTTAACCCATTGACCCACAGACTTCTAGGCCACTGTTTGCTATTACGAGGGATTGTCCAAGAACACTAATTCAGCGTGCTCTGAGTTGCCCCAAAAGCACAGCGCATCGTGTGGGTCGTTTCCAGCCTCCGTGGTTGGCTGGAGCCAGTGAGGTGGGGGGATTTTGTATTGTAGGAGGCCTTTCTCATCGGGGGCTCCAGCTGGTAAGTGTGTCCCCTTCTTTCTTCCCCGCCCCCACGCACACACACACACATCTCTCTCTGGGTGGAGGAAGGGAAAGGGGAGACCGGAGGCCCAGATTGAAGTAGTCTTTATCATACTTGCTCCGCTCCCCCGGCATTCTTAATCACGTCTATTGAGCTAGCGAACCTTCCTCCCTACCCTGTGGCTGTAGGCCTTAAAGGATTCTAGCATCAAGTCGGTTTATGTGGTGTCATCACAAACATATAAGAAATCAAACTAAGATCTTTTGGTTATCAAGTACGAAACCTTAAACCTTCACCCTCCCTTCTCCCGCACCACCAAAAACAAAAACCCCAACCTAACCAGTGGGTGATATTTTATCTTCGTAAAGTTTTGATTTGGGACCCAGTGACTGTTTCCTCCATGACTAGCTTAGAGAGTGCTCCACAAGTCACACACTCAGCAATGAGGATTTAGTTAACCTCACCTAGAGGGTCAGGAGAGACAGAATCTTACTGCTGGGACAGCGGTTCGATTTCTTCCTCCCTACCCTGTGGCTGTAGGCCTTAAAGGATTCTAGCATGAAGTCGGTTTATGTGGTGTCATCACAAACATATAAGGAATCAAACTAAGATCTTTTGGTTATCAAGTACGAAACCTTAAACCTTCACCCTCCCTTCTCCCACACCACCAAAAACAAAAACCCCAACCTAACCAGTGGATGATATTTTATCTTCGTAGAGTTTTGTTTTGGGACCCAGTGACTGTTTCCTCCATGACTAGCTTAGAGAGTGCTCCACAAGTCACACACTCAACAATGAGGATTTAGTTAACCTCACCTAGAGGGTCAGGAGAGACAGAATCTTACTGCTGGGAGAGCGGTTCGATTTGCAGAATTTTATTTTTATGTTGTGTCTACTTCTAAGGGTAATGAGGCTAATTGCATTGCTGGAATTGTCACTCTTAGAAGTACATTTTGCTCATGATTCACCTAGTGTGGATCCCTTTGAAACACTAAATCGTGTCTTTTGTTCCTTGTGATGTCTGGTGGCATAAAACCCTGAATTTTGAATTATTTTCCTTTGTATGATTTTAATATAGATTTGGTTTGGAGGAGAAGGCTGCACAATGTTAGGAATCGTAAAAACAAGTTAAAAGACTTATTTTAAGTTTGGGGTTTATACTTGGAACGGAACTAATGGCTAGTTTAGAATTCCAGGCCCATAAGTCTGCAGTTGCAGTGTGAGTTGAAGAGACTAATTTCATTCTTCAGCTTCTGATCTTGCCTGCTGTTCTGCATGCTTCTGTTTCTTAATGTCTCTTATTTGTATCCTCAAATGGGTTTGGTTTTGGCTTATTAAATTAAGAGCAAATTCATCCTCTTAAGTTTCAGAAAGAATTACATGTCATCACCGTATGACATGGAAAATATTTTGTGAAATATTTTGTATTGGCTGAATTTAACAGTTTCGTCGACTTGGGTGGGTTCCGCTTTAGAACAACAAACCTGATTTAGATAGGTTGTGAAAGGAAGCGAAATGAGAACATAGAGTAGAAACTATTTGGTGTGTTTGCTCTTCTCATTGGGCTATCAGTAGGTGCCCATACTTAGCAATATATTGTAATGTTTTTAGAAAGCAATTTTATTTTCTGTTCATTCAGGAAAGTGTGACATCATCTGTGCTGTACATAGCTCAACATTCATCTATTCATTCATCCATCGTAAGGGCTTAAAAAGGAAAAACCAATTTTGTGTGTTTGGGGTGAAATCTTTAAGTAGGTCACTTCAGGGATTCTACTGAAACTCCTGGAAAATAGTGTTTCCCTGACTCGTATCTCTGCCTATAAAAAGTGGTGTTAAGAGGAAGTTTCATTTGTTTATCTGAAAGACTAGTCCTTTCCAAGAGTACAGTTTAGTTTTCAATTGTATTTATTGCGTATTTACTGTGGGGAGAGGACTACACCAAGCGCTATGGAGAGACACAATCCCTGCCCTCAAGGAATTTACAGTCTAGCAGGGGAAACAGACATTAAAATGAAATACAGGTAGGGGAAGCAACAAAGCAAAGGACGGGTCTGTAAGTTCTCGGGGGAAGGTGGTGGGGATGAGTACATACGTGCTTATTTCTCAGTAGGTTTTTGTTGGTTTCCTGAAGAACACTCCTTGAAAGTTCAGATTTGAGGGATCCTCAAAGAAACCAGAAAACAGACGTTTCTTATGAGAAGGAACTTGATTTAACCCTTAGGCATTTTTCCCTTCAAAGCCCTACTGAGAGCTCACCTCTGCCAAGAGGCCTTCCCAGACTGAGCCCTCTCCTCCCCCTCCACCCCACCTTACCTCCTTCACCTCCCCACACCACCTGTATATATGTATATATGTTTGTAAGTATTTATTACTCTATTTTATTTGTACATATTTATTCTATTTATTTTATTTTGTTAATTTGTTTTGTTGTCTGTCTCCCCCTTCTAGACTGTGAGCCCGCTGTTGGGTAGGGACCGTCTCTATATGTTGCCAACTTGTACTTCCCAAGCGCTTAGTACAGTGCTGTGCACACAGTAAGCGCTCAATACGATTGAATGAATGAACGAATGAACATGTTAATCTCCTGTATATATACCATAGGATACAACAGGTTAGGTCACATTTGTTGCTTAGGACAAATTAGGATATATCCACTGCTTTTATTACCAGGTGGTGAAGGCTCTTGGGATCACATTGTGGGGAAAGTGCGGTGGCAAGTTACAAAAAGTTTAAAATACAGCAAATTATAAAAGATCATGTTTTGACCTTTCCTAATTTTTTCTCCACTAGAAACTATGTTCCAACTTCCTGTCAACAACCTTGGCAGTTTAAGAAAAGCCCGGAAAACTGTGAAAAAAATACTTAGTGACATTGGTTTGGAATACTGTAAAGAACATATAGAAGTAAGTATTAACATCCTTGGGTCTTGGGGCAGTGGTCTGTCTTTGTTTCTCATAATCCCCTTTAGCAACTGCCCCAAACTGGCGGTGTCTTCCTGTTAGGAGTTTGAGTGATAAGTCCTTTTGGAAGTTGACTACAAATCTGTCAGAGTTCAGAGGAATTGTGGTTCCTTCAAAGGAAAGACTCAATATATTTCAGATACATCCTCTCTCAAAGAGGATGGTTATGTATATAGGTATATATTTATACATAACAGCTTAGTACAGTGCTGTGCACACAGTAAGCGCTCAGTAAATATGATTGAATGAATATACATATGTATGTGGCTATCTAGCTATGTGCTTATTCATCATCCAATGTGGCACTTCCTCTCCAAAGGCCTGACTTGTTTATCTGGGCTATTCCAAGGGCCAGTGAGGGTGTAGTTGGATAAACATGAATAAAGTTGTTATTTTTTTTACCCCTAAATTCAAGAATCCTGGATTCTTGACTCAGCTGTGTTGATTATTTTATCTTGAGTTTAGGTTTGTCTCAGTCAATGAAATGTATCAGTGTTGAAGTATGATAAAATTTGATAATTTACCAAATCAGCATGAACCTTTCATTCCATTTTACATTGACCTAAAGCCTACAGCAATTGTTTTGTAAATTAGTAGTAACCAGTCATATACCCTGATCATCGTCATAATTGTGGCATTTGTTTTGTTCTTTTTATGTGCCGAGTACTGTGCTGAACACTGAGTACAATCAGATCAGACACTGTCCCTTTCCCTCATGGAAAGGAAGGGGAAGAAGTATTGAATCTCCATTTTACAGTTGGGGGAACTGGAGCTTAGAAAAGTTAAGTGTCTTGCCCACAGTCACCCAGAAGGCAAGTGGCTGAGCCAGGATTAGAACCCCGGTTTCTGGACTCCCAAATCCTGTGCTCTTTCCATTAGGCCACACTCCTCCACCTCTCTCCCTTTCCCCCATTTTTACGTGTCTTGGCTTGAGTTTGGGTTGAGTGATATTCTCAGAAAAGCAATTTTTAAAGCATTGACTACTGGTCAGAACTCCATCTAACAGTAAGATATTTATCAAGAATCCCCATTTCCTTATCCACAGTCCCTCTCATTAAGCAGAGGCATGCAGTTGAGTTACTCCCAAAGAATGCCAACATTTTCGACACAACTCAGCGCAGCTTAATGGAAAGCTTCTTACTGCAAGCTCATTTTGCTTATTTACTTATTGCTTATGATTTTTCAGCCTTTCTTATGACGTGTTTGAGGGTGTACTTTTTGACCTGGAACCAACATTTGGTTCCTTAAAGGTACCTCTCGTGGTACCTTTTGGGTAGGAGAGGACCAATAAATGCGAAGAGCTTAAACAGAAAATGCTTAGCATTCATCTGTGTTTGAATCTGTGACTTAATTAGAACGTCTGACTGTTTCTTTGGAAACTGAAATATGATTGACATAGCGAAAGTGTGGTCGAAAAGGAGTATTTTAAGTAATACTCCCTCCTACTTAGATTGTGAGCCCCATGTGGGACAGGGACTGTGTCTGACCTGATTTAACTTGTATCTACCCCAGCGCTTGAAATACAGAGCTTGACATACATAGAGTAAGCCCAGCTAGGGTTATAATGGTTCTTGCTACTAAAGTGGAAGGTTGACACTTTTTCTCCTGTGCTTTTTGCAGGATTTTAAACAGTTTGAACCTAATGACTTTTATTTGAAAAACACTACATGGGAGGATGTTGGATTGTGGGACCCTTCACTTACAAAAAATCAGGTAAGTCCAGAGACTAATTTAATCACGTAAGGCATTTTACAGTTTCTTCCATTCGTCACCTATACAGTCACCCTAAGCCATTTCTTTCCAGTACAGATTTTGAAGTCAGTGATCTAAGTGACTTGGTGGTGGAGTGTTGGGGGATGGTGAGCTGTGAGGGGACGTGGTTATTCTTGCCCCAGTGGGATGGAATGTAGGCATTTTCTTTAGCATTCCCACCAACCCAATAAAGCAGGTTTCACTTTTCCGACGCCAGAGTGTTTGCTTAAAAATTTAGTTTTTTCTAATCAATAGGCCCGCAGTTTTCCCCTCAGTTCTTTCGAGTCACACTTCACGATAGCTCGCTTTCCTAAAGGCCATGGGAAAGTGTCGGAGACCCTGACTTTTCTCACTGCAGTAGGCCTTATTGCTTCCATTGCTCTGTGGCTCCCAAAGAGTGTGGGCGGTCCAGGCCTGCACATGTGGGAGCAGATGGCTAAGTGAAGTGGCAATGAAAACATGAAGATATTTGTTTAATTTTTTTCTAATTTGACAGGAAAAACAGTATTGAGCTAGAAAGAGTACAGGGATTAAGGTTATTGGGGTTTAGTTTAGAAAGGGAGAAAATAGGCAGAATTGGAAAGACATGACAATTCAGCATCCACCCGGAAGGGAAAGAAACTAAAGGTTTTCTCCATCCTGACTGATGCTTACCCCCCGCTCTCGGAGTGGTGTGTGGCTTGTGTTTTTTTGTGTGGTTTTTTTATTTTATTTTATTAAGAGCACCAGTTCTCCATTGCCCGATCTTCCCAAGGATTAAACAGTGGGCAAACAAACAGTACTCTTCTGAACTTTGAACTTCTGCTTAGTCTGGTGGAGTTACCTGGTTTTCTTGTGCCTTGATGGTTGTGTTCTAGATAGGCTTTAATGTCAGTGCAAGAACAATCTGAGACAGGCAACATTCCAAATAGGAAAATAGCCGTATTAAATCCAGTGTTGGATAGGTCTGATAACCTGAAGGCTGGTTCCACTGTGAACGGCCAGTCTGACGTTGCAAAGGAAGACCTGGGCTCTGGCTGAAGAAAAAAGGCCAGGATCTGTTTTCCTCCTAGAGAACATGAGGTTCGGGAAGAGCGAGCCTCTCGTCGAGCGTGCGTTTTGCCAGTCATTGCTAGCCCTCGTCAAAGGACTTCCTTGAGCGCTGCTGGTTTTAATTTTGCAACTGTGAAACTGGCTGCTGCTCCGAACACCGGGACGTTCGGAAACACTGTGGTCTGAGCACCACTCATCCCATTCTGGGGGAGGTTTTTGTATAACGTCTTCGCTGGAAATCAAACAGCTCTCTTAGGCCTTCGGGTATTGCCTTGGCGTGGAAAGGAGCGTCGAAACTTTTGGTTTTGGAGGCAAAGTTCTCCATACTACGAAATTCTACTTTGTTCAGAATGTTTGGGTTGTGTCTTGGTGGAATATACACTTTTCTCCCCAGTTCCCCCATGGCAGAAGGAGAACAGCCTCATCTGTCAGTGTAGAACGGTCTGTTTCCATCCAGCTCTCACATTCGTTCATTCATCCAGTTGTATTTATTGAGCGCTTACTGTGTGCAGAGCACTGTACTAAGCGCTTGGGAAGTACAAGTTGGCAACATATAGTTGCCTCACATAAGGCGAGGACTGCGTGCCCCGCGAAAGCCCACATTAAGGAATTCTGGCGAGGTAGCCCTTGGCCACAAACCATTTTGCGGTGCGCTCTGCCCTTGCGGGGTCGGGTGGGCGTCCCTCAATCCCCCACTGGCGTTGTACCCAAAGCGTGTAGGGAAAATACACATCAGGGCAGAACCGAGCACCCGCTATCAACCGGTTGGTCTGTGGCATTTATTAGGCACTTCCTGGGCACAGAGCTCTCGGGAAAGTACAATACACCCTCCGTGCCCACAAGGAGCTTGCAGTCCAGGGTGCTGTGACTCTTTGGCGTTCATTCTGTGGGGCGGAGTCGGTCCACTGCCTTCAGCTGGAGTCGGTCCACTGCCTTCAGCTGGAGTCCAGTCGGCACGGATCAAAAGAATTTCACCACAGGGAGCTTTACTGTAGTAAGCGCTTGGGAAGTACAAGTTGGCAACATATAGTTGCCTCACATAAGGCGAGGACTGCGTGCCCCGCGAAAGCCCACATTAAGGAATCCTGGCGAGGTAGCCCTTGGCCACAAACCATTTTGCGGTGCGCTCTGCCCTTGCAAGGTCGGGTGGGCGTCCCTCAATCCCCCACTGGCGTCGTACCCAGAGCGTGTAGGGAAAACACACATCAGGGCAGAACCGATCGCCCGCTATCAACCGGTCGATCTGTGGCATTTACTGGGCACTTCCTGGGCACAGAGCTCTCGGGAAAGTACAGTACACCCTCCGTGCCCACAAGGAGCTTGCAGTCCAGGGTGCTGTGACTCTTTGGGGTTCATTCTGTGGGGCGGAGTCGGTCCGCTGCCTTCAGCTGGAGTCCGGTCGGCACGGATCAAAAGAATTTCACCACAGGGAGCTTTGTCCTGCCCCAAGGCCAAGTTGTAAATGTGCGTCCCGGAGCCGGTTGTCCTCAGTTTGGTGGAGGTCAGGGTGGCTGGGCTCTCCCAAGCAAGACGGGCCAAGTTCCAGCTTTAACTCTAGGTTTTCGTGAGGAGTCCGGCCTTCACCCTTCACTGATGACCCCGTGGGAAAGCGGTTGTTAGAGGTGAAAGATTTGTAATTGATTGAAGAGCGTCTTAAGATTGATTTTGTTTTAAGGAGCCTCTTCCATTTTATAGTCACGTTGTCGATGGCATCCAATGAAACTGACCCAGTGAATGGATGCAGGGATTGAAGAATGGTCACAGAGCCCATTCCAGGAACATGCTGAATCAGGATTGCTTTCCACATTGATTTTGGGGGCCTCTGAACGTGGCGATCCGGGCATCTCCCGGGAATGTTAAGATTCTGCTTGAGGCCACGTGTGCAGACAGTCAGATACCACCGATTGATTGTCTGAGAACCTACTAGAGCATGTTGGGACGACTTCCAGTTGGGAGTGCAAGGTGTAGTAAAGGACTTTGAGATAAAGTCTGAATCCTCAGACTGTTGCCGCCCCTCTGCTGCTCCGGGGAAGATGAAGCGGTATGGCCCGGTGGCCAGAGCACGGGCTGGGAGCCAGAGGCCCCAGGTTCTGATCCCGGCTCCGTGCCTTGTCTGTTGTGTGAGCTTGGTGGCAAGTCACTTCGCTTCCCTGTGCCTCAGTGAGCTCATCTGTCAAACGGGGATTAAGACTGTGAGCCCCATGTGGGACTGTGTCCAACCTGATTAGCTTGTGTCTACCTCAGAGCGTAGTACAGTGCCTGGTACGTGGTAAGCACTCAGCAGAGACCGTAAGGAAAAAAAAAAAAAAAACGGTGAGGGTCCCGACCGTCGGACGAGGCTCCCGGCTAGGAACGTGTCCTGATGTCGCTCTCTCTTCTTTGCCTGCAGGACTATCGGACAAAACCCTTTTGCTGCAGCGCCTGTCCGTTTTCCTCGAAGTTCTTTTCCGCCTACAAAAGTCACTTCCGCAATGTCCACAGCGAAGACTTTGAGAACAGGATTCTCCTCAACTGTCCCTACTGTACCTTCAATGCGGACAAAAAGACATTGGAAACGCACATTAAGATATTTCACGCTCCAAATGCCCCCGCACCGAGCAGCGGCATCAGCACTTTTAAGGATAAAAACAAACACGAGAGCCTTAAACCTAAGCAGGCTGACAGTGTAGAGCAAGCTGTTTATTACTGTAAGAAGTGCACTTACCGAGATCCTCTCTACGAAATCGTCAGAAAGCACATTTACAGGGAACATTTCCAGCACGTCGCAGCACCTTACGTCGCCCAGGCAGGCGAAAAGTCACTGAACGGGGCCGTCCCGCTGAGTTCCAGTGCCCGAGAGGAGGGTAGTATTCACTGCAAGCGATGCCTTTTTATGCCGAAGTCCTACGAAGCTTTAGTCCAGCACGTCATCGAAGACCACGAGCGGATCGGTTACCAGGTCACGGCGATGATAGGGCACACCAACGTGGTGGTGCCGCGGTCCAAACCGCTGATGCTGATCGCTCCCAAACCCCAGGAGAAGAAGCCGCTGGGCCTCCCGCCCCGCGTCGGGGCCCTGGGCTCGGGCGGCCTCCGGCCCCTCCCGTCCCAGCAGATGGTCAACCGGCTCACTATACCAAAGCCTAACTTGAACTCCACGGGCGTCAACATGCTGTCGAACGTCCACCTCCCGCAGAACAATTACGGCGTCAAGTCGGTGGCCCCGGGCTACGGCGTGGGGCAGTCGGTGCGGCTGAGCCTGAGCGGGAGCGCCCCGGTCTCCCTCCCGCAGCAGTCGCCGGCGATGAAACCGCTGCTGCCCAGCGGGAACGGGAGGCCGTACGGGCTGGGGGCCGAGCAGAGGGGCCAGGGCCCGGCCCGCTACGCGCTCCAGTCGGCCAATTCCTCCTCCTCCTCCTCGTCGTCCTCCTCCTCCACCTCGTCGTCGTCGTCCTCGCTGTCGAAGCCGTCCTCCCTCTCGCAGTCGCAGGCGGCCTCGCGGGCGCTGGGGCAGTCGGGGGCCAAGCCCCCCGCCGCGGCCACCGGCCCGTCGCCCGCCAACACCTCGTCCACCCAGAAGTGGAAGATCTGTACCATCTGCAACGAGCTGTTCCCCGAGAACGTGTACAGCGTCCACTTCGAGAAGGAGCACAAGGCGGAGAAGGTGCCGGCCGTGGCCAACTACATCATGAAGATCCACAACTTCACCAGTAAGTGTCTCTACTGTAACCGCTACCTGCCCACGGACACCCTGCTGAACCACATGCTGATCCACGGCCTGTCCTGCCCCTACTGCCGGTCGACCTTCAACGACGTGGAGAAGATGGCGGCGCACATGCGGCTGGCCCACGTGGACGAGGAGATGGGGCCCAAGACGGACTCCACGCTGACCTTCGACCTGACGCTGCAGCAGGGCAGCCACACCAACATCCACCTGCTGGTCACCACGTACAACCTGAGGGACGCCCCCGCCGAGTCGGTGGCGTACCACGCGCAGAACACCCCCCCGGTGCCCCCGAAGGCGCAGCCCAAGGTCCAGGAGAAGGCGGACGTGCCGGTCAAGAGCTCGCCGCAGGCCGCCGTCCCCTACAAGAAGGACGTGGGCAAGACCCTGTGCCCGCTGTGCTTCTCCATCCTCAAGGGCCCCATCTCGGACGCCCTGGCCCACCACCTGCGGGAGCGGCACCAGGTGATCCAGACGGTCCACCCCGTGGAGAAGAAGCTCACCTACAAGTGCATCCACTGCCTGGGCGTCTACACGAGCAACATGACGGCCTCCACCATCACGCTGCACCTCGTCCACTGCCGGGGGGTGGGCAAGACCCAGAACGGCCAGGACAAGGCCACCGCCCCGTCCCGCCTCAACCAGGCCCCGGCGGGCCTGGGCCCCGTGAAGCGGACCTACGAGCACGTGGAGTTCTCCATGCTGAAGAAGCGGAAGCTGGACGACGACCTGGACTCCCCGCCGTCCCTCTTCGAGGAGAAGCCCGAGGAGCCCGTGGTGCTGGCGCTGGACCCCAAGGGCCACGAGGACGACTCCTACGAAGCCCGGAAGACCTTCCTCACCAAGTACTTCAACAAGCAGCCCTACCCCACGAGGAGAGAGATCGAGAAGCTGGCGGCCAGCCTCTGGTTGTGGAAGTCGGACATCGCCTCCCACTTCAGCAACAAGAGGAAGAAGTGCGTCCGCGACTGCGAGAAGTACAAGCCCGGGGTGCTGCTCGGCTTCAACATGAAGGAGCTGAACAAGGTCAAGCACGAGATGGATTTCGACGCCGAGTGGCTCTTCGAGAACCACGACGAGAAGAATTCCCGGGTCAACGCCAGCAAAACCGTGGACAAGAAGATCAGCCTGGGCAAGGGGGACGACAGCTCGTCGGACAGCCTGGACAACCTGGACGAGGACTCCAACGGGGGCGGCAGCGACTTCGGCGACCCGGCCTTCGACGTGGACCACAAGGTGCCCGCCGGGAGCCCCGGCGAGGACCCCGACGGGAGCCCGGCCAAGCTGACCGGCGAGGACCCCGCGGACTCGCCCGGCGAGGCCAGCCGGCGGGAGGACCCGGGAGACGCCGAGTACCGGGAGCCGCGGGCCGCCGGGGAGCCGGCCAAGCTGGTGCGCGACGCCTCCGACAGCGACGGGGATCCGGACGACCCGGCCGAGTGGAAGGACGGCGGGTCCCCGGCGGAGAGCGGGCCCGCCTCCCAGCCGGTGTCCGACTTCGAGGACAACACGTCCGAGGTCAAGCCGGGGGCCTGGACGGACGAGTCGTCCCAGAGCGAGGACGCCGGCGGCAGCGGCAAGCCGCCCGCGGAGGCCGGAGGGGCGTCGGAGAGCGACGAGGAGCAGCTGAAGTGGAAGGCGGGCTCCTACGGGAAAGTGGAAGAGTTCTGGGCCAAGGACCAGTCGCAGTGGAAAAACGCGTCCGAGAACGAGGAGAGCCTGTCCAACCCCCAGATGGAGTGGCAAAATAGCACAATTGACAGCGAAGACGGAGATCAGTTTGACAATATAACCGACGGCGTCGCCGAGCAGATGCACGGCGGTTTAACCGGCGTCGAGCTGAGCAGCCAACAAGCGTAAGCTGCTCCGCTCCTGGGCTGCGGCTGTGGCGGCGGCGTTGGGGGGGGGAGGGGCGCGTGGCTGGTTGGGGGGGGGGGGGGCGCGGGGGGCCAGAGGAGGCGGGGCGGGAGGGGGGGAGAGGGCGGGGCGGCTGGCCGGGGAGGGCCGCCATCTAGAACTGTCCGACCGTGGCATTTCCGACTGACTGCTAAAGCTTCATTCGAACTGGTACTGCCCTCGGAGCGCGAGATCATCCGGCTAAGCGGGCTTGGGGGGGGCGGGGGCGCCGGGGTGGGGCGGGGGGGCCGGGGGAGAGAGACCGTGGTGGGGGGCGCCGGGGGTGGGAGGGGGAAGAAGGCGCGTGGGGGTGGCCACTCTGATTCCAGTGGTCATTGCGAAGCCAACCGTGGGCCGATCTCGCTCGAGAGTCCGCCGCGCCCGAGCCCCGCGCACCGCCACCGGAGTGCGAAAAGCGATAAGCTGGTGGCTCCCGGAGGCGCACGAGGAGAAGCAGAGGTTTATTTTAAATCCGCATTTTCACCGTTTCTTTCACCCTGTACACGTTCGGCCGTCTGTCCTTTTTAAAACGTCGCCCCCTCCTCCGCACGATAGCGTAGGGCCGACGTACGAGCTACCAGTTCGATGTGTATAGTAGACTCTGGGAAAATCGATTTTTTTTTTTTTTCATGTATTCATTCTGAATAGTTGAAATGTATATTTGTACAGTCTTTTAGACCTATTCAAGTGAAGCTTATGCTATTGTTCTTGTGTTACCCATCATAGGTTGGTTTCCTCTTTTTTAGTGGTGCCCTGCTGTGTAATAAACGCTGTATCTAGTTTACTTAGCAAAAGCTTGAAACTGCTCCAGTAAGAACTTTTGACAGACTTAGTTTTTGCACATAACCTTGTACAATCTCGAACCGGAGGCCGGGGAC
Source organism: Tachyglossus aculeatus (assembly GCF_015852505.1). Taxonomy (NCBI): domain Eukaryota; kingdom Metazoa; phylum Chordata; class Mammalia; order Monotremata; family Tachyglossidae; genus Tachyglossus; species Tachyglossus aculeatus. Next base: position 10,549,169 of record NC_052073.1, on the reverse strand, counting down.
ATAAACTATATCTGGTCTCTCTTGTATTATAGAATTTTCTCGTTCTGAATAGCCTTGACATTACAGCTGATGATAAACTGGTATTTCAGATCCGTTTTCTGAAATCTTTTAAGCTAAAAAACAAAAAGATCACCTGCAAGAAACGAATTTGCAACTACTAATTTTGACACCTTTTAGATCTGTATAAAAAAAAAGTGTATTGTGTTGAAGCAGCAGACCGAAACCCGAGAGCGCTGCCTTTTGAATATTTAGTTTTATCTTTAGTTAAACACCAAATGGTGCATCATTTATACCATCTAATATATGACACACTGTTGTAGTATGTATAATTTTGTGCTCTTTATTTCCCTTTGTATTCATTTAAGCATCTAAATAAATTGCTGTATTGTGCTTAATGTAAACCTTGGCTTTATTACGAATGACGCTGCCGCGTCAGTTTGTTCCTGCTGGCACCTGAGCCCGCTGCGGGCCTCCGGGGGAACGGTCCGATCCGACGGGCCCGGGTTTCCCGGGATCCCCGTCCCACGCTCCTTGGCGGCTCGTCTCTGGTCCCCAAAAGATCCGATTCCGGTTCCGTTTATCCCGGTGAAAGGGCGGGCGGAGACCCCACTTGGAAACGATGCACCTCGTAGATGAGAATCTTGGGACGGCGACGGGCGAGCTTCATTTTCAGACGGGCACGGCGTCATTAAACGAATCTGTTTGTTCTTTTCCGGCCGCTATTTTGCAAAACACCAGCTTGCGGGAGCGGCGGGGGCGGTCTGCTTATTTGTTCACAGGTCACCGGCAATAATAGGGCGGCGCAGACGCAGCCCCCTTCGGATCCGGGAAGCCAGTCGGGTAACCTCCGGGAAAGGAGGGAGCTGGCCGTCTTCAACCGGGGGCGCGCAGTGGAAGTCGTTCTCAGGTCTGGATAAGATTGGCCACGCGTGGGTCCGGCCTCCGGAAAATTGGGGAGCCGCGGACGTAGTCGGCGGCGGTGGGTGGGGCGAAGGGGATTTCCCCCTCGTGGTTTGGATTACGCCCCTCTGGAGTATCTCGTCCGCTGTTGTCGGTTCTCCCGGCCTTACAGGATGCGCTCCTTTTCCCTCTAGACTTGTAAGCTCCATGTGGGCAGAAAACATGTCTCCCAACTCTGTTACATTGTACTCCCTCAAGGACTTTTAGACTGTGAGCCCACTGTTGGGTAGGGACTGTCTCTATGTGTTGCCAATTTGTACTTCCCAAGCACTTAGTACAGTGCTCTGCACATAGTAAGCGCTCAATAAATACGATTGATTGATTGACTTAGGACGGTGCTCTGCGCACAGGAAGCACTCGATAAATACCGCTGGTCGGCCGGTTGACAGGTCCTGGAGGAACAGGGTTGGTTTTCCGATAGAGTCCTAAGACTTACTGGGGTACGGAAAATTCCAGAGGTAGGAAAATTGGTGCAGTTACGCTTCCTGACATGCTTGGGGAAGGTTTGGGAGTAAACTTCTGGCTTCCAGTTGGGGGGGGGCTGGTTGCTACTCGTAGAGTCTGGGGGAGCAGCGTGGCTCAGTGGAAAGAGCCCGGGCTTTGGAGTCAGAGGTCTTGGGTTTGAATCCCGGCTCCGCCACGTGTCTGCTGTGTGACCTTGGGCAAGTCACTTAACTTCTCTGAGCCTCAGTTCCCTCATCTGTAAAATGGGGATTACGACTGTGAGCCCCACGTGGGACAACCTGATCACCTTGTATCCCCCCCCAGCGCTTAGAACAGTGCTTTGCACATAGTAAGCACTTAACAAATGCCATCATTATTATTATTATTATTATCATTATAAGCTTGCACGGCCTGACTCGGTCACCTTGAAAAAAACTTTCCAGCTGTGGTAGTTCCTGCTAAACCAGAGTTGGCTCGGCAGCAGTGAGAGAAAGGTTGAAAAGAGAAACACCGCAAGTCCCACTTGCTTTGGAAATCATTTTATTTTCATTTTTTCTCTCAAGCTCTGGCAGCCTCTCTCCATTGTAACTGGAGGGTAAGGGATTAGACTTCAGGATTTAGTAAAAAGAAACAAAAAACCCTCTGCTTGCAATCACTCATTTCAGCAAATTCCTATCCTTTTTCTCAATAAAAGTCTTCGAGACTAATTCTTCCAGTAGGTCTTATTTTTTCTTCTACCTTTCCCCCAGGGAAATTTTTCTAGGGCGTTCTGGCAACGGGGCTCCTCAAAAAATTTATTTTCAGCGCGGACCTGAGTTTTGGGAAAAGCACTGTGGTGTTCTTATCCTATCTTGTTGACTCCAATGGTACTTCTTAGAATCTCTCTTCCAGCTTGGTCAAAAACCCCAAAGGGAGAGTTCTCCTGAGATCCCGCTTGGAAGGCCCACCCCGCATCCTTGCCCAGGACCGTAGAACCAGCCTGCTTGGGCAGCGAGGCGGGTGACCCTTCGGCTGCGGAAGCCATTGCCCTTTCCAAACAGTGGTTCCTTTTTTTCTTTTTAAATGATATTGTTAAGCACTTACAGCGTACTAAGCACTGGGGTAGATCCAAGTTAATCGGGTTGGACACAGTCCCTGTCTTAATCCCTATTTTACAGATGAGGTAACTGAGGCACAGAGAAGTCAACCGATTTGCCCAAGGTCACACAGCAGCCAGAATTAGAACCCAGGTCTTTCTGATTCCCAGGCCCATGTTCTATCCACTAAGCCACGCTTTTTCTCGAAAGGAGGTGGTGCTCACCCTCTCTTTTTGGCAAACGGAACGAACGCCGGTGTCTGCCGAACCCCCGGATGGGGTGGACTGGTCCGAGCGAGCCGGTAAGTGTGTCGCATGGAACGACGAGGCTGTTTTCTCAGTCCGCTGGATGCGGCAACGGAGCGACTCCGTTCGAAGAAGGCTCGCGAAGCCGTCTTTATAACGTACGTGAGCTCCATCTCTAACCGCTGTTTTGAGTGTTTCAGAAGAAACGGTCAATCGAGGGTATTTGTGGAGCGCTTATTTGGGAGAGTACGTTACAACGAGGTTGGCAGACACGATCCCTGCCCTCGAGGAGCTTACAGTCTAGAGGATTCCTATTTCTGTGTGGTGTACCAGCATGTTTTTGAAAACACGCTGTCCTTGGGTGACATGTCTGAGGTGGGGTTTTAGGAGCGGGCAAGTGCGGGCCCTTCTATCGTCCCCCAACCCTTCGCTGCAGAAAATCCGTCTGGTCTGTAGGATTCCTGCACTGCCCCTCTGATGCATCCGAGCCTCTGCCTGAAGTTCCAAAAAGGTATTTCTCCGGCGTTTAGTTGATTCCTTCCACGATGACTAATGATTTTCTTACTCTACTGTACTCCCCCGACGTGCTTAGTACACTGTACGTGCTTAGTGTAGTGCTCTGCACAAGGTAAGCACTTAATACGATTGAATGAATGAATGCACTCGGACTGAATTAATCGAGGGCCCTTCTTAGAGGGGCAAGGGATGGAGTGGCTTGGCATTGCCGATCTTGGGGCAAGGGGAATAATCTGGGTGCGTTTGTTGGGCCCCAGCAGCCACCAAGGTGGCTGTGAGCACTGAGGGCTAAATCTGGGCCTTTCCCTTGCGAGTTGGGGTCCAGGCTGAGCTGAGATTTTTCAGTCTGTGCAGGGCTCTTAGCTGAAATGGGAACTGAATGCCAAATGCTTACCAAGAGGAATTTTTTTGAAACATGACAACTACTGTATTTCCCCTGTCCTTAATCTGTTTTAATGTCTGTGTCCCCCTGTTGACTGTAAGCTCCTTGTGGGCAGGGATCGTGTCTAACTCTGGTTGTATTTTCCCAAGTGCTTAACAGATCTACCTATCTATCTGATATATAGATATAGATATATATCTAGATACACAGTGTTCTGCACCTATCTATATATAGATATATATCTATATCTATATAGATATATACACACAGTGTTTTGCACATAGTAAACACTTTATAATTACAGTTGATGGATTTTTAAAAAATGGGTATTAAGCACTTACTATGTGCCAGGCAAAAATACTAAGCACTGGGGTAGATATAAGCTAATCAGGTTGGACACAATGCAGTGTCCCACATGGGGCTCACGGTCTTTCCCATTTTGCAAATGAGGTTACTGAGGCAAAGAGAAGTGAAGTGATTCCCAAGGTCACAGAGTAGATAAGTGGCAGAGTGGGGATTAGAACCGAGGTCCTCTGAATAATAATAATAATAATAATGATGGCATTTAAGCGGTTACTATGTGCAAAGCACTGTTCTAAGCGCTGGATCCCAGGCCTGTGCTCTTCCCACTAGGCCATGCTGCTTTTCCTGACTGACAAGTGGCCGAAAGAAAAACTAATCAAAAACTGGGACTAACATTTGAAAGCTTAAAAAAAAATACTTTGGCAATTTCTGCAGAAAAGTCAGGTTTAGAACAGACCGAGCAGGTTTGTACTTAACGTTGGCTACAGACCCAAGTCCTTTTTAACTGTAATCAGTGATTTTTAAGGAGAGGCCGGAAAACACGCTTATCAATTAGTACACCTTTCACATATGAAGGGGCCGAATCCTTCCCTCGAAACTAGGTTCACCCCTTCCGATGAGAAAAAAAAATCAATCCGAATGTTGTTTTCATGTGCGTTGGTTGTAGTGGCCCGTTTAGGAGCATAAAAATTAAAAATCGTCCTTGCTGGCCCCTTGGTTGCCAGCATTCGCTGCAGCCCCAGGGCCAGCTGAGTATGGGGAAGAGCCAGCTGGGAGCCTAAAGACAGACAGCAAACCCTGCCTTGGAAACCTCCAAAATTGGGACAAAAGAAAGAGCTGCGTGACTTGCGTTTAGCTTTCTCTGCGTCTGGCCACAGCAGCGATTCCGGGTCAAGAGGACGGGTGTGCCGGAGAGGACAGGTCCTTGGTCTGGGTTGGCTGGGGGTCTGGTCCCTACCCCCTGGCCTCAGACTGTCTGGATGGGAGGGCACCAGGGATTTGCCCGAGGGGCCCACCATAAATCAATCAGTGGTATTTATGGAACGCTTACTATGTGCAAAGCACTTGGGCGAGCATGATACAACAGAGCCCGTTGTTGGATAGGGACCGTCTCTGTATGTTGCCAACTTGTACTTCCCAAGCACTTAGTCCAGTGCTCTGCACTCAGTAAACGCTCAATAAATATGATTTAATTGAATGAATTAGCAGACACGTTCCCTGCCCATAACGAGCTTTCAGTCTATACGTAGAGCTGCAGGCAATCGCCAGTCCACGGTGGTGGCCGCCCTTGCCACAATGTTTTTACACCCCTCAATGCTGTCAGTTCTTTGTTTTTCCCCTTTGTTCCCACTCAAGGAGAGAGTGACAGGGCTGGAGCACTAAAATACTCTTGCTGGAGACCCCCAGCCTTAAGGAACTGCAGTCCCCAGGACTCTGCTAGGGCAGTCGTTTCCCCAAGGGAACGACTCCGGGATTCACAGTCACTCTGTCTGGGGAAGTGTTTTCTTAAGAAATCTTCCCCAGAAGCAGCAGAAAGTCCCACGAACCTCCTGGACCTAAGGGGAGAGGCATTGGCTGGGCCTGATTTCCTCACCCCATCTTGAATCGTCAGGCTTGTCCTTGCTCGAGTGGAGATCCAAAAGGAATATCAATTAGTGCTCAAATTTTCCCATTCTGTCTGCCCACCCTGTTAACCTAGAACTCCCCATATGTCCATCTGCGTATATAAATACAAGTTTTTGCAAGGAGCAGCTGTCCCCCAAGGCTCCCTCTTTGATGTGTTGGTTTGTCGATCGTGAGTGTAGATGGCGCCATATGCTTTACTCCCAAGATTTACTCCCTGGATGGAGGGGCCATTGTGCAACGTGTCACTTCTTGTCGACAGCCTGAGCCGGTGCTTGGCTCCCCTGGGGAAAAGGACTTGCTTTCTAGTAGACCCAAGGAGTCAATGGGTCCCCCCCGCACCGCCCCCCACCCCCCAAAACCGAGAAAGGGTTGGGGCGAACCTGTAATGGAGACCTCTCTGGGCAGGGGGAAAGGATGATACAAATCCTCCTCATTATGGGAATTGATTTTCTCTTCCAAAAGGAATGGAGTAAAACTGCCTGGCCTTTTAGATTGTGGGGGGGTAGGAATTCAAGAGGGGTTTCTCAGCCTAAACTCTTCCTGACCAAAGAATGGCCCAAGCAAACTGCCAAGTGAGCCAATCTTGAGATTCAGCCTGAGGGAAGGTCCAGGAAGTTCCAACAGGCCCAGCCCATCTGAAGTACGACAGGATAAACGGACTGAGGCCGGCGAGCGAGGGCCGGAGATTTACTCCAATAAGAGGCAGAAATAAGAGGCAACATTAGGGAAATGCTTTAAGAACTTCCATGTGATCCGCAGGAGAAACACGGATCCCATTTTTCCCCCTCCTGGGGTGACCCTAATGGTCATGATCTGGATGAGGGAACTTGCCTGTGGTGTGATCTTGGGCAAGTCACTTAGCTTCTCTGTGCCTCCTTTTTCTCATCTGCAAAATGGAGATTCATTCAGTCACTGTTTCCCAGTCTGCCGGAGGTGAGAGCTCTTCCTGGCTGGACTCGAGGCCCAGGTAGGACTGATGATTTCACGTTCAGAGCCAATGCCCTCCTTCTTGGCCCTGTTGATGGAAAAAGCAGGCTTCGAATGATGGCCCGAACTTCCTCCTTTTGGGGTTACTTACCCCACCCCCACCCCTCCATATTAATAATAATTGTGATTGTGTTAAGCATTTATTATGTGTCAAGCATTGTTTTAAACACCGGGATAGGTACAAGATGGGACGGGGACTGTGTCTGACCTGATTATCGGAGGCTCACAGTCAATGGGGAAGGGAAAACAGGTAAGGTATTCCATCCCTATTTTTTGGATGAGGAAACTGAGGCACAGATAAGTGACTTGCACAAGGCCACACGGCAAGCAAGTGGCCGAGCCGGGATTAGAAGCCGGGCCCTTGCTCTTTCTGTCAATCTCTTGTTCCTGCCCTCCCATCTACCTGGACATCCTCTTCCTTCCCATCTGCTGGACCACTGCTCTCCTCACCTTCGAAGCCCTTCTGAGAAATCACATGTCTTCCAGGAGGCCTTCCTGATCCATCTGTCATCCCTTTTTCCCCCCAACTTGCACTCCTGCATCACCTAAGCACATAGATACATGTCCCCTCTTTGCCTCCAGGTAATATTTAGGTATCTATCTCTACAGTCTTGCTTCCTTGTCCCTGTAATTTATTTTAATGTCTGTCTTCCCCCTCTAGATTACAAGCGCCTTGAGGGCGGGGACTGTGTCTACGAATTCTCTGGTACTCTCCTAAGCGCTTTGCACATAGTAAGCACTTAACAAATGCCATCATTATTATTATTATCACAATGCTCTGCCCACAGCAGGTGCTCAATACTGTTGAGTTCTGTCCCAGGCCCCTCTTAGAGAGCGCTAAAGCCAGAAGGCCGCTTCACCGAAGCAGAGCCCGCTCCTTTGGCAGGTTACTCCCTGCTCCCCGAGACTCCAGGAGAGGCCTACCCCCGCTGTTCTTGGGCCTCACCATCACTTTAAGTCTACCAGCAAGACCGGACAAGCTTCCCTGAATTGGTACAGCCACTCAGTGAAGACCGAGACAGTAGGGGAGAGAGAGAAGGTGTTCCTTCAAGTACTACCCAAACCGCATCAAGAAAATAAAGGCCTCGATCATTTTGTTTTTTGTTGCCACCGTTTTCCGGTGCGAGTGGTATTTGCGAGAAGAATTCTAGGCCCTGGTTGTGGATGATCTGAACTGTGCTGACTGACCTTTCCCCTCGCCTTTAAAAATCAGGCGCAGTGCGACCTAAGCAAAAGAGCACGAGAGCCTGAGAGTCAGGAAACTTGGGTTCTAGTCCCAGCTCTGTCCCTGACCTTTCATGAGGCATGAGAGAAGTAATGTAACTGCTCTGAGCCTCAGTTTCCTCACCTGTCAAATGGGGGTAAGCTACCTGCCCTTCTTCCGTCCTAGACTGTGAACACTGCATGGGACAGGGACTCTTGCATCTACCCCAGGGCTCAGCACATCATAAGTACCTAATAATATTATCATTATTGTTAGGATATTAAGTTGGACTCTCCCAAGCGCTTGTAATAAATATGGTACTTGTTAGATGCTTACTATGTGCCAAGCACTGTTCTAAGCACTGGGGTGGGTAAAAGTTAATCAGGTTGGAAACAGTCCCTATCTTACATGGGGCTCACAGTCTAACTAGGAGGGAGCAGGAGGTAATCCCTGTTGGACAGATGAAGTAACTGAGGCATAGATAAGTTAGGTGACTTGCCTGAGGTCACACAGCAAACACGTGTCAGAGCCAGGATTAGAACCCAGATCCTCTGACTCTTGTACTCTCCCAAGCGCTTAGTTCAGCAATCTGCACAGAGTAAGCACTCGATAAATACCTTCGATTGATCGGCTAAGTTGGGGTTTGCCAAGCGTCCCCTGGAAGGAATATCCCCTTTCATTTCTGGTGCCGCTGCTAACGTGCTTTTCCAACTTGGCTGCCCTACCTTTCAGTTTCCTTCGATTTCTAATGCACCTAAGCCAATCCATCTCAGCGTATATGAGCAGCTAGTGTTATTCCTGGAAGCCAGTTTACAGAGTTCCCGGGAAGAACCCACCACTATTCAGGGAGCAAAGGTGAAAGCTGGCTTGATTTTGAGAGGTTAAAAGGACAGGGCAACAACCTGGGACCGACTCTGGACCCCAGGAAACCAAGTTCGATTCTTGGAGTCTGGCCTAAGTGACACATAACCAATCCTTTTTGGTTGCAAAGGCAGAGGCCTTTTGGTTGCAAAGGCAGAGGACTTTTGGTCTAAATTCTAACACCCTAACCAATCAATCAATCGTATTTATTGAGCGCTTACTGTGTGCAGAGCACTGTACTAAGTGCTTAGGAAGTACAAGTTGGCAACATATAGAGACAGTCCCTACCCAACAGTGGGCTCACAGTCTAAAAGGGGGAGACAGAACAAAACCAAACATACTAACAAAATAAAATAAATAGAATAGATATGTACAAGTAAAATGAATAAATAGAGTAATAAATATGTACAAACATATATACAGTTGCTGTGGGGAAGAGAAGGAGGTAAGATGGGAGGATGGAGAGGGGGACGAGGGGGAGAGGAAGGAAGGGGCTCAGTCTGGGAAGGCCTCCTGGAGGAGGTGAGCTCTCAGCAGGAGAAGATAGAGAAGCAACATGACCCAGGGGAAAAATCACGGGCCTGAGAGTCCGAGGTCCTGGGTTCTAATTCCAACTCTGCCACTTGTCTGCTGTGTGACCTGGGACAAGTTACTTCACCTGTTCATCAGTTTCCTCACCTGTAAAATAGGGATTAAACCCTACTCCCTCCAACTTAGACTGTGAGTCCCAAGAGGTAGAGGGGTGATAGCCAGCCTGAGTATCTTTTATCTACCCCAGCGCTTACTACAGTGCTTGGCAAATGGTAAGCGCTTAACAAATACCATAAAAAGATACTCCTAGAGGAATCAGGCTACTCTTGTAACAATAACAAACAGTCCTCTGAAAGATAAACCGACCCACGAGATATAAGAAGAAGCACGCTGGAGAAGCAGCGTGGCTCAGTGGAAAGAGCACGGGCTTTGGAGTCAGAGGTCATGGGTTCAAATCCCAGCTCTGCCAACTGTCAGCTGTGTGACTTTGGGCAAGTCACTTCTCTGTGCCTCAGTGACCTCATCTGTAAAATGAGGATTAAAACTGTGAGGCCCCTCCCCACCCAGGGACAACCTGATCACCTCGTAACCTCTCCAGCGCTTAGAACAGTGCTTTGCACAGGGTAAGCGCTTAACAAATGCCATCATCATCAAGTAGCTGACACCCATTTTCTGCCACCTTGATCGATATGAGATGTTTTGAGGCTATTTATATAGATTTGGGCAAAACAAACATGACTTGGATTCATTTAAGCAAATTAACAGAATTAACCAACTTTCAAGAGACCCCACTGAGGATACACAGGACCAAAAAAACCGTTAAAATCCCTTTCAGAAACCAAAAAAATCCCAATTCCATTTCTTCCCTTTCAAATCACCTTCAGCAAGCTTAACTTGAATGTCTTCATTCCCTTGATATAAAGAATGGTCAGGCAGTAAAAGTAATGCCAGTAAAAGTAATGCCTTCTTAATTCACACAGAAACCATCCAGTGACCCCTCCTCAATTTTGCTCAAACACCCACAGTGAACTGCTCCTTCAAAGGGTTGTGATGAGAGAGAGTAGCGGGGCCCAGGGAGAGGGAAGAGGGGACAGGTTGAAAAGACTTTGAGGGCATTTAGTTTTCTAACGTTAGTGAGGGGAAAATTGTCCCGTGGGATCATTGCCAAGCCAGGAGAGGAATACGTATAGCACATTATTGGGTTTAATACTCTGTACCTCCATAATTCATAGGGAAATAGTCTTCGGTTCTGTAGAGTGTCGGGAGTTCGTAGGTTGGCTGGGTTGGTGGCGACGGCTTCTGAAACGAAAGAAAATGATCCGGTCAGAGTTCCGGCGTGGTTTTTCTCCTGGATAAATGCCAAGGGGAGAGACATCAAAACCCCAACCGGCACCAGACTGAGGAACGAATCACGCAGCGTTTACTGGGTTGCACTCCTCCCAGGAGGCTCCCAAGTCACGGTCCCAGGCGTTGGCTAGTTCAGTGGCTTCATGGGGGTGTCGCAGTGGTGGCCGCTGCTTTAGATAATGAGAGGACGAGGCTGCCCTGAGGGTTGTTCTGGGGCCTCTGGCCCTCCCTGACCTTCCCAGGCTAGTCGCTTGGGATCTGTGGTTTCTGCTGTTTTCGTTTGGAAAGGGGGTGACGATCTGTGGACTGTTGTGGACCTGCCCCCGCTGGTCACCTCACCACTGGCCTCTTCCCTCTGGCCTGGATCGGGGGATGTTCCTCGTTCCAGAAGGGCTGATCATCCCATACCAGCGATGCTGTGTTTCCTAATTTTGCCCAAGATGCCCTTGAAGGCTGCTATGCCGAGCCCCCTCTCCATCCCTCCCATAAACCTCACCAGACAATGGGCCGGGGAGGGGTCAGCTTGCAGGCCGGCAACCCCTGGCTCTTGGGCTCCTCAGAAACCTGAAACCTGGCTACTGAAGCCAACCCATAGCTGGCCAGAGGCAGCATCAGGGCCTGGGAAAGAGCCAGGTGGCTCTGTTCTGTCCTCTATTCTTCGTTCCGAAAACGCTGGGCTCCCAGAGAACTGGCACAGGAGGGTGAGTACAGACTGAGCACTCTGGTCCGCTTTCCAGGCTCCTTAGGACTGAGGGAATCCAGAGAAAGAGAGCAAATGGGAGAGAGAAAGAGCAGGAATGAAAGGAGAAAGGGAGAAGGCAAGAATGAGAGAGGGAGAGAGCGAGAATGAGAGGGAGAAGACGAGAATGAGAGAGGGAGAATGAGGAGAGGGAAAATGTAAGCAAGAATGAGGGAGGGAGGGGAAGAGAGAGAAAGAGCATTCCCACCGAACCTGATGTTGCCAACTTGTACTTCCCAAGCGCTTAGTACAGTGCTCTGCACACAGTAAGCGCTCAATAAATACGATTGATGATGATGATGATGATGGTGCAACCCAGGCGCCAGGTAAGCCCGCGGGCGGGAAGAACTGAGCCCCCAGCAGCTGCACTCAGAACCAGTTGAGTAAGGATGATGATGATGATGGCATTTGTTAAGTGCTTACTATGTGCAAAGCACTGTTCTAAGCACTGGGGGAGGTTACAAGGTGGTCAAGTTGTCCCACAGGGGGCTCACAGTTTTAATCCCCATTTCACAGATGAGGTAACTGAGGCACAGAGAAGTGAAGCGACTTGCCCAAAGTCACACAGCTGACAGTTGGCAGAGCCGGGATTTGAACCCATGATCTCTGACTCCAAAGCCCGGGCTCTTTCCATCGAGCCACGCTGCTTCCCCATCCCCACGTCTGCCAACAGCTGATCGCGGTCCTGGCTTTACCCAGGAGGAGGGGGGTGAAGATTAATTAGTCAGTGTTGCAGGAGTGCTAATTAAAAGCCAGGAAGAATATTACCTGGAAAACGTAGCGCCGAGATGGCGGTTGGTCTTTTGACATTCGCTCTAACGAATCTCAACAATATCATGCCGTGTTGACTTAGCCTCCGAGCTCTGAAAAGTTCCAAGCCTTTTGCAGATGTCTAAAACAAAACTGTGCTTCCCTAGTCCCTGTGTGGTGAGGCTAGATATAATAATAATAACAATAACAATAATATTTGTTAAGCACTAAGTGCCAGGTTAGATACAATAATACTAATTCAATCAATCGTATTTATTGAGCGCTTACTGTGTGCAGAGCACTGTACTAAGTGCTTGGGAAGTACAAGTTGGCAACATATAATAATAATAATAATGGCATTTAAGCGCTTACTATGTGCAAAGCACTGTTCTATATAGAGACGGTCCCTACCCAACAGTGGGCTCACAGTCTAGAAGGGGGAATACAACACTAATTGTATTTGTTAAGCGCTTACTGTGTGCCAGGTACTGTATTAAGCGCTGGAATGAATACAAATCAGGTTGGACACAGTCCCTGTCCCACGTGGGGCGCACAGTCTTAATCCCCATTTTGCAGGTGAGATAACTGAGGCACAGAAGTGAAGTGACTTACCCAAAGTCACACAGCAGACAAGTGGCAGAGCCAGATTTAGAACCCAGGACCCTCTGAATCCCAGGTCTGTGCTCTATCCACTAGGCCATGCATTAGATCCGATACAGGGGGCTCAGAAAAGAGGCACGGAGCAGTCAAGCCTGGACAAGAAATCTGGTGTCTTGAATGCGTCCAGCCCACCCTCTTTAGTCTCTGGCTGCTGCCTTGCACGAGTTTCCGGAATGAGCCCCTCTCGTCCCTGCCCCAAGGCTGAGGCAGCTGAGAAGATGCTGGCCCTGGCTAGCCTGTCCTTCAGCCCCAAATCAATCAATCAATCAATCATATTTATTGAGCGCTTACTGTGTGCAGATCACTGTACTAAGCGCTTGGGAAGTACAAGTTGGCAACATATAGAGACAGTCCCTACCCAACAGCGGGCTCACAGTCTAAAAGTAGCCTCCTGAGAGGGACCTTTATGAAGCTTTCGCCAGCCTGGCTTCATCACCCAAAACTCAGCTGCCTCAAACCTGCCTCTGCGTAGCCGCCTTGTAGAGAATGAATGTCTCGCTTCTAGATCCTGTACTGTCCAAGTCCCTCGACAGCATCGCAACAAGTGGGTGCTCAGTAAGTGCCACTTCTGGTATTTAAAATAAAAAAGTCGATCAATCAATCATTTTTCTAGTATTAAAAATAAATTGAGTGCTTACTCTTTGAAGAATACTGTACTAAGTGCTTGGAAACAAGCGATGGTGTTGGTAGACACGATCCCTGCCTTCAAGTAGTTTATAATGCAGGGTGGGGAAGACAGACGTTAAAATAAATTGCATTTATGAGAATCAACATATAAAGATACATATATAAATGCTCATATGTACATAAGAGCCTCAAGTCACAGTTCTAGATCACCTCCATAGTCTCCATCTACACCCACTTCCTGGGAGAACTCATGGGCTCCCACAGCTTCAACTACCATCTCTACACGGATGATTCCCAAATCAATCCCTCCGTCCCTGACTGCTCTCCTTCTCTGCTGTCTTGTATTTCCTCCTGCCTTCAAGACATTTCTATTTGGATGTCCCACCAACACCTCAAACTAAACATGGCCAAAACAGAGCTCTCCATCTCCCCGCCCAAACCCTGCCCCCCGCCAGACTTCTCCATAACCGTAGACAACCCCACTATTCCCTCTATCTCACAAACCCATAACCTTGGCATTATCCTCGACTCACCTCTCGAACAACTCACATATTCGATCAGTCACCAAATCCTGTGGCTCTACCTTCACAGTATCATTAAAATCTGCCCTTTCCTCTCCATCCAAGCTGCTACCATCCTGTCCCACCTCGATTACCGCATCAGCCTACTCGCTGACCTCCCTGCCTCCAGTCTTTCCTCACTCCAGTCCTTACTTCATTCTGCTGCCCAGATCATTTTTCTAAAAAACTGTTCAGTCCACATCTCCCCACTCAAGAACCTGCAGTGGTTACCCATCCACCTCCCGCAATGCACAGAAACTCCTTAAAAGCTTTAAACCACTCAATCAGCTCTCCCGCTCCTACCTTACTTTGCTGATCTCCTACTCCAACCCAGCCTACAGACGACTCTTCTAAAGCCAAGCTATTTACTGTACCACGATCTCATCTGTTTTTTGTCGCCAACCCCTGGCCCACGCCCTCCTTTTGGCCTGGAACTCCCTTCCCATTCATATCCAACAGACCATCACTCCCCATTTTTCAAATCACATCTCCTCCAACAGACCTTCCCTGACTAAGCCCTCAATTTCCCTATTGGCCTTCCCTTCTGTATCGCCTATGTGCTTGGGGCTGTAACCCTTAAGTCCTTTGATTTTCACCACAACCCACAGCATTTCTGAACCTCTCCATCTGTGATTTATTTTAATGTCTGTCTCCCGCTCTCATCCTTAAGCTCCTTGCGGGAAGGGATCCTGTTTACCTACTCATCGTATTATCCCAAATGCTCAGTACAATTCTCTGCATCCAGTCTTGTCTTCTCTTATGCCACCAAGTCGTCTCTGACCCATAGCGACGCTACGGACGCATCTCTCCCAGAAAGCCCCACCTCCACCTGCAATCATTCTGGTACATCAGTAAGCGCTCAGTAAATATCACTGATTGATTGCTATGCTTCGACGGTACAGTCCCAAGTGCATAAGCACTGCAGAAGGGAGGGAGAACAGGATGGGGAGAAGATTGTTTAACCAGGGAAGGTTTCATGGAGAAGATATCCAAGACTTCTGACTACTGTTACTGATTAACATTTGCTCCTTGTGGGCATGGAACGGGTTTACCAACTCTATTGAACTGTACTCTCCAAATGCTTAGTATAGTGCTCTGCACACAGTAAGCACTCAGTAAATGACATTGATGGAAAGCAGCAACCACTCTGCACACACATTGTTGCACGTAACTCTTAATGGCTTTATGCAGCCGCTGTGAGCCTCCCTATCTCCTGCCCCTGTTCCACGTTAGTCTTTTAGACTGTGAGCCCACTGTTGGGTAGGGACTGTCTCTATATGTTGCCAACTTGTACTTCCCAAGCGCTTAGTACAGTGCTCTGCACGCAGTAAGCGCTCAATAAACACGATTGATTGATTGATTAGACAGCCTATCGATGTGGTAGCCAACAAAACTTGACAGGGGCTGCCAGGCTAAAAGGGAGGAAGGACAGGAGATGGGGAGACGGAAGGGGCAAGGGAAACCATCTTACTTGACCTGCCTCTTTATGGCAGCCCCATATCACCCCAACATGACAAACTCATTTCATTCCAACTTGTTCGAAGGATAAGCTACTCCAGAGTGGGTGTCGGCCTCTCCCCAGTGTGGGCTGTTCAGAAAGTGTTGGGTCATTTGGGTTTCAAGGGGTTTTGAGAGCAGAATGCCATCCTCCGTTTCCACTTGGCGGTGTTAGATTCGTGGTTACCAAGCTCCCAGTATGCCCCTTCACTCAGTCCAGAACATAAGTAGCGTAGGAAGCAGTGTGGCCTAGTGGATAGAGCACAGGCGTGGGAGCCAGAGGGATGTGGATTCTAATCCCAGCTCTGCCACTAGTCTACTGTGTGAACTTGGGCAATTTAACTTCTCTGTGCTTCAGTTACCTCATCTGTAAAATGGGGATTAATACTGTGAGCTCCCTATAGGATATGAACTGTGTCCAACCTGATTAGCTTGTATCTAACCCAGTGCTTAGTATAGTGCCTAGCACATAGTAAGTGCTTAACAAATACCATAAAAAAACGTGTAAGAGTGACCTCTTCACTCACACTATGGCCTTCCCGGATCCCCACTGCCCCTTTCCTGACAAATAGAGCAGTCAGCACATCACCTCAACAAGCTCCCAAAATAGGAGTCCCCCTGAAAAGTGCCACGTGGGTCTGGAGGATTTTTCAGAAAATTAACTCGTGTTCGGGTTAAAAAGTCACCTCTGACGAAAGCCACCTCAGGCAGCAGTGGAGAAAAAAAACCCACCCAAACCTGAACAATGGGGCAGGTCCAGAAACCTGACACCTCAGCGAGCAGCAGCCTGGGCCTGGGACCCATGTCCCGGAGAAAGAGCTCAGCCATCCTCGGCCCGGGGCCAAAGCAACTGAGGGCCAGGGGCTCGCTGAAGCCAAAAGCTCACTCCTCTGCCAAGTTCACTTAGGAATTCCATATTTACTGGCAAAATCATCCCACTTTTTGGCATAATTTTCTCACCTGAGAGATGGGGAGTTATGTGGGGTCATATCAGAATTAAGTCTAGCAATAAGGGCAGCAGAAGAGTGGAAATGGGAGAAGGAGAGGGGAGAGGAAGAGGAAGGTAAGAGGACACTTGAGACTCACTGCGTCTTTTTTACTTATACTGCACTTTTCCAAATGCTGTATACCATAGGCACTTAGTGAATGATCCACCCCACTTCCCTTTTCTTCCCAAGAGTGAGCCAGCTTCAAAGGAGAAACTCATTTCCCTATGCAACTGGACTCATTCATTCATTCATTCAATCGTATTTATCGAGGGCTTACTGTGTGCAGAGCACCGTACTAAGCGTTTCGGAAGTGCAAGTTGGCAACATATAGAGACGGTCCCTACCCAACAACGGGCTCACAGACTCCACAGAAATCCTTATCTTCCCAACCAAACTCTGTCCTTCCCCCGACTTCCCCATCACTGAAGGGATCCTTCCTTCCTGTCTCACAACCCCATAACACTAGCATTATCTTTATCTCCTCTCTCTCATTCAGCCCACATATTCAGTCAATCACTAAATCCTGTCATTTTGACCTTCACAATATCGCAAAAAATCCTCCCTTTCCTCTCCATCCAAACGGCTACCATGTTAATCCAAGCACTTATCCTATCTGGCCTTGATTACTCTATCAGCCTCCTTGCTGACCTCCCTGCCTCCTGTCTCTCCCGAGTCCAGACGGTTCAGTCCATGTTTCCTCACTCCTGAAGAACTCTCCAGTGGTTGCCCATCCACCTCCGCAGCAAATAGAAACTCCTTACCATCGGCTTTAAAGCAATCATCCTACCACACTTCACTACTCTCTTACTCCAACCCAACCCACACACTTGGCTCCTCTAACGCTAACCTTCTCACTGTACCTCGATCTTGCCTAGCTCACCACCGACCTCTCGCCCACGTCCTGCCTCTGGCCTGCATATCCCTCCCTCTTCATATCCAGCTGACTCTCCCCCGCTTCAAAGCCTAATTTGAAAGCATATCTCCTCTAAGAGGCCTTCCCTAATTAAGCCTTCCTTTTCTCTTCTCCCACTCCCTTTTGCATCGCCCTGACTTGCTCCCTTTACACATTCCCCCCTTCCCAGCCCCACGGCCCTTACGTACAAATCTGTAATTTTATTTATTTACATTAATATCTGCCTCCCCCTCCAGACTGTACGCTCATTGTGGGAAAGGGATGTGTCCGTTATATTGTTATACTGTACTCTCCCAAACACTTAGTACAGTACTCTGCATACAGTAAGTGCTCAATAAATACAACTGACTGGCTCTAGGCAGTGTTCTGCTCCTTCTCCTCTCATTTCCTTTATGTCACTGCTGCCAATTATGGAGTACCACAGATATCTACTATTTCCTCCTCAAAAATCCGGGTGGGGAAATTATGCAGTGGAAGCAAATAAGCAAGTCAATATGGTACTATCAGAGCTGAGGCTAGTTCAAATAGTCAAAAGTTTAGATTTAGTTAGGCTCCACAACAGAAACTCACCTTGTTTTGCTTGGAGAACTGGACATTTTTTTTTTTTTTTTACCTGGTCCTGGTTTCCCTCTGTTCAGATAATTGGCTTCCCACTATGGGTTTTCCCCTCCTGGTCCTGACTGTTTCCCTGCCTCTTCGCACGGTCAGTGAGGTTGTCCAGGCCTTAGATGTCCTCATTATCACCAGCTTTTAATGAACATCTACTGCAGGCAAATCACTGTACCATGTGCCTGAGAAGACACAACAGAAGAGGCCTGCCAGGAGCTTTCAACCCAGAGGGGGAGGTGCGTGGACACAAACTGCAAATGTGCAATAAGTATGAGTGAATCAAAGGAAGAGTGATAAAAAGGAAGGCAATTAAATAAAGATAAGTGGGCAGAAATGTGCCTAAGTGCCAAGGTGTCTGATGGGGAGGTATGATCAAGTATATAGGGACTAACTGTGGGCAGGTCATGTGTCTGTTTATTATGTTGTACTCTCCCAAGCACTTAGTACAGTGTTTTGCACACAGCAAGCACTAAATTATATGATTGAATGAATAAATAATTAGGGATTGAGGCTGAGAGGAGGCTTGGAACGTGAGATGATTTGAGTGGGGGAAAAGACCTCCAAGGAGCAGAGGAGGGTGAATGATGTTGTTGGGGGGAATAGGAGAGTCATGCCACACTTGACAACCGTGAAGAGGCAGGTTGGGCTACAGTGGGAGAAAAGGGCGGATGGATCCCAGGGAAGCAGCCTCTGGAGAACCTAAAACCCACTGGATGGGAGTTTTTCCTCATGCAGAGAGAAATGGGTAGCCATTGGAGGTTTCTGGGGTGAGAAGTGAGGCTTTTGAACAATGCTTTAAGAAGGTGATCTGGATGCCTGCTAGTGGGACAAGTTGATGAAGGAGGCAGGAGACAGGGAGGTTGGGAAGGAGGTTGATAGAATAATCCAGCTGGGAGATGAAGACAGCTTAAACAAGGATGGAGAGGAAGGGTGGGGGGGTTGGTAAATAATAATAATAATAATAGTATTTGTTTAGCACTTACTGTGCTTACCAAGCACTGTGGTAGATACAAGCTAATCAGGTTGAACACAGTCCCTGTCCCATATGGGGATAGTAATGATAATATTAATAATGATGGCTTTTATTGAGCACTTACTAAGCATTGTTCTAAGCGCTGGGGAGGTTACAAGGTGATCAGGTTGTCCCTCGGGGGGCTCACAGTCTTAATCCCCATTTTACAGATGAGGTAACTGAGGCACAGAGAAGTGACTTGCCCAAAGTCACACAGCTGACAATTGGCGGAGTCAGGATTTGAACCCATGACCTCTGACTCCAAAGCCCGTGCTCTTTCCACTGAGCCACGCTGCTTCTCCGGGATTAAAGACTGTGAGCTCTATTTTACAGATGAAGGAACTGAGGCAGAGAGAAGTGAAATGACTTGCCCAAGGTCACACAGTAGACAAGTGGCAGAGCTAGGAATAGAACCCAGGTCCTTCTGACCCCCAATCCTGTGCTCTAACCGCTAGGCCATGATCTGTGAAATATGGAGGAAGAACCAACTGGCAAGACTTAGAGTCCAAGTGGATGTTGGTGCCTGTAATCTGGGACACCCGTATATCCTTACTAAAGAATAATGATGGCATTTATTAAGCGCTTCCTATGTGCAAAGCACTGTTCTAAGCGCTGGAGAGGTTACAAGGGGATCAGGTTGTCCCACGGGGGGCTCACAGTCTTCATCCCCATTTTACAGATGAGGGAACTGAGGCCCAGAGAAGTGAAGTGACTTGCCCAAAGTCACACAGCTGACAGTTGGCGGAGCCAGGATCTGAACCCATGAACTCTGACTCCAAAGACCGTGCTCTTTCCACTGAGCCACGCTGCTTCTCCTGGTAAGTAAGTAAGGCATGCTTACTTATGCTGGGGTTTGTGTTTGCCCTGTCCTCTCCGAGAGACAGTGACGTCCTTGAGGGCAGTGACAGTGGTTCGTTCTGCCTCGGAAACGTGCCCATTCTTATCATCATCATCATCATCAATCGTATTTATTGAGCGCTTACTATGTGCAGAGCACTGTACTAAGCGCTTGGGAAGTACAAATTGGCAACATATTGAGACAGTCCCTACCCAACAGTGGGCTCACAGTCTAAAAGGGGGAGACAGAGAACAAAACCAAACATACTAACAAAATAAAATAAATAGAATAGATATGTACAAGTAAAATAGAGTAATAAATATGTACAAACATATATACATATATATACATATATACAGGTGCTGTGGGGAAGGGAAGGAGGGAAGGAGGTAAGATGGGGGGGATGGAGAGGGGGACGAGGGGGAGAGGAAGGAAGGGGCTCAGTCTGGGAAGGCCTCCTGGAGGCCTATAAAACAGGGCAGCAATATGACGATGGGCCTCCCCTTTGGAGTCTTCACCCTCTCTCTCTCTCGCCTTATTCCCCCCTTCAGACTTCTGACTGGATGCTCGATACCACTCCCAAAGCTGGCTAGCCCCTTAAATGACCCTTCCATTCCATTGAGGACCAGCATTGCCTTGAGGAAAGAGTACAGGTTTGGGAATCAGCAGGCCTGGGTCCTAATACCAGCTCCGCCACTTGCCTGCTGTATGACCTTGGGTAAGTCACTTATCTGGGCCTCAGTTTCCTCATCTGTAAAATGGAGAGTCAGTACCTGTTCACCCTCCTGCGAGCCTCATGTGGGAAATGGACTGTACAAACCGATCAACTTGTATCTACCCCAGTGTTTACAACAGGGTCTGACAATACTAATAATGCTAATGTGAAGCAGCGTGGCTCAGTGGAAAGAGCCCGGGCTTTGGAGTCAGAGGTCGTGGGTTCAAATCCCGGCTCTGCCATTTGTCAGTTGTGTGACTTTGGGCAAGTCACTTCACTTCTCTGTGCCTCAGTTACCTCACCTGTAAAAATGGGGATTAAAACCGTAAGCCCCCCGTGGAACAACCTGATCACCTTGTAACCTCCCCAGCGCTTAGAACAGTGCTTTGAACATAGTAAGCGCTTAATACCATTATTATTATTATTATTAGAACAGTGCTTTGCACATAGTAAGCGCTTGTGGCTCAGTGGAAAGAGTCAGGAGTCGGGGTCATGGGTTCGAATCCCAGCTCTGCCAATTGTCAGCTGTGTGACTTTGGGCAAGTCACTTAACTTCTCTGTGCCTCAGTTCCCTCATCTGTAAAGTGGGGATTAAGACTGTGAGCCCCCTGTGGGACGACCTGATCTCCTTGTAACCTCCCCAGTGCTTAGAACAGTGCTTTCTACATAGTAAGCACTTAATAAATGCCATTATTATTATTATTATAAATGCCACTATTATTATTATTATTATACATGCCATCATTATTATTATTATTAATGATAAATAATAAATCACTTATTTTTAAGATGAAAGAAAAATATGGAAATAGCTAAATCTCTGGTCTCCAACCATATGACTCAGGAGAGGGGTGGGCTCTGGGGAGGGGGCTTAACCCTGAGCCAGGGTTTTATCTTGTCCGCAAAAGCGTCAAGGCTGACTAGAGGGTGGGACCTCATGTCCCACATACAGAGAAGCAGAGTGGCTCAGTGGAAAGAGCCCGGGCTTTGGAGTCAGAGGTCATAGGTTCAAATCCCGGCTCCGCCAATTGTCAGCTGTGTGACTTTGGGCAAGTCACTTCACTTCTCTGGGCCTCAGTTCCCTCATCTGTCAAATGGGGATGAAGACTGTGAGCCCCCCGTGGGACAACCTGATCCCCTTGTAGCCTCCCCAGCGCTTAGAACAGTGCTTTGCACATAGTAAGCACTTAATAAATGCCATCATTATTATTATTATTATTATGTGGAAGTTGATTGTGCACCTTTGAGGTCTCTCCACCATTCCCAAATGCCAGGTGCAGTGTTCTGCTCACAGGCGGGGCTCAAGAAAAGCTGCCATTGATGATGATGGTGACAGACTGGCTGCCATCACCCCAATGAAGGGAGACCCCCTGAGAAACCCTGCAATTACACAGTCTTGCTCAGGTGCACAAGCTCTCTGGGAGAGGGAAAGGGAGCCAAAGAGGCCCCCTCAAACCTTCTCGCATGTCTCCAGGCATAGAAGCAATCAATCAATCAATCGTATTTATTGAGCACTTACTATGTGCAGAGCACTGTACTAAGCGCTTGGGAAGTACAAATTGGCAACATATAGAGACAGTCCCTACCCAACGGTGGGCTCACAGTCTAAAAGCAGCATGGCTTAGTGGATAGAGCATTGGCCTGAGAGTCAGAAGGAGCTGGGTTCTAATCTTGGCTCTGCCACTTGCCCACTGTGTGACCTTGGGCAAGTCACTTCACTTCTCTGTGCCTCAGTTACCGCATCTGGAACATCTGGATTAAGACTGTAGGCCCCATGTAGCAACGGGGACCGTGTCCAACCTGATTATCGTGTATTTACCCCAGCGCTTAGAACAGTGCCTGGCACCTAGGAAGGACTCATCATTCACGTTTTCCCCAGTATTCCAGAGAAACCTGGCATGGCCTGTCCTGGAGAAGGCGGTAACGATTGAAAAGAAAAAGTTTGAACATTATCGCACCCTCCTAAGTACCAAATCATCATCATCATCAATCGTATTTATTGAGCGCTTACTGTGTGCGGAGCACTGTACTAAGCACTTGGGAAGTACAAGTTGGCAACATATAGAGATGGTCCCTACCCAACAGTGGGCTCAAATTATAATTGAAAGCCACCTCAAGTTCTGCAGACAGAAATTGGCACCCGAGAAGGAATACAGAGCCCACTGGGAAATGCTCATTTCTACAGCTTTTAGATCCCACAAGAAGGATGAGGACAGAAGGCGGTTTCCTGATGAGGCAGGCTCTGTGTGCGGATCGGAGAAACCAGCGGGGAGATCGCTGAACGCATGATCCCTTCGTTAGTCCGTAATTTTATATTCCTCCCAAATCATGAAAAGCAGGCTTTCAGTGGGGAGAGCCGTTCCATTGACTTTTACAGCTTGGGTATCCCAGCCTCAGCCATTTAATTTAAGACTTCACAGACAGGATTAACGAGCGAACCGAGTGATGGGGTTTTTACCGGCGGCCTCCATGCAGCGTAGCTGGCTGACTGATGCTTATCCCGGTAGCCTCTGTGTGGCATGGCTGACTGAACAATGAGATGGTGCTTTGACCGCGAGCTTCCACGGGCTGTAGCTGTCTGACTGACTGAATGACATAGTACAGTGCTCTGCACACAGTAAGCGCTCAATAAATACAATTGATGATGACATGATGGTGCTTTTCCCAGCAGCCTTCGTGGGGTGTAGCTGACTGACAAAGATGTGAAGGTAATTCTAGACTGTAAACCCGGTGTGGGCAGGGACTGTCTCTCTTTATCGCTGAATTGTACTTTCCAAGCACTTAGTACAGTGCTCTGCACACAGTAAGCGCTCAATAAATACAACTGAATGAATGAAGTGCTTAACAAATGCCTTAAAAAAATAACCATCCCCGACAGATGGATATTGTCGGATAAGGTCAATCAATTAGTGGTATTTATTAAGCACTTACTGGGTGCAGAGCACTGTATGAAAGTACCAGAGTTGATGGACACAATCTCTGCCCACAAGCAGCTTTCAGTCTACAGGGGGAGACGGACATTAAAATAAATTACAGACAGGGGAAATTGTAGAATATAAGGATATGGGGCTAGGGTGAGCACCAGAGTTCCTAAGGAATACAGAGACAAATGCCTAGGTGATGCAGAGAAGAGGACGGATAGGGAATTGAGCCCCTTTTCCTCTTTTCCCACTCTCTTCTGCATCTCCCTGACTTGCTCCCTTTTCTCTTCCCCCCTCCCAGCCCCACAGCACTTTTGTACATATCTGTAATTTATTTATTTGTATTGATGTCTGTCTTTCCGCATCTAGACTGTAAGCTTATTGTGGGCAATGTGTCTGTTTATCGTATTGTACTCTCCCAAGTTCTTGGTACGGTGCTCTGCACACAGTAAGTGCTCAATAAGTATGAATGAATGAATGAACTGAGGGCTTAGTCAGGGAAGGTCTTTTAGAGGCGATGTGGTTATTGGAGGGTCAGCAGATTGAGAGCCAAGAGACCGGGGTTTTAAGACCCAGCTCTGCCACTGATCTCGCTACGTGACTTGGGCAAGCTACTTAACTTCTCTGGGCCTCAGTTTCTTCATCGGTGAAATGGGGATGAGGTCGGTGGTGAGTCCCGTGTGGAACCGGGGCTGTGTCCAATCTGATAACCTTGAATCTACCTCGGATCTTAGCACAGAGTAATTGCTTAATTCCAAATTTGGGAGACTGTCAAACAGAGAGTGGCTTAATTCCAAATCCCTTTGGGAGACTGTCAGAGAGTGGCGACAGCAGCAACAAGCTCCAGACCACAATAAAAGTCTACAGAGCTGTAATACCGTCCGACCTTCACTACGGCTGGTAGACCTGGACCCCACACAGGCACCACATCCGGCTCCTTTTGCCGTCCCGTCAGCGTCGGGCCCCACTCAGTATCAAATGGCAAGACAAGATGACCCACAATGGAGTGCCGGAATGTGGTCCGTCTCCTAGCGTCAAAGCTGGGCTCACCTTAACACAGTTTCCCTGGATGGGACAAGGGAAGTGAATAGTAAACAGCTGAACGGCGAGCTGGGACCGAGAACATTAAGCAAGCAGGGAAGAGAAAACGATTTAGGGCAAAATAAAGCCTGGGACCAGACTGCATCCCAGCTCAAGACTGGGAGTGGACTGCTGAGAATAGAGCAGCATGGCGCACTGTGAGCAAAAATAAAGCAGCTCTTTTTAAAAGAGCAGGAGCTTCTAAAGGAACAAGAAACGAGGTAAAACAGAAACCAGTGCCAGGTGATGCAAATATCAAACATGACAGCACGACGAAAGACAACCCTTTTGTTGGCCAATGTGACCAGAACTGTGGCATCTACACTGGCCTTTTCAGACACACAAACCACTAGTGTTGTCTTCTTTGACTG
Source organism: Tachyglossus aculeatus (assembly GCF_015852505.1). Lineage (NCBI taxonomy): Eukaryota > Metazoa > Chordata > Mammalia > Monotremata > Tachyglossidae > Tachyglossus > Tachyglossus aculeatus. The sequence goes on along the minus strand of NC_052073.1, from coordinate 10,524,406 downwards.
CAAAGGACAACTATAGAATATTAGTATTATATATGGGCTTATTGAATATTATTATTATTAGCAATAGCAATTTACTACCAAAGATTTTCCCACTCCAGGAAGAGCCTGCAAATAAAGTCCTTGAAGGAATTTCCTTGGAATCTGGCCTCACCATTACCCAAGGGTACTCCTTGAATAGTAAGAGTCACTGCAGTTAGTTTAGGGAAGCAGCATGGCCTAGTGGAAAGACCATGGGCTTGGGAGTCAGAGGACGTAGGTTCTAATCCCGACTCGGCCACATGTCTGCTGTGTGACCTTGGGTAAGTCACTTAACTTCTCTAGGCCTCAGTTACCTCATCTGTAAAATGGAGATTAAGACTGTCAGCCCTCCCAAGAGCCGGTGACCAACCCTGTCCGCCTTCCACTGCCCCCTTTGCCAGCCCTGCACTCAGAACAAAGGGCTGGCACTTCGACTGTATTCATTCACATTTCTGAGCCTTTTCGATTAAGGCCACCAGACAGGAAACGGCCTCAAGGACCAGCCCGCGCTCACCGTTCCCAGAGCCGGGGGCGGCAGGAGAGGAGTTCCTTCTTTCTCCACTGATCTCTAGAGGAAAAACGAGTCCCTGTGTCACTCGATCGTCCTCCCAGAACCGGTCCGTCCAGGCTGTGAGGGCCACTCGTTCCCAAGCTAAGTGAGGGCTCCTCCAGGCCGGGTCCCCTTCCGGGTCGGGGCGGCTCCACCTCTTCAGGGAGCAGCTGCCTCAGGGGCCAGAGTTTCGGGAAGCCCAACAGATGGATGACAGTAATAATAATGATGGTATTTGTTAAGCGCTTACTCTGTGCCAAGCACTGTTCTAAACACTGGGGTAGATACAAGGTAATCAGCTTGTCCCACGTGGGACTCACAGTCCTGAATCCCCAGGCCTTCCCAGACTGAGCCCCTTCCTTCCTCTCCCCCTCGTCCCCCTCTCCATCCCCCCATCTTACCTCCTTCCCTTCCCCACAGCACCTGTATATATGTATATATGTTTGTACATATTTATTACTCTATTTATTTATTTTACCTGTACATATCTATTCTATTTATTTTATTTTGTTAGTATGTTTGGTTTTGTTCTCTGTCTCCCCCTTTTAGACTGTGAGCCCACTGTTGGGTAGGGACTGTCTCTATATGTTGCCAACTTGTACTTCCCAAGCGCTTAGTACAGTGCTCTGCACACAGTAAGCGCTCAATAAATACGATTGATTGATTGATTGATTGGTTAAGTGACTCGTCCAAGGTCACACAACAGACAAATGGCGTAGCCGGGACCAGAACCCACGACCTCTAACTCCGATGAGGGATGCTGCGGTGCCGCCCTGCCTTTGAGACAGCCCACGCCTACCGGGGGCAGAGGTTAATAATAATTATCCTATTTGTTAAGAACTTACTATGTGCCAAGCACTGTTCTAACTCCGGGGTAGACACAAGGTAATCAGGTTGTCCCACGGGGAGCTCACAGTCTTAATCTCCATTTTACAAATGAGGTAACTGAGGCACAGAGAAGTTAAGTGACTTCCCCAGAGTCGCACAGCTGATAAGTGGCGGAGCTGGGATTAGAACCCATGACCTCTGATTCCCAAGCCCATGCTCTTTCCACTAAGCCACGCTGCTTCTCAAAGTTGAGGACCTCAGGTTCACGGAGGCTCTTCTCCCTCTTCTCTTCATGCCCTCACCCTTACAACTTACAGCCCGGTACCAGGGCCTCCTCGGGGGCAAGGGCTGAGGGTCTGAATGTTTGGTTTTGTTCTCTGTCTCCCCCTTTTAGACTGTGAGCCCACTGTTGGGTAGGGACTGTCTCTATATGTTGCCAACTTGTACTTCCCAAGCGCTTCGTACAGTGCTCTGCACACAGTAAGCGCTCAATAAATATGATTGATGATGATGATGAAGCTCAGGGGGGGCTCCTCTCCCTCCCTCTCTCTTCATGCCCTTATCTAATCAGAGCAGAATGAGGAACAAGAGCCTCCCTCGGGGCAGGGGCTGAGGGCCTGAAGCTCAGAGAGGCTCCTCTTCCTCTCCTTTCATTCATTCATTCAATCGCATTTATTGAGCACTTACTGTGTGCAGAGCACTGTACTAAGCGCTTGGGAAGTCCAAGTTGGCAATATATAGAGACGGTCCCTACCCAACAGCGGGCTCCTCCTTCATGCCTTGTTCTCTGTCTCCCCCTTCTAGACTGCGAGCCCACTGTTGGGTAGGGACCGTCTCTATATGTTGCCAACTTGGACTTCCCAAGCGCTTAGTACAGTGCTCTGCACACAGTAAGTGCTCAATAAATACGATTGAATGAATGAGTGAATGAATGAATGAATGCCCTTACCCACACAAGGTAGAGCCTGGGACAAGAGCCACCCTGGGGGCGGGCTGAGAGCCTGCAGTTTGCAGTTTGCAGGAGGTTCTCTCCCTCTTCCTCTCCCCTACCCTTCTCCCTCTTCCTCCTCCCTCTCTCTCTTCATGCCCTCACCCGTACAGGGCAGAGCCCGGGCCCAGATGGGGGCTCCTCTCCCTCTCCATGCCCTCTCCTGCACAGGGCAGAGCCCTGAACCACAGCCTAACCAGTTTGAACCTCAGCCCAGGGCCAGGCCCAGACTTCACCAAGCTTCCTTGGGGGGGAAGGCACTGATCTCCAAGCTTTAAGTCTCTGTAATTGCAGTCCAGATGGTCAGAAACAACTACCTCACCTACTAGGGCACTCCATCCTCTATCCTTTCTCTGCCACCTGGACCTGGGGGATTTAGTACTCAGTCACCTTGCCCCTTTATTCCTCCTACTACTACCCCAGCCCTCACACTTTGTTCCACTCACGCCATCCTTCTCACTGTACCTCGATCTCACCTATCTGGCCGCTGACCTGTTGCCTACATTCATTCATTCAATCGTATTTATTGAGCGCTTACTGTGTGCAGAGCACTGTACTAAGCGCTTGGGAAGTACAAGTTGGCAACATGTAGAGACGGTCCCTACCCAACAGCGGACTCACAGTCTAGAAGGGGGACAGACAACAAAACATATTAACAAAATAAAATAAATAGAATAAATATGTACAAGTAAAATAAATACATAGAGAAATAAATATGTACAAACATATATACATATATGCAGGTGCTGTGGGGAGGGGAAGGAGGTAAGGCGGGGGGGATGGAGAGGGAGACGAAGGGGAGAGGAAGGAGGGGGCTCAGTCTGGGAAGGCCTCCTGGAGGAGGTGAGCTCTCAATAGGGCTTTGAAGGGAGGAAGAGAGCTAGCTTGGGGGATGTGCTGAGGGAGGCCATTCCGGGCCTGGAGGAGGATGTGGGCCGGGGGTCGATGGCGGGACAGGAGAGAACGAGGCACGGTGAGGAGATTAGCGGCAGAGGAGTGGAGGGTGCGGGCTGGGCTGGAGAAGGAGAGAAAGGAGGTGAGGTAGGAGGGGGCGAGGGGATGGACAGCCTTGAAGCGGAGGGTGAGGAGTTGTTTGTGGCTCAGTGGAAAGAGCCCGGGCTTTGGAGTCAGAAGTCATAGGTTCAAATCCCAACTCCACCAACTGTCAGCTGTGTGTCTTTGGGCAAGTCATTTCACTTTTCTCAGTTACCTCAGCTGTAAAATGGGGATTAAAACTGTGAGCCCCCTGTGGGACAACTTGATCACCTTGTAACCTCCCCAGCACTTAGAACTGTGCTTTGCACATAGTAAGCGCTTAACAAATACCATCATCATTATTATTATCCTGCCTCTGGCCTGGATCACCCTCCCTCTTCATATCTGGCAGACAGTTACTCTTGTCTCCTTCAAAGCCTTACTGAAGGCACATCTCCTCCAACAGGCCTTCCCTACCTAAGCCCTCCTTTCCTCTTCTCCCATGCCCTTCTGTGTCACCCTGCTCTATTTAATTCATCCCCCCTCCCAGTCCCACAGCACTTAATGTACACATCTGTAATTTATTTAGTTATATTAATGTCCGTCTCCCCCTCTAGAATGTAAGCTCGTTGTGGGCAGGGAATGTGTCTGTATCTTGCTACGTTGTATTCTCCCAAGCGTTTCATAGAGTGCTCTGCACACAGTAAGTGCTCAATAAATATGACCGACTGACACACTCCACACCTGTGACTTTGATGGTTTCCCTGCTCACTGGACGGAAATGATGAGAAAGAGAGAGAGAAGAAGAGAGAGAATGAGACTGCGAATCAGTTTGTCTGGCTTAAGGTTGGGAATTCCCCAGGCCTAAAAATTCCCCCCAGGAGGAAAGCCCTGGGCAGTTTGGGAATGAAGGAGTTAAATGTACTAATTGGGGGGTGGGGTGTGCACGGGGAAGAGGGAGAGAAAGAGAGCCGGGAGGAGAGTTACCTTGGGTCAAACCTACCTAGCCCTGAAGTGAGCGGTGAACAAGGCCAAGCCAAGGCGAAGGAATGAAGAATAAAAATCGTCTGTGCGGGAGCAGGAGCATGTGAAGAAGGAGGAGGAGGAGGAGGAGGAAGAGGAGAAGGAGGAGAAAGAGGAGGATGAGGAGGAGGGGGAGGAGTGTCGGGGTGGGCAGGGGGAATAAGGCAAGAGAGCTGGCACTGCAGCAGCGTGGGGGATGGGCGGCTGAGGGAAAGAAACATTCAGATCAGGCTGCAGCGGCGTTCATGGTGACTCCTGCAGGCTGGATCTGCTGCTTAAACGACGCTCAACAACGTGTAGCGGCACACTGCTGCTCTGCGCAGCCCCACAGCCCACTCCGGGGCCGGAATAATAATGATAATGGCATTGATTAAGCGCTTACTATGTGCAAAGCACCGTTCTAAGCGGTGGGGAGGTTGCAAGGTGATCAGGTTGTCCCACTTGGGGCTAACAGTCTTCATCCCCATTTTCCAGATGAGGGAACTGAGGCCCAGAGAAGTGAAGTGATTTGCCCAAAGTCACACAGCTGACAAGTGGCGGAGAAGGGGTTTGAACCCATGACCTCTGACTCCAAAGCCCGGGCTCTATCCACTGGGCCACGCTGCTTCTCTAAAGGGACAAGACTGTCCCAGCCCGGATGAGGGGGTGAAGAGGAAAGGGACTCCGCCCTGGCTACTGGTGGCGGGGCTGGGGGAGCTGGGAAGGGGGGGTAAACTGACACCCCACAATATCTTCTGATGATGCGCCAGTCTTGTTTCTTCCTGAAACACTAGAGCAGGCCAAACCCTCAATGCCTATACTTTTACCTGCAACTTTGGGACCAGGACAGAAGCAGCATGGCCTAATGCAGAGAAGCAGCGTGGCTCAGTGGAAAGAGCCCGGGCTTTGGAGTCAGAGGTCACGGGTTCAAATCCCAGCTCCTCCAATTGTCAGCTGTGTGACTTTGGACAGGTCACTTCACTGGGCAAGTCACTTCACTGGGCCTTAGTTGCCTCATCTGGAAAATGGGGATGAAGACTGTGAGCCCCCCGTGGGACAACCTGATCAACTTGTAACCTCCCCAGTGCTTAGAACAGTGCTTTGCACATAGTAAGTGCTTAATAAATGCCATTATTATTATAATGCATAGAACATGGGTCTAAGAGTTGGAAGGACCTGGATTCTAATCCCAGTTCTGCTTCTTGTCTGCTTGTGTGACCTTGAGAGTCCCTTCGCTTCTCTGTGGCTCAGTTACATCAGCTATAAAATGGGGATTCTAGACTGTGAGCCCACTGTTGGGTAGGGACTATCTCTGTATGTTGCCAACTTGTACTTCCCAAGCGCTTAGTACAGTGCTCTGCACACAGTAAGTGCTCAATAAATACGATTGATTGATTGATTGATTGGTTAAGACTGTGAGCCTCATGTGGGACAGGGACTGCGTCCAACCCTATCTGCTTGTATCCACGCCAGCACTTAGTACAGTGCCTGGCACATAGTAAGCACTTAACTTGTTGGGGAGGAATTGTCTGTTGCCGAATTATACTTTCCAAGTGCTTAGTACAGTGCTCTGCACACAGTAAGCGCTCAATAAATACGATAGAATGAATGAATATCATTATTATTATTATTATTATTACTACAGGGCAAGTGTCGTTCAACCCTTAGAAGATGCATCGTCAAGCGACCTGCCAAGATGGTCTTTGCCTTCGGGAGCAAACCCAACCATGTCCGCCCACGCCCGCTGCGTGCCGCTCCGCTTCTGGTGCCCGGCTCCTCCCGCGGGGGCTATGTGTGGGTTGTCCCCAGGGCCAGTCACCTGCCAACGCCCAGACCAGGCTGATACGTGGAAACCACAACTGAACCGGGGTGAGCCGGAAAGACAACTGCACGGGAACCACGAAGCTTCCGGAGACCGGCCCCGGTCCGAGACTCCTTTTTGTCTCTCCACGTCACCTGGACTGGCCAGAACAGCCAATTCCACTTACAGTCAGAGTATCCCTTCCCGATCAGTGGTGCTCCCCGGGTTAATTATTACACGTCTCAGGTAATAGTTAAGGTCTATTTGACCTCAGGCCCTGAAACCCGGAGAAAGGTGTGATATTATCACACAGACATGCCACCTGGAAGATCTTATTGCTTAATGAGACATGCTTTATTTCCCTTAGTGGGTGGAAGCTATTCTCAGTGGGTTCTCCGCTCAATCAATTGTATTTCTTGAGCACTTACTGTGTGTAGAGCACTGTACTAAGCACTTGGGAAAGTGCAGTATAACAGAGTTGGTAGACACATTCCCTGCCCGCAATGAGCATACAGTCTCCAGACCCCACTGGATTCATCTAAAGGGCCCCAGTGTTGCCCATAAGGCTTGTGGGACCTGTTCCGGGTAATGAGAATTACAGTTCTTTAGATCCAATTCATTTTTGCCTTTCAAGTTCTGGAGGGTCATCGGGGGAGAGGAGGCTAGGACTCCGGGATACAGTTCTTTAGATCCAATTCATTTTTGCCTTTCAAGTTCTGGAGGGTCATCGGGGGAGAGGAGGCTAGGACTCCGGGATACAGTTCTTTAGATCCAATTCATTTTTGCCTTTCAAGTTCTGGAGGGTCATGGGGGGAGAGGAGGCTAGGACTCTGGGATACAGTTCTTTAGATCCAATTCATTTTTGCCTGTCAAGTTCTGGAGGGTCATCGGGGGAGAGGAGGCTAGGACTCTGGGATTCTGCAAACTCTTGGGCAGCTTTAGAAACATTCCTCAGGGCAGGGCAGGGCAGGAGCTTGGCTTCAAAGGAAAGACTTGTCCGCCGAAAGTTGAAGGCCCCGGCCTTTCCAAGAGGAAGTTACTATTGCATGAAGTGGAGGCCTGACGGATCCCGGCAGAGGCGGGAGGCAACCAATGGGGCTGCATCGAAAGGAAGAAATAACAGCCACAGCCCACACTGGACCCAGGAATCCCTCCTCCTTCCCCTGCCTGGGACAAAACCATCCCTTCGAACCCCTGCGCAGGCCTCCTTGGGCCAAAGGAGGAAATTTAGCAGGGGGGGGTGGTGTGGGGGGAGAGCAGGAGACGTCCTGCTGTAGGTGTGGCACCCCAGGGGTTAAAATCCTGGAGGCTTCAAGCTGGTGCCGTAGGACTTGCATGGGGCCCTATACCATGCATAGGAGGAGAGCACACTCCTGTTAAATATTCATCAGGCAGAGCTGGAGCTGGAGTTTGCAACAATTCAGAGCCAATACCCACTCTACATCCCGTTAGTGTGACTTATATGACTCACAACTTCTGGAACCGTAACGGATTTTCTTTTCCTGACCGTATACATAGCTCGAACTGTGGCAGGAGCCCCGGCCCCCATTGGCCCGCAGAATTCAGTCTGGAAACTGACAGCCCGGAGCAATACTGGGAACCCACCATCTCCCTCGCACCCCGCAGAACCACAGAACTTTCAGAGCACTCATATTTTTAAACTCCGTGGCTTCCCCTACCCGTTATTTATTTTAATGATGCTCTCCCCAGCTAGACTGCAAGTTCCTAGCTGGCATGTCTACTTATTAATCATAATAACAGTCATAATAATGGAATTCGTTAAGCACTTACAATGTGCCAAGCACTTGTACTAAGCGCTGGGGTGGATGCAAGCAAATCGGGTTGGACGCGGTCTCTGTCTCACGTGGGGCTCACAGTCTCCATCCCCATTTTACAGATGAGATAACGGAGGCACGGCGAAGTGAAGTGACTTGCCCAAGGTCACACAGCAGACATGTGGCAGAGCCAGGATTAGAACTAATGACCTTCTGATTTCCAGGCGCGTGGTCTATCCACTGCGCCATGCTGCTTCTACTTTACTGTACGGTGCTCCTCGGACAGTATCAATCCATCGGTCATATTTTTTGAGCGTTTACTGTGTGCAGAGCACTGCACTAAGCACTTGGAGAGAGTTGGTCGACGCATTCCCTGCCCACAACAAGCTTACATTAAGCACTCAATAAATACCACTGGCTCAGCTCCACAGCATTTATGTCTGTATCTACAATTTACTTTAATGTCTGTCTGCCTCCAGCTCAAGGCTCTAAGATCCATAAGGGCAGGGAACATGTCAACCAACTCTGTTGCACTTTTCAGAGCGCTTAGTTCAGTGCTCTACACACAGTAAGCGCTCAGTAAATACGACTGATGGATTGATCGTGTCTATTAACTACTGAACTCTCCCAAGTTCTTAGTACAGCGTTCTACACACAGTAAGCGCTCAGTAAATACGACTGAGGGATTGAGCATGTCTATTAACTACTGAACTCTCCCAAATTCTTAGTACAGCGTTCTACACACAGTAAGCGCTCAGTAAATACGACTGATGGATTGATCATGTCTATTAACTACTGAACTCTCCCAAGTTCTTAGTACAGCGTTCTACACACAGTAAGCGCTCAGTAAATACGACTGATGGATTGATCATGTCTATTAACTACTGAACTCTCCCAAGTTCTTAGTACAGCATTCTACACACAGTAAGCACTCAGGAAATACGACTAATGGATTGATCATGTCTATTAACTACTGAACTCTCCCAAGTTCTTAGTACAGCGTTCTACACACAGTAAGCGCTCAGTAAATATGACTGATGGATTGAGCATGTCTATTAACTACTGAACTCTCCCAAATTCTTAATACAGCGTTCTACACACAGTAAGCGCTCAGTAAATACGACTGATGGATTGATCATGTCTATTAACTACTGAACTCTCCCAAGTTCTTAGTACAGCGTTCTACACACAGTAAGCGCTCAGTAAATACGACTGATGGATTGATCGTGTCTATTAACTACTGAACTCTCCCAAATTCTTAGTACAGCGTTCTACACACAGTAAGCGCTCAGTAAATACGACTGATGGATTGATCATGTCTATTAACTACTGAACTCTCCCAAGTTCTTACTACAGCGTTCTACACACATTAAGCACTCAGTAAATACGACTGATGGATTGATCATGTCTATTAACTACTGAACTCTCCCAAATTCTTAGTACAGCATTCTACACACAGTAAGCACTCAGTAAATACGACTGATGGATTGATCATGTCTATTAACTACTGAACTCTCCCAAATTCTTAGTACGGTGGCCTACACACAGTAAGCGCTCAATAAATACCAATGTACACAATTGGCCTGTCTCTCCATGGTATTTCTGTCCCTATCCCTTCCCCCTGGCCCTTTTAAATTTTTTTTAATGCTATTTGTTAATAATAATAATGATGATGGCATTTGTTAAGCGCTTACTATGTGCCGAGCACTGTTCTAAGCGCTGGGGGTGGATACAAGGTGATCAAGTTGTCCCACATGGGGCTCACAGTCTTAATCCCCATTTTACAGATGAGGTAACTGAGGCTCAGAGAAGTTAAGTGACTTGCCCAAGGTCACACAGCAGACATGTGGCAGAGCCGGGATTTGTTAAGCACTTACTACGTGCCAGGCACTGTCCTAAGCACTGGGGTAGATACAAGATAATCAGGTTGGACACAGTCCTTGTCCCCCATGGGGCTCGCAGACTTAATCCCCCTTTTCCAGATGAGGTGACTGAGGCCCAGAGACGTGACGTGACTTGCCCAGAGTCACACAGCGGACAAGTGGCAGAGCTGGGATTAGAACCCAGATCCTTCTGACTTCCCAGGCCTGTGTGCTATCCATTAGGCCAAGATGCTTCTCTAAATCTTCCTGGACCATGACCCAGAAATCAAATTGCACCCATCTCCAGATCCAGTCCACTTGCTGCTCCCCCCAAATCGGTGAGCCACGAGGAGCGGCTAGGAAGACTGCGTTCGCTTGCGGCATTCCTTACGCCCCACCCCAAAGACGGGATGCAGGGGCTCCACCTCCGAGGGACAGCGGGTTCGGAGCGATGCAGAAGTGGGGACCCCCAGCATCCCGTTGCTGGGGAGCCCGAGTCCCCTCTCGTCCTCCCATCTCCCCAGATAAAATCCGGCGGCCTCGCCTCGGCACCGCGGAGCATTCCTGAATCGCACCTCGAGGAGCCCTCTGCCACTCAACCTCATCACATACCATAAAATATTTCAAGTGGAAATTCATTAACTTGTAAACACTGCTTCACTGAAAGCTGGGGGGAGGGGAAGGGAAGAGACCCAGCAGAGGGGGAGAGAGCACATGGTTAAACCAACTCTACCCGGGGCCCCGCGTTTTGTGTTAATACTTGCCATCTGCTCATGTTGCATTTTTACCACAGGGAGGGAAGAGGGGAAGAAAAAAAAAAAGGGAACATTAATGCTGAGTAAAGGCACGGAAATCTGCCTCTCTCTGTGTTCCCCGGGCCCGGGGAGAGAGCGAGTCCGGGCCTCGCAGGATAAGGACTTAAGCAAACTCTGAGCAATGAAAGGAAAGGGGAAGGAAGGTGCCTGTGCATGTTGGATACTTCACCAGGCAAGAAATCTGCCTCGGGGAGCAGCTCCGTACATGAGGATGGGGGAGGGGGTACAGGCCCGGCCTGTGTGCGCGCGGCGCGCATGTGTCTGTGTGTGCGCGTGTGCGTATGCGCTGGGGTGGGGATGGGAGGAGGTGGGGGGCGGATTGGGGAGGAGAGGCGGCCGCTGGTCTCTACGACTCCTACAGGCACAAGACGGGGAAAGCACTTTTTCCGGCAGCCTCCATTACAGCACAGCCCACGTGGCTCTCTGATCTCAGGAAACTGAGCAGGCCTCTCCCCCGAGCCCAGGCCCAGGCCCCATGACCGAGGCCCAGGCCCACCCGGCGGGAGAGAAAATGGGGAGCGAGGGTGGTTCTGAGTGACGGCTGAGGGGGTTGTTTCAGGACGCGACGTTTTACAGAGGAAGACCCACCCCCCCAACACACACTCCTGTCCCATTCCTTCCTGAATGGCCCTCGTCCCCCGCATCGACTAAGTTTTCAACTCAAACAAATACACTCTGCGGTCTCCTCTTTAGGACTTTGGACCCATCTCTCCTGGATGATTCATTCATTCATTCATTCAATCAGAGCAGAGCACTGTACGAAGCGCTTGGGAAGTACAAGTTGGCAACATATAGAGACGGTCCCTACCCAACGACGGGCTCACAGTCTAGAATTCCAGGCTCGATCATCATGACGGCATTTATTAAGGACTTACAGGGTGCCAACCACTGTGCTAAGCGCTGGGGTGGTAATCAGACACTGTCCCTACTCGACACGGGCCTCACGGTCTAAGAGGGAGGAAGAACTGGTGTTTTACTTCCATTTTACAGATGAGGCACACGGAGGTTAAGTCACTTGCCCAAGAACAGGATTCCTGAAGGCCATGAGGAGCTGCCAGTGGCTAAATGGTCTTTAAACCGAGTCTGCGAATCCTCAGGTGGGTGGCCGAAGTGGCGAGCAGGGTGCATACTGGCAGAGGGAGGGATCTGCATGGGCCTCCTCCCACCTCTCCAACCCCGCACAATTTGCTTGTGCAATTTGGGGATCTGGGTGCCAGGGCTTGGCCCAACGTGGTTTCGCTATTAGCCAAAGAGTCAGCACTGGAAACAGTCGTGCTCCTAACCATCGGAAGAATTAATCAAAACGACACCTCGTGAACAAGATGTTTTGGCTCACTGGAAGACAAACAGTGGTTTACAACAAATTAGCAGGGTTCAATCTGTGCTCCTGGGCATATAAGCAAAGAGGACAACGTCTGGGCATTCACAATCATATTCATGGTACAATTATTAGCTTGTACCAGCTTTAGGCCCAGCAGAAAGCCACGAAAGCAAAGCAGGTCTCTCCGGCTGCCTTTTCCACCCGCCTCGAGGCCTGGGGACCCGCGCAAGGATGCCTGCAGCTCCGTTTTACGCTCTCCGATTCCACCACGGCCCGCTTAACGGCTTCCAGATGTGTGCATACCACCCCCACCTCCCCCGCACCCCGGCCCCTCCACCCGCCCTCTGCAGACAGTCTCGGGGCCGGCCTTCCCCGCGCACTGTTTCCTTGTCTTCCGGTCTCTGGGCGTCGGATGGAGCTTCAAAACTCCTTTCCCTCACTCCGTCTGCGGGTCTGCCCGACGATCCCCCCCTAATGTGCCCTGCGTGCGGGCCGCCTGGAATCTGGGAGAGCAAACGCGGCGGGAAGCCGGAGAGACCAGCCCCTCGTGACCGATGTGGCCAATACATAATAATAATAATGATGGCATTTATTAAGTGCTTACTATGTGCAAAGCACTGTTCTAAGCGCTGGGAAGGTTACAAGGTGATCAGGTTGTCCCACAGGGGGCTCACAGTCTTAATCCCCATTTTACAGATGTGGCAACTGAGGCACAGAGAAGTGAAGTGACTTGCCCAAAGTCACACAGCAATTGGCCGGAGTCAGGGTTTGAACCCATGACCTTTGACGCCAAAGCCCGTGCTCTTTCCACTGAGCCAAGCAGGCCAGATGGGTGGGCCCGCTGTCTCACCCTGCCTGGGTGCCGCCAAACCCAAGCCCAGAAGCTCCACTCCAGTTCTTGAGGGGGCAACTCCCGGCTGAGCACCCCAGGGTGTTCATTCATTCATTCAATCGTATTTATTAAGTGCTTACTGTGTGCGGAGCACTGTGCTAAGCACTTGGAAGATACGATGCAACAATAAACAGACACATTCCCTGTCCATAAGGCTGTGGGTGGCTAAGCCCAAGCCTTTGTGTCCTGGAGCCTTGCAAGCGCCCAGACTTCCCAGGGAAAGTTTTCTCAAGTGAGCCAGGAAGGAAAAGAGCATTATCATCAGAGGTATCTATTGAGTGCTTACTGTGTGCAGAGCACTGGACTAAGTGCATGAGAGAGTGCAATACAACAGGGTTGGTATACACGCTCCCTGCCCACATGAGCTTATTATTATTATTAATAACAATAGTAGTATTTGTTTAGTGCTTACAAGGTGCCAATAGAGAAGCAGAGTGGCTCAATTGAAAGAGCCCAGGCTTTGGAGTCAGAGGTCATGGGTTCAAACCCCCTCCGCCAATTGTCAGCTGTGTGACTTTGGGCAAGTCACTTCACTTCTCTGGGCCCCAGTTACCTCATCTGTAAAATGGGGATTAAAACTGTGAGCCCCCCGTGGGACAACCTGATCACCTTGTAACCTCCCCAGCAATTAGAACAGTGCTTTGCACATAGTAAGCGCTTAACAAATGCCATCATTATTATTATTATTATTAAGTACTGTACTCAGCACCAGCGTGGCTCAGTGGAAAGAGCATGGGCTTTGGACTCACAGGTCATGGGTTCAAACCCCAACTCCGCCAATTGTCAGCTGTGTGACTTTGGGCAAGTCACTTCACTTCTCTGTGCCTCAGTTACCTCAGCTGTAAAATGGGGATTAAGACTGTGAGCCTCCCGTGGGACAACCTGATCACCTTGTAACCTCCCCAGTGCTTAGCACCGAGTAAGGGCTTAATAAATGCCATTATTTTCCAGCGCTTAGAACAGTGCTTTGCACATAGTAAGCGCTTAACAAATGCCATCATCATCATCACATCATCACAGTCTTTTAGACTGTGAGCCCACTGTTGGGTAGGGACTGTCTCTATATGTTGCCAACTTGTACTTCCCAAGTGCTTAGTACAGTGCTCTGCACACAGTAAGCGCTCAATAAATACGATTGATTGATTGATTGATCACTGAGAGAATACCCAGGTGGGAATTAGACATGGTCGCTGTCCCTTGGGGGGGCTCCCAGTCACAATCTACTAGCCACGCTACTCCTGCTTGCCTCGCTGGCTCTGACAACACTTGACTGTAAAGCCCCACGGGTCCCCTGGGCGGGTAAGGCTATTAGCCGCCCACCTTCACAGCAGGTAGAGGTCAGGAAGACAGCGGAGGCAGGGGGAAGAGAGGGAAGGGAGGAGCAGGAAGGTCCCGGGAAATCAGGGAGGATCAACTGTTGGCTTCACAATCACCTCAGCCTTGACGAAGACAAATAGGCCGATGACTAAGTAGTGGATACCACCGTTAGCCAAGACCCTGTCAAATGTCTGGCCCGGGGCAGAGGGGAGGCCCCAGAGCAGAGGCCGCTGGGCAGCGGAGGCAGCTGGGGAGCGGGAGAGAGGTGGGAAAGACCACCCGAGAGGACAGGCAGAAGCTCCCTGTTGCTGGATCCCTCTCCTTAGTGCTTCCGGAGGAAGGAGAAGGGTGCAGCGGGGCATTCATTCTTTCAATCGTATTTATTGAGCGCTTACTGTGTGCAGAGCACTGTACTAAGCGCTTGGGAAGTACAAGTTGGCAACAAATAGAGACGGTCCCTGCCCAACAATGGGCTCACAGTCTATTAATTAGTTAATAATTATTAATGTGGGGCTGTTAATTGGCCGGAGACTCCATACGCTCGGGAGTTTCCGGTCACCAATATCCTTACTGGATTAATACCCTCTGCAGGAAAGGGAACACGGCTGCGGCGAAATCTGCATCAGCTAATCCCAGCCCAGAGCGAATGGGCCTCCACTGGTTTGTGGGAGGGCAGGGCAGGAAGGCTCAGGGCCCGGCCGGAGCTGCTAGGAGCTAGGCAAACTAGTCAGCCCTTCATGCAGCCACTCGGGGAGGGCTCCCGGGCCCGTCCCCTCCCCCTGACTCCGAGGATCACGGGAGCTGGGACAGCTCTGGCGGTGGTGGTGGCGGCGGCAGCGGCGGCAGCTGCTGCCAGACGCCAAACTCCATTGCTCTGGTGGGGTGGGGGGGAGGAGGTGCGGCCTGGGGGAGCTGAGCAGAGTGTGGGCTAGGCCCAGACCACGCAGACGTGATTCAGAGGCAGCTGGGGCCTGCCAGGGGGGCCTTCAAAGGTAGCGAGCCGGCTGGGGGGCAGCAAGATGGAATTCGGCAGGGCACGCGTGGGGGCGGAAAGGGGAGGTGAAGAGGCCAGATCCCCCCGAGGCCCAGATCATCATCCTCTGGCTGAAGCCCAGAGCTGCCAATCGCGTGGCCTCCGTTTTCACCGCCACCTCCCGGACGTGGCTTCTGCCTGGCCTTGGGCTAGCCCTGGGACCCACGCGGTCCTCTGCTTTCCTCCTCCCCTGGGCACCAGGCCCCTTGGGTGGAAGGGATCAGGAAGATGATGATGGTGGGAGGTGCGGGGCGGAGGGAGAGGAAAATAGACTAAGGGGAAAGGAGAGAAGAGAAGAGAAGCTGATTGGCATGGGACCGCACAAGTCACTTTTTCTTCTTTGACCGTCCAGTTCAAGCGGCTAAGTTGAAGCGCTTGGAACAGTGCTTTGCACATAGTAAGCGCTTAACAAATACCATTATTATTATTATTATTATAAATGGGAGAAAGATCCCAAGTGCAATCAACAATGAATAATCAGGAGGCAGCGGCGCAACCTAATGGAAAGGGCATGGGATTCAGAGTCAGAAGATCTGGGTTCTAGCCCTGGCTCCATCACATGTCTGCTGTGTGACTTCGGGCAAGTCGCTTAACCTCTCTGGCCCAGTCTCCTCATCTATAAAACGGGGATAAGGAACCTGCTTTCCCCTCCATCCCCATCGTAGATTGTGAGCCCAGTGTGGGACAGGGACAGCGACCCCCCTGATTATTTTGTACAATGCTCGGCACCCGGTAAGGGCTTAATAGACACCCTAATTAAATGAATACCAAGGCAGCTCAGGCCAAGAGGCCTCTCGGACTTGTCTCAGGTTACCTTGGGGCACCCAAAACTGTGGCTGAACAAATTAAAACATCACTGAGAAACAGTTCTGGATCCTAGGCCTTGGAGCTTGCAGGCCAACACCCTTTGATGAAGAGCAACGTGGCCTAGTGGAAAGAGCACTGGCCTGGAAATCAGAGGTCCTGGGTTCTAATCCCAGCTCCACCACATGCCTGCTGTGTGACCTTGGGCAAGTCACTTAATTTCTCAGTGCCTCAGGTACCTCATCTGTAAAACGGAGATTAAGACTGTGAGTTCCCAGTTATCTTGTATCTACCCAAGTGTTTGACACAGATTATGTGCTTAACAGTACCATAATTATTATTAAGCGCTCACATACGAGCTCGCGTGTGCACACAAATACACACACACACACACACACACACACACACACACACACACACACCGCATGCGCACCCCTTCCCTGATACCCTGTCCCAACTCGGAGACTCCCTCTGGAACCCTGGCTGCCAGAGAGCCCCAGGCACAGACCAAGACTACGCCACTTCCCTAAATGGGCCTTGGTGACTGAACAGCCACCTGCCCAGCGCACTTCCTGGAACAAGTTACTGCAGGTAGGAGCAGGGAATGTCACTGCCAGGCGGCGCAGTGGCAGTGACACCAGGCTCTGCCCGGGAGCATTTGGGCCTAGCACATCCCCTGAGCGGCCCTAGTCAGACAGAGCCCAGAGGGGACCACCCAGCCAGAGAGGGGAGAGGGGAGGAGGGCGTGGGACCACTGTGCCACAGGACCAGCAAAAGCCATTCCCAGATCCACCACCTGTCTGCTGTGTGACCTTGGGCAAGCTATGTAACTTCTCTGTGCCTCAGTTACCTCATCTGTAAAATGGCAATTAAAACCGTGAGCCCCATGGGGGAAAAGGGGATTACCCTGTATTTACCCTCAGCACTTAGAACAGTGCCAAGATCCGCCCTTTCCTCTCCATCCAAACCGCTACCCTGCTCATTCAAGCTCTCATCCTATCCCGTCTGGATTACTGTATCAGCCTCCTCTCCGATCTCCCATCCTCCTGTCTCTCCCCTCTTCAATCCATACTTCACGCCGCTGCCCAGACTGCCTTTGTCCAGAAACGGTCTGGGCATGTTACTCCCCTCTTCAAAAATCTCCTGTGGCTACCAATCAACCTACCCATCAGGCAGAAACTCCTCACCCTGGGCTTCAAGGCTGTCCATCCCCTCGCCCCCTCCTACCCCACCTCCCTTCTCTCCTTCTCCAGCCCACCCCGCACCCTCCGCTCCTCAGCCGCTAATCTCCTCACCGGGCCTCGTTCTCGCCTGTCCCGCCGTCGACCCCCGGCCCACGTCCTCCCCGGGGCCTGGAATGCCCCCAATCCCTCCACACATCCACCAAGCTAGCTCTCTTCCTCCCTTCAAGGCCCTACTGAGAGCTCACCTCCTCCAGGAGGCCTTCCCAGACTGAGCCCCCTCCTTCCTCTCTCCCTCTTCATCCTCCCCACCTCACCTCCTTCCCCTCCCCACAGCACCTGTATATATGTATATATGTTTGTATGTATTTATTACTCTATTTTATTTGTACATATTTACTCTATTTATTTTATTTTGTTAATATGTTTTGTTCTCTGTCTCCCCCTTCTAGACTGTGAGCCCGCTGTTGCGTAGGGACCATCTCTATATGTTGCCAACTTGTACTTCCCAAGCGCTTAGTACAGTGCTCTGCACACAGTAAGCGCTCAATATGATTGAATGAATGAGTGGCACAAAGTGAGCACTTACCAAGTACCATCGTTATTATTATTAACTATTAAACTCTCCTGCTGACAGCACACCCCGCTGAGCCTGCGGGGATGGAGCTGGGGGTGATCTTGATGTCCAGGGAGTGCAGGGAAAGCTGTCCTGAGTGGCCCTCAAGTTGGCCCTCTCTGTCCCCTTCCAAAGGGACTCCAAACTCCAGAACACCTCGGGCACCATCACCACAGCCTCTGGCCTCCCTGCTCCCACCACGCTCTCTCCACGCCAAATGGCTCAGTCCATCCGGCATGCAGTGAGGCGGTGGCCAGCTCTGAACCTGGGAGGTAGCGATGACATTGCTGTTGTCCAGAAAATGTTCCAGAAGGAGAGCAACGCGGGGAAAACTTAGAGCGCGGCAGGCAGAGGAAGCTCACCCACACTTTCTGGGAGAAGACTCTAAACTAGCCCGTAAGCTCCTTGAGGGGAGGGGGGGGATCACGACTACCAAGGCTATTGTGTTGTACTCTCCTAAGTGCTCGGTACAGTGCTCTGAGCATGATAAACGCTCAATAAATACCATTCACTGTTTGATTCTAGACCAAACTTTGTAAAAGCTTCATTCGTGAAGTCACAACAGGGTGAGAAATCTGCCCTCAAACTGTATTAGAGAAGCAGCGTGGCTCAGTGGAAAGAGCCCGGGCTTAGGAGTCAGAGGTCATGGGTTCTAATCCCGAGTCCGCCACATGTCTGCTGTGTGACCTTGGGCAAGTCACTTCACTTCTCTGAGCCTTAGCAACCTCATCTGTAAAATGGGGATTAAGACTGTGAGCCCCACATGGGACAACCTAATCACCTTGTATCCCCCCCATTGCTTAGAACACTGCTTTACACATAGTAAGCGCTTAACAAATGCCATCATTATAATTATTATAATTATTACTACTCGCCTAATAATTTGACAATGTTGATGCTGCCACTGGACTTCCCTGTCCTCATGAGCCCCTTGTGTCCTTACAACATACGTTTGGTTTTGATTTCCCATGAGGAAGTCATCCGAACTCCGACAGAAAACGTCCAGGTCCTCCCACGGCTCTTGGAAAACCCAAATCCCACCTCCCTTTCCTAACTCCAGGAAAAAGCCACCTTCTCAGAAACCTTTCCAGGTTCCTCTATCAGGCTCTAATCCAGAAACCCTTTTCATTCGTCCAGATCTGTCCAATAAACTCTACGCTGACGCGCTTCTGTCCGCACATAACCTTGTTCCTGTGATTGGCATTTCAGGGATCTTTAGAATGCAGCAATGACTGGTTGGTTATTGGAAATTCCTGCAGACGAGTCTCGATCAATCAGAGCACATTCCGCCAGGCTTCCTGACACTCAGCGGACGGGTCGGGGGAAAAGGGCCAGCCCGTGGGGGCCTCTCTTAATTGGGGATTTCCACTCCAGGCCTCTTGTTGGCCCTCCATCCTCTGTTTTCCCCCGTTCCTCTGGACTGGTTCTCTCTGGCCATACCTTCGGCCAATCCACCTAGGGCTACTGTAACCTCCCGCCCCCCTCGCCTACCTCTCACCCTTCAGCTTCTCTCTCCCCACCCTCAAAGCCCCCGTCCCCTGCCCCGGCTCTGCCCTAACCCAGGACGGACCTTTAGACTCCTGGGTCTTCATCTGCCTTATGCGTGGGTTTCTGACCTGCCTCACCAACACCTGTTAAGCTCCTGGAGGGGAAGGACCAAGAGTTCTTCTTATGCACATTCCCCCGGAAGGAGCCGTGACACTGAGGGGGCAATCATTACATCGCGTGTGGCAAAGGGGCCCCAAAAGAATGCCCCAGGCAGCAAACCTCCCACCTCCACCACCCCACAAGCATCATGGCCTAATGAAAGGAGCACAGGCCTGGGAGCCCAGATCGGTCACTTACCTGCTGTAAGACATGCCCTCGGTGTCATGATTCCTTCCAGGGGAAGATGCATAGGAGGAAATCTTGGTATTTCCCCTCCAGGAGCTTAACCGGTGTTGCATAAGGCAAGTCATTCATTCATTCATTCATTCAATCGTATTTATTGAGCACAAGTCGCTTAACTTATCTGGGCCTCAATTCCCTCGTCTGCAAAGTGGGGACTCAATAGCTGCTCTCCCTCCTACTTGGGCTGTGAGCCCCAAGGAGGACCCCAGTGCTTAGTATAGTGTTTGGCATACAGTAAGCGCTTAACAGATACAACAATTACAATTTTACATGAGCCCAAGGAGCAATCCTGGAGGGGGGTGCGGGGAGGGGGCCACGGGACCCTCAGTCCCACATTGGCTTCATCTCCACGCTTGTGACCAGGAGTAAACCTCCCTGTGAATGATGCCCCATCAAACACACAGGACAATTCTAAAGCATCCCTCCAAAATGCCTAGCTCCACGCTCTCCATGAAGGGGGTGTCCTGGTCTCCCCTACTAATCCAAAATAAAGTCTTCCTTTGCATTCCCAAAATAATCCCAAGAGAATGGGCAAAGGAGACCAGGCTGGGTAGATAGGCTACAATCCTCTATATTCGGGGACCCGAAGCCAGTCAGCATCTCTCTGGGTTTGCAGAATCCTGCGCTTCTCCTCGTTCCTTCCCCGGCCAAATCCCTCCCCCCCCGGGGATACTCACATTTCGGAAGGGTGGGAAGCTGGCCAACTGCAGCCACTTGCGCACGGCCCGAGGGAATGTCCCGTGATCCTTCTCGGCTCGAAGCACTTGTGCCTCCAGGAAGGAGACGTGGTGTCCCACCATTTTGACGAACGCCTGTGGAAAGAGGCAGGCCCCCGAGAGCAGCTCAACCACATCTGCCTTGGATTTGAATACATTCCTGACAACAGACCCACCGCCAGCACCACCAACCCGGAGTAAGACGTCAAAACCTTTAATGACTACCACAAGCCTCCCCCAGGCGGTTCTGCTTTCACGTAATGCCCCACAAGAATCCCAGCGAGGTTCTGGAAACCAGGCTGGTTCCCGGGGATCCCAGAGGTCAAAAGGGGTCGTGGGGAGATCCCTCAGGGAGGTGGGCGGCAAGGGAGACCGGAGGCCTGGATCCAAGCCCTGGTCACACTGGCTCGCTGGGTCCCCTTGGGGAAGTCCCTGATCCTGTCCGTGCCTCGGTTTCTCTCAACATTACAGAGAGGGCGGCGGTCCACTTTCCTCCACAACAAAGCTTACTGAGGTCAGTGACAGGAAGCCATTTGAATTTCTTGGCCAAACGACATTAGGGAAATTCAAAATGGTGGCATCGCCATCACCACCACCAGCCGCCGGTGCCCGCAAACAGACGGCACCACGGCAGCCCCAGAGTGGCCGAGGGCTTCCTGGGGGCGGAGGAGGTTGTCGGCTTTTACAAAACTGTTGCTGGAGGGACCATCCGGCACTCGGACTCTCACACCACCCCGTCAACAGCAGTCTCTGGTTGGTCCTGGCAGGCTCTCTTCCAACGACGGGGTTCAGAACAAAGAGCCCGAGTGCATCCTCCTTCTGCAGCCGATTTCAATTTTCTGCTCTCGCATGAATACAGTTCTGGTGGGTAGTGTGAGGCAACAGGGAGGAATGCAATCATTCCAGAGCCTGAGCTGCCTTTGAAATGCCAATAATTGCTTCATGGCATAGCCACAGCAGGAGGAGAGGGAAACCTGCATAGCCACAGGGCCTGGCCGCCCTCCCAAAGGCTGTGAACTATCTGCTTGTACCCCCTTCCCCAGCTCCATAATCAGAAAAGGGGGTTCTGCCACAGCCGGGAGCTGGCCCAGCCCTCTAGGGACACAGCACGGCCTAATAATAATAATAATGATGGTATTTGTTAAGCGCTTACTATGTACAAAGCACTGTTCTAAGCGCCGGGGGGATACAAGGTGATCAGGTTGTCCCACGTGGGGCTCACAGTCTTAATCCCCATTTTACAGATGAGGGAACTGAGGCCCAGAGAAGTGAAGTGACTTGCCCAAAGTCACCCAGCTGACAAGTGGTGGAGCCGGAATTTGAACCCATGACCTCTGACTCCAAAGCCCGGGCTCTTTCCACTGAGCCATGCTGCTTCTCTAATGGATAGAGCATGGGCCTGGGAGTTGGAAGGATCTGGGTTCTGATCCCGACTCCATCCCTTGTCTGCTGTGTGACCTTAGGCAAGTCACTGCACTTCTTTGGGTCTCAGTTTCTTCACCTGTAAAATGGGGACTGAAACTGTGAGCCCCATGTGGGCTCACTGTGTCCAACCTGATTAGCTTATATCTACCCCAATGCTCAGAACAGCGCTTGACACATAGTAAGCACTTAAGTACCATACAATGATGATAATATTAATAATAATAATAATAATAAAGGATTATTATTATTACAGAAAGTACCACAACTTAGAACGGGCCTTGGTCTGGTCTCTGGGTTCACACCCTCGGTTTCCAACCCACTTCAGGAATCATCTACCCAAGCCAGGCCCGCTCTATGGATGGACAGGACAAGGTGTTTTCATTTAGGCAGAAAGAAATTCATTCATTTAATCCATTCAATCATATTTATTTATAAATACGATTGATTGATTGATTGAGTGCTTACTGTGTGCACAGCACTGTACTAAGCGCTTGGGAAGTACAAATCGGCAACATAGAATAATATTATACTATATAGTAATACTAACACTAACAATATTTGCCCTTCTAGACTGTAGGCTCACTGTGGGCAGCGAATGTGTCTACCAACCCTGTTACATTGAACACTCCCAAGCACTTAGTACAGTGCTCGGCACACAGTGGGCACTCAATAAATATGACTGATTGATTCAGTGCCTACTAGTGCTTACTATGTGCTATCTACAGTCCTGAAGACTACCAAATCTGTTGTACCGCACTTTCCCAAGCCTTCAGTACGAGTGCTCTGCACACAGTATGTGTCAATAAATACCACTGAATAATAGATTTCTAGACTGTGAGCCCACTGTTGGGTAGGGACCGTCTCTATATGTTGCCAACTTGTACTTCCCAAGCGCTTAGTACAGTGCTCTGCACACAGTAAGTGCTCAATAAATACGATTGAATGAATGAATGAATAGATTGATCACTAAGCACTGGGCTAGATGCAAGATAGTCAGATTGGACACAGTCCCCGTCCCACACAGGGCTCCCCATCTTAAGAGGAAGGGAGAGCGGCTACTGAATCTCCATTTTACAGATAAGGAAACTGAGGCCCAGAGATGTGAAGTGACTTGCCCAAGGTCACACAGCTGGCAAGTTGGTGGAGCCAGGATTCGAATGTAGGTCTCCTAACTCACATTTCTGCAGTCTATCCACTAGTCATTCATTCATTCATATTTATTGAGCACTTACTCTGTGCAGAGCACTGTACTAAACGCTTGGAAAGTACAATTCAGCAACAGATAGGGACAATCCCTACTCAACAAGGGGCTCCCAGTCTAGAAGAAAAATTGGGTCGGACTCAGTCCCTGTCCCACATGGGGCTCACAGTTTCAATCTCAGAGAAGTGGAGTGACTTGCCCAAGGTCACACAATGGACAAACGACAGAGTCGGGATTTGAACCCATGACCTGCTGACTTCCAGAGCTGTGCTCTACCCACTAGACCATGCTCCTTCTCTGAAACGGTGTGGTGCTGTATGGGTCTGCCTCAAACTGACCCCAGGACACAAGGTAAGATGGAGGGCAGAGGAGGACAAAGTGAGGCTTCATCTCCTAGTTCTGAATCTTTCGCTTTCCGTGGTGCCTGTTCCATGTCACGGCCCATTGCCTCGGTGCGAGGACGCGAAGGGCAAGGACTGACTAATAATAATAATAATAATAATAATGGCACTTATTAAGCGCTTACTATGTGCAAAGCACTGTTCTAAGCGCTGGGGAGGTTAAAAGATGATCAGGTTGTCCCACGGGGGGCTCACAGTCTTCATCCCCATTTTACAGACGAGGTAACTGAGGCCCAGAGAAGTGAAGTGACTTGCCCAAAGTCACACGGCTGACAATGGGCGGAGCCGGGATTTGAACCCATGACCTCCGACTCCAAAGCCCGGGCTCTTTCCGCTGAGCCACACTGCTTCTCTAACTAGTGCCTGCCGTCCTGGGCAAGGGGAGAGAGCTTGGGTTAGGGTACCCTCCTCGCCCACTGGCATCAGGAAAAATCACCTGCAAAACAGGTTTGCGACAGATGTTGAACGAATTGCAGTGAGGAGCAGCAGGGGCTTCTGCCAGCGGCAATCTGCCCCTGCCTAATGTCCCGCGGAGCATTTTATGAGAGGCATGGAAGTGAGGCTGGAGGCGGGGGGCTGCATTTCAGAATTTACCCTCGGTGCCCGAGAGTGTCCCCTCCCTTCTTCGGGCCCCCCATCCCCGCCTCCACACACACCTCGTAAACCTGGCAAGTCAACCCATGGCCACTTTCCACTAGACTGTAAGCTCCTCAAGGGCAAGGATCAAGTCTACCAACTCGAACTGTACCTTCCCAAGCACTTTGTACAGTGCTCTGCGCCTAGTAAGTGCTCAGTAAGTACCAGTGATGGATTGGCGGTCGGCCGGCCTCTCGGAGGAGTCTGCCCCGACTCCATCCTCCCCCTGCCCCTAAGGAGGAGAAGTCTGAATATTCCAAACAAGAAGGAGGCCTTGAATCAGGACCACTCCGCATCCGCAATCCCTCCGAGGCTTTCTGTCTGAGATAGGAAGGGGTTTTCCCGGAGTTGGGAGAGGAGGACAACTGGGAGAGGAGGCCACAGACCTTTGCTTTCTCGTCCTCTCCTGCAAACACGGTAAGTGATATTCAAGTTAATCAGCTATTCTAATGTCATGTTTTAATTATATTCATTCCTTGCCCTAGCCGACAAGAATTTTAATACCCTACTTACACAGGTGCCTGTTTTACACATTCACCTCTCGCCACCACAGAATAGGAACTGAAAGGAAGATCCGTCAGGCTCAAGTCCTTGATTTTTCCTACGGGCTTACTTACGCAAGGAAAGGTTGTGTCCATCGATGCGCATCCCCCCACATCCACTTTTGCCCGGCACCCTGGACCACCGACACCTTCACCGTGGCCTATGAGGGGCCGCTAAGTCATCCAGCCCCTAGCCCATCACCATGTCCTGTGACGGTTACACAAAGACCTCCGGCCTGGAATTAGCAGCTGGGGGGAGGCGGCGATTAAGGTTTGCAGACCCCGTTTACTCATCCAACGCCTTTATATATCAACATGACAAACCTCTAATTTATCCACTTTGGTGTAGATGCCATTCATTTCCGTCACTTTGGCCTTAATGAGCGGAATGTGTTCGTCCAGGATCTGCGAAGTGTCTCTTCGGATCTGTGTGAAAGAAAACCCAATTCCAGCATCCACCACCGGATCCCACCCCTTCATCCCCCCTGCTTTTCCCCTTCCCAGTAGCCTTATCCTGTTGTCCCTCTGGAGCACGATGATCCTACAGTCTCCTGGGAGCCTGGTTCTTTTTCTAAATGCACATGTTTAGTGCTTACTACGTGCCAGGCACTGTACTAAGCACTGGGTAGACACAAAGCAAATTGGGTCTGACCCACACGGAGCTTGCAATCTTAATCCCCATTTTACAGATGAGATAACTGAGGCACAGAGGTCACTACCCATCCAACAGCCAGGAAACGCAAAAGGAGGCTCTGGGAATGGGCTAAGCCAAACGGCTTCAAACTCCTGCCTTGAGTTTATATATTATAAATTATTTATTTATATTAATGTCCATCTCTCCCTCTGGACTAAGCTCGTTGTGGGCAGGGAACCTGTCTGCCAACTCTTTATATATCGTACTCTCCCAAGCAATTAGTACAGTGCTCTGCACAGAGTAAGTGCTCAGTAAATACCGTTGATGATGACGACGATGATGATGCTAACTGAGGACCAGGAAAGTAGCTCACACTTCTAGTGTACTTTTCCCAAGCACTTAGTATATATATATATATATATATATATATATATATATATATATATATATATATATATATATATATAATAGCATTTTATTAAGCGCTCACTATGTGCAAAGCACTGTTCTAAGCGCTGGGGACGTTACAAGGTGATCAGGTTGTGCCACGGGGGGCTCACAGTCTTAATCCCCATTTTACAGATGAGGTAACTAAGGCAAAGAGAAGTTAAGCGACTTGCCCAAACTCACACAGCTGACAAGTTGGTGGAGCCGGGATTTGAACCCATGACCTCTGACTCCCAAGCCCGGGCTCTTTCCACTGAGCCACGTGGTAGACCTGGTCCCAGACACCAGGGAGATTATGAACTAGTGGAGGAGTCGGGGAGATAGACTACCTGGGGCCGCTGAAGAGAGCAAGGGGGATGTCCCATGTTTATTTTACTTGTACATATCTATTCTATTTATTTTATTTTGTTAATATGTTTGGTTTTGTTCTCTGTCTCCCCCTTCCAGACTGTGAGCCCACTGTTGGGTAGGGACCGTCTCTATATGTTGCCAACTTGTACTTCCCAAGTGCTTAGTACAGTGCTCTGCACACAGTAAGCGCTCAACAAATACGATTAATTGATTGATTGATTGGAAATGCAAATTGCCACCACCCAGCCCCTTTGCTGCTCTACAAACTGAAGAGAGTTCAGGGGCTGGAGCCTGGAGCTGCTTGTAGTAAGGGGATTTTGTGGTTTTAAGAGGGTTATCCCCAGAAAGGGTGGTTGGGGGGAGGAGTAGGGGGACAGCCTAGAAAGGAGGGAGAAGGGCCGAATGGAAAACCAAGTGAACAACTCTCGCTGCACCTGTCGTGGGGGAAATGAGCTGATTTCTTGGGCTCATTATGTCTGACAGGAAACCAGATCAAGCCGTAGGAGGGGACCATCAAAAGGGAACCAGTGTCATGCTGTTGTTTCAAAGAAAGTTATTTTTGTGAAAGTATGAGACAGAGAAAGGGAAGAGACTTGAGTTGGGGGACCAAAGTGCACACCCTTACCCCTTTGGCTCTCCATGCTTCAAGCTCAGCCGGCAGCAAACTCTGTGTGAGCTGGGGAAAACCCCCAAGGCCGTGGGCCAGGGCAGTGCTTCCAGAGACAGAGAAGCCCGTCCCGGGCACAGCCATACCAGGGAAAGAATTAGTCAGTGCCACAAACAGTGGAAAATTATCATCGGTTCAAGGTCAGAGCGGCAAAGGAACAAGCCCAGTAATTCTCGCTCATTTTTTTTTTCCTTTTAAGATTTTCAGAGAAATAAAATGGTATAAGATACTGGCAATCAGCCTTGCCCCACAAGCCCTACGGGGCAGGAGGAAACGCTATGCAAATAAAACTCAAGTTGAGTTTCCCTGTGGTCTTCTAGAAGCAACGTGGCTCAGTGGAAAGACTCCGGGCTTGGGAGTCAGAGGTCATGGGTTCTAATCCCGGCTGCGCCACTTGTCAGCTGTGTGACTTTGGGCAAGTGACTTAACTTCTCTGTGCCTCAGTTACCGCATCTGTAAAATGGGGGACGAAGACTGTGAGCCCCATGTGGGACAACCTGATTACCTTGTATCCCCCCAGTGCTTAGAACAGTGTTTTGCACATAGTAAGCGCTTAACAAATGCCATCATTATTATTATTATTATTATTCTGCATCTGCCCCAGTGCTCAGGGCAATGCTTTGTACATAGTAAGCGCTTCACAAATACCACAATTACTATTGCTCTGAGGAACTGGAGGGAGCACAGCCAAGGCTCGATTGGGCACAGAGAAGGATGGCTCCTTTGTGGAGAAGGATATTTTCTGATGAGCCAGAAACAGGGAACTCTAGTACTATCTTTAGTTGCATAAACACAAAGCTGTGTATCAGGAGCACTAGTTGATAATCCAGGAATCATTTCTACTAAGCATCACATCAAACGAAAAGGATTACTCCATTTTCTTCAAAACCACCCCCATGAGTCTTTAGGGACTGAGTTCCAGATGCCGTGACTCAGGCTTTGGGCCAGCACCTGCCCCGTTGAGAACTGGGCTGATGTGGGTCTTCAGGGAGGCCAGGAGAGCCGGGACCTCATTGTTAGACTGTGGGCTCGTTGTGGGCAGGGAATGTCACTGTTTATTGGGCTCAAGACCCAGGCCAAGGCTACTAAGGTCAAACTCTGAAGGGAGAGAAGAAAGATCTCCAGTGAGAATCGGGGCGACTTGGATCACATCTTCCTGCCTGGGGATGCGGCTGTCAGTCATCGCTTCTTCAGCACGAGTCAGGTGGAAGACAAAGAGCCCAGGCCATGCACCGAGAGCCCCATGACCCAACGCCAGGGCTCCATGGGAAAGGGGACGTTTCAGCACAAAGTAAGTCCTTCATTTCCTTGGGTTGGTAGGAAGCACATGATCAAAGGAATTGGCTTGGAAATGCCCGGGCAGACCCAATCAGCTTAGCAGAGTAGCAGCAGAGTTGTCGCTGGATGAGCTCATTGTGAGCAGGAAACGTGTCTACCAACTCTGTCGTATTCTCCCAAGGGCTTAGTACAGTGCTCCGCCCACTGTGAGCGCTCAATAAATAACATCGGTGACGATGATGATGATGATTGATGATCACAGAGGTAAGTACACGTTCTTCAGAGTTGGAGCTGATGTTCCTGACAGACTCACCATCGTCTTGATGTGATGAGGGGAAAGAGGCTTTGAGGGCCCAGATGATTTCCCTTCAGTCAAACCCAGTGGGCAGCGCTGCCTTCCGGAGGAGGAATCGGCGCGGGGGGACCACTTGCGCAAAACCCTCTCGGAGGGCCCGCTTGGTGGGAACGACAGAAAAACGTTGGTCTCTTTGACTTCTTGTTTATCTCTCTACCCAGCCCGGCAAAGAGCCCCTGGGGGACCATCCTCAACGGAGAACACCCTCGCCTGGGAAACAACAAGCTGGCCAGCTCCTCCCTGACTCCAAGCCGAGGCTACCCGCTTCCGTTCTCCCGTGCAAGTGACCTCCTGTCCGTTGTCCGTCTGTCCCTAAGACTCAAGAAACGTCTACCTCGGAGGCTTCGCAGAAAGCACCCGCCCTCAAAGTTTCCAAGATCCCCACACCACTTCCCTCTCAACTCCCAGCCCTCGTGCCCTGGGCGGGCCCATCCCTTTCTGGCAACGCGGTCCAGGCGTCGGCGGTAGGTTCTTGGAGAAGCGCGACCCAAACCTCCTCACCAGCGGCGCCTTGGCCTAGACCGGGCGTTTCTCCCCAAGGCACCTACTTATGGGCTCGGCCAGGCCGGTTGGTGGCACCCGATGGTGGAGGTTGGTCGGGGTGTGGGGGCGAACCGAGCGGAGAAATGGACCCGGAAGGAGGGACGGGCCCCAAACCCACATGGGCCGGAATGGGCCGGCCGGCCACGGCTCTCGCTGAGGCCCTCGCAGGATTTCGAGATGTTTATCCAGTGAGCTCCATTGAGCCTGAGGAGAGTTAAATATAGTATTCCATCCCCACTGTACATTGTGTAACACATTTGTGCACCGGAGTGCCACCTTGTGGTTGTCTCCGCTCCTCTATGCGATCAGACCATCTCAGGGGAGGGAAGAGATGGCAAGATGGCCGTCGCCTCAGGAAATACTTAGGGGAGTGTGTCAGTGTGTGGTGTGTGTGTGGTGTGTGTGTCTGTGTGGTGTTTTTGTGTGTGCGTGTGCCCGCGCAGCACGGGTGTGTGCCTCCCCTCTCCACTGCTGGCTGCTGCCCCCCTCGATCCGCCCGGCTACTAAATCCCCGACAACATGGCCTCCCCGGAAACCTTCTAGAAGGGGCCGAGGCCTTGTCGGTGCCAGAAGCAGCCACCTACCACGTCGGTTAGGCCGCAGAACTCATCCAGCCTGATTAGCATCTCTTCTACGGCCGTCTCCACCTCCTTCGCCTGAAAGGAAGAAGAATGCCGAGGGGTTAGCGCTGGTGAAGGCAGGGGAGCGGCGGGCCCCATGAGCGCGCTGCTCTGACCGAAGGAAAAACGTTCGCCCATGAAAGCAGAAAGAGGGAGAGAAAGAGGGAACGTAGACACACATACCGCCTTCCTGTTTTCCTGAAAACACCCCCTTTGCCTTTTTTAATTAAATGGCAACGTGACTCAGAGAAGCAACCATTTTTTTTTTTCCTTTTACCTTCCACAATGCCTCCAGGTCCTCCTGGGCCAGTGATTTCTGAGCCTCATTTTGCCCAGCCGGGCAGTGAGCTGTCCTAAGGCCACCCCCTACCTGAGGAAAACTCACACCCACCTCCCATCTTTCAAGTGTGCATCCATCATCACACTCCTGTTTACATAGTTGTGTTACCATGTGCTCACAAACTCGGCCTTTGTTTCAAAGACGAAATAAGCCACTCGGCTCAAAAACATCCTTCGGGCCAGAATATAAATAGCACAAAGTGCAATTTAAAACTTTGAAAGCCCTGGCACAGCTGGAGTTATTTCAGTGAGTAAAGGGGGGAGGGGGTTGGCGGGGAGAAAACGGCGAGGATGGAGGATGGAAGCAAGCAGGAATGACAACAAGCAAAAAAGACTACGTTCATCTTGGAGGGAAACATTTTCGGAGAGCTCAAGATGCTGGGTTCCTTTATCAGAAACCAGAGGCCTTGAAAATGGCTTTGGAGAGGGACGGTTCATTGTTTTCTACTCTGCTAACCCACAAGTCAGTGGCAAAGGGAGACCACAGCAGGACTGCCCACATGAGACTATCAGCAGTCCTCGGTTTCTCTGCAGGAAACCCTCAGTGTGTTGGATCTGGAAAACCAGAACGGGCTGTGTTTATGTGAAAGCCAGCGGCATGGGGCAACTTCTGGCCTCCTGTCTCTGCTCTTTAAAAACCTTCCCAAGCTAGTACCCTGTACTCAAATGTAACAGCCTCCTCCCCGCCACCCCTCCAAAGGTTTTAAGTAGCCTGACCCCCTCCCTTGGTAAAACTTCCACTCGGGGAAGGCTGTACTTTCAGTAAAGTGAGTAAGTTTTCTACTAGTCAAATCTATAGTATGAGTCACCCTGGGCAAGCAGGCCAGAGACTATTTGCAAGGCTGTTCTGAGTGAATGACCACCAACTGAGCTGCCAAATGGGAATCGGCTGTTGTTAAGAAACCTGAATCAGAAATTTTCTCTCGAAATCGTCTTCCACTTACGAGTTCCTCAGAAAAGGAAGGGAAACAGTCGATTGTGAGAGGGAAGGGGACAGGAAGGGAGGGGAAAGGAGAAGAAGGAAGAGGAGGAAGGGAGGAGAAGAAAGTGGAGAATAAAAGGAGGGAGAGTGAAGGGAAGAAGGAGGAAATGGGAGGGAGAGAAAGAAGTACAAAACGTGGTGGGAAGGAGATCCTCTCACATCCCCCTGGCAGTGTTCTGCTCTGCCACTACATGGGAGACGAGGGAGGCAGGAAGAACTTGGGAAGTTAGGAAAACCTGAGAGATGACACATAAGATTTCTGGGCCCATGTTAGTTTGTGCAGATCAGAGGTCAGGTTAGTTAGGCTGCCCATTCTTCTCAGGGGATGCCAGACCTCAGAAAAATTGGAGTGCGGGCTTTGCTAATTAAAAGAACTGAAAAAACCAAGAAGCAATTCCCCAACCAAATGCTTATTCGGTATGAACCACCAACTCTGGAATGTCATGCAATGTTGCAAATACTGCTAAACACAACTAACAGTAATAATATTATTAATAATAATATGCATCTACTAAGTGCCCAGCACTGTATTAAGAGCTGGGGTAGATATGATAAAATATACAATCAGATTGGACCCAGTCCCTGTCCCACATGGGGCTCACAGTCTAACTAAGAGGGAGAACAGGTATTAGTTCCCATTTTACAAATGAGGAAATTGAAGTTCAGAGAAGTTAAGTGACTTGCCCAAGTTCATACAGCAGGCCAGAGGCAGAGCTGGGATTAGAATCCAGGTCCTCTGATTCCCAGGCCTGGGCTCTTTTCAGTAGGCCACACTGCTTCTTCCCCGATATGCTGTCGGACAGGATTCTGCATACAGGCTTCATGTCCAAAGTTTAAAAACAGAAAAGAGGAAGGAAGTGTTTTCATCTGGTTTAACTCTAAATGGAGGCTGAGTGACCCATCTGTAAAGCGCTCCAAGGTATAATCAGTTCTCCGCAGGAGAGGGGTTACGATTTTGACGAACCTTCCCATTAAGGAAAGCTGCCGTAAGAGTATTTGGACCTTGAGAAACACCGCATCCACACACGCAACCAATTCTTCCCACATCGCATCTTGCCCAGGTGGAGGCAACTTGTCAGAAGAATGTTCCCCAACTCCCCATTGATGCCCTACCCAAAACGTGGTATATAAACACACAACAGTGGGAGCTTACTGTACTATGAGAATCAGCCCCACACAACAGATAGGTGAGACGAAAAGATGGTGTAAATCAGGAGGCTCCTGAACTATGATCTTCGAGGCTTTCTGGTCGTTCTTTCTCAGTCTCTTTTGCAGGCTCCTCCTCCCCCTCCCATCCTCTTACTGTGGGAGTTCCCCAAGGTTCAGTGCTTGGTCCCCTTCTGTTCTCAATCTACACTCACTCCCTTGGTGACCTCATTCGCTCCCACGGCTTCAACTATCACCTCTACGCTGATGACACCCAGATCTACATCTCTGCCCCTGCTCTCTCCCCGTCCCTCCAGGCTCGCATCTCCTCCTGCCTTCAGGACATCTCCATCTGGATGTCCGCCCGCCACCTAAAGCTCAACATGTCGAAGACTGAGCTCCTTGTCTTCCCTCCCAAACCTTGTCCTCTCCCTGACTTTCCCATCTCTGTTGACGGCACTACCATCCTTCCCGTCTCACAAGCCCGCAACCTTGGTGTCATCCTCGACTCCGCTCTCTCATTCACCCCTCACATCCAAGCCGTCACCAAAACCTGCCGGTCTCAGCTCCGCAACATTGCCAAGATCCGCCCTTTCCTCTCCATCCAAACCGCTACCCTGCTCATTCAAGCTCTCATCCTATCCCGTCTGGACTACTGCACTAGCCTTCTCTCTGATCTCCCATCCTCGTGTCTCTCTCCACTTCAATCCATACTTCATGCTGCTGCCCGCATTATCTTTGTCCAGAAACGCTCTGGACATATCACTCCCCTCCTCAAAAACCTCCAATGGCTACCGATCAATCTGCGCATCAGGCAGAAACTCCTCACCCTGGGCTTCAAGGCTGTCCATCACCTCGCCCCCTCCTACCTCACCTCCCTTCTCTCCTTCTACTGCCCAGCCCGCACCCTCCGCTCCTCCACCACTAATCTCCTCACTGTACCTCGCTCTCGCCTGTCCCGCCATCGACCCCCGGCCCACGTCATCCCCCGGGCCTGGAATGCCCTCCCTCTGCCCATCCGCCAAGCTAGCTCTCTTCCTCCCTTCAAGGCCCTGCTGAGAGCTCACCTCCTCCAGGAGGCCTTCCCAGACTGAGCCCCTTCTTTCCTCTCCCCCTCATCCCCCTCTCCATCCCCGTCTTACCTCCTTCCCTTCCCCACAGCACCTGTATATATGTATATATGGTTGTACATATTTATTACTCTGTTTATTTATTTATTTATTTTACTTGTACATTTCTATCCTACTTATTTTATTTTGTTGGTATGTTTGGTTCTGTTCTCTGTCTCCCCCTTTTAGACTGTGAGCCCACTATCGGGTAGGGACTGTCTCTATGTGATGCCAATTTGTACTTCCCAAGCGCTTAGTACAGTGCTCTGCACATAGTAAGCGCTCAATAAATACGATTGATTGATTGATTGATTGATTTGGGGCTGAAGCAGCACCATGGCATAGAGCTGGGAGTCAGAAAGTCATGGGCTCTAATCCCGGCTCTGCCACTTGTCTGCTGTGTGACCATGGCCAAGTCGCTTCACTTCTCTGTGCCTCAGTTACCTCCTCTGTAAAATGGGGATTGAGACAGTGAGCACCACGAAGGACAGGAACTGTGTCCAACCCGATTTGCTTGTATCCACCCCAGCGCTTAGCACATAATAAATACTTAACAAATACCACAATTAACAATTAATTAACTAAAGGAGCAGATGGGCAATGAATGGAGATGCAATTGGAAGGGCTAGGGAAGGATGCTTGAAGATAACTTTAGAAGTCGGAGGGGCAGGACTCCACAACAAGTCTCTCTGCGCTGTAGGCTCTGTAGTGAACAGGCAACAGCTGTGTAACTTCTTATCTGATGGAAGATGTCTAATCTATCATGGAACTTCTATGACACAATAAAAATTAGTGAATGTAGCTAAATTACTCATCTATGATTAATTGGTCGCATGATTCCGCTCTAGACTGTAAGCTCCTTGTGGGCAGGGAATGTATCTTATCAACTCTGCTACATTGTACGCTCCCAAGTGCTTAATCAGGGCTCCACAAACAGTAAGTGCCCAATAAATACCACTGATGATGAAGTCCAGAATCTGTTTTCTTAAGGCCTGGAGCTCTCTGTCATCATGGCAAAGTGTAGCTCTGCCCCCTTGCATGGTGCTGACCATTCATTCATTCAATCGTATTTATTGCGCGCTTACTGTGTGCAGAGCACTGTACTAAGTGCTTGGGAAGTACAAGTTGGCAACATATAGACACGGTCCCTACCCACCATACAGGCTTACTGTGTGCAGAGCACTGTACTAAGTGCTTGGGAAGTACAAGTTGGCAACATATAGACACGGTCCCTACCCACCAACAGGCTCACAGTCTACCCCAACCAGCAAGGATCAAGGGCTCAATCCTCCATCAGCCCTTCCTTGATTCCTCTTGCTTCTTTCCAGCCCCAGAGGTGAGTGGTGAAAGAGCCAAATGTAGGTGGAAGGAGAAAATGGGGATGGCCACAAGTCCCTGTTACCTTGGAGAGGAGCCAGGCACCCCGCTTCCCCCAGGCTCCTTGTAAGTCCAGAACAGGGCAGCTCTCTGGCACCTGATCCCTCGTTTCTCTCCAGTTATTACCCCATCTTCCTCCTACCATTCCTCTCCAGTCTCCTCGACAGCACTGCCTCCACTTCGTCTTCTTCAATTTTCCCCTTGATCCCCTCCAATCTGGCTTCCATCCCCTTCACTTCACCCAAACTGTCCTCTCAGAGGTCATTAATGACCTCCTCGCCAAATCCAGTAGCCTCAACTAATCCTCTTCGACCTCTCAGCTGCCTTCGACACTGTCGACCACCCCCTTCTCCTGGAAACCTGATCCAGTCTTGGCTTCAGTGACACTGTCCTCTCCTGGTTCTCCTTTTATTTCTCTGGCCACTCAGTCTCAGTCTCTTTTGTAGGCTCCTCCTCTACCTCCTCCCACCGAGCTTGTGGTCTCAGTTCTGGGTCCCCTTCTATTCTCCATCTACACCCACATCCTAGGAGAACTCATTCGCTCCCAAGCCTTCGGTGTGACTTTGGGCAAGTCACTTCACTTCTCTGTGCCTCAGTTACCTCATCTGTAAAATGGGGATTAAGACTGTGAGCCCCCCATGGGACAACGTGATCACCTTGTAACCTCCTCAGCGCTTAGAACACCGCTTTGCACATAGTAAGCACTTAATAAATGCCATTATCGTCATTATCATCATCATAATTCTCAAATCTACTTCTCCAGTCCTGACTTTTCTCCTTTTCTGCAGCTTTGTATTGCCTCCTGTCTCCAGGACATCTCTACTTGGATGTCCCACTGACACCTCAAACCGAACATGTCCAAAACAGAATTCCTCATTTTCCCACCCAAACTCTGTCCTTCCCCTAACTTTCCCACCTCTGTAGACAGCCCCACCACCTTCCGTTTCACAACCTTCTAGACTGTGAGCCCACTGTTGGGTAGGGACCGTCTCTATATGTTGCCAACTTGTACTTCCCAAGCACTTAGTACAATGCTCTGCACATAGTAAGCGCTCCATAAATATGACTGAATGAATGAATGAATGAATGAACCTTGGCATTATCCTCAACTCATCTTTTTCAGTCCATTTACATATTCAATCTGTCAGCAAATCCTGTCGGTTCTACCATCAAAACGTCACTGAAATCTGCCCTTTTCCTCTCCATCCAAACTGTTACCATGTTAATCCAAGCATTTATCCTACCCCGCCTTGATTACTGCATCAGCCTCCTCACTGACCTCGGTGCCTCCTGTTTTTCCCCAGTTCGGTCCATATGTCATTCTGCTGTCTGGATCAATTTTCTAAATAAAAAAAAAAGTTCAATCCATGTTTCTCCACTCCTCAAGAACCTCCAGTGGTTCCATTTCTGGAAATAGAAACTCCTTTCCATTGGCTTGGGTGACCATGGGTAAGTCATTTCACTTTTCTGTGCCTCAGTTCCCTCATCTGTAAAATGGGGACTGAGACTGTGAGCCCCACAAGGAACAGCAATTGCGTCCAACTCAATTTGCTTGTATCCACCTCGGCCCTTAGTACAGTGCCTGGCACATAGTAAGTGCTAAACAAATACTCAATCATCTTGTCCCGTCCTCACTGACTTCCTAAAGAAATCCAGCTTGGCTCCTCTAATGCCAATCTGCTCATATATCTCGCTGCCCACTCCTTTCCCCGTCCTCCCTCCCCCTTCATAATCAACAGACCATCACTCTACCTGCCCCTTCAAAGCCTTATTAAAATCACAACTCCTCCAAGAGGCCTTTCTTAACTAACCCCTCTTTTCCACGAACTAGATAGAGCTCAGGCCTAGGAGTCAAAAGGTCATGGGTGCTAATCCTCGCTCTGCCACTTGTATGCTGTGTGACCTTGGGTAAGTCACTTCACTTTTCTGTGCCTCAGTTCCCTCATCTGCAAAATGGGGATTGAGACTGTGAGCCCCACAAGGGACAGCAATTGTGTCCAACTCGATTGGCTTGTATCTACCTCGGCGCTTAGTACAGTGCCTGGCACATAGTAAGTGCTTAACAAATACCATCATTATTATTATTATTCTCCCTTCTGCATTACCCTGGCACTTGAATTGGTACCCTTTATTCACCCCATCCTCAGCCCCACAGTACTTTCATACATAGGCTTAATTCATTTTAATGTCCCTCTCTAGACTGCAAGCTCTTTGTGGATAGTCAGTCAATCGTATTTATTGAGTGCTTACTGTGTGCGGAACTCTATAATAAGCACTTGGGAGAGTACAATATAACAATAAACAAACACATTCCCTGCCCACAACAAGCTTACAGTCTAGAGGGGGAATGTGTCTACCAGCTTTACCCTACTGTACTCTCCCAAGCACTTAGTACAGTGCTCTACACACAGTAAGTGCTCAATTTATTCATTCAATGATATTTATTGAGCACTCACTATGTGCAGAGCACTGTACTGAGTGCTCACGAGAGTATAATACAACTGAGTTGGCATACATGTTCCCGGCCCACGAAGAGGTTCAATTGTATTTAATTGTATTTATCAATCATATTTATCAAACATTTACTGTGTGACTAGCTTACAGCCTAGAGGGGGAGACAATACTACTACTACTACTACTACTACTACTACTACTACTACTACTACTACTACTATTAATAATAGTGATATTTGTTAAGTGCTATGTGCCAGGCACTTAATGCTGGGTTGGATACAAGCAAATCGAGTTGGACACAGTCCCTGTCCCACATGGGGCTCAAAGTCTCAATCCCTATTTTACAGATGAGGTAACTGAGGCACAGAGAAGTAAAGTGACTTGCCCAAGGTCACAGAGCAGACAAGCGGTGGAGCCAGGATTAGAACCCGTGACCTGACTGATTGAGTTTCCCCTTCCCTTTGAGCTCCCTACATCTGGCAAAGGACATTTCCTAGGAGAACACTGCCCAGAGGATTATGCTTTTCATCACAAATAACCTCCAGGACAAAGGCAGCACACAGAGAGAAGACTCCTCCTTCCTCAAATTCTAGCCTATACTATACAGGGAGTCACTGAGGGCTAGTGAAAAGACCATAGGCCTGGAGTCGAGACCTGGGCTTCTGCTCCAGGATAGACTCTGGCCCGCTCTGTGACTTTAGGCAAGTCACTTTAACACCCTGTCAATCAAATCTATCAATGGTATTTATTGAACATTTAAGCCGGGCAGAGTACCATGCTAAGCACCAAGAAGAGTACAATAGCAGACACAATCTCCGTCCTCAAGGAATTTACAGTCTACAAGGGAGGCACACTCTATATGCCCTAGTTTCTCCATCTGTAAAATGGATTTAACAATTCCCCTCCCTCCCCTCCCAACCGCCCCTTCGTTACCTCACGTGGACACTGGGAAGCATAAATACGATCAATGATGTAAAGTGTCATATCTTCAGTGTACATACCTTTAAATTGTATATCATAAATTATTTATTAATATTAATGTCTGTCTTCCCTCTAGACTGTAAGCTCATTATGGACAGGGAACTTGTATGTTAATTCTGCTGCATTCTCCCAAGCATTTAGTACAACGCTCTGCATAAAGTAAGCACTCAGTAAATACCATTGATCAATTGACTAAAGTGTCATGAAAAAAATTACCATTCTACAAATTTGAGATTCAGAAAGATTCAGAGATTCTTGTGTCCAACCCAATTTCCTTGTATCCATCCCAGTGCTTAATACAGTGCCTGGCACAAAATAAACACTCAACAAATAACACAATTACTATTAGTTCCTGAAAGCTGTATCTTCAGTCAACACGTGGTAAGTGGCAACCAATTTTCCCACAGGAAAACGTACTAGAAATCGGAGATTGGCTCCTTAATTCAGGTCGGATACCCTATTTTTACCTTAGAATCATCCATCAATCAATCAGTGGTATTTGAGTGCTTACTTTATGCAGAGCACTGTACTAAAACACTTGGGAAACTAAACGTGCTTACAGAGTTGATAGACACATTTTCTTCCCACAGGGAGCTCACAGTCTAGAGGGGCATCTTGAGACCAATTAATTATAGATGAGTAATTTAGCTACATTCATTTATTTTTATTGCGCCATAGAGGTTCCACGTCAGAGTAGACTAGAAAAGAAGTTACAGAGGCATTTTGATCCCCTGCCCCTCACCAGGGGTTTAGTTAACCCTCCTGATATCTCCCTCTTCCCCCTCCCACCACCCTCTTTGAACTGCCTTCCCCAGTTCCCCATCCATCTTGGCTTTAAAAATAATAATAATGACAATAATGGCATTTATTAAGTGCTTATGATTTTCTCTGGGTCCCTGGACCAATATCTGCAGCCCCAGTGAGTCCCCATCCCCAACACCTCCACTCCAAACTGGCACCTCCACCACTGGGGCCATAAAGGAGGCTAGTGTTGTAAAGTTGAGTCCAATCTGTTGTAAAGCCAAAGTATGGTGTAAACTTCGAAATGCAGTAAAGCGCTGGACATCCTGAATTAAAACATCTTGAGTCGAGGAATGCCCACACCCTAGATTCCTGAGTGGCAGGTGGCCACTTTCTCGAAAAACCCTGTGTGAAGGAAACTCATTTTGGCCTCGGCACATCATTCTCCTCAGGCAGAAGTGTGCTCTTTCCAAAATACACAGTGAAAACCCACATTGTAGGAGAACTGACTCTCTTATGATGACATGCCGTTCCTCAGAATCATCATCCACTCGGCAGATGAAAACACCCAGCCAGGATGTGGAAGGTGTCAGCAACCTGCCTCCGGAGGTTCCCCTCCCAGACTCCATTTCTTCTCCGCTTCTACAAAGACTCCAAGAAACTCACCCAACTCTCCAACCCCATTCCCCTGTACATACACACACACACACACACACACACACACACACACACACACAAACACCCCCACCACAGCTTTCTAATCCTCCCAGCCATCACCCTGCTTCCCATCTTTACCTCTGCGCCCTGCCAAATCACATTCCCCTCCTCTTTCGAAGTCCTCTAAACATCCCCTAAAGCAGGGTGAAACTTGCCCAGTGACTCCTCACACTCCCCTAGACCCACGCCTGCTCACGGCACCTCTGCACTTGGGAACTGTTCCATAAGATTTAGGGATAAAATTCTGATGTTCACGTTCCCAGGCTCACATCCAGTTGTGTGTTGGTGATTCTTTCTATTGTTACAGTATTTTCAAAGTGGTTACTATGTGCCAGGTCCTGTTATAAGCACTTGGGTAGATATAAAGTAATCAGGTTGGACATAGTCCACATACCAACATAGGACTCGCAGTCTTAATCCCCGTTTTACAGATGAGGTAACTGAGGCTCAGAGAAGTGAAGTGACTTGCCTAAGGTCACACAGCAGGTAAGTGGTGGAGCTGGGATGAGAACCCAGGTCCTTCTGATTCCCAGGCCCGTGCTCTAGCCACTAGGCAACACTGCTTCTCACTAGGCCACACGGCTTCTACGCTTGCTGGTCTTTCCCGTCAAACAGATGCTTCTGGGTCTTTTTCCTTTTGTGATTACCCTCTGCCTAACGCAGTGCTTCCGGTAGTGGAGGTGCTCAATGAACGCCGACGATGAGGCGGTGTGTAGGAGCCTGCCCCTGCCCTTCCCCCTAGGAGGGCTTCTTGGGCTTTTGAAGTCTACGACCCTAAAGACCGAGCCCAGTGCCATTCTTAACCTAGCAGAGCCCTGTGTCTTTGCCGAGCGGCAGCTGATCCATTTGCTATTTCCGGCCTTTCCGGGAAGAGCCGAAATGTCAACAGCATGGATGGAGGGCTACTGTGGCATTGCCAAGGGCAGCCGTGGGGTGTATGCTGGGAGATTAGCAGCAGCCTCTGGGTGGTCGGTCAATTGCTTGCCAGGGAAATGCATTTATCACTACTGGATGAGCTTAAGACCCACTTTCTTAAAGGAGTGTCACAGGGTCTCTCTCCCGCCCTGCCCTGCCAGGGCACAGTCGATCCTTGGGAGGGAAAGAAGGAGAGGGAGAGGAAAGCTCAACAAGAAATTCTCCAGAGAGAGAAAAGAGGAATCTTGGGTGGGCTAAGAAGCCTGGGAGGGGACAGGAGGAGGAGGGGGCGGTGAGGGCTGTGGGGCTTAAGAAGAGGAGCCTGCCCTTTCCCTTTCTGCCCAGGACATGGACAACACTATAACGGGGGCATAGCCACTTCTCCACTACAGAAGCCTAAACCGGGGAGCTAGGGAGCAGTGGAGCCCGGACTGAAAAGCGGCCACAAGATAATCCATTGCCTTAGGGTGGAGGGGCAGGGGCGGTAGGGTGGGGGTCTCCTCTGGGAAAAACACTCGGGACACGGGGTTTCCAATGGGATGATTCCAATGTTAATAAATCACTTATCCTCTCCCACCTCTATTACTGTATCATCCTCCCTGCTGACCTCCCTGTTTCCTGTCTCTCCCCACCCCAGTCCATATTTACCTCTGCTGCCTGGATCGTTTTTCTACAGAAATGTTAAGGACATGTTTACCCACTCCTCAGAAACTCCAGTGGTTGTCCGTCCACCTCCGCATCACACAAAAACTCCTCACAATTGACTTTAAAGCCCTCAATCACCTTGCTACCCGCTACCTCACCTCACTACTCTCCTACTACAATCCAGCCCGCACACTTTGGTCCTTTAACGATAAGCTTCTCACTGTACCTCCATCTCGTCCATCTCGCCGCCGACCCCTTGCCCACCTCCTCCCTCTGGCCTGGAATGCCCTCCCTCCTCATATCCGATGGACAATTACTCTACCCTGCTTCAAAACCTTATTGAAGGCACATCTCCTCCAAGAGGCCTTTCCTGATTCAGCCCCCCTCTCTTCTTCTCCTACTCCCTTCTGAGTCGTCCTGACTTGCTCCCTTTATTCACCCCCGCCCCCAGCCCCACAGCACTTACGTCCATATATGTAATTTATTTATTTATATGAATGTCTGTCTCCCCCTCTAGACTGTAAACTCATTGTGGGCAGGGAATGTGTCTATCTTGTATTGTACTCTCCCAAGCGCTTAGTACTGTGCTCTGCACACAGTAAGCACTCAATAAATACCACTGAACGCACAAATAAACGAAATCTCTGCCTTCTGGGGTGAAAATCTGGGGCCTGAGAGCTGAGCCCCAGGAGGGCCAAGGTCAGCTCCAGAGCAGGGATGACCTCACTCATCCGTGGGGAAAGCTGGGTTCCAGACCTGCTCTTCTCTGTGAAGCCTAATATTTGGGGGTGGGGAAGGGATAGAGGCCCAGGAACCAAGAGGCAGAAGAGGAAAGGCAATATCTATGTGGAGGGGCGGACTCACAAAATCATGACAAAGAGATGCACATGATTCACACCTGTGGCACTGAGCCCAGAGCCTAAGGTGACATCAATCAATCAATGGTATTTATTGAGTGCTTACTTTTGCGAAGCACCTACTAAGTGCTTGGGAGAATACAATAGAGTGAGCTTAGGGCCTAATGGGGGAGACAGGCATTAAAATGAATTAGATAGGGAAAACTGCCGAGAATAAGAATAGGGACCTTAATGTTGTGAGTCTGGGGTTGAAGTGTGTATCAGCGTGCTTAAGGGGGACAGATCTAAGTGCATAGACGACACAGAACATTTACTGTGCTTACAGCACTGTACTAAGCGCTACTGTACTCTCCCAAGCGCTTAGTACAGTGCAATATAAAAGTTATTACACAAGTTCAGAGAAGCAGCGTGGCTCAATGGAAAGAGCATGGGCTTGGGAGTCAGAGGTCATGGGTTCATATCTCCAATCTGCCAATTGTCAGCTGTGTGACTTTGGGCAAATCACTTCACTTCTCTGGGCCTCAGTTACCTCATCTGTAAAATGGGGATGAAGACTGTGAGCCCCTTGTGGGACAATCTGATCACCTTATATCTCCCCCAGCGCTTAGAACAGTGCTTTGCACATAGTAAGCGCTTAACAAAATGCCATCATTAAGCCCACAATGAGCTTCAGTGGAGGCCAAGAGCAAGGAGGGGCTAATCAAACTCACCTGTGCCAAAATCACTGCTCTGCCCAGAATTTCACACACATCATTGGCATTTAGGAACCAACATACAATGACCATTGTGGAGACAAGCAGCGTGACCTAGTGCAAAGAGCACAGGCTGCTGTGTGACCTTAGGCAAATCATTTCAATTCTCCGGCCCTCGGTGTCCTCCTCTGTAAAATGGGGATTCAACACCTGTTCATCCTCCTGCTTAGACTCTGAGCCCCTTGTGGGATAGGGGCTGTGTCCCACCTGATGGCCTTGTATCGTCCCCAGCGCTTAGAACAGTGCTTGACTCATAGTAAGTCCTAAACGAATACCAGTAAAGTCATGAGCAACATCTGGACACTGCCTTCACCTGTTGCTTAGGGAGCCAACTGGGAGCCAGGACTCTTGGCTCGACAGACTAATCTGCAGATTGTTTGGAATCCAGCTGTTCAAGAGGCTCCATCTCTCTATCTAAAAATGAAATACAGTACAGCTTGCTGATCCCGTCCTTATTTAGTGCCCCTGGAGAAGCATTTTTCCCCCCAGCAGTTCAGTCCTGGCAACTTCCCCATAAAACAATGGTATTTTGCAAGTGTGAAAGAGAGTCAGCCTCTGCTCTCTAATATTGTGCCCTTAGGCGACTCCTCCACGGACTCTCCCTAACTCGGGAGGTAGCCTAGTGGAAAGAGCCCGGGACTGGGAGTCAGGGGACCTGGGTTCTAATCCTGCCTCCGCCACTTGGATAATAATAATAATGATGGCATTTATTAAGCACTTACTATGTGCAAAGCACTGTTCTATTCGCTGGGGAGGTTACAAGGTGATCAGGTTGTCCCACAGGGATAATAATAAATAATAAATAAATAATAATATTTAAGTGCTTACCATGTGCCAGTCAC
This sequence comes from Tachyglossus aculeatus, assembly GCF_015852505.1. Taxonomy (NCBI): domain Eukaryota; kingdom Metazoa; phylum Chordata; class Mammalia; order Monotremata; family Tachyglossidae; genus Tachyglossus; species Tachyglossus aculeatus. The sequence goes on along the minus strand of NC_052073.1, from coordinate 10,481,065 downwards.
TGTTGCACATGCTGGGATAGATACAAAGTCATTCAGTTGGATGCAGTCCCCGTCCCACATGGGTCTCACAGTCTTAATCCTCATTTCCTCGGTGCTTTGCACATAGTAAGCGCTTAACAAATGCCACCATCATCATCTCATATCTATTCTATTTATTTTATTTTGTTAGTATGTTTGGTTTTGTTCTCCGTCTCCCCCTTTTAGACTGTGAGCCCACTGTTGGGTAGGGACTGTCTCTATATGTTGCCAACTTGTACTTCCCAAGCGCTTAGTACAGTGCTCCACACACAGTAAGCGCTCAATAAATACGATTGAATGAATGAATGAATTTTACAGATGAAGGAACTGAGGCCCAGAGAAGTGAAGTGATTTGCCCGAGGTCACACAGCATTGGAGTCAGAGGTCGTGGGTTCAAATCCTGGATCCACCAATTGTCAGCTGTGTGACTTTGGGCAAGTCACTTCACTTCTCTGTGCCTCAGTGACCTCATCTGTAAAATGGGGATGAAGACTGTGGAACAACCTGATTACCCTGTAACTACCCCAGCACTTAGAACACTGCTCGGCACATAGTAAGCACATAACAAATACCATAATAATTATTATTATTACTATTCAAAGTCTAGTAACCTCTCCCAAGTGCTTAGTGCAGTGCTCTGTATACAGGTAAGCACTCAAATTCCAATGACTTATTGCCACTTCCAATTCCTCGATCTCGTAGCTAAAGTCCAAGAGTGTCATCACTTCAATTCTCCCCCTGCCCCCTCCAGGGTGTCCTGGCCATGTAGACATTCAGGGTGGAGAGGAGAGAGCTCTAAGGAGGGACCAAACTAGAATTCCCAAAGCCCATTACCACATTGGAAGCAGGAATCTGGGTCCCCAGTACAGCCAGAGGCCAGTGTGCCCTCTGGAATAGCTTGGCATGACTCCCCAAACCAGTGCACCCTGCTTCACCTGCGTGAATGAGTTTTTAAATCAACCCATTTCCCTGCCCCATCTCTCTAAGGAGAGGCATGACCATCCCTGCTTAGTAGCCAATGCTCTAGTGAGGCAGGGGACCTGTTAGCTAAAGAGGGTCCCAGGACATGCCCCCTGTGCTCCCTGCCCCCCTGCTTGGGGACATTTAAGTCCAAGAATAACAATAATAATAATAATAACAAAAACTGTTGCATTTGTTAAACCCTTACCACGTGCCAAGCAAGGACTGCACTAAGGAGACTGCAAGATATTCAAAGTGGGCACAGTTTCTCCCCCACATTGGGTTCACAGTAAGAAGAAGAACAGGTAATGAATCCCCATTTTAAACCGAGGCACCAAGAAGTTAGTGACTTGCCCAAGAGCACACAGTAGGTAACTGACAGTGCTGGGATTAGAACCCGGGGCCTCTGATTCCCAGGCCCATGCATTCCATGACTATCTCGATTCCCTCAGGTAACAGCTGTCATTCCCTGAAATCCGGGTGTCTTGTGTCCCCCGGGAACAATTCGGCGTTGCCCTGGATCATCCCGGCCAAAATCGCCGGTCGTACCTCCAGCTCAGAGCCCCGCAACCTGTCCGCACTCAATCCTCCTGGGGTGACTAACCCACCCCCCAGCCTGGAAACATGCAGAAAGGCTCCTCCCGCCGTGCCCCCTCCTTCACCAAAGGGCCAAGGCTGAAATCAATCAACCAATCAATCAATCATATTTATTGAGCGCTTACTGTGTGCAGAGCACTGTACTAAGCGCTTGGGAAGTACAAGCTGGCAACATATAGAGACAGTCCTTACCCAACAGTGGGCTCACAGTCTAGAAAGGCGAAGTTCGCTGGGCCCTCTGAGCTCCTGACTCTCCAACATCTGAACTGGAACAGAACGGACTTCAGAGAAGGAAGTGTGTGTTTAACCAGCTGGGGCCACAGGAAGTCCCTGATCCCCTTCCAAGGGCCCCTGTCTCCATGCCAGGCAGTAAGTGGAAACTCCCAATCCCAGAGAGCAAGGAGACTGGCCTTCTGTCCATCAGACCTACTGAAGTCAGTGTTGGACAGGACAGGACTCTGTCTTACCACCAGAAGCTTAGAAACCACTGCCAAGGACCTGGTAGATGAAACGCCATTGGCTTATGACAATAACAACAACAATAATAATAGTGGTATTTGTTAAGGGCTTACTATGTATCAAGCACATATATATATATATATACACATGAATATATATATATATATATATATATATATATATACACATGTATATAAGAGCTGGGGAAGATATAATCAGGTCAGACAGTCCCTGTCCCACATAGGACTCTCAATCTAAGAAGGAAGAGGAACAGGTATTGAATACCATTTTACAGATGAGGTAACTGAGGCACAGAGTACTTAAATGACTTGTCCAAGGTCACACAGCAGGCATGCGGTGGCATTAGAACTCAGTTCCTCTGACTCGTAGGTCCACGCTCTTTCCATCGAGCCACACTGTTCCTCTCATATGCTACATATGCATACATGTATATATAGATGATATATAATTTGCTCCACTAATGTGCTCCTACGCCAGGTCCTACCCCAAAACTGGTTTCTACTTTCCAGGTATACCAATTTCACGTCCCTCCCTTCCAAATGCCCAAACATCCAGCTTCCTCGAACCGGTTTTGTAAACAAAAATCCACCCTCTCTCTGTCCTAATCAACAGGCTCGACGGAAGCAGATAAAAGTTTTCCCGAGCCCGGCTCCGCATCATCTTTTCCCAAAGATATCTTTTTCTCAGCGATCCCCAGATGGTTTAAAGAGGTTTACCGCTGTTCAGCTGCAGCTAGCTGGTCAGTTATCTTTGCATTTTGCCCCTTCAAAATCTCGGGAAGCCCCTCTCCTGAGCAAGCTGGGTGATAAAATGAATTTCAAACATCTTCTGTCACTCAAAAGGCAGCCCTAAAGGAAGGGCCGGAGGAGAATAAAGTAGATAGGAAGCCAAAGGGGCGCTCCTTACTGAGAAGAAGATGAAGGGAGTCAGAGAGAGGTTCAAGGTTTGGGGCCGAGCAGGGACAACAGACTGGCTCCGTCTTCCTCACGAGAGAATCCAAATGAACAGGGTTGGGAAAATGAATAACTTGTGACATCAGCCCAGGCTGTCGCTGGATTTCTCCTCAGGGCCTGTTCTGTCTGTTCTATTCTGAACGGCTGCTGTGCTGGTTTCTACCCCTGGCTCCACCACTCGTCTGCTGTGTCACCCTGGGCAAGTCACTTCACTTCTCTGTGCCTCATCCTCCTCACCTATGAAATGGGGATTAAATTCTCCCTCTAGACCGTGAAGTGTTTCAATACCTGTTCTCCCTCCTATTTAGACTGTGAGCTCCATGTGGGATAGGGACTGTGTCCAATCTGAACACCTTATATCTACCCCAGAGTTTAGTACAGTGCTTGGCACATGGAAGGCACTTTAGAGAAGCAGTGCGGCTCAGTGGAAAGAGCAAGGGCTTTGGAGTCAGAGGTCATGGGGTCAAAAAACAACTCCGCCAATTGTTAGCTGTGTGACTTTGGGCAAGTCACTTAATTTCTCTGTGCCTCAGTTACCTCATCTGTAAAATGGAGATTGAGACTGTGAGCCCCGCGTGAGACAACCCGATCACCTTGTATCCTCCCCAGCGCTTAGAACAGTGCTTTGCACATAGTAAGCCCTTAATAAGGCCTTCCCAGACTGAGCCCCTTACTTCCTCTCCCCCTCGTCCCCCTCTCCATCCCCCCCATCTTACCTCCTTCCCTTCCCCACAGCGCCTGTATATATGTATATATGTTTGTACATATTTATTACTCTATTTATTTATTTATTCTACTTGTACATATCTATTCTATTTATTTTATTTTGTTAGTATGTTTGGTTTTGTTCTCTGTCTCCCCCTTTTAGACTGTGAGCCCACTGTTGGGTAGGGACTGTCTCTTTATGTTGCCAATTTGTACTTCCCAAGCGCTTAGTACAGTGCTCTGCACATAGTACACGCTCAATAAATACGATTGATGATGATGATGATGATAATAAATGCCATCATCATTATTATATAATAATAACAATAATGCTATTGGTTTTTATAGCCACGGGAAAGAGATGCCGAAGAATCTTGCAGCCCTTGTCCTCCTCCCAAAACGAACGCTTGTGGTTCAGAATCAGGTGTTGGGGCTGATGAGATGCTCTGGTGAAGCGGCACAGGGAAGGTCAGGAGAGGGAGTGGCGAGTCTCCGAGCCGGCCCAGGGTAAGCATCAGTGGTCAGCGTACAGATGGACAGACCGGAGTCTCCTCTGGGCCGGGGTCCTGGAGTCAGGGGGTCGGGCCTGAAGCCCCTCCAACCCTGGAGGGGGATTGCTCGGCTGCAGCATGCTGGCCCCCTTTCCCGGGTGGGCTCCCTGGGGGATTCCAGTTAAGATCGGGGATCCGCCGGACTCGACTCCCAGCTCAGTCGGCAGCGTGGGCGAGCTGGTGGGCAGAGTCTGTGTGGAAACTCTCTGGTCCAGGGGGTAAGGGAAGGGAAAGGAGTTGCAGCAAGAAACGGGAAAAGCTGAAGGGTGGTGGTGGGGTCAATGGGAAAAGGGCGTGAAGCGGAATGGCTTGGTGGCAGGAGTACAGGCTTGGGAGTCAAAGGTCCCGGGTTCTAATCCCAGCTCTGCCACTTGTCAGCTGTGTGACTTCGGGCAAGTCGCTTCACTTCTCTGTGCCTCTGTTCCCTCATCTGTAAAATGGGGATGAAGACTGTGAGCCCCACGTAGGACAACCTGATTAGTTTGTATCTACCCCCTTCTAGACTGTGAGCCCGTTGTTGGGTAGGGGCCGTCTCTATATGTTGCTGAGTTGTACTTCCCAAGCGCTTAGTACAGTGCTCTGCACACAGTAAGCGCTCAATAGATATGAATGAATGAATACCCCAGCACTCAGAGCAGTGCTTGGCACACAGTAAGTCAATAATAATAATAATAATAATGATGGCATTTATTAAGCGCTTCCTATGTGCAAAGCACCGTTCTGAGTGCTGGGGAGGTTACAAGGTGATCAGGTTGTGCCACAGGGGACTTACAGTCCTAATCCCCATTTTCCAGATGAGGTCACTGAGGCCCAGGGAAGTGAAGTGACTTCCCCAAAGTCACCCAGCTGACAATTGGTGGAGCCGGGGTTTGAGCCCCTGACCTCTGACTCCAAAGTCCGTGCTCTTTCCACTGAGCCCCGCTGCTTCCCCAATTATTATTATTATTCTCTGTGCCTCAGTTCCCTCACCTGTCAAACGGGGATGAAGACCGTGAGCCCCACCTGGGACAACCCGATGACCTTGTATCTAATTCAGCGCTTGGCACCTAGTAAGCGCTTAACAAATTCCTTCATTCTTCTTCTTATTCTTCTCTGGGCCCCAGTTCCCCCATCTGTCAAATGGGGCCGAAGCCCGTGGGCCCCACGTGGGCCAACCCGCTGCCCTTGCATCTCATTCCGCGCTTGGCACAGTGCTTGGCCCCCAGGGAGCACGGTGACTGCGGTCACCGTGATGCCCCTGATGACGCTGCTGATTCTAAGGGGCGGGGCGGGTGCGGGTGTGGTGTGGCCGTGAAGGTGGGGTCCCCGGTTGGGTACCTGGTCTCCTCCGGGGGTGCCTGGGGCGGCCCGGTGCGGGTGCCGGCTCCCGGCCGGCTGCATGTGGGGCCGCTCCATCCCCGGGGCCCTCGGCGCCGATGGCAGCTCCGCCCGACCGCTCCTCCTCCTCCTGCTCCTCCTGCTCCTCTCCTGCTCCTTCTCCTCCGGCGGCCCGGTCCCCGGCCGGTCCCTCCGAGCAGCCCGGGGCCTCCTCCTCCTCCTCCCGCTCCTCCTCCTCCCGCTCCTCCTCCTCCTCCCGCTCCCGCCCGCTTCCCCGCCCAGACCGCGCCGGGGGCGCCACCTAGCGGCCCACGGCGGAGCCGCACTCACTCATTCACTGGTTCTTTCTTTCTCCCTTTCTCTCTTCCTTTCTTTCTGTTTCTCTCTTCTTACCTTTCTTTTTCTCTCTTCCTTCCTTTTTCTCCCTTCCTTTTTCTCTCCTCCTTCCTTTTTCTCTCTTCCTTCCTTCCTTCCTTTTCTCTCTTCCTTTCTTTTTCTCTCTTCCTTCGTCTCTTACTTCATTTCTTCCTTCCTTCCTTTCTTTTTCTCTCTTCCTTCCTTTCTTTTTCTCTCTCTCTTCCTTCCTTCCTTTTTCTCTTTCATTTTCTCTCTTCCTTCCTTTCTTCCTTCCTTCCTTTTCTCCCTCCTTCCTTTCTTTTTCTTCCTTCCTTCCTTTCTTTTTCTCTCTTCCTTTCTTTCTACCTTCCTTTCTCTTCCTTTTTCTTCCTTCCTTTCCTTCTTCCTTGCTTTCTTTCTTTCTTCCTTCCTTTCTTTCCTTCTGCCTTCCTTCCTTTCTTTTTCTCTCTTCCTTTCTTTCTACCTTCCTTTCTCTTCCTTCCTTTTTCTTTCTTCCTTCCTTTCCTTCTTCCTTCCTTTCTTTCTTCCTTCCTTTCCTTCTTCCTTCCTTTCCTTCTTCCTTCCTTCCTTTCTTTCTACCTTCCTGTCTTTTTCTTTCTTCCTTCCTTTATTTCCTTCTTCCTTCCTTTCCTTCTTCCTTCCTTTCCTTCTTCCTTCCTTCCTTTCTTTCTTTCTACCTTCCTGTCTTTTTCTTTCTTCCTTCCTTTATTTCCTTCTTCCTTCCTTCCTTTCTCTTTCTTCCTTCCTCTTTCTTTCTTCCTTTCTTTTCTCCCTTCCTTCCTTTCTACCTTCCTTCCTTTCTTTGCTTTCTTTCCCTCTTTCTGTCCTTCATTCTTTCTGTCTTCCTCTTTTTCTTTCTTCCCTCCAATCTTTCTCTTTTTCCTTCATTCTTTCTTCTTTCCTTTCTCTTTCCTTCATTCTTTCTTTCCTTCATTCTTTCTTCTTTCCTTTCTCTTTCCTTCATTCTTTCTTTCCTTCATTCTTTCTTCTTTCCTTTCTCTTTCCTTCATTCCTTCTTTCCTTCATTCTTTTTTCTTTTCTTTCTCTTTCCTTCATTCTTTCTTTCTCATTCTTCCTTTTTCTTACCTTCATTCTTTCCTCCTCGTTCTTCCTTTTTTCCTTCATTCTTTCGTTTTCTCTTTCTTTCTTTCCTTCATTCTTTCTTTTTCTTTCTTTCTCTTTTCTTGCATTCGATCGTATTTATAATAAAAATAATAATAATAATAATAATGGTATTTGTTAAACACTTATGTGCCAAGCACTCTTGAGCCCTTACTTTGTGCAGAGCACTGTAGTAAGCACTTGAAACGTACAATTCAGCAATAGACATAATCCCCACCCACGGGTTTACAATCTGGGGGGGAGGAGGAGACAGCAGCAGCCCTCCCCCCTTCCAGCCCCCTCCTTAAGAAATAATAATAATATTCATTCATTCATTCAATCGTATTTACTGAGCACTTACTGTGTGCAGAGCACTGTACTACGTGCTTGGGAAGTACAAGTTGGCAACATATAGAGATGGTCCCTACCAGCATTTATTAATAAGAAGAATGACAGTATTTGTTAAGCACTCATATGTGCCAAGCACTGTTCTAAGTGCTGGGGTGCATGCAAGATAATCAGGTTGTCCCACATGGGTTCACAGTCTTAATCCCCATTTAATAGATGAGGTAACGAAGGCGCAGAGAAGTGAAGCGACTTGCCCAAGGTCACACAGCAGACATGTGCTGGAGCCAAAATTAGAACCCACGTCCTTTGACTCCTAAGCCCTTGCTCTTTCCACTAAGCCACACTGTATTTGTTAAGCGTTTACTATGTGCCAAGCACTGAATCCAACCTAGCACTTAGTACAGTGCTTGGCACATAGTAAGCACTTAAATAGTACAATTATTATTATTATTAATAAGCGCTGGGGTAGAGAAGCAGCGTGGCTCAGCGGAAAGAGCCCGGGCTTGGGAGTCAGAGGTCATGGGTTCGAATCCCGACTCTGCCACACGTCTGCTGTGTGACCTTGGGCAAGTTATTTAGCTTCTCTGAGCCTCAGTTCCCTCATCTGCAAAATGGGGATTAAGACTGTGAGCCCCACGTGGGACAACCTGATCACCTTGTAATAATAATAATAATAATAATAATAATAGCATTTGTTAAGCGCTTACTATGTGCAAAGCTCTGTTCTAAGCGCTGGGGGGGATACAATGTGATTGTGTTCTAAGCACTTGTATCCCCCCAGCGCTTAGAACAGTGCTTTGCACAGAGTAAGCGCTTAACAAACGCCATCATTATTATTATGCAAATCGGGTTAGACACAGTCCCTGATCCACTTGGGGCTCAGTCTCAATCTGTTTTACAGATGAGGCCTCCGAGGCCCGGAGAAGTGAAGTGATTTACCCAAGGCCACACTGCAGCCACGTGGTGGAGGTGGGATTAGAACCCGTGACCTGTTGACTCCTAGGACTGTGCTCTATCCATTAGGCCAAGCTGCTTCCATGCTGTCCCTTCCTCCTTCCTCCTCCCCATCCCTCTCCCCCTTCCCCACGGCTCAGCCCGGGCTACGGAGGAGGGTCCAGCCAGTCCAAAACCACGCAGGTCCCCCTTGAAGTCCCTCCGCCGAGGTCCCTCTGGCCCCTGCAGCCCGGGCAGTGGGATGGCCGCCCCTTTTGGACCTCCCCCTTGCACACTCTGCCTCCATCCAGCCTGCCAGAGGCAAACATGGGCCGACAGTCCCTTCACGCCTCTGAACCCTTAAGCAACTTTAGGGTGTAGCACAGTACCCTGTCCAGAATAAGCGCTCAATAAATACCACTGATGGACTGTTGTGGGCAAGGAACATGTCTATCAGCTCTGTTGCATTGGGCTGACAGTCCCTTCATGCCTCGGAGCCCTTAAGCAACTTTAGGGTGTAGCACAGTACCCTGCCCAGAATAAGCGCTCAATAAATACCACTGATTGTTGTGGGCAAAGAACGGTGTTTACCAGCTCTGTTGCGTTGTACTCTCCCAAGCGCTTAGCAGAGTGCTCTGCATCTAGGAAGCGCAAGATCAATGGTATTTATTGACCATACTAAGGTCTTCGGAGAGCTCAATTTAATAGATCATTGTGGGGCAGCCCCAGCCAGAGACAAAAGTGATTCTAGGATTTGGGGGGAGAATCAGAGACTTCCTCTCCGTGTGTTCCAAGCATTCCGCAATCCTCAAGCCACGCTGCCCCTAAACACACGCCTGGTCGGCACTATTCTCCCAGGAAAAGCCTCCCCTCACCAACATTGCCGAGGGTGCACTGATTATTGATTGACTGATTGACTGATTGATTCAGTGGTGCTGCAGGGCTGCCTAGGCAAGCTCTCCAACCCCAGGAAAGGCAACACGCAAAACTGGCTTCATTTGAAATAAATGAAGCTACACTCTATTTTATCTATCTTCCAATCGATCAATCGGTGGAATTTATCAAGTGCTTACCGTGTGCAGATCACTGTACAAAGCACTTGGAAGAGTGCAATACGGCAGAGTTGACTGAAGCGATCCATGCCTGCGAGTAGCTGAAAGGCTAGAGAGGAAGGCTCCCAGTGTATCTTTAAAAATAACTGTGGCATTTGTTAAGTGCTTACTATGTGCCAAGCATGGTGCTGAGCGTTGGGTATGTACAGGATAATTAAATCTGCCACACTCCCTGTTTCACGTGGGTCTCAGTCTAAAAGGGCCAGAGAACATGCATTAGATGTCACCTAACTTTATGCCTCAGCTCTCCTGTTCAGTATTTGACACAAAGCTCTTAGTCAATCCTATTTACTGATTACTTACTGTGTGCACAGCACCGTACTAAGCACTTGGGAGAGTACGGTACAATAATAAACAGGCACATTCCCTGCCCACAATGAGCTTTTAGTCTAGGCAGGGAGGCATTCACATAAATAAATTACAGATATACACATAAGTGCCGTGGGGATGAAATACCACAAATTGTAGTCATATAAGAAAACTGAGTGTCACCCAGCAGGTGGAACTGGGATTTAGGACCCCGGTCTCCTGATTCCCAGTCCTGAACTCTTTCCAGTAGGCCACTCTGCTTCTCTAAACCGGCTTCATTTGAGATGTATGAAGCTACACTTGATTATCCATCCTATTGATGTACGTTTATAGAAGCCTATAAAACCTCAAAGCCTTTTCCTGAAACACATTTTATACCTTAACTTGTGTACTGTCCACTCGAGGGCCACGTTCCCCAAAGGGCCCTGAAATACCAGTTGAGGAAACTCTCCGAGTTTAAGAAGACTCCTGGATTTGGGGGAGGTGCTTCGGGGAGCAGCCGGGCCGCAAGGCTAGGGTCACCCCAAGTTCCCAAAGAATTGACAGGCAGCATGGCCTAGTGGATACAGCACGGATCTGGGAATCAGAAGGACCTGGGTTCTAATCCCGACTCTGCCACAAGTCTGCTGTGTGACACCGGACAAGGCACTTAACTTCTCTGTGCTTCAGTTTCCTCGCATGGCTTAGTGGAAAGAGCCTGGGCTTGGGAGTCAGAGATGGTGGGTTCGAATCCCGGCTCCACCGCTTGTCTGCTGTGTGACCTTGGGAAAGTCACTTACCTTCTCTGTGCCTCAGTTCCCTCATCTCTAAAATGGGGATTAGGACGGTGAGCCCCCATGTGGGACAACCTGATCACCTTGTAACCTCCCCAGTGCTTAGAACAGTGCTTTGCACATAGTAAGCGCTTAACAAACACTATTATTATTATTATCATTACCTTTCATTCATTCAATCATATTTATTGAGCGCTTACTGTGTGCAGAGCACTGTACTAAGCGCTTGGGAAGTACAAGTTAGCAACATATAGAGACAGTCCCTTCCCAACAACAGGCTCACAGTCTAGAAGGGGGAGACAGACAACAAAACAAAACATGTGGTCAGCTGTCAAGTCATCAGAATAAACAGAAGTAAAGCTGGATGCACATCATTGACAAAATAAATAGAATAGTAAATATGTACAAGTAAAATAGAGTAATAAATCTGTACAAACATATATCCAGGTGCTGTGGGGAGGGGAAGGAGGTAGGGCAGGGGGGATGGGGAGGAGGAGAGGAAAAAGGGGGCTCAGTGTGGGAAGGCCTCCTGGAGGAGGTGAGCTCTCAGTAGGGCTTTGAAGGGAGGAAGAGAGCTAGCTTGGCGGATGGGCAGAGGGAGGGCGTTCCAGGCCAGGGGGAGGACGTGGGCCGGGGGTCGACGACGGGATGGGCGAGAACGAGGCACAGTGAGGAGGTTAGTGGCAGAGGAGAAGCAGCACGGATCAGTGGAAAGAGCCTGGGCTTTGGAGTCTGAGGTCATGGGTTCAAATCCTGCCTCTGCCACTTGTCAGCTGAGTGACTTTGGGCAAATCACTTAACTTCTCTAGGTCTCAGTTACCTCATCTGTAAAATGGGGATTAAGACTGTGAGCCCCCCGTGGGACAACCTGATCACCTTGTAACCTCCCCAGCGCTTAGAACAGTGCTTTGCACAGAGTAAGCGCTTAATAAATGCCATCATCATTATCATTATTATTATTATTATTACCCCAGCGCTCAGAACAGTGCTTGGCACATTGTAAGCGGTTCACAAATGCCACCATTATTATTAAAATGAGGCCTAAGATGGTGAACCTTAAGTGGGACAGGGACTGTGTTCAAAGTGATTATGTTGCATCTACCCTAGAATGCCTGGCATATAGTGAGTGCTTAAATACCATAGAAAAAAAAATTCCGGCTCTCCAGCCCCCACCCGCCTGCGCTGGGGCCTGTTTTCTCCTCCTTGCGCCAGTCTGGCCCGAGAGTCAAGGAGCTTCCTCTCAGTTGGGGCCCTGTCAGGGTGGCCAGTTGTGCGGACGTGGGGCCCGCTGGCTGCGTTTCCCCGTGCCCTGCAGACAAATTCTGGGTTCCTGTGGGCATCGAGGCCGGGCCGCCCTGGCTAACCGAGGCTTAAACAAAGACGGAAGATGGGCCGCAGCGCGCCCCCCTGCCCCACCGACAAGTTCTGGGTTCCTGTGGGCATCGAGACCAGGCCGGTCTGGCTAACCGGGGCTAAACAAAGATGTCAGGCGGGCCGCAGCACACCCCCCTGCCCCCCAGACAAGTTCTGGGTTCCTGTGGGCACCGAGACCAGGCCACTCTGGCTAACTGGGGCTTAAACAAAGATGGCAGGTGGGCCGCAGCGCACCCCTCTGCCCCGCAGACAAGTTCTGGGTTCCTGTGGGCACCAAGACCAGGCTGCTCTGGCTAACCGGGGCTCAAACAAAGATGGCAGGCGGGCCGCAGTGCGCCCCCCTGCCCCCCAGACAAGTTCTGGGTTCCTGTGGGCACCGAGAGCAGGCCGCTCTGGCTAACTGGGGCTTAAACAAAGATGGCAGGCGGGCCGCAGCACGCCCCCATGCCCCCTAGATAAGTTCTGGGTTCCTGTGGGCACCAAGACCAGGCCGCTCTGGCTAACCGGGGCTCAAACAAAGATGGCAGGCGGGCCGCAGCGCGCCCCTCTGCCCCCCAGACAAGTTCTGGGTTCCTGTGGGCACCGAGACCAGGCTGCTCTGGCTAACTGGGGCTTAAACAAAGATGGCAGGCGGGCCGCAGCACACCCCCATGCCCCCTAGACAAGTTCTGGGTTCCTGTGGGCACCGAGACCGGGCCGCTCAGGCTACCCAGGACTTAAAACAGGGACTGCAGGCGGGCCGCAGCGCGCTGCCAGGGGGCCTCCCCGCCTTTCCCTCCTCCTTCTCCGGGTGGCTTTTTCGGCCTCCCACCCTTGGGGTCGGAGGGAAGGGGAAGGCGGGCAGGCAGGCGGGCCCAGAATGGTGGCCGTCGTTCATCAGTCAGTGTCAGTCAGTCAGTGTCAGTCGGTCGGTCAGTGTCAGTCAGTCGGTCAGGCAGGGAGCGGTGGGCCCGGCTTCCCCTCAGAACCAGCTTGAACCAGCTGGGCTCATTCCGGAGGAGCAGCAGAAAACAGCGCCCTCTAGCGCCCAAGAGTTGCCCCTGAAGGCTCCTGCCAGTGCCCTGCGAAGGGCTCCCAAGCCACGCCTCTTTTCTTCCTTTTCTTTTCTTTTCTTTTCTTTTCTCTTCTTTTCTTTTCTTTCCTTTTCCTTTCTTCTTTTCTCCTTTTCTTTTCTTTTCTTCTTTTCTCTTCCTTTCTTTTCCTTTCTTCTTTTCTCTTTTTTCTCTTCCTTTCTTTTCTTTTCTTTTCTTTTCCTTTCTTCTTTTCTTTTCTTTTCTTTTCTTTCCTTTTCCTTTCTTCTTCTCTTTTCCTTTCTTCTTTTCTCTTCTTTTCTTTCCTTTTATTTTCCTCTTTCCTCTTATTTCCTTCCCTTTTCTTTTCTCTTTTTTCTTCTTTTCTTTTCTTCTTGTCTCTTCTTTTCTTCTTTTCTCTTCTTTTCTCTTCTTTCCTCTTATTTTCTTTTCCTTTCTTCTTTTCTTTTCTTTTCTCTTTTCTTTTCATTTCTTCTTTTTTCTTTTCTCTTCTTTTCATTTCTTCTTTTTTCTTTTCTTTTCCTTTTTTCTCTTCTTTTCTTCTTTTCTTTTCATTTCTTCTTTTTTCTTTTCTTTTCTTTTCCTTTTTTCTCTTCTTTTCTTCTTTTCTCTTTTCTTTTCCTTTCTTCTTTTATTTTCTTCTTTTCTCTTCTTTTCTTTTTTCTTTTTTCTTTTCTCTTTTTTCTCTTCTTTTCTTTTCTTCTTTTCTCTTCTTTCCTTTTCTTCTTTTCTCTTTTCTTTTCCTTTCTTCTTTTCTTTTCTTCTTTTCTCTTCTTTTCTTCTTTTCTTTTTTCTTTTCTTTTTTCTCTTTTCTTCCTTTCTTTTCCTTTCTTCTTTTCTTTTCCTTTCTTTTCTTTTCTTCTTCTCTTTTCCTTTCTTCTTTTCTTCTTTTATTTTCTTCTTTTCATTTTCTTTCTTCTCTTTTCTTATTTTCCTTTCTTCTTTTCTTTCCTTTTCCTTCTTTTTCCTTTCTTATAATAATAATAATAATAATGCTGGTATTTGTTAAGCGCTTACAATGTGCCGATCACTGTTCTTGTGCTGGGGGAGATACAAGGTGATTGGGTTGTCCCACATGGGGCTCACAGTCTTAATCCCAAGCCAGGCCTTTTTCTTTTCTTTTCTTTTCTAATAATAATGTTGGAATTTGTTAAGTGCTTACCATGTGCCGATCACTATTCTAAGTGCTGGGGCCCACGTCCTCCCCCTGGCCCAGAATGCCCTCCCTCTGCACATCCGCAAAGCTAGCTCTCTTCCTCCCTTCAAAGCCCTACTGAGAGCTCACCTCCTCCAGGAGGCCTTCCCACACTGAGCCCCCTTTTTCCTCTCCTCCTCCCCATCCCCCCCGCCCTACCTCCTTCCCCTCCCCACAGCACCTGGATATATATTTGTACAGATTTATTACTCTATTTTACTTGTACATATTTACTATTCTATTTATTTCTTATTTTGTTACTTTTAGAGAAGCAACGTGGCTCCGTGGAAAGAGCCCGGGCTTTGGAGTCAGAGGTCATGGGTTCAAATCCCTGCTCCACCACTTGTTAGCTGTGTGACTTTGGGCAAGTCACTTCACTTATCTGTGCCTCAGTTACCTCATCTGTAAAATGGGGATTAAGACTGTGAGCCCCCCAGTGGGACAACCTCATTACCTTGTAACCTCCCCGGCACTTAGAACAGTGCTTGCCGGTCTCAGCTCCGCAACATTGCCAAGATCCACCCTTTCCTCTCCATCCAAACCGCTACCCTGTTCGTTCAAGCTCTCATTCTAACCTGTCTGGACTACTGTATCAGCCTTCTCTCTGATCAATCAATCAATTGTATTTATTGAGTGCTTACTGTGTGCAGAGCACTGTACTAAGCGCTTGGGAAGTACAAGTTGGCAACATATAGAGACAATCAATCAATCAATCCCATCCTCATGTCTCTCCCCACTTCAATCCATACTTCATGCTGCTGCCCTGATTGTCTTTGTCCAGAAACACTCCGGGCATGTTACTCCCCTCCTCAAAAATCTCCAGTGGCTACCAATCAATCTGTGCATCAGGCAGAAACTCCTCACCCTGGGCTTCAAGGCTGTCCATCACCTCGCCCCCTCCTACCTCACCTCCCTTCTCTCCTTCTCCAGCCCAGCCCGCACCCTCCGCTCCTCTGCCGCTAATCTCCTCATCGTTAGGCCTCGTTCTCGCCTGTCCCGCCGTCGACCCCCAGCCCACGTCATCCCCCTGGCCTGGAATGCCCCCAATCCCTCTGCCCATCTGCCAAGCTAGCTCTCTTCCTCCCTTCAAGGCCCTACTGAGAGCTCACCTCCTCTAGGAGGCCTTCCCAGACTGAGCCCCTTCCTTCCTCTCCCCCTCGTCCCCCTCTCCATCACCCCATCTTACCTCCTTCCCTTCCCCACAGCACCTGTATATATGTATATATGTCTGTACATATTTATTACTCTATTTATTTATTTATTTTACTTGTACATATCTATTCTATTTATTTTATTTTGTTAGTATGTTTGGTTTTGTTCTCTGTCTCCCCCTTTTAGACTGTGAGCCCACTGTTGGGTAGGGACCGTCTCTATATGTTGCCAACTTGTACTTCCCAAGCACTTAGTACAGTGCTCTGCACACAGTAAGCGCTCAATAAATACGATTGATTGATTGATCACCATGTTACAGATGTGGTAATTGAGGCACCGAGAAGTGAAGTGGCTTGCCCAAGGTCACACAGCAGACCAGTGAAGGAGCAAGGATTAGAACCCAGGTCCTTCTGACTCCAAGACCCGTCCACTAGCCACTAAGTCACACTGCTTCTCTTTGCAAATCATTTTCATTAGTCCAGGCTGTTTGTCTGTGAACTTGTGTCTTGTTTCTGTTGTACTCTCCCCAGCATTTTGTCCAGAGCCCTGCACGCAGTAGGCATTCAAAAAATGTAATTTATAATAAAGATGGTGACTGACCCATAATGACTCCACGGACAAGCCATCTTCAAAACATCCCAACTTTCTGTCATAAAGTCGTCCTGGTAAGTGTATCCATAGAGTTTTCTTGGTAAAGATATGGAAGTGGTTTACCACTGCCTTTTTCCTCAAGTTGGTGATTACCAGTCCCCACCCACGACATGTTTTCCCAGCACTAGGGCGTTTGTCCAAGCTTGGAGAGAGAACACAAGTTCTGAGGTGGGAACCAGAGCCCCTAATGTTCGACTGGAGAGCGTTTTTGGGTAAGTGGCCTTAACTGCTTTGTGGCCCATCGAGAAATTGGGCCTAAGGTTAACCTACTTCATTGGTTTGTGTACAATAACAGACTTGCAAAGCCCTTGGAAAAACATACAAAGTGCCACACAGATTCCAATCTATTTCTTTTGGCCTTGACAGATTTAACTCTCTTTCCTCCCTCACTCCAAGATCACAGAGCACACTCATCATCATAAAAAAATAGTTCCTGAGCCTTCTTTGTGCCGGTACTGATGGTGATGAAAGACCTAAATCTATCTCTTCCAGCTCCTCGTTCTCACAGAGGGCCGGGAGAAATGGGGTATTTGAATAAAATCTTGACTGAGGAATGCCCACTGATCAGGATATTAAGAAAGTAACCACGATTCTATAGCTAGCACTCTGATTGGAACAGATGTATTTTCACTGGCCAAGGATATCTGATATATATTCTCAATTATCATAAGTGGGAGGAGTAATACGCATTTCACATTTACTTTTCCTGGCACAACTGAATGACAAGCTCCTGGATTTCATTCAAATGCCACTTCAAAAAGTAAAACAGATAAATACCAGTTGAATCATTCAAATTTAAAAATCACTGGTCTGAAGGGACCAGTAGTATTGGAAATTGTGATTTAGTGACCGTCAAGGAGGGGGAAAAAAAATCAGGGAATTCATCTCAGTAGCAACAGCTCTCCTGTCAGCAAAACAACATTCAAGATATTTGCTGCTCCCCGTTGTCACAATCACTTAGGTGCTTGCCGCTCAGAGTCTGACCTCTGTCAAGGATAGATTTAGAATCCCCAAGCAAATCACTGGCTAAGCTCACTGCTGCTTTTTAACCCATGCAAGTGTTGCCCTTTCCCACATTTTTCCTGGCGGTAACTGCATCCTGTAGACTCCAACATGATCCGTTTGGGCCCAAAGAAGAATCAGCAGTTGTCAATGTACATAACATTTTCATGGCCTTGGTAAGAACACTATCCCCTAGCAGCTTCCAATACATTTGTGACTTACTGTAAGCTCTTCAAGAAACCCCTTACTCTTGGCTTTAAAGCCCTCAATCGGCTCTCGTGCTCTTACATTACCTCGATGACCTACTACTACAAACCAGCCCTTGCAACAATCTACTCGCCGCACCTCCATCTCATCTATCTCGCCACTGACCCCCTTGTCTACGCCCTCCCTTAGGCCTGGAACTCCCTTCCCCTTCATATATGACAGCCCACCACTCTCCCCTCCTGTTTTTTAATGGTATTCGTTAAGCGCTTACTGTGTGTCAAACACTGTTCTAAGCACTGGAGTAGACAGAAGTGATTATGTTGGACACAGTCCCTGACCTGCATGGGGCTCACAGTCTAATAATAATAATAATAATGGCATTTGTTAAGCGCTTACTATGTGCAAAGCACCATTCTAAGCGCTGGGGAGGTTACAAGGTGATCAGGTTGTCCCACGGGGGGCTCACAGTCTTCATCCCCATTTTACAGATGAGGTAACTGAAGCCCAGAGAATTATAATAATAATAATAATAATAATAATGGTATTTATTAAGCGCTTACTATGTGCAAAGCACTGTTCTAAGCACTGGGGAGGTTACAAGGTGATCAGGTTGTCCCATGGGGGGCTCACAGTCTTCATCCCCATTTTACAGATGAGTGAAGTGACTTGCCCAAAGTCACACAGCTGACAATTGGCAGAGCTGGGATTTGAACCCCTGACCTCTGACTCCAAAGCCCGGGCTCTTTCCATGGAGCCATGCTGGAGAAGAGGAGAAGTGAGACACAGAGACGCCAAGTGACTTGCCCAAGGTCACACAGCAAGCATTTGGCAGAGCCGGGATTAGGCCCAGGTCATCTGACTCCCTAGTTCTTTCCACTAGGCCAGGCTGTTTCACCTTCAAAGCCTCCCTAAAATCACATTTCTAAGCTCTAATTTCTCCTACCCTCTCCCCTTTGTCACCTATGCACCTGGATTTATATCCTTTAACACTAGATATTTACCCCACCCTCAGCACTTATATACACAGCCTAAGTTTATTTTCATGTCTGTCTCCCCTTCTAGACCGTAAACTCCTTGTGGGCAGGAAATGAGTCTACCAATTCTGGTGTATTGTAGCCTCCCAAGTGCTTGTTACAGTGCTCTGCACACAGTAAGCGCTCAATAACTACCACTGTTATACTGTCAAGAGCTAATCTGGTTCATTTGGCCTTTCTTTAGTACATGGCTTTTCTCCTATCCCTCTTCCTGGTATACTGGCCTACTTCCGACTTCACCATTGTTCCTACTGTTGATGTCTGTGTGCCAGGCATACTGGCATTGTTCCCACAAAGGTTCAGTACAGTCCTCTTGGGGCAGGAAGAAAAACAAAATGTGAAGGATAGTTTGGTGGACCACAAAAGTGATATAACAATAATAATATTTATTAAGCGCTTACTATGTGCAAAGCACTGTTCTAAGTGCTAGGGAGGTTAACAAGGTGATCAGGTTGTCCCACGGCGGGCTCACAGTCTTCATCCCCATTTTACAGATGAGGTAACTGAGGCCCAGAGAAGTTAAGTGACTTGCCCAAAGTCACACAGCTGATAAGTGGTGGAGCCGGGATTTGAACCCATGATCTCTGACTCCAAAGCCCGGGCTCTTTCCACTGAGCCATGCTGATATGCCATGATTCAATATGCAACACGTGCATTGACCGGCATTCAAAATTATTACACCTCCAAAGCAGTTGTTTATAAAATGTTGAACTGTTATATTGCAAAAGAATGTTAAAATCCCCTTACTATAACTAACTGCACCCAGACTCAGAAGGGCAAAATTTAACCTATCCAAAAAATGCTTTTGGCCAACTTGCCCTCCTCCCTTAAAGAGTAACTTGCCACCTTTTCAAATCTCCCAACATAATCCATGACTCGCTCTGAGGATGAGCGTTCTTAGCAGGATTGAGTTAGACCCTCACAGTCCTCTTTCATCAAGGGAATTTCAGGCCAGCCATTCTTCCCCTGAAAAATAAAGACAAATATTTCAGGAATACCTTATATTTAAATCACCATCAGCCTTTCACCCCCTTCCCCTTGTTCTTCTGTTATTTAACCAGTTAATGATTAGAGGGTGAGTCACCAAAAAATAATTTGTGACTGAGTCAGCAAAGGTACCTCTTTCCTGGCAGCAGCCGAGAGCCCTTGTGAGCATTAAGGAAAACCTGATGTACAAGGGAATGTGCTAATTCTGTTGTATTCTCCCAAGCAGTTAGTACAGTGCTCTGCACATACTAAGCACTCAATAAATACCATTGATCGATTGATAAGGGAATATTATGGTCTTTTGTTCATGGGCAACCTGCTTTGGGCCTTGCTTTTTAGCAGAGTTTTGGAGATCTGTAAGAAGTTGAATGGGAAAGGAATATTTCCCTGAAAATAATAATAATAATGATAATGGCATTTATTAAGCACTTACTATGTGCAAAGCATTGTTCTAAGCGCTGGGGAGGTTACAAGGTGATCAGGTTGTCCCACCGGGGGCTCACAGTTTTCATCCCCATTTTCCAGATGAGGTAACCGAGGCACAGAGAAGTGAAGTGACTTGCCCAAAGTCACACAGCTGACAGTTGATGGAGCCGGGATCTGAACCCATGACCTCGGACTCCAAAGCCCGGGCTCTTTCCACTGAGCCACGCTGCTTCTCTAAATTACCAGTAAAGTTTCTAACCTCTGCTGCCTTCGTTAAAGGTAAACAGTCCAAAGTACACTTCTGGATTTTCTAAATCCCATTTTATGAACTCCTGCTCTCAGTAACAGTACTGCCCTGCAACGTGCAGCAGCACGATTTAGTGGCTAGGGCACAGGCCCGAGAGTCAGAAGGTCACGGGTTCTAATCCCGGCTCCGCCACTTGTCTGCTCTGTGACCTTGGGCAAGTCACTTCACTTGTCTATGCTTCACATCTGTGAAATGGGGATTAAGACTATGAGCCCCACATGGGACAACCTGATAACCTTGTATCTACCCCAGTGCTCGGCACAGAGTAAGCGCTTAACTATACTATCATCATGATCATTATTATTATTTTTAGGGGGTTGGCACTGAGCGGAAAAAGACTTTAGCCTACCCCCCACCCACAGCTTTCTGGGCAGAGCAGGCGGCCATAATCCATCCACCCGCCCTTTTGGAGCCAAGATGGTGACTTCACTTTTTGTCCCCTGACAGCAGATGACCCTCAGGCTGGTTGGGCCATCCTCTCACCCTCAGCCCCAACACCCCGATGCCCTACTCCTCCCCGGTCCCTGCGGACAGCCTGGGAGATGCCCCAGGGTAGAGGTGATCGCGGCTGGGGTCTAGCCGATCCGTCATGGGCCGGCGCCGAAGTCACTGTTCTTTGGCTAGTGATGGCATCAATGATGGGAAGATAAGGCAGCTGAGGAGAGCAAGTACCCCTTTCTCTCCCTCTCAGCGAGGCCTACTGGGAAGATCACAGGGCTGAGTCGGGAGACCGAGTTCTCATCCCAGCTCTGCCACTTGCCTGCTGTGTGGTCCTGGGCAAGTCATTTAACCTCTCTGTGCCTCTGTTTCCTCAGCTATAAAATGGAGATCAGGTAAAATACCCATCCTCCCTCCCTCTTAGACCTTGAGCCCTGCATGAGTCAGGGACTGCATCCGATCTGATTATCTTGTATCTACCCCAGTTCCTGGCACACAATAAGCGCTTAAATACCACAATTATCCCTTCCCTTTTCTTCCCCTCCCTTCTCCCTTTATTATACGCCTCTTCCCCAGCCCTCTCCCCTTCATTCCTTTCCCCCTCAAAACCCACCCCCCACGGCCCCACCCCCTCAGTTCTCCACCCCAGTGTGTTACTATTTCCCAAACTACTGATCCACACACTATTTCGTTCTATTGGATTGCTCAGAAGCCAAGTAGAAACCAAACAAATTCACTCTGAAAATACAAACCCCACGTGGCTTGCCAACTTAGAAAAATCACACATCAACTTCCATCTGCATATATTTCAGCTCCACGCTTTTCTTCCCCCAATCCCCGGACCCTTGACGCCACAATTCACACTGTCCATTTCATCTTCCTGTATTGCACCATTTTCAGATTAAGCCATCATTTAGTCGCGTCCCTTTTCTATTTGACCGAGTTGTCCCATGGACTCTCAGCACCAATAGTAATTGTGGTATTTGTTAAGCACCTACTAGGCCAGGCACTGTGCTAAGCACTGGGGTGGACAGGAGCAAATCAGTTGGACACAGTCCCTGTCCCACATGGGTCTCAGTCTTAATTCCCATTTTACAGATGAGGGAACAGAGACGGAGAAGTTAAGTGACTTGCTTAAGGTCACACAGCAAAGAAGGGGCAGCAGGGCCAATATTAGAACCCAGGTCTTTCTGACTCCCAGGCTGATGCTCCATCTACTAGGCCACACTGCTTTGCTTCTCATCACCACCCTTAGCTCTGCATCTACACTCTTTGTGGGCAGGAATTAGTCACATAAAGGGGCCAGAGGTGGAGCTAAAATGGTGGCTCTATTCCTTACTTCTGGACAGGCAGGACCTGACTTCCGGACTGGTAATCAGTTGCCGCTGCCCTCAATTATGTTATTATTAATAATATAATTATTATATATTTATATATATATCGGATATATATAAATATATATCGGAAAGTTGCCCTTTGGGGGCAGACCAACCCCTTCCCCAGCAGGGGGCCGGATTTCCTCTCCCCCCTCACCCACACAGCCTGCCCCGGCCACCTTCAGCAACAGAAGCGGTACTAAAGGTGGGCAAGCTCGACCAGAGCTGCTCTACAGAAGTGGGCTGGGCATTGGGCGATCCAGGTACGGCACGGGAGGAGGATGACATTGCCACTTTCAGGTTCTTAAGGGGCTGAATGCGGGCACTCCCTCCTCTGTCCCCCTCAAGGCCTCCCCAGGAGGACCACCACCCTTCCACTTCACCCAGCCTGGGAGGCTTAGGGGTTCAGCAGGGACTAGAGGTCCAGATTCAGTGTTGTGAGCGCCCTGCAGTGCCACGCAAACGTCACCCTCCCAGGCGAGGGCCCGCGGCTGCGGTGCCCGGCCTCCTCCCCGGCAGCCACGGCCCAAGGCTGGACGGTGCCCAGGCCGTTCAAGGGGATGAGGGCCCTGTGGGGGCTCCGGTTCAGCTGTGTGGGCACAGGGCTGCCACGGCATCGTGAGGCCGGAGCCCTGCGCCCAACTGGACGGATGAGGGAATGAGGCAGGCAGATGGCTCCTCCCTGTTTCTTAGGTGGGTGCACCCTCTAAGGCGTCCTGCCCCAGGGTGCCATCCTCTGACCCTTTGCTCTGCAGCAAGTGGCAGAGAGAAGGGCAAAATTGGTGACTACTTTTTCCTTCCTCTTCATCTTCTCAATCAATATAACAATGATGACATTTATAAAGCGCTTACTATGTACAAAGCACCGTTCTAAGCGCTGGGGAGGCCACAAGGTGATCGGGTTGTTCCGCAGGGGGCTCCTAGTCTTAATCCCCATTTTACAGATGAGGTAACAGGCACAGAGAAGTGAAGTGACCTGCCCCAAGTCACACAGCTGACAATTGGCGGAGCCGGGATTTGAACCCCTGACCTCGGACTCCAAAGCCCGTGCTCTTTCCACTGAGCCACTCTGCTTCTCATAATCAATGGTATTTGCGCATGTAGTACAGTGCAAAACATGTACTAAGCACCTGGGGGAGAATTGATAGACCCGTTCCTTGCCTACAAGGAACTCTTTTCCTCCTCCCTTCTCACCTCACTGCCCAGTTGTCCCACGCTTTTGAGGTTTGAGCGCTTACTCCAGTGCTCTGTACATAGTGAGTGCTCAACCACTATCACTGAATGATTGCTCCATCCCACAGTCACCGGGAAGAGTGGGCACCCCTTGGCTGGGATAACTCAAGAATCTGCCCTTTTCTACTATTTCTAATTTCCTCCAAAGGCGTGCTTATTTCAAAATTCCTCTTTTGTTATAATTTTGGCTTTGCAAAAATCCAGTCACCCAATATGATTTGTATGTTGAGCTAGGAGGCAAACATGATTTTTTGGTTTTACTTCCGACATACCTCTCGAGGGCAGTATAGGCCCAAAATGCTTCTACAATATTCGCTTGCAAGTCTACTTCAAATAAAATATGCCTTTGGAAAAGTATTTATAATAATAATAATAATAATAATAATAATGGCATTTATTAAGCACTTACTATGTGCAAAGCACTGTTCTAAGCGCTGGGGAGGTTACAAGGTGATCAGGTTGTCCCTCGTGGGGCTCACACGGAGTGGAGTGACACCCTCCTTTTTCGGTAATCATCTCTTTCGGATTAGCTAGGGTGAAAATTATCCTTGCTCTGGGGACAACAGCCACCAAGGATACAAACTCAACGGGAATTTTGAGGCAGCAGAGATAAAGCTCAGAATCTTTACTTATCAAAGAGAGCCCCTTTATTGCAATAGAATTATTTCCATTATAGCTTTTTTCCATGCTGTTGGCTAATCACTAGGTGACATGCACTAAGCGTAGTAGAAAAATAAGCGCTTAGTACACTGCTCCGCACACAGTAAGCGCTCAATAAATACGATTGATGATGATTTAGACTTTCCATTTGCATTAGATGGCAAAGATTCAAGGATACTTAATCCCCATCCACAGCAAGATGAGAAACTGCTGGAGATACAAATCAGCCCAATAACAAAGCAAAATATGTCCCTTTTATTGTTCAACGTGTTTCCAGAATGACGGAATGACCAATTGGGCGAAAAAGTACTTCCTGTACTTGCAAATGAGTCACTACATTGAAAGGTTTTGAATGTCATAAAAAATCTCTTCGTCCTTTGAAAGTTGCTCATAGCCCCAAATGACCTCTAATTCAAAGGAGATTGGGTGCTTTCCTTATGTGGGAGGAATCCTAGTTGGGGGTTCCCGGAGCTAGAAACACAGGGTGTATGTCATCTTGTTGCCAACTTGTACTTCCCAAGTGCTTAGTACAGTGCTCTGCACACAGTAAGCGCTCAATAAATACGATTGATTGATTGACTGATCTCCTGCCAAGCTTATTTGTTGCAATCGTCAACCTCCAGCAGAGCAGGTGCGCTGAATTCACCGAGAGCCCTGAATGGCCAACTCTCCTGCCTGGATCTCTGATCCTGTAACGGATGATGGTTAGAAAAATCACGCTCAACTGAAGGGATTAAGAAGCCAGGAATGGGATGGTTTACAACCTGATACTACCGGAAAGGTGGATGGATTCTGGCTGAAAAAGAACAAAAGGGGATATTGCTTGCTTACTCATCTTAGCCGTCCGCAGAGAAACAGAATACTTTTCATCCATTTTGATTTCCTGTCATACAACAATTATCCAAACAAATTGTCTTTACACAATTCTAATATTTTTATTATTCTAGTTTGTAAAAAATATAAGAAATGTACAGCTCAAGCTAGTTTTTGATTTTTCAAAAAAATCAAAATTCATTTTAGTGTGATAATGTACACTTGATATTAAAGTTGTAGTAAAAATACTGATATTTGACAGTTTGAACCAGCTTTCATCATTCATGTAAAAATCACGTTGCGTGTAAAATTTAATTAGAAAATTCATAATATTCACAAAAGTATACATATCTTGTTGACAGCTCACGAGAGCATTGTCCTAATTTTACTTAAGATACAGAGAACTTAAAATTCACAGTTAGGCTCAACTCACTTAAAACTATGTCAGGAAATAAATTTTAGAATGGGATCAGTTTTCTGAATCTGCCAGCATTTTGCCATCTACATAAGGTGCCCTTTAAAGACATTGTCTCTTTTTCCACTACAGTGATTTATTTTCAGTGTGCCAACCAAGAAACATTGGTTCTCCAACACACTTAAAATGAACTGTTCTGCAATTAATACTTTCATTTACCAAAGTCTAGGAGAGAATATTTAGTAAGACAAGAAATTCAATTAGCAGCTTCCATTTCCTATTATATATACGTACAATGATTGTTTGGATTTTAACAGCTTAAAAATCAAGATTTATAAGAGCCACACTTTGAAGTAATCTTTCCAGGAGGACTTTTAAATGTTAATCTTTTGTCCAAAACAACCCCAAAAAACTTTGAGAGGTAGCATGTGAAAGATTAATAGCATTTTTATAGAGAAAAAACTTCCATTCAACCCTCGTACCATTTACATAAAAAACTAATTTAAACTTCTTTTAGGTTTTATTATTTTTCCATTCTGGAATCCTTGTAAAAATGTTTTTAGAAAAATAATAGCGGTTTCTATGGGTGGAAGCTCTCTACGAGAATTCAGTCGTAAGGACTAAAGCGGGCCATCACAAACTGTGCAATAAGCACCGGTTCAGTAGTTCTGTCAGAACATCCATTTCAGGATGTCGAGTGTTCAGAATACTTTTCTCAAGTCGTTCATTCTATATATAAATTAGCAGTATAGAATCATCCTTCAAAACGGAGTCACAACTTTTCAATAGCACACATTTCTTACAAAGGCTAATCCTTTCTTACACACTAGCCCCACTATAAAGTTAATAAATAATCAGAATGGGAAACTCGGCCATAAAACGTGTTGGAGACTTGTGCACTTTTTTATAATGTTCTTAAATTCTATATACATACACTGCAGTGTTCGTGCATATTAAACAATTAAAAATTGGACAAAGGATGAAAGTTAGCAGCATTACTAATTCTATATGGATGTTAGTGTCAAAGCAATAAAAATATGCTAACACCAATGACACTCCATCTTTCACTTAACAAGAATACCTCCCTCTCTCTTCCATAGTGTAGGCAGTGTCCCATATCAGATGCAAAGAAAAACCTCATTACATGAAATACAACTTCATAAAAAAGTGCACATGTTCATCCTGTATCTGTGCATCATTTTCTCCCCTTCATTCAAGTGCATTTTACACCAATAAAATTCACAGGGTAAATAAAAGGCACAAGTGCAAATCAATCCCACAAATAAAGGGGAAATACTCCCCATTAAAAAGTGAGGATGGAGAACGAGGAAAAGGAATGCCTACTGTTTATGGTAAGCCAAAGAAACTACCATAAACACCATCAGGGAAAGAACTGCCTTCAAATGATAAGCTACATCCCCGTGGAATTGGTTGGCAAAGTATTTCACCAACTCTGCTACGTACATTTTCACCAAGTTTTCATTACATCCAGGAATGACCTCAACATTTCATAAGAGACATACCTTTTCGGAGTAGCTAATTGGTTTGATTTATTACAGAATTAAATTTTACACTTATAGTAAAATCATTTGGCTCGAGTAACAACATAAATATTAACGAAATCAAGGTCATAAAATACTGCAAAGCCAAGAGGACTGGTTCAGAGGAGGTTGAGGAAGACCTTCACAAGAGAATCTGAAGAGTTCAGTTAAGAGCATTAATTAAGGGGTAAATGTCCTGGGCTCCGTGTGGTAGGTTAGCAAACAACTATTTTTCTTCAGAGTTATCTACTATACTTCATATATACTGAAAACTTAACTCTCTAAAATCAGTAGCAACTCATACAAAATTCCAGAAGGTAAATATATAACTTCATCACCCAAAAGCTCCTCTTTAATCAACTCCAGTTTGCCTCTGATCCTTCAGGACTGAGTGTTACCCAAGACTAAACAATCAAGTTGATATAATTAATATTTTTTAAAACATCCAGCACTACTTTCTCTTGCCTACTCTGGTTTGTAGTGCTTGGTAGATTAAGAGGTTCACTCATATGCCTTCCATAGACTAATTTAAAAGTTCTGTGGCACCTTCACTTAAAAACCAAAAAAGAGACAAAAAAAAAACACCAAACCACAAAACAAAAAAACCACAGCAACAACAAAAAGACTCTACAACAAAAACCAGCCGAACACTCAAATTAGCTTCATAATGTTATAACAGTTCCATCTTCTTCCAAGGGCTTTTGGTCCAGAGCACACATTTCATACTCCATGTTAGTGCCACTTGCTGTATGATGCAAACTCCCTTCATTAGAAGAAATAAAACCATTTTGGGCTGACTCAAAACTGAGTTCGATTTGTGTTAACGACTCCAGGCTCTCAGTAGTTGGGACGGCCTTTGGGATTTGCTGGGGCACTCCATTATCCTCAATGATAATGTCGTCTTCCTCACTATCTTCATCCTCTGGTTCGAAATTCGTCTCAAATTGTTGAGAATAGCTGGGCAGGCTATTATCCGTAGACTGCCCTGAACTGCCAGAAGTCCGACTGTTCCTAATGACATTATTTCTCTGGTTCGCTGGCCTCACTGTTATGATCAGGTTGCGGCTGTTTGCGATCATCATGTCTGTAACTTGATCGAGACTTTTTCCGGAAACCTCTATGCCATTCACCTCTAACACTTCGTCGTTAACCGCTAACAGGCCTGTGCTTTGGGCCAGGCCACCCGGAACAAGTCTGGATATAAAGATTCCCGGTACCTTCTCTAAACCATGTGCTGTTACTCTTACACTGGAGCCATCCCGGATATAAAATCCTAGTGGTTTTTCGGTTCCGTACTTGTAAAGACGAACCCTGCGGTGTGTTTCTGGGAGAATATCCACATCTATGATGGATGACACGGGCCTGAAGTCTTGAGGCATGCTAATAACTATGTGGGGTTTCTTTCTAGAGTTGTCAGGACGTAATACATTAGTTAAGACATTCTTCTTCTTTGTCAAAGTATCGGTACCAAAGGCACTGTAGTCCGCTTCCTCTGAAAAGAAAAACACAAAAAATTTCATGTCGCCTCTGTATAAAAAGGCCATTCAAATATCAGTCTATCTGGAAGAACATTATAAATCATTGTACTGGGTAGGAAGTAAAAGTGTTCCTTGCCATGCAATACCAACCAGATGAGGTATTGGCTTAAAAATTAACTCTGGGCTATTCAACACATAATTATGACAACTAAGGAGATGTCAACTAAACTACTAAACCACCACACACTAAAGGTCATTTTTTATAAAAAAAAAAAAAACCCTCATGTACAATTAAAAAGTAAATGCTCCTAGTACCCTGCTGGCACTCAATAAATTATTGATTGAAAAGCATGCTGAACCAAAGTATCCTCTTTCAAAACAGCAGCAGTGGTAACAGGATACATCTGAAAACCAGTTTCTTGTAAGGCATACTTGTTATTTTCTCACAACTTAATAAAATCATTTGAGGTTAACAACCAAAGGGGACTTCTGTGAGTGTGTTTTGCTTTTCTTCCCTTTTTTCCCAATATTTTCAAATTTAATCTTAAAAAGGTCCAATAAGTTAATAAACATTATGCACTTTTAATAAGCTGGATGAATCTGCATGAATTCAAGCCACCAGACCATTCACAAGTTTTAATGTCAGAACTGCAGTAGGCTTGAAAATTAAAGGGACATTTGAGGGCAGCGTTAAGGTTGAAAGTTATGGCTTCCATATGTTCAGCAAAGTATTTTCTTCCTATTTTAGGTTGCTACTCAATACCTACCCAAGCGCAAACACATACAAGGTGTTTAATACCATTATTGTTACCCACTCCATTTATGTAATTTATGGGGCCATAAATACTCAACCTAGATGCAAGTAGTGAAATGCTGCTAATGAAGCATCTAATTCTTATGGCTCTTAAAAGGTAACCAGGTAACAAATTCTAGTCTTTGCTCATCACGTTTCCTCCAGGTTCCTGATCATTTTAAAAAGAGGCAGGCAGGTGATGCGCTTCAACTTTGCTTTCAGAATACTGCTAAAACAAATAATTTGTTCTAATCCACTAGTCTCCCCTTCTCAAACGACATGTAGGAGATATGGCTCCGCCACTTGTCAGCTGTGTAACTTCGGGCAAGTCACTTCACTTCTCTATGCCTCAATTCCCTCATTTGTAAAATGGGGATTAAGACTGTGAGCCCCACGTGGAACTCCCTGATTACCTTGTATACCCCCCAGTGCTTAGAACAGCGCTTGGCACATAGTAAGCGCTTAATAAATACCATTATTATTATTATTACGGTTGGCAGAAACATACCTTTGCTTATTCGGCAGTCAGGCAAAAACCATTCTTGCTTTTTTGGAATAGTGCTCGATAACTGCATATTCAGTCAGAACTACCTATCCTTTAAAACAACCCACGCTGACCTGCTGAAAATCGTTAGCTGCTGATCATTTCAAAACTCAGTCTCCACTTATTCATATGGGTTGGTGGGTATTAAATCTGCCAGAGTTGATTCTAGCCTTAGCTTTGCCAGTTTACTGATAAGTCAAAGTATGCACCATTCAATCACATCTACTGAGTGCTATGTGCAAAGCACTGTACTAAGCACTTGGGAGAGGACAAAATAATACTATTGAAGACATAAAATGAAGGAACACTGCACGCCATACAATAGGGAACAGTCAGCACGTACTCCAATAGGGGAAAAATCTTTGCCCCCCACTCACCAAAGCTGTCAGCACAATATTCTCCAACTACAAGGGACAACGATATAATAGTAATAATAATAACGGCATTTACTAAGCAGTTACTACATGCAAAGCACTGTTCTAAGCGCAGGGGAGGTTACAAGGTGATCAGGTTGTCCCATGTGGGGCTCACAGACTTAATCCCCATTTTACAGATAAGGTAACTGAGGCCCAGAGAAGTTAAGTGACTTGTCCGAAGTCACACAGCTGACAATTGGCAGAGCTGGGATTTGAACCCACGACCCGTGACTCCAAAGCCCGTGCTCCTTCCCCTGAGCCACGCTGCTTCTCGTGGAGTGAAGGAAGGTAGGTGAAGACGACAGTCATCTGGGAAATGGCATTACGTGGCTGCCTTACACATGCTCAGAGGCTTCTGGTTTCCCCACAATTCAAGGATTGAACAAAACAACAGACCCATTCATTACAAAGAGTAGGTACCCAGTCTCTAAAGACAATACCGAATCCTAACAACTTGCCTCACTCTCCTGCTGCCCACTCGGCTGGCCGCTGCCATCACTTCCGCCTCCCTATAGCACTTATGCACAAAGCTCTTATCTCTTCCTCATATCTGCACTTTATTTTAGTGCCTGCCTCCCCTCCTAGACTCCAAGCACCCTGAGGGCAGGGCTCATGATTACTAATTCCACTGTGCTCTTCCAATAACTTCATACAGTGCTCCACACCCAAGTAAATCCCAGTGGGGAAAGGAAAAAAAAAAAATGTGGGCTTTTGAAAGAGCCATGGGGATTCGAGGGGGAACATTTGAGTAAAGTGGGTATAGTCTAGGTAGTTCCCGGAATTAGGATGGATCGAAACGATTTTCTCTTAGGAATGCTGTTATAAATGGGGGATTTGTTTCTGAATCCAAAAAGAGGATGAATAACTGTGTACTCTATTGTGGATGAGTAACATAGCTATATTCATTTATTTACATTTTTAAGTCAGGAAGATCCCATGGTAGAGCAGCTGACTGTAACTTCTTTGAAAGTAAAACGGTCATGTCATACCTTCCTTGGTGACCTTCCCTGGTAATCAACTCATCTCCCCTGGCTACCCATCGACTTCTCCCTTTAAAAATGTTCCTCCTTGGCTCCCTTGCTCTCCTACCCCAGAGCTAGTGCAATGAAGGAGATCAGTGTTGTAAAGTCAAATCCTATGTGTGGGAAGGTAAAATAGGTTAGAAGTGCAGAAATGTTTTAAGTGCCATTCACTGTAATTTGAAAAGTCTTAAGACACCAGAGAGGAGAAAAGGAGCCAAAAAAAAGTTACAGAGTTACTAGGAAAGCCTGCAGAGTGTGAAGAGCAGAGGGGAAGGAGGACATCTGCAACCAGGGTCATTTGGGTTTCATCCCATCCTGTCTTCTTTTTATCTTTGCTCCGGAGGAGAGGCTAGAACTGAATCAGTAATTTGGGCTGAAACAGAGGCCAACCCACAATCCTACCTACCTTTGTACAACTACCTCTTTCCCCATCAAACCTTTCACCAGTTTTTTTTTATTTTGTTTTGGTGGAACAACAAATGTGGGTAAGAAAGCCAAATAATGAAACAGACATGGAAGATCAGTTACAATATAGGAAAGAGTCCGGACAACTATAAAAGGTGAACAGATTTTAATTTCCTACTATGTTTAAAAGGAAGTCTGAAGCTTTGTTGGGCAAATATAATTTGTTAATTTTCGGCATGAACGAAAGATCTACTGCTAATCAATCGTACCTCTTTAGACTCTGCTACCCACTTAGCTCTCATGTTGGAAAATGAGGTAATGTTCCTTGATGCCAGACTGACCACTCGACAGAATATGTACAGTGACCAGAAACAATACAATAAAAGCAAATGTAATTCAGATTTGACAGAGAATAACAACCTCAAGAGGGTAATGCAATCGAATATTCCTTCAGACCCACAAAAGCTTGGAATTGAAACTAAATGCTTCAAATAATAATAATGACTTTAGTCAAAAGTATAGGTAGTTCTAAAATGCTTGTTTTCACTAGTCTTGGTAGAACATTACTGCAGAATTGGGAAACATGCTTCCAAGTATTTACTTTGGTGGACAGAACACAGTGGAATGTCTTAAGAAACAGCAGTGTGCAAGTGGCATTTATTTAGTGTTTACTGTGTGCAGAGATCATTGTGTGCGCTGCACAAAATACACGCTCAGTAAATACCATTCATGAGCACTGTACTAAGCATTTGGGAGAGGTCAATACAATACAGTTGATAGACACAATCCTTTCCCATCAGGAGTTTGCAGTCTAGAAAGGAAGGCAGATGGTTCTTCAAGAATGTAACTCACATTATGGAACATACTATAAAACACACTCTAAAATCTTCTTATACCCATTAATTTGAGAGCCGCATTATACATTTCTTGAAACAAGTAAAAAGACACTATATAAGATCACTAAAATGGCAAATGGAAGCCAAAAGTGTTCTAACAAGCAATACATATACAGTCGTTCCTTGTACTCAGATGAAATTCATCTGTGGGTGTGTGTCAGGCCAAAAAGGCCAATGTGGGACTCAAAGTGTTGTCTACACTGTGCATACCCAGACTGTCCTTTGTTGCTTTGTCGTATTTATAGTGCCCTGTGTTGTTTTTGCTTCTGCTAACTTGTCTCACGCGCCTTATGAAACTCTGCTTGAAAAAGACTGTTTGCTTTAATGCAATGCATGATGACGGTCTAGCTCTTGCAACGTTTTTCTACTTTCAGCAGAAATGCAGCTCTGAGGCTGTTTCTGGCACCAGCCCGAGAGACAGGAGGAGCAGAAGAGAAGCAGCGTGGCTCAGTGGAAAGAGCATGGGCTTTGGAGTCAGAGGCCATGGGTTCAAATCCTGCTCTGCCAATTGTCAGCTGTGTGACTTTGGGCAAGTCACTTAACTTCTCTGTGCCTCAGTTCCCTCATCTGTAAAATGGGGATTAAGACTGTGAGCCCCATGTGGGACAACCTGATCACCCTGTATCCCCCCAGCACTTAGAACAGTGCTTTGCACATAGTAAGCGCTTAACAAATACCATTATTATTATTATTATTAAGGTCCTGCACACAGTAGGCGCTCAACACCACTGACTGAATGATAGGACTTTTCTGCAGCGGCTGCCAATGAGGGGGACCCCTAGCCCAATTAGCAGCTATTCTCCAAGAGAGAGGGGTTGGTAATTAGTGGCCTAGAAACAACTATCTGCGGAAATTTGTGCCTGACAATGGGAATGTTGGAGGGTGACTCCCCAAATCCCAAGACTTGTACACGACAGGGAGAGTGAGGCGAAAGATAAAGAGCTGTCTGCCATCTTTCCCTCTACCCTGTTTTCTCCGTACCCCAGCTTTCCGCCACCACCTCACCTACTTCTAACCCTCTTTCTGTCCCACTGACCAAATTTCTCCTAGAGTGTGTCCAAGCACAGGAAATCTTCCCAAGGACAAAGTCTCATGGCGAAGGTATTCCGCTTGCTCGACCCAAAACTAGTACTTTTTGGTTAGAATTTGCTGAAGAACAAAATCCACGTAACAGATCCATCTAACGGATTCTCTCCCAAGCACTTGATATGGT
This sequence comes from Tachyglossus aculeatus, assembly GCF_015852505.1. Lineage (NCBI taxonomy): Eukaryota > Metazoa > Chordata > Mammalia > Monotremata > Tachyglossidae > Tachyglossus > Tachyglossus aculeatus. The sequence goes on along the minus strand of NC_052073.1, from coordinate 10,447,942 downwards.
GCCATGCACTCTGTAATAATACCGCTGATTATCTTGTATCTACTTCAGCACTTAATACAGCGCTTGGCACATAAGTGCCTATCAAATATCCATTATTATCATTCTTATTTATCCCTCACCCTACCCTGAACCAAACGGCTCTAATGTTTTGGCTGATCTTTTCAGGTATGGAAATCCCTCACCTCCTCGTCTCCTGGGATGAGGTTAAACCCAAAAGAAGCTCTGTCAGATTCTCAAGGAGTAGGGACTACCCAGACAGATAACAAAGAAACCGTTGAATCGGGAGTCAACTTCATTTAGAAACAGATGATAAAAATGTCAATAAATCAATGACAGCTCAGAGGAATCATCATTGTCCAAAAAGGACCTGATTGAATGCAAACAATCCAATGCATCAGTGCAAAATGTCAAAATACATGCAGAAGTTAAAATCTCTCGACCACCATTTTAATCCTCTGGGATTAAGATGTCGCACACCAATTTTTTTTTTTTAAAAGCTGAAGACTGATGGAGAGAGCAGTTCAGAGGGTGTGCAGTTATTTAGAGATGGTATGCCTGCGATAAGATACCTTATGATGACAAGGGGGCTGCTGTTCCACTACAGGGGAAAATCTGTTCATTATAAATTAAAAAGAACACTACCACAATGGGAAATTCTTCTGCAGCCTCCTGCAAAGACTCAATTACACTACAACTCGTTTAATGCTGTGATGTTCTAATTTGAACTTAATTCTGAACAACAAACTAAACTCTCACTTAATCTTTGTTAAAAAGAGCATACGGGAATTTCGTATTATTTTTCCAGAGCTTCTGGATGGATTTCAATGAATTTCTTGTAAACTTGGAGACAATGTACCGTCACCATAAAGCCATCTTTTTGAGAAGCAGCATGACAGTGGAGAAAAAACAAACAGGCCCGAGAGTCAGAGGACCTGGGTTCTAATCCTGATCCACCAGGCACCTGTTGTGTGACTTAGGGCCTAGTTCCCTCATCTGCAAAATGGGGATTCAATACCTGCTCTGCCTCCTACTTAGACTGTGAGCCTCATGTGGGACCTGATTATCTTGTACTTACCCCAGTACTTAGTACGTTGCTTGGCATAGTAAGTCCCTGACAAATAGCAAAATTTCTAACAAGGAGTCTGCGATATTTCACAGATATCAACCCACACAAATTTAAGACCAAAAATGTGACAACCAATTGATTTTTTTAAAAATTAGGAAAGACTGACCAGGAAAAAAAAAACTGCATGAATTGGCCACACAATCACATTTGGGTTAAACCCCCCCACCTCCTACTAATTCTAAACAGCAATATGTCTGAGGACAAGAGGACCTTTGTCTTCCATCTGGCTAATCAGTTCACAGCTACTGTGAAAAGAAATATTTTGGCAGAGAGCCACAGTGCAAGGTGTTAGTGTAAAAGTGAATATCCAAAAATAAGTTGCTTTTCCACTTTAACATTCTGTACTTTTAAATACTATCATGGGATTGACTTTCATGTTTACAAACTAATATTCAAACTGCATTTACAAAACTCATTTTGATATTACAACTATTTATATCCTTAGCAGTATTCAAGGATTTTGATGAAATCTGCGTTTCTTAGGTTAACTAATATTAAGTGCCATCGAGACTTATACTCACTCAACAAAAACACACTTTTAAATGTAGTTGCCAAAAGTGATTATTGAGCTCGTTCTAAAAATACTGAATTGACAATTATTTTGAATGGTGAAAATAAGCTTTCATCCCACCTCACAATGAGTTTATGAACTTAAAAAGTTGATGTCCCTTTCCATTTTAACTCCATTCATTCAATCGTATTTATTGAGCGCTTACTGCGTGCAGAGCACTGTACTAAGCACTTGGGAAGTACAAGTTGAGCAGATGAGATTCTTTTTTACAGCCAATTCCTTTATCAATATAGTTGCCTTCATATTATGTGGCAATGACATTACCAGTTGACTGCATAGTATAATGACCATTTTCCCCTTTGAAATTTATCTAGTATAATACTGAATTATGGGTTAGGGGTGCAAGATAAACCTTCTCAATAGATGCCTATGGCAAAAAAAATCTTATCCATGAGAAAGATTTCTTTTCAGAAACAGCAACTTAGGTATCCATCAATGGTATTTATTAATAAATTGGCTGACTCACTGATATATTAATTTATATACTACATTAGATAATGCAATAGGCCTCTATAAAAGAACACATGGACTCAATCAGTGGGAGCTGTTGAACACTTACTGTGTGCAAAGCATTATATTAAGCCCTTGGGAAGGTGTAATGCAACAGAGTTGCTAGACAAGTTCCCTGCTCACAAGGAGCTTGCAGTCATCGCAAATTAGACCAAGTGTAAGTGAAGACATTCTAAACTAAGGTCCACCTTCATAAAAAACTTTACCCACTTCAATAAAAAGCAAGTCATGATTATAAAGAGCCATAAATGATTCAACTGGGTAAAAATGTAGGAAATTATATAAGCAAAAATTACAAATTTCCAGTCCAAGCACATTATATTTTAGTTCCAGCGCTTCAGCACTGGCTGAAGGCAACCTTATTCAATCATTCATTCATTCAATCATATTTATTGAGCACTGTGTGCAGTGCACTGTACTAAGCGCTTGGGAAGTACAAGTTTGCAACATATAGAAACACTCCCTACCCAACAGCGGGCTCACAGCCTAGAAGGGGGAGACAAACAACAAAACAAAACATACAAACCAAATAAAATAGAATAAATATGTACAAGTAAAATAGAGTAATAAATATGTACAAACATATATACATATATAGAGGTGCTATGGGGAGGGGAAGGAGGTAAGGTGGGGGGAGATGGGGAGGGGGAGTGGGGGAGAGGAAAGAGGGGGCTCAGTCTGGGAGGAAGGAGGGGGCTCAGTCTGGGGCCTTATCAAATAATGAAACATTTTTCCCTTTCAATGTATTTTAAGTAATGCTGCTAGAAAGTGTTTTGTGTTTAATTTCAGAATTATGTGAGCATAGCTAGGGCCAGAAGACTTCAGCAGTATTTAAAAATAAAATAAAATAAAAAGGCTGGCCAGCAATGGTATGGTTTCCCCTTCACCCTGTTTCTGAAACCAACAGCTGACTGGATTCAAAAAACTAACCCAACAAAAAACGCTCCTGCGTTGTTCTCTCCCGACTGCTTTGTACATGTACTGCACACAGTAAAAGCTCAATAAATATCACTGATTGATTCCAAGTGACAGTCACCTTAAATAAGCAGGTGATCTCCCCTCCATTCCTCATATTCAACTGCATGACTGGTTTATAGGGTCACTATTAAAAATGTTCATTAAAACAATTTACATACCAATGACTGTATGTGCGTATATACAGAATGCAATTCTATCATGTTAGTCATTTTGAATGCATTTCCTATTGTTTATACTGAAAAAGTATTAAATTTCCATTGTTCTCTTCCCAAATTTACCCACAATAAAAGTGTAAAGAGAATTTCCATGTAAATCAATCGATGGTATTTACTGAGCAGTTACTGCATGCAAAGCACTCTAGTTAAGCACTTGGGAAAGTACAATACAGAGATAGTAAACAGTTCGGACAACCCGCTTAAAATTGAATGAGAGTCCTGACAGTAAATAGGACACTCTACTGGGGAACGAACTTTTTTTTTTCCCCCCTCAGATCACTACTGGGCTGGTTGGTGCCCTGAGGCAGGGCACTCTTATAAACTATATCCTATAAATCCAAAAAAGACAAAGTGTTCTTCCAAAGTGCATTACTGCTATGAGAGAGCAACTTTAGGCAGCTACTTTAGTTTTAGAATCAAGAAAAAGGGTCAAAATTAACCATCAAAAAGTGAACCATAAACTGACCCCCTCATTTTGCCTTTAGTTTGATAGGCATCAAGCATCCTCTCAGATGTACCATTTCCCTCAAACTTATGTAATCTTGATTACATTTGCAGTTATTAATCAATTTCTAAAGATAGAATGTTAACTTGGCTTAAGGTCTTTCTTGTAGTCGGGGTAAAAACACTTGCTATAATAAAAACCAATTTCAACAGGGCAATTAGCTTTAATAAAATATGAGTACTGGAGGCCCCTATCTATCAACTGCATTTATTGAGTGCAGAACACTGAACTAGGCACTTGAGAGGGTAGAATACAGAGTTGGTAGACATATTCCCTGCCCATAACAAGTTTACAGTCTTCTAGTTTCTGTTTCCACTGATCTATACAAATTCAGCTGGACCGGTAAATTCAATTAGTGAATTTCAAATAAGCACAAGAAAGCAATGGCTGCTTGTTACACAAATGTCTTTTTTAACTACTATTGTGACATTTTTATTGACAGTAAAACACAAGCTTGCAGTTCTGCAAGAACTTAAGAGCCTGAAAAAAGGCTTACTCCACTGAGAACGGTGAAGACTAAATTGCATTATAAAGTTTCAAGCTGATGTCACAACTCCATTAATAACCAAAAACATATGGTGTTACAGAGAAATTCCAATAATCTCATTCTGACAAAGTGGCTTATCAGCTTTTGTCATATGATGGTTGAAGGAGTTTAAGCATTCTACCTGCTGAACGAGCACTTTAGATTGCAACTACATTTTTAAAGGCTTTAAGTTAATGTCTTTAGAAAGCATTTTGATTCAATATTTTCCTGTACATTCATTTTTCTTCCTAAAGCACACCTTTAAAAGGCTTAAAAAAAATGCCCATGGATAAGTCCATAAGTTGCCCCCACCATCCAAAATGGAAACCAGAAACAAGTTTAAAATTTTAAGAAAATGGGACATTTGAAAACAAACTACAGCTACTTTAAAAATACTTGTGCTTCACATTTCATTGCTTTACAAAGAATGTAATGATTTTAAATAATCTTTGGCAAAACAGTTCAAGAAAACCTGGGCTCCATTTTAGAAAGCTTTACCCAGCTATAGTGGACCGCTTCATGGTGGTAGCCTGGTCCAAGCCCAGGACTCTTGGGAAAAGTGAGGATATAAGCGCTTAGAAACACTAAATTTTTCAAAGATTTATTCACGCGCAGGGCTGCATGATACTTTGGGAAGGTGCTGCAGGCCGTTTGAATGGTTCTTCAGGAAATGGCACAGGCACTGATTGCAGCCTGCCCTGTGTAGATGTTACATATGCACTCCTGCATGTACAAACAGCTCCACGCTCCAGAACACACTGCTCCCTCCACACAGAAAACTCTGATGGTGGCACCGAGAACCACAAGACAAATTCCACCTAAGTAAAATTAGTTAATTTTGGAGGTCGGGGGTGGAGTTCAAGTCCAGATTCAACTTGAACCTGATTAGCATTAGCTTGGTAATAATAATAATGATGGCATTTATTAAGCGCTTACTATGTGCAAAGCACTGTTCTAAGCGCTGGGGAGGTTACAAGGTGGTCAGGTTGTCCCACGTGGGGCTCACAGTCTTTAATCCCCATTTTCCAGATGAAGTAACTGAGGCACAGAGAAGTCAAGTGACTTGCCCAAAGTCACACAGCTGACAATTGGCGGAGCCAGGGTTTGAACCCATGACCTCTGACTCCAAAGTCCATGCTCTTTTCCACTGAGCCACGCTGCTTCTCTAAGAGGCTCTTCTACGTGGCTGCTTCTCTAAGAGGCTTCTTCTCTGGTAGAGGCTCCATTTGGCCCTGCAGTCTCAGGTTTCACAGAACCCACAAACTGACCAGATTTTAAGTTAGGCACATTGGAAGAAGCATTTTTCCCCCCCTGGTATTTGTTAATCACTTACTTTGTGCCAGGCACCGCTCGAGGCGCTGAAATAGATGCAAGATTATCAGGTTGGACCCAATCCGTGTCCCACTTGGGGCTCAGTCAATCCCTATTTTATAGATGAGGCAGCCAAGGCACAGAGAAGCTAAGGGACCCATCGTAGGTCACACAGCAGACAAGCGGCGAGCTGGGACCAGAACCCAGGTCGTCTGATTCCCAGGCCTGTGATTTTTGCTCTTTCAGACCATTTAATGCACCTCAGCAGTGCATGCAGCAATGCATCAGATGGGTCTCGCAGGGATTGGAAAACATTACAACACTGTTATACTGTACTCTCTCAAGCGCTTAGTACCATGCTCTGCACTCAGTAAGTGCTCAATAAATACAAAGGATTGATTCCCAACCTCCACCAAGTAAACTCAGTCACTGGAGTGAAGACCATGTCTACAGGTTCTCAAATCACAATAACCTGCATTCCTACTAGGAAATTATTCATTCAAGCTAGAATTCACTTTTCTTATACAGTCTACACTTTATATATATATTTTTTAACAAGTTGCTGCAAGACATTTTCCCTCAAAGAGAATATTTTGTTAAATTCCCTAAACGAAAGGGCTAAAAAATGAAGCTTTCAAGAAGCTTTCACTCTTAAATCAAGTAATTTTGTTAGAAGCAAAGCGACTAAGAGCAAATATTAGAAACATTCATTTTTAAAACCGATAAAAACCCTAAAACAACTTAACGAGAGAAAGCAATAACTCAGTATTTTAGGCTACAGAATAAATTAAATGTTTATTAGTTCAAAATGCTTGCTGCGAGGAAGACAGGAGTCATCGGGGAAATTAACTTTATTGTGAGACATTCCAAGTCATGATGCTTACCTTTTTTTTGTATGAAAATCCTAAGCAGTGGATTGGCTGTTGAAACCGCTTTATGGTAGTTGTCATCATTATTTATGGGTAGCAGGTCTCCATGAATGTCTGCATAGCCCACTAAAACTTCAACATTGGGTATTTTATGAACATGCTGCAATAATCCATAAAACTCTTCAAATTTTCCTGGTTTGGATCGTTCCAAGGAAAATCGACGAAACTCTGCTCCGAACTAAAATAAAAAGTAGGACTTATTAAGCAACTGGAAGATAAAAACATAAAATCCAAGCTTTAGGGTTAACTGGTGTCATTGACCTTCCTACCATTAAACGCTCTGGGAGAAGCAGAAGTATCTAGAACGGATCAACTTAGGATGTCAGGGCAAGGAACCATTCCAGGGAGCCAACATCAGAATCTAAAAGTGCAGCTAGGTATAGGTGAAACTTGCCACTTTATTTCCCTTCCTCTTGTCTGGATGTGTGCAGAGTAAGGTGAGGCACAGGGCGACAGCATGTTCACCAGTCCATAGAGTAGCAGATACATACTGAACAGAAATAGACACCCCCAAGTTATATTCTCACTTCAACAAGTCAGCTTTCACTTTGGCTTGATTTTTCTGGAGCAAGTGTTTATTTCACTGATATTATTTTAAATATTTGTTTACATGCAAGGAACCTTTTAATTTTACACAGGAGGAAGCTGAATTCCAGGACTTCTCATGCAAAACTCACAAGAATGTTATGAGGATTAACAGCCCAATGTGCCCAAAGGACTTTGAACTCAGTCATAAAGCATTACATAAATGCAAACTCTGCACAGGGAGTCAATCGGTGGTATTTATTGAGTGCTTACTGTGTGCAGAGAACTATAAAGCACCTGGGAAAGCACAATGCACCAGAGATGGTAGACTCATTTCCTGCCCCTAAGGAGCTTGAAAGTGTAGTGGGAAAGACAGACATCAAAATAAATTAGGGACATGTACCTGTGTGCTGGGGGGGAAGAGGGGAGGCAAACTATCAAGAGCTTAATCCAAGTGCAAAGACATTGCCATAAAAGAAATGGAGTAGGGGAAATGAGGGATTAGTCAGGGAAGGGCTTTGAAGGTGGGAAGAGTGGTGGCCTGTTGTATATGAAGTGGGAGAGAGTTCCAGACCTGAGGGCAAGGAGTTGGCAAAGATATAGACAAGACTGAGGTGCAGTAAGTAGACTGGCATTAAAAGGATGAAGTGTGTGGGCTGGGTTGCAGTAAGAAATCAGCGAGGAATAACACAGTTGGTTCCTGAAAGCTGCTCCTTAAATCAAAACATTCAAAAATTTGTTCCTAAATCAAATACACCAGCATTTTCAAGATCCGATCATCTTGCGTCTGCTCTGGTGCTTGGCAGAAATATTCTGCTCAGGCGCAGTCACCAGCCCACATGGGGCTCACAGTCTAACAGGTAATAACTGTGGTATTTGTTAAGTGCTTATTATGTACCCAGAATTGTACTAAGCACTGTAATAGTTACAAGATAATCAGGTCTCCCAGTCTAAGAGGGAGAACAGGTACCGCATCTCCATTTTGCAGATGAGGGACCCGAGGCACAGAGAAATGAAATGACTTCCCCAAGTTCACACGGCAGGTACGTGGCAGAGCCGGAATTAGAAGCCAGACCTTCTGATTTCCAGGGCCATGCTCTTTCCCACGAGGCCCTACTGCTTCCCACGATAGTGGTGGTATTTGTTAAGTGCTTGCTAAATGTCAAGCCCTGTACTAAGCGCTGGAATAGATACAAGATAATCAGGTCGAGATACAAGATAATCAAGTCGGGCACACAGTCCCTGTCCCTCATCAATCGGGAAGGACTGCAGTGCCAAAAGGAATGCACTTGACAGCCATGAATTAACCATCTAACATCCCTGCCTTTCCTCTAATAATCCATCATGGATCTTTCCATTTAATTCTTCTTATGCCTTCAATTTGCACTAACACTTCCCTCTAACAGCTCACTATGGATCTCAGGTCCATGGATCTATCCAAACCTTCCTTGAATCTACCTCTGTGTTCTAACTCATGGCAAAAAAATTCTGTATGCTCACCACTCACTCTGACTCATATCTTAAACTATCTCACTGATTTCAGTCACACCTACACACGAAAAATAAATAAAAACTTGTATGAAGAACACCTTTCAAGTTAGGGATAGTCCTATGATGGCATCTCAAAAATACAGTTTCAGTTTCTCCGGTTTTCATTAACCAGTTGAAATGGTCCCACAGCACTTAAGAATTCTAGTTTCCAGTGCAAAATGTAGAGTATTTCGCAAATATATAACAAAATATGTGTGCTCTATTTTCTGTGCAATTTTTCAGTATACCACTTTTTACAAAACTTCAACAGACTTTTTTATCCACTAGTGTGGGCATATATCTGTTAAAGATTCATTTAACTTAGGAAAAATGTTTAATATTTAATTTATTTGTTCAACCTTTTCCCCCTCTGTCAGACATGGTAACAAATATTTTGAGAACATTAATGGAAAAGTATAAATATTTCCTTTTGGAATACATCCAGTGCTTAGAACAGTTCTTTGCACATAGTAAGCGCTTAATAAATGCCATTAAAAAAGAGTAAAGTTTTGAAAGAGGCATAAAGCTACTATTAGGATTAGGAAGAACTTTCTACTACATGGGAAAGGTATCAAAAAGAGTAAAATTATGTTACTTTACACTAAAACTACCTCGCTACCATGAGGAATAAATTACGATCTCACTAAAGGAATCTGGTGGGAAAAGACAGTTAAAGCTGATTTCATTTGCATTTAAATAGCAAGAAAAAATTAATGTTATATAATTTCCCTTTCATTGTTTAGAAAAGTTTGCCCAAGCAACTAGGGAAAAATGTTTAAGGAAGTGGGTGGATTTTCCAGATAGCTGTTTTTACACAAATATCCAAGAACTTGAAAGCCATTAATTTCAGGTATTCTGAAAAAAAAAATTTTCTAATTACAAAAACTGTGAATAGTGACACTTGAGAATTCCATCGAAATTGTTTCAATTGCTTTCCTAGCCATCATTCAGATGGATAGGTGCTTATCTTGTTTGACATTTACTAAAAAGGTGCCAGACAATAACACATAAAAAGGAACAGAGCTTTTCACATAGTGCTTAATAAATGCCATTAAAAAAAACTAAGTATAATTTGATTGCATCTATCAACATGAGTTGAGTTTAACACTTACCAATTCTTAAGTGATATCTATTTCTCTGCTACCGGCTATTGAAAAATATAGTGAGCCTCCATTCAGAAACCTGGGAAGGGGTGTTGATTGGGGTTTGGTTTCTAAAACACCTTATAGTAATAGCATTTATTAGATCCTTACTGTGTGTTAAATGTCGGGAAAGAATAGATGGAGGAAATTATATACGGTCTTTGATTCTTACCTCCTACTATTGTAAACTGAATTTATAAAGGAACTGAAGACTGTTAAATGATTGCTCTCCAATACAAATTCTGATTCCTTTTCAACTTCCATTCTAAGCTTGCACTTGCAGTTTGCAGTTGCAGTTGTGTTTACATGAGGCAGGGTGGTTGCTGCTCAGGGGCTTTGGCTGCCATCTAGTAGCTGAACAACCACTACAATAGAACCACAGAACAACCACAGAAGTAGCATGGCTCGGTGGAAAGAGCACAGGCTTTGGAGTCAGAGGTCATGGGTTCGAATCCCGGCTTCACCACCTCTGCTGTGTGACCTTGGGCAAGTCACCTAACTTCTCTGAGCCTCAGTTACCTCATCTGTAAAATGGGGATTACAACTGTGAGCCCCACGTGGGACAACCCGATCACCTTGTATCCCCCCCAGCATTTAAAACAGTGCTTTGCACATAGTAAGCGCTTAACAAATGCCATTATTATTATTATTACAATAAATGACCAGTAAGAGGAAGCGATAGGGCATAAAGTTATGTACGTAACTGAAAAGGGGAGAGGGGAGATGATAATTTAAATGTTTAAATGATGTGACAAGTGCTGAAGTGGGCCATGGGGAGGAAGTGGGATGAGCAAGACCCCAAGAAAATAAGTAAAGACAGGGCTCCACAGCAAACTGAAGCTGGCTTTCAAAAGCGATCTACTGGAGGGGTCAAGGGCCAGTAGGGTTGAATTCTAACCTATTGGCTGTGGACCTTGTACGAGGGTGGTCCAGTGGAGAATTCCCCTAACTGGGCCCAAACCGGCCCTGCCTGTCAAAGAATCCCACAGCGGCAACCTGAACCCAGGCCTGCAACCCTAAGGCAGCAAGATCCCCTTCATTCAATTCAATCCTATTTGCTGAGCGCTTACTCTGCGCAAAACATTGGACTAAGCGCTTCGGGGAGTACGATATAACAATAAAGTCATGTCCCCTGCCCAAGGTCCACAGGAGCACCCCATCTGTCCAAGAAGTCCAGAGGGGCAACCAAGGTGGGCTCCGGGGCCTACTCTGAACCAGCCCCCCCAACCTGTTGGACACCTGCTGTGCCTGAAACGATTCGCTGAGAGAAGCTGTCTGGCCAACGGATGTGGATGATTTGGCAATCTTGCTCCAACTCAGACTCAATAAACCATTCTTATCTCATGGTGGATGCGTGGGTGTGTCTCCTCGGAGCTCCCAGCTGCCAGGGACCCAGGTTTCTGGGTGGGGAAAAGCAGCTAAATGTCAGGTGCAACTACCAGGGCGGTGGACCTGGCCCTTCTGGCCACAGAGCGCGACCTGGTTGAGGGAAAGACTATTAAAACCATGCCTAAAGACATGCGCTCAGGACCTGCTATACTTCCAAGTGTGCAAAATAGTTTCCCAAATAGACACTGCACCCCCCGCGATGACAACGGGAGTTGTGAGACCCTCGAGGGACCAGGGTTCGTGTCTAATTCCCACCTGCATTCTCTTGCCCAGGGCTCTGCGCACAGGGAGAGCTTGAAAAATATTTTTTACTTTTAAAAACTCGTTTTAACATGAGACTGTTCAATTCTCATACTGGAGGTTATAAGAATTTCAAAAGTTAGTGGACAGAATGATCAAATTCAGAGAGACAATTCTTTATTATATAAACGGGTACAAAATGAAGGGTTCTTTGTGCTACTTTCAGCATATTCAAAATACTCTGAAAACGTTAATGAAGCCTCAACATTTTCCTGGAAGTAGCCTCTATTTATTCAACGGCTTACAGTTTTCGACCACAAGGCTCAGGACAATTCTGGGATCGTAACCCCGGATTCCTTACCCCAAAAGGAAAGAAAGCTAACTTAAAGGGCTTTTCCACTTTGTTCAATAAGCATGAATACCCATCTTGGCTCTCCGAATAGATGGCTACCCTGTGAAAAAGGGCCGGGGATCAGAAACCCTGAGTTTTAATCCTGGCTCTGTCGCTTGCTTGCTGCTCCACCTTAAGCAGGCCACTTAACTTTTCTGAGCCTCAGTTTCCTCATCTGTAGAACGGAGGTAAAACAACTGCTCTCCCTCTCCCTTAGACTGCATCTGATCAAGTTGTGCCGTACCCACCCCTGTGCTTAGCACTGGGCTGGGCACCCAGCAAGGGCTCAACAAATACCATTATTACTGTTGACTAGTTTAAATTTGGGGGCCACGAGACTCGGGACAATTCAGGGATCCTGAGAGGCGGTCCCATACCGCCCAAGGGGGGCGAAACAAACTTTAAAAGGGATTTATTATTGTTGTTCCATACGGGAATCTACGTCTTGGCCCCGATACTATACGGTTTTCGAATAATCCTGGCTGGAGGAGCGGCTATGAAGCTATTTATTCACGCCACACTCCCGTCAATCCAACACTTGTTCTCGTCCCTCCCTTTCTTCCAAGCAGCCCTTTTCCTGATCCCCCCGCCCCCCATCCATCCCTCCTTGTTCCCAGTCCCGGCCCCCTCATTCTCCATGGCAAAACACAAACAAGGCCAGGAGAATGGTCTTCCTAACACCCTCTCCCCCTCTCTTCTAGACTGTGATCCCGCTGTGGGCAGGAATTGTCTCTATTTCCTGCTGAATTGTACTTCCCAAGCGCTTAGTCCAGTGCCCTGCACACCACAAGCTCTCACTAAATTCATTCAATCGTATTTAATGAGCAGTTACTGTGTGCAGAGCACTGAGGTAAGCACTTGGACTCAGTCACTAAATGCGACTGAATGGACGGACTGTATTCAGTGGGCCGGACGAGGGTCTGTCAACTCCACTATATACGGTCTTCTCCCGAGCGCTTACTACAGCGCTCGGCGCATGCATTCATTCATTCATTCAATCGCCTTTATTGAGCACTTACTGTGTGCGGAGCACTGTACTAAGCGCTTGGAAAGTACAATTCGGCCACAGAGACAATCCCCAACAACAGGCTCCCAGTCAATAAGGGGGAAGACAGACAACAAGTAGACATGCATCAATAGCGTCAATATAAATAAATTATAGATTCATTCATTCGTATTGAGTGCTTACTGTGTGCAGAGCACTGTACTAAGCGTTTGGAAAGTACAGATAAGCAACAGATAACGACGGTTCCTACCCAACAACGGGCTCCCAGTCTAGAAGGGGGGGGAAGACAGACAACAAAACAAACAGACGGGCAAATAATAGCGTCAACATAAGCGCTCTGCACACACCGAGCGCTCAACAAATACGACTGACAATGAAATACATAGAATTATAGATTCATTCATTCGTATTTATTAAGCACTTACTGTGTGCAGAGCACTGGACTAAGCGCTGGGGAAGTACAAATCGGCAACAGAGACGGTCTCTACCTAACGACGGGCTCGCAGTCTAGGGTGGGGGGGAGGGGGAAGGGGGACAGACAAGTAGACAGGTGTTTAGAGATATACACATCATTAATAAAATAATAGGCGATTGGGAAGTACGGCTAATTGATTGGGGGATTGATGGGAGGGATTAATTGATGGGGGATTACTGGTGGGGGGGGCAACTGATGGGGGGCCAACTGATGGGGGGGGGGCCGGGGTCCCCCTGAACAGGGAGGCCCTAAAGACTAGGCCTAGGACTACCTGTATATATGTTTGGACATACTTATTACTCTATTTATTTTACTTATATTGTATTCTATTTATTCTATAGAATTCTTGCGTTCTATTTATTTTATTTTGTTAATGTGTTTTGTTGTCTGTCTCCCCCTTCCAGACTGTGAACCCGCTGTGGGGGAGGGACCGTCTCTAGATGTTGCCGACTTGGACTTCCCAAGCGCTTAGTGCAGTGCTCTGCACACGGTAAGCGCTCAGTAAAGACGATTGAATGAATGAACTGGGGGGGGAGACAACTGATGGGGGGGATTAATTGATGGGGGGATTAATTGATGGGGGGATGGAGGAGCAGCGTGGCTCGGTGGAAAAGAGCCCGGGCTTTGGCGTCAGAAGTCATGGGTTCAAATCCTGGCTCCGCCAATCGTCAGCTGTGTGACTTTGGGCAAGTCACTTCACTTCCCTGTGCCTCGGTTCCCTCATCTGTAAAATGGGGATGAAGACTGTGAGCCCCCCGTGGGGCAACCTGGTCACCTTGTAACCTCCCCAGCACTTAGAACAGTGCTCTGCACATAGTAAGTGCTTAATAAATGCCATCATCATCATTAACTGATGGGGGGGGGGATAGATGGGCTGTGAGCCCACTGCTGGGTGGGGACTGTCTCTATATGTTGCCAACTTGTACTTCCCAAGCGCTTAGTACAGTGCTCTGCACACAGTAAGCGCTCAATAAATACGATTGATTGATTGATGGGGGATTAACTGATGGGGGGATTAACTGATCATCATCATCATCAATCGTATTTATTGAGCGCTTACTATATGCAGAGCACTGTACTAAGCGCTTGGGAAGTACAAACTGGCAACCCATAGAGACAGTCCCTACCCAACAGTGGGCTCACAGTCTAAAAGAGGGAGACAGAGAACAAAACCAAACATATTAACAAAATAAAATAAATAGAATAGATATGTACAAATAAAATAAATAAATAAAGAGTAATAAATATGTACAAACATATACACATACATATTGATAGGGGGGTTGCTTCCACTGCTAAACTCGGTTCTCCTCAGCCGGTCTCGCGTAGTCATTGGGGGTCACACACAACACACCACAACACAACACAGCACAACACACCACAAAACAGAGATGCCCGCTGCCCGTCCCCTCACCCACCTTGCTCTTCACCTCCATGGTGCCGAGGCAGCCGCTGCCAGGCCCGGCCCGATGGCTGCGGTTCATCCTGCGATCACGGCGGAGGGAGACCGGCCGCAGCCCCCGAGCCCCGGCCTCACAACCACCTGAGGAGGCGGCGGCGGCGGCGGCCACGATCCCTCCGCCTCCTCCCGCAAGGCCCGGCCGACTGAGCCCGCCGGGCGCGCGCAGCCCACACCCTCCGCCAACGACCCCGGCGCGCGTGCGCGGCCACCTGCTTTTTTCCCCCCAGCGCCGGCGCCGCGGGACCTGCGCACCTGCGCCTGGGCCGACAGCCAATGGGCGCCGACTCGATAAGGGCAGGCAAAGAGAGCCCGCCCCTTTTGCGCACGCGCGCGAGGAGCCCACCTGCACGGAGCCCCCTCGGGCGCGCGAAGGGGAGGGGGCGGCGGCGGGAGCTGGGGGCGCCCCAGTGCGCTTGCGCGAGAGGTGGGGGGGGGAATTTCCGCTCTGGAAGAGGAGCGGGGGCGGAAGGGCGCGCGCACCTGGAGGCCGCCTCGGGGACTGGAGGGAGAGGGAAGAAAAGGCGGGGAGCGCGTGGGCACCTGCCAGGGGCGCATGCGCACGTCGGCCCGGACCTTGGCCGCCGCCTCCCTTCCTTCATTCATTCATTCTCTCACTCACGCACTTATTCATTCATTCATTCTCTCACTCATTTTTTCATTCGCTCACTCTTTCATCCACTCATTCATTCACTCATTCACTCATTCATTCGCTCATTCACTCACTCTTTCATCCACTCATTCATTCATTCATTTTTAGACTGTGAGCCCACTGTTGGGTAGGGACTGTCTCTATATGTTGCCAACTTGTACTTCCCAAGCGCTTAGTACAGTGCTCTGCACATAGTAAGCGCTCAATAAATACGATTGATGATGATGATGATTCACTCATTCACTTATTCACTCATTCACTCATTCACTCACTCTTTCATCCACTCATTCATTCACTCATTCACTTATTCATTCGTTCACCCATTCATTCACACACTCTTTCATCCACTCATTCACTTATTCATTTGCTCACCCATTCACCTCCTCCAGGAGGCCTTCCCAGACTGAGCCCCTTCCTTCCTCTCCCCCTCGTCCCCCTCTCCATCCCCCCATCTTACCTCCTTCCCTTCCCCACAGCACCTGTATATATGTATATATGGTTGTACATATTTATTACTCTATTTATTTATTTATTTTACTTGTACATATCTATCCTATTTATTTTATTTTGTTGGTATGTTTGGTTTTGTTCTCTGTCTCCCCCTTTTTAGACTGTGAGCCCAATGTTGGGTAGGGACTGTCTCTATGTGTTGCCAATTTGTACTTCCCAAGCGCTTAGTACAGTGCTCTGCACATAGTAAGCACTCAATAAATACAATTGATGATGATGATGATGATGATTCATTCACTCACTCTGTTATCCACTCATTCATTCACTCATTCACTTACTCTTTCATCGACTCATCCATTCACTCATTCACTTATTCATCCATTCACTCATTCATCCATTCACTCATTCATTCACTCATCCATTCACTCCCTCACTCTTTCATTCATTCACTCACTCACTTATTCATTCACTCGGGAGATTACCGTGGCTCAGTGGAAAGAGCCCGGGCTTTGGAGTGAGAGGTCATGGGTTCAAATCCCTACTCCGCCAATTGCCAGCTATGTGACGTTGGGCAAGTCACTTCACTTCTCTGGGCCTCAGTTACCTCATCTGTAAAATGGGGATGAAGACTGTGAGCCTCCTCTGGGACAACCTGATCACCTTGTAACCTCCCCAGTGCTTAGGATAGTGCTTTCCACATAGTAAGCGCTTAATAAATGCCAACGTTACACCCCCCAAGCTAGCTCTCTTCCTCCCTTCAAGGCCCTACTGAGAGCTCGCCTACTCCAGGAGGCCTTCCCAGACTGAGCCCCTTCCTTCCTCTCCCCCTCGTCCCCCTCTCCATCCCCCCATCTTACCTCCTCTTCCCCACAGCACCTGTATATATGTATATATGTTTGTACATATTTATTACTCTATTTATTTTACTTGTTCATATCTATTCTATTTATTTTATTTTGTTAGTATGTTTGGTTTTGTTCTCTGTCTCCCCCTTTTAGACTGTGAGCCCACTGATGGGTAGGGACTATGTCTCTATGTTGCCACCTTGTACTTCCCAAGCGCTTAGTACAGTGCTCTGCACACAGTAAGCACTCAATAAATACGATTGATTGATTCATTCATTCACTCATTCATTCATTCACTCACTCATTCACTCACTCATTTTCTCATTCAGTCACTCATTCACTTGTAGAATGTAGAATGTAGAAACAAAATATGAAGTTTTCATTTTATTTAAGCTTGAATGCTGGGCGTCACAGGAAATATTCCCTTTATATTTAAGACAAAAATAGATCTAGTACACATCTCGGAGCTTATTGGGCGGGTGGAGAGAGAGGGACATAAACCTTTTGTTCTGACGACTTGACACCTGTTGGGTAGGGACCGTCTCTATATGTTGCCAACTTGTACTTCCCAAGCGCTTAGTACAGTGCTCTGCACACAGTAAGCGCTCAATAAATACGATTGAATTGAATGAATGAATTCACTTATTCATTCATTCATCCATTCACTGACTCACTCTCATTCACTCATTCATTCATTCATTCCCTCATTCATTCAATCATATTTATTGAGCGCTTACTGTGTGCAGAGCACTGTACTAAGCGCTTGGGAAGTACAAATTGGCAACATATAGAGATGGTCCCTACCCAACAGTAGGCATTCACACACTCATTCACTTATTCATTCATTCATTCACTCATTCATTCACTCATCCATTCACTTATTCATTCAATCAATCGTATTTATTGAGCGCTTACTCTGTGCAGAACACTGGACTGAGCGCTTGTGAAGTACAGGCAGTGTGGCTCAATGGAAAGATCCCGGGCTTTGGAGTCAGAGGTCACGGGTTCAAATCCCTGCTCTGCCAATTATCAGCTGTGTGACTTTGGGCAAGTCACTTGACTTCTCTGTGCCTCAGTTCCCTCATCTGGAAAATGGGGATTAAGACTGTAAGCCTCCCGTGGGACAACCTGATCACCTTGTAACCTCCCCAGCGCTTAGAACAGTGCTTTGCACATAGTAAGTGCTTAATAAATGCCATTATTATTATTATTATTATTATTATTATTATTATTACTTCAATTCTCTGGGCCTCAGTTACCTTTTCTGTAAAATGGGGATTAAGACTGTGAGCCCCCCGTGGGACAACCTGAACACCTTGTAACCTCCCCAGTGCTTAGAACAGTGCTTTTCACATAGTAAGCGCTTATTAAATGCCATTATTATTATTATTATTACAAGTCAGCAACATAGCGCATAGGCCGTGTCCCCGGTTGGCAGTGGGGGCGGAGGGGGGTTTGTGTCTCTGCATTTTTTAATAATAATAATGATGGTATTTTGTTAAGTGCTTACTATGTGCCAGGCACTGTTCTAAATGCTGGGGGGATACAAGGTAATCAGGTTGTCCCACATGGTGCTCAGTTTTAATCCCCATTTTCCAGATGAGGTAACTGAGGCCCAGTGAAGTGACTTGATGGTATTTTGTTAAGCGCTTACTATGTGCCTTGCACTGTTCTAAGCGCTGGGGGGATACAAGGTAATCAGGTTGTTCCATGTGGTGCTCAGTTTTAATGTACTTCCCAAGCGCTTAGTACAGTGCTTTGCACACAGTAAGCGCTCGATAAATACGATTGAATGAATGAATGAATCCCCATTTTCCAGATGAGGTAACTGAGGCCCAGCGAAGTGACTTGATGGTATTTTGTTAAGCGCTTACTATGTGCCATGCACTGTTCTAAGCACTGGGGGGATACAAGGTAATCAGGTTGTTCCATGTGGTGCTCAGTTTTAATCCCCATTTTCCAGATGAGGTAACTGAGGCCCAGTGAAGTGACTTGCCCAAAGTCACACAGCTGACAAGCGTGGCTCAGTGGAAAGAGCACGGGCTTTGGAGTCAGAGGTCGTGGGTTCAAATCCCGCCTCCGCCAATTGTCAGCTGTGTGACTTTGGACAAGTCACTTCACTTTTCCATGCCTCAGTTACCCCATCTGTAAAATGGGGATTAAGACTGTGAGCCCCCCGTGGGACAACCTGATCACCTTGTAACCTCCCCAGTGCTTAGAACAGTGCTTTGCCAACTTGTACTTCCCAAGCGCTTAGTACAGTGCTCTGCACACAGTAAGCGCTCAATAAATTCGATTGAATAAATGAATATATATGTATATATCTATAAGTGTGTTATATATATGACTCTATATATACCTGTATATATGTATATATGTTTGTACATATTTATTACTCTATCTATTTTACTTATTCTATTTACTTTATTTTGTTAATATGTTTTGTTTTGTTGTCTGTCTCCCCCTTCTAGACTGTGAACCCGCTGTTGGGTAGGGACCGTCTCTATAGGTCGCCAACTTGTACTTCCCAAGCGCTTAGTACAGTGCTCTGCACACAGTGAGCGCTCAATAAATACGATTGAATGAATGAATGAATATAGTAAGCGCCTAATAAATGCCATTATTATTATAAGTGGCGGAACTGGGATGAATAACTTTGGTATTTGTTAGCGCTTACTATGTGCAAAGCACTGTCCTAAGCACTGGGGAGGATACAAGGTGATCAGGTTGTCCCACGTGGGGCTCACAGTCTTAATCCCCATTTTACAGGTGAGGTAGCCGCGGCACGGAGAAGTTGAGTGACTTGCCCAAAGTCACCCAGCTGACAAGCGGCGGAGCGGGGATTTGAACCCATGACTCCTGACTCCCAAGCGCGGGATCTTTCCACTGTGCCACGCTGCTGCTTCTTTTAGGTGCAGTGTGTGACTTTCTCTCCCTCACACCGTCGTCCTGGTTAATATTTCTCGGTGAGCTCAGCCTTCTGGGCTGCAGCCCGGCCCCGGTTGGCTTTGCAAATAAAGGGAATGAAGAATGCAAGCCAGGCTGGCAGCAACGTTGCGTTACAGCCCCGGGCCCTGGAAACTTAATTCAGTATGCCGGACATGCCAGAGGTCGTGGGTTCAAATCCCGGCCCCGCCAGTCGTCAGCTGTGTGACTTTGGGCAAGTCACTTCACTTCTCTGGGCCTCAGTTCCCTCATCTGTCAAATAGGGATTAAGACTGTAAGCCCCCAGTGGGACAACCTGATCACCTTGTAACCTCCCCAGCGCTTAGAACAGTGCTAGACTATGAGCCCACTGTTGGGTAGGTACTGTCTCTATATGTTGCCGACTTCTACTTACCAAGCGCTTAGTACAGTGCTCTGCACACAGTAAACACTCAATAAATACGATTGATCGATTGATTGATTTGCACATAGTAAGCACTAGACTGTGAGCCCACTGTTGGGTAGGTACTGTCTCTATATGTTGCCAACTTGTACTTCCCAAGCGCTTAGTAAAGTGCTCTGCACACAGTAAGCACTCAATAAATACAATTGATTGATTGATTGATTTGCACATAGTAAGCGCTAGACTGTGAGCCCACTGTTGGGTAGGGACTGTCTCTCTATGTTGCCAACTTGTACTTCCCAAGCACTTAGTACAGTGCTCTGCACACAGTAAGCGCTCAATAAATACGATTGATTGATTAACAAATTCCATTATTATTATTATTATTACTATGCCTCCGGCTTGCAACCTCTCAAGGCCTGGCACCCTTTTTGCTGCGTTATTTGCATAAGGGGGGGATTCCCAGCTTTTCCCAGTTCCTCCCGGGAGCCCGGTTATTTCCCTGTCTACTTTTAATTCTATTTCAATGGCACAAGTTGCTGTACTGTACATTTCCAAACGCCTAGTACAGTGTTCTGCACACCGTAAGAGTTCAGTGAATACGATGAAATGAATGAAAAGTCTACTCTTTTTTTCACTTAAGCAAAAAAGGTTCTCTTCTTTATTAATAATAATAATGGTATTTGTTTAGTCATTCATTCTTTCAATCGTATCTATTGAGCGCTTACTGTGTGCAGAGCACTGTACTAAGTGCTTAGGAAGTACAAGTCAGCAGCATATACAGTTTCTACCCAACAATGGGCTCACAGTCTAGAAGAGGAAAACAGACAACAAAACAAAGTACTTAGCATGTGCCAACCACTGTTCTGAGTGCTGGGGTAATAATAATAATGGTTATTAAGTGATTATTATGTGCCAAGCACTGTTCTAAGCCCTGGGGTGGATACAAGGTAATCAGGTTGTCCCATGTGGAGCTCACAGTCTTAAATCCCCATTTTACAGATGAGGAAACAGAGACACAGGGAAGTTAACTTTTAGACTGTGAGCCCACTGTTGCGTAGGGACTGTCTCTCTATGTTGCCAACTTGTACTTCCCAAGCGCTTAGTACAGTGCTCTGCACACAGTAAGCGCTCAATAAGCGCTCAAGTAAGTGCTCAATAAATACGATTGATTGATTGATTGATTAACTGACTTGCCCAAAGTCACACAGCTGACAAGTAGCGGAACCGGGATTAGAACCCATGACCTCTGACTCCCAAACCGGTGCTTTTTCCACTAAGCCATGCTGCTTCCCAGTACACAGTAAGTGTTCAATAAATACAATAGAATGAATCGTCTACTCTTTTTTCTTTCCTTCTTCCACCTAAGTAAAATAACGTTTCTCTTTATTACTAATAATAATGGTTTATGTTAAGCACGTAGTATGTGCCAAGCATTGTTCTGAGAGCTGGGGTAGAAACAGGGTAATCAGGATGTCCCATGTGGGCCTCATCCTTTTAATCCCCAGTTTACAGATGAGATAACTGAGGGACAGAGAAGTTAAGTGACTTGCCTAAGGTCACACAACCGACAAGCGGCAGAGGCGGTAATAGAGCCCACGTCCTCTGACCCCCAAGCCCGTGCTCTTTCTACTAAGCCACGCTGCTTCTCTTCTTTAAAGGTGTTGCCCTAAAAAATTACTTTCCCAATCTCTTCCTCACCTCTAGGTTCTCCTCTTGGTACTTGTATTAGATTTCCCACATGTCCCAGAAGAAATGTCCTTGTTTGAATTTATCGACTTCAGTTCCTCTCACTACCTCAGCCAGGATTTTAGTGCCTAATTTAAATTTATTGCTAACGATCCTGTGGGCTGGAGTGGTGGGGAGAGCCACCAGAAACACCGGTGGCTGCTGATAGCTTTAGCAGATAGCAAATGCAGCTATTTTTATTTTATTAATTTGTCCCCTCATTCCAAATCTATTTTAATGTCTGGCTCCTCCTGTAAACTCTTTGTGGGTAGGGATTGCATCTACCAACTCTGTTCTAGCGTACTTTCCAAGCACTTAGTACTATGCTCTGCACAGTAAGAGCTCAGTAAATGTCATGGATTTAGCACTAACTACATGCCAACCACTATACTAAGCACCGATATATGTGGATCAGACACACTCCTTGTCAAACATGGTGGGGAGAGCAGGTATCTTATCCCTGTTTAATGGATGAAGCCCAGAGCAGTTAAGTGATTTGTCTCAGGTCACACAGCAGGCAGGCTGAGGGGGGCAAGAACCTGAGACTTCTGAGTCCTAGTCCCCTGCTCTCTCCACTAGGCCTCACTGCCGCTTCCCAGGGATTTGGCAGGCATCCATTATAATAACTGTGGTCTTCAAGTGTTTAGTAGGTGTCAAGCACTGTCCTAAACACTGCTCTCTAGACTGTGAGCCCATTGTTGTGTAGGGACTGTCTCTACATGTTGCCGATTTGTACTTCCCAAGCGCTTAATACAGTGCCCTGCACACAGTAAATGCTCAATAAATACGATTGAATGAATGAATGAATGCTTTCGATAAAAGATAATCAGGTCAGACATGGGACTCACAGCCAAAGTAGGAAGGATTATGTGATACGTCAAAACAATCCCGCCTGGATTACTGCATCAACCTCCTTGATAGACTCCCAGGCCTCCTGTCTCTCCCAACTCCAGGCCATACTTCACTTCCCAGATCATTTTTCCCCCAAAACATTCAGGACATAATAATAATACTAATGATGGCATTTGTTAAGCGCTTACTATGTGCCAAGCACTGTTCTAAGCGCTGGGGAGGCTACAAGGTGATCAGGTTGTCCCACGTGGGGCTCACAGTCTTAATCCCCATTTTCCAGATGAGGTAACTGAGGCCCAGAGGAGTGAAGTGACTTGCCCCAGGTCACACAGCTGATAATTGGCGAAGATGGGATTTGAACCTATGACCTCTGACTCGCAAGCTTTCCATTGAGCCACGCTGCTTCTCATGCCACCCCGCTCCTCAAAAAACTCCAGTGGTTGCCCATCCAAGTCAAACAAAAACTCCTCACCATTGGATTTAAAGCAGTCCACCACCTTGCCCCCTCCTACCTCACCTCGCTTCTTTCCTTCGACATCCCACCCCTCACACTTACACACTTTGCTCCTGTAGTGCTGACCTTCTCACTGTGCCTCCATTCATTCATTCATTCAATCGTATTTATTGAGCGCTTACTGTGTGTAGAGCACTGTACTATCTCACCTGCAATCCCTAGCCCACATCCTGGAACATCATCAATCGTATTTATTGAGCGCTTACTATGTGCAGAGCACACCCTCCTTCCTCAAATCTGACGATCACTCTCACCCCTTCAAAGCCTTATTGAAGGCCCATCTCCTCCAAGAGGCCTTCCCAGACTAAGCCCCACCTTTCCTCATCTCCCACTCTTGTCTACATCGCCCTGATTTGCTCCCTTCTCTCTTCCCAGCCCCACAGTATTTATAATAATAATAATAATGTCATTATTAGGGGGGGCTCACAGTCTTAATCCCCATTTTACAGATGAGGTAACTGAGGCACAGAGAAGTTAAGTGATGTACATAGCTGTAATTTTATTTGTTTGTATTTACCTCTGCCTCCCTCTCAATCAATCAATCAATCAATCAATCAATCGTATTTATTGAGCACTTACTGAGTGCAGAGCACTGTACTAAGCGCTTGGGAAGTACAAGTTAGCAACATCTAGAGACGGTCCCTACCCAACAGTGGGCTCACAGTCTAGAAGGGGGAGACAAACAACAAAACAAAACATATTAACAAAATAAAATAAACAGAATAGATATGTACAAGTAAAATAAATAGATAAATACAGTAATGAATACTCTCCCCCGCCCCTCCCAGACTGTAAGCTCGTTGCGGGCAGAGAATGTGACTGTTTATTGTTGTATTCTCCCAAATGCTTAGTAGAGTGCTCTGCACACAGTAAGCACTCAGTAAATCCAATTGAATGAACGAATGCTCATTCATTCAGTTTTCTCCCTATTCATTCAATCGTATTTATTGAGCGCTTACTGTGTGCAGAGCACTGTACTAAGCGCTTGGGAAGTACAAGTTAGCAACACATAAAGACAGTCCCTACCCAACAGCGGGCTCACAGTCTAGAAGGGGGAGACAGACAACAAAACAAAACATATAAACCAAATAAAATACATAGAATAAATATGTACAAGTAAAATAAATAAATAGAGTAATAAGTATGTACAAACATATATACATATATACACGTGCTGTGGGGAGGGGAAGGAGGTGCTTCTCTACACTTGAGTAATAGGTTAGAGAAGCAGCGTGGCTCAGTGGAAAGAGCACAGGCTTTGGAGTCAGAGGTCATGAGTTCAAAACCCCGCTCCGCCAATTGTCAGCTGTGTGACTGTGGGCAAGTCACTTCGCTTCTCTGTGCCTCAGTTCCCTCATCTGTAAAATGGGGATTAAGACTGTGAGTCCCCCGTGGGACAACTTGATCACCTTGTAACCTCCCCAGTGCTTAGAACAGTGCTTTGCACATAGTAAGCGCTTAATAAATGCTATTATTATTATTATTATTATTAAATCCAGAGCTCCACAGATATTCCCAAAAGGGAACAAAATGCCTTTCTCTCCAATCCCAGGGTTAAAGGAACTAGGAGAACATCCACCTTAGGGGGTGGGGGAAGGGTGTTTGCGTTACAAACAAAACCATTGGATGCATTTATTACTGCATTCCTATGGCAGACAAACTATGCAAGGCTCTCCTCCCACTCTGTAACTTGGAAACACTGCAGTCAAGTTCGGGGAAGGGAAGGGGTAGGAAGCAGCAGTGGGGGTGGGCTTTCAAATAATAATAATAATAATAATAATAATAATAATAATAATAACAACAACAACAATAATAATAATAATGGTATTTGTTAAGCACTTACTATGTGCAAAGCACTGTTCTAAGCGCTGGATAGAAATAGTGCCCACGACCCCGCATTCCCCTTCACAATAGGAGAATTTTGCAGAGCAGAGGAGGTGACGTGGCTTAACTGACAAAGTTGCCCTCGGAAAGCTGTAGGTGATGGAGCGTGGCTCAATGGAAAGAGCCCGGGCTTTGGAGTCAGAGGTCATGGGTTCAAATCCCGGCTCCACCAATTGTCAGCTGTGTGACTTTGGGCAAGTCACTTCACTTCTCTGGGCCTCAGTTCCCTCATCTGTAAAATGGGGATTAAGACCGTGAGCCTCCCGTGGGACAACCTGATCACCTTGTATGCCCCCAGCACTTAGAACAGTGCTTTGCACATAGTAAGCGCTCAACAAATACCATCATTATCTCTTCCTCCCTTCTAGGCCTTACTGAGAGCTCACCTCCTCCAGGAGGCCTTCCCAGACTGAGCCCCCTCCTTCCTCTCCCCCTCCTCCCCCTCTCCATCCCCCCCCGATCTTACCTCCTTCCCTTCCCCACAGCACCTGTATATATGTATATATGTTTGTACATATTTATTACTCTATTTATTTATTTATTTTACTTGTACATATCTATTCTATTTATTTTATTTTGTTAATATGTTTGGTTTTGTTCTCTCCCCCTTCTAGACTGTGAGCCCACTGTTGGGTAGGGACCGTCTCTATGTGTTGCCAACTTGTGCTTCCCAAGCCCGTAGTACAGTGCTCTGCACACAGTAAGCGCTCAATAAATACGATTGATTGATTGATTGATTGATTATTATTATGGTTAATAGCTGTGCCTCAGCCAGATGTAGGAATGGTTCCTCCTAAGGAAGCAGGGAGGCCTGTGTGGACTGCATTCCTGAAGGTGTTGGCCTGTTCCACTGGGGTGGGGCCTCTCTAACTCAGACTCTCCTTTCTAGGTAGCAAGAGGTCCTGAGAGGAATTCACCCAGAGGCCTGGGTTGTGTAAATCAGGAATGCAAAAAGCAGTTAAGGGTTTAGATAAAGGAGATGGGAAAGGGTGAGGAAGGGGAGAGGGGAGTGAGAGGGTCATCTCATTCCAGAGCTGTTTTGGTCACAAGTTCACCAAGAACCATAATTCAAACTTCCCTTGAGCAAAGTCCCAGCACACCCCTTCAAGAAAGGGGCTGTTTACCATGGAAGGGAGGTTCATTTTCTCAAAATGTTCCTTATATGGCTGGGACTAACGGCTCTTCTCTCCATCCCCATCCGCTCACTGAATTTTGAAAGCCGGATCAGGAAGTGTCTTTCCTATAGATTGAGAGGAGATTACCCAAGCGGAGTGCAGTTTTCCCTCCTGGAAAATTCCAGAAGCTTCAAATCTGAGAAACGGAACTTCTTTGGGTTTAAAAGGGCTTCTTGACATCAGCCTTTCCCTCTGTCGAAACTTCCTCTCCCCCATTTGGGAAAAATATTTGTGAACGTTTGTGGGAAGGTCATAATTCTGCTTTATCACCATCCCTTCCTCATGCTAATAAGCACTTTCTATCTCTTACGGGTTTGCAAACTTCCCAAGTTATGCTGAAATCTGGAACCTGCCCAGTGTGGTGAAGGCAAAGACTGTATTTTTCCATAATGAACTTAATTAATTCACTAATTGCCTGCGTGCTTAGGGTGACTTTCCCTCTCTTCCAGCACCCCTCAAAAATAGAAGGGGGAACCCTAATTCAAAAATTCCTTTTCAAAAATAAAATGGGTTGATCCCGCCTCGGGCGGGACTTTGAAATTGCTGATCCAAGGTGGTGGCAAGTTTTTTATGGGTTTTTTTTTTTAAGAAATTCATTCCATCTAAACTCTCTCATTCCCTTTCAGCTTTATCTGGTTAATAATTATTTTAAAGAGTTTGAGTGTAAAGCACATTATAAGCTTTCACACAGATTAGATTCGTTAAAATCCTTTAGCAGAGAGAGAACAGTGCTTTGCACATAGTAAGCGCTTAATAAATGCCCTTAAAAAAAGAAAAGTGGCGGAGCCAGGATTAGAACCCATGACCTCCAACTCCCAAGCCCGGGCTCTTTCCACTAAGCCACGCTGTTGAGGGGTTGAGGGGTTGAGGGTAGGGCAAATATCAAATGCCCAACATGGGTAAATAAGATCCCTGCCCTCAAGGACTTATGGTTTTGTAATTATAAGGAATAGGTTTAATGTATTATGGTGTGCTTGAGACCTGACGTATGCCTGTCTTCATCCTCCATTAATTCTAGGGCTCTAAAGTTGATGTTCTGGTCTAACATTCCTGTTTCTCATGGTGAATCTACCTCCTCTCTTCTCCAGTGAGTGAATGGTATTTGTCGAGCACTTACTGTGTACAGATCACTGTGGCAAGCACTTAAGAAAATATAACATGATAGAATTGGATCCCTGCCCACAAGGAGTTTACCGCCTTTAGAGGGGGGATGGATATGGAAATAAATTAAAATTAGGGGAAATAGTAGAGTATAAGGATAGGTACGTAAGCGCGGTGGGGCTGGGGTATCAAGATGCTTAAGGGGTAAGTGGCCCAGTGTTTAGGTAATGCAGAGGGGAGGGAAGCTAGGCGAATGAGGGCTTAGTTGGGGAACCATGTTTTGAGCAGCGGAAAGCCTGGGAGGAGGAGAAAACCAGCTGTGTCATGTCATTCTCCTCCTGGGAGCCCTTTGTCAAGAGGCCACCCTCTCTGGGATGTGACCCCAAGCCAGATTTTATGACTAAAAACGATTTGTGGGATTTTAGGGTTAAACGATCAGGAGGTGGTGCAGAAGGGAAATTTCCAGAGTGTAAAAAAAAAAAAAAAAGAGAAAGGAACGAACCAACAGGAAAGAATCGATAACACATCGCTTAAGAAGAAATTTGGCTTATAATAACAGTAATAATAATGATGATGGCATTTGTTAAGCACTTACTAGTGCAAAGCACTATTCTAAGTGCTGGGTTGGATACAAGATGATCAGGTCGTCCTAGGTGGGGCTCACAGTCAATCCCCATTTTACAGATAAGGTAACTGAGGCACAGAGAAGTGAAGTGACTTGCCCAAATTCACCCAGCTGACAAGCGGAGGAGCTGGGATTAGAACCCAGGACCTCTGACTCCCAAGCCCATGTTCTTTCCACTGATCCACAGTGCTTATAAAAGATGTATGTTTTCCCAGTGGCCATTGAAGAACTGATATTTTTTTTTATGGAGAGGATTTTTTTTATAAAGCTATAACCTCTCAGCTGAACCTTCAGAATATTCAGATTGCTTATGACAACTAATTCCCAGCTCCCAGATTTCAGTGCAAAATTCAGTGCTCCTTAATTCCGGTCCTTTCTTTGCCATAACTCTAGATGTTTATAAAACTGGAATTACTTTGAACTCACTATCTGATGTTGGATGGACCTTTTGTTCCACAGGTAGAATTGGACAGTGCAAGTTTTGTAAGTCAATGAATTAATGGTGTTGATTTCCCATTTTACAGCAGACAAGTCACAGAGTCAAGATTAGAACCCAGGTCCTCTGACTCCCACGCAATCGCTTTTCACTAGACCATGTTTCTTGCTTGCTGTGTGACCTTGGGTAAGTCACTTAACTTCACTGTGCCTCAGTTTCCTCATCTATAAAATGAGGATTCAGCACCCGTTCTCCCCTCTCATCTATAAAATGAGGATTCAGCACCCGCTCTCCCCCCTACTTAAGAAGCAGCGTGGCTTTGGAGTCAGAGGTCATGGGTTCAAATCCCGGCTCCGCCAATTTTCAGCTGTGTGACTTTGAGCAAGTCACTTAACTTCTCTGGGCCTCAGTTACCTCATCTGTAAAATGGGGATTAAGACTGTAAGCCCCCTGTGGGACAACCTGATCACCTTGTAACCTCCCCAGTGCTTAGAACAGTGCTTTGCACATAGTAAGCGCTTAATAAATGCCATCTTTTTTTTTAAAGACATGAGCCCCATGTGTAACAGGGACTGTGTCTCATCCGCTTAACTTGTATCTTCACCAGCATTTAGAACAGTGCTGAGCACATAGAAAATCCTTAACAAATACCATAATAATTGGGGATCATGGATTGTTCTTCCAACAACATGCACCAATCCGGATAGAACACGATCTGTGGTTGGAAGAATCGATCATGTGCATGAAAGCGGCACTGGTCAAAACACCTGTTATGTGATGGGAGTTTTTCACAACATGGGTTTCATGAGAAAGAAAACTTCTGTGTCACAGGACAACTGACTGGACTTAGTTCATTTGCTCTTAGGAGCAAGCCAAACAACTCCCACAAATCATTTCCTGTCATGAGCAGCATTAACTGGGTACTTTTAACATTTCCTTGTGTACCTAGGAATCTCTCTTCCCTCAGCAATCCGCAGCCTGTAATTATAAAAAATTCTCTCCTGACACCGTAAGCTCAAGACTGTAAATCCGTTGTGGGCAGGGAACATATCTCCCAATCTCAGACCATGGTCCCCTACACAAGTTGGAATATTTTGAATAAGGGGAACAGTAATATTTAAGAGTTACATCTTTTTTTATTAGGGAGTACAATGTCTGATCCCTCTCAGGGTGGCACCTGGAGAGTTTCCAGTACTCTTCCAGTCTCGACTATGGGAGGGAGAGTCAAGTAGAGGCATACCCATTCCATTCCTAGCTTGGGCAGTGGCTAGAGAGTGGAAGGCGATCTGCTGCAAGTCGAAACTCACCTGTGCTGGGCAGCAGCGCCATGGGAGAGAGTTGAGGGTGAAGACTCAGGTTAACTGCGTGGAAGGAGTCAAAGGTGAACCACTTCCATATTTTTACCAAGAAAACTCTAAGGATACACTACAAGGACGATCGGAGATGGAGGTGGGGCGTTCCGGGAAAGATGTGGCTCTGGAGTTGCTATGGGTTGGAAACTCGACAGTAAAAGACAAGACAATGTCTGGTCTGTAGGCTAAATTAGCACCAACCCTGAGTCTCTAGTGACCTTGGACAAGTCACTTCACGTCTATGTACCTCAGTTACCTCATCTGGAAAATGTGTGAGCCCCTGAGGGGACAGGGTCAGTGTCCAATTCGATTTGCTTGTATCCACCCCAGCACTTAGTACAGTGCCTGGCACATAGTAAGTGCTTAACAAGTGTTTTATTATTATTATTAACTGTTAGTGCGTGCTAATTGTGTACAGAGCATGGAACTAGACTTTTTTATGGTATTTGTTAAGCACTTACTATGTGCCAAGAACTGTACTAAGCTCTGGGGTATATAAAAGTTAATCAGGTTGGACACAGACTAGATCATTCATTCATTCATTGTTGTATTTTTTGAGGGCTTATAATAATAATAATGGTATTTATTAAGCGCTTACTATATGCAAAGCACTGTTCTAAGCTTATTATCTAAGCTTATCTAAGCTTATTGTGCGCAGAGGGCTGTACTAAGTGCTTGGAAACGTACAATACAACAATAAACAGTGACATTCCCTGCCCACAAGGAGCTTACAGCCTAGAGGCGGGGAGGCAGGCATCAATACAAATAAATAAAATTACAGATATGTACATAAATGCTGTGGGATTGGGGTGGGGAGGAAAGCAAAGAGAGAAAGTCAGGATGACACAGAAGAGAGTTGAGGAAAGGTGGGGCTTAGTCTGGGAAGGCCTCTTGGAGGAGATGGGCCTTCGATAAGGCTTTGAAGGGGGGGAGAGCAATTGTCTGTTAGATTTGAGGAAGGAGAGTGTTCCAGGCCAGAGGCACGATGTAGGCTGCCGGCGAGACAGGCAAGGTGGAGGCACAGTGAGAAATTTAGCACTGGAGGAGAGAAGTTTATGGGCCGGGTTGTAGAAGGAGGGAAACGAGGAGAGGTGGGATGGGGCAAGGTGGTGGAGTGCTTTAGAGCCAATGGTGAGGAGTTTTTGTTTGATGCACAGGTGGATGGGCAACCACTGGAGTTCTGTGAGGAGCGGGGTGACACGTCTTGAAGGTTTTTGTAGAAAAATGATCCAGGCAGCAGAGTGAAGTATGGACTGTACATATTTATTACTCTATTTATTTATTTATTTATTGTACTTGTACATATCTATCCTATTTATTTCATTTTGTTAGTATGTTTGGTTTTGTTCTCTGTCTCCCCCTTTTAGACTGTGAGCCCACTGTTGGGTAGGGACTGCCTCTATATGTTGCCAATTTGTACTTCCCAAGCGCTTAGTACAGTGCTCTGCACATAGTAAGTGCTCAATAAATATGATTGATGATGATGATGATGACTGGAGTGGGGAGACACTGGAGACTGGACGGTCAGCAAGGAGGCTGAATCAGTAATTTAGGCCAGATAGGGTGAGTGATCGTATTAACGTGCTAGCAGTTTGGGTGGACAGGAAAGGAACGATGATGGGAGCTTTGCAAGGGGACGAAGGAGGCATGGTCCCTACTCTCCAGCCTCCTAGAATTTACCGTTTTTAAAATGGCATTTGTTAAGCACTTACTGTGTGCTGGCACCGTACTAAGCACCTGTGTAGATTAGCTAATTAGGTCCGTGCCCCACGTGGGGCTCGCAGTCTTAATCCCCATTTTACAGATGAGGCAACTGAGGCAAAGAGAAGTTAAATGACTTACCCAAGGTCACACATCAGAAAAGTGGTGGAGTCGGGATTAGAAACCAGGTCCATCTGACGCCCAGGCCCATGCTGTATGATTAGGCCACAGTGCTTATAGATGTAAAGAACAATGAATAAAATACAACGAAAAGACCATGTAGAGAGCAGAACGCAATAACAATTGGCGGAGCCAGGATTTGAACCCATGACTTCTGACTCCCAAGCCTGTGCTCTTTCCACTGAGCCACGGTGATGGGGATCACAGCATCTGTTAAGCGCTTACTATGTGCCAAAACACTGTACTGAGCGCTGCGATAGGTACAAGATAAGCTGATAGAGCGCTGAACACATAGGCAGGTTCAATAAATGATTTTAATAATCACCACAAAATAAATCCCCCACCAAGCCTGAAATCGGTCCTCAAGCCTTCTCTCCTTCAAGGGGAGCTTACTGCAGTCTTTTTACAATTTTTGAGTAACACAGATGTGGGATTTCTTGGGCACATTTGTTCAAAGCTCCCAGGGAAGGTGATCCCGGCTCCGCCACTTTTCAGCTGTGTGACTTTGGGCAAGTCATTTCGCTTCTCTGTGCCTCAGTTACCTCATCTGGAAAATGGGGATTAAGACTGTGAGCCCCTGGAGGGGCAACCTGATCAGCTTGTAACCTCCCCAGCGCTTAGAACAGTGTTTTGCACATAGTAAGCGCTTAATAAATGCCATCATTGTTATTATTATTATTATTCTCTGTGCCTCAGTTTCCTCATGTGGAAAATGGGGGTTAAGATTGTGAGCCCCACGTGGGACAACCTGATCACCTTGTATCCTCCCCAGTGCTTAGAACAGTGCTTTGCACAATAGTAATCGTTTAACAGACTGAGCCCCCTTTTTCCTCTCCTCCTCCCCATCCCCCACTGCCCTACCTCCTTCCCCTCCCCACAGCACCTGTATATCTGTTTGCACAAATTTATTACTCTATTTATTTTACTTGTACATATTTACTATTCTATTTATTTTGTTAATGATGTGCATTTAGCTTTAATTCTGTTTGTTCTGATGACTTGACACCTGTCCACATGTTTTGTTTTGTTGTCTGTCTCCCCCTTCTAGACTGGGAGCCAGTTGTTGGGTAGGGACCGTCCCTAGATGTTGATGACTTGTACTTCCCAAGTGCTTAGTCATTCTTTCATTCATTCAATTCATTCAATCATATTTATTGAGCGCCTACTGTGTGCAGGGCACTGTACTAATCGCTTGGGAAGTACAAGTTAGCAACGTATTTATTACTCTATTTTATTTGTACATACTTATTCTATTTATTTTATTTTGTTAATTTGTTTTGTTGTCTGTCTCCCCCTTCTAGACTGTGAGCCCGCTGTTGGGTAGGGACTGTCTCTATATGTTGCCAACTTGGACTTCCCAAGCGCTTAGTACAGTGCTGTGCACACAGTAAACGCTCAATAAATACGATTGAATGAATGAATGAATATAGAGACGGTCCCTACCCAACATTCATTCATTCATTCAATCGTATTTATTGAGCGCTTACTGTGTGCAGAGCACTGTAGTAAGCACTTGGGAAGTACAAATTGACGACATCCCTGCTCCACCACTTTCATTCATTCATTCATTCATTCAATCGTATTTATTCATTCATTCATTCATTCAGTCGTATTTATTGAGCACTTACTGTGTGCAGAGCACTGTACTAAGCGCTTGGGAAGTCCAAGTTGGCAACATCTAGAGACGGTCCCTACCCAACAGCGGGCTCACAGTCTAGAGGGAGGAGACAGAGAACAAAACCAAACATATTAACAAAATATAAAATAAATAGAATAGATATGTACAAGTCAAATAAATAAATAGAGTAATAAATACATGCAAACATATATACATATATACAGGTGCTGGGTGGAAGGGAAGGAGGTAAGGGGGGAAGGAGAGGGGGAGGAGGGGGAAAGGAAGGAGGGCGCTCAGTGTGGGAAGGCCTCCTGGAGGAGGTGAGCTCTTAGTAGGGCCTTGAAGGGAAGAAGTGAGCTAGCTTGGTGGATTCATTCATTCAATCATATTTATTGAGTGCTTACTGTGTGCAGAGCACTGTACTAAGCGCTTGGGAAGTACAATTTGGCAACATATAGAGAGGGTCCCTACCTAACAGTGGGCTCACAGTCTAGAAGGGGGAGACAGAGAACAAAACAAAACATACTAACAGAATAAAATAGAATAAATATGTACAAGTAAAATAAATAGAGTAATAAATACGTACAAACATATATACATACATACAGGTGCTGTGGGGAAGGGAAGGAGGTAAGGCGGGAGGAGGGAGAGACGAAGGAGGGGGCTCAGTGTGGGAAGGCCTCCTGGAGGAGGTGAGCTCTCAGTAGGGCCTTGAAGGGAGGAAGGGAGCTAGCTTGGTGGATATGGGGAGGGAGGGCATTCCAGGCCAGGGGGATGATGCGGGCCAGGGGTCGACGGCGGGATTTGTTCATTTATTCATTCAATCATATTTATTGAGTGCTTACTGTTTGCAGAGCACTGTAGTAAGCGCTCGGGAGGTCCAAGTTGGGGACATATAGAGATGGTCCCTACCCACCAGCGGGCTCACAGTCTAGAAGACAACCAAACAGAACATATTACAACAAAACAAGACTAGTCCAGTGCTCTGCACACAGCAAGCGCTCAATAAGTACGATTGAATGAATGAATGAACAAATGCCCAAATTATTATTATTATTCTTCTGACCTTCTTCTTTTCTTCAAGATTATTTCTTGAGCAGCTTTGGAAGACACGCAGGCCGGAGGCGATGCACGCAACAGAGGGCGCTACATGTGCAGCTGCAGTATTTCCATGCGAACCACTGTGAGTTCGCTGTACATACCGCATTGACCCTATCGAAATGGTTATTCAAGAGGGAAATTGTTGAGGGAAATTCATTCATTCCTTCATTCATTCATTCAATCGTATTTATTGAGCGCTTACTGTGTGCAGAGCACTGCGCTAAGCGCTTGGGAAGTACAAGTTGGCAACGTATAGAGACGGTCCCTACCCAACAGCGGGCTCACAGTCTAGAAGGGGGAGACAGACAATCAATCAATCAATCAGTCGCATGTATTGAGCGCTTACTGTGTGCAGAGCACTGTACTAAGCACTTGGGAAGTACAAGTTGGCAACATATAGAGACAGTCCCTACCCAACAGTGGGCTAGACAACAAAACATGTAAACCAAATAAAATAAATAGAATAAATATGTACAGGTAAAGTAAATAAATAGAGAAATAAATATGTACAAACATATATACAGGTTAGTCACCCCTCTGCCTCTACTAAAATCCTTGCCTCCCTTTACTCTCACTTAATAATAAAACAATAATAGCAATTGTTGCATTTGTTAAGCATTACTATCTTCGCCCCCCTCCCTAGATTGTAAGCTCATTGTGGGCTGGGAATGTTTCTGTGTATTGTTATATTGTACTCTCCCAAGCACTTAATACAGTTCTCTGCACAACGTAAGTGCTCAATAAATACGACTGACTGACAGTATTGTGCGAAGCTCCGAGGATGATAGAGTAGAAGCTGATTGGACAGTTTCTGGCCCACATGGTGTACCCAGTCTAAAGAGGAAGGGCAGAAGAGATATCCTCAATTTTACAAATGAGGAAACCGAGGCATGGGGAGGTGAAGGGACAAGCCAAGGTCACCCAGTGGATAGGTGGTAGAGCCGGGAATAGAATAATGATGGCTTTTATTAAGTGCTTACTATGTGCAAAGCACTGTTTCAAGCGCTGGGAAGGTCACAAGGTTCAGGGAAAGAATTTGAGTCGCCTAACAGACTTGCTTGAGGAGAGGAGTTTCGACTGGTGACAGAATGAGCACCACAGGTCATTGCTGCAATTCCACCAAAGTCCAATATGAAAAGAATGCATATTTTGGCCTCTTGCCAGTCCTGGCCCTCACTCCTCTGATATTCCGAGTGCAGGAAGTATCCTGCTATTTCTAGAGAGGCCCCAGTTAATTCTAGGTCATCTCCAGGCCTGCTGTCTCCCTCTCCCCCTCCCCATATGTTGCCAAATTGTACTTCCCAAGCGCTTAGTACAGTGCTCTGCACACAGAAAGTGCTCAATAAATACCATTGAATGAATGAATGAATCCCCCCCGCCGTACCTCCTTCCCCTCCCCACAGCACCTGTATATGTTTGTATATATTTATTACTCTATTTTACTTGTACATATTTACTATTCTATTTATTTTATTTTGTTATTATGCTTTGTTTTGTTGTCTGTCGCCCCCTTCTAGACTGTGAGCCTGCTGTTGGGTACGGACCATCTCTATATGTTGCCAACTTGGACTTCCCAAGCACTTAGTACAGTGCTCTGCACACACTAAGTGATCAATAAATACGATTGAATGAATGAATGAATGAAATCAATTATCAGAGCATGGGCCTGGGAGTTGGGGGGATCTGAGTTCTAAGGTATAATAATGATGGCATTTATTAAGCACTTACTATGTGCAAAGCACTGTTCTAAGCGCTGGGGAGGTTACAAGGTGATCAGGTTGTCCCACGGGTGACTCACAGTCTTATTCCCCATTTTACAGATGTGGTAACTGAGGCACAGAGAAGTGAAGTGACTTGCCCGGAGTCACACAACTGACAAGTGGCAGAGCCGGGATTTGAACCCATGACCTCTAATTCCAAAGCCCGTGCTCTTTCCACTGAGCCACGCTGCTTCTCGGGTACAGCCTGTTGGGTGACCTTAGGTAAGTCACTTGATTCTCTGTGACTCAGTTTCCATGGGGATTAAATACGTGTTCTCCCTCCCATTTAAACTGTGAACCCCTTATGGAACAGAGACTGTGTACTATCTGGTCATCCTGAGTCGACCGCAGCGCTTAGTACAGCTTTGCACATAGTAAGCACTTAACAACGGCCACAGTTATTATTATTAGTTAGTGCCTGCTGTGCACAGAGCATTGTCCTGAGTACTTGGGGAAATACAAGAGAGTTAGTAGACAACTGAGGTTTAAGACTGTGAGCCCCCCGTGGGACAACCTGATCACCTTGTAAACCCCCCCCCCAGCGCTTAGAACAGTGCTTTGCACATAGTAAGCGCTTAATAAATGCCATTATTATTATTATTATTATTTCAAGATCCCTCAAAGCAGCTTACAGGGGAAACACACATTGAGATAATTTGCACGTGGGACAGACAGGGAAAGTTGATTTGTAGGTGAACAAGTACTTTAGTGCTCCAGGAGGCTATAAAGCCATCAGTCATATTTACTGAGTGCTTACTCTGTGCAGAGCGCGGTACTAAGCGCCTTGGGAGAGTACTGTATAACACAGTTGGGACACACATTCCCTGTCCATCAGTATATAATGCCTATCCACCTCTGCATCCAACAAAAACTCTTCACCATCAGCTTTAAAGCCCTCAGTCACCTTGCCCCTTCCTACCTCATGTCACAACCCACAACCACAACCCAGCCCGCACACTTCCCCCTTCTAATAATGATGGCATTTGTTAAGCGCTTACTATGTGCAAAGCACTGTTCTAAGCGCTGGGGATACAAGGTGATCAGGTT
Source organism: Tachyglossus aculeatus (assembly GCF_015852505.1). Taxonomy (NCBI): domain Eukaryota; kingdom Metazoa; phylum Chordata; class Mammalia; order Monotremata; family Tachyglossidae; genus Tachyglossus; species Tachyglossus aculeatus. The sequence goes on along the minus strand of NC_052073.1, from coordinate 10,410,765 downwards.
GATTTGTAGACCATGAGCCCGTTGCTGGGTAGGGACCGTCTCTGTACGTTGCCAATTTGTACTTCCCAAGCACTTAGTACAGTGCTCTGCACACAGTAAACGCTCAATAAGCACTTACCCCATCCCATCCCCCCCCGGCCTTACCTCCTTCCCCTCCCCACAGCACCTGTATATATGTTTGTACGTATTTATTACTCTATTTATTTGTTTTATTTGTACATATTTATTCTATTTATTTTATTTTGTTAATCTGTTTGGTTTTGTTCTCTGTCTCCCCCTTCTAGACTGTGAGCCCACTGTTGGGTAGGGACCGTCTCTATATGTTGCCAACTTGGACTTCCCAAGCGCTTAGTACAGTGCTCTGCACACAGTAAGCGCTCAATAAATACGATTGAATGAATGAATGAATAAATACGATTGATTGAATGAATAATGCCAACCTATGTACCTCGATCTCCCCTATTTCGCCGCTGATCTCTCGACCATGTCCTACCTCTGTACTAAGCGTAATACAACACTCTTCATTCTCCAAGAGGATTCCAAGGGCTTAGACTGTCCCTCCTGGTAGTTGAACAGTTTCAACAGTTGAATGCTTTTCTCATTGACGACTTTTCCATGGCTATTAAAACCATAAGGTAAGAATTCAAGTAAATTTAAAAAATGCGTTACCTTAGAACACTGATTCTATCTTGACATTTGGAAGTTAGAATGAAATTCAATGCAACAAATATGTCTTTGTGTGGAATACCTGTAGCTCAGAGCAAAGATAGAAAATTCAAGTGGCCAGAAGCACTATATTTAACATCATCAGGCTTTTATCGTACTGAATAATAATAATAATAATGACATTTATTAAGCGCTTACTATGTGCGAAGTACTGTTGTAAGCGCTAGGGAGGTTACAAGGTGATCAGGTTGTCCCACAGGGGGCTCACAGTCTTCATCCCCATTTTACAGATGAAGGAACTGAGGCACAGAGAAGTTAAGTGACTTGCCCAAAGTCACACAGCTGACAATTGGTGGAGCTGGGATTTGAACCCATGACCTCTGACTCCAAAGCCCGTGCTCTTTTCCACTGAGCCACGCTGCTTCTCAGACTTAATATTAACTAGTTACTATTTCATTAGCACCCTTGATATACGCCCCCAGCCTGATGGAATTTGAGGAGTCCCTTAGCCTGCTAGGGTGGATTAAATTCACCAAACAAGGAGTAGAATTTCTCCCTCAGGCAGCCTGTGATCAGTCAATTTATGGTATTTACTGAGTGCCTACTCTGCAGAGAACTGTACTAAACATTTGGGAGAGTATAACACCAGAGAGTTGGCAGACGCATTCCCTGCCCACACCAAGCTTACAGTCTAGAGATGTGAAGATATGAATGATTAGAAAGCGTTATAATAATTGTGGTACTTTTGCAGCGCTTACTATGTGCCAAGCACTGTACTAAACACTGGGGAGGACACAAGGTAATCATGATAGAAGCACTCCCTGCCCCTCATGGGGTTCATGGAGCAGATGTGGCTTAGTGGAAAGACACGGTCCTGGGAGTCAGAGGTCATGGGTTCTAAACCGAACTCCGCCACTTGTCAGCTGTGTGACTTTGGGCAAGTCACTTAACTGCTCTGTGCCTCAGTTACCTCATCTGTAAAATGGGGATTAAGACTGTGAGCCCCCCATGCGGGATAACCTGATTACCTTGTATCCCCCCACAACACAGTGCTTAGAACAGTGCTTGGCACATAGTAAGCACTTAACAGATACCATTATTATTATTATTATTATTATATATTGTAATCTACAGCCCCTACATTGTAGCCACTTATAAAATATCCAAAGCAAATCGATCGATCAGTGGTATTTATTGAGCATTTACTGTGCGCAGAGCACTGTATTAAGCACTTGGGAAAGTATAATACAACAGAGCTGGTGGACCTGATCCCTGTCCACAAAGAACTTACAGTCTTCAGAAGCCAGAGTTGGTGCATTGAGGTAACAAAATCATAGAATTTCTTAGAAAGAAGGCTTGAGTCTCCCAAATTTTAAAGAGTCCTTAAGATCAGCTTTTTGGATTTGCGCAATAATAATAAATAATAATATTATGTGATTGTGGTATCTGTTAAGAACCTATGTGCCCAACATTGTGTTAAGCACTGGAATAGGTACAAGTTAATCAAGTCAGATACAGTTCCCATCTCTCACTGGGCTCACAGTCTAAAAAGGAGGGACAACAGGTATTGAATCCCCATTTGACAGATGGGCAAACTGAGGCACAGAGAAATGAAGTGACTTGCCCAAAGTCAAACAGCAGGCAAGTGGGGGGACCCAGACTTAGAACCCAGGTCCCCTGACTCCCAACCTACGCTCTTTCCTCTAGGCCAAGCTGCTTCTCAAAAATTATCTCAATAACAACAAAAATAATAATAAAGGGCCTACTGTGTGCAAAGCACTGAACCAAGAGCTGAGGAAAAAATACGCAGATGAGAATTAGACACAGATTAAATCATTTAGTTGAGTATTGACCATGCTCCTTCACTAGATCTTGTCACACGGAAGCCACATCATAGTGCTAGTATAGATGGGTTTAATGAAGCTATATGGACCCAGCCATCAACATTCCTATGAAAAAAGCCAGCACAGATTTCATGCTCTATTAAAAAACGCATGCAAAAACCAGTCAGCAATTCACCGCATTTTTCCCTCAATGTCATTCTAGTATCAATTTAGAGGTATTTGGTGATTTTAGTATAAATTATAAATCTTAAACATATGTAGGGATTTTTCTACCCCCTGGAGCAGAATCCAACCAATGCAAACTCAGCCAACTAAAATAAATTGTACACTTATGTCCATTGTTTTCAGCAGAACGTAAACTGCTGCATTATAGAACTTGCTTTGAACAAAATATCCCATTAGTGCTTCCAACATCAGTGTTCAATTTAGAAAGCATGTATCTGAATATTTTACTCAAAATTCACGGCCGGGGAGAGTGGGGAGTTCAGGGGGGGAACAAAAGGCCTATCAAATTGTGCAGAATCAAGTTAAAAGGTAACCTAATGAAAACACAAACAATGAATGCCGGCATCATAACAAGAAACAAAAACAAAATTCCTCAAGGTCCAAAGTCGAAATGAAAACCCAGGGGTGTAATGCAAACCGCCTTGGTATTTTGTTTGTGAGGAAGCGACTGTCGCTGGACCGAGATTCTAGGGGCCACAAGGAGACAGACCCATGTGGGAATGCTCACATGTCCACGGCTATTGATTTAAGACGATGGGGTTTTTTTCTAGAAAGGTTCTGGCACTGTTTGACCCCTACAGGAGCTTTGTGGGTGTCCAAGAGCTTCTTCCACGACCCCATTTGGCCTCCGGCTAATCCCCGAACACGATAATTCTCCTCAACTTCAGGACAGCCTCTTCCTCCTTTGAGCAAAGATTTATGGGGAGAGCAGGGGTCTTGTCAAAACTCAAGCTTCCTGACTTGAACAAAATGGATGTGATGCCCATTCCTTAGGGCCCTGCCCTCCTCAAAAGATTTACGGGACATCCCAGCAGAGAAGCGACATGGGCCCAGGTGATATTGATTTAAGAATCTTAGCGGTTGGAATCCACACTCCTGTCCTTTGGTGGAACCAATGAACCCTGGATTCCTCGACGTTAGGGAAAGATATCCAAATTAACAACCGAGTCTCACAGAGACATCCAGTGCATTCTTGCCGAATAAAACTAACTCCAAGAACCAGTCATGATAAATAAAATCAGCTTCGAAGATAGGGCTGCCAGCATTTTAACAGGCTCTGTCTCCATTTAACTCTGCCTCTTACCCTGAGCTATATTGGGTGGCTCTGAACCTCTTAGATTGTGATCCCCCTCAAGGGACGGGAGCCATATCTAATTCCCAGATGTGTATTCTGTCCCATTCATTCATTCAATCATATTTATTGAGCGCTTACTGTGTGCAGAGCACTGTACTAAGTGCAGTGCTTAGTACAGTGCTCCGCACACAATAAGTGCTTCATAAATATTATTCCTACTACAGTGAGCCCATTTCCCTTCTGAACTCTCATAATTCTCTAAGGCAAGAGTTTTCAGAGGATGTAAAGTTTCACTTAAAATGTGCCTCTGGAGGCCACAATGATAATAATAATGATGGTATTTGTTAAGCGCTTACTATGTGCAAAGCACTGTTCTAAGCACTGGGGAGCTAACAAGGTGATCTGGTTGTCCCACTGGGGCGGCTCACAGTTTTAATCCCCATTTTACAGCTGAGGTAACTGAGGCACAGAGAAGTTAAGTGACTTGCCCAAAGTCACACAGCTGACAGTTGGCGGAGCCGGGATTTGAACCCATGACCTCTGACTCCAAAGCCTGTGCTCTTCCCACTAAGCCAAGCTGCTTCTACAATAATAGCAATTGTAAAAATAATAATGGCATTTGTTAAGCACTTACTATGTGCCAGGCACTGTACTAAGTGCTGGAGTAGATGCAAGCAAATCTGGTTGGACACAGTTCCTATCCCAAGTTGGGCTCACAGTGTCAATCCCCATTTTCCAGAAGAGGTAACTGAGGCAAAGAGAAGTGAAGTGATTTGCCCAAGGTCACACAACGGACAAGCAGCAGAGCCTGGATTAGAACCCATGACCTTTTGACTCCGATGCCTTTACTCTGTGCCGGACCCTGGGATAGAGACCATAAGATCAAATGGCCACTGTCTCCATCCCACGTGGGGCTCGCAGTCTAAAATGGAGGGAGAGGGAACTGGTATTTAATTCCCATTTTACAGATGAGGAAGTTGGGACACAGGCGATGTGGTTTGCCCAAGTTTACATGGGGCCCAAGCACTAAGCACACAATAAATACTTAATAAGCACCTTGATTGCACACAGTAAGTGCTCAACAAATATTGTGACTGACGGATTGATAGTTAAGCGACAGAGCTGGGATTAGAACCCAGGTCTCCTAACTCCCAGTATTAAAATCTTTTCCACAAGTGTGAGCCCCACGTGGGACAGGGTCTGTGTCCAATCTGATTACCTTGTATCTACCCCAGTGCTTAGAACAGTGCTTGGTACATAGTAAGCGCTTAATAAATGCCATTATTATTATTATTATTATTATTAACAAGTACCATAATCATCATCACGGGCTTTGGAGTCAGAGGTCATGGGTTCAAATCCTGACTCTGCCAACTGTCAGCTGTGAAACTTTGGGCAAGTCACTTAACTTCTCCGTTCCTCAATTACCTCATCTGTAAAATGGGGATTAAGACTGTGAGCCTTCCCGTGGGACAACCTGATCACCTTGTAATCTTCCCAGCGCTTAGAACAGTGCTTTGCACATAGTAAGCGCTTAATAAATGCTATAAAAATATCATCATCACAAGACTACGCTGTTTAAAGTTTCTCTCTTCACACCAGCTTGCTTCCTTCCTTCCCTCCTTCGTCCTTCTTCTTCTTTCCTCCCTCCCTCACCTTCCTCTCAATCAATCAATCGGTCAATCAATCATATTTATTGAACGCTTCTGCTGGGCAGAGCACTGTACTAAGCACTTTGGAGAGTATAATATAACAGAGTTAGTGGACACATTCCCTGCCCACAACGAGCTTACAATCTAGAGGGGGAGACAGACATTAATAGAGATAAATAAATTGTGGATAATGTACATAAGTGTTGTGGGGCTGAGTCAGTGGTGGGGGAGAAGGTGAATAAAGGGAACAAATCAGGGTGAAGCCTAAGGGAGTGGAAGAAAAGGAAATGAGGGCTTAGGGAAAGTCTCTTGAAGGAGATGTGCCTTCCCTCCCTTTTTCTCCTTCCTTCTCTCTCCTGACCCCCCTCCCACTTTCCCTCACATCAATGTGAGTTGAGTTGCTAAAACAAGATTCCGTTGCCCCATATTGACCTGCCAAGGCCTGTGAGGCTGGATCCAGGTGTACAGTGTCCACTGATTCAATTTTGTGACCTTGGAGAAACCATGTGATTTCTGCTGGAAAATAGTGACCCCGGAGGAACCCTGGTTAGGCTCCTCAAACAGGTGTTGGGAAAATTCTGTATTTGTGTTGTGTTTTAATGCTTCATCATTTCTGATGTGTCTGTCTCCAAACCCTTCTCCTCACTTAAACTCCTAGATTGTGAGCCCCCCAAGGGACAGAGACCATGTTTAATTCCTCCTGTGCTTAGTACAGTGCTCTGCACACAGTAACACTTAATAAATACTAAATAACAAAGACTAAATAAATAATATATACTATTGCTTTTACTACTAAGTACGTGTGTGGCATTCTTTTAAAGCAGCATGGATCGGCCTGAGAGTCAGAGGACTCAACTTTTCTGTGCCTCAGTTTTGTTATCTGTAAAATAAGGATTCCTCACCCGTTCTCCCTCTTAGTTGTATTTATTGAGTGTTTATGGTGTACAAAACACCATACTAAACGCTTAGGAGAGTACACTAGTGCTTAGAGCAGTGCTTTGCACATAAGCCCACTTTTTAGACTGTGAGCCCACTGTTGGGTAGGGACTGTCTCTATGTGATGCCAATTTGTACTTCCCAAGCGCTTAGTACAGTGCTCTGCACATAGTAAGCACTCAATAAATACGATTGATTGATTGATTGATTGATTAACAAATGCCATTATTATTATAACAATAAACAGACGCATTCCCTACCCACAATGAGATTACAGTCTACTTAGACTGTGAGCCCCATGAGGCATAGGGACTGTGTTCAACTTGATAAAATGGTTCCTATCCCAGTGCTTAGAACAGTGCTTGATGTGCAGTAAGCGTTTAACAAATACCACTGAAGACTGGAACAACTCCACAGCCTATAATAATAATAATGGCATTTATTAAGTGCTTACTATGTGCAAAGCACTGTTCTAAGCGCTGGGGAGGTTACAAGGTGAGCAGGTTGTCCCACGGGGGGCTCACAGTCAATCCCCATTTTACAGATGAGGGAACTGAGGCACAGAGAAGTTAGGTAACTTGCCCAAAGTCACACAGCTGACAACTGGAGGAGCCAGAATTTGAACCTATGACCACTGACTCCAAAGCCCATGCTCTTTCCACTTAGCGATGCTGCTTCTCTGCTTCTCTTCTCTATGTCCTATCGTCTGCACTCCAACTTTTAAAGTTTCAACAGGAAAAGCCATTTTTCAAATGGTTGTGCTCTCAAATCCGAGTAATTACGATATCTTTCCATGAACCTGCCTGGGGTTCACCTTAACTTAGTTTCTACTTCCTCCTCCTCATCCCACTCCGAAATCTGTTAAACAGTCTCGTGTCCATGGAGCACTCTTCTAAACAATTAAGCATACACATTCCCACCTTCCAGGAACTTGCTAGGACAAGCAGACCATATTCAGCCAGACCTGTAGACTATAAATGGGCATAAACATGCGGAGACCAGAGAGAAAGTTGGAATAAATGAATACCAGGTTTGCTGCATTATGGGCTGTTTGGGATATTATAGGTTGGGAAAGGAGGTTGTTTTTCTCCAAAGCTCAGGTAATGACAACTTACTTCCCTTATTTAGAAGGAGTTTCATGCAGAGTTGGTTCTAAATAGCCATGTGTGGGTGTAGGACAGTCTAAGGTCTGAGGGGTTCTGGCAAGGCTGGCTTGAGCACAGGTTTGCTTCTGAAGCATCCAAAGGCACTTAGCTCAGTGCTCTAGCACAGTGGAGAGAAGCCTTCAGCCTTAGGTACACAGTACTGTTAAGCCAACAAGCCCCGATTCCTCTGGAGTTAAATGAGACTTTTGTTTCCAGACTTCATCTCTGAGCATGGTCAAAAAGCCGAGATGCAGGGGCCAGAGGACAAGGCGGCCTTTAAGCGTGAAAAAATGTCCGGTCAGAGTTACTGATTCAGAAACATGTAGGGGTTTAGCAGAACAGCTCTAAGAATGAGGCTCGGGCAAGGAAGTGGAATAATGAGGTTGTAAATAAGCGGAGGAACAATCTCAGCCATTCTATAATGGGGCACGAGTGGAAGATGGCAAATGAAGGGCATTTTAGTATCTGTGGGATGTGCCGAGGGAAACGATGGACAAGAGAAGTTGGTACAGGGTTGGGAGGGGGCTGAAGGTTGGGTGAGGGAGTCCAGAGAGGAGAGAGAGAGAGAGAGAAGAAACAAGAAAGGTGAAAAGAGGGAAGAAAACAAAAATAGAGGCAGGGGAGGTCAAAGGAGCCAGCAGGCAGCTGCTGAAAATGGCAAGGTGAGGGGGAAGGTGAGGGCCATTTGGATGAGGAAGAGCGAGAGAGGGAAGAGGCATTGGAGAGAGGGAGGAAGGGAGCAGGGAAAGGAGGAGAAGGCCGAGCCCACGTCTGTTTGTGATTAGCAGGCCGCGCGATGCAGAATCAAGTAAACAGAAACTTACAAGCTCCCCTCTGAGGCAAAGCAGAAATCAGATGCTCTGTGATTAATAGTGGAGGGTTCAGGACATGACCACAAACTCTGCGTGTACTTTAAATTAGCTGAATTTTCCCAGTCCTCTTGCCAGAATGAGAGTGAGGGGTGGGGTCTGGGGGTGGAGGATGGAAAGCAAGGGGGGCGAGGGACCCGCCTGCAGTCCAGCAGTATGGAATTCTCCCTGACCAGGGCTGGTGGGACAGTGACGGGGCAATCAGTGACAGCCAGAGCCACAGACTGCATCCGAGAGAGAGGGACCCGCTGGGACCCCCTGAGCTGGGCTTCCTGGAACCCTATCTCGGCCTCCGGCTGCGCTGTGACAAGGACAGCGATAAGACAGCTGGCCACAGTTATCGGAACCCTACAGGACTCCTCGCTGCTGCTGCTGCCGCTGCTGTTGCTGCTTCTGGACTGGAGACCAGACCTAAGGTGGGTTGAGGGAGGTGGGCTATCGTTCGCGGCGATTCCTGGTGGCGGGGAGAGACTCAGTTTCTCCCCACCTATTCCCCCCATCCCCTGCCCGACACCAACCTGAATGGACAGTTGGTTTGCCTTTTCTGTCCTAAAAACTGATCCATCCATCCCCGGAGCTGTCATGGGGGGTGAAATCTGACACCTATTTGGAACAGAAGCAGAAGGACAAGAAGAAGAAGAGGGAGGAGAAGGAGAAGGCACAGCAGCAGGAGAAAGTGTCAGTGGCCACTCGGGTTTGCTCAATGGTGAATATGGATTTGTTTCTTTTTTGCGCTCACGTGAGCGTTCGGTTTGGCGCTGGAAATGAACTGGGTTTACATTGCAGCCTATGTTGGGATTAGGCCTGTTCCTCCTTGGAAGAGTTTTATAGAGGCAGAGATTATGCCACGGGAGGTCCGGATGGGTGGACGGGGGTGGCAGGCTCAGCCTCAGAATGTGAGTGGTGGTCTCGAGCAGGACAAATGGAAAGGGCAGGCCAGACCCCCTACCCCCCACCGCCTTTGCGATGATGTGGGGGGGAATGGAGCTTGGGGAGAGGCAGGAGGGAGACTGGACTGGACTGGAATGTCATTCCAACTCTTCTGGATTGAATGAAGAGTGTTTCATTTGTTGGCCAGTTGAAGGAGTGGCACAGAGTTTTCGACTGGGTCTCCTTCCAATCCAGTTCAGTTTTTCATAAAATCTGTTTCCAATCAGCCTGGCCCCAACTCCTTCTCCGGACAGAGAGGAGTTGTAAAACATACAGGGGCCATTCCGGCCCAGCTCCCGCAGGTTATTAATAATATCATTATGGAAGACTGTTTATACCAGGGCTCTTAAACCCGGGAGGGCCAAGGTTAGCTTAGATAAGACAGCTTATAGTGTCTCAGGCTGCACCTTGCTCTGGAAGCAGTCAGCTGATTTTATCCAGAAGGGGCCTGCTCTGGAGACGGAGCTGGGAAATGACCAGGAAAAGATGCTTGGTTCCAGGAGATGACACAGACTTCCAGAATCTGTTGCATGCTCTTCTAGCCATCCCAGAGCAAACCTCCTCAGGGAGAAGCAGCGAGGCCTAGTGAATAGAGCATGGGGCTGGGAGTCAGAGGACCCGGGTTCTAATCCCAGCTCCGCCACTTGTCTGTTGTGTGACCTTGGGCAAGTTACTTCACTTCTCTGGGCCTCAGTTTCCTCATAAATGAAATAGGGTTTCAAAACCTGTTCTCCCTCCCAGTTAGACAGGATCTGATTATCTTGTATTTCCTCCAGCGCTTAATAGAGTGCTTGGCACATAGTAAGCACTTAACAAATTCCACAATTATTATTAGTAGTACTTTGCACATAATAAGTGCCTAACAATCACAATGATTAATTATCACAGGGGGAGGGGGCATATGTTCAGAAAAGCATGGTCACATCCCAGAGTGCTGGCAAGGGTTACTAGATTATGCCTTTGGTTTGCTGGGAAAACTGCTTGGGGAGAGGGTTGGAAAGTGGAGGAAATGAGGGAGAGAGAGAGAGAAGGAGTGAGGGGAGGGGAGGAGAGGGGAGAGGAAAAGGGAAGGGGGCAAGAGTTGGGAGGGTTAAGGGGTGGTCTCTGCTCAGATGTGGGAGGTTATAGCCTGAGTTGGGGCTGGGAAGATGATGGAGTTGGTCATGAGGTTTACTTGAAGATGTTGGTGAAAAGTTCCACTGGCTCTCATTTCCCCAATTCTGTAATTAGCCCAGTGTTCTGTGGAGTTCATCTTTCCTACATATGTTTTATCTCCTTATTATTATATAATGCAATATAATGGGTCATATAAGTGCCAAATAACATCTTTCATCCCCCAAATCCCAAATTCCTCATTTGCCTTCACAATTTCCCTGTGAGCTATAAAGGGAGCAGCTTTGCCATTTTACACATGGCAAACAGCGGCAGGGGCCAGTCAATAGTTGGAGGAAGAGGTGACTTTTATCTTGTCTTCTGTATTCTAGGGGTCAGCGGTGGCTGGCTGCTAGAACAGTGAAACAGAAAGCCCACTGGTTTCTGTCTTACACTCCTGGTCTTTATTTTGCCACAGCATCAAAGGATGAAAAGTTCCATGAGCTACAATCTAAGAAACAGAAGGTTTCTGAAACTCTGACTCACTGGCTCAAGCTCCATTAGGTTTTAAGGTTGATTATTATTATTGTTGTTATTATAAATAATAATGAGAAATAATTGTATTTGTTAGGCATTTACTATAAGAAGCATCATGGGCTCATGAAAAAAGCACAGGTTTGGGAGTCAGAGGGCCTGGGCACTTGCTGCTGTGTGATCTTGGGCAAGTCACTTAACTTCTCTGGGCCTCAATTCCTTCATCTGCCAGATGGGGATTCTCCCTGTTACTTAGACTGTGAGCTCCATTGTACTATCCCAGTGTTTAGTACAATGTTTGACACATAGCAAGCCCTTATCATATACCACAATTATTATTATATCCCGAACACTACACTGAACACTGGGGTACATACCAGATAATTAAGTCAGACACAGTCCCTGTCCCATATGGGCTCGCAGTCTAAGGAGGAGGAAGACCAGTTATTTAATCCCCATTTTACAGAAGAGGAAACTAAGGCTCAGAAAAGTTTAGCGATTGTCCAAGGTCCCACAACAGGTAAGTGATGGAACTGGGATTAGAACCCCGGTCTCCTGATTCCCAGGCCTCTGTTCTTTCCTTTAGGCCACACTACATCCAGGAAGTGTTGGAACACACACGGTATTTGATTTTTCATTTCACTTTTTCTTCATCATTTTGGTATAAGAGATTCAATTTAGAGGACTGTACAAGGCTCTAGGGGGAGTCCCAGAGGAAGAACATGTTATGTCATGGGAACAAACTTAAGATCTCAAAAAGGCCAGAACATTTTGTCCATCCAGAGCAGTAGTATTCTGCCTCTGAGGGTGTCAACTGGCTGCTTACAGAAACTCCTTGTCATCCAGCTAAACAGTTACAGATGAACTGATGCCCCCAAATTTCCTTATGGTTTCTCTAGGCTGTTCTTCCCTGAATTTTTTTAATGGTATTTGTTAAGCACTTATTATGTGTCAGGCACTATACTAAGCACTGGGCTAGCTTCAAACCAATCAGGTTGGGTACAGTCCATGTCCCACATGGGGTTCACAGTCTTAATCCTCATTTTTGCAGTTGAGGAAACTGAGGCACAGAGCAGCCAAGTGACTTGCCTAGGATCACACAGCAGACAAGTGGCAGAGCTGGGTTTAGAACCCAGGTCCTTCTGACTCCCACGCCCGGTCTCTATCCATTAGGCTATCCTGCTTCTGTATGAATTTATCCAAATCTTTCTTGAGTCAAGAGTAGTTTACATCTGATGGGGTTGAGTACTTGCACTTGTAGAAGTAGTAGTAGTACTGTAGTAGTAGAGATAGTATTTTTGGAGGTCCCATTGGGTGTCCTTGTCTTTTTGTGCACACCACCCCACTCCACAAACTCTCCCTCCAGTTTCCCATTACTTTCCGCATCAAGCAGAAACTTCTGACTATTGGCTTTAAGGCCTTCAGTTGACTTTCTCTCCCCACTACTGATCCTCGCTGCTCTCCCACCACACCCCAGCTCACACTCTTCTCTCCTCTCCAGCTCACCTATTCATTGTCTAATTCTCATCTCTCAAGTCTGTTGCCTCCTACCCCTTCTTCCTTCCTGGAACTCTCTCTCCCCTTCAAATCCCTTCTGAAATCCCACATCCTCCAGGAGGTCTTCCCCAATTTTTTTCTCCTCTCCCAGGTCCCAAATCCCCCAGACTCCCACCTTGGCACTTCTGCCCCAACCAACAACTGTAGCACTTCTCATTCAATCGTATTTATTGAGTGCTTACTGTGTGCAGAGCACTGTACTGAGCACTTGGGAAGTACAGGTTGGCAACATTTAGAGACGGTCCCTACCCAACAGTGGGCTCACAGTCTAGAAGGGGGAGACAGAGAACAAAACTAAACATATTAACAAAATAAAATAAATAGAATATGTACAAGTAAAATAGAGTAATAAATACGTACCTATCAACTTACATACCGAACTACTGAAGCATTTACTCTCTTCCCACGTCTGTCTTTCCATTCTCTTTTTCCCTCCTATCTGTCATCATTTTCTTTCTCCCTCGTTGGATTTGTCAGCACCGTGAGGATGGCGACTGTATCGTGATTTGTCAGCACGGTGAGGATGGGGACTGTATCATGATTTGTCAGCACTGTGAGGATGGGGATTGTATCGTCTAATACTATTGTGCTCTCCCTAGAACTTAGTTCAGTGCTCAGCACAGGAGCTCAAATGATTCTATTGATTGATGGACTAAGGCTAAGTTATTTCTTTTTATCTTTAGACTGTGTACACTCCTTGTGGGCAGGGATAGTGTCTCCTCCACTAGGCTCGTGGGCAGAGAGCCTGTCTATCAACGCAGTTATATTGTATTCCCTCAAATGCTTAGTACAGTGTTCTGCACACAGTAAATGTTCAACAAATACCATTGACGGATTGACTTTCTGAGTGCTTAGATCAGTGCCCTGCACACAGCAGGTGCTCAATAATAATAATAATGATGGCATCTGTTAAGCGCTTACTATGTGCAAAGCACTGTTCTAAGCGCTGGGGAGGGTACAAGGTGATCAGGTTGTCCCACGTGGGGCTCACAGTTTTAATCCCCACTTTACAGATGAGGGAACTGAAGCACAGAGAAGTTGAGTGACTTGCCCAAAATCACACAGCGGACAATTAATGATGGCATTTGTTAAGCGCTTACTATGTGCGAAGCACTGTTCTAAGCACTGGGGGGATACAAGGTAATCAGGTTGTCCCACGTGGGGCTCAGTCTTAATCCCCATTTTACAGATGAGGTAACTGAGGCCCAGAGAAGTTAAGTGATTTGCCTAAAGTCACACAGCTGACAATTGGCAGAGCCGGGATTTGAACCCATGACCTCTGACTCCCAAGCCCGGGCTCCTTCCACTAAGCCACACTGCTTCTCAATAAATACCACTGATTGATTGAACAACTGATTTTTACCACAACATAGTGTCTCCCCTTCTAGACTGTAAATTCACTGTGGGCAGGGAATGTGTCCATTTATTGTAATATTGTACTCTCCAAAGCGCTTAGCATAGTGCTCTGCACACAATAAGTGCTCAATAAATAGGACTGAGTGGAAGACCAATCCCTTTCAGTCAGTATTCCCACCCCTCTGGGTGTCTGGGAGTTTGTTTTCTTGCTCCCATAAAGGCAGCTAGGTGGTGATGACCAACTTGTACTTCCCAAGCGCTTACTACAGTGCTCTGCACACAGTAAGCGCTCAATAAATACGATTGAATGAATGATTGACTGAGAGCTGTAGAGGCGCAGGCCAGACAGTAACAGGCTAGCTGGGAGGGAGTCCCACACAGGCAGTAGCCTTCTCATAAATCAAAATCCAGAGACTTGACAGCCTGAAAACCGGCCTCATGTTCAAGGTCAGTGAGTTCTTTGCAGCTAATTGGAATGTTAACGGCCTTTCGGTGGGTCCCTTCTTCCGGAAGAGGCTGAGCTAGCTAGGCAGGGAGCCTTTCTTTTTTTTTTTCAGTGGTATTTGCCAAGCGCTTACTGTGTGTCAAGTGCTGTTCTGAAGGCTGGGGTAGAGACAAGTTAATCAGGTCGGACACAGTCCCTGTTCCTCATGGGGTTCAGAGTCTAAGCAGGAGGGAGGACCGGGATTGAATCCCCATTTTACAGATGAGGTAAATGAGGCCCAGAGAATAAAAATAATAATAATGGCATTTATTAAACGCTTAGAATGCACAAAGCACTGTTCTAAGTACTGGGAAGGTTAAAAGGTGATCAGGCTGTCCCACGGGGGGGCTCACAGTCTTAATCTCCAATTTACAGAGGAGGCAACTGAGGCACAGAGAAGTGAAGTGACTTGCCCAAAGTCACACAGCTGACAAGTGGTGGAGTCAGGATTTGAACCCATGACCTCTGACTCCAAAGCCCGGGCTCTTTCCACGCTAAGCCACACTGCTTCTCTAGAGAAGTGAAGTGACTTGCCCAAGGTCACACAGCAGATAAGTGGCAGAGCTGGGATTAGAACTCAGGTCCTCTGGCTTCCAGGCCTAGGGTTTAACCGCTGGATCATGCTGTTTCCCTTGATTGCTGGAATTCTTCATCTCCTTTTAGGGGAAGGGCATGAGGCCAGAAGATTCCAAGGAATGAGCAGGTAACATGTTCTGGTGAAGGGAGCAAATCCTTCTCTGGCAATCAGTGAGGGGAAGAATTCCTAAGGGATCCGTGGACTTCCCGAAGCCCCCTGGCTCTACTCAGCCAGCTTCCTCATCCCTCACCTCCAGGACATGGGCATCCTCCTGACACCATTCATTCATTCATTCATTCAATCGTATTTGTTGAGCGCTTACTGTGTGCAGAGCATTGTACTAAGCGCTTGGGACGTACAAGTTGTCAACATATAGAGACGGTCCCTACCCAACAACGGGCTCACAGTCTAGAAGGGGGAGACAGACAACAAAACAAAACATGTGGACAGGTGTCAAGTCGTCAGAACAAATAGAATTAAAGCAAAATGCACATCATGTGCATACATAGTAAATATGTACAAGTAAAATAAATAGAGTAATAAATCTGTAAAAACATATATACAGAAGTTGTGGGGAGGGGAAGGAGGTAGGGCGGGGGGATGGGGAGGAGGAGAGGAAAAAGGGGGCTCAATCTGGGAAGGCCTCTTGGAGGAGGTGAGCTCTCAGTAGGGCTTTGAAGGGAGGAAGAGAGCTAGCTTGGCGGATGTGTGGAGGGAGGGCATTCCAGGCCAGGGGGAGGACGTGGGCCGGGGGTTGACGGTGGGACAGGAGAGAACGAGGCCCATTGAGGTACAGAACCCACCCTGACCCTTGCTCCAGAAGTGACCTGTGAAGGGAGAAGCAATATGGCATAGAGGAAAGTGCGCGGACCTGAGAGTTAGAGGAC
This sequence comes from Tachyglossus aculeatus, assembly GCF_015852505.1. NCBI lineage: Eukaryota > Metazoa > Chordata > Mammalia > Monotremata > Tachyglossidae > Tachyglossus > Tachyglossus aculeatus. The sequence continues at coordinate 10,394,936 of NC_052073.1, read as the reverse complement.
TTGGTTTCCAATCCTGGCTCCGCCACTTGTCTGCTGTGTGACCTTGGCCAAGTCACTTCACTCCTCTGGGCCTCAGTTACCTCATTTGTGAAATGGGGATTAAGACTGTGAGCTCTATGTGTGACGAGGACTGTGTCCAACCTGATCAGCTTGTATAGTACAGTGCCTGGCACATAGTAAAAGCTTAACAAATACCAATTATTATTATTGTTAGGATAGAGAAGCATAAATTCGATATAAACCTTCAAATAAATAGACCAGCACCACAGTGAGTTGAGGGGCAGGTATGGAGATAATCATAATAACAATAATAATGATGGTATTTGTTAAGTGTTTACTATGTGCAAAGCACAAGGAGATCAAATGTATTGAGAAGAGGAGCTATTTGAACTCGAGGAGACTTGACTTGAGGTCATAGGAAGAGTCTCCTTTTCAGGTTCCATGGGTTCCAAAGCATTTAAAAAACCACAACCTCAGGAAGTTTGCTATCACGGAGATGCAGCTGCTTCTGGGGTGGAACTGAATGACTGTTGAACAATTGCATAATAAGAGCACAGACCCATTTAGGGTAGAAAATGAGAACATCAGGTTCCAATACCAGTTCGGGGGAAGTTTAAGCCTCAGGGGGTTGGACCCAGCAGCTGGCTGATTGCAAAATGTGTGGTGATTTTGGCTGGAGAGGTCAGGAAACTCTTCCTTGTCTTCTCCAGGAGAGCACCCCCTCAACACAAATGCGTCTGGAACACCTATTCTAGAGGACAGTTATTTATTCCTTGGAATAAACAATATTTATGCTTTTGAGAAAAGAATTCCATTCCTGTTGTCAATTAGTTCTGCATGAGTGCAGTTTTTTCGGCATCAGTGTGAAGCTGTGCATGTTACTGATTATTCTTTGGGAAAAAAAGGGGATTTTTGCCTCTCTTCTCTGCATCATAGAGCAGGCTGGTGATTCTCAAAATTTCTTGGGAGTTGTTTAGTTTTCCTTGTCCCTGTTCTAGGAAATGCTATAAAAATAATCCACAGACCCTGATTACTGTAAATGACAGCAGAGATCTACAGGATCTTTTGCAGGCTTACTTAACGAGATCGGATTCAGAGAACTAAAGCAGCAGGTAAGTGAATCAGTCAACTGTCTTTATTGAGTGCTTGCTGTTTGCAGGGCATTATACTAAGTGCTTGGGAGAGTTCAGTGCAATTATATAACAGACATAATCCCTGCCCACAATGAGTTTACAGTCTAGAGGGGAAGACAGACATTAATATAAATAAATAAATTACAGATCTGAACATAAGTGCTGTGGGGCTGGAAGAGGGGATGAATAAAGGGAGTAAGTCAGGGTGATGCAGAAGGGAGTGGGAGAAGGGGAAAGGAGGACTTAGGGGAGGCCTCTTGAGGAGACGTGTCTTCAATAAGGCTTTGAAGGTGGGGAGAGTAACTGTCTGACAGATATGAGAATGGAAAGAGCCCGGGCTTGGGAGTCAGAGGTCATGGGTTCAAATCCTGACTCCACCACTTGTCAGGTTTGTGAACTTAACTTCTCTGTGCCTCAGTTACTTCATCTATAAAATGGGGATTAAGACTGTGAGCCCCATGTGGGCCAACCTGATCACCTTGTATCCCCCAGCACTTAGATGCCCCAGTGTGTTGCTTAACAAATACCATTATTATTATTATTATTGTATGAAAAGAGGGTGTTCCAGGCCAGAGGCAGGATGTGGGCAAGAGGTTGGCAAAGAGGTAATAATAATAATAATGATGATATTTGTTAAGCATTTACTATGTGCCAGGCACTGTTCTAAATTCTGGGGTAGATACAAGGTAATCAAGTTGTCCCCAGTGGGGCTCAAAGTCTTAATCCCCATTTTACAGAGGCACAGAGAGGTGAAGTGACTTGCTCAAAGTCACACAGTTGACAAGAGGCAGAGCCGGGATTAGAGCCGGGTCATGGGATTAGAACCCATGACCTCTGACTCCCAAGCTCATGCTCTTTCCAGTAAGCCACACTGCTCCTTAGATGAGGAGATTATCATAATTATCAACATGATCATCATTATTAGGAGATTATCAGATGAGAAGATGAGGAGATCCTCAGATGAATAGATGAGATGGAGGTACAGTGAGTAAATTGGCATCAGAGGAGCAGCAGGTAAGTGGCTTCTAATTCCACCTGCCCAGAGCAGAAGGAGCAAGAAAGAGCTAAAGGATTGACTCTGTGTTTTCTTCCTACTCCAAAGGCCTGGGCTAAAGCAGAGGAATGTCTTTAACCTTTTTTTTTCCCACTCTTTCTTTTTCCACTGCAACTATTCTTTTGACCAGGCTTGGCTAGAAAGGGTTCTGGGAGAGGGGAACTTAACAGTCAATGCAGAGTAAGTCAGTGCTTTCTGCACTTTTAATAGTTCGATTTGGAGGTAAGCAAATATGTCCCATCTCCTTCGTAATTTTGGGGGTGCATCAAATTGATATTATAATGAAAAATCTTTCAGCGGCAACATGGCCTCTTGGAAAGAGCCTTGGCTGAGAGCCAGGAGACCGAGGTTCTCTTCCCAGCTCTACCACCAGGCTGCTGTGTGACTTTGGGAATTCACTTAACCACTCTCAAGTCATTTCACTTCTCTGGTCCTCAGTTCCCTCATCTGCAAAATGGGGATTCCATAACCTTCGAATCCCATAAACTTCCATAAACCTTCGAAGTTCCATATACTTCGACTGTGAGCCCCTTGTGGGACCTGATTATCTTCTATCAACCCCAGTGCTTAGTACAGTGCTTGGCACATGCTATAATTACAATTACCTCTTTCCCCCACAAGTGAACAAGCCTCAGACATCAGCCGGTGAAGGACCTCATCGGCAGGGCCACGGTTACCCAGAATGGAGCTCACCTGACGTGTCAGTCAGTCAGTCATATTTATTGAGCTTTCACTGTGCTCAGAGCACTGTTTTAAGGACTTGAGACAGAACAATAGTATAACAAACAGACACATTCCCTGCCCACAAGAGCTTACAGTCTAGAGGGGGAGACAGACATGAATATAAATAAAGAAATTACAGATACATAAGTAAGTCCTGTGAGGCTGGGAGGAGGGATGAGTAAAGGGAGTGAGTCAGAGTGATGTAAAAGGGAGTTGGAGAAGAGGGCTTAGTCAAGGAAGGCCTCTTGGAGGAGATGTGCCTTCAAGCTGTGCCACATCTGACTTTGGCCAGCTATCCCCCACCAGAACAGGAAGACGTGAGGCAGGTGGGTTAGGTAAATACAGTAGGATTCATTCAGTCATTCATTCAATTGTATTTACTGAGCACTTACTGTGTGCAAAGCACTGTTCTAAGTGATTGGGAGAATCCAAAATAATAAACAGACTCATTTCCTGCCCCACAGCAAGCTTACAGTCTAGCGGGGGAGACAGACATTAATATAAGTAAATAAATTACAGATTGTACATAAGTGCTGTGGGGTTGGGATGGGGAACGAGTAAAGGGAGCAAGTCAGGGCATTGTGGAAGGGAGTGGGAGAAGAGGTAGCCCTCTCCTGGGCCCTACATAATAATAATAATGGCATTTTATTAAGCACTTACTATGTGCAAAGCACTGTTCTAAGCGCTGGGGAGGTTACAAGGTGATCAGGTTGTCCCACGTGGGGCTCACAGTCTTAATCTCCATTTTACAGATGAGGTAACTGAGGCACAGAGAAGTTAAGTGACTTGCCCAAAGTCACACAGCTGACAATTGGCGGAGCCGGGGTTTGAACCCATGACCTCTGACACCAAAGCCCGTGCTCTTTTCCACTGAGCCACACTACATTCCAGGCAGGGAGCCAGCAACCCCAAGCAGGCAAAATAGAGTCAGCTGGGTCCGGAGCCAGTGCTCAGGATTAGGTGCCAGGAACCTAAAATTCAAATTATCACTCCACCCCAGAGTTCCTGGCTACCCAGGGATAAATCACTGCCCCTTGTGACCCTGAGAGACTAAACATAACCCATTCACATGGCGAAAGGGTGGGTGACAGGGTGTTCATTGGTGTCCACAATGCTCTTTGTCATCTGGAAGTACCAAACTGGGTGAATGCTGATTGGAGAGGCTAGGAGGAAAAGAAAGATGGGCTCTCAGGGTTCCTCCATTTAATTAGCCAAATTCATCAATAATATTTATTGAGCAGTCTCTGTGGCAGTCTGCTGTACTAAGGGCTCTGGAGAGTACCATCCATTTGGTACAGGTATTTCGAAAATCCCAAAAAGCCATGAACCAGCTTCTTTCCTGATTGTTTTCACCTTTCTTGCTCTTCTTCGATTCACTAGCCTCCATTTCTTGGCTGCTCATAATTACAGTGATCAGACATCTTGCTCTAGGAGAGAGAGTCACCTATTTGTGGGTTCCATCACTTCACTTGAAAGACCCAGGGCAGTTAATTACTATACTACTCCTACTAATAATAATTGTAGTACTTGTTAAGCTCTTCCTAAGCAAGGTACTTGTACCAAGTGCTGAGTTGGATGCAAGCAAATTGGGTTGGACACAGTCCCTGTTCCATGTGGGGCCCACACTCTCAATTCCCATTTTACCTATGAAGTAACTGAGGGACTGAGAAGTGAAGTCACTCACCCAAGGTCACACAGCAGACAAGTGACGGAGTTGGGATTAGAATCCGTGTCGTTCTGACACCCTGGCCTATGCTGTATCCACTATACCACATCAGCTCTACAATCAATTTCTCCTCACAGGTTTTCGGTCTCAGGGTCGGGGTTCGTTCATCATTCTTAGTGGACAACTTGTGGCAGCCCCTCTCGCGTTGAAATGGGTCTGAAGGTAGACTTCCATCTTGCGTTGGTGAGGCAGGAAGCAGTGAGGCTCTGAAATAAATTGGATCCACTGAGGTCAGCTTTCAGATGGGATGATGGGGTGATGGGAGGAGACCACTTAGCTGCTTTGACAGTTCCCCTCTTTAGCTTCTGATCTTCCTCCTTCTCCTCCTTCCCCTCTTCCTCCTTTTTGGCAGTTGCCCTAACTGGCATTGCTACCCTCACTACCCCTGCAGCTGAGCTGATCCAACCTGGAGCCTTGCACACAGTAAGAGCTCAATAAATATGATTGAATGAGTGAACGAAAGAATGAATACTAATTATTATTGTGGTGTTTATTGGTTACTGTGTACTAGATTCTGGGTAGATTCAAGATGATCAGATCAGACAAAATCAATCAATGCAGTGCAGAATACCGTACTGAGTGCTTGGGAGAGTACAGTGTAACAGAGTTGGTAGACACTTTCCCTGTCCACAAGGAGCTTTTAATCTAGAGGGGGAGACAGACAATAATATAAGTAAATTATGGATATGTAGGTTAGTGCTGTGGGGCTGAGGGTGGGGTGAATAAAAGGGGCAAATCCAAGGCAAGGGTGATGCAGAAGGATAATAATAATAACGATGGCATTTGTTAAGCACTTACTATGTGCGAAGCACTGGTGGGGATACAAGGTGATCGGGTTGTCCCACGTGGGGCTCACAGACTTAATCCCCATTTAAAGATGAGGTAACTGAGGCTTAGAGAAGTTAAGTGACTTGCCCAAGGTCACACAGCAGACATGTGGCGGAGTTGGGATTAGAACCCATGACCTCTGACTCCCAAGCCAGTGCTCTTTCCACTGAGCCACGTGGGAGAGGAGGAAATGAGGGCTTAGTTGGGGAAGGCCTCCTGGAGGATAATAAGGTTTTAAAGGAGGGGAGAGTTATTAGCTATGAAGCAGGGACACAGTCCCTGTCCCACATGGGACTCACAATCTAAGAGGCAGGAAGAGCAGGTATTTTGTCTTGATTTTAAGATGAGGAAACTGAGGCCCAGAGAGGGTAAGTGACTTGCCCAAGGTCACCCAGCAGGCCAGTGACAGAGCTGGAACAAGAACCCAGGTGTCCTGACTCCCAATTTGGTGTTCTTTCCCCTGGGCTGGCGGGGAGGTTACTATTTCCCAACCTGAGTCATTTTTGCCAACTCCCTCCCCCTGTCCCAGATTGGTTTGGTCTTCGCAGGGCCACTCTGGGGCCAATATGGTTTTCGTCCGGGTAGTGGAGAGGGCAACCTTAGCAGAAGTGATCTACCCGGGGCCGGGTCACTGCTGCAGGCTCCCCCGGCTCCCTCCGTCCATGGCTGCGGTGGTCATACTGGGCAGTGGTTCCGTATCTAGCGAGGGCCTCTTGTCATACACAGCCACCCGTTGACAGGCCAGTCAAGAAGATTGAACACCACTCTGTGCAAAACCATGTGCTAGGTGCTGAAGGGGTTAATCAGGAAGACAAGAGATACCCGTGCTGTTGAGGAGCTTATGGAGGGCATGGAAGTGTGCCTCACAGAGGACAGGATTGTCTGAGGGACTAAGCAGTTTTGGCAATGTCTAGCTGCTCAGCAACTTGCCCATTTTCCATGCCAGCGTGACTCAACGATATCCTGGGTAACGGAGGTCCACAGACCAACCAGAAACCCGATTTTAAGCCAGAGTGCGGGCCAAATCCGAATTGGAGCCTTAGGGGTCCGGTGCCAGGAAAATCAGAGCCCAGTCGGGATGATATTCAAAAAGCAATCTAAAGTGTTTTTACATTTCACGTTCTGTCAATCCACCATTATCATGGACTCTGCTTCTTTTCAAAGCAGGGCTGCACAATAGGTGCTAAAACATCTTTAAATGGACAGTTTGTTGCAAATTGTGAAGAAAAAGTCATTTAGGATGAAATTTCAATTTAGTATGAAAAATTATGAAGTGAGGGAAAAATTGGAGCAGGGAGGGTTCCAGGAATTAGGGACCCCGTGTGTCTGTTCTGCTGATACTTTTACAACCTCACCCTGCAAACCTTTCCCTAAAGGCAAGGGCAGTTTGCATATTCGCTCCTTTCCTTTCTCAAGCCCACACTCTGGAAATTTTGCCATCAGGCAGCATCATGGAAGAAAAGTGGCAAGAACTGTGGTATTTATTAAGCGCTTACTTTGAGCTAAGCACTGTAGTAAGTTTTGGGGTAGATACAGGACAATCAATCAATGGTATTTATTGAATGTTTACTGTCTGCAGAGCTCTGTACTAAGTGCTTGCGAAAGTACCGCACAACCAAGCAGTGGACGGGATCCTTACCCACAAGGAATTTACAATCTGCGGGAGAATCAGATCAGACACAGTCCCAGTCCTAATGGGAAAGGGAGTGCAGGTTTTGAATCCCCATTTTACAGATGAAGAAGCTGAGGCTCAGGAACGTTAAATGATTTGCCCATGGCAGCGAACTAGCCGAGCCAGGATTAGAACCCAGGTCTTCCGACTCCTCGGGCTGTGCTCTATCCATTAGGCCATGCTGGGAAGGGAGGTGAGAATGGGATCTGCAGTTAGAAAATGTAAAAATCAACCCCTCAGTAATCAGGGTTGGCTGCTCTTTGCAGCCACGGTTATATAGGCTGGTCCCCGTTATTTTCCTCAGATCCACCACTGGACATTTTGCCCCAGGGACAGTCGAATATTGGAGAATTAGAAAAGTCAGGATCTTTACAGTGGCTAATTGGAAATTGCGTTTATATTTTCACAGCTGACTCGTGCTCCTTGCACACGTCCCCGTGAGCCTAGATGGCAGGCGTGTGCGAGCATTTGCACAACTGGGTACATTTTCAGGCTCTCCATCTGGTAGCATTTTGGGATTTCTCTTTTTAGGGACCGCCCAGAGTACAGGGCTCCATTAAAACATGATTTACTTTCCACGGAGACACTGTCATTAAATCTCAGAAAAACACTTTTTCCCTCTGGAAAAGTGACTCACTTGGCTGGGTCAGAAAATCCTTAATTGGGGAAACCATTTCATATGAAGTTGCTTCTTGGAAAGTTGAAAAAAAGAGAAAGAAATAAACATATTTGTGACTTTATGAAGTTACACGAAACTTGACACTAACAAATACAGGCAAACTCCAGGGAAGGTACAGAGAATTATATTTTAATTCTAGCATAGCACAGGTGAGGAAATAGCTTGCTTAGCACTTTGGGGAGTCTTACAATGGGAATCACCAAAAGCCTGTATGAAGCACCATGGCCTAGTGGATAGAGCACAGATTTGGGAATCAGGAAGATGGGTTCTAATCCCGACTCCACCATTTGTCTGCTGTGTGACCTTGGGTAAGTCACCTCACTTCTCTGTGCATCAGTTACCTCATCTCTAAGATGGGGATTAAGACTGTGAGCCCCATGTGGGACAAGGACTGTGTCCAACCAGATTTGCTTGTATCTACCCCAACACTTAGTTCAGTGCCTGGCACATAGTAAGTGTTTAACAAATACCACTGTTATTATTATTATTGTAAGAACATTATGATTTCTCACCAAGACCTGGGTCTCTCCTGGAACCAGAAGATCATATTCATTCAATTTAATTTACTGAGTGCTTACTGTGTGCAGAGCAGTGAGCAGAGAGGAGTGGTCTCCATTCAGGGCTGCTACCTCCAAATTTAAAACATTTAAATCGTATTAGTTTGAGAGCCTCTAAAGGGCAGTCAGTCAATCGGTCATATTTATTGAGTGCTTGCTGTGTGTGGAGCACTGTACTAAGAGCTTGGGAGAGCATAATATAATAGAGTTGGTAGACACATTCCCTGCCCCGTAATGAGCTTACAGTCTAGAGGGCAGGGGCCGGTAGATAGAATTGCTTTGTAGCAAACTCAGTGCAGTGCCTTGCCCAGATACATTTTATTCATTCATTCATTCAATTATATTTATTGAGCGCTTACTGTGCGCAGAGCACTGGACTAAGCACTTGGAAAATACAAGTCGGCAACATATAGAGATGGTCCCTACCCAATGGCAATGTGGTTTAGTGGAAAGAGCATGGACCTGGGAATCAGAGGATCTGGGTTCTAATCCTCACTCTGCCAGTGGCCTGCTGTGTTGACTTGGGCAAGTCACTTAACTTCTCTATCCCTCAGTTACATCAGCTGTAAAATGGGGATTCAATGCCTGTTCAGCCTACTTAGACTAGGAGCCCTCTGTTTGACAGGGTCTGTGTCCGGCCTGATTGACTTGAATCTATCCCAGTGCTTAGAACAGTGCAGGACCCATAGGAACGGCTTAACAAATACAACGATGATGATAATGATAATAGCAATAATAATAATAACACTTGGAAATGGTGTTTTGAAATAGGCATCTTAAATGCCTGAGCAGCTGCTGAATTCAATCCCTGTCAGTGATCATCCTGTGAATAATAGTGATAATAATGATGGCATTTGTTAAGTGCTTACTATATATGAATCACTGTTCTAAGCGCTGGGGGGTGGGGGGATACAAGGTGATCAGGTTGTCCCACGTGGGGCTCACAGTCTTAATCCCCATTTTACATATAAGGGAACTGAGGCACAGAGAAGTTAAATGACTTGCCCAAACTCACACAGCTGACAAGCGAATGGAAATTGATTACTAAACTTGCCTTAGCTGAGCAGGAGAGGGGTACAGAAGACTCCTCAGGGGAACAGAATGAAGAGCTTCTAATTCTGGCTCCATCTCTTGTCAGTTGTGTGAACTTGGGCAAACCACTTAACTTCTCTGTACCTCAGTTTCCTCATCTGTAAAGTGGAGATTAAGACTGTGAGCTCCACCTGGGACAACCTGATTACCTTGTATCTATCCCAGTGCTTAGAACTGCTCATGGAACATAATAAGTGCTTAACAAATACCATCATCATCATTTTTATAGCGTTCCTCATACCATAAGCTTTCAGTGCACACCACTGATTGAATGATTGGTGACATGTAGGAAACGCATGGAGCAGAGGAAGTTGAATCCTCAGGGTCAGAAAATCGAACCACAAAGTAAAACCGGGGAATGGAGGACTTTATGTAATAATGCCTGTTTACATGATGGGGAGAGAGAAGGAAGGTTCTCCCGTGAAAAATAACCACAAGTAGACCTTGACTCCTCCTTTCTGCTCATGGAGACGCAGAGCAAAGAAGGCCCTCCCTTTAAAATCCCCAGTCACCATTGTTCTTAACTGGGTGAGTAGAAGAGTTTGTCTTGGGGTGGCGTTTTAGTCCTTTGCTTCCTCCCTGGCGGCAAAGCGGTTTTGGAATGTTGGACCTGAGTTCATTCACTCATTTTTTAGATTATGTATGCCGGTGACACACACTCACACGCGCATGCGATCATCCACACAAGTTTTCCATTTCATATTGCCATGGCTTGGCTGGCTTCAGGATGTAATAGAACTTCATTTCTTTTGTAATAAAAGTTGTGGATCGTACACGAGGTAGGACAATTTCCCAAGCGGAAAGCCACGTGGCCCCTTCAAGCCCAAAGATGGTGAGGGGGAGGTACGTAGGTGGCCGGGGGGCAAGGAGGGAGGCTGCCGCTGTTCTCGGATGTGTGCCCAGGTACAGAGCGTGTCCTGGTTCCCTTCTCCAGGGTCAGCTGAGTTCTGGACACTCGCTGGCCAGGCTCCAGGGCTGTGCTGCCTGGGTCCCTCGGCAGGGCCTCTGGCTGCTGAGCCCTGGCTCTGGTATTCTGTCACGGGGTCAGTTGCTCTGGCTCTCGGATGATGTGGCTATCAGTTTGTTTGTCTTTGCAGTGCCAAAACAACCCAGCTTTCGGCTCACAGCGGTCCCACCAGAAACCTAATCCAGGAGGACATGACAGCCAGAGCCCAGCAGGAGGTCAGGGGAATGCTGAGCCCCTAGGATTTCACTTTTTAAATGCCTGGGTTCGGGCTGGCTTGGGAGAAAGAGCCTGCCTATGCAAACCCAGATCCTTGAGCGGATGCCCTGAGGAGTCCTGGAAGATTCCTCTCTGAGTTGGTCTACCTGTAGTGCATTCTCACCGGCCAGCTGGCTTCCGGCAGGCTTCCCAGGGCTCACAGATGTAGAGTCCAGCTCCCCGCTACCCCGGGGCAAAACTTGGACTTTATGTTGCAGGTTTTCTTCTGGAATTTTCCTCCCTTCCTTTCCCCTTTGGCCCTTCTCCCTTCCCCTCACTTCTCTTTTGTTCCCTTCCTTCCTCTCACCTCCCCTCCTCTCCCTCACCCCCTTTCCCTTCTTCTCCCCTCTGTCGTCCCTTCTCTCCTGTCTCCCTTCCCCCTCCCCACCCCTTCCACTTTCCTGTCCTTTCTTTTTCCTTTTTTATGGTATTTGTTAAGCATAGTGCCAGACTGTTCAAAGTGCTGGGGTAGATTCAAGCTAATCAGGTTGGACACTGTCCCTGACCCACCTGGGGCTCACAGTCTTACTCCCCATTTTACAGATGAAGTAACTGAGGTCCAGAAAAGGGAAGTGACTTGCCCAAGATCACACAGCTGACCGTGGTGGAGCTGGGATTAAAAGCCAGGTCCTTCTGACTCCCAGTCCTGTGCTCTATCCACCACCACGCTGCTTCTGACATTTTCCTAGGAATCGATCAATCAACTAATCGACGGTATTTATTGAGTGTTAACTGTGTGCACAGCACTGAACTAAGAGCTTGGGGGACTGCTATACAACAGAGCTGGTAGAAACGATCCCTGCGCATAAGACGCAGCATGGCTCAATGGAAAGAGACCGGGCTTTGGAGTCAGAGGTCATGGTTTCAAATCCCGGCTCTGCCAATTGTCAGCTGTGTGACTTTGGGCAAATCACCTAACTTCTCTATGCCTCAGTTACCTCATCTGGAAAATGGGGATTAAGACTGTGAGCCCCCCTGTGGGACAACCTGATCACCTTGTATTAACCCCAGCGCTTATAGAACAGTGCTTTGCACATAGTAAGTGCTTAATAAATGCCATTATTATTATTATTATTATTATAAGACATTTACAGTGTAGAAAGAGCTGACAATCTAGAGGGGACCAGAGAGACCAGAGGAGACCAGAGGCAGGAATGAGCTAAAGTAATGGCTCTAAAACTGTATTTCTCTATAGTATTTACTGAACACTTACTGTGCACAGAGCAGTATTTGGGCGAGTACAATAAAGTGGAGTTTGTAGACGGCTTCCCTGTCCACAAGGAGCTTACAGTCTAGAAGGGAAGTCTAATGGGGAGCCCACACGTTAACTGCAATCTCTGTGAATGAAGAGAACGGGATTCTTAACAGCCCTTCTCCCTGCATTTCATCCCAAGAAGAAAAACTGCACATTATTATTATTTTGGCATGTGGTTCATTCATTCAATCATATTTATTGAGCGCTTACTGTGTGCAGAGCACTGTACTAAGTGCTTGGGAAGTACAAGGTTGTTGGAGAGGAGTGGCGGGATATGGGAGGTCATGGGAACTCTTAGGGAGTCTCAGGTGGAAAAAATATGTGAGCCATGCACTGTGAAACTCAATGATGGTGATTAAATTCTGCTCCAGGTAACCCATCAGCAGATCTCTGGAAAGTTTACTACTTAACAACAGTGTATTCATTTTTAACAAGCCCTGCATTATTTCAATATTTTCATACCAGGAAGAAGGGTCCCTAATCAAACAAAGCAGTCCCATTATAAATTGGCCTGGGAGAACCGGTTTTCCTCAATTTAGAACCCACATGAAAGGCAGGGAGAATCAGATTAGAAACATAAGGTTCCGGAATCTATTTGGTTCTGGCCAGGTATAAAAATAGTGATAATAATTGTGGCCCATGTTAAGCACTTATTATGAGTCAAGCCACTTGCTAAGCACTGGGCGAGATGAAACAGAATCATTATCAGTCAAGGTCTCACAGTTGAAGGGGGTGGGAGAACTGGTATTTAATCCCCATTCAACAAATTTGAGGAAACTGAGGCACAGAGAAATTAAGTGACTTGCTCAAGGTCTCCCAACAGGCAAGTGGCAGAACCAGGATTAGAGCCCAGGGCTCCTGGCTCCTTCTCTTGTGTGCTTTCCATTAGGCCACACTGCTTCTCTAAGGTTTTGCGTGATGGGAAGGAGCGTTTAGACCGCTGCTTGACACCAAGTAAGTGCTTAACAAATATAATAATATGATAATAATAATAATAACAACACCTGATTCTTTGTGTGATCTCCCTGATTATCTGAATACCTGCAATAAGGATTTTCCATCAAGGATCTTCTCCTTTGTTGTTGTCCAGACTTGCTCCTTGATTTGAGGAATGTGGAGATAATGTTGGCAATCAATGGGGAACGTTAAAAGACAGTTCTTTCTTTAACAGTCCAAAATTTGGCCAGTCCTCATGTTAGAAAACAAGCCAAGGAGCTGGGCCAGTATCTTCTCCCTAGACTGCTTAATCATGGTTCGGTACCTAGCATGTTCTAGGCGTTAGATTTGCTGGGTGTACAAGTTTCCCTCTATGAAGAAAACATGTAACTGCCAGAAAACCACTTAAGAACTATTCAAACTGTCAGAAAAGTGACTTTCCAAGCAGCATCGCTCAGTGAAATAAATATTTTGCTGTGAGTAGACCAAACCAGCCATGCAATAATCCTCCGATTCTTTCCAGACCCAGAGAGTGGCTATTACTTTACCCATGCTGATGTATTTAAGGACATTTAACGACTTAAATGCTCTTTGGAGCCGGGCTGATTTATCCCATTCCTCAGAAGCAAGCAATTGATAGGGGATAAAAAAGGTTTCACTCCGGTGTGGATTCTTCCTGAAATCTTGGAATCCCTTTTTCCACAACCCAAAAAAGTTTTCTTTTCAAACTAGATTCTGGGAGAACGGTAATTTTTGTTCCAGACCTGATTTCCCAGCTGGGAAGAGGATTCGCTGGGACTTAGCAAAGCCCTGGCCATTGGCCTGATGAGTCCCAGATTTTGCTAGAATCTAGAAGCCAAGAGTTGGGTTGTAAGGTCATGTCAGAATCACTTCAGTGTTTTTTCTCAACCCCGTGCTGCAAAATGGCAACCACGTACCTGACCTCCCTCAGAGAAAGGCTGGAAAGGTTACTGAGAAGCAGCGTGACTCAGTGGAAAGAGCCCGGGCTTTGGAGTCAGAGGTCATGGGTTCTAATCCTGACTCTGCCACTTGTCAGCTGTGTGACTTTGGGCAAGTCACTTCACTTCTCTGTGCCACAGTGACCTCATCTGTAAAATGGGATTAAGACTGTAAGCCCCCCGTGAGACAACCTGAGCACTTTGTAACCTCCCCAGTGCTTAGAACAGTGCTTTGCAAATAGTAAGCACTTAACAAATACCATTATTAGTATTATTACTGCAGTAGGGGGCTTGGTTCTAATGAACACCCAACGATAGAGGTATTTAGATAATAATTGTGGAACTTAAGTGCTTACCCCCTCTAAACTGTAAGCTCCTTGTGGGCAAGGAACATGTTTACCAACTCTGTTATATTGTACTCTCTCAAGTGCTTAGTATAGTGCTCTGCATGAGGTAAGCGCTCAATAATTCCATTCATTCATTCAATCGTAATTATTTAGCGCTTTCTGCATGCAGAGCGCTGTTGATTGGTGATTGATTAGTCCTTCCAGGCAGACTTCCATGAGTCAGCTCCGCCCTCCCAGGGTGCAGTGACGGGGATAATGGATCAGGAATCTTCTCTTTTAAGCGGTGTGGGGGTGGAGAGCTTGGCTCATTTCCGAGCGAGCTTCGTGCACTGTGGCTCACGTGCCTTTCCACGTATCGGGCTCCAGCCTGGGATTTCGCTGAACCCAGGCCACGACCGCGTGGCTAATGCCCTCGTTATGGCAGTCAAAATGGGGCAAGACATCTGTTTCTTAACAGGAGTGGCCTCCAGGGACTGGTTTCCTGCAAAGGCTCCAGATTGGGTCATCGCAACGCAGCAGTTTTTAGGAGTTGCCACTGGGCTGTGCAAAAATTCACCTCATTAAAAGGAAAAGCGAAAACACTGGAGAGGGGAACCAAAACAGCAAGTGAGGCTGCATAGAGGCAGGCTGGGCATGTAGAATATCAACGGGGAGTGACTCACAAGAGCAGCAAAACACCGCTGGCCAGAGAAAGAGATCGGAAACTGCTCATCGGTTCCGTGTGTCATGTCCGTGCTCATTAGGACACATATGTGAGGTTCCTGGTGGGTGAGTGTGCATGCATGTGAGTGTGATTCAGGGAATGGGTGAGGGTTGGAAACATGAGCTTTTTTGGTTGCATTTGTGTGTTGGAAAAAAATGGGGGGGCACCTCATTGATAATCATAGTAATAATAATAATGATAATTGTGGTATTTGTTTAGCGCTTACTTTGTGCCAAGCACAGTACTAAGCGCTGCGTTAGATACGAGAAAATCAGGTTGAACCCAGTCCCTGTCCCATATGGGGCTCACAGTCTAAGTGGGAGGGAGAACAGCAACGGAATTCCCATTTTGTAGGGGAGGGAATTGAGGCATAAAGTGAGTTGTCTGAGGTCCACAGCAGGTATGTGGTGGAGCCAGAATTAGAACCCAGGTCCACTGATTCCCAGTAGGCCATAGTGCCAGACTCCAAAAAGGGAAGGGCCTGTGAGTCTTTTGGTAGTTAAATTAAGGTCCCTCTTTGACATGAGATTAACTCCAAGAGAGTACTCTAATGAAGACAGAGACCAAGCGCTCCCCATGTTGGAAAATGGTTCAAGAGCCACATTTTCTAGTATCTCTTTCCAATTGGATGGGAGAAATCAATCAGGATCCCTGGCAACTGGGGAGACCCATGGACCCGGAGACTTCTTAGCGTTTTAAAAATCCATCAACAGCAATGGAGAAGGACAATCGAGATGGTCAGGAGGATGGAGAAGCTTCCTTCTGCCGTGAAGTGGAAGTTAGGGTTCTTCAGTTTGGTGAGTTCAAGGCTGAGACCCAGAGACAGTACTGAAATTGACAAAATCAAGGAGGAAGTCTTTGGGACAAACTCAGTCTTTCTTTTTTTTAAATGGTATTTGTTAAGCACTTACTCTGTGCCAGGCAACTGTCCTAAACGCAGGGTAGGTAGAAGCTAATCTGGATGGACGAAGCCCATGTCCCACTTGGGGCTGACAGTCTTAATTTCCATTTTATAGATGAGGCAACAGAGGCACAGAGAAGTTAAATCATCATCATCATCATCATCAATCGTATTTATTGACCGCTTACTGTGTGCAGAGCACTGTACTAAGCGCTTGGGAAGTGCAATTTGGCAACATATAGAGACGGTCCCTAGCCAACAGTGGGCTCACAGTCTAAAAGAGTGGGCTCACAGTGACTTGCCCAAGGTCACACAACAGATGAGTGGAGGAGCAAGGATTAGAACCCATGACCTTCCGACTCCTAAGCCCGTGCTCTACCCACTAGGCCATAGTGCTGCAGCTTTGTTGCAGTCACTGAAGCTTGAAAATGGTAGGTGAACAGTGAATTCACTTATTTAGTTGGATTTATTGAGTGCTTATTGTGTGCAGAGCACTGCACTAGACACTTGGGAGGTTACGCTAGAAATGAAAGCCGTTCTAATACCAGCCCTGGCACTTGTCTGCTGTGTGACCTTGGGTAAGTCACTAACTACTCTGTGCCTCAGGTACCTCCTCTGTAAACTAGGGATTAAGACCATGAGCCTCATGTGGGACATGCAGCGTGGCTCAATGGAAAGAGCACGGGCTTTGGAGTCAGAGGTCATGGGTTCAAATCCTGGCTCTACCAATTGTCAGCTTGTGACTTTGGGCAAGTCACTTAACTTCTCTGTGCCTTAGTTATCGCATCTGTAAAATGGGGATGATGACTGTAAGCCCCACGTGGGGCAATCTGATCACCTAGTATCCTCCCCAGCACTTAGAACAGTGCACTGCACATAGTAAGCGCTTAACAAATGCCATTATTATTATTATTATTAGCTTGTATCTACTCCAGCATTTAGAACAGTGTTGGACACATTGTAAGCACAAAACAAATACCCTTAATAAAAAAAAGAAAGCCTTGTTTCTTGCCATTGAGGATCTTACAATCTAATGGAATTGAATAAGGAAACATTTCACATAAAATGTGTTAGCTCAGGAAATTTCCCAGGTCCTAATAGTCATTGGTTTTTGAAGGGTTTGGATAAACCAGTGGATAGGAGGTTCACAATGATGGGGTAATAGAGGGAAAGTTAGGGATATACAGGGAAAAATTAGGGATGGTAGAAAGAACACAGAACTAGGAGGCAGGAGACCTGAGTTGTAATCCTAACTCTGCCACTTTCCTCCTGCATGATCTTGGGTAAGTCACTTAACTTTTGGTGCCTCAGTTTCCTCATCTGTTAAATGGGGGTGAAATACCTGCTCGTCCTCCCCCTTGGACTGAGAGACCCAAGTGGGACAGTAGTAGCTGGGTCTGATCTGATTGTATCTAATCCAGAGTTCAGTACAGTGCTCGTCACATAGCACTTAACAAAGATCACAATTATTATGATGATGATTTTCGTGGCTTCAGGAGTCATTAAGGTGTATGTCAAGAAGGTAACCAATCCACAGTTCCCGCAAGCATCCCGTTGCCACTCGTGGGTCCTAATCTGGGCTATGCCACTTGTCTGCTGTGTGACCTTGGGCAAGTCACTTTACCTTTCTGTGCCTCGGTTACCTCATTTTATTTGTACATATTTATTCTATTTATTTTATTTTGTTAATATGTTTGGTTTTGTTCTCTGTCTCCCCCTTCTAGACTGTGAGCCCACTGTTGGGTAGGGACCGTCTCTAGATGTTGCCAACTTGTACTTCCCAAGCGCTTACTACAGTGCTCTGCACTCAGTAAGCGCTCAATAAATACAACTGAATGAATGAATAAGATGGGGATTGAGACTGTGAGCATGGGATAGGGACTGTCTCCAAGCCGATTTGCTTGTATCCACCCCAGCACTTAATACAGTGCCTGACATATCACCTTGTAACCTCCCCAGCGCTTAGAACAGTGCTTTGCACATAGTAAGCGCTTAATAAATGTCATCATCATCATATAGTAAGCACTTAATAAATACTGCTATCTTTATTATTGTTATTATTAATAATAAAACTGGGCTGGGTGTTCCACTGACTTGACCCAGTTATGACGTTTCTTGTGTTCTTAGGAAACAACGGGGAATGTGACAGTCCCACCACTCTACACGGAAAGAGAAATGGATAGGGCGAGCCAGGTCGATGTATCATTTGTAAATAGTTTATGCTGGGAGGCCCAGCTGGTTTATCTCTTGGAGGGTTCTCACATTTTTCCCCCCTCATTAATAGCCTCTGTGAGCAAACAGGAAGTGGCTCGTTGCGCTCTGGGTCTCTGTGGCAGTGAAGAAGCCCCGGGATGGGCCGCATTCCGCAGCCTGTGACTAAAAGAGGGAAGGTGGGCGCCAAATGCAAAATTAAAAGCAGAGGACGGAGCAGAGGGAGCTGGTTTGGGAATCAGCCCAAGCAGCGTGGCCTCGTGGAAAGAGCATAATGATGTTGGTATTTGTTAAGCGCTTACTATGTGCTGAGCACTGTTCTATGCGCTGGGGTAGGTACAGGGTAATCAGGTTGTCCCACATGGGGTTCATAGTCTTAATCCCCATTTTACAGATGAGGCAACTGAGGCACTGAGAAGTGAAGTGACTTGCCCAAAATCACACAGCTGACAAGTGGCGGAGCCAGGATTAGAACCCACGACCTCTGACTTCTAAGCCCGGGCTTTTTCCACTGAGCCACGGAGCATGTGTCTGGGAGTCAGAGGACCTAGGGTTGTTTTTTTAAATGGCATTTATTAAGCGCTTACTATGTGCAAAGCACTGTTCTAAGCACTAGGGAGGTTACAAAGTGATCAGGTTGTCCCACGTGGGGCTCACAGTCTTAATCCCCATTTTACAGATGAGGTAACTGAGGCACAGAGAAGTTAAGTGACTTGCCCAAAGTCACACAGCTGACAATTGGCGGGGCGGGGATTTGAACCCGTGACCTCTGACTCCAAAACCCGGGCTCTTTCCACTGAGTCACGCTGCTTCTAATCCTGGCTCCCGCCACCTGTCTGTATGTCTTCGGGCAAATCCCTTAACCTCTCTGGGCCTCGGTTTTCTTAACTGTAAAATGGGGATTAAATACCTGTTCCACCTCTCTTGTGGGCTGGGGACTGTGTTTGATCGATCAGTGTCTATCTTATAGTCAGCGCTACAAACATCACAATTATTCTTATCTGTAGTATTCTTCCAAGCTCATCTCACTCCTCCAGCAATGAGAGGAGTTTTAGACTGTGAGCCCACTGTTGGGTAGGGACTGTCTCTATATGTTGCCAACTTGTACTTCCCAAGTGCTTAGTACAGTGCTCTGCACACAGTAAGCGCTCAATAAATACGATTGAGAGAGAGAGAGAGAGAGAGAGAGAGTGTACACACACACACACACCCATATTCTTGGGAGCAGCAGTTTGGATACCCTTTATCCCAGCTGAGCGTTAGGACCAGGTCCGGGATCTGTGTCCTTCCCGTTTCACGTAGCCCAGCAGGGTGGACTCGGTGGTATCCTCCCCCAGCACAGGAGGTAGTGTTGTCTAGTGGATGGCCTGTGGGGCTGGGAGCCAGGAGTCCTAGGTTCTCGTTCCAGCTAGGTCACTTCCCTGCTGCATGACCACGTGCCTCAGTTTCCTCATCTGTAATAATAATAATGATGGCATTTATTAAGCGCTTACTATGTGCAAAACACTGTTCTAAGTGCTGGGGTAGGTTACAAGGTGATCAGGTTGTCCCACTTGGGGCTCACAGTCTTCATCCCCATTTTACAGATGAGGGAACTGAGGCACAGAGAAGTGAAGTGACTTGCCCAAAGTCACACAGCTGACAAGTGGCAGAGCAGGGATTTGAACCCATGACCTCTGACTCCAAAGCCCGGGCTCTTTTCCACTGAGCCACGCTGCTTCTCACTGAGCCACGCTGCTTCTCATCATCTATACACTTCAATCACCTTTGGACACTTGATATTCACCCCACCCCCAAACCCGGAGCACTTATGTACACTTATTTGCCGAGTGACCCTGGACAAGTCACTTCGCTTCCCTCAGTTCCCTCATCTGTAAAATGGGGATTGAAACAGTGAGCCCCACGTGGGACAGGGATTGTGTCCAACCCAATTTGCTTCTATCCACCCCAGCACTTAGTACAGCGTTTGGCACATAGTAAGCACTTAATGAATACCATCATTATGAATATTTCTTTACATGATGTACATAAATTATGGATGTATTCATATTAATGTGTGTCATACTAATGTAAGCTCGTAATGGGCAGGGAAAATGTCTGCTAATTTTGTTGTACTGTACCCTCCCAAGTGCTTAGTTCAGTGGTCTGCACATGGTAAACAATCAATGAATACGATTGATTAATTGATTGGAGGAGAGTTAAACTCCTTGGCGAAGCTGAAGGGGGGCTAGGTCCAAGTGTTTGTATGTATTTATTACTCTATTTGTACCTATTTATTCTATTTATTTTATTTTGTTAATATGCTTTGTTTTGTTCTCTGTCTCCCCCTTCTAGACTGTGAGCCCACTGTTGGGTAGGGACCGTCTCTATGTGTTGCCAACTTGTACTTCCCAAGCGCACACAGTAAGCGCTCAATAAATACGATTGAATGAATGAATGAAAGAGGGAGCCCCCTGGGCAGCATCTGAGCTGGGATGGCTGCGGAAAGGTAGGAGGAAATGGCAGGGTCAGAATCAATCAATCAATCAATCGTATTTATTGAGCGCTTACTGTGTGCAGAGCACTGTACTAAGCGCTTGGGAAGTACAAGTTGGCAACATATAGAGACAGTCCCTACCCAACAGTGGGCTCACAGTCTAAAAGGGGGAGACAGAGAACAAAACCAAACATAGAAGACCTTTCACTCCCTGCCCAGGCTGTAGGGTTGGGTTGGGGCGGGGATTCAGAACTCCAGGCAACATGGCGCCATTGTCCGCACATGAGAGTGGAACCAGCCCTCCAAGTCCAGGAACTTAATTTTGCAGGCTGGAATATTTTTCCAGACAGACTCCGGGTGCCGCTGGGAGCCCTCAGTGTCACAACGAACCCTGGCTGCTTCCGAAAGCGGTGGGTTTTGCTGGGAGGCCTTAGTGCTTCTGGGAGCCATGGCTGATGCTGGGAGCCGTGGGTTCCTCTGAGAGCCTGGGGTGCTTCTGGAAGGCCCCAAGAAATCTGCCGGTCCCCAGATTTCCTTACAATCAATCAATCAATCAATCAATCAATCGTATTTATTGAGCGTTTACTGTGTGCAGAGCACTGTACTAAGCACTTGGAAAGTACAAGTTGGCAACATATAGAGACAGTCCCTACCCAACAGTGGGCTCACAGTCTCACAGTGACCCGGCTCACCCTGGGCTCGGCTCAGTCCCGGCTGGCTGGCGGGGAGAGGTGTGAGTTTAGCAACTGCACGTGGCTCTCATAAAAGGCCTCTCCCTGCGTCAGTGGGGCTTCACTGACATTACTCCACAGGGAGCAGTTGAAGGGGAACTGTGTGGTTGGGGCCAAGAAAATAACTCAAACCAAGTCTGCATTCTGCTGGTGGTTTCTCAGTGGACTGGAGCAGGGAGCATGGAGCAGGACCCCAGTAGAAAGAGAATTAGAAGTGGTGGTCTTTCAGGACGTGAAAGGGGCTCCCCTTCTTGGGATGACTCCCATCGAGGAGGGCAGCGTCTTGTTCTGTGGAGTACAGAGTTGAAGCTTTCTCACCCTGCACTTTCTTCAGCTTCCCTCTCAGTAAACAGCAGGCTGGGGGGAAAGGGTGCAGGGGGTCTTCCCAGACAGACATAGTGGGGTTGAGGTGTGTGGAAGTGGGAGGGGATAATTAATCCATCTCTTTGAATTGTGGCAGCATGGCCTAGTGGATAGAGCTTGGGCCTGGGAATCAGAAGGACCCGAGTTCCACTCCTGGCTCCTGCTGTGTGACCTTAAGCATGTCACTTCACTTCTCTCAGTTTCCTAACTGTAAAATGGGGATTATGTACTTGTTCTACCTATTACTTAGACTGAGCTCCATGTGGGACAGGGACTGTGCCCAGCCTACTTAGCTTGTACCAGCATTTAGAAGAGTGTTTGACATAATAAGCACTTAACAAATACCATAAAAACCCCTCAAAACTATGGGCCACTGTACTGAGCAGTGGGGTAGATATCTGTTCTCCCTTCCCCTTAGCGTGGGAGCCCCATGTGGGACAGAGACTGTGTCTGGGCTGATTAACTTGTAGAAGCATGTCAGACATAGTCCCTGTCCCACATGGGGCTCACATTCTAAGGGGGGGAGGGAGAATGAGTATTAAATGCCCATTTTAAAGATAAGGAAACATTAAGCACTCAATAAATATCACTAATTGTTCAGCAGTGGGACTGAGAATCTGGCATAATTTTACCCCTCTCCTGCCCTACATTAGCAAAACTCCTCAAACCCATTTTCCCCAGTGATAATTCCAGGTTTGGGAAGGCCAAGACCTAATTTCTTTCTTTATTTCTTTTTCAGATGGCATTTACTAAGCGCTTACTATGTGTCAGGCATTGTACTGTGCTGGGGTAGACACAAGGTAATCAGGTTGGATACAGTCCATGTCCCACATGAGGCTCACAGCTTTAATCCCATTTTAGAGATTAGATAACGGAGACCCAGAGACATGAAATGACTTTCCAGAGGTCACCCAGCAAACCTGTGGCGGAGCTGGATTAGAACCCAGGTCCTTCTGACACCCATGATTGGCATGCCAGACCTGGCCTGTCTAAGCAGTCACCATCTGAGAGGCTGGACCTGACTTGGTGGCTAAATTACTCCTGAGGTCAGACAGCAGCCTTCCTCAGAGTCTCCGCTCCTTCTGCTTCTTCTTCCGAACAGACATCTTGGATGTAATTCTTAGGAGGGAAAGTGTAAGTAAACTTCCTTGGAGTAATCATAAGGCCATTCAAAACTAATTTCAGTAACTTCACTTGCTGATATTTCCAAAGAGTCACACTTTTCTCACACAAACCCATTGAGGATGTAGATAAGGAGTGAGTTTAGGCAGTGTTGTGATTCTTCTTTTTTTTTTTTGGTGGGAGAGACCAAAGATCTTTTGGAAAAGACTCACTTCTTTCTCCCCCTGAGTGTGAGGTCACTCTGAAAACTAACAGATAGTCCAACAAAGCAGGGTTTTAACAATCCGGCTTTCAGGGAGTTTATATTTCAATCCCTGCATTACCTGCTGTCTCTAAGGGCCAGCACCAGGAAAGTAATCAATCAATCAATCAATCAATCATATTTATAGAGCGCTTACTGTGTGCAGAGCACTGTACTAAGCGCTTGGGAAGTGCAAGTCGGCAGCATATACAGTCCCTACCCAACAGTGGGCTCACAGTCTAAAAGTAATTATAAAAATACAATTATAATAATAACAATAATAATAATAATGAAGCAGCATGGCTTAGTGGATAGAGCATGGGCTTGGGAGTCAGAAGGACCTGGATTCTAATCCCAGCTCCACCATTTGTCTGCTGTGAGACCTTGGGCAAGTCACTTCACTTCTCTGGGCCTCAGTTATCTCAACTGTAAAATGGGAACTAAGAGTGTGAGCCCCGTGTGGCACCAATACAGAGTTGGTATTATTAGTAAATTCTTAACAAATGCCATAAAAATAATAATAATGGCATTTTGTTAAGCATTTATTATGTGCTAAGTGCCTAGGTAGATGCAATACAATTAGAAACAATCTCTGTCCCACATGGGGCTCACAGTCTAAAGGGGAGGGATAAAAGGTAATTCCCATTTTACAGATGAGGAAACTGAGGTAGGTATCGAACTCCCATTTTACAAATGAGGAAACTGAGGTATAGAGAAGTCAAGTGACTGGCCTAAGGTTTACACAGCAGGCAAGTGACAGAGCCAGGATTAAAACCCAGGTCTCCCGACGCCCGCTCCTGTGCTTCTTTCTCCAGACTTTGCTGCTTCTCTAAGGGAACTGGAGAACTTCCAGAGGCCTGAATGTTCCACGAAACCAGAAAAAACGGACTGCCGCATTGTTGGAAGAGTTTCCTTTCCTCGCTCCTGGCTCCATCCTCCTCCCACTCCTTCCTCCCTTCAGCCCCAGATTTCAGGGAATTCACACATTCCCCAGGATCACGCTAACTAGCGTCTGTCTCTAATTTCATGCTCTCTGGGGCTTCTCTGGGACCTCTGACTCCCAGAACCGCCAGCAGTTGGGCGAGTTGAGCTTGTGGTGGAGGCCGCCAGAACTGAGGAGGCTTCGAGGGGGGTGGAGATTGTGCAGTAGCTACCAGAGCGGGGGCTGGGGGTAGTGGGATGGAAAGGGAGGTCATCACTGGAGTACTAGCTGAATTAAACTCTTGATAAGCCAGAGGAGCGATCACACTCGCTGTGGTTACAGAGCTGGCCTCTTCCCCCAACTCCGACCTCGAGTACTAGCTCTTCTGTATTGTATTTTCCCAGAGTCTGCATCCACTTAAGCACTCAATAAATACCATTGATTGATTGATTATTTGAACCTGGTCAGTGGGGGTTTAGGAGCTGCAAATGCTTTCAAGTCACAATTAAGGGGGGGGATTCCCAAGGACCCTGAGAAAAGAGACCGCGCACTGGTCTGAATTTTTCCGACAGGTCAGCCACCCGGAAGTGCCGTAGCTTCTTCCTCAGTATCTTCTGCTATCTTACTTGTACTTCCCCAAGCGCTTAGTACAGTGCTCTGCACACAGCAAGCGTGCAATAAATGTGATTGATTGAGTCATGGATCTTACAATTTTCTTTCACTGTGGTGGAACCAGCTATTTTTGAAACCCTTGCTAGAAAATGAAGCTCTGTTGGATATCTCACCCAGTCACCAAGTACAATGCTCTGCACAGAGTAAGCAGCGTGGCCTAATAATAATTATGGTATTTGCTAAGCACTCACTATGTGCCAGGCACTGTACTAAGCACTGGGGTGAATACGAGCAAATTGGGTTGGACACAGTCCCTGTCCCATGTAGGGCTCACAGTCTTAATCCCTGTTTTAACGATGAGGTTACTGAGGCATAGAGAAGGGAAGTGACTTGTCCAAGGTCACACAGCAGATAAATGTTGGAGCCAGGAATAGAACCCATAACCTCTGACTCCCGAGTCCATGCTCTATCCACTACACCAAGCTGCTCAGAGGAAAGAGCATAGGCCTGGGAATCAGAGGTCATGGGTTCTAATCCTAGCTCCACCATTTGTCAGCTGTGTGACCTTGAGGAAGTTAACTCACTTCTCTGTGCCTCAGATACTTCATCTATGAAATGGGATTTTAGAGTGTGAGCCCCCTGTGCGACAGGGACTGTGTCCAACCTGATTAGCTTGTATCTACCCCAGAGCTTAGTACAATTCCTGGCACATAAGAAGCACTTAACGAATGTCATTAAAAAAAAGTAAGCACTCTATAAATTCCATTGATTGATTGTTTGGTTGAATGATTGACCGAAAAGAGCCATCAATCAAGTAATAGAGAGCAGTATGTTCTAGTGGAAAGAGCACGGACCTTGTCGTCAGAGGACCTTGTCTGCTGCTGATCCTGGGAGAGTCACTTAACTTCTTTCTGCTTCAGTTTCCTTATCTGCAAAATGGGGATGAAGAGTGTGATTTCTGGAATTGGAAGAGGGGAGCGAAGTCCTTTTTCTGGGTGGTAACTGTGAGGGAGGACAGTTTAGTAGAGGCCTTGAGGTTCTCTCCCAGTTGGCTTTATGAAGCCCACCGAGCTGTCAGGGAAGCACGACTCCCAGCTTGGGCAGGAGCTCTGAATGGAAGGAAAATGGTTTGGAGGGAGAAGAGAGGAAGACAGAGGCCCTGCAAGAATAGGAGGAGGCTGGAGCATGCCTGGGATCAATGGGAAGGGCAGGAAAGGAATGTATTGGCTGGCACGGATTTCTGCTGCCCAAATGGCTGTGGCCAGTTGGTGGCCGGAGTCCAGGTCCATTTTTCCTGTGGTGTGATTCCAGATGGAGGATCCCACCCAGAGACAGGACCGGCCTCTGTGGGGCTTGCATTTGCTCACTCCTCCTGGGATTCGGCCTTGCTGTGCCCCGGACCAGCTCTCAAACTTGGCTTTGTCTGTTCCTCTCCCCAGGTGGCAGCTCCTTCTGCCGGTGGACATGTCTGTGAAAGTCAAGTACCTCTCTCCTGGGGATGTGGGAGCTGTGGGCAGAAGCTCCTCCTTCGCCGGGTTCAGCACCGGGCAGGAGAGGAAGATCGCGTAAGTGGGGTTCTCACTCTTCTGTTCCGGTGTTTCCCTCAAGAGCAGCGCTTCCGAGTGCTCTGGGCCGGTTGGTCTGGGCAGGGTGGGGCTGTCTGTGGCTGGGGGGCCTCTTGTTTCCTCCCTCTCCTATCATTTTATAATGGCATTTATTAAGCGCTTACTATGTGGAAAACACTGTTCTAAACACTGAGCACTGTTCTAAGTCTTTACCCCAGGCATCTCCCCGCAGAGCCTCTCTGAGGGCCAGTGTTCTTGGGGAAGGAAAATCAAGAACACCCGCCCCAAAGTGTTCAAAAGAAACATAAGTCGAGTGACAGGTTGAAAGTGAGCAGCTTACAATAATTGTAGTATTTGTCAAGTGCTTATTATGTGCACCGTACTAAGTACTAAGACAGATACGAGATAATCAGATTCCACATGGGGGTCATAGGCAAAGTAGGAGTGAATTATTGAATCCCCATTTTGCAGATGAGGGAGCTGAGGCACAGAGAAGTGAAGTGACTTGCCCAAGGTAACACAGCAGGTAAACGGTGGAGTTGGGATTAGAACCCAGGTCCTTCAACTCCCAGGTCTGTGCTCTTAGGGAAGTAGCATGGCGTAATGGATAGCACAGTACTCTGCATACAGAGTATGCAGACAAAGCCAATATTTGCCAAATACTGTGTCATGGGTCTGAATTCCGGTTCTGCCACTTGTCTGCTGTGGGACTGTGGGCAAGTCACGTAACTTCCCTGTGCCTCAGTTACTGCATCTGAAAATGGGGATTAAGACTGTGGGTCCCTCAGTTACCTCATCTGTAAAATGGGGATTAAGACTGAGACCCATGTGGGACAGGGGCTGTGTCCAACCCAATTTGCTTTTACCAACCCCAGCGCTTAGTACCGTCTTGTCTTATGCCGTCGAGTCGTTTCCGACCCATTGCAACACCATGGACACATCTCTCCCAGAACGCCCCGCTCTCCATCTGCAGTCGTTCTGGTAGTGTATCCATAGAGTTTTCTTGGTAAAAATACAGAAGTGGTTTACCCTTGCTGCCTTCCGCTCAGTAAACTCCAGTCTCCATTCTTGACTCTCTCCCATGCTGCTGCTGCCCAGCATTGGTGAGTTTTGACTTGTAGCAGATCGCCTTCTACTTGCTAGCCACTGCCCAAGCTAGGAATGGAATGAGTAGGCCTCTGCTTGACTCTCCCTCCCATAGCTGAGATTGGTAGAGTACTGGAAACTCCCCAGGTGTGACCTTGAGAGGGGAGCTTAGTATCGTGCCTGGCATATAATAAATGCTTAACAAATACTATTATTATTAACAAGGAGGCATACCTGAGTTCCACAGGAAGGTGGTAGGGAGCAAGATTAGAGCTGCCAGTCTAGTAGTCTCAATCAATGGTATTTATTGAGCACTTACTGTATGCAGAGTACTGTGCCAAGCACTTGGGAGTGGGAGAGTACAATATATTAGAATAGGCAGACCTGTTCCTTGCCCCCAAGGAGCTGCATCTGAGTTTTTATTTTTATTTTTACAATGGTATTGGTTGAGCACTTACTATGTGCCAGGCACTGTATTGAGTGCTGGGGAAGATACAAGCTAATCAGGTTGGACACAGTCCATATCCCACATGGGGCTCACAGTCTCAATCCCAGTTGTACAGATGAGGTAACTGAGGTACAGAGAAGTGAAGCGACATGCCCAATGCCACACAGCAGACAAGTGATGTTGCTACAGGAAAGTGGCAGGGAGCAAGATGAGAGCTCTCAGGCCCGCAGTCCCTACCACTGAACCACACTGCCTTCCTGGAGAGGAGCCCCAAGGCTCTCAGGGGGAGCCCCCAGCCAGATCTACCGCTGCTCACAGTGCGCACTTCTGAAAGTCCCGTGGGGTGGGGAGTGAGTTCACCAGCTGCTCTTTCAGTTGCCTCCCTGAGGTGCGAGCAAATCCCCCAAACCATTGAGAACTGGTTTCCCTTCTGGATTTCCCCCTTTTCTCAGCTCTCTCGGATCTTTCTGTACTTTCCCCGTTTGCAAAATCTCAAGTGCTGTGAAGTGGTGGGGTTTTTATATGTATGTATAAATGTATATATATGTTTCGCCAGCAACCCTTGGCCCACGTCCTGCCTCTGGCCTGGAACGCCCTCCCTCCTTAAAATCGACAGACAATTATTCTCCCCCTCCTTCAAAGCCTTATTGAAGACACATCTCCTCCAAGAGGCCTTCCCAGACTAAGCCCCACTTTTCCTCATCTCCCACTCCCTTCTGTGTTGCCCTGACATGCTCCTCTTGCTCTCTCCCCCAGGACCCCCAGCCGTACAGCACTTATGTATATATCTGTAATTTCATTTATCTGTATTGATGTCTGTTTTCCCCCACTCTAGACTGTGAGCTCACTGTGGACAGGAATTGTCACTGTTTATTGCTGTATTATACTTTCCCAAGTAGTGTTCTGCACACAGTAAGCCCTTAATAAATACAATTGAATGAATAAATGAATATAGTATTTGTTCAGCTCTTACTACGAGCGAGGCACCGAACTAAGCCCTGGGGTAGCTACAAGCTACTCAGATTGAACACAGTCCCTGTCCCACATGGGGCTCACAGTCTTAATCCCTGAGGCCCAGGGAAATTAAGTGATTTGCCCAAGGTCACACAGCAGACAGGTGGCAGAGTCGCAATTAGAAAAACCTAGGTCCTTCTGACTCTCAGGCCACGCTGGAGTTCTATAGGACCTACTCATTTGGCTTCAGTTGCATGGAATGGGGTGGCCGGAGAGGGCAAATAAATACATCCCAACCTGCTGAGGGAGAGGGGCTTTCCAGGCTGGAGAGCTTGGTTCTTTCTCTTCCCAGTTCTTGGCAGTCTGGAGGCCAATGTTTGGGCTAAACACCAGTAGGAAGAGAGCCATGGCCTGCCAAATGCACACCTGGTCTCTCTGCCCAGCTGTGCTGCTGAAGGTGGCAGGGTCTGAGCCCCACCAACTTTAACCTTTTCTCTCTTTTACCAAAAATAAATAAATAAATAAAATTAAAGGAAAACCACTGGCCTAGTAGGGAGGGGGTAGGTAGGTAGGTAGGATGAAAGGGTGAGGGAGAATTGAGAGGGAAATATGGTCATTGATGTGTGGAGGTGTTTATGTGGGGAGAAAATGGTGGCAACAGACCAAAGTGACCAGGGGAGAAGGGGCTCACAATGGGATGAGGTGGGGAGCAGAAAAGGTAAGATCAAAGATGGGGGGATGGAGAGAGAGGAAAGAGAGGGAGGGGGAGAAGAGGAGGGGGGAGCAAAAAAGGTAGAAACAAAGATGGAGGAGTAGAGAGAGAGGGGAGGGAGGAAGGGGGAAAAGAGGAAGAGGGTGATGTGAAGGAGGAAGAGGGTGAAGAGGAAGAGGGGGAGAAGGAGGGAAGGAGGGGGGAAGATAATAATAATAATGGCATTTGTTAAGCGCTTACTATGTGCAAAGCACTGTTCTAAGCGCTGGGGGGGATATAAGGTGATCAGGTTGTCCCACGTGGGGCTCACAGTCTTAAGCCCCATTTTACAGATGAGGGAACTGAGGCCCAAGAGCAGTTAAGTGACTTGTCCAAAGTCACACAGCTGACAAGTGGTGGAGCTGGGATTAGAACCTATGACCTCTGGCTTCCAAGCGTGGGCTCTTTCCACTGAGCCACTCTGCTTCTCAAGATGCTTCTCAAGATGGAGGCAGGCAGGCTACCGCCACCAACCGCCACCTCCGCCCCTGCCACAAACACCTCCCTCCACCCCCCCCCCCCCCAACACTGCCACTAAAACCATCCCCGATCTCCGCTGCCCACTCCACTAGCCGGCCCCGGGACCTCTGGCTTTTCCCAGGGCAAAACTAGGAGTCAGATGGCAGTGGTGGCCACATTGGCCACCTACCCCGACCAGGACTGGCCTTTTGGGAATTCCTGGGGCCTCTTCTTCCTCTCATTTGGCCGCACCTATAGCCCACGCAAACACGGTCACCATCTCAGCAATCAATCAATCGTATTTATTGAGTGCTTACTGTGTGCAGAGCACTGTACTAAGCGCTTGGGAAGTACAAGTTGGCAACATATAGAGACAGCCCCTACCCAACAATGGGCTTACAGTCTAGAAGGGGGAGACAGAGAACAAAACAAAACATATTAACAAAATAAAATAAATAGAATAGATATGTACAAGTAAAATAAATAATCAGTCCACGTTGGGGTCCGTCCTAAGAGATCGGGAGGAAGAGGAGGAGGTGGGCAACCAAGTCTCCCCTTCTTTTCCCCTCTGCCGTGCCGTCTCCATGCCACTGTGACTGATGTGTCCCCTCCAACCATGGGGCTGGGCCCTCCTGGAGGAACGGACAGATCTCTACAAAGCTTGACCATCCTACCCAACACAGCATGTAGGACCCAACCTGGACAAAGGCGTGGAACTGAGGTAGTTGTCATGGATGGCTGCGGCTATAGGGGTGGGGTTATTATTTTTATATAATTATAAAAATATATATATTTTAATTTTTTTATAGTATTTGCAAAGCACTTACTATGTGCTGGACCCTGTTTTAAGTGCGGGGGTGGATACAAGATAATCAATTTGGACCCAATCCGTGTCCCTCATGGGGTTTACAGTCTAAATCCCCAAAGTAGTGTGGCTCAGTGGAAAGAGCACAGGCTTGGGAGTCAGAGGTCAAGGGTTCTCATCCCAGCACCTCCACTTGTCAGCTGTGTGACTTTGGGCAAGTCACTTAACTTCTCTGTGCCTCAGTTCCCTCATCTGTAAAATGGGGATGAAGACTGTGAGCCCCAAGTGGGACAACATGATTACCTTGTAACCGCCCCCCCAGTACTTAGAACAGTGCTTGGCACATAGTAAGCACTTAACAAATGCAATCATTATTATTATTATGATGATGTAACTGAAGCACAGGGAAGTGAAGTGACTTATTCAAGGTCACCCAGCAGCAAGTGGCGGAAAGGGGATTAGAACCCAGACCTTCCTGGCTCCCAGGCCCGTTCTGTAGCCAGTAGGCCACACAGGAAGAATGAGTGAGTGAGTGAGGAGAGGGCACTGCTCATGCAGGAGCTAAAAGGTCAAGGGTGACTGTGGATGTGTGAGTGTGCATGTGAATGTGTGTCTGTGTGAGTGTGTGTACTGAACCCCCCACCCTACTTACAAATCTTCAAATGATGTCACCAGGGCCTTACTTTGTCATTTTTTGAACTCCAGAGGGCCTTGGCCTTCACATGAGCAGAGTGGAGATTATACAGTTGGTATGATTTCCTCCTCTTCCAGAAGGGTGGGCAGGGAGGCAGGGAGAAAAGAGCCACAGAAGGGACTACTTTCAACTTTCATTCATTCATTCATTCATTCAATCGTATTTATTGAGCGCTTACTGTGTGCAGAGCACTGTACTAAGCGCTTCGGAAGTACAAGTTGGCAACACATAAAGACGGTCCCTACCCAACAGTGGGCTCACAGTCTAGAAGGGGGAGACAGAGAACAAAACAAAACATATTAACAAAATAAAATAAATAGAATATGTACAAGTAAAATAAATAGAGTATTAAATACGTAAAAACATATATACAGGTGATTTTCAGCATTTTCAGATTTTCAACATGAGATTTTCAGGAATGCGAAACAGTCTCAGCCATACTCATTGAGCATCTACTGATTCTAATCCCAGCTCTGACACTTGCCTGCTGTGTGACCGTTGTCAAATCACTTCCCCGCTCCTCTGTTTCCTCATCTGTAAAATATGGATTCAATACCTGCTCTGCCTCCCGCTTAGTGAGGCAGGAACTATATCTGACCTGATTATTTTCTATCTACCCCAGCATTTGGCACATAGTAAGAACTGACAAACACCACAATGATCATTATTACCGTATGCAGAAAACTGAGCTGAGCACTGGGACAACAAACAGTATAACAAACAGAAGTTAGGAAAGACTGGACCTCCTTGCTAGAGAAACTGACAATCTAATGAGGAATGCAATAGAAGCAGAATGGCCTAGTGGATAGAGTTTGATCTTGGGAATCAGAGGACCTGGATTTTAATCCCACTCCCCGTGCTTGCCTGATGTGTGATCTTGGGCAAGTCATTTAACTTCTCTATGCCTTAATTTCCTCAACTGTAAAATGGGGATTTTAATAGCTTTTCTCCCTGTCAGATTGTGAGCCCCATATGGGAAGAAACTGCACCAAACATGGTTATCTTGTAATAATAATAATAATGGCATTTATTAAGTGCTTACTATGTGCAAAGCACTGTTCTAAGCGCTGGGAAGGTTACAAGGTGATCAGGTTGTCCCATGGAGGGCCTCACAGGCTTAATCCCCAGTTTCCAGATGAGGTAACTGAGGCACAGAGAAGTTAAGTGACTTGCCCAAAGTCACACAGCTGACAATTGGTGGAGCTGGGATTTGAACCGATGACCTCTGACTCCAAAGCCCGGGCTCTTTCCACTGAGCCACGCTGCTTCTCCTTGTACCTACCCAGCGCTTAGAACAGCGCATGACACAATGTAATAGCTTAGCAAATATTATTATTATTATCATTATTACTAAGCTCATACACATTGCCAAGCTATTCAGTATGCCTCATCCTTGTCTCTTGCGGTCGATCTTCTGCTCACGCCCTCCCTCCTACTTGGAATTCACTCCCTCTCACATCTGGCAGACCACTGCTCTCCTCATCTTCAAGATCCTTTTGAAATCCCATCTCCTTCAGGAAGCCTTTCCTAATTCATCTCTCATCTCCCCACTATTTTCCCATCTCTTGTCATTTCAGCATCACCTATTTACCCCATTTATGCCTGAAGCATGCATGTACATATTAGAACAGTGCTTGGCACATAGGAAGTGCTTAACAAATACTGTCATTATTATTATTATTATTATAATTATATCTAAACTCTGTTTGGTTCTCCTACCTGTAATTTATTTTAGTGTCTTTCCCAATCCCTGCTAGATTGTAAACTCCTCAAGGACAGGAATTATGTCTATTTATTGTACTTTGTCACAGAAGCAGCATGGTCTAGTGGGAAGAGTCAGGGCCTGGGAGTGAGAGGACTTGGGTACTAGTCTTGGCTCCACCACTGTGTGACCTTGGGTAAGTCACTTCCCTATTCCTCAGTTACCTCATCTGTAAAATGGGGATTGCGACTGTGAGTCCCATGAAGGACACGAACTGCATCCTACCTGATCAGCTTGGATCTACCCCAGCATTTAGTACAGTGCCTGGCACATAGTAAGCGCTTAAAAAGTATGATGCCAAGCGCTCGGTTCAGTCCTTGGCCCAGAGGAAATGCTCGATGACTACTATTGATGGAAATATACGGTAGCGACAAGAGAAAAGGGCAAATATCAGAAGCAAAGCCAATCGATCAATCAATAAACAGGTAAAATGCTGAGGTAAGTGGCTGGGGGACAGGCAGGAATAAGATGCTGGTATGATTAATCAGGGAATGCCTCCTGGAGGAGGTGGCTTTTAGAGGTGGTGTTCACCAATTACTCACGCCAAGTGATGGGAAAAATCGGACTCAGGGCAGCAACCTGTTTGACTTGGACCCGTGTGGGCAATCTTCCAAGCTTGAGAGCAGCCCTGCAATGGTGTGGGGAAATAGAAGGGAGGAGGCTACCTAGATTGCAAGGAACACAGCTGGGATGACGGAATAATAATAATAACTATTCATTCCTTCATTCAATCATGTTTATTGAGTGCAGATCGTTGTATTAAGCACTTGGGAGAGAACAATGTAATAATAAACAGACACTTTCCCTGCCCACCACAAGCTTACAGCCTAGACAGGGAGACAGACATTAATATTAATAAATAAATGATGGAGATGGACATAAGTGCCGTGGGGCTGGAGGGGGGTGGCAGTCTGAATAAAGGGAGCAAGTCAGGGTGACGTGAAGGGACTGGGAGAATTATGATGATAATAATAATTATTATAATAATGATGATGATGATGCTAAGTGCTTATTCTGTGCTAAGTGCTGTACTAAGCACTGGGGTAGTTACAAGGTAACCAGATCAAACAGAGTTCCTGTCCCACATGAGACTGGCAGTCTACTTCAGCAGCTGCTACTGCTGAGCTCCAGTGTGTCCCACTGTCTTGGGAGACGTCTGTACTGTACCGGGGATTCCAGATCCCTCCTCGTTCCCAGTTTCCCATGGGGAAGACCCCTCTTACTGTCTCCGTTCTTGGGATCGAGTTGGTCTGCAGGCAGTCGGACCGTCTGCTAATGGACTGGTTTCCTCTGCAACTCTGGCCTCTGCCCTCCAGTCTCATGGGCATCCCAGCAGAGGGTTCTGGCTGCCTTCCATCGCCTCCCCGTTCTGGGGCTTCCCTTCCTCCCAAAGGTTTCCGGGTGTAGAGGATTTGGGTCATCGAGAATGGAAAGGAAGAATTAGAGAACTGAGAAAACGGTGACCTTCAGGAAAGCATGAACGGCATTTCTGACTTGAAAGTTGACCAAGGGCAAAAACTAACTGACAATAAAAATTAAGTATTTGTTAAATGCTTTTCTCTATGCCAGGCACCATGCCCAGCCTGGGGTAGGTATAAAATAACTGGATGGGAACAGACTCTTTGTCTTAACGTGAAACTCACAGTCTGTGAGGGAGGAAGAATAGGTGTTTTTCTCCCCATTTTACAGATGAGGAAACTGAGGCCCAGAGAGGTTAAGTGATTTGTCTAGGGGCAGCCAGCAGATGAGCAGCAGAGCAGAAACTAGAACCCAGGTCTCCTGACTCCCAGCCCCCTGCTCTTTCCATTAGGCAACCCTCCCTCCTATTGAGGCCTCTATGCACACTAATGGATAGAGCATGGGTCTGGGTTCTAATCCCAGCTCCTCCACTGTCTGCTGTTTGACCTTGGGTAAGTCATTTAATTTCTCTGTGCCTCAGTTACCTCATCTGAAAAATGAGGATTAACACTGAGAGCCTAATGTGGGACAGGGACTGTGTCCAATGCGATTTGCTTGTATCCACCCCAGCACTTAGTACAGTTCCTCTCACATAGTAAGCACTTATTAAATAGTATTATTGTTATTATTAGTAGTATGTGCAAGTCCACAGGTGACCCCTCCGAATGTGGCTTCTGGGAAAATCCCGCTGGGTAGGACACTAGGGAAACCAGGAGCTGATCATTTCCCCCTTCCCCGGATTTGCACCCTGAAGAGCAACTGCAGGTTGAGAAGCAGCATGGTGTAGAAGCAACAGGGCTAAAGAAGCAGCATGGCCCAGTGGATAGAGCACGGGCCTGGGGAGCAGAAGGACCTGGATTCTAATCCTGACTCCTCCACTTGTCTGCTGAGGGATCTTGGGCAAGTCACTTCATTTCTCCGTACCTCGGTTACCTCATCTGTAAAATGGGGCTTAAAACTGTGACCCCATTTGAGACAGAGACTGTGTCCAACCTGATTAGCTTGTATCTACCCCAGCATTTAGAGCGGTGCTTGACACCTCATAGGTGCTTAATGAATACCATAATTATTATTAACTGTAAAGGCAGCAGGGAGGGGAGCAGCCTGTTCCCCGGAGCGAGGGACCTTAAGAGCCAAGAATCAGGAAATAAGGAATGGAGAATCCCACTGCTGTTTTTAAGGGCTCTGGCCCTCTCCGTGGCCCCACTGGCCAGGGCCGGGGGGTGACCCTAGTTTCTGTTTCAGCCCTCACCTTTCCCATGGTAACTTAATCTGGCTGAACTGGATTCCATAGCCCAGAGGCTCCGTTGCTATGGAAGCGCTGGGAGGCTAACCATCATTCCACCTTTCCAAGCTTCTGGTGAACCACATGCTTTCTACTGAGCAGGCCGTTCTTAACCCATTCACGGCAGCAGCCCAGCCTGCCCTACCCCTGCCAGCATTTGTCTTAGGCCGGGGGAACATGAAGAGGCAGGCTCAGGCGGAGGGGCTTGTGGGGTTAATTGTGCTGTCAACATCACCCCTATATCCTCCTTTGTCAGGGGGTGGGGAGGAGTTGGGGTGCTCTGCTGTGCTTGTCAATCGTCCCCCCGTACCTGGCCGGCTTGCTTCCTCCATCCCCACTCTCTGGTCAAGCGCCTGAGGTTGTTTAATACAGGTTAGCCCAAGACAAAGAGACTCATTTGTGTTTTTCTGTTGTTGTTGGGGCTGTGCAGCTGTCAGCTGCAAAATGAAATATTAACCCATGGTGTGGAACTGAATGCTAATGACAACCCCCCCCCCCCACCCCAAACTAATTTATATCATTTCAACCTGTGCTCACTGCTTCGGGGTATTTATGAACCATCTTGGTTTTATACTTAGACACTGTGAAAAATTAACACACCATCACTAGGGGAGCTTACGGTCTAAAGTGGCATGCAGCCATACGGTACACAAGTATCACACAGATGTGTACAATATTACATTGGGAAGCAGCATGGCTTAGTGGAAAAAGCACAGGACACCTGTGTTCTAATCCTGGCTCTGCTACATACCTGCTGTGGAAGCTTGGTCAAGTCATTTGACTTCTCTGATCCTCATGTTTCCTCATCTGTAAAATGAGCATTGAACACCTGTTCACCCTCCTCCTTAGACAGTGAGCTCCCTGTGGGATAGGGGACTGTGTCCAATCTGATTATCCTCTATCTAACCCAGCGTTTAGTACATTGCTTGGTACATAGGAAGCAGCACTTAAATAGCACCATTTTATTGTTATTTGTATTCCATCTGTCTCTGGTAAGTGGGGTCATCTTGAAGAGCCTGGCCCTAGGAGTCAGAGGACTTGAGTTCTAATCCTGGTTCCAACTCTTGTCTGCTATATGATATTGGGCAAGTCACTTCACTTTTCTGGGTCTCACTTACCTCATCTTTAATAATGGGGATTAAGACTGTGACCCCTATATGAGACAGGACTGTGTCCAACCTGATTAGTTTGTTTCTACCCCAGAGCTTAGTACAATGTCTGGCACATAGTAAGCACTTAAATACTATTAAAAAACAAACAACAAACTAATTCTTTGGGGAACATCGTGGGACTGAAAGCAGGAGAATTCTCTTCAGGTGAGCTCAGTGGAAGAGCTTGGTTGTTAGGGTGGATTTCTCTGGGAGAATTGGATTCCCAAGCATTCTCGTCTCAGGCCAGGGCATGGGGAGCCAGCTGAACGAGATGATGTGTTAACAGGTAAATCAGCAGAAGCACCCAGATGCATGTTTAATAGCCACCCTAATCAGTCAACAGGCAGCCTTCATAGCTGGAGAGGTATGTGCCCTCGTGAGAGAGGGAGCTTTGGCTAAAAGAAACACCCTTGAAGAGAGGTGGTTACCCTTCCTTGTGATCAGCATCTAAGCTCCTGTGGTTGCTTCTTGTTTGCTAGACATGGCTCCTTCATGGAAGTCTCGTTCTAAGAGGTTTGTGCTGTTTTAATTTTTTGTTTGTTTTAAAGCCTGGCATTTTCTCTCTTCCTTTCTGTTAGGATGAGTGGGCCCTAATCCAATAGAATCCACATACACAGGGAGAGGAAGTGAACACTTTCTCAGGGTTGTGTGTATTTGGGGTGAAGGGGTGCTGAATCTTTGCTGCTCCCCACAAACAGCTCGAGTGCTTTCAAGGTGGCTGATAGGATCAATACCTTTCTAAAGAACTATTTTTTTGTGTGTGTCCTGTCTCAAACTACCTGGAC
This sequence comes from Tachyglossus aculeatus, assembly GCF_015852505.1. Taxonomy (NCBI): domain Eukaryota; kingdom Metazoa; phylum Chordata; class Mammalia; order Monotremata; family Tachyglossidae; genus Tachyglossus; species Tachyglossus aculeatus. Next base: position 10,357,268 of record NC_052073.1, on the reverse strand, counting down.
TGTGTCTGACGAGTTTTCCTGTAGATTAGATCGGTTCCAGTCTACTGAGCAAATAGCAAATTTATGCCTGTGGTATGCCTGCTATCTGACTAATCTGGAAATGTGAACAGTCCAGCTATTTTGACTTCTAAACATTTTAGGTACATATTTACAGGAGGAGGCTAGGTGGTCTCTTCAGGGACAATTGAAACTATTTCAGCCATGAAGTACATTTTTAAACACTCTTGTGTTTCGAATTAGTCAAATGCAGTGGTTGTCTTCCTGCTAAATTCAATAGCTCTGAAGGCCTTTTGAGGAACACTCAGCTATGTCTGTGTGTTTCTGGATTCTGCCAATGAAAGGAAGATATGATGTGTGAAGAATTGGTATATAATTCCTTAAATAGTCCCTTAAAGTAACTCAGTACTTAATCTGGCTTTCCCTTCACGTTCCTCTCCTGGCCTCAGTACCCTGAAATTAGTACCGGACTGGGAGCCAGGAGACCTGGGTTCTAGCCCCAAATCTTTCACTGTCCTGCTGTATGTCCTTGGGCAAGTTCCTTAACCTTTCTGTAAAGTGGGGCTAAAATAGATTGTGAGCCCTTTGTGGAAAAGGGACTCTGTTCAGGCTAATAACCTTGGGTCTGCCTCAATCAATCAATTGTATTTATTGAGTGCTTACTGTATGCAGAGCACTGTGCTAAGTGCTTGGGAGTGTACAAAATAAACAGGTGCATTCCCTGCCCACAACGAACTTCCAGTCTAGAGGGGGAGGGAGATGTTAATATAAATAAATTATGGCTACTTAAGTGTAGTGGGGCTGAGGGAGGGGTGAGAAAGGGTGCAAATTTAAGTACCTCAGTGCTTAGCACTTAATAAATCAATCAATGGTATTTGAGTACTTGCTGTGTGCAGAACACTGTACTAAGCACTTGGGAGAACACAGTGCAAGAGTGTTGGTAATAGAGCAATTCCAAGCTGCCTTTTTAACCCATTTCTGGCTGGTCTGATGAAATTCCTGCATCTGGCAGCTGCTTGACTCCAGGTGGAGGTGTGTGTATGTCAGCATGGCTCAGTGGAAAGAGCCCGGGCTTTGGAGTCAGCGGTCATGGGTTCACATCCGACTCTGCCAGTTGTCAGCTGTGTGTCTTTGGGCAAGTCACTTAACTTCTCTGTGCCTCAGTTACCTCATCTGTAAAATGGGGATTAAGACTGTGAGGCCCCCCCCCCCCGTGGGACAACCTGATCACCTTGTAACCTCCCCAGTGCTAAGAACAGTGCTTTGCACATAGTAAGCGCTTAATAAATGCCATTATTATTCAAGCGCTTAGTACAGTTCTCTGCGCACAGTAAGCGCTCAATAAATATGATTGAATGCATGAATGTCAGGGGAGAGTTGGCACATGGGTTTATGAACTACTGTGCCTGTGATGACCTTGAGTTTTGTTGTCGTCTTGTAGAAAGTCCCTCAGCAGAAACTCCATGAAATCGAAGATGTCTGTGAAATCCTCCAAGTATGCCATCTGCCTGGATCCCAAGCCTCAGCAGGTGAAGAGAATATTTGAAGCTTTGAAGAAAGGCCTTAAGTAAGAATTCTTTCAAAACTCACGAGCCAGCTATTCCTTTGTCTTTTGAGTGATGGGTTCCTTTGGAAGCAGAGGAAAAAGTAGCTGAGCAGGGGGTTTGTTTTAGGAGAAGGCGACTGACAAGAGAAGAGATCTCTGCTGCATCTATCTAGTCATGAAGGCAGCTTTGTCAAGTTATCTATCAATCGTTTATTGAGCGCTTAGTGTTTACAGAGCACTGTACTAACTCCTTGAGAAAGTACCCTGAAGACTAAGCTCCTTGGTGGCTGGAAATGTCTACCAACTTTGAACTGTAAATGCTCAAGTTCCAATCGATGGTATTTTTTGGACACTTACTGTGTGCAGAACACTGTAGTAAGTGTTTGGGAGAGAACAGAACTAGCAGATATGTCCCCTGCCCATATCGAGCTAACACCATAGATTCATTGATTGATACAATAGAATTGGTAAGATGTGATTCCCTGCCCACAAGGGACTTCCACTCAAAAGACGAGTCTTAAAGTGCTCCCTTCTTTCCCCTCCCTCCCTGCCCCCAACTCCCCTGAAGATTAGATACAGATAAATAGTCAATAGCATAAATGATTTATGTTCTCCTGGCATAAATGCTTATAGGAACAAGGTGGCTGTTTGTGGCTAAATCTAAAAGTAGGGTCAGGCAATTGAATAGGATGCTTTCTTTCCCATTCAACAGCATGTACTGAGTGTTTAATGTGTGCAGACCACTGTACTAAGCACTTAGGAGAGGGCAATAGTAGAGTCCTGCCCTCCAGAGTTTACAATCTCTTGAAACAAGACACTAAATATGCTTGTGATCTGTAGTATTCATTCAATTGTATTGAGTGCTTACTGTGTATAGAGCACTGTACTAAGCACTTGGGAGAGTACAATACAACAATAAACAGTCACATTCCCTGCCCACAATGGGCTTACAGTCTAGAACACTTTGGTAGGCACTGAAGTAATTTACAGATAGGCAGAAACAAATACCATTATTATTATTAATAATATAGGGGCTAAAGTGGTATTTAATAAATGTGTGATTATTGTGTACAGAACACTGGCGGCTCTGGGTTGTTACCACTAGGGAGAGACTCTAGGTTGTAAACTTGTTGTGGGAAGGGAATGTTTCTACCAACTTTGTTATATTGCAGTCTCCCAAGTGCTTAGTCCAGTGCTCTGCATGCAGAAAGTGCTCAATGAATTTGATTGGGAGACTACAATATAGCTGATAGACATGTTCCCTATCCACAAGGAGCTTATAATTGAGTTAGTGCTTATGTGATAGCTCTTCTCTCCCCTTTGGCTCTGGTATTCAGCAGGGTGGATGGAAAGGAACCAAGTATGGAGGGATAAATTCAGCTGCAGGACGGTTTATACTTCATGCCTCAGCGAGGATGAGCCTAGTTACAGGTTTCCTGGAAGCATGGTGACTGCAGCTTGCAGCTGCTGGCAAGCCTAGTAATAATAATAATAATGGTATTTGTTCAGCGTTTACTATGTGCCAAGCGCTGGGATAGATACAGAGTAATCAAGGAAGAGGAGGAGGGGGGCAGGATGTCAACTGTCATCCAGATTAAACTCTTATTTTTTCCATCTCAAACTTGTGTCTCTGCAACTCCCTCTTCTCTGAACCCCCCACCTTATCTTAAAATGCTCATTCCCAACCCCCTGATTCCCTCCAGATCTATTGTTTGTAATAACCTCCTCCCCCAAGCTTTGTGGGGGCAGAGTGGGGTGGGGAGGTGGTGATGATGACTCCTCTCTGGACCTACCCGGGTCACCCCACCCCTCGGGGACTCCAGGAGGAATGGATTGGGAGGGGCAGGGGTGGCAGTGGCCAGACAAGTTTAGAAGAAAACGTGGGTGGTTGGGGAGGCCCTGGAGGAAGTCAGAGGGATAGAAACCTAAAAGAGACCGGGGGGTGGTAGAGGGATGAGGGGATGAGTTGTGGGAGTGAGGGATTTGTATTTCTTAGAAGTGAAGGGACCCTCTCCTGCTCCTTTCCCCCTGTGGCAGGAGTGGTTGTCAGATTCTGGGTGAATAGCCGGGAGCCCAGAAAGGCACAGGATGAAACCCCAAATCTTAGATGAACGCTGAAGCTGCCCTTGGCTTCAGTGGGACTTGGATGAGCCAGAGGGAAGCACAGTGACTGTCTTGGGACTAGCAGAGGACTCTGGGCAGGGGTCAGGCTGGGAAATAGCTCTGTCGGCTGGCAAATTTGTATCTTTCAGCTAGGAATCTGTGCCCAGCGCACAAATATGCGGATCCAGTGCTGTAGTTCTATTCCTAAAGATGCTCTTTGTCAAATTAATATCAAAACACACCTGCTTCTCCCCTTTTCCTTTCCTGGAAAAGCTAGGTTTGAGCAATCTTCTTGGACTGTGAGCCCACTGTTGGGTAGGGACTGTCTCTATATGTTGCCAATTTGTACTTCCCAAGCGCTTAGTACAGTGCTCTGCACATAGTAAGCGCTCAATAAATACGATTGATGATGATGACTCCATCTTTCTTTTCCACTTGCTGGTGCAGTTGTACCTCTCTGCATCATCTTCCTCCTGTGAGTTGTAAAGGACTTGTGTCCCCATTAGACTGTAAGCAGCATGGCCTAGTGGAAAGAGCATGGACTTGGGAGTCGGAGAACCTGGGTTCCTAACCTGGCTCCTCCACTTATCTGCTGCGTGACCTTGGGCAAGTTACTTCACTTCTCTGTGCCTCAGTTCCCTCATCTGCGAAATGGAGACTCAACATCCGTTTTCCCTCCTACTTTGTAAGCCTCACGTGGGACCCGATTATCCTGTATCTACCCCAGCATTTAGTACAGTGCTAGGCATGTAGTAAGCGCTTACTGAGCATAACAATTATTATTACCCCCTAGACTATAAGCTTGTTAAGGGAAGAAATCTATCTACCTACTCTGTACCTTCCCAAGCATTTAGTTACAGTGCTGTGCACTGTGTGCAATAAATACCATTGATTAAACCACAGGGACTGTGTCTTTCACCCTATTGTCCTTGCCCAAGTACTTAGTACAGTGATCAGTCAATATGATCAGCTGAACTCCATCTCCATGAAACCTGTGGTACAGCTTGGCCCCTGGTTTGTTTTTTTGTTTGTTTGTTTTTAATGGCATATAGACGTTTACTATGCACTAGTAGACACTGTACTAAGCTCTAGTATACGTAAAAGTTAATCAGGTTAGACACAGTCCATGTCCCACATGGGGCTCACGGTTTTAATCCTCATTTTACAGTAGAGGTAACTGAGGTCCAGAGAAGTGAAGTGACTTGCCCAAGGTCCCAAAGCAGGCAAGTGGCGGAGCCAGAATTAGAACCCAGGTCTTTCTGATTTCCAGATCCATGCTCTATCCATTAGGCCATGCTGTCTTTTTCAAGTCCCTTCTTTTCACCTCTCATTTTTTTGCTAATAATAATGGCATTTACTAAGCACTTACTATGTGCAAAGCACTGTTCTAAGCACTGGGGTGGTTACAAGGTAATCAGGTTGTCCCATGGGGGGGGCTCAGTCTTCATCCCCATTTTACAGATGAGGTAACTGAGGCACAGAAGTTAGGTGACTTGCCCAAAGTCACACAGCTGACAACTGGCAGAGTTGGGATTTGAACCCATGACCTCTGACTCCAAAGCCCATGCTCTTTCCACTGAGCCACGCTGCTTCAGTTGCTAAGGCTGTGGGTCTCTCTAACACCCTTATGCTCAGATTCCCCTTCTGTTCCAACCCTATAGCTACAGAAGAGTGCCTGCATCCAATCTGGTTTTGATAATGGCTCCTGGGATTTAGAGAAACTCCCTTCGGAGGGGGGCTCAAACAGACTCCATGTATTGACAAAGCTCAGATGGCAGGGCAGATGCCAATCTACCTCTCCCCAGCGTGCCTGCCAATCCCTCCAGGGCCCGGGCCCACCAACAAGGCTGCGAAGGAGATGGGGTGAGGGGAAGGGCAAGATGCAATGCATTCGGGGCTACTCAATGATCAGTTCCTGGTCCTGCAGAGATGGAGGCAACTTCAGCCTGGTGGGCGGATTAGGTGTATCATGGCATGTATTGAAGTGACTGCCTCTTGGGAGTTGCCAGGGCTGTGTTCAGGCATGTTGCCAACTTGTACTTCCCAAGCACTTAGTACAGTGCTCTGCACACAGTAAGTGCTTAATAAATATGAATGAAAGATTGCAAAGGAATCCTGAGGAACCTGAGCTTCTGGCATCCATGGGCGTTCGGATCCAGCTGGTACTAGGAGTGCCAGCTTGGGAAGGCACTGACTTTGCTCCCAAAGCATTTTGGTGTAGGGTGAGCAGCCAATGTCAGTCTATTCTATCCCTTGGCACTGGAAAGGGCCTAGAGGTGTCTAGGCAAGGTCATTTCTTGCCACCTGACTACGTTTCTTGCCCCTGGATTCAGGGGAGAGGTCAGACCTCTGTCCTTGCCCAGGAAGCCCAGTAAGGATGTCACTGTGCTCCCACTTTCCCTTGTAGCCAGGATGGGGGCACGCTGGGAACTGGCTGGAGTTGTCAGAGGAGCCATTGTAGCAGCTTCAGAGTCCCTGACCCCTGTTGCTTTTGTTTTTATGGTAAAAGCATATGTTTTAATGAGAAGCAGCGTGGCTCAGTGGAAAGAACACAGGCTTTAGAGTCAGAGGTCGTGGGTTCAAATTTCGACTCCACCAATTGTCCGCAGTGTGATTTTGGGCAAGTCACTTAACTTCTCTGGGCCTCAGTTACCTCATCTGGAGAACGGGGATTAAGGCTGTGAGCCTCACATGGGACAACCTGATTACCTTGTAACCTCCCCAGCGCTTAGAACAGTGCTTGGCACATAGTAAGTGCTTAATAAATGCCATTATTATTATTATTAAAAGCTTACTATGTGCCAGGCACTCTACTAAGACTGTAAGCTCACTGTGGGCAGGGAATGTCTGTTATAGTGTACTCTACCAAGCGATTAGTATAGTGCTATGCACAAAGTAAGCACTCAAAAAATACCACTGACTAAGCGCTGGGGTAGATACAACCTAGTCAGGTTGGACCCAGCCCCTGTCCGACATGGGACTCAGTCTTTAGCCCCATTTTCCAGATGAGGGAATGGAGGCCCAGAGAAGTCTACTTTGTGACCTTGGGCGAGTCACTTCACAAGGGATGGAGCCAGGATTAGAACCTAGGTCACTGTGACTCCCAGGGCTGTGCTCTAACCACTAGGCAGTGCTGCTTCTGGGTCTGTAGCTGAGGTCTGCTAAAGCCTCTGTCCCTGGAGAGTCTGCAGGCCTTTTCTGAATGGGAGGGTTTTTTAATCTCTCTCGATATTCCTAGGGGTTGGGCAAAGAGCTGTTAGCCCTATTTCAGAAAGGGGGGAGACTAAGTCCAGAGGTGTTAAGGGGGTACAATTAGTGGCACAGCCAAAATGAGGAAGGCTCCAGGTGAAACATCGAATCAGTTCCTCTCAGAGGAACTCTAGGCTGTAATCACATGGGTGGGGAATGTGTCTGTTCATTCATTCATTCAATCATATTTATTGAGCGCTTACTATGTGCAGAGCACTGTACTAAGTGCTTGGAAAGTACAGTTCGGCAACAGAGACATTATTTTACGTCATGTTGTTCTACTCTCCCAGGTGTTTAGTACAGTGCTCTGCACACCGTAAGCACTAAATAAACATGATTGACTCAAGGGGGATCTGGGAGGATTCTGTTGCTTTAAAGGTCGTTGCCTTAGGGCGGGATCCGTAGTTTGAGAAACAGTTATAGCCTAGTGGTAAGAGCACAGGTTTGGGAGTCGGGAGACCTGGATTCTAATCTTATCTCTGCCACTTGCCTACGGAGTGACTTGCCCAATGTCACACAACTTTTTCTGTGCCTCAGTTCTCTTATCTGTAAAATGGGGATTAAATACCTATTCTCCCTCCTACTTAAACTGAGTGTCACACTGGAGACAGGGACTGTGTCCAATTTCAATATCTTGTATCTATCCCAGTGTCTAGTACGGGGCTTGGCACAGAGTAAGCACTTAACAAATACCAGTATTATTATTTTCATTATTCAGTTTGAAGACCATTGCCTTAAACAACCCTGGTAGATGACCTCTCATTCGCTCTGCCCCTTCTCCCTCATCTCCCACCTAAATAGTTCTGAACTTTATCTTCTGACTTCCTTCTTCAACTGACCCCTCCAGGATGGGTCAATCAATCATATTAGGTGCTTACTGGGTGCAGAGCACTGTATTAAGCGCTTGAGAGTAGAGTACAACAGAGTTGGTAGATGCATTCCCTGCCCACAATGAGTTTACAGTCTATAGGGATCAGTAGTCCCATTACAATCTAAAATATATGTAAACATCACATTTAAATAACCTAAGACAAGGGGTGGATGGAGATCTAAAAAGGAAAATAATACAGTGTGCAGGCCTTCCAGTTACCACAACCACTGACCCCTTTGCTGGTTTGCTTTCTATGCTGGAGTCAAGGATTTTACTTTTTAGGTAGTTTGACTATTTTTTAGTTAGACAACTCATGATCACGCTGGTGCTAGAGGACATAGTGTTGACTCTAACAACAAAGCCCCAAACTACCCATGTAGTAATCAACTATTCATACCAGATTTTTGTTTAATGATATTTAAGTATTTACTGTGTGTCAAGCACTGGGGTAGATACACGTTAAACAGGTAGGACACAGTCCCTGTCCCACATAGGGCTCATATTCTAAGTTGGTGGGAAAACAGGTAGTATCAAATCCCCATTTTACAGTTGAGGAAACTGAGGCATAGAGAAGTTAAGTGACTTACCCAAGGTCACAGAGCAAGGCAAGTGGCACAGCGGGCACCAGAACTGAGGTTTTCTAACTCACAGGCCCATACGCCTTCTACTAGGTTAGTACGATTCCTACTCTCACGGAGTTTACAATCAATCAATTGTACCCTTCCTGTGTGCACACATGATCCCTGCCCTCAAAAAATGTACAATCTAGCTGGATGACTATAATCTCACCAAGGGTAGGGATCATGTCTATCAACTGTAGTGTACTCACCCAAGTGCTTAGTATAGTGCTCCGCACAAAATAAGTGCTCAATAAATACCATTGATTTTGGGGAAAACAGGCCAACGGGAGAAATGAACTCACAATCTGAAGTTAAGAAGGTCAGTCCTCTAACGCTTGAGCTACAGAGTCCTGAATTTGTCGACCAGGCAAGGAAGAGGAGGCCATCCTGTCATGACTCTTTTTGTTTGTTTTGTTTTGTTAACACCTGCTCTACTGACCACTTGTATTGGTCCTTCTCAGGGAATACCTCGGGGCCCAGCAGGCTGAACTGGATTATTTGTTCGGGAGACACAGTGACATGAGGAGGAACTCCAGGCTGGTAAAGGATTCTCCCTCTCCAGAAGGAGTCTGGAGCAGTGTAGACACATGGAAGACCAACCCCTCCTCTGCTGAACCTTCTCTGAACAGTTTTGATTCCTCTACAGTTTTCCTCTAACATTCCACCCCTCCACTTCTACGACCTGGGCTGTGGTCCATGGTGGCAGAATTGGAAGAGAGGGAAAACAGGCCCCCTCCAACTCCACTCCTTCATTCCCAATGTCTTTAGCCAGATCTCTCTCTCTCTTCTTCCCCCTCTTCTCCCCTCCCCACCTGAGGCAAAGGAAAGGGGTGTGTGTGTGTGTGTGTGGTGACTAAGCCCTTACATTTTTCTTCCCCCTTTACAGGCTTTCTATTATGACCTCGATAAGGTGAGTGAAATACCAGTGCTGCTTGGCTGAGGTAAGGGGATAGAGGGATGGGCTTGAAAGAGGGTGGAGTTCGCAGATCATTTCCAGCAACAATAATAGTGGTATTTGTTAAGCGCTTACTATGTGCCAAGCACTGTCCTAAGTGCTGGGGGGGGTGGCGGCGGTTACGAGTTAATCAGGTTGTCTCACGTGGGGCTCACAGTCTTAATCCCCATTTTACAGATGAGGTAACTGAGGCACAGAGAAGTTAAATGACTTACCCAAAGTCACACAGCTGACAAGTGGCGGAACCGGGGTTAGAACCCATGACCTCTGACTCCCAAGCCCGGGCTCTTTCCACTGAGCTATGCTGCTCTTCCTCCGCCAAATGCCACTTGGGCACTTCTGCTCCCCTACACCTTGGATACATATTGGTGTGCTCACCACCTCTCCCACAGCATCGCAGCACCTCTTTCTTCTCATCTCTCAGCCCACCACTCTCTCCACCTTCAAAGCATTACTAAGGTCACATCTCCTCCAAGATGCCTTCCTTGACTGAGCCCTCTTTCCCTGGCTCACACTCCCTCCTGCATCCTCCAGGTCTGTGACCTTTGGACCTTTGATATTCCCTCCAACTCCACAGCACTTGTGTATAGATCCTTAAATTATATAACTAATGTCTACTCCCCCTCTAGACTGTAAGCTTGTTATGGGCAGGCAATGTGTCTGCTAAATCTGTTATACTCTCTCCCAAGCACTTAGTGCAATGCTCTGCACATAGTAAGCACTCAAATACGACTGATCTCTCATCCTGTTGCTTAACACACTGTCTTGTACACATTTCCTTTGTCTTTTTATCTGTAATTTAATGTGGTGTCTGCCTCCCCTGATAGATTGTAAACTCCTTGAGGCCTGGTCTACTAACTCTTGTCTCTCTCAAGTGTTTAGTGTAGTGTTTGGCACAATTTTTATTTATGGTATAAGTGAGTACTATGTGGCATGCACTCTATTGTACTCTATAGTATATATGCACTCTACTTGGAGAAGCAGCATGGCTCAGTGGAAAGAGCCCGGGCTTGGGAGTCAGAGCTCATGGGTTCAAATCCCAGCTCTGCCACATGTCTGCTGTGTGACCTTGGGCAAGTCACTTAACTTCTCTGAGCCTCTGTTACCTCGTCTGTAAAATGGGGATTAAGATTGTCCCACCTGGGGCTCACAAACTGATCACCTTGTATCCCCCTCAGCACTTAGAACAGTGCTTTGCACATAGTGCTTAACAAATGCCATTATTACTATTATTACTATGCATTGGGGTAGGTACAAGTTAATAAGATTGGATGCAGTCCCTGTCCCACATAGAGCTCTCAGTTTTAATCCCCATTTTACAGGTGAGGTAACTGAGGCCCAGAGAAGTGAAATGATTTGCCCAAGGTTACACAGCATACAAGTAGAGGAGGGTGATTAAAACTCAGGTCCTTCTGACCCCCAGACCAGTGCTTTATCAACGAGGCTACGTTGCTTGAGTGCACAACTGGCCCTCAGTTATACAATTTGATAGGCTGTAAACTCCTTGAGAGCAGATATCATGTCTACAAATTCTACTGGACACTCACTTAAGTGCCCTGCAGCTAGTAGGTGCTCAAACGATTGATTGCAAGGTCCTTGAGGGCAGGTATCACGTCTAATAATTTTATTATGCTCCCCCCAAGTGATTAATAGGGGGTCCTGAACACAGTATATACTGCTGACTGATTCACCAGACTTAATAACGCGATCTCTCTTCCTTCTTCCTTCTTGTTTTTAAGCAAACTCGCTCAGTGGAAAGGCATATCCGGAAAATGGAATTTCACATCAGCAAGGTGAGTAGAGATCCCGGGGGAAAGCTTTGGTTACAGACAGCAGCATTTGATTGCCTGCTCCTAGGTGCCCTGGGGAACTGGAGAAAGTCTGAATCTTTGCTTTTGAGATTACAGTCAAATAGGGAAGACAAAAATGATCCATTAAAACACAGGGCCAAAATATGTGAAAATCTGGGTAAGCCTGTATTATTTGAGCAGCAACTCTGTGCAGAACACTGGGCTAAGTACTTGGGAGAGTAAGATGATAGGGTCCTTGCCCCTAAGGAGCTTAATAATGATGGAGTTAAGCACTATATACCATGTACTGTACTAAAAGTTAGGGTACATACAAGATAATCTGGTTGGACACAACCCCGGTCCTATACAAGACTCATGGTTTGAGGAAGATGAATAGTTATTGCAGCCCCATTTTTACAGATGAAACAGGCCCAGAAAAATGAAGTTACTTGTTCAATAATAATGATGGCATTTGTTAAGCTCTTACTATGTGCCAAGCACTGTTCTAAGCATTGGGGAGGATACAAGGTAATCAGGTTGTCCCACTTTGGGCTCACAGTCTTAATCCCCATTTTACAGATGAGGTAACTTAAGCACAGAGAAGTTGTGACTTGCCCAAAGTCACACAGCTGACAAGTGGAGGAGCCGGGATTAGAACCCATGACCTCTGACTCCCAAGCCTGTGCTCTTTCCACTGAGCCACGCTGAAGGTCACACAGCAGTCAAGAGGTGGAACTGGAAATATAACCCAAGCCCTCTGATTCTAAGGCCGGTGCTCTTTCCACTAGACCACACTGCTTCTGATCTGAAATTCTGCAGCTGGAGCTCCCTGAGGGGAAAAAAACTCCCCTCAACTGTTAGCTCGGTGCCTTGGAGCCCTAGAAAGTGGTCAGTTAACTTTGCAAATCAGGGTTTGTTGGATGGCTCTGTGATCTGGCTTTAGCTCCTCAGCGTCTGGGGACCACAGGTGTCAGCCAGGCTGGAGCAGCAAGTCTGAGCCGGCTGGCCAGAGTGTGCGTCACAGGGCAGCTTCTTCTCTGGGAGCCCTTCCCACACCTACAACGAGGTGAGGGGTTATTCGGCGCCTGGGCCCAGTTTGCAGGAGGAGAGAGGGGAAACCCCGCCGCCCCCCACCAACCCCCCGGGCCTGGGGTAGCAACTATGAGGACAGAGGACACCCCCACAGGAGTTCTTTCTCCTCAGCTCCCTGTCCCCCAACCCCCCCGAGAAGCACTATCACAGAAGAAGCTCTCTCTCTCTTTCCTCAGGAACCTCGGTCTCTTCCCCCTGCCCTTCCCCAACCCTCTCAAAGAGGGACTTTGGTGGAAGCGGATTAAAACTACACGGGTTTTAGGGCATCAAACAGGCACCATGTTTGCTAAGGTCACTTGGCCTTGGTGTCCTCTCTGGTGAGCTGGAGGACCAGCGTGGGCTTGTTTGGGGAGTGGGGGAGAATTGGAGCTAGATCTGCCTCCTTCCCAATCCTCCCAGTTCGCTGGAGCAGAGAAAACTCTGGAGGAGAGATCAGAGTCCTGGCTTCCAAGCCCCTGGGCCGGGGAGCTGAAGGTGAGGAGAGCCAAGTGGCTGGGAAAGATCTTTAAGTGTTAGAGACCTGGATCGGAAACCTTCCTCTGTTGCTTGAGATGGTGCCACGACCCAGAGCCAAGAGGCCCTTTGGCTTTCCAAAGGAGAAAGCCTTTTAGACTGTGAGCCCACTGTTGGGTAGGGACTATCTCTATATGTTGCCAACTTGTACTTCCCAAGCGCTTAGTACAGTGCTCTGCACACAGTAAGCTCTCAATAAATACGATTGATTGAGAAGGGCTGCCATTGGAGGGGCAGGAATGCAGCAGAGGGCCTGGGTTCTAATCCCAGCTCCACTGCATGACTTCAGGCCAGCCACATGACTTCTTTGGGCCTCAGTTTCCTTATCTGTAAAATGGGGATGTGATACCTGTTCTTTCTTCCCCCATTGATTATGAACCACTTGCAGGGCGGGGGACTGTGTCCTGTCTGATAATCTCATATCTACCCCAGCGCTTAGTATAGTAAGCACTTAAATGATTTTCCCCTCCCTCTTCAAAGACCTCAAGGTGTAGGCTTGTGTTTGGCCCTTTTGTGAGTGTGTGTGTGTGTTTGTGTGTGTGTCTGCCCCACAGGTGGAAGAGCTATACGAAGGCTATTGCATCCAGTGCCGACTGCGAGATGGGGCTTCCAACATGCAGCACGCTTTCGCCCTCTCCCCTTCCACGAAGGCGTCCCGTGAGAGCCTGGTGGAACTCTGCAAAAATCTCCAGGAGTGCTCCGAGGTAGGGGAGCACTATTATTCCTTATTCATTATCCTCATTGCCCAAATGCCCGGGACAGTGGCCCACCCATAAGAGGTGCTCAATACACGCTGCTCCTACCACCTATTGGCCCACCCAAGTAGCTTCCTAGCATCACCGGGCACAGCTCCCGAAGACAAGACCCACAGAGTGGGAACACCTTTGGAAGCCCCAATGTCCCGGGCAATGTTGGCCTGAGAGCACTTTAAAGCCAGTCATTCATTGATGGTATTTGTTTGACACTATGTGTCAGACACTGTTCTAAGCATTGGGTAGATACTAGGTCAGATGCAGTCCCTGTCCCACATGGGGCTCACAGTCTCAGTAGAAGGGAGAGCAGGTATTGAATCCCCATTTTACAGATGAGGGAAACGAGGCTCGGAAGTAAAGTGACTTGCCCAAGGTCACACAGCAGACAAGTGGCAGAGGTGGGATTAGAACCCAGGTAGAGATTTCTCCTTTGGCCCTCCATCTCCACTTCTCCCCATTTCCCCAACCTTTTCCTGGCAAAGCCCTTTCCTCCTTCTTTTGGAACGAGGCTCTGAGCTCTTCCTCGTCAGTTAATTGTATTGAGCGCTAACTGTGTGCAGAGCACTATACTAAGCACTTGGGAGGGTACAGTGTAACAGACACCACAACGAGTTTACTGTCTAGAGGGGGAATGTCTTACCATACCCCTATTGCAAGTGGGAGGGGCTGGTTCATTCATTCAATCGTATTGAGCGCTTACTGTGTGCAGAGCACTGTACTAAGCACTTGGGAAGTACAAGATGGCAACATATACACAGCATCTTACATCGAAGACATCAGATATTAAACTGATAAGAACAGATACTACACTTTATCTTAGCCAAAAGGCTGAGAAACGATTCAGCTGAGATGTAATAGATGAGAATCAATTAATAATAATTGTGGTATTAAGCACTATGTGCCAAGAATTAGGATAGATTAAAATATAAGCAGAACGGACACGGTCCCTGTCCCACGGGGGGCTCATGGTTTGAGGGAAGTGGTATGACCTAGTGAAAAGAGTACAAGCCTTGGAGTCGGAGGAGCTGGGTTCTAATTCTGGTTCTACTACTTGCCTGCTGTGTGATCTTGGGCAAGTCACAGCTTCTCTGGGCCTCGGTTTCCTCATCTGTAAAATGAGGATTCAATATCTGTTCTTCCTCTCCTCTAGAGTCTGAGCCCCATATGGGACAGGGGCTGCATCCAACCTGATTTACTTATATCTACCCCAGTGCTTAGTCCAGAGCTTGGCGATAGTATGCACTTAATAAGTACATTTACAAAAACAAACCAAACAGTTACTGAATCCCCAATTTTACAAGTCAGAAAACTGAGGCACATAAAAGTGACTTGCCTAAGGTCATCCAGCAGGCAAGGAGCAAACTCTGGTTCTCTGTCTTCCAAGTTGGTGCTCTTTTCACTAGACCACACTGCTTTTTGTGGGATTTTTTTGTGGTTTTTTTTGGTAGATATATGACTGTATGCAGAGCACAGTACTAAGTGCTAGGAGATGCTTGTTGGGGCCATAGCGCCAATGGTTAGTCTCCAGAAGGGAAGAGCAGGGAACTGGAAATTGGTCCTGTCCTCTGCAGTGACTGAGCTCTGTCGGGTACCTTGCAGGACATGTGCCTGATTGAAGGAGCCTTGGAAGTGCACTTGGGTGAATTCCATGTGAAGATGAAAGGTAATAATGATTATGGTATTTGTTAAGCGCTAAGTGCCAGTCACTGTACTAAGCGCTGGGTGGAACCAAGTCCCCAAATGGGCTCATGGGCTGAGAACCAGAGCGGCCCCTCTTGGAGGTGACGTGCTTTCAATAAAGCATTGACGGAGGGATCGTCTGTTGGATCTTCCCTGACTAAACCCTCATTTCCTCCTCTCCCATTCCCTTCTGTCACACTTGGATTTGCACTCTTTATTCACCCCTCCCTCAGCCCCACAGCACCTATGAACATATCTGTGATTAATATAAACATCTGTCTCCCATTCCCTTCTGTGTCACACTTGGCTTTGCACTCTTTATTCACCCCTCCCTCAGCCCCCCAGCACCTATGAACATATCTGCGATTAATATAAATGTCTGTCTCCCATTCCCTTCTGTGTCACACTTGGATCTGCACTCTTTATTCACCCCTCCCTCAGCCCCACAGCACCTATGAACATATCTGTGATTAATATAAATGTCTGTCTCTCACTCTAGACTGTGGGGAGGGGGCAGCCCAGTCTACCAACTTTATTGTTGTGTACTCTCCCAAGCACTGAATACAGTGTTCTGCACACAGTAAGCGCTCAATAAATATGATAGGGGAGAATACAATAAAGGACAAATTAGACTCAATCCCTGGCTCTGAGGGCTCACGGTCTGAAAGAAATGGGCCGTCTGGGAGATGGATGGTCACGTGAACAGAGATTGACTACAGAAAAGTAAAACGGCATAACAGCACAAACCCAAAAGAAGCCTCACAAACCTGGCCTGCTAACGCATTGTGCTAATGTTTGAGGGGTCAGTGTTGCCGCTGCTTCATTCACTCCCCATGATGCTCAGGCCGGGAAGAATGGGACCCCAGAGGGTGATGGGGGTTGATTGAGGATGGGGTGAGAAGGTGAGGGTGGCAGGATAGGCATTTAGGACCAAGGGTTTAGGGCAAGAGGCCACCTCATGTCAAGGAAGATCTTCCTCCATCTCCGCTCCCAGCTTTTTCCCCACAGAGGACGTAGGGACACCTTCCAGGTTGGCCTTTGCCCTGGCAGTTCTGATGGCTGGAGTGTCCCTGGGTTATGAGGGTGCAAATGGTGAGTGGGGGTGGGGGGTTAAAAGGAAGGTGTGTTGTGTTTGTTTGTTGTTCCAGGGTTGGTGGGTTTTGCCCGGCTGTGCCCCGGAGACCATTACGAGGTAAGGGAATGAGTGAGGGCCCTCAAGGTAGGTACAGGGCAGTGATCTTTGCTGGAGAAGGTGCTAGCCTCAATGCTACAGCTCCCTGATTCTTTAGGGGGGGTGTTACACAATCCTCCCCCTCAGAGCTTCTTAGACTGGGAGAGCCCTGTTGTGTGTTAGAGAATCCTCCTCCTTGGAGCTTCTCGGATTGGCAGGGCCCCATGATGCCTGAGGTGTGTGAGACAGACACATACACAATCCTCTCCTTCAGAGCTCCTTGGATTGGGAGAGCTCTATGAAGGAGAGGGAGAGAAAAAAAATCCTCTCCCCCTGAGCTTCTTGGACAGGGAGAGCCCTGTTGTGTGTTAGAGAATCCTCCTCCTCGGAGTTTTTTGGATTGGGAGGGCCCCATGATGCCTGGGTGTGTGTTTGTGGGTGTGAGACACACACAATCCTCTCCTTCAGAGCTCCGTGGATTGGGAGAGCCCTATGCTGCTGTGTGTGTGTTTGTGTATGTGACACAATCCTCTCCCCCAGAGCTTCTTGGACTGGGAGAGCTCTAAGAGACTGTGACTTTGTGTTGGGGGTGGGGGGTGGAATGGGTGAGCAGAAAGGGTATCTCCCGGACCTCTGGTGCTTCCCTCCTCGAGGCAGTGCCAGGGTAGTGGGGACTTGGGGTGAGGGTCCGGCGAGATTCCCGGGGCTGAGAGCCAGGAATCAGCCGCAGGACTGTCTCTGTCGGGTGACTTGTAGGTGCTCATTCGCCTGGGGCGCCAGAGGTGGAGGCTGAAGGGCAAGATCGAGGCCGACGACAGCCAGATCTGGGACGAGGAGGAGAAGGTGTTCATCCCCACCCTTTGTGCCGCCTTCGAGATTAAGGTGTGGTGACTAGGGGGGCTGGGACCGGAGGTGGAGGAGGGGCGGTTGGCAGGGCCAGACAGCTGCCTTTTTACTGCATGCAGGGGGCTTCTACTCTTTTTTCCCCCCCACTTCCCAGCCCCCCGGGCTGTGCCCCATGTTCTCAGAGAGGTGTGAGAGCTGGGTTTGCCCTGGTGACACTCCCAGAGCCCTCTGGAGCCCAACCCTGTGTGGAAGCAGGATGATGGGGGCTTCTGTGCTAAATTGCTCGGTCACTGGACTGGGGCGATGGGTTCCAAGACCAAGGGCCCAGCCTGGCTCCCAAGCCCAACCTCTTGAGAGAGACAAAGCTCTGTCCCTGGTCCGCGGCTTCTCGGGGCTTGCTGGGCAGGGAGGGCCAGCCGAAGGCCCTGGGCCTGCCCCGCCAAGGGGTGCCAACTTCCTGCTGGGGTGAGCCCCTGCCAAGTGTAATCTAGAGGGGTGAGGTCATCTGGTTCTGCCCAGTCCCCATAGGGTATAAATCTGATGGAATGATATACCCTGCCTCCAGGGACCCCCTGAATTGGTGGGACCACTTACTCAATAGCATTTAGTGAGCACTTACTCTGCGCAGAGCATAATAGAGTTAGACTGATTCCTGCCCTCAAGGAGGGACCAGTATTTTCATCTCTGCCCATTTGGTGTAGATAGTGGGCAGTGTGGTTTGGTGGCTAGAACATGGGCCTGGGAATCAAGACCTGGGTTCTAATCCTGATTCTACCACTTGTCTGCTTTGTGAACTTGGGCAAGTCAAGTCACTTCATTTCTCTGTGCCTGTTACCGCAACTGTAAAATGGATATTAGAGAAGCAGTGTGGCTGTGGAAAGAGCACGGGCTTTGGAGTCAGAGGTCATGGGTTCAAATCCAGCTCGGCCAGCTGTCAACTGTGTGACTTTGGGCAAGTCATTTAACTTCTCTGTGCCTCAGTTACCTCATCTGTCAAATGGGGATTAAAACTGTGAGCCCCCCATGGGACAACCTGATCACCTTGTAACCTCCCCAGCGCTTAGAACAGTGCTTTGCACAAAGTAAGTGCTTAACAAATACCATCATTATTATTAGGACTGAGCTCCATGGGGGACAAGGATGGTGTCCAACCTGTATCTATCCAGTACAGTGCCTGACACATAATAAGTGCTTAACAAATACTATAACCCAAGCACCTGCCCTGCTGCTGGACCTAAAATGGGTTCAGGAGGGACAGAAAACGGGGATGGCTTCCCCCTCTGGTTAGCGCCAGGGCGAGACCGTCAGTATCTTTAGATATGTAACTTTTGGGCACTTGATATTCACCTCACCTTCAGTCCCATAGCACTTTACATATGGAGCTTTCATTTACTCATTTGTATTAAGAGAAGCAGCATGGCTCAGTGGAAAGAGAGCAGGCTTGGGAGTCAGAGGTCATGGATTCTAATCCTGGCTCCGCCACTTATCAGCTCTGTGACTTTGGGGAAGTCACTTAACTTCTCTGTGCCTGTTACCTCATCTGGAAAATGGGGATGAAGACTGTGAGCCCCATGTGGGACAATCTGATTACCTTGTATCTCCCCCCAGCACTTAGAACAGTGCTTGGCACATAGTAAGTGCTTAACAAATACCAAAATTATTATTAATGTCTGTCTCCCCCTCTAAACTGTCAGCTTGTTGTGGGTAGGGAGCTCATCTATCAACTCTGTTGAATCGTACTCTCCCAAGTGTTTTTAGTACAGTGCTCTGCCACGTAGTAAGTGCTCAATAAGTACTGTTGATTGATTACCCCTGACTTCCACTCTTGGGGTGGCCCAGAAGTCTTCGGCACCCAGTTATCCTTGTGGGGAAGAAGGGAGGGGGTGGTACGGACACCCCCTGGGTTGGGCCAGGAAGTGGAGTAACGGGACATTGTTGTCGTCAGGTGACGGAGCTGCGGGGCCTGACTTCCCTCCTGGTGGGTATGGTCATGTGTGACGTCACGGACTTCTTCAACACCAGGCCCCAGGCCATTGTTGTGGACATCACGGAACTGGGCACCATTAAGCTGCAGCTGGAGGTCACCTGGAAGTCAGTACCACTTTTCCACCTACATCATAATTGTGGCATTTGTTACGTACTTACAATACGTACAATACAACTTACTTACGTATTGTATCATACCTGTCCCATAGGCCGAGCATCGTGCTAAAGGCTGGGACAGATATGATACAATCGGATCAGGCTCAGGGGAGAGGGAACAGGTATTGAATCACCATTTTACAGATTAGGAAACTGAAGCACTGTGTAATGACTGGTCAAAGTGTGGCTTAGTGGATAGAACAAGAGCGTGGGAGTCAGAAGGACTTCTGGTCCCAGCTCTGCCACTTCTCTGCTATATGACCTCGGGGGAGTCGTTTCACTTCTCTGTGCCTGTTACCTCATCTGCAAAATGGGGACTAAGACTGTGAGCTCCATGTGGGACAATTAGCTTGTATTTATTCCACAAGTGCTTAACAAACACCACTTAAAAAAAAAAATCACTCAGCAAGCAAGTGGTGGAGCTCTTTCCATTAGTCTACACTGCTTCAGTTGGGGAAGAGCCCTTGGGATAATAATGATGGCATTTATTAAGCGCTTACTATGTGCAAAGCCCTGTTCTAAGCGCTGGGGAGGTTACAAGGTGATCAGTTTGTCCCATGGGGGGCTCACAGTCTTAATCCCCATTTTACAGATGAGGTAACTGAGACACAGAGAAGTTAAGTGACTTGCCCAAAGTCACACAGCTAAGTGACATAGCTGGGATTTGAACCTCTGACTCCAA
This sequence comes from Tachyglossus aculeatus, assembly GCF_015852505.1. Taxonomy (NCBI): domain Eukaryota; kingdom Metazoa; phylum Chordata; class Mammalia; order Monotremata; family Tachyglossidae; genus Tachyglossus; species Tachyglossus aculeatus. The sequence goes on along the minus strand of NC_052073.1, from coordinate 10,337,259 downwards.
AGCTCGTGCTCTTTCCACTGAGCCACGGCCGGTCTGTGGAATGGAGGGAGTTGGGGATGAAGGTGGGGGGCTCATACTCAAGCCCTCTGTCTCTCTCCACAGCCCGGGCCCAGTGTAGAGAGAGGAAGCGGCAGGAGTCATCTCCTCTGCGGCCCCACTGTGGAGAATGTATGGATTTAGTGCTCCACGACTGGCTGGCTTCCTGGGTGGATTTGGCCCAGCCAGGAGCGAGGGTGAGGGATGTGTGGGGGCTCCCAGCACCCTACTTTCCACCGCCACTTTCTGCCAACCTGCAGACTTTCTAGTTGGGCGTTGGGGCTGTGTGGTTTGAAAATGAAGGAGATGTAACTCGACAATGTCCTCATTGGGGTTCTGCACTCCACCCGGATTTTCGCCTGGGTGGTGGCTGATGAGCCAGGGCCTTTCTGAAGAGATACTCAGCCAGATTCTCTGGCCACCACTCCCTGACTTGAGCCACATTCTCACTGGTTCTCTAGGCTTGTGGTTGGGCTCCCTTCCACTGTGCTTTGGGCCAGCTGCTTCCATTGCCTGGGGCAGGACAGAGGGCCTGGGGCCTTCCCTCTCTTTCTGTTCTCATCGTGTGCTTCTGTAGCAGCTTGGGCTTATGCTGAAGGCTACAGTCTCAGCTGAGGAGTGGGCTGCCTTTGCTAAATAAAACGGCAGGGGAGGCCTGGGCTTCCTCGTCGTTGAGTGGGGAATCCTCCCGGAGGGGCAAGCTTCCCACCCACCCCTCTCCTCCCCCAGGGCTGCCCTGTCTCTTCTGCTCTCCCCCACCCAGCAGCAGAGGTGGGCAGGTAGGGCCTTTCGCCATGGGACTTGGGGGCTGCTGTGGAGGGGAAGTCCAACAGAGAGAAGACAGTACAACAGAGGTGGTCGACACACCTGCCCTCAAGGAGCTTTCAATCTAGTGGGGGAGTCTGACATTAAAACAAATTACAGATAGGGGAAGTAGTAGAGTAGGAGGAGATGTATGAAAGTCCTATGCATGCAGGGTGAGTACCTTGGTGCTTTGGGGGCAGCGACTCCAGTGCAGCAGTAACACAGCAGAGAGGGGAAAGATAATTATGATATTTGTTGAGTTCTTACTATGTACCAAGCACTGTTCTAAGTGCTGGGGTAGAGGCAAGGTAATCAAGTTGTCCCATATGGGCTCACAGTGGTAATCTCCATTTTACAGATGAGGTAACTGAGGCACAGAGAAGTGTGACTTGCCCAATGCCACACAACAGACAAGGGGTGGAGGCAAGATTAGAACCCATGCCCTCTGATTCCCAAGCCTGTGCTCTTACCATTAAGTCATGCTGCCTCTCTAAGAGGGTGAGAAGGGGAGAGGTTGGGTAGGGAAGGCTTCCTGGAGGAGGAGAATGATATTACTTGGGCTTTGGAGAGGGGAAGTGGTGGGCTTGAGTTTGAAGGAGGGAGGGAGGGTGCCAGGCTGGTGCAGGCACAGGTGACTGCCATCTTCTCCCGGGGCTGGCCATCTTCCCCAGCGGCAAGCCTGGTTGGAGGCTGAGGAAAATTTGGTCCTGCTGGTTGAAGGAAAACTAGGGGCATCAGTGGACCTCGCTTACTCCTCAGTGGCCTGAAGGAAGCAAGTCCATCTGGATCTGGAAGCATTGGGCATAGCAGTTAGCACTTTTGGGAGAGAGGAAGGAAGAAGCGTACAGCTTGGTTCCAGGCTCCAGGTGGACTGGGCTTTTCTGGGACCCGCAGCCTCCAAGCCTGGCCTGGGGCTACATGACTAATCGGCTGGCAGGGAGACAAAAAAAAAAAAAAAAGCACTGCTTCCCCTGCCCGTCCTCACAACTTTTCCACTGCTCTGCCAGGGATGGCCCACTGGACCAATGTCCACCCCCCTGGAAGTCCTGTAGGGCCAGTGGTAGACCAGTACAGGCTGGGAGGTGAAGAGAGGGGAGTGCTGAGTGGGAGGGAAGAAAGCTTTGACCAGAGAAGAAACCAGGCAGGGGTGACAGGATACCATACTACTAATGCCCTGCTTAGGCCCCCACAGCAAAAATTCTAGGCAGCAGCACAGACTTGTCTTTGGCCTCCAGAGGAACTTAGGATGTGCTACGGGGACTTTATCCTTGTCATAGAACTGGAGTCTGAGCTGAGTTTTAACAACTGAGGGAGAGGTTTCTGGGATGAAGCAGAGGCAGCCGTGATGGCACAAAATCATTCAGGTGTATTAATGGAGTGCTTAGTGTGTGCAAGAGCCCTGTCTTAAGTGCTTGGGAGAGTCCAATACAACAATAAACAGACACATTCCCTGGCCACAACAAGCTTTGAAAGACAGACATTAATGTAAATAAATACGAGCCCAGTCTCCTTGGTTTACTTCTATCTTCTCTCTCGTTCATTCATTCATTCATTCAATCATTCATGCAGTCGTATTAAGTGCTTACTGTGTGCACAGCACTATACTAAATGCTTGGGGAAGTATAATATGACAAGAAACAGTGACATCCCTTCCCACAATGATCTCACAGTCTAGATGGGGAAAACAGACATTTATACAAATAAATAAAATTGCACATATATACGTAAGTGCTGTGGGGCTGGGTTGGGGGACAGCAAAGGGAGAAAGAGAGATACAGTAGGGAGGGGGAGATGAAAAGTGGCTCTCTTGTGAAAAGGGGTTTTGTGGGTGGGAGGAGACCCACCTGATTTGTTACTTTATTAGGTTCTCTAAGGAGCAAATAATGCTAAGTGGAAAATAGTCCAAGAAACGAGGGAGTTCAGTAGTCAGGGGAAGATCTGTCTTGGGAGCTAAAGAATCTATGATTGATTCATCGATGGTATTTGAGCACCTACTGTGTGCAGAGCATTGTAGTAAGTGTTGGGGAGAGTACAATAAAATGAGAAGACGGGAAAGCTTACAATCAAATAAGGTAGGCAGGCAGACATATAGGACAGGGTGATAAATAGGTGAGTAAATAAGTAGTGTACATATATTAATGATAATTGTGGAATTTAAGTGCTTACTAAGTGCCAGTCACTATACTACAAGCCATGGTACATACAGGATCATTAGGTCAGACAGTCCCTGTCCCACATGGGGTTCACAGACTAAGTGGGAAGAAGAACAGGTTTTTAATCCCCATTTTAAAGATAAGGAAACTGAAGGGCAGGGAAGTGAAGTGACTTGACTAAGGTCACACAGGCACCTGGAAGTGTTTAGATTAGAACCCAGGTCTTCTAACTCGCAGACCTGTTTATATATGTCTTTCTCTACCTAAGTGCTGAAGTTGGTTTTTGGAACATCGCAAACTTGGGGAGGTGAGACTTAGGAAAAGCTTCCTGGAGGCTGTGGGATATTTAGGAAGGGGTTGAAGATGGGGAGAGTTGTGGCCTGATTAATTTGAAGGTGGACTGTCTTTATTTCTAATTTAAAAATATGATATTTAAGCATTTACTATGCACCAGGCAAGATACAAGCTAATCAGGTTGGTTACAGCATATGTTTTACATGAGACTCACAGTCTTAATCCCCATTTTACAGACGAGGGAACAAAGGCACAGAGAAGTTAAGTGACTTACCCAAGGTCATAGCCGGCAGTGAGGGAATCTTCCTAAGTGAACCTCCATCTTCTCCCACTCAAGGGGGGAGGTGTTGGAGGCCATCCTGGTGGAAGAGGGGCAGAATGGGGGGCTGAGAGAGAATTGGGGCCCTGGAAAGTTTCCCATTGCATTGGGGAACTGACCTAACCAACTCCCAAGGTGTGAGTTTTGCTTTTTAATAGCCTCAAGTTCTATTCAAACTTTGTTTTTCCCCTCTGGAATCCAATTCTCCTCTGGTCCTCAGCCTTCCGGAGCTTGATCTTGGAATTTCTGTTTGTTGGATGTTGCCGATGTCCAGGATTGGGGTTGGGAATCAGCCCCCTCTCCCTCATCCCCCAAAACATCAAGCTGAATATCCCAATTTCGTGTTCTCAGGAGAGGCATGAGAGTTGTAAATTTTCCACCAGCTCCCTTCTCCAGAATGCTCTTCCTTAGGAAACCTGAGTGATGATGGCATTTATTAAGCGCTTACTATGTGCAAGGCACTGTTTTAAGCACATGGGGTGTGGTGGGGGGAAATCACACCCTGTCAGGGACCTAGTTAATTTGGCATGCATTCATTCATTCTTTCAATTGTATTCATTCAATCGTATTTATTGAGCGATTACTGTGTGCAGAGCACTGTACTAAGCGCTTGGGCAGTACAAGTTGGCAACATATAGAGACGGTCCCTACCCAACAGCGGGCTCACAGTCTAGAAGGGGGAGCCAGAAAACAAAACAAAACATATTAACAAAATAAAATAAATAGAATAAATATGTACAAGTAAAATAGAATAATAAATATGTACAAACATATATATATATATATATATACAGGTGCTGTGGGGAGGGGAAGGAGGTAAGGCCGGGGGGATGAGGACGGGGAGAGGAAGGAGGGGGCTCAGTCTGGGAAGGCTTACTGTGTGCTTACTGTGTGTAGAGCACTGTACTAAGCGCTTGGGAAGTACCATTCAGCAACAGAGACAATTCCTGCCCACAACAGGCTCACAGTCTAGAAGGTGGGGGAGAGAGACATCAAAACAAGTAAACAGGCATCAGTAGCTTCATTATCAATAAACAGAATTATAGATATATACACATCATTAATAAAAATAAATAGAATTGTGATTATAAATATGTACATATACACACAAGTGCTGCGGGGTGAGGAGGGGGGTAGAGCAAAGGGAGCAAGTTGGGGTGATGGGGAAGTGGGGGGAGCAGGACATCTTGGACAAGTCACTGAACCTCTCTGGGCCCCAGCTGTAAAATGGGGAGAAGATTTTAGCCAGCACTGGTTGTGAGAATGAACAAGGAAACACACAACATACCTTCTGGGCACTCAAAATGTTAATAACTCCAATAAACCTCATGCTATTAAGTCCTGATGATTATAGCAGCTGCTGTTATTTCTAGATATTCAATTGTTTACCTACTTATTAAAGTACTACTGGGTATTTAATGGGTCATGCAGTTCAATCGTCATTCCAGCTGTTGCAACTAAACACACAGCCGAGCCTCCGTTCACAGTCCGAACTCTGCTTTTTGATCTCCTCAACAGCCCCTTTGACACCGAGAGTTTCTTTCGGTCCCCTGGAGCGGCAACCAGGTTTTCTGTGGGCAGCAGAAAGGGATCGTTGTACAACTGGACACCACCGAATACTCCCAGCTTCAGGGAAAAATATTACCTCGTGAGTATCCAGGGACACCCAGTGTGCAGTAGACACGTCCCCTGCCCACCAGGAACTTACAGTCTAGAGGAAAAGCTTCTGTCAACTTCGTGCTGGTGGTGATTGTATTATATCATCATCATTGATGATTTTTATTGAGTGCTTACTGTGGGCAGAGCACTGAACTAAGTGCTTGGGAGAGGACAATACAATAGAGTTGGTAGAAACGTTCCCTGCCCCCGAGTTTGCAGTCTAGAGGGAGACAGATGTTAATATAAATAAATAATAGATCTGATTGCCCCCAAGCCTGTGGAGTGATGTGGAGCAAGGAGGTTCACTAGATGGGCAGTGAAGCGCTTAGTACAGTGTTCTGTATGCAGTAAGCGCTCAATAAATACGATTGAATGAATGAAAAAGAGTGTCACAGAGACAGAAAACTTGCCTCTCTTTCCCACACCCTACCCACCCCCACCCTCTCCTGCTCTACAGTTTTCTCTGCTTTAAGTACTTAGTTGTGCCTCAGTTATTATGCCTCAGTTACCTCGTCTGTAAAATGGGGATTAAGACTGTGAGCCCCATGCAGGACAGGGACTGTGTCCAATATGACCACCTTATATCTACCCCAGTGGTTATTACTGTGCCTTAAAAAATGCCATAAAAAAAGCCCAAAACAAATCCCTATTTTGCAGATGAGGGAACCAAAGCCCAGAGAAGTTAAGTGATATGCCCAAGGTCACCCAGCAGAAAAGTGTTGGAACCGACATTAGAACGTAGGTCCTCCTTCTGAGGCCTAGACCCATGCTCTTTTCACTAGAATATGCTGCTTTTCATTGTTTCACACGGAAGAGATGGGTGTGGGACATTTGTGGGGGCAAAACCCTTGCCTATTTGCCTTCGACAAGCAGAAAGCCAGCTAATAGGGGAAGTAGCGTGGCTCAGTGGAAAGAGCACGGGTTTTGGAGTCAGAGGTCGTGGGTTCGAATCCTGGCTCCGCCAATTGTCAGCTGTGTGACTTTGGGCAAGTCACTTCACTTCTCTGGGCCTCAGTTCCCTCATCTGTAAAATGGGGATGAAGACTGTGAGCCCCTCATGGGACAACCTGATTACCTTGTGTCTACCCCAGCGCTTAGAACAGTGCTTTGCACATAGTAAGCGCTTAACAAATACCAACATTATTATTATTATTATTATTATTATTACTATTAATTGCACTGACCAGAAAGGCAAAATGGGGGTGTGGGTTGGAAGTCTTCAGGCATTGCTCCTCACCACGAGTAGTAGTAATAGTACTTATGAAGGGCTTGCTGGGGACGGAACACTGAGCTAAGCACTGGGGTTGGAATGGGACAGATTTGGGCCTGACTTCACCTCTCCCCCCCGACCCCCAGTCTATTTTGCAGCAGCAGGGGACAAGGGGCGGCTGCGGGGGCCCCGCTCTCCTGAGGTACCTGTCTGACGGCGATCTGGACGAGCCCCTGAGGGGATGTCGACTCAAACAGCCCGAGGGGAACGAAGTGGATTCTTTCAGTTCGGACGACCCCCGAGAGGCAGAAAGCGGCGCTTCTGCCTTGGATTTGGGGCTCCCCTCTCCGACCCCCTGGCCCCACAGCTCCATCGAGGAGGAGGAGCGATGGGAAGACCACCTGCGGCCCCCAAGCCCCCGGCTTCCAGCTCTCGCCCTGGAGACGCCCCGCAGGGCCGGGGTTCGGCCTATGACGCTGGACTTGGGGGACGGAGGCCAAGGTGACCCAGCCGACCAGAAGCAACTCCGGACCTCCGGTCTCCGAGAGACGATCTTCGAAGGGCGGAAACAGGCGGAAAAGGTTGGGAGAGAGGGACAGGCCGAAGGAACCTGTCTATCCATTGAGAAATACCTGCAAGAGGTTTTAGATTTACTCAAGATGCTGCAACCAGGATCGACCCAGCTCCGGGAATTAGAGTACCAAGTCCTGTGTTTCAAGGACCGGCTAAAGGTACGATCGGCTTCCTGGCTCTTGTGGAGGACTGCCGTTCGGCTGGCCTTCGTTCCCATCCTCCCTGGTCCCCACTCTCTCCCAAATCTTCTTTTGTGTGGACCTCAGTCAGGTTCCCACTTTGAAGAAACAAATGCAGCTGGGAGAGCAGTTCAGACAGCTCTTCAGGGGCGGTGACAGTATTTATTGTGCGCCTACAGAAAGTTGTAAGAATATACACATAGTCACTGTCCCGTGTGGGACTTCCAATCAAAAAGATGTCTACCAACTCTATTGGATTGTACTCTCCCAAGTGCTTAGTATGGTGTTATGCACACAATAAGCACTTAAATACTATTGATTAATTAGCTCTGCAAGAACCCAAACATCATAGGATAGTAGGATCCCAAGACGGAGAGGGGCTCCCAAGAATCCCTTAATCCATTCTTGTGCCTCCGATATCTAACTCACGTCAAGGACCCTGTCGAGCAATCCCCTGTCGATCAATCCCTACTATTTACTGAGCACCTATTGTGTGGGCAGGGTACCAAGTGCTTGGGGGCCTTAGTTGCCCAGCCCATATGGGCAATTTGGCCATTTGGCCTCCTCTTCTTGCTCATCCCAGGTCCCGAACGAATGAGAAGATCCAAAATGGTGGCTGTCTGGCATATTGCCTCTTTGAAGCCGCTCTCTTCTCTCTGGGAGGGTGAAACAGAAATAACAGACATGATTCCTGCCCCTCAGGAGCTTATAATCTATAGCCAGTCTGATCCTTATAGCGCTCCAGTGAAATGGATCTCTCACTCTACCTCAGGTCACCTATTCTTTCAAAAGAAAGTTCTTCTTCGTGACTGGCATTTTGAGTGACAAAGGATTCTTCTCTCAAAAGCCACATGAGCTCTTTTTCAGTCAACACTGAAGCAATCATGGCCTAATGAGAGGCAGTGTGGCTCAGTGGAAAGAGCCCGGGCTTTGGAGTCAGAGGTCATGGGTTCAAATCCCGGCTCTGCCAATTGTTAGTTGTGTGACTTTGGGCAAGTCACTTAACTTCTCTGTGCCTCAATTCCCTCATCTGTAAAATGGGGATTAAGACTGTGAGCCCCCCATGGGACAGCCTGATCACCTTGTAACCTCCCCAGCACTTAGAACAGTGCTTTGCACATAGTAAGGACTTAATAAATGCCATTATTATTATTATCATTATTAATGGATAGAGCGAGAACCTGGGTTCTAATCCCGGCTCCGTCACTTGTCTGCTGTATGACGTTGGGCAAGGCACTTCACTTCTCTAGGCCTCAGTTACTTCATCTATAGAATGGGGATTAAGACTGTTAGCCCCATGAGGGACATGGACTATGTCCAACCTGATCAGCTTGTATCTACCCAGGGCTCAGTACAGTGTCTGACAATACCATTAAAAACACACACAAACAGAAAAAAAACACTTTGGGAACCACGGAGTGGACAAATGGGACTTTAAATCTCAGCATTAATCTAGCCATCATTTCTACTGAGTGCTTATTGTGTGCAGAGCACTGCACTAGGTGATTGGGAGACCGCAACATAACAGAACTAGTCCACACATTCTCTGCCCACAAGATGTCAAGCGGATCATCTTTTTCAGTGAATTCCTTTCTTTTGGCCTCCAGGCCCGAGGCTCTTACCGGGAGCGCTCGTCAATGGAGAGTTTGATGGAGACGGTGTTGGAAAGTTTTGACTTTTTAAATGCCGATTTTCACGCGGATGACCTCTCCCTGTTCGGCAGCGTCAAGAACTCCAGTGTCAGGTGAGGGAAGCCCAGCACAGCACCAGAGCCTTCTGCTCCGGGACCGGTTCGGGGCATTTCTTTCCCTTTGGGATCCTCACGTTCCCTTCCTTCCCTAAAGATGGCCTTCCTCTTGGGGTTCGGGATGCCTCTGAATAACAATCCCTCACGAGAGAGTTAGCCGCTTCCGGCTGCAAGGAGGAGAGTGGACAAAATGAGAATAAAATCCTGCGGCTGTTTTATTCCTCCCGATTGTTCAGAGTTAGCCAGGATGTTAACTGGCTTTGTTTCTGGGACTTTTTCGTAGGATCATTCTGCCCTGCCTACCCCCAGTCAATCAATGGTATTTACTGAACGCCTACTGTGGGCCGAGCTCTGTACTAAGCGCTTGGGACAGTACAATACAACAGAGTTGGTAGGCGAAGTTCCTGTCCACAAGAAGTCTACAGTTCACAGCGGGGAGACAGATGTTAATATAAATTAGAGATATGTATATAAGTGCTCTCGGGGTGGGAGTGGGGTGGATATTGAGAAGCAGCGTGGCTCAGTGGAAAGAGCTCGGACTTCGGAATCAGAGGTCATGGGTTCAAATCCCAGCTCCGCCAATTGTCAGCTGTGTGACTTCGGGCAAGTCACTTCACTTCTCTGTGCCTCAGTTACCTCATCTGGAAAATGGGGATGAAGACTGTGAGCCCCCAGTGGGACAACCTGATCACCTTGCGACCTCCCCAGTGCTTAGAACAGTGCTTGGCACATAGTAAGCGCTTAATAAATGTCATCATTATTATTATTAATAATATATCAAGTGCTTACAGGGCATAGATCCAAGTGCTTAGGTGACACAGAAGTGAGAGAGCTGCATTTCAGGGCCTTCCACAGGCAGAGAACTCAGTGCTAAGTGCTCCGTGAACAAACAGATGTAGTAAGACAGAACTTTGTCTTCAAGGAGCTTGCAATCTAATGAAGAAGCCACCCCAATTGTGGATGAGGAAGTGATAGAAATGCACGGCCAACTGGGTGAACATCGTAAGAGCATATTCTGTGGGCAGGGAATGTGTCTGTTTACTGTGGTATTGTACCTCCCGAGCGCAAAGTACAGTGCTCCGCTCACGGTAAGCAATCAACAAATATGATTGAATGAATGAATGAATGGAAGAATATATTCTTCCCCACTAGATGGGAAGCTCCTTATGGGCATGGATTCATTCATTCATTCAATCGTATTTATTGAGCGCTTACTGTGTGCAGAGCACTGTATTAAGCACTTGGGAAGTACAAGATGGCAACATATAGAAACGGTCCCTACTCAACAGTGGGCTCACAGTCTAGAAGGGGGAGACAGAGAACAAAACAAAACATATTAACAAAATAAAATAAATAGAATAAATATGTACAAATAAAATAAGTAACTATGGAATCTACCCACTCTATGTATTGTCCTCTCCCAAGCGTTTAGTACAGTGCTCTGCACAAAGTAAGCATTCACGGAGCAGCGTGGCCTAGTGAAAAGAGCACAGGGATAGGAGTCTGGCCCTTCGTTTGTCTGCTGTGTGACCTTGGGCCCAGTCACTGCAGGTCTCTGTGCCTCAGTTCCCCCATCTGTAAAATGGGGATTAAGACCAGGAGTCCCCTCTGGGATATGGACTGTGTTCCATCTGATTAGTTTGTATCTACCCCAGGGCCTGACACATAGTAAGTGATTAACAAATACCACAAAAAAGTACCATGGATTGATTGACACAGCCAGATATCGGTTCCGATCCTCCCTCTTCCCACTCCACATCCCAAAAGCCTTCCAGACATTCCTGCATCCATTCTCTATTTTCCACTCCCACTGGTCTCCTTTCTGTTTATCTGTATCTTTCTGGGACCCCAGTTTAATGGAGTCCTCTCCCAATTCCAGAGGGTCCTAAATTCATCCAGGCAGTAACTAGTTTATTTTCCTGTATCCACTTCAGCAACGATGGGATGTTGCAATCTCTGAAAGCGTCGACCAAAGAGCTGACGGCAGGAACTGATGAGCTGGATGTGGTTCTGATCGTTCATCTTCAAGTGTGCAGTGCCCTCTTACAGGTAGGAGCTGACTGGAAGCGGGAAAATGCATCGCCTGGTGTGAGTCTCCATCTGTTGCTGAACTGTACTTTCCAAATGCTTAGTACAGTGCTCTGCACACAGTAAGAGCTCAATAAATACGATTGAATTAATGAATTAGTGTCTGAAACAAGAGAAACCCCCGCTATTACAAAGCAGAAGCCGGGGGAGAAACTTTGGGCTTTAAACAGTGCTTTGCACATGGTAAGCACTTAATAAATGCCATCATCATTATTATTATTACTAAATAGCAGTGTTGGGCTGCACCCTGCATCACTGACTGGTATTTGTTGAGCATTGAATGTTTGGAGAGTACTAAGTGCTGAGCCCACTGTTGGGTAGGGACTATCTCTATATGTTGCCAATTTGTACTTCCCAAGCGCTTAGTACAGTGCTCTGCACATAGTAAGCGCTCAATAAATACGATTGATGATGATGATGATGATGACAATAAAGAGTCGATAGACATGTTCCCATTCCACAAGGAGCTTACAGTTTAGAGGGAGAGACAGATGTGAAAACAAATTATGGTGATGTACATAAGTGTTGTGGGCTGAAGAAATTCGGAAGGAAAATGTCTTTGTCAAAAGGAAAGGGATGTAAAATGACCTGTTTGATTCCTGGCCAGCATGTGTGTGCATGCGGCTATGGACCCGTAATATAGGCTCTTTCTGAACGGAGAAGCAGCTGTGGCTCAGTGGAAAGATCCCGGGCTTTGGAGTCAGAGGTCATGGGTTTGAATCCTGGCTCCGCCCCTTGTCAGCTGTGTGACTTTGGGCAAGTCACTTAACTTCTCTGGGCCTCAGTTTCCTCATCTGTAAAATGGGGATGAAGACTGTGAGCCCCATGTGGGACAACCTGATCACCTTGTATCCCTCCCAGCGCTTAGAACAGTGCTTCACACATAGTAAGCGCTTAACAAATGCCATCGTTGTTGTCGAAGGGCCTCTTCCTCCCTTCAAGGCCCTACTGAGAGCTCACCTCCTCCAGGAGGCCCTCCCAGACTGAGCCCCTTCCTTCCTCTCCCCCTCGTCCCCCTCTCCATCCCCCCATCTTACCTCCTTCCCTTCCCCACAGCACCTGTATATATGTATATATGTTTGTACATATTTATTACTCTATTTTACCTGTACATATCTATTCTATTTATTTTATTTTGTTAGTATGTTTGGTTTTGTTCTCTGTCTCCCCCTTTTAGACTGTGAGCCCACCGTTGGGTAGGGACTGTCTCTATATGTTGCCAACTTGTACTTCCCAAGCGCTTAGTACAGTGCTCTGCACACAGTAAGCGCTCAATAAATACGATTGATTGATTGATTGTTGTTGGATCTTGCTAGCCCGGGGCCTGGTTGAACAGCCCCGGGACCCTTTCAGCACGTGGCCGGGGCCTTGATTCATTCATTCAATCGTATTTATTGAGCGCTTACTGTGTGCAGAGCACTGTACTAAGCGCTGGGGAAGTACTTGGTTGAATTAAAAAGACTTTAATTGCCGGGCTTTGGGTGTCGGTGGCGGGTTCTGTTTCAGAAACTGATCTCCCCAAACTTGGCGAGCCTGGTCCAGGAGAGCCTGCTGGAGGAGCTGTTTGAGCAGAGAGAAGTTCTGGAGACGCTGTCTTCACTGGATCTGCAGGTGGTCAGGAACGCTGCCTCTGTTGAAGACAGTAAGTTTTCTGGGGGCAGTATTGCCTGCCGGTCCTTAGCACGTGCAGGGCAGAATTCAAGGCTGGTCAGTGATAAAAGCTCCCCTCTGTTCTGGCCAGCCGAAACAAGCTTCTAAAAAGCTACTTAAAACTCCCCATTTTTAAAAAAATGGTATTTAAGCACTCACTATGTGCTAGGCACCGTACTAACTGCTGGGGTAGATCCTAGCCAATCAGGTTGGACACAGTCCTTATCCCACGTGGGGCTCGCAGTCTTAATCCCCATTTTACAGATAATAATAATAATGGCATTTGTTAAGAGCTTACTATGTGCAAAACACTGTTCTAAGCACTGGGGGGATACAAGGTGATCAGGTTGTCCCACGTGGGGCTCACAGTCTTCATCCCCATTTTACAGATGAGGTAACTGAGGCCCAGAGAAGTGGGAAGCAGCGTGGCTCAGTGGAAAGAGCCTGGGCTTTGGAGTCAGAGGTTGTGGGTTCAAATTACGGCTCCGCCACTTGTCAGCTGTGTGACTTTGGGCAAGTCACTTCACTTCTCTGGGCCTCAGTTCCCTCGTCTGTAAAATGGGGATGAAGAGTGTGAGCCCCTCGTGAGACAACCTGATTACCTTGCCCCAGAGCTTAGAACAGTGCTTTGCCCATTGTAAGCGCTTAACAAATACCAACATTATTATTATTATTATTATTATTATTATTGTTATTATTATTATCCAAAGTCACACAGCTGACCAATGGGCAGAGCCGGGATTAGAACCCATGAGCTCTGACTCCAAAGCCTGTGCTCTTTCCACTGAGCCATGCTGCTTCTCCAATGAGGTAACATCTGAGGCACAGAGAAGTGAAATGACTTGCCCAGGGTCACACAACAGACAAGTTGCAGAGCCGGAATTAGAACTCAGGTCCTTCTGACCCCCAGGCCCAGGCTCTTCCCACTAGGCAACACTCCTCCTAAAGGGAACCATCAGAAGGATGAGAAGCAGCGTGGCTTAGTGGAAAGAGCACAGGCTTGGGAGTCAGAGATCGTGGGTTCGAATACCGGCTCCACCACTTGTCAGCTGTGTGACCCTGGGCAAGTCACTTAACTTCCCTGTGCCTCAGTTACCTCATCTGTAAAATGGGGATTAAGGCCGTGAGCCCCACATTGGGACAACCTGATGACCCTCTATCTAACCCACCACTTAGAACAGTGCTTGGCACATAGTAAGTGCTTAACAGATACCATCATCATCATCATTGTTATTATTATGTAGCTCAGGGGAGAGTTAGTTCCCTTACAGGGAATGAGGAAAAGGAATTTAAGAAGCTGAAGATGTAGCTCACAAGATTTTGGAGAGATAGAAATAGCTACGTACTAGACAGGACGTCAGAGCCCAAGGAGTGATCTGAGAATCATTAACTTCCAGATGTGCCTGGAGGACATGTTGGAGACGATAGTTTGGATATAGCAACCTATTTCTTTCCAAACAATCAATCAATCAATCAATCAATCGTATTTATTGAGCACTTACTGTGTGCAGAGCACTGTACTAAGCACTTGGGAAGTACAGGTTGGCAACAGCAGTGGCCCCATGTTTCTTTCCAGCAATCTCATTTTATTTCCCCATCTAGACTATAAGGTCACTGCGAACAGGGAACGCGTCTACCAGCTCTGTTGTACTGCACTCTCCCAAGCACTTAGTACAGTGCTCTGCACACAGTAAGTGCTCAGTAAATATGATGGATTGATTTTCCTAAAACAACAGCTTTAAAGGAGCCATCGTTGTCCGATGGAGGGCTATTGGGAATAGTTGTGCCCCTAGGGAAAGGACCACAGAACTGGACACCCGGGTTTTACGTGTCTATCCACTCTGCTATACTGTACCCTCCCAAGTGCTTAGTACAGTGCTCTGTACAAGTTAAGTGCTAAATAAATACAACTGACGATTGATTTTCATTCTGGCTCTGCCACTTTCCTGCCGTGCAACCTTGGAAAAGTCCCTTAATGTTTCTGGGTCTCAGTTGGTGCAACTGTGAAGTGGAGGTTCCCAGACTGAGCCCCTTCCTTCCTCTCCCCCTCGTCCCCCACTCCATCCCCCCCATCTTACCTCCTTCCCTTCCCCACCTGTATATATGTTTGTACATATTTATTACTCTATTTATTTTACTTGTACCTATCTATTCTATTTATTTTATTCTGTTAGTATGTTTGGTTTTGTTCTCTGTCTCCCCCTTTTAGACTGTGAGCCCACTGTTGGGTAGGGACTGTCTCTATATGTTGCCAACTTGTACTTCCCAAGCGCTTAGTACAGTGTTCTGCACACAGTAAGCACTCAATAAATACGATTGATTGATTGATTGATTCTCTCTCAGTCCATGAGCCCTGTGTGGGATAGGGACTGTGCCTGATTTGATTATCCTGTATTTATCCCCCACGCTTGGCACAGTGCTCGTTGCAGAGCAGGTGATTAACAAATACTGCTATTAATTATTATGAGCTGAAGAGAAAGAAAAAAACAAGAAGAGGCTACAGAGGGCTCGGCTTAGGTATTGCAGGATAGAGCAGGGGGTGAGCCACGCAGGGGAGAGAATTGATTCTACTAGCTCTGGTTTAGAAAAATGCAGTTGAACCGGGAGCTAGGATAGAGGGGGAAGCAGCGTGGCCTTAGTAGAAAGGGCCTGTGAGTCAAGGGACTTGGGTTCCAATTCTGCTCCACCACCTGCCTGCCGTGTGAACTTAACTTCTCTGGGCCTCAGTTTCCTCGTCTGTGAAATGGGCTTTTAAGACCTGTCCTCGCTACTTGAACTGCAAGCCACAAGCGGGACAGGGACTGTGTCTGATCTGATGGTCTTGGACATACCCCAGTGCTGAGCACATAATGATGCTTAACAAATACCTTGATTATTATATTACAGGGAATTTTAGCCACAGAGTATAGACTCCAGGTGGATTCTAAATAAATGCAGGGGGACCCAAGGTCCTGCATTTTAGCATTCTCAATGAACAATCAATCAATCAATTGTATTTATTGAGCGCTTACTGTGTGCAGACCACTGTACTAAGCACTTGGGAAGTACATGTTGGCAGCACATAAGAGACGGTCCCTACTCAACAGTGGGCTCACAGTCTAGAAGTTGACTGAAAGTGAGAAGTGTGCCCTAGTGACTACAGCCTGGATCTGGGGGCCAGGACCTGGGTTCTAATTCTGCCTCCACCACTTGCCTGCCTTGTGACCTTGGGCAAGCCACTTCACTTCTCTCTACCCCAGTTGCCTCATCTGTAAAATGGGGATTAAAAATGCAAGCCCATGGTGGATAGAGACTGTGTCCAACCTGATTAGGCTTCAATATAGAGAAGCAGCGTGGCTTAGTGGAAAGAGCGTGGGCTTGGGAGTCAGAGGATGTGGGTTCTAATCCCGCCTCTGCCACTTTTCTGCTGTGTGACCTTGGGCAAGTCACTGAACTTATCTGTGCCTCAGTTACCTCATCTGTAAAATGGGGACTAAAAGTGTGAGCCTCACGTGGGACGACCTGATTACCCTGTATCTACCCTATCAATCAATCGTATTTATTGAGCGCTTACTATGTGCAGAGCACTGTACCAAGTGCTTTGGAAGTATAAGTTGGCAACATACCCTAGCGCTTAGAACAGTGCTTGGCGTGTAGTAAGCGCTTAACAAATACCATCATTATTATTATTTATCTACCCCAGCGCTTAGTGCAGTGCCTGACATAGAGCATAGAGACTGTGAGCCCACTGTTGGGTAGGGACTGTCTCTATATGTTGCCAATTTGTACTTCCCAAGTGCTTAGTACAGTGCTCTGCACATAGTAAGCGCTCAATAAATACGATTGATGATGATGATGATGATGATGCGCTTAACAAATATCGTATTTGAAAAAAATGTAACTCTTCAGCGTGGTCACTGCATTAAATACTTTTATTGATTTCCTTTCCCCAGCGCCAAGCTCCCTCAGCCTTTTTTGTGTGGCTCTAAATACAGAGCCCGTTCACTCCCTTTTTCGATTCTTCCCGATGAACCCTCTCTGTGAAGCGGCTTTGGAGCCATCAGTGAACATTTCCAAATGTGGCTTTTCAGTTCTCCCCCAGGCAATCAAGAGGAAACGGTGCCTGAAGCTGTGGAGAGGGAGCACGGAGCCGGGAAGGGTCTTGGTCTGCTCAGCCGCGCGACTTCAAAATCAACTAAAGAAAACGTTACTGCACAAAATCAAAGCCAAATACCCGGGACAACTGGAGACAGGTACCAGAGGCCGGGGGAGGGGATGAAGTAGCATTCAGCTTGCAACCTCCCCAGCACTTAGAACAGTGCTTTGCACATAGTAAGCGCTTAATAAATGCTATCATTATTATTATTTATGGTGTAGGGGATAGATAACGGGCCTGAGAGATAGAAGGTCATGGGTTCTAATTCCAGCTCTACCATTTGTCTGCTGTGTGACCTTGGGCAAAACATTTCACTTCTCTGGGCCTCAGTTGTCTTATCGGGGGATTGAGACTGTGAGCCCCGTTTGGGACAGGGATCGGGTCCAACCTGATTTGCTTGTATCCACCCCAGCGCTTAGTACAATGCCTAGCACAGAGGGAGCGCTTAACAAATACCACAGTTCGGTATTAAGGTACCGAACCCATCTTGGAATAATTCCAAAAACCAGCTCCGATTTAACCTTCGTTTTGTTCTCATTCAAGTGCTTAGTACACTGCTCCGCACACAGTAAGCGCTCAATAAATACGATTGAATGAATGAATGGGTGGAGAGCGCTTTCTGAGACCAGGAAACTCAGTCTGTGGGGAGACTGAAGTGCCCATTTTACGATTGAAGGAATGAATGGGTGGAGAGTGCTTTCTGAGACCAGGAAACTCAGTCTTTGGGGAGACTGAAGTGCCCATTTTTCAATCAGTGACATTTAGAGAGCACTTACTCTATGCAGGACACTGGACAAAGTGTTTGGGAGAGGACAATAAGCTAGAGTTGGCAGGATGTTTGGAAGACGACAATAAGCTAGAGTCGGCAGGATTCGATCCCAGGTCTCAAGGAGCTTAGAGTCTAGTCTTTTTCTTTGCATTCTTTAGAAGGACTTAGAACCTGTCCTGAGCTACACCGTGTTTTACTTGGAACTTCCCCTCCCCACAGCACCTGTATATATGTTTGTCCAGATTTATTACTCTCTTTTTCACTTGTACATATTTACTATTTTATTTATTTTGTTAATGATGTGCATCTAGCTTTATTTCTATCTATTCTGATGATTTGACACCTGTCCATGTGTTTTGTTTTGTTGTCTGTCTCCCCCTTCTAGACTGTGAGCCCGTTGTTGGGTAGGGACTGTCTCTAGATATTGCCGACCTGTACTTCCCAAGCGCTTCGTACAGTGCTCTGCACACAGTAAGCGCTCAATAAATACGATTGAATGAATGAACTTGTTCTGAGCTACAGTGTGCTCCCCAGTTAGTACGTAATCTGTGTTAAGTGCTCAAGAAAAGCACACTCCCTGCACCTGTTGCCGGACTCATTCTGTAAACACAAACATCAGAGCTTCCTCTTCACTTACCTTACTCTCCAACGTGGAGGTCGGCTTCAGAGCTCTGAATCAATCAATCAATCGTATTTATTGAGCGCTTACTGTGTGCAGAGCACTGTACTAAGCGCTTGGGAAGTACTGAAGGGACAGGCTTGATTCGTTCATTCATTGTTGTATTTATTGAGTGCTTACTGTGTGCGGAGCACGGCACTAAGTGCTCGAGTGAGCCCACTGTTGGGTAGGGACTGTCTCTATATGTTGCCAACTTGTACTTCCCAAGTGCTTAGTACAGTGCTCTGCACACAGTAAGCGCTCAATAAATACAATTGATTGATTGATTGAGTACAGTACAACAATAAACAGACACATTCCCTGCCCACAGTGAGCTAACAGTCAGTAGTATTTACTGAGCACCTACTGGGAACTGAGCCCTGTGCTATGCGGGGAAGAGTTCAACAAAGTTAGAACCTACGATCCCTGCCTTCTGGGGGCTTACAATCGAGCAAGGGAGGTGGAAACAAAATAAGTCTAGAGAGGAGGAAAAAGAATGGAAAGATGGAAATAAGGCTGAATCGTGCTTAAATAGCAGTGGGTTTGACTGTAGTTGGGTAGTGCTCTGCTATGTGTTGAGGGCATGAGGATGGAGGGAGGAGAAGATTAATAATAATGATAATAATAATGGCATTTGTTAAGCACTTACTATGTGCAAAGCACTGTTCTAAGGGGAAAGGCTTCCAGGAGGAGGTGTGATCTCAGTTGCCTCATCTGTAAAATGGGGATTAATAATAATGACAGTATTTGTTAAGTGCTTTCTATGTGCCAGGCACTGTTCTAAGCCTGGGGTAGATACAAGGTAATCAGATTGACCCATGTAGAGCTCACAGGCTTCATCCCCATTTTACAGATGAGGGAACTGAGGCACAGGGAAGTTAAGTGGCTTGCCCAAGGTCACACAGCTGACAAGTGGCAGAGGCGGGATTAGAACCCACGTCCTTTGACTCCCAAGCCCGGGCTCTTTCCACTAAGCCATGATTAAGACTATGAGCCCCATGTGGGACAACTTGATTACCTTGTATCTACCCCAGCACTCAGAACAGTGCTTGGCACAGAGTAAGTGCTTAACAAATACTACCATAATTGATAATAATTCCGAAGGGCTTTGAAGATGGAGAGAGCTGTGGTCTGCCAAATGTGGAGGGGGAGAGAGTTCCAGGCAAAATGGCCTCGTGGAAAGAGCATGGAACTGAGTGCCAGGCGATGAGGTTCCAATCCTGATCTGCCCCTTGCCTGTTGTATAGCCCTGGGCAAGCCACTTAACTTTCCTGTGCCTTAGTCTCCCCTTCCATAAAATAGGGATTCAAGCCCTGTTCTCTCTCGTACTTGGACTGTGAGTCCCACACAACTTTGGCACTTTTCTTAGCTGTCCGGTTTCAGGAGAAACAGTGTGGCTTAGTGGACTTAGTGTGGCCGTGAGCCCACTGTTGGGTAGGGACCGTCTCTATATGTTGCCAACTTGTACTTCCCAAGCGCTTAGTACAGTGCTCTGCATACAGTAAGCGCTCAATAAATACGATTGATAGTGGACAGAATACGGGCTTGGGAATCAGAAGGACCTGGGTTCTAATCCCAGCTGTGCCGCATGTCTGAGCCCCCTTTTCCTCTACTCCCCCTCCCTGCCCCACAGCACTTGTGTATATATGTACATATTTAGTATTCTATTTATTTTACTAATGATATGTATATATCTATGATTCTATTTATTTATATTGATGGTAATACTAATAATGATGGCATTTATTAAGCACTTACTATGTGCAAAGCACTGTTCTAAGCGCTGGGGAGGTGACAAGATGATCAGGTTGTCCCACGGGGGGCTCACGGTCTTAATCCCCATTTTCCAGATGAGGGAACTGAGGCCCAGAGAAGTGAAGTGACTTGCCCAAAGTCACACAGCTGACAATTGGCGGAGCAGGGATTTGAACCCATGACCTCTGACTCCAAAGCCCATGCTCTTTCCACTGATGGTATTGATGTCTTTCCACTTATTTGGTTTTCTTGTCTGTCTCCCCGCTTGTAGACTATGAGCCCATTGTTGGGTAGGGATTGTCTCTATTTGTTGCTGAATTGTACTTTCCAATTGCTTAGGACAGTGTTCTGTTCACTGTAAGCGCTCAATAAATACGACTGAATGAATGAATGCTGTGTGACCTTGGGCGAGTCACTTCATTTCTTTGGGCCAAGCTAGCTCTCTTCCTCCCTTCAAGGTCCTACTGAGAGCTCACCTCCTCCAGGAGGCCTTCCCAGACTGAGCCCCTTCCTTCCTCTCCCCCTCATCCCCCACTCCATCCCCCCCATCTTACCTCCTTCCCTTCCCCACAGCACCTGGATATATGTATATATGTTTGTACATATTTATTAATCTATTTATTTATTTTACTTGTACATATCTATTCTATTTTATTTTGTTAGTATGTTTGGTTTTATTCTCTGTCTCCCCCTTTTAGACTGTGAGCCCACTGTTGGGTAGGGACTGTCTCTCTATGTTGCCAACTTGTACTTCCCAATTGCTTAGGACAGTGTTCTGTTCACTGTAAGCGCTCAATAAATACGACTGAATGAATGAATGCTGTGTGACCTTGGGCGAGTCACTTCATTTCTTTGGGCCAAGCTAGCTCTCTTCCCCCCTTCAAGGTCCTACTGAGAGCTCACCTCCTCCAGGAGGCCTTCCCAGACTGAGCCCCTTCCTTCCTCTCCCCCTCATCCCCCACTCCATCCCCCCCATCTTACCTCCTTCCCTTCCCCACAGCACCTGGATATATGTATATATGTTTGTACATATTTATTAATCTATTTATTTATTTTACTTGTACATATCTATTCTATTTTATTTTGTTAGTATGTTTGGTTTTATTCTCTGTCTCCCCCTTTTAGACCGTGAGCCCACTGTTGGGTAGGGACTGTCTCTCTATGTTGCCAACTTGTACTTCCCAAGCGCTTAGTACAGTGCTCTGCACACAGTACGCGCTCAATAAATACGATTGATTGATTGATTGAGCTCATCTTGTAAAATGGGGATTGGAAGTGTGAGCCCCTTGTGGGACCAGGGACTGTGTCCAACTTGATTAACTGTGCTTGGCACATAGTAAGCACTTACCAAGTATCATTATTATTATTATTATTATTATTGTTAGCAACTTTCACGAGCCTCACTGTCTCTTTCCGGTGGCCCCCGGCCTAGTCTGTGTCAGGATGCTGGAGCAGATGGTCACACGCGGGGGGCTGCTCGCCTCCTCCGGCCTCTCCGAAGGCCTGGTCACGTGGTTCCAGTTCCACGGCTACTTGCAAAAGCAGAATGTCAACAATCTGGAGAAACACTTCGCGAGACTCACAAAAGAAGGTACGTGGCACCGTCTGTGTGGTCTCGGCGGCTAGAGAAACGGATTAACTCCCATGGAGACCAACTGTTTTTTAACCTCTTTGATTTCGACGGTCTCCGCTCGCTTATTGAAAGCGTCTTCCTGTTACATGTCAACGCCGCTTTCCCTTCTCCCTTTGGCCGGGCCTGCTTCGGGCGGCCACGTTAAGTGTGGTTTCAAACCCAAGCCTGGGGGTCACGGTTAGCTTCAGGTGTGGGTGAGGAATGCAAAAACTGGGAACGGGATCGGTTGCGGAGCCTGGTCTCATCCCACCGTTCTGCAGAAGCTCCCAGGATGAAATTTTGGCGGGTTTTTTTTTAATGGCATTTATTAAGCGCTTACTATGTGCAAAGCACTGTTCTAAGTGCTGGGGAGGTTACAAGGTGATCAGGTTGTCCCACGGGGGCTCACAGTCTTAATTCCCATTTTACAGATTGAGGGAACTGAGGCACAGAGAAGTGAAGTGACTTGCTCAAGGTCACACAGCAGACATGTGGTGGAGCTGGGATTCGAACCCATGACCCATGACTCCAAAGCCCGGGCTCTTTCCACTGAGCCACGCTGCTTCTCTTGAGTGCTTTTAATTTAATCGTGGCGTTTTCTAAGCGTGCGCTATGTGCAAAGCACTGTATTAAGCGCCGGGGAAGTTACAGGATTATCAGACTGGATACGGTTGCTTTCCTTCATGAGACTCCCAGTCTAACATGATCTGTTTTTGGATAGGCCTGGGCCTTTTCATTCAATCGTATTTATTGAGTGCTTACTGTGTGCAGAGCACTGTACTAAGCGCTTGGGAAGTACAAATTGGCAACATATAGAGACGGTCCCTACGCAACTTCTTGCTGTCAGTCCCCTGCAGCGCCAAGCAAACATCTTAACCGCTGAAAGTTGCTCGGTTTCGGAGCTTCGGAAGATCATCTCCCAAACACCCAGTAGATCCTTCGGCCCACCCAATCTCCGGGGAGAAAACTGACTATGTCTGGATTGCTCCCTTCATTCATCCCACAGCACTTTGGTCCATATCTGTAATTTATTTACAGAGAAGCAGCGTGGCTCGGTGGAAAGAGCCCGGGCTTTGGAGTCAGGGGTCATGGGTTCGAATGCCAGCTCTGCCAATTGTCAGCTGTGTGACTTTGGGCAAGTCGTTTAACTTCTCTGTGCCTCAGTTACCTCATCTGTAAAATGGGGATTAAGACTGTGAGCCCCCCTTGGGACGACCCGATCACCTTGTAACCTCCCCAGTGCTTAGAACAGTGGTTTGCACATAGTAAGCACTTAATAAACGCCATCATAATTATTATCCGTCGGCCCACCCAATCTCCGGGGAGAAAACTGACTATGCCTGGATTGCTCCCTTTATTCATCCCCCGGCCCAGCCCTACAGCACTTTGGTCCGTATCTGTAATTTATTTATATGGTCGGTCTCCCCATCTAGACTGTAAGCTCGCCGTGGGCTGGGAATGCGTGTTACATTGTACTCTCCCCAGCATTTAGTACGGTGCTCTGCACGCAGCAAGCGCTCAATTAAGTACGATTGGCCGGCTGATTTGTGGGTCCCTCTTGCCCCATCATAGTGACGCTCGTCGAAGAGGTGCAGTGTCCTGGGCGGCTGAAAAGGATCAAGAGACTGAAGGGGAAGCGGCTGAGCCAACTGCAGCCCCTGCCCCACACGCTAAGGACCCTTGCCCTGCTACAGTTGGAGGAGAACCAGCGAGTGGGCAAAGCGGCCACTTCCTGCCTCGCCGGCGCTGCCAAGAACAAGAGATTCCGGGAAAAGGTACGGAATTGGCGGGAGGGACGTCGAGGTCCACTGGGCAACGGTCACGAGGGGGTCTGTCCTTATCAGTAGGAGTAATAATGGAATTTAAGTGGCTACTGTGTGCTCCCTCTTCACACCTGACAGTGAGTCTCTCCATCATTCATTCAATCGTATTTACTGAGTGCTTACCGTGTGCAGAGCACTGTGCTAACCGCTTGGGAAGTACAAGTTGGCGACATATAGAGACGGTCCCTACCCAACGACGGGCTCACAGTCTAGAAGGGGGAGAGTGTAATAATAATAATAATAATGGCATTTATTAAGTGCTTACCATGTGCAAAGCTCTGTTCTAAGTACAAAGTGTAATGAATAGGGCATGGGCCTGAGGGTCATGGCTTCTAATCCCGGCTCCACCGCTTGTCTGCTGTGGGACCTTGGGGAAGTCACTTCACTTCTCCCTGCCTCAGTTGCCGCATCTGTAAAATGGGAATTGAGACTGTGTCCAACAAGCGCTTAGTACAGTGCTCTGCACACAGTAAGCACTCAATAAATACGATTGATTGATTGATTACCTTGTATCCACTCAGTGCTTAGTATGGTGCCTGACACACAATAAAGGCTTAACAGATACCACAATTATTATTATTCCAAGACTTATTGAAGGCACAACTCCTCCTCCAAGAAGCCTTCCCTAAGTTCTCCTCTCCCACTCCCTTCTGCATCATCCTGACTTTCTCCCTTTAATAATTATAATGATAATAATAATGCTGGCATTTATTAAGCGCTTACTAGGTGCAAAGCACTGTTCTAAGCGCTGGGGAGGTTACAAGGTGATCAGGTTGTCCCACGGGGGCTCATAGTCATAAGCCCCACTTTACAGATGAGGTAACTGAGGCCCAGAGAAGTGAAGTGACTTGTCCAAAGTCACACAGCTGACAATTGGCAGAGCTGGGATTTGAACCCACGACCTCTGACTCCAAAGCCGGGCTCTTTCCACTGAGCCACACTGCTTCTCTTGTAGCCTCTCTTTACTCATCCTCCCTTCCAGCCCCACTGTACTTCTGTATATATCAGTAATTTTATTTATTTACATTAATGTGGGTTTCCTCCTCTAGACTGTGAGCTCGTTGTGGACAGAGAATGTGTCTGTTATATCGTTACTTTGTACTCCCCCAAGCACTGAGTACAGTGCTGTGCACCCAGTAAATGCTCAATAAATATGATTGATTGACTGACAGCTCGGTCCCAGGCTAGATACAAGGTTATCAGATTGGACGTAGTCACCGTCCCATACGCGGCTCACAATCTGTCTCAGCCCCATTTTATAGGTGAAGAAACTGAGGCCCAGAGAGAGTAAGGAGCTTGCCCGAGGTCCCACGGCAGGCCAGTGGCAGGGCTGGAATTAGGCCCCGGGTCTCCCGATTCCCAGTTCCACGATCTTTCCACTACTGCCTCTTGCCCACTGACTTCCCTGCACAGGGATGGTGGAAGAGAGGGAGTGATGGGGAATAAAAACTACAGTAATAAGTGGTGTGTATTAAGGTCTTCCTTTGGGCCAAGCGCTGGGGTAGAAACAAGAGTAGTCCAATGGGCAGGAGGCCGGCTATGCCCATGGGTTTGGGGGCGTCCCATAAGCTGCCCATTTGAAGGCTGAGGGTGCCCCCCAAAGCTGTACTGGACACCGCTTTTCTGTCAGGATGGGGACTGCTGGGCCTTGTGACCCAACGATGCCCACACCCTCACCCCTCCAGACTGTAAGCTCATCAAGGGCAGGGACTGTGTCGGTTTATTGTTGTACTGTATCATCATGGTATTTGTTAAGCGCTTACTATGTGCCAAGCACTGTTCTAAGCGCTGAACTCTTCCAAGCGCTCATTAAACGAAGCAGCGTGGCTCAGTGGAAAGAGCACAGGCTTTGGAGTCAGAGGTCATGGGTTCAAATCCCGGCTCCGCCAATTGTCAGCTGTGTGACTTTGGGCAAGTCACTTAACTTCTCTGTGCCTCGGTTGCCTCATCTGTAAAATGGGAATTAAGACTGTGAGCTCCACATGGGACAACCTGATCACCTTGTAAACTCCCCAGCGCTTAAAACAGTGCTTTGCACATAGTAAGCGCTTAATAAGTGCCATTATTATTATTATTATTATTAAATATGATTGCCTCATTGAGTATGAGGGCTTTGTGGGTTCCACCCAAAATGAGGGGGCATGAGCACCACCGCAGCCCAGCCAACTCGGCATCAAAAAAACCAACCACCTCGAGAGAGGCAAGCCCTCGTTATGACCCCTGAAAGTGCAAATAGACGGTACCCTCCTTTGTTTGCTCAGTGGCCAAGGCCTGTGACAGGACAAGGCCTGTGACAGGACTTTGAACGGAGTCCAGATCCCAGCACAAAGTGCTGCCCCTTGGAATTTATTTAATCAGAGGCTGGGGGGTGCAAACGTTCAATTCCATGTCCTTAATCGCTTCGCGTTAGCAAGACGCAGGGCCCATCTGGGCCCCCAATGAGCTGGTGACCCCATTGGACTCGTTAATCCCAGTATTTGAGTGCTTGCTGAGTGCAGAGCACCATCCTAACCCCTTGGGAGAGTGCAACGACAATGTAACAGACACACTACCCACCCTTATCGAGCTGCTTATTCTGATCACAGCCTTGTTTCGCTCTCGTTACAAATGAGAAAGAGAGCGATTCCTCCTCTCAATCAATCAATCAATCATATTTATTGAGCGCTTACTGTGTGCAGAGCACTGTACTAAGTGCTTGGGAAGTACAAGTTGGCAACATATAGAGACAGTCCCTACCCAACAGTGGGCTCACAGTCTAAAAGGGGGAGACGGAGAACAAAACCAAACATACTAATAGAATAGATATGTACAAGTAAAATAGAGTAATAAATACGTACAAACATATACAGGTGCTGTGGGGAAGGGAAGGAGGTAAGATGGGGGGATGGAGAGGGGGACGAGGGGGAGAGGAAGGAAGGGGCTCAGTCTGGGAAGGCCTCCTGGAGGAGGTGAGCTCTCAGTAGGGCCTTACTCTCCCGGTCGGCACGCGGGAGGCAACTGGTGACAGGGCTCTAGACTGTAAGCTCGCTGTGGGCAGGGAATGTGTCTGCCAACTCTGTTATAGTGGACTCTCCCAAGCGCTTAGTACAGTGCTCTGCACACCGTAGGCGCTCAAAAAATACGATTGATTGATTGAGGACTAGAAAGGGGAGGCGTAGAGGGTTGGCTCCATCTTGTGGCCACCATCATCTTTGGTCACCAGCCTGCCAGGGTAGAGAGCCCAGCTCAGGATCCGCACAAGGAGCCTGGGTTCCCCCCTTGTAAGCTCCTTGAGGGCAGGGATCGTGATCAGCCCCCACATGCTTGGTCTAAAGGAGGTGCTCAATGAGGGTCTTCCCTGGGAACCCCTCCTTTCCTTCTCGTTACAGGGGGGTGGGCGGGCGGATCTGCGCCGACCCTTCCGGCCGCCCTCACCCCTACGGGCAACTTCCTCAAGAGTCCCCGTACGATCAGTTGACGCTTTTCATCAAGCGACCACGACTGAATGAACGAAATAATAACAATAATAATAATAATGACATTTATTAAGTGCTTACTATGTTAATAATAATAATAATTATTATTATAATGATGGCATTTATTAAGCGCTTACTATGTTAATAATGATGGCATTTATTAAGCACTTACTATGTTAATAACAATAACAATAATAATGATGGCATTTATTAAGCGCTATGTTAACAATAATAATCAATCATATTTATTAAGTGCTTACTGTGTGCTCAGTACTGTACTAAGCGCGTGGGAAGTACAAGTTGGCAACATATAGAGACAGTCCCTACCCAACAGTGGGCTCATAATGATGGCATTTATTAGCGGTTACTGTTAATAATAATAATAATGATGGCATCTATTTATTTATTTTACTTGTACATATCTATTCAATTTATTTTATTTTGTTAATATGTTTGGTTCTCTGTCTCCCCCTTCTAGACTGTGAGCCCACTGTTGACCAGGGGCTGTCTCTATATGCTGCCAACTTGTACTTCACAAGTGCTTAGTACAGTGCTCTGCACACAGTAAGCGCTCAATATGACTGATTGATTGATTGATTAAGGCTGGAGTCTGTTCCTCCATTGCCCTTTTAGCGCATCTCAGAACCTACCAATGAGACCGGCTGTAGCTTTTCCAGTTTGAAGTCTTAAATACGGGAACCGTATTAAAACGCTCTCTTTCCGATAATCTGGTTTTCGGTGGCACAAGGATTTTTAGTCAGTTTTCACCTTTTCGTTTGTTTACAATGGTAGGTGAACACTTACTGTGGGTCAAACACTGTTCTAAGTGATGTAAAAGTGTGATCAATGTTATAATGTACTCTCCCAAGTGCTTAGTACAGTGCTTTGCACACAGTAAGCGCTCAATTTATTTTACAAGTAAAATACTGTAAAATGGGGATGATGACTGTGAGCCCCATGTGGGACAACCTCATCGCCTTGTATCCCCCCAGTGCTTAATACACATTTATTCTATTTTATTTTGTTAATATGTTTTGTTTTGTTCTCTGTCTCCCCCTTCTAGACTGTGAGCCCACTGTTGGGTAGGGACCGTCTCTATATGTTGTCAGCTTGTACTTCCCAAGCGCTTAGTACAGTGCAGTAAGCGCTCAATAAATGATTGAATGAATGAATAAATAGGATTGAATGAATGAATGAGCTTGTTTAGATTTGGAGTCATCACCACAGGACAGCCAAGGAAAATCTCAGAAAATCCAAACTGACATCCATCACTGCCAGGCTTCGTGCGGCCTCATGACTTTTTCAAAGAAACTCTTTACAGTTTTTCAGAAGGAACCGCCTGAGCAC
This sequence comes from Tachyglossus aculeatus, assembly GCF_015852505.1. Lineage (NCBI taxonomy): Eukaryota > Metazoa > Chordata > Mammalia > Monotremata > Tachyglossidae > Tachyglossus > Tachyglossus aculeatus. The sequence continues at coordinate 10,308,993 of NC_052073.1, read as the reverse complement.
AAGGAATGCTTGAAACTGGGTATTTTATAACCAAGCCATTTAAAAAATCATTTCCAGTGTTGATAGCCAACTTGTTTTCTAGGCTGTCCTTTTTTACACCGATGCCTTGACAGACAGAGATGGAAAACTTCAGCAAGCCGCATGTATTGCCCTTAAACATCTCAGAGTAAGTACGATTAGATTTTTCTGATTGGGGATTTGATGTAGGACACTCCATGGGTCTATGTTTTAACCTGAGTGACAGAGCCAGAGGTCATGGGTTCCAATCCTGGCTTCGCCACTTGTCAGCTGTGTGACTTTGGGCAAGTCACTTCACTGCTCTGGGCCTAAGTTATCTGTAAAATGGGGATTAAGAATGTGAGCCCCACCTGGGGCAACCTGATCACCTTGTATCCCCCCCAGCACTTAGAAAAGTGCTTTGCACATAGTAAGCACTTAACAAATAATAGTAATAATAATGATGGCACAACTGTTGGGTAGAGACTGTATATATTGCCAACTTGTACTTCCCAAGCGCTTAGTACAGTGCTCTGCACACAGTAAGCGCTCAATAAATACGATTGATTTTATTAAGCGCTTACTATGTGCAAAGCACTGTTCTAAGTGCTGGGGCAGTTACAAGGTGACCAAGTTGTCCCGGGGGGGGCGGGGGTGTGCTCACAGTCTTAATCCCCATTTTACAGATAACTGAGGCACAGAGAAGTTAAGTGACTTGTGCCCAAACTCACACAGCTGACAACTGGCAGAGCCAGGATTTGAACCCGTGACCTCTGACTCCAAAGCCCGGGCTCTTTCCACTGAGCCACACTGCTTCTCCATGATGATGCCATCATCATCATGATTATTATTATTAAATTGCTCTCTTGGGGGACGGCAAGCTTAACGATAGTTATTAAGTGCTTCCTTTATGCCAAGCATTGTACTAAGGCATACTCCCCACCTTCTCCAACTCAGTTTGTGAGGGAAAGAGAAAAGCATTTTATCCCCAGTTTACAGACGAAGAAACTGAGGCACGAGGGGGAGGGAAGGCAGTTTCTAAATGACTTGACCAAAGTCGTGCAGCAGGAAAGCAGGTAAAGGAACTCTATGTGGATCTAGGAGCATTTAGACTCAAGCTTTTGTCCTGGTGATCTAACTTTTCAGTAAGTGGGCTGCCGGGTTGAATAAATTGTTAGTATGCTCAATTCTCCTGTAATGCAGGACTGCCCTTCCAGGCCCCCTAGCATTATGAAACATTTACGCTATAAAAGGCATGTATGGGCATACCATTTCTCTTGATGGCATCCCACAGAATTGTTGGAAGAACAAGAGAAGCAGCATGGCCTAGTGGATTGAGCACAGGCCTGGGTTCTAATCCCAGCTCCGCCACTTGCTGCTTGTGTGACCTTGGGCAAGTCACTTCACTGTGCCTCAGTTCCCTCAGCTTTAAATGGGGATTCAATCCTACTCCCTCCTACCGTGAGCCCCATGTGGGACGTGGACTACCTCCAATCTGATTAGCTTCTATCTACCCCAGCACTTCACATAGTGCCTGGGACATAGTAAGTGCTTAATACCATAAAAAAGTTTCATTCCTATACCGTTTTGTTGTACTCAAACAGTGCTCCATTTTCCTATGTATTTTTTTTTTTAACCAAGAATCCGCTCTTGTGGCAGACTACAACGCTGTTTAAGTTGATGATGAAACTATGAGGTTGAGGTCAAATTCAGCTTGTAGATGGCCACTGGGCGCTCCTGCTGAAGCAAAGCTAAGAAGCAGAGGGAGCAAGAAGGCACTTCTTGGAAGTAGGGGAGCACTACAGGGTTAATTATCGGGGTGTTTGCTGTTTCCCCTCAACTGTTCCCTTTTTCCTCCTAAAACAGGGAATAGAAAGCATTGATCAGATTGCTAGTCTGTGTCAGTCCGACTTGGAGGACGTGAGGACTGCAGCCCGAGAGACTACACTGTCATTTGGTAAACGTTGGCTTTTAAAACACATTTACTTGTTGGAGTCTTCGATTTCACGAGGGGACGCCTGGCGGCCTCCAGGCTCACCTTAGTTTTTGTTTCTGAAAAATTGGCTTTAATCCATTGAAACGACTCATAGAATACAGCCTAAAGGTAGTGGTGTGTGAGGAGGGAAAAAAAAGGATCTAGCAACTTACCAAGCTATCGCTAACCATGATTGTTTGGTTCCTCTCAGTGCTCTGCTTTGAGATTCTGAACCTCATTAACAGAACAGAACTTTCCCCCGAGTCAGTAAATCATATTTAGAGCACTTAATGTGTGCAGGGAGCTGTACTGAGTGTTTGGGAGAGTGCAATATAACATACAAATTCCCTTCCCACAGTGAGCTTACAGTCTAGAGGGGGAGACAGATGTTAATATAAATAAGTAGAATTACAGATCTGTACCTAAGTTGATGTGGGGCTGGGAGGGAGGATGAATAAAGACAGCAAGTCAGGATGACGTAGAAGGGAGTGGGAGAAGAGGAAAGGAGGGCAAATCTGATTGGTAAATAGACACTTTACCTCTCTACTCGTCTTTATTTCATCCAAGCTAGCTTTCCAGGCTTTCTTTGCTTTTTTTCCCTCCATCTTCACTCCTGTTGTTTCCTTTCCCACGGTAAATTAGACCACAGGTCTCCCCATTGTACAAACCTCTCCTACTCTAACAAGCTCACCCTAACTTTCCACAAGCTCTACCTAATTTCCAAGCACCCTGAAACACAGCCCCCCTTCAGTCAATTTTCACCATAAGAATGTATTTACACCTTCCTTAGCATATACATAGAGTGCTAATGAAGATGTGTGTGTGTAGTTATATACACACCCTCACATGTGTTAAGCCATGTACATATATATCTGTATATATCTATACATCTATAGATAGCTATATATACACATCTATAGAAATAGATATATATCTGTATATATGTATATAGATATGCATATCTAGATATACATCTACATATCTAGATATACATATGTATATAGATACATACAGATATATATGTATGTCTGTGTGCATGTACTTATTTTAACCCCTTACACTATATTTTTGTGTGTCTTCCCCATCACAGTTTAAGTTCCTTGTGGGCAACAACTGTGTCACTTTATTATTTTATACTCCCCAGGTGCCTAATACAGCATACCTCACCAAGTGGGTGGCTCAATTATTACTATTCCTTCCACCCCACCTTCTTGGAGCTTTCAAAAAACATATATAACTGGCCCTTCCCATTCCCCAAGCAGAGAGGATAATCAAGCTTTTAAACTACACTTACCTTTGTAACAGAGCCGGGTAAGGGGAGCTCGTTTGCCGTAAATAACATCCCTAACTAAACCGGAATTTGGATTCAAACTCAGGGTTTCCTCATTTGCGGCAGAATAGCGGGCTGATGGTCCTGTGGAGGTAGTGATCACAGGCTACTTCCTCTGTTTTGTGAGCCTGCGTGGCTGACAGTCAGGAGCTGCCAAGGGAGTCTGGACGTGCGGTAATTTGTGTCCACCCAGGGCCCCCTAACTGGCTCGGTTTCCTGCAGCTGTCCCTCCCATTGCTCAGTCAGGTAGAGCGTGGATCCAGGGGTGGCCCGGAGGCGGCCTAGACCAGATCTGGCCTTCTCTCAGGCAGAACCATGATTTGAGGGCAACAGAGCCCTTAGCAACCAGGTTCTCCCCGACCTATTCAGGGCATTCTACAACTCCACGCTCAAATGCCATGGCATGCTCAGTGCGAAAACCCAGGGCTCCTGGGAGCATCAACCCTGCATTGCGTTGACCCTTTCTGTGATGTATCTACAGGTGAAAAAGGACGTTCAGCCTTCGAGAAGATGGACCGAATTTGCTGTGAAATGAGAGAGACTCTATGCCAGGAAGCAGATATTGAAATCACGATATTTTAGCCAACCAGCTATTACATGCTTGGTTCTACATCAGTTCCCGCTGGGTTCTGCCTGCACGCATGTAAGAATGAGAGAGAGGGATGCCTGCTGGTCACTGTCTAGCCTAAGGCTAGGGACTCCTTTCTGCAGGTTGGTGCCACTCAAAAATGTATGGTTTGGTAAACTGCTCACGTGCCTCGGCAAAGCAGCCTCCGATCAGAGCCACTGAATTAGAAGCACGTCTTGGGGGAAAGAGCTCAGGTTAGTGAGTCAAGAGATCTGGGTTTGAGCCCCTGCTCTGCCACTTGCTTCTGCTGTATGACCTTGGCCCAGTCACTTAACCTCTCTGTAGCCTCAGGTTCCTCATCTGTACAACAGGGATACCCGCTCTCCCTTACCTTAAAATTGAGAGCCTCGTCTGGGACAGGGATTAGGGCCACTCTGAGTATCTTGCCTATATCCCAGTACTTAGTATGATAAAAACAAAAACTTTCCAAGCAAAGCGAAGGATAGTTCATTCAGTGTTATGTCTCTACCGTACAGATCTTTCAAAGAATCCCTAGAAGGAAAAAAAGTTTGGTAAGTGAGCAAGATAGTGATCAGACGCAAGCTGTGAAGGCCAAATAGAGGGAGGGAGAGTTGAGTTCAAGGAGAAACAGAATAAGGCTTTTCTCCTTCATTTTAGTAATTCAGGGAGAAAGACTGGTGTTAAGGTGATCTTTGTTCCTATGAGCAAAGAAGAATTGAGGTATGTAGAATTAAAATCCTCTGTGTAGCACAATTCTGAGTAGAGGATACAGCGAACAATCTGGAAAATCCTTCCTGAGCACTACAGCTCTGTAAAATCAATGGCATTTGAGCGTTTACTATGTGCAGAGCACAGATCTAAGCTATTACCTGCCTCTCCCTGAGTAGATTGTACACTCAGAGGGTAGGCATCATGTTTATACTAACTCTATTATACTCTTCCAAGTGCTTAGTATAGCGCTCTGCACTCAGTAGCAGCTCAAATGCTAGTGCGGGATTGGGTGGGGAGAACCTCGCAAAAGCGATTGAAGCCAACTTAACCTTGGTTGAGCTAATTAAATGTCTTCCTGTTTGAAGTTTACATTAGGAAATTTCAAAGTTGCTGGAAAATTATGGATGAAAAATCAGTTTACTTTAGAAGCCCCAATAAATTTTTATATCTAGTTTTTCTATATCTACTGTATATCGATGACATTTGGAAAAGTCCATAATTTACACATTACATGCCTCATTTAAATCTTAACTGTACATATTTTGTGCTCTAGTTTTTCCATGTGATATTTATTTTATTGAATTTTACACATTTGGTTTTCTAAAATTAAAAAAAATTGAAAATCACCCATGGTTCCTCTAAAGTCAATTTTGTTTTGAAAATTTTACAAGGGTGGAAATCAGAGCGCTATTTCTCTCTGACTCTCGAACCCCATAGACAACAGCCACGCACCAGCCAAACTATCTGGCAGCTTTGAAAAATGGGAGGAGCAGGGGAGAAATGTCAATTCCCTTAGGAGTTGGCGATATCCAGTGACGGGCCTTTCCTTAGTCCCTTTGAAGGACTATGGCAAATTCTTCCAGGAGTTTCCAGAAAACCTGCAAGAGGGTGAACCTGGGGGCTGGGAGATTGGTGCTGCTACTCGATGCAGAAGGCTCAAGGGAGCTGCACAGTCCCCTGCGGGAAGACTGATTCTCCAAACAACCCCATCATTAGCTCACATAAGGGGGCTCTCCAAAGAAGCAGCTGCTACAGTCTCTCGGGTGGCATATACAGAATAACAAGGCTTTTACCGTATCAATTTCAGAATCCCGCCCCTTAAGAAACATTGTGAGTAGTGAAATTTCCTGACAGGATCCGACACTTACAGCCACAATGCCCAGCTCTCCGTTTCACACAAGATGGATCTCCTGGGCAAACATTCGCAATTCACCCCTTACTTCGGTTCCCAAACCCCGAGGTGTAGCCCTCCATCTGCACTACTGCGGTGGTCCGTTTCGATTTAAAGGAATAAACGGGTGTTCTTAGCCTAGATGTGTCTGACTAAAGGAGTCACTGATTCCCTCAGCATCACTAAAAGGGCCAGGCAAGTACCAAGGGTGACCCTGGGAGGCCTAGGAAAGCATCAAGGAGAAGGTGGGGGAAACTTTTTTCTACTTACAGAAGACATCATTAAGTGTCAGGAGGGGTTGCTGCTCTGAACTGCCATGTTTCTTTACCCATGGTAACAGTCAAGAGAATCTGTTTTCATCTCATGGCAATCAAGGTCAGTGGAACAAAAATGTGAAAGAGCCTGGAGGAATGTTCTGTTAAAAAAAATTTATTATGAGAACTCATCGGTTTGGGAGTTTGGAGAACTGTACAATCTTAAACCTGGGAGGTCAATGAACAGCTCGTGTGCGCACACACGTGAACGCACACCCACACACGCAAAAAGATACCTGAAAAGGTATTATACCAAAACATTGAGTTTTTTATTTTTATTTATTTTTTTTAAAAAAAGGTTTATTCTATGGCCATTTGTAAAAAAAAAAAAAAAAAAAAAAAAAAAAAGAAAGACCTGATGCATATATATTTGCTTAAGGCATATAGCATAGCAGCTCACTAACTTTCTAACGTACGTTTAACAAGATGGAAAATTCATCCATTTTCCAAGGATAGGAAGTTAACCAATACACCCACTTTGAAACTCTACTGTATATACACACCCAATCTACTACATACATATACAGGACTTCAAAAAACAAAAACAGAAAATGCTTACAATTTGGCATCATAAGCCTTATCCACACCTCCCGGTGGCTTCGGAGGGGCCATTCCACTCCTTGCTCCCACTACGGTAAAAATCCTTTTCGGCTTCCAAAAGGTGAAAGGCAGAGAGTGAATTTGCTGGCAAAATGCAGGACTTAACCCAGAGCTGCTTTTGATTAGTTCTTTTATAAACTGAGCCTTGGCAGGAAAAATTGCAAGTACATTCAGATGACCGTGGGCTCCTCTCTGAAACAGTAAGTCCCCCCGCCCCGGCCCTCCCGCCTCCCCTGTCTTGAAGGTACACTTCCCAACAGGAAGGATCCTGCACCCTGATCGAAAGGCAGCCTGAGATTTCAAAAAACGGGCTGGTTTCCAAACAGGATTCTATGGCAAAAGAGAGCGAGCTTGAAAATTGCTTTGCCCCTTCCCCCACCTGATATTCGGAAGCACGGCTCGCTCGGGACAGTGTCTGGAGTTGGGACTGTGGGGGCCCCTCCTTGAACTCGGGGGCTGAGCTCCCAGCACCCAGGGGGAGAGGTGTGAATACAGCTTACCACACTCTTGGAATGTTTGCACTACAGTTGTCACTCAGCTGAAGTGTAGTAGGATAAACAACTGGTTTATACAGAGAAGAAATCCAATAGAAAGTCATGCCAAATACGGGGCAAGGATGTGTTTTCTGATAAACACCTCTATCAGTCTATTGCTGATTGAAGACGCTTTCAGCAACAGCCTTTTGAACCACAGCTACTTAAATGATCGGATCATGCAAATATCATTTGACTTTTACATGTGGGCACGGTATTAAAGCGGAACTACAGAGTTCTTTCACCTTTCAAGCACAGGGAATTTAATCAGGACGAGACAACCTTACATGCATTTTTAATACAGATGGGGGAAGTGATGCTTTAGAACAGTCTACCAGATTTGGTGGGTGGGGGGGGGAGAGAGACAGGGAGTGGCAGAAGGGTGAGAAAAGGAGAAAAAACTGGGGAAAAATAACAACATACTGTATCTTAAATATACAAATGCTCATTATATATTACGATACCATTGTTCTATAAACATATTCCAATATCTTTTTTCTTGCTACCCACAATATTACTAAATAATGACTGCTTACAATCTTCCTCCTTTCAAGCACTGGTCTGAGCCAACCATCTCACAGATAAGTCTTCAGTTTCCAGCACTACCTGAGGATTTATTATTGTACTTTTGATAAGCCCTTGATGCAAGGCTGACACGTACAGAGAAAAAAAAAAGAACGAACACATTATTGGTTTACGAAAAGGAACACCTTTGGAAAAAAATAAATATGGAGTGAAAGATTAATTACACAACAAACTCCATAAAAGTCAACTGAGAATGGTGTTTAAGTGCTCCACATCGAGGATGCGTGAAATAGCACCGATGAGCGGCTCCACTGCCTACTGAGTTCAGTGAACCGGCCCCAGCCAATGCGACCCCCGAGAACGGCATTTGGCCGCTTATCTTTGCACAACCAGCGTAATACTATCCCTTGTTCCTTAAAGGAAGGGCTTGGATTAAGATCTGGGGGAAGGAATGGTGAACAGCCTGGGTGGGGAGGCCTCGGGGGCAGAGTAAACTTGGATTTTGCCGCTCCACTGGCCTGTTCTCGGCTCTCGCCAAGGCAACCCGACTCTTGCGGGTGGACGGGGATCGAAGCCGAGGGCTAACGGTGGGGACGAACGGTGGAGGCCGAAGTGGGCCAAGTCTGGTGGTGTTTGTGGTGGTGGAGGAGGAGGAGAGGAGGAACTGGAATGAGACTAAACTACTTTCAGAGGAACTAGGCCCCGGACCCAGATCTGCAGAGACTTGGGGCATGAATCCATTCTGATGGCCCAAATGGATTTTAGAACCCCAGGCCAAAATAAAGCCATCATAGAAATCTTGGTTTTCTAAAGAAAAGCCAAAAAACAAACAACCCCCTAAAACCCCAACAAAAAGCCCAAAACAAAACCAGAACTCTAAACAAAAGATGCCTGCACTGTATAAGCCAATCGATTCAGTCTGAACTGAACAAGAAGTTGGTGGCCTCTCGAAAACCTTCTCAGGGGTGGCCATGGCACAAAATGTACGCATTTCAAAAACTGCTCCCTCAAGGTTCCCCCACAACTACCGCCCCCGGGTTTGCTCCTTGGGAGAGCTGCTCCCATGCTCCTCAATTTCAACAGCAGCATATTTTTGCTTACCAAGTATTTCTAGTGAAACTGCATTTTACATTCCAAATGAAGTTGAAACTGGTTCGTCTAAAAATCAACTACAACAGCTTTAAAATGCTGGTGGACAAGTTTGGGCTGAGGGGTGTAATGGTAAACAAAAAAATCACAGGGGACAGTACAATGGTTGCAAGAATATGTGCAAGTCAAGTGCAACAAAAAGATCGCTGGATAAACAACCCCCGCCCCCCCCATAAAAATAAAATTAAAAATAAGTGTTTAGGGAACCCTGAGCAAATGAAGTAGCCTGTGTATTTTCTTTTTTAAATAAAGGCCAGGTACAAAAGAGATGCTAATGACCTCGTGATGCTGAGATTCAGTGTATGAATATCACAGGCACTGCTCAAGACTCAGCCTATACGCTAGATGAGGTGAACTGGAGGCTGACCTTGCTCCCACCCCTCCTCTCCAAAAGGCTTTACGTACTTAAATGTTGGGACTTTCCTGGGAAACCGAGTAAAAACGTGTATCTGGTAACAACGCGCTTGGAGAGTATAAGCAAGTTTCACTTGTGCCTAGTTCTTTTTACCGGAAAAAGAACACAAAGGACAGGTTTTTAAAAAGGTTAAAAACAACAATGTGTTGTAATTCTATTATTCTTTTCGATATAAACAAAAACCGTCCCCCTCCCCCTGCATGAAAACAAACCCAAAAAAAAAAAAAAAAGAAAAGAAAGAAAAAAAAAGATTTATTTGGCATTTTCTCTGCTTACTCCTGAATATTTTAAGGCCCTGAGACTAGAATATTATGTTCTTGGGACCAGAGGGCTTTTTGAGACCCTGGTGCATCAATTCTCTTTTAGCCCTACCAAAGTTCCAGCCTTTCAACCTTACATCCGTTTCCACTGAGGCATGGCTCAGAAACTTTCGGAGTACTGAATCACAAACTGGTCAAGGTGATGGTCTGTTTCCACACCCTCTCATCTCGCTGGCACGTCCATCAATGAAAACATACCCTGTAGCAGAGGTAAGCGCCAGCTGTGAGGACGGTGAACATGCAGATGTTGACTAGAAATGGCTTCCAATTAGGCATCACGCTCTCCTCGTCCTCTTCCGGGGATGGCTCTTCTTTGCGGGTAGTTGTACGCTGATGTTCCCCAACAGTTCTCCTTCTAACTCCAGTGTCTTGACAAGTGCTGAGAAATTGGGACAGGCACGGCAGACTTTAAAAACGGAGAAACGTTTGGAACAGAGACAAGACCAAATTCCTCGATCAGAGCCTGACCCTGGGGATTTTTCTCTCCTTTCTTCCTGCAGGCAGTCTTCGGGGAACAAGGGAAGGAGGGACAGAGGGTGATGGGGGGGGGGCACACAGTTCCAGACCCCATGAGCGGTCGCCCACAGTAGGAGCCCCCTTAGTTCAGGGGGCTCACTCCAGAAGCGGGCTCGAGGGAAGAGGCAGGAACTTCATCCTGGCAGTTGATGATGATGGTATTTAAGCGCTTGCTAGGTTGTCAAGCACAGTTCTAAGCACTGGGGGGGTCCCTGGGAGCAGGGGGGAAGCACCTCCCCACCTCAGAGTTGTGGGGCTCGAGGGACAGTTCTGGGAACCTGGAGGGCTGTACTGTGGCCCACACTAACCTGGGAAACCCCAACAGAAGAAGAGGAGATGAACGGAGAGTGGAAATTTGAAAACGACCTTTCCTGTTGGTCGCCTTCTCCCCCAGTTCCAGTACCTACACTGAAACACCTTACGATGTCATCTCAACCGCTACTGTTCCCTACCTGATCACCAGCCTTGGGTCTATCACCAGATAGTTTTGGGAGAAACACTGTTTACTACTAAAGAAAGAGAAAACACTGCACGGATAGATAAACAATATTGACATCTAGTGGTATGTTGCTTGGCTTTGAAGGAGAGGAGGTGTATTCTACGAAACAGTAGTGCAAATGCTACTTATTGAACACTCTCTAAGTACGTGGGAAGTATGACAAGCACAGGACACATTCTCCATCAACAGGCCTACACTCCAATGGGGAAGACATTTACAAATAGTCCCAAGCAGTGGATTCTGAAGTCAAATTGAATGTTCCATCAAATATACATAGAAGCACAACAGCTTAAGGGCGGCATACATAAATACGTGCAAGATATGAGGGAGATAATCCCCTGTCTTCTGGGGTGGCTAAGGGCCTAAATTCAGACACAGGCTAATGTGATTTTTTTTTTTAATGTCCAAGAAAAAATTGGTATTTAATCATACTGAAAGATGATGGGAGAAAATCCTTGAGGAGGACCTAGAAGGACAGCATCATGAATAAAACTTTCACCACTGCATCTTTATTAATGGCAATGGATAAATTTGAGAAATGCTGTGATTCAGTATTTCAGTAATTAGCCTGCAAGGACATTTAGAGAACACACTATGAGAAATACCATTTGAAAAATAACGGCAACTGCAGGAATTGAAGATATCTGGTAAAATCTCCAGAAGGTTTACCCAAGCTAATTGCCAAATAAAGTCAGCACTCTGGTGATATCCAAAATTTATAAAGCCATTTTTCTTATAACACCTACTTTAATGTGCAATTTAACTAGAATGAAATGGAAGAATAAGGGAATACTTGTACCATAACCCAGCTCAGCATGGCTCTGTCAATTCTGCTTTAGGAGCTTGCAGAAATCCTCTTATCAAAGGGAACCAATTTCAATTATTTAAAACTCACTGCTTACCAGAAATGGACTTCAAGCTGTTAAATTGGTTCTCGAAGCGCTAATGACTACAAATAAATGTCAGAGAAATCTCGGAGGAACAAGTGAAGTACAATAGTTCAGGTCAAATTTTAGTACTTGCACAGCCATCCTGAGTTGCACCTGGGGGAATACATTATTGCAAGTTGTTTCCTCCACTTTCCTTTCAACCCCTCGCTTCCAACTGCAAAAATGGTTAGCACAATTTTCTGACTAAACTGGGAGTTTACAGGAGCCTGGCTACCACGCTGGAGGAGGAAAGCCTGTGTTTTGTAATTATGTGTCTGGGTTTCAGATGGCTTTACAGAGAACCAGAAGGTGGCATCAGTAAACTTCCTCTGGTCAAAACACTAAGGTATCCGCTGGAGAAGAAGAAAAAAGATTCTGTAAGAATCATTTTAGGAACCTATGAAGCGCTGCCCTGAATATACTTTCGGAGCCAAGAGGAGGGAGTGGTTTCAGGATGCCTTGCTTGGAGGAAGTGTTCTTTCCTCTAGACTGTGAGCTTGATACGGGCAGGGAATGTGTCCGCTAATTCTGTTGTACTCTCCCAAGAGCTTCGTACGGTGCTCTGCACAAAGTGCTTGAGAAATACCAGTGCTGATGAGGGAAGAACAACAAAACAGATGCAGAACAAACCAAGAAGATCCGATTACCTTTCTGCGTTCAGTGGCGCGGCGAGGGAGGCTCGTCCCTCTGACCCAATTGACACAATGGGGCTCTCCACACATTCGATCAGGTCTTCTGACCTCTGGTGCTGAGGGAAGAAGTCTGTTTGGTCGTGTACCTTCCCATTATGCAATTCTGAGGTTCGCTTCGGTGGCCTGGGTGGCGGTGGGGTGTGCTCGGGGGGTGGTTCTAAATCCTCGTTGGAGAGCTCTTTCCACTGCTCCTGCAGAGAAGACAGTTAAGGGGCTCACTAGATTTCTGGGGCAGCTGCTGCAAACTTCTACTGATTAGGGCACAGGCGGCAATCTCACCCTCTTCTCCAGGCCGTGAGACAGAGGCACCGAGGCTTTTAGGAAATAAATACATTCTCTTGGAAGATGACCCACATGCTGCTGATTCAAGTTGGGAATTTGCCATTTGATCGATCTTCAGCTACAGGTTGGAAGTTCTTTTTGCACTAAGGGAGGGCACCTGTTAACCCACCATGGTTCTTTGATTTTAAGTTCTGGGTACCGTGCTCTTCAAAAGCCAGTTCTGATTCAAAACATTTCCCATTTTCCGCATTCAACAAGCTTTTTTGCCAAAGAAAACTGGATCCAAGGGAGGAAATGTAAATCGCACACATTGACTGTAAGCTCTGTGAGTACAGAACGTATTTGCTAATTCTGCTAATACTGTCCTCTCCCAAGCGCTTGGTACAGTGCTCTGCACCCAGTAAGCACTCAATAAATAGCACTGATTGATTGACTAATGGAGAACGCAATGCTCACCTGAACTGAAGAGTCTCCCATGATAAATTTAGCTCCCTCGATGACAGCAAGGTAAGAGAAACGAAGCTGATCTGCTGTCTGTATCAGTCCCATTCTGTATTTCCTCATTTCTAAGAGAACCTGCTTAATATCCACAGAAGAGGGATCTTTCCTCCGATCCATCTGGGGGCAAAACAGGAGAAACAATAGGCCAAATTCCAACTTTCACACGATAAATTCAGTTCCATGGCGAGCTTCACTCATTGGAACCGAGACCTATTTGTAAGACTTGGTCACCAACAATTGTACCGAAGTCCAGCAAGCCCTTTGGAAATCACGACCGTAGCCGGCTCCTAAAGTCTTTCCAGTCACTTGGGCAATACAGTATTAGAGACGAGGAGGACGATGTCCTAAGAGAGAGCCACCGACATAAAATTCACCCTGACTTTACAGAATGAAGTTGAAAAATCAGAGCCAAATAAACAACTCATAATTGGTAAGGTCAAAACAAACTTTAAACTTTAGAGAAAAAACAAACATTACAAGGACAAATAGGATTCCAGGAGAGACTTGAGCCAGCCCCAAATCATAATTTTCTGTTTAAGAGTGTTTGGTTTAAATAGCATAATTTTAACCTTTCTGCCCCGGCAGGAAGAACACACAAAAGAAAACTCCCTGCAGGCCACTGGGCTGAAATATCATCTTTAAGTCACTTGGCCCAGCTCCCTAACCCCAGATAGAACGCAGCCTAGTGGGAATGGCATGGGCTTGGGATCTAATCCCACTCTGCTCCTTGTCTGGGCAAGTCCCTTAACTTCTCTGTACCTCAGTTTTCTCATCTGTAAAAATGGGGGTAAAATGGGGGTTCTTCCTCTCCCTTAGATTATCAGCCCCATGTGAGACCAGGACCATGTCCGATCTGATGATCTTATACTTATCTGAGTGCTTAGTACAGAGCTTGGAACATAGTAAGAGCTTAATAGATACCTCAATTATTATTATTATATGAATGCCTATGTGGCTGTCTTTCTGTGAGGTGGGTGTACAGGAAAGGAACGGTTCCCACGAGGAAGGGACAATCTACATCTCCCTTTGAGTGAAGTTCTTCCATGTGTCAAACTCTCTTGAAAAGATGCAGACACACATATCAATCATCAAATGACTTACCAACAAGAGACATGTGTCAGCCAGACAAAACGTGCCCGATCTCCCAATTCCAGCACTGCAGTGCACCACAATAGGTCCGTGGTCAGAGCTGAGTGACCCAGATTCACGGACTTTAAACAGGAAGTTTAGGAACGAGGCTGGAGACTCTGGGACTCCAAAGTCAGGCCATGTGGTATAGTGAAAGTGCAGGATTTCTCTCGTTTCTTGTGACTGAAAAATGAACAAAATTCAGGATTTAATTTAGTTACTTTGAAAGAGAAGCACAAGAAGCAAGAGAAGCAACAGCCTAATGGATAGAGCATGGGCCTTGGAGTCAGAAGGCCCTGGGTTCTAATCCTGCCTCTACCACTTGTCTGCTTTGTGACCTTGGGCAAGTCACTTCACTTTCTCTGGGCCTCATCTGTAAAATGGGGACTAAGACCGTGAGCCCTCCGTTGGACAGGGACTGTGTCCAACTCGATTATCTTGTATCTACCCCCACATTTACTATGATGCCTGGCACATACTTAATAAGTACCATAAAAAAAAGACAGCAGAGTCCTATCTGCTATGTATATGTATGTATACATACATATGTATATGCTGTGTATACATAGTATTACCTCCCCCCCGCACCCGCCCAAACCAATATATTACTGACCAACTCAGAATCAAAGTCTCCATAGACACAAAGTTAATTTTTCGATCTTTGTTTGGAATAAACACCTTTTTAGAGTTGGTCAATCTGTAATGCTGACAACAACACTGTGGGCAAACGCAGCCTGGCTTATTTAGGGTGGTGTGTTATACTGTCATCCTAAAGCCATAACAACATCCAAATCTTGGTTATGAGAAGGACCCATACTGGGGTGAAAAGAACAGTAGCACAAGATAAGAAGAAACTAGTCATGGGTTGGTTCTTAGAAATTCCCAAGAAATTCCAAATGGAAACACCCACCCCACCACACAAAAAAATAAGATAACCCCCCCCCCCTCCCCAAAAGTCATGGAGCATTCTAAAAGATCAAATCTTCCATAGATCACATTCCAAAATGCACATCATTTCTACTGGCGACTGAGGAGATGCTGACAATTCACACTATCCCACAGATGGCACACTAAAGCAACTTAGGTCAACCATGGCTGAATTAAAAAAAAAAAATCTACTTAACATTTTCACTATCAAAATGGATTTCCCCCATCAGTGCTAGTGCTGTTTTGGTACCTGGTTAGGTTTTTTTTAAAAAATTAAATCCTTTGTAAGACCAGCAGACTATCCTGCCACGCAATCAGGTGGATTATTCTCTTTCGGACTTCTTGGTTAATTGCTATTTCTCTACAGGGATTGGTGGCAGAGTGCCCTGGGAATCCCAGTCTGGGGAGGAGAGAGAGGAATGAAGTGAAATGGGAGGTAAGAAGCTCATCCTGCTAGCCAGGAAAAGGAGCTCTCATTGGTTCCAACCAGAAAGGAAACTACATATGACCTACACCCTAGAACTGAGGAGCTCATTCCATGTTCTGCGCTGGTTGCCGATGACTGATGGAAAAGGGCGGATTCCGGCCTGGACACTGCCTGCTCCCCCACGGGCACGACTGGAAACTCACATCAATGGGGGACGGGCCTGAAATTGCTCTGTACCACGGGGCAGCTGGGCACCCATCATGATGTTCCCCAGAATTTCTGGTCACTTCCCTTGTCACCTGGCTCACTTCCAGTTCTGAAGTGGTGGAACCTCTGGCTAAAATGGGGTGCTTGGCAGGTCCAGGGGGAATGTATGGGTCTGGCTGGGCAGGGTAGAGGAGGGTGAAACCCACCCTGGACCAATCTGAACAACCGGGGTACCCCAAGATGATCTCTGACTGGAGAGAAGGGGGTGAAAGTTGTGTGTGAACGACTGGTGTAGGGGATAACCAGCTGAATAAAGTGCAAAATGACCTAGTGATTTTCCTTCTGGATCACATCCAGCTTCACTTGAGATTGGTGGGTTGGAAGGGGGAGAAAGTGAATGTGGAGGACAGACCTAGAAATCTTGATGTGTTTATACCCTGAAGGTATGCAATTAACTGAACTTTCCCCATGTGATAACTGATTCATAATTTGCTTAAAAGAAGTCTTACATGACTGGGATTCTCTACTTTCTAATTTAAACCACATAATTCAATGTCCTCTCTGCTGTGGCAAGCCAATTCTTAACTAAAACCTTAAAGAGCAAATAGATTCCTCTAAAAACTTGTACTTCCCAAGCACTTAGTACAGTGCTCTGCACACAGTAAGCGCTCAATATGATTGAATGAATGAATGAATGAATGAATAAAAAATGATCACACCACTTCTAAAATAAGTATAAAAGTTTCTGAATGATGAATTGAACTCATATAACCCAGACTATAGCCTCTTAGTATGTTGACAATCTTTCATTAAAACTAGTCAGCATGTACATTTAATAGTGTTTTGCTCTTTACTTAGTGGAACTAAGAATTACATTCCTGCTCCTTGGCAAATTTTCAAAATTCTTGGGCTTGAGAGTTGGCCTCTTGTTCTTGGAAATATATCCTTTCATATTTCTGAAAAAAAAAATGTGGTTAGGGGCTTAAAGGAGGAGCAAGGCTCCTTCTTAGAGTTCATACAAATTGAGGGGTTTTTCCCCATTTGTTCCCAATAAGTAGGGAACTATTTTTAAAACTAGACTTGTTGAGCTGTGAGTCTCAAAGTCTGATGGCTTATGAAGGAAGCCTCGTGTTAATAAGACCCAGGGGTTGGATTTCCCAGCCCAAAGTGTCTCAGAAAATAATCAGATACAGGAAGAAGACACACTGCTGCGAATCAAGATCTGAACAAGCTGGGAAATATTGAAAGCTATCAAGAGGAATTAGCGAATGAAACGGCTGAAAATGTTTTTTCAGCTTCTACAATATCATCAATTGTACTTCTGGGAAGGCAGACGTATCGTGTAACATTACATAACATAAACAGAAATACGAATGCCATCAAAGCCACTCTATCAAGACACTAATGGCTATCGGACCCTTGAGGACAAAAATAGGGATTTCAACAGACTTAAATAGAACCGCTGATGGAACCTGGAAGTCCAACGTTTTGGTTGAAAATGTTTAAAAATCAATCAATGGTACTTGGGGCATCAAGATTCGCGGAATTCCAGAAAAGGGTTGCAACTTCTGTTTGCTCGCCGGCTTACGGGGTCAGGCGACAGGTGGAAGAGAGCTGTCCGTACCAGTCTGAAGGAGAAGGGTGGCCCCAGATCTCTCTCAGGAGTGGCCCAGTTGATGCTGCTGTTCCATTCTCCTCAGTCTCTGGGGGAAAGGGAGCTGGGTTCTTTTTGTGCGGGGGGGGGCTCCCATTTTTTCCTCCCTAAAATTCCTTAATTGTTTAAAATAATAGTAATAATAATGTTGGTATTTGTTAAGCGCTTACTATGTGCCAAGCACTGTTCTAAGCACTGGGGGGAGGGGGGGGAAATACAAGGTAATCAGGGTTGTCCCACATGGGGCTCACAGTCTTCATCCCCGTTTTACAGATGAGGGAACTGAGGCACAGAGAAGTGAAGTGACTTGCCCACAGCTGACAAGTGGTGGAGCCAGGATTCGAACCCATGACCTCTGACTCCCAAGCCCGGGCTCTTTCCACTGAGCCACGCTGCTTCTCTAAGACTACCTCACGAGCTTCCAGAACCCAGAGTTCCTTTGACAGAATGGCATGCCCATCTAAAGAGTCTTGTCTTTAAGCCCCATTCTATGTAATGAAGGACACCGACATTTCTTACCACAAAAAAGAGGTAATGCATTAATAATGGCATAAGAAGTGAGGGCACGGCTGTGCCTGCTGCTAAGGAATCAATCAGTGGTATTATCTGAGTGCTTACTAGGTGCAGAGGAGTGTACTAAGCGCTTGGGAGAGGACGACGCACCAGAATTAGGCACATTCTGTGCCCATAACGAGCTTGGAGTCCGGGGGAGGGGGGGTAATCAATCAATCAAATTTATTGAGCATTGACTGTGCACCGAGCACTCTACTAAGTACTTAGTATGGGAAGCAGTGTGGCTCCGTGGAAAGAGCCTGGGCTTTGGAGTCAGAGGTGATCGGTTCAAATCCCAGCTCCACCACTTGTCAGCTGTGTGACTTGGGGCAAGTCACTTAACTTCCCCGTGTCTCAGTTACCTCATCTGTAAAATGGAGATTAAGACTATAAACCCCACGTGGGACAACCTGATCACCTTGTAAACTCCCCAGTGCTTAGAACAGTGCTTTCCACAGAGTAAGCACTTAATAAATGCCATTATTATTATTATTACTACTTGGGAGAGTATGATACAACAGAGTTGATAGACACGTTCCCTGCCCAGTGCTGCCTAGTGGAAAGAGCATGGGCTTGGGCATCAGAAGACCTGCGTTCTAATCTCAGGTCTGCCAACTGCTTGCTGTATGACCCTGGGCAAGTCACTTAAATTCTATGTGCCTCACTTTCCTCAACTGTAAAATGGGGATTAAATCCTACTCCCTCCTCCTTGGACCGTGAGCTCCATGTGGGATGGGGACTGTGTCCAACCTGATAAACTTATATCTACCCCAGTACTTGACACATAGTAAACGCTTAACACACACCATTAAAAAAGGGCTTACAGTCTAGAGGGGGAGACAGACATTATTATAAATAAATTACAGAAATGTACACAAGTGCTGTGGAGCTGAGGGAGGGGTGAATCAAGGGGACAAATGCAAGTGCAAGGCTGATGTAGAAGAGAATGGGAGAGGAGGAAATGAAGGCTTAGTCAAGGAAGGCCTCTTGGAGATGTGCTTGTAATGTGTCTTTAAGGTGGGCATAGTGATCAATTCTTGAAAATGAAGAGGGAGGGTGTTCCAGGATGCAGACGTTGGTGGTGACATTGAGGTACAGCGAGTAGGCTGGTATTAGAGGAGAGAAGTCTGTGGGCTGGGTTGTACTAGGAAAGCAGCAAAGGTATGGCAGGAGGGGACAAGATGATTGAGTGCTTTAAAATAAGTGATAGTAAGGAGCTTCTGACTGATGGAGAAGCAGCGTGGCTCAGTGGAAAGAGCCCGGGCTTTGGAGTCAGAGGTCAGGGGTTCAAATCCCGGCTCCACCAATTGTCAGCAGTGTGGCTTTGGGCAAGTCACTTAAATTCTCTGTGCCTCAGTTACCTCATCTGTAAAATGGGGATGAAGACTGTGAGCCCCCCCCGTGGGACAACCTGATCACTCTGTAACCTCCCCAGCGCTAAGAACAGTGCTTTCCACATAGGAAGCGCTTAATAAATGCCATTATTATTATTAAGCAGACACAGAAATATTCCACTGGGGGGGCACAGATGGAATTCCTTTTCCTGGCTGGCCATCTCAGTGCGGTCTGTTGGCCACGGGGGACTGGGATGTTCTGAACCACCTACCATCTCTACTACTGGAAAAAGAAATCCACCTCATGTCCCACTGAGGGTGAGATACTCCCGACTCTGCCCTAAGCAAAAGCCCGACGTAAACAGGAATACTGATAATAACAATTACATATTTGTTAAGTGCTTACTGTGTGTCCTAAATATCCTGTCCTAAATATTGGGGTACATACAAGGTAATCAGGGTGGACACAGTCTCTGTCCCACATGAGGCTCACACTCAATCCCCATTTTACAGATGAGGTAACTGAGGCCCAGAGAAGTTAAGTGTCTTGCCCAAGGTCACACAGCAGACAAGTTGCGGAGCCGGGATTAGAACCCATGACTCCCAAACCCATGCTCTTGTCACTGGGCCAGGCTGCTTCCCATAAGAGATGGCTCACTCAGGACACTGGACTTTTAACTGCTGAAGAGGGAACGTGTCCACCAACTCTGCTGCATTGTACTCTTCCAAATGCTTAGTACAGTGCTCTCTGCACACAGAAAGTACTCCATAAACAGTTGAGTCAGTTGACTGACTGAAGAGACGGCGGCCACATGCAGGACGCACTGGGGTTTCAGTTATTTTTTTTAGGATGCACCGCCTACCCCAAATTGGGAAGGGGCTAGGAAGGATTTCCCATAATTCGCCTGCCTCCCTCACTCGAAACAGGTTCAGAGGACTGCATCTGGTGAGTTCCAGCCTCGCTGAATGGCAGCCAGTCGCTAGAAAATGCACACCAAGAGGAGGAGTGAAAAAACAATGGTGGGTGCTGCAGCGGCTGGTAAATGCAGAATAATAACAACAATAATAATGGCATTTATTACACCCTTACTATGTACAAAGCGATGTTCTAAGCACCGGGGAGGTTACAAGGTGATCAGGTAGTCCCACAGGGGGCTAAGTCTTAATCCCCATTTTTACAGATGAGGTAACTGAGGCCCAGAGAAGTTAAGTGACTTGCCCAAGTCACAAAGGTCACAATTGGCGGAGTCAGGATTTGAACCCATGACCTCTGACTCCCAAGCCTGGGCTCTTTCCAATGAGCCATGCTGCCAGGCCCATGGAGAGGACCGGATGGCCCGTTGGGCAATGGTAGTCTGAGGGGCCTGGCCCGAGGGTGAGCATCACTGCCTAATTCCCCCTCTTTTAGACTCCTCTTTTAGACTGTGAGCCCACTGTTGGGTAGGGACTGTCTCTATATGTTGCCAACTTGTACTTCTGAAGCGCTTACTACAGTGCTCTGCACACAGTAAGCGCTCAATAAATATGATTGATTGATTGATTAATTCAGAGGGCAACCAGTCCGGTTCTGTCGGGATCTGAAGATACGGTAGTAAAGGGGCTGGATACGGTGGCAATGTCCACCCACACAATCTCCTCTGGACTATTTCTACTGGATAAAATGAATTTGTAGCTGTGGTCAGAACCTGATTTGGTCCAGGCTTGACTGCTGTGTGACCCTGGACAAGTCACTTTGCTTCTCTGGGCCTCAGGTACCTCATCCGTAAAATGGGGATTAAGACTGTGAGCCCTATAAGGGACATGGACTGTGTCCAACTTGAAAGCTTTTATCTACCCCAGTGCTTAGTATGGTGCCTGACACACAATGAGCGCTTAACAAATACCATTGAAAAAAGTGGAATTGAGGTCAAGGGACTGAGAAACAGGAAACCTATTCCTGCAGAAGAATTTGCTGTCCGGGAACTACATTTCCCAGAATTATCTGGGAATGAGAACCAATCAGCCAGCTGAACAGGGTCCTTTAAGTTCAGGAAAGGGAACCCTGGGCTCCCCTTCCGCTGGGACCCTATGTGCTGCCTTGTGAGTCCGTCCACTCAGAACTTGATATAATCTAAGTGAGTTTCCTTGTATATTTATAATTTACTTGTACATATTTACTATTCTATTTATTTTGTTAATCTGTTTTGTTTTGTTGTCCGTCTCCCCCTTCTAGACTGTGAGCCCACTGTTGGGTAGGGACCGTCTCTACATGTTGCCAACCTGTACTTCCCAAGCGCTTAGTACAGTGCTCTGCACACAGTAAGCACTCAATAAATATGACAATGAATGAATGAACTGTTGGGGCATATACTGAAGTCTGCACATTTAAGAGTGTGTTGGCATTCATTTCAAATTTAGCTTTCTCCTTTTTCTGTTCTGGTGTCTAGATTCTGAGGGTTTGGGAAATGTCTGGAGGAAAACAATGAACATTTTTCAAAGCTCTGCCCCTAAAGCCCCTATAAATTAGCTTTCGCCAACTGCCACGTGAACAGTAATTGCAGTCCTGTGGCTTGGGATTGTGAGCGGAGGCATTTTAGGCACTCTGAGTCCAACAATAACACAGTCTTAAATTTCATCTTCACTCCCCCCCAATTTCAAGAGTAAGATAATCTTATTATTTAACATCTGTAGCCATTTAAGGCTAGCAAATTCCTGGGGATTACAGTTACCAAAAGCTGGAGTATTCCCGCAGAGAGGAGTATTTTAGTCTATTTTTTATCTTCCCATATGTACAAAACCAGCCTGAAAATCCCACATAGGGGATCACCAGACCCCAGAGAAGAAAATCCTAACCAACAATGTCCCATTTAGGCAATTCAGTGCTCTGCATACCCACCACGAGCTTTTCCAATTCTAATTGTCCTAATCTAGAATACAATTCGAAGTCGGCACACTCACCGTGAGGTTTTCCAATTCTAACTGTCGTACTGTGTAATACGATTTGATGTCTTCAGAAATCAATGTTAATTTCAAATTGGTATCGTCAAAGATCATTTCCTTCTCCTCTTTTGGTGGCCAGTACTGTGCGCACTTCAACTGCAAAAGAGAATTAAATTGTTTCCTTTGAAAAACAAACAAAAACCCCCCAAACCCTTAGTGCTCCCGTGACTTTGGCCCCCAACTCTTAAAGGTAACATACTAAAGCAATTTGACTTCCCTTTACAGGTGGCTTCCAAAAGGTAGTCAGCCCTCACTATTAGAAATGAAGGATTAATCCTGCAGAGCTGGAGTTGAAGTCTCAGTTCATGGGTTTCTATGCGACTGGATTATCTAGCTCTATTGGCTACTTGGCCAGAAAGAAAACTTCTGAACAGCAATGCACTGAAGTCTTACACTTTGGCAGCAACTGTCTACCTCTATAGCTAGATGTATATATTTTAATCAACGAGCCCAAGAAATTATTGCTTCCTGTCATCATGTTAGAGTTTGATAAATATGAACTGACTCATATAAGGGATTCATCAGAAAGGAAGCTTGCTTTGTGACTCATTTGAAGGCGCATCCTGTGCCAACCACCAAATATAGTGGGGTGGTGGGGGGGGGGTGTCAATGTGATAACACTGGACATGGTAGTGTCCATGGTACTTTGTACACGGTACAAAGAACGTGCAACAGGAGAATAACTTCAGTCTTTTCCACAGAACGGTATTTTAGCTATCAGACAGCCAGCAGGAACTCGGTGAAAATAAAAAGAACTGAGCATGGAGTGGTGAATTACAAGATGACAGGGCAACCAGGTAACAGTATCATTTATATGAAAGTACAGCAATAAAATTCACTGTACTCTGAACCATTAAACAGAAAGGATTTGGCAAGAGAGAGAGAAATGAATGCTCTTTCAAAAGGGGCTTGTGGGCCAAGTCTTAAACTCAGATAACCTCGGTCTGATTATTCATGGGGTTTGTTTCATAACAGTTTTCCAGGAATCTGGAGGTTCTTTAAAGAAAACAGACAAAACCACCAACAAATCAGCCAAATATGCAAGGAGGACATTCTACTCAGTTTAGCGGGGGAAAGAAATTGGAGAACAAACTGTCAATTAAACAGAAATCTCTTCCTTAGCTCATCTCTATCCAGAGACTACAGGAAGCTAATATTTTTAAAACTCAAATGATGCTCAAATGGCCAAATCTGACATGGGATATGGTTGGGACAAATACAAGAACGCCGACTGCTCTATCCTATTTAGAGTACAGTTTTAGGAACGGACATTACTCGTTTCATAATGGAAAAGGCATACAGACAACGGAGAGCAAGCCCTGCTTATAGGCATTTTAATTCACCTACTGGAGAATTTTTTCTCATGAGTCCATGGCAAAAGATACTAAAAGTATTCTCTGCAAAGTTTTAGCTGGACTCATTGAGCCATCCCTGTAACTAAACATGCCTTTTAATGAAAAGTCAGAAGAGAACAATTAGCAACAAGCCCAATTTTTGCACCAAATGCTTCTGCAATAACATTTCAATTAGTCTTGATAAGAATTTTCTGTTGCTGACTGATTAGAAGCATTAGCTGGGTGTCCTAAGGGACTCAAATCATTTTCTGCTCTGTTCGGGATTCCTGGCAGAGATAGAGGGTCTTCCTGAAAGTAGTTGCATCATTCTACCTCTAGCTCATTTGTCTTACCGCCAACCCCTTGCTCATGGTCTCCCTCTGGCTTGGAACTCTCTCCCCACTCTCCCGATATACGACAGTGCTTAATACAGTGCTCTGCACACAGTAAATGCTCGATAAATACAATTGAATGAATGAATGACAGACTACCGTATGCTCCCCATCTTCAAAGCCTTATTAATAGCATATCGCTTCCCGGAGGCCTTCCTCGACTGTTCCCACATTTCCCCTACTCCTCTCCCTTCTGTGTCGCCTATGCCCTTGGTTCTGCACCCTTTAAGCAATGAATATTCACCACCCCCCCTCAAGTCCCTCAGCATTATGCATAGCCCTAATTTAAAGGTCTGTCTCTGTGTAAAATCCTTGTGGGCAAGGAATATGTCTACCAACTGTTGAAGTCTACTCTCCCAAGCGCCTAGTACAGTGCTCTGCACAGTTCACTCAAACACCACTGATTGGTCACAGGTGAGTTTGTCATACCTGTCAAGTCACCAAAGTAGAAAAAAAAAAAAAACAAAGGCAAAAATTTCAAGGCGATATTCTGTTAGAACAAATATTTTTTGAGCAACAGGAGTAGGCTTTTCTTCAATAATAAACCGCTAAAGGCATCTGAATGGTTACTTGTGGACAAACAACGCATGTATCTTTCAAATCGTGCACAAAGCAGACACAAAAGATTATATGGGGCAATACAAGGTGGATGGTCAATCTCATAAATGTAGTCACATGGCTGAGAAAACATGAGAAGACGCTGCTAGGTCTCCAGTGGAGACCTTGATTGGATTGCTGTCCCTATGGCCGACTTCAGGCCAGAGGACTTTGAGCAATGCTCCGAGCATACATCCGGAATACTGCTGCTGGCCACCTACATTTGACCAGATGCAGGCACATGAAAAGACTGAATAGATTGTGCTTTCTTAGGGGAAGTAGTGTAGCTTATTGCAAAGAGCACAGACCTCTCCCCTCTCCATCCTCTACTCCAGGTCGCTGCTCAGATCATCGCCCCGAAGAGTGGCCCGGCCCACGTGTCATCGCCCCGAAGAGTGGCCCGGCCCACGTGTCTCCTCGAAGCCAAACACTGGCTTCAAGGCTCCTCATCCTCTGACCCCACCGTACCTATTTGCCTTCGTCTTCTGCTCTCGCCCAACTTGCTGTCTCTTTGCTCGCAAGCCAACCTCCTAGCTGGATCTCATTCTCAATCAGTCACTCATTAAATTTTATTTATTGAGCACTTACTGTGTGCAGAGCACTGCACTGAGCGCTTAGGAGAGTACAATGTAATAATACAGACACACTCCTTGCCCATAATGAGCAATGGTATTTACTGAGAGCACTTGTACTAAGTGCTTGGAAGAGTACAGTACGACAGAGTTGGTAGATATGATCTCTGCCCACAAGGAGCTTACAGTCTATAGTGGGAGAGACATTAAAATATGTGACAGATCTGAACCGAAGCACTGCCTCCCTCCCTCCCCACGTCTAGCAGACCATAGCTCCCCCAAAATTCAAATTCTTCCTAAAAATCTCACCTCCTCCAACCAGCTTTCTTCAATTCATTTCGTAGCCTCCTGAGCCATAGCATTCTTTCAGCCAACTCTAGCACTTATGAACTTATGCCTATTTTTGTATTGTACTCTCCCAAGTGCTTAGTGCAGGGCACACAGTAAGCGCTCAAGAATACGATTGATTCACTCACATCCCATGTCGGCTTTGTTGATCTTTCACCTCTTTAGTTGTAAATATTTTTACGTTTGTCTCGCCAGTGAACAAGCTTCTTGTGAACAGGGAAGGGGTGCCTGTAATTCTGTTCTTCCCAGCACCAAACCAAAGGGGCTCTCGATAAATGCTATTCACACCACTGCTACTATTACCGCTTCCCAACTCAGTTTGGCTACAGTTTTTTGTGTGGGAATCAAGTTCTGTAAATCACCTATCTCACAAAAAGGTTGGGGGGGGGGAGGGGGAGAAACTCAAATAAATACTTACCGATCCCTTTTCCATAACTCTGTTGAGCATGACAACACCTCGGCTTTTCTGTTCCCAAACCATCTCCCAGAAGTGACCACAAGTGTTGGGCAAAGGACCCTGTGGAAACGAAGGAAAAAAAAACCCCCAAAACTGGTGACACATTTCATTAGTCCACAGAAATGGTTTTATAATCTGACGTAGATTGTTTTATAGTCCAAGGTAGGTGGTTTTACAGTCCAGTATAATTATATCCAGGTAACCGTGCCTTGGGAAGTCTGGATCCTATTTTAGGCCTGAACAGCTGCCCCGATGCCCTGAGGATGCAGGGTTTCTATCTACCACATCAGTGATTATCCTACATCATTCTGACAAGAGTCTTTTTTTGACCCAGAAAAGTGGCCTACAAAGGCCACCTATCACTGAGGCTTTAACTTTCAATACCTGAGGATGGGGGTGCAGTGTTCCCCACCCAGCCACCGAATCAGCATGGTCTAGTGGATAGAGCTCAGGACTGGGAGGCAGAAGGACCTAAGTTCCAATCCTGGAGCTGCCACTCATCTGCTGTGTGACTTTGGGCAAGTCACCTCACCTCAGTTCCCTCACCTGTAAAATGGGGATTCAGACTGTGAGGCCCATGTGGGACAAGGGACTGTATCCAACTTGATTTGCTTGTATCTACCTCAGTGCTTAGTTCAGTGACCGGTACATAGTAAGCTCTTAAAAAAATACCACAATTATTTTTATCATCATTATCACTCTCCCTCGCATAGCCCTCTCCCCACACCCCACCAATTCAGTCTCTCCCCTGTTCCTCCATCTCCCAGAAATGCTTCCCCTCCCCCGGCCCCCAAGCACCCCCTATCCCAACCTCCACCCTGCCCAATCTACTGTTCACTGCTCCCCCCACCCACTGCCCCAAATCTCCTCCTCTCTGCTACACTATGGGATATCTCCCTCATCCCCCGGATCCTTTCCCCTTAACATCCCAGTCTGAACCCACCCCTCTCCATCTCCTTCCTAGATGCTAATTCCTCAGCTGCCCAGGACTCATTCTCAACTTATTCTCTTTCCTTCCCACTCCAATTTTAGAATTTCCTCAAGCTCCGGGCCCCGCCACCCCTTTCCCGCCCTCATCACCTCACTCTTCCTCCCACCAGTCATTCCAGACTCCTGGACCCAATCACTTAGCTTTCATGTGGGGTGTGAAAGTGTGAGGTTTCAGTGCAGGGGAGGTGGGTTTACATTCCTATAAACCCAACAGTCGTGCTCCTTGCCAGAACTCTATTTTCTTAGGCAAAACCTGTGGTTATAGTCAGAGCTGTCTCAACAGCTTTCCTACGGGGCCTTGGATGAGTGCATGAATCCCAGTTGCTGTTTTCTAATTGTTCTTTCTCTCTCTATTTTTTCCCCCATCAAGACCAAATATGGAATCTGATTGGCAGCAGGTGAACAACTAGTGCCAGGGGCTTGGAAGCTGGGCCCACCGGGGCAAGAACGGGCTCACGGGCACTGATGGGGAGAAGATGGCCGAGTTACATCTCTGGCTTCTCGTTCTGGGCTCAAGGGAGGGAGAGAGAGAAGAGAGTTTGGCCTGTGCCCGAGCGCCTAGCTCAACTGAGGATGGGTAAGATAGGGTCAGTACCTGCCCAGACCCCACGGGCTCTCCCCAACCTTATGGGTTTCCGGCATGCGGTGAGTGGCGTTATTCCACAGGAAAATACTACACATGAATGGCTCCTTGTGCCCACCCCCTCCTATCCAGAAGTCAAAAATCTTGATCTACTTCTGGTCCAGCTCAGCACCGATTTCTGCCGTGTACAGAAACCAAGTAGAGGCCACCCCAGGGAGCCGCGAGGAGTCTAGACTTGAACATTATGATAAAAACAAATTTCAGTCTGCCCACACTCCAGAAGGCCAGAGAAGGACGACATTCACTATTCACACTACGGTTCTCAAATCCCACCATCCTATTTTATTATTGAACTTCATACTCAGAGAAGCAGCGTGGCCTAGTGGATGGAGAAACTGGGTTCTAATCCCGGCTCCGCCACTTGTCTGCTGTGCGACCTTGGGCATGTCACTTCACTTTTCTGTGTCTCAGTTATCTCATCTGTAAAATGGAGATTAAGACTGTGAGCCCTATATGGGACATGGACTGTGTACAACCTGATTCGCTTGTATCTGCCCCAGTGCTTGGTACAGTGCCCGGTTCATAGCAAGCATTGAAATACCATAATAAAGTACTCATTAAAATTTCATGAAATGAAATTTACACTTGTTGACATGACAATAGTGCTTAGGCTTTACTTAATGTGTTCCTCGCTTTATTTTTCACTCATCTTCTTCTACGTAGTGAAAATAGCCTGAGAAGGTAGTATTAGTAAGTAATCAGTAACGTATTCACCAACTCTGTTATAGCGTACTCCTCCAAGTGCTCTGCATAGGAAGCATTCAGTAAATGCAATTAATAGACAATCACTCAGTAGTACTTACTGAGCACTTACTGTGTGCAGAACACTGTACTGTACTAAGAGCTTGAGAAATGACACTACAACAGAGCTGGTAGACACCATCCGTGACCTCAAAAGATGGTGGGCAAGTCACTTCACTTCTCTGTACCTCGGTTACCTCACCTGTAAAATGGTGATTAAGACCATGAACCCTAAGTTGGACAGGGACTGTGTCCAACCTGATTAACGTACATCTACCCCAGTGCTTAGTACAGTGCCTGGCACATAATAAGCTCTTAAAAAAGAACATCAAGGAAAGAAAAAAAAAAAAGGAGCTTCTAACTTAGGGACGAATGTCCCATCTAGGTTAATTCCAATCTCATCGGGTCGAATGCAGTAGTTAGAAGGCTGACCTGTTGCCCTTCTCGAATGACGTGGTCCGCAGAAAGTCTAAACCAGTTATTCCCTGGTGTTCTTTTCTTTTCTGAGCCCGATTAAATCAGAGGGTGAGAACAACCCCCCGCCCCCTGCCCTCGGCCATCAGAATGGGCGACCTCATTGCTGCAGTGGGGTCAACAGTCTCTAACCTGAGGAAGCAGCATGGCTTAATGGAAAGAGCACAGGACTGGGAGTCAGGAGACCCAGGAGCTAGTCCCAGCTTGGCCACTCGCCAGCTGTGTGACCTTGGGCAAGTCACTTAACCTCTCTGGGCCGCAGTTTTCACATCTGTAAAATGGGGATAAAATAGATTATGAGCCCCGAATAGGACAGGGACTGGGACCGAACTGATGACCTTGTATCTACCCCAACGCTTAGAATACAGTCAAGCATTTCAAAAATGCCATAATTACGACCAACAGACCAAGTGGCCATTTCAGTGACTGTATTCCACAACAAGGCGATAATTCCCATTAGAGCGTTCTTATGAAAATGAGCTGGATTGTATAACTAACTTGATTAGGAATATACGTAGACTGAATAGAGGACAGATCAGTTAAAATCACATACAATTATCTAAGCTACCCAGAGAAATGAACAATTAATTGTTCACTAGGTGACCTACTTTTCAGTCTGGAGCTCCTGAAAGTACTGAAATTCGCCCTTGGTAGCTGCCCCTGGTTTCCGAGAGAAGCCGGTTCGTCCCTGTTTCTACTGGAGAATCACACCCTCTAGACTGTATGCGCGTTGTGGGCAGGTGATATGCCTTTGTTGTAGCATCGTACTCTCCCAAGGAACTAGTACAGTGCTCTGCACACAGTAAGCGCTCAATCAACACAAATGACTGACACCCCTTGGCTGGTAGCCAGTGCTACTGGGCAGGTGTTAGAACCCCCCTAAAAGAGCACCTGCTTACTGCCTCACCCCCAAATGACACCTTGGGCCATTTCTAGAGATCCTTGCTGATTTCTACACTCCTCCTCATCTTTCTCCCACCTTCAATCTGGCGAAGGCCAGGCTAATAGGATTTACAATAGCGCCCAAATGTGAAACAGCAGGCTAGGCTGTTGCTCCCTTACCTGGGTGAGGATATAACTTCGCTGGGCTTCCTCCATTTTGATTAGGCTAGCATTGATATAGTCGTTATCTTCTTGATGTAGCTTAATTCGACTGTGGTCAACTGCAACGCAAATCACAGAACGTGGTGTTTAATGCCCAGAGAATCCATTTTTTTATATTCATACGATACATTCTATGAAAAAACTATGAAGAATACCGGTTGTTTCTCCTGCTTAGACTGAGTGTGGATGGGGGCTGCATCCGATCTGATTACCTTTTATCTACCCTTAGTCTTTCTAGACCGTAAGCTCCTTGTGGGCAGCGAAGGGGTCAGTTATATTGAGTGCTCCATACAGTGCTCTGCACACAGTAAGCCCTCAAATACGACTGAATTGAATTGAATAAATACCACTGATTGACAGTATGGTGCTCAGCACAGAATGCGTAACAAATCCCACGATTATTATTACTACTTGAAAAATTAAACATGTTATAATTATGATGGAACACAGATGGAGCTCTTTATATGCTTTGTGCTGATGACAGGCGAACTGGTATTTTCTTTTTTACCTGTCAAGTAATTTTGACAACTAAAACGACTATAAATCCCTTGTGGGCAGCAATCACATTTACCGACTCTGCTGTACTTGCCCAAGTGCTTAGTACAGTGTTCTGCACACAGTAGGCTCTCAATAAATACCACTGATTGGTTGATTGACTGATTTTTGAATAAATGCATGTGAAAAAAAAACAAGCCAAGGAAATATCTCAGTGCTCTATTTTGGCAAGCTGAAAATCACTTGGTTTTCTTAATTCAAAAGTGCTGCTAAGGCAAGCATATTTCCTAGGGGATTTGTTCCCAACCATAATTATCTCTTCTTTACCAACCATTGCTGCTCAAAACCTTGGGGCTAAGTTATGCAGAAGACATTTTTATGGTAAACCTAGTTGTCCATTGTAGGACACAGACGATCCACGAAAAAACCAAACAAAACACTTTGGAAATTCATAGCACTCAAATGGAAATAGTAATTCCTAGTGGCAGAGAAAACTCCTCTGACTTAGAAGAAGGATATTAAGGTACAGTTAAAAGCTAAAAAAAGGTGTGAAAAATAAAATGTTGATTGGGGAAAATGAGGTAAAAAAACCAACTGGAAGCCTTAGATCTGTGGCCGTGCATTATATCTTTAAAATGACGGAAATGTCCACAGCATATGGCATAAAAGCATCAAGAGTGGAAAAGGAAAGTGAAAAATTCATAAGATTGGGGAAAGAAAAGTCAGTTAAATGATTTCTTTGGATGAGTCTTTATAAAGAAAATTAGGCTATTCAATCAGTGGAACTTATTGAGCCCTTCACTGTATGCAGAGCACTGTACTAAGTGCTTGGGAGAATATAATACAACAGAGTTGAAATTCCAACCCAATTTACTGAAAACACTGATTCATTTTTTAAAAGCGTTCTCCAAGAGACAAGATGCTTTATATACACGTGTAACCTGTATTATAGTAACCCTCAGGGCATGCATAGATCAGATGAAGAGTATACAGCTGCAGCTCCATTAGCAGTAGTATTGAAGGATAGAGCGCTGCACTAGGGACTTGAGGATCATACAGAATCAGTACCAGCTGTCAAACCTGCCCTAAATAATAATAATAATGATGGCATTTATTAAGCGCTTACTATGTGCAAAGCACTGTTCTAAGTGCTGGGGAGGTTACAAGGTGATCAGGTTGTCCCACGTGGGGCTCAGAGTCTTAATCCCCATTTTCCAGATGCGGGAACTGAGGCCCAGAGAAGTTAAGTGACTTGCCCAAAGTCATACAGCTGAAAAGTGGTGGAGCTGGGATTTGAACCCATGACCTCTGACTCCAAAGCCCGGGCTCTTTCCACTGAGCCACGCCTAAAGGAGCTTACAATCTATGGTGCTGCTTCCTGTGGGGCCCCATGGATGGAAAGGAAGAGGGAAAGGGGATGGGGTGATCGGCATCTTCACAGTTTTTATTATTCAATTCTATGAATTTGGTGGTGGGGGCGGGGAGGAGAGGTTTTCCTTGGAAGATCTTCCCATTCATGCTGTTGCATTCACCGGCTTTCCTTACCATTCATTTATCCATAGCTACTATTTTTCACTAAGGCGCCTTTGTCCACTTATGTCTATTGGCCTGCACTACATTGGGAGCAGCACTAGCTGCCCAAAGATGAGTGAAGGGCAACCGGCTCCCCCCCCACCAAGGGTTCCCTGGACCAGGAGTCATTAGGGAGCCGGCCCTGACCTGATCAGGTCTCAGAGGGTCCGAGCTTGCAACGGTGACCTGGCCACCCCACTCCCAAGTCTCTTACTCTCAGAGGTCTCGGAACGATTAACCTGTCACTCCTTAGTGATGCGAAATAGGCACCGACTAACAACTACTCAGCACGGCTTAGTGGCAGGAGCACAGGCTTGGGAGCCAGAGGATTTGGGTTCTAATCCCGGCTCTGCCACTTGTCTGCTGTGTGACCCTGGGCAAGTCACTTCGCTTCTCTGGGCCTCTGTTACGTCATCTGTAAAATGGGGATTTTAAGACTGTGAGCCCCAAGTGGGACAGGGACTAGGCCCAACCTGATATCTTGCATCTACCCCAGTGCTTAGAACAGTGCTTGGCACATAGCAAGTGCTTAACAAAAATCATTACCTTTATTATTATTATAATGGCATTTTATTAAGCGCTTACTATGTGCCAAGCACTGTT
This sequence comes from Tachyglossus aculeatus, assembly GCF_015852505.1. Taxonomy (NCBI): domain Eukaryota; kingdom Metazoa; phylum Chordata; class Mammalia; order Monotremata; family Tachyglossidae; genus Tachyglossus; species Tachyglossus aculeatus. The sequence goes on along the minus strand of NC_052073.1, from coordinate 10,276,415 downwards.
CTAGGTGCTGGGGAGGATACAAGGTAATCAGGTCGTCCCACGTGGGGCTCACAGTCTAAATCCCCATTTTATAGATGAGGTAACTGAATCACAGAGAAGTTAAGTGACTTGCCCAAAGTCACACGGCTGACAATGGGATTTGAACCCGTGACTTCTGACTCCAAAGCCCGGGCTCTTTCCGTTGAGCCACGCTGTTCCTGGTTCCATTGCAGTCTTTTGCGGAAAGTGCTCTGACAATCAAGGGCACAGTAGGCTAATTGTCAGCAGGGCGCAAGGCCCACACTGCTAAACTCTTCTCAGCTCCTCCCATCTTTTCAGATCAACAGGGCAGCACGAGGGAGAAGGAAGGATGGGGAGTACCTAAGAAGGTGAGACACGAGCCATTCTTGGCATTTCCAGCCCCTGTCCCCTTCAACGAAAGGCCAGAGGCAGAGGAGGGAGGGGAGCCGGAACCAGGATCAAACCACTTGGCTCATCCTGAAGCACCACCAAGGGAACATCCTTCCGGACAAAACCGATGGCTCGATGGGAAAGCTTAGACCCACCCTCCGGTTTAGTGGGGTTTGAGCAGCTGTCATTCTGCTCCTCGAAGACGGAACACTGGGCTGAATGAACTGCTGGACTGATGCAGCATGGGCTGCTTATGATCTTGTGATCGAGATCATTGAGATTATTATGGTTTTATCTTATTGAGAAGTAGCACAGTGTAATGAATACAGCATGGGCCTGGAAGTCCAAAAGTCATGGGTTCCAATCTCAGCTCTGCCACTTGTCTGCTGTTTGACCATGGGCAAGTCACTTCACTTCTCTGTGCCTCAGTTACCTCATCTGTAAAATGGGGATTGAGACTGTGAGCCCCACATGGGATAGGGACTGTGTCCACCTCGATTTGCTCGTATCCACCCCAGTGTTTAGTACGGTGCCTGGCACAAAGTAAGCACTTAAATACCATCATTATTATTATTATTATTGTGGACACCTCCTCCCAAAAAGTGCACCACGAACCCTTCAAGGGGTGGGCACAGATTTAGCTATCTGGATCCGTCATCATCACTTTCCCTACATGCCCTCAACCAAGAAAGGCCATCCGTACAGACTAAAAAAAAAAAAAGCAGCAAGACCAATAGTTGAGATAAGAATACTTACAAGGACTGACATCTCTGTACCTGTTTCGAGTTTTGTTTTTAGGAAGTTTAGCCACCTTACATGGGAAGTCACTGGCTTCACGTCGGATCTCCTGCAACAGAAATGCCACATTTGAAGTCTCCAGCATTTTGTGATGGAAATAAAACCCAATCACTGCACGTGCAGCGTACGTTTCTCGTTATATCCACTTTAGTTTGGCTTGCCGTAAGGATCTTCTTAAGATTTCTAGTTTTCTAGCTCTAAAAAGAAGTTACTAAGTTGTCACATACACAGAAAGGGTACAGAGGGTAAATCCCAAATCTGGCAGACTCTCTATGGGGTTAGAGCGACTAGAAAACAATTTATCCAATAACAAGGGAGGAGACGAAAGGCACGAGTACTTATTAACACAGCAGGAAAACCAGAATGAAATATTAAATTGGATCACACCCAGGGTAGGGGCAAACTTTGCTCTATGCCCTCCTTCCAACGAGGGCACCAAAAAGCCCCCACCCGTGCTGGGACTCTATGAATTGTTGTTCATTCATTCATTCAATCGCATTTATCGAGCGCTAATTGTGTGCAGAGCACTGGACTAAGTGCTTGAGAAGTACAAACTGGCAACATACAGAGACAGTCCCTACCCAACAATGGGCTCACAGTCTAGAAGGGGGAGACACACAACAAAACATGTGGACAGGTGTCAAGTCATCAGAATAAATAGAAATACAGCTAGATGCACATCATTAACAAAATAGAATAGTAAATATGTACAAGTAAATAGAGTAATAATTACAGTTGTGAAGTCTTTCCAAGTTCTTGGAGTCCCTGACTCTTACCCAGAAGCTCCCAGGCCCTGAGATGGAGAGCACGCGGGGAGTATGTGGGGGAGAGAAGGGAAGACTATAATAACTGTGGTATCTTTTAAGTGCTTACTATGTGCCAGGCACTGTACTAAGTGCTGGGGTGGATACAAGGAAATTGGGTTGGATAGGGTCCCTGGTCTCACTTGGGGCTCACAGTCTCAATCCCCATTTTACAGGTGAGGTTACAGAGAAGTGAAGTGACTTGCCCAAGGCCACACAGCAAGACAAGGCTCAGTGGAAAGAGCGTGGGCTTTGGAGTCAGAGGTCATGGGTTCAAATCCCGGCTCCGCCAGTTGTCAGCTGTGTGACTTTGGGCAAGTCACTTAACTTCTCTGTGCCTCAGTTACCTCATCTGCAAAATGGGGATTAAAACTGTGAGTCCCCCCGGGGACAACCTGATCACCTTGTAACCTCCCCAGCGCTTAGAACAGTGCTTTGCACATAGTAAGCGCTTAATAAATGCCATCATTACAAGACAAGTGGTGGAGTCGGGATTAGAATCCACCACCTTCTGAGTCTCAGGCCCATGCTCTATCCACTAAGCCTTACAAACAGAGGGCAGGGCAAACTCCTGTGTCGGCTTTGGGCCACAACAAGCCCTCCATATGCCCTTCGGGCACTACTGCCCAGTCCACCTGTGGCTGCTCCCGGAAGCCTCGGCTACTCTTTTGCTCAGCCACTCCCAGGGGTGCCATGGAAATCCCGGGCCAGCCCTAGGGTGCCCTACCAGCTGAGTCACCAAGGCGTGGTAGCCATCTCAGCAGAGCTACTGTGTCTCACTCCCATCCTCTGAGCTCCTCCACCGTTCACCATCTCAATAAATGCCCTGTGTGGAGTCCAGATCACATCAGCAAAGGCCAATATGGTTTCAACTTCAGGGTGGAGGCGCCCCTTAGAGTATCGGCTCTGTAGGGGGGCCATCTGGGCTTTCCCTGGCCACGGTGGGAAGAAGGTGGTCAGTCAGTCAGTTGTATTTAGTCAATCATATTTACTGAGTGCTTATTGTGTGCAGAGCATTCATTCATTCAAACGTATTTATTGAGCACTTACTGTATGCAGAGCACGTACTAAGCGCTTGAGAAGTCCAAGTTGACAACATATAGAGGCGGTCCCTACCCAACAGTGGGCTCACAGTCTAGAAGGGGGAGACAGAGAACAAAACATATTAACAATATAAATAGAATAGATATGTACAAATAAAATAGAGTAATAAATGCGTACAAACATATATACATATATACAGGTGCCATGGGGAGGGGAAGGAGGTGGCTCAGTCTGGGACGGCCTCCTGGAGGAGGTGAGCTCTCAGTAGGGCTTTACGGGGTGGGCTCTGTACTAAGTGCTTGGAAGAGTATAATACGACAATAAACAGACACATTACTTGCCCACAACGAGCATACAGTCTAGAGGGAGAGAAAGGCATTAATGTAAGTAAATAAGGAGGGTGTCAGTGGGCCACGCATGGATGATGCCACTATGGGTCTGGAAGGGCTTCTGGGGCAAGCGGTGTCCATTCTGGGAGGCATACAAATTACACTGTAAGCTCTGTCTTTAGACTGGATAATGCCACATGAGGGAAGGGACTGTGTCTTTTGCTTCCAGCGTACCCTCCTCCGTGCCTAGTAAAATGCCCACACTGGTGCTTAATAAGTGCCATCTGACCAACTGACATGGCCCATGTTCCCCCACCCAGATTTGGCCTTTAGGATAGCCTTTGGTGGTCTGCTTTATGACATAGACCCTTTATCTTTACACTGGTGAAAACTTAAAATAGACTGCCTGGACCTCACTGAGCACTAAACTGATTTCTTTTTTAAAAAAAGATGTCATTAAAATCAGAATTCGCCACCTTTTCTGTCTCCTTAAAATGCTTCTTGCAGCACACGTGGCCCTCCAAAGAGAAAAGGAGGGAGAAGAGATCATGGGGGAGTGTGTCTGTTGTAAGAGTGAGTCTTGCAAGAGACAAATTACTGAATTAGCCAAGCTGGTGAACGAAACCCATACTGGAACTGCTTAATCAAGGGAATGACTAGGCCGAGATAACCGTATTTCTGGAATTCAAAGGGGGAAGTGGGTAGGGGACAGGAATGAAGTGGCAGGAAAGGAAGGTTGGGAGGAGGGGCCCAGGCACACACAAAACCAGACATCACACACGCACCCCAAAAAAACGACAAAAAACAACTATGAGCTCTCTTCACACGGGTAATATTCTGGAAGTTTTCAGCCCAGCCGAACCAGAGGGGCTTGGCCTTTCCCCAGACAGCTCAGCCATAGACTGGGGGCAGCAGCATAGGCAGAGAAAAATGGCCCCAAACTGTACTCTTCTAGGCATGGCATTCTGGTGGTCCTGTCTTTGTTGCAGGCCTGTGTCTTGTTTTCTGTTTTGAGGGTTCCATCTTCCCCTCAATCAGTGATATTTATTGAGCACTTACTATGTGCAGAACGCTGTACAAACCACTTGGGAAAGGACAAAAACAACAGAGATGAGAGACGGGATCCCTGCCCCAAAGGTGCTTACATCTTACATGGAGAGATCGATGTTAGAATAAGATACTGTAGTACAAGGACATGCGCGTAAGTGATGCGGGACTGGGTTGATTATCAAAATATGAAGTATTCTTTTGTGTGTCTGCAGCCACTGCTCCTTCCCTGCGTCCATCTTAGACTGAGCCACTTGGAAGAACTCATTCTCCATTTGGGTAATTTTTTCCCCAGCACTGAATACTGTGAGCTCAGTAGGCATTGACACAAACTACTGAGTGAAAAGAAGAGGAGGAGGAGCCAGGAGGCCTTCCTCATGCCTCCATTGCCTTGCTGCAGCCATATCCCCGTCTGCTTGCCAAAAGTGGGCCAATACTCCCACCGCAGCTCACTGGGCAACAGCCGGGGAGGGGCTCTCACGAAAAGTTCAACCCTCGGTGTTCCGGCTCACACATGGATTTTTGCTGCTGAGCTGCGTGGCAGCATAATGAGAGTTACAGTCTTTCGATAAAGCAGATTTTTCTTCATATGGGAATGATGACGGGAGACTAGAGAGGCCAGTATCTCTTCTCAACCAGATTCTGTGTGGTCAGTCATAAATTAGTCCCGATGATGATTTATCTCATCTGGGCATTTCCATAGTTATGAGGTCTGAAGTGCTTTCTGATTTTGTTCTTGGCCCCTGCTTCTTGGAAGGATCACTTTAGTTTTATAGATAATAAAGGAACTGGGAAATAGATGCTTTAAATTCAATATTTTCTAAATGCCGTATTAATGATCAGGAAGACAATATCCCAGTTGTTAGGCTCTCAGACTTTGACCACAGTTCACTGGAGCTCTATTTATGCTACCAATGAGCAACGTTTCTGATAAACTATCATTTTGCAATCTTGTGCCCCAGTGGAACAGACTGGCAGAGCAGAGAGTGCAAGCCACTCTCACTATAATTACTTCCTTTGTTCAGGTTCTGTCTCAGAGCCTAAGCATGTTGGTCATTCCCAATGGGAGTCCTTGATCGTATAGCTGCACGAAAAGACCTGTGGGGTGGGGGGGTGTGTTTAATGATATCTACAATATTAAGCAAACATCCTTGCTTTGCTATAAGAAAAACTCCTGCAACCTGTGCCAGTGCTTTCTAACCAATCACTGCCTCTTAAGGAATGGCTTAAGGAAGCAGCATGGCTCAGCGGAAAGAGCACGGGCTTTGGAGTCAGGGGTCATGGGTTCAAATCCTGGCTCCGCCAATTGTCAGCTGTGTGACTTTGGGCAAGTCACTTCACTTCTCTGTGCCTCAGTTACCTCATCTGTAAAATGGGGATGAAGATTGTGAGCCCCACGTGGGACAACCTGATCACCTTGTATCCCCCTGGCACTTAGAACAGTGCTTGGCGCATAGTAAGCGCTTAAATACCATTATCATTATTATTATTATTATTATTATTAGTGGACAGAAAGAGCCTAGGGAAGGGGAAGAATGCTTGGCCAGGAAAAGTCAGAAGGTAAATTCCTCTCACTGACTCTCTAGATCTCCCCTGGCTCGGTTCTGTGTTTTCTTCTTCTATTCCCAATGGAGCTAGCAGACTCCCCATCTCTACTGCCCCTGATGCCCCCAACATCTGATTCGTATGTGTACATGCACAATTGTGACTGTGCACATATACAGATTTACTATTTTGGGATACACAATGAAATAATCACTTCTTTTGATGCCTGATTTTTAGGGTTCAAGGACCCTTCCAGGTGGCGCTTTCAGGGAATCAGTTCATGCTGCACAAAGTCGGTCCACTGAAGCCCAAGCAGAATATAATAATAATAATAATAATAATAATAATAATAATGGTGGCACTTGTTATGCACTTACTAGGTGCCAAGCACTGTTCTAAGCGCTGAGGTCGATACAAGGTAATCAGGTTGTGCCACATGGGGCTCAAAGTCTTAATCCCCATTTTACAGGGGCACTAACGCACAGAGAAGTTACGTGACTTGCCCAAGCTCACACAGCAGACAAGTGGTGGAGCCAGAATTAGAACCCACAACCTCTGACTCCCAAGCCCGTGCTCTTTCCACTGAACCACACTGCTTCTCTACAGCCACACTGCTTCTCAAAGGGGATGAGCAGCCCACACTAAAATGCAAAGTCTCCATTCCTATTTTATTTTTATCATCGCCTCTGAACATGAAAACCTATGCAGTACCATATACATGTGAAAGGGCTTGTACAGAGTGATTCTGAGTCTGGTTCTAACTTACGGGCCACACACCCTGTGATAAACTGCTAGCTCTGTGGCTTCTGAATTCTTCTCCAATTGACTTATCTGGCTTCAGTTTAGCTGGCAGGCCTGAGCACCTGTCTTCTCACTTCTCCACATACACCCACGAGCTGGCCAAGACCCACTGTTGGCCCGGTGGAGAGACAGGGGCTTTGGGAAGGAGGAGACCTGGTGTTTCAGGCCCACATATTCATTCATTCAATCGTGTTTACTGAGTGCTTACTGTGTGCAGAGCACTGTACTAAGCGCTTGGGAAGTACAAATTGACAACATATAGAGACGGTCCCTACCCAACAACGGGCTAACAGTCTAGAAGGGGGAGACAGACAACAAAACATGTGGACAGGTGTCAAGTCACCAGAATAAATAAAAATAAAGCTAAAAACACATCATTAACAAAATAAATAGAATAGTAAATATGTACAAGTAAAATAGAGTAATAAATCTGTACAAACATGTATACAGGTGCTGTGGGGAGGGGAAGGAGGTAGGACGGGGGGATGGGGAGGAGGAGAGGAAGAAGGGGGCTCAGTCTGGGAAATACAGTTCATTCATTCAGTCATATTTATTGAGTGCTCACTGTGTGGAAAGCACTAAACTAAGCCCTTGAGAGAGTACAACATAATAAAAGACACATTCCCTGCTCACAATGAGCTTACAGTCTAGAGGAAGAGGTAGACGTTACTATAAATAAATTACAGATATGGGGATAGGTGCTGTGGAGCTGGGAGGGGGATGAATAAAGGGAAAAAAATCAGGGTGTGGCAGAAGGGAGTGTGAGAAGAGGAAAGGAGGGCTTAGTCAAGGAAGGCCTCTTGGAGGAGATGTGCCTTCAGTAAGGCTTTGAGGAGGGGGAAGGGGAAAGAGAGCACTTGTCTGTCAGATTTGAAGAGGGTGGGCATTCCAGGCCAGAGGCAGGACGCGGGTGAGGGGTCGGCAGCAAGATAGACGAGATCGACGTACAGTGAGGTTGGCATTAAAGGAGGAAAGTGTGTGGGCTGTGTTATAGTAGGAGAGTAATCCACCTATCAATCGTATATATTAACCGCTTACGGTGTGCTGAGCATTGTACTAAGTGCTTGGGAGAGGAGGCAGAATGAGCTGCCTCTCTCACAAGGCCTCTGATTATGTAAAAATCATATTTAAAATCCAGTTCATAATAGAATTCAGCTTAATGATTCAGTAGCTACATAACAATCGTGATTTGTGAAGTGGTTATGTGCCAAGCATCATACTAAGCGCTAGAGTAGATAGCTACAAGGTAATCTTCTCAGACACAGACTGTCGCACATGAGTACAGTGCTCTGCACACAGTAAGCATTCAATAAATATGACTGAATGAACATGAGGCTCACAGTCTAAAGGAGAGAGAGAAGAGCTACTGAATCCCCTTAACAGATGAGCAAAGTGAAAAACAGAGAAGTGAAGTGACTTGTCCATGGCTAAAGAGCAGGAAAAGCCCCAGTTTCTCTACAAGGGAGGAAAACTGGTATCACTCCTCTACTGGGGTGTAAAATGCATTCAGGCTTCTGAGATCAAAATAAATAAAATGAAGGACTACAACTTTACAGGTGAAACAAGGGGTAGGGGTTAGTCAGACTTTGGCCCAGGGATCCACAGACTAAGAAATATTTTAGTAAAAGTCCACAAAAATGTGGAAAGAACACGTAATCTGATCTATTTCACAACCAATCAAGACACTGAGAAAACACATACTACCTTAGAAACTAAAAAGGGGAACTTCCATTTTTTGGAACGAAAACCAGGTTTTACTTCTCCTTGTTCTCTCGGTTTATCTACAACTTCTCACTCTTTTTGGAGGCTAGTGAGCAGAACCGAGGAGACCCTTGTTGGATAAATCCAATATTCACACTTAATAATAATAATGATGGCATTTATTAAGTGCTTACTATGTGCAAAGCACTGTTCTAAGCATGATCTAGGACAGCATAACCACTCTCTAGACTGTAAGCTCACTGTGAGTAGGGTAAGGTGTCTGCTAACTCCATTGTACAGTACTCTCCCAAGCGCTTAGTACCATGCTCTGCATATAGTAAGCGCTCAATAAATACCATTGATTGATTGATTCCAATGGCCCACAGTGAGGCCCAGAGCACGAATGGCAACTGCTCAGAAACAAACGTTTCTGAACTATGGATAAAACACCAATTCTATACTTGACTATTTCAAAAATAACAAAAGTGAATTATTTCCAAGTTTGTTTTTACCTGGGAAGAAACATTAATCAGAACTTCTTTTGCTTCTAACACATTTTAAGTCAAATCACTAGAACAGTTCATAGATGAGAAGACACTACCAGGGTAATGAGCGGTGGCTAAAAATCATGCTGCCATTTTTTAAGGTTATAATTTCTTCAATTGTTGTCTGTCTCCCGCTTATAGACTGTGAGCCCATTGCTGGGTAGGGACCGTCTCTCTATGTTGCCGACTTGTACTTCCCAAGCGCTTAGTACAGTGCTCTGCACACAGTAAGCGCTCAATAAATATGACTCAATGAATGAATGAATTACATGGGCTTGCCACAGAGTCAGAGATGGAAATTCAACTTGATCTCTTCAAGGATTATACAGAAAAGCTCTTTTGTGTTTATTAGAAGCATTTATTTTCTGTTGATTTCAGTTTTACGCATGAACTGATATCAGTTGGGAGAAAGCTAGGAATTTCAAGTCTATGATTTCCAAATATTTTAACAATACATGAGCACAATAGTCGAGTTACGAACTGAAATATTCATGTTTCTGGACAACTCCAAGTTTTTTTTTTTAAATAGTAGTTTTGGATTAAATATGCTCTTTCCCATCTAACCGCAACCCAAATGGAGACCTTCACCTGGCAACGTGGTGGGAAAAAATATTTAATGGATTAGTATTTTGAAAATTTTGATTAAATTCCTTTCTTCATTCACACATTCATGTTTTATTAATATTTAGGTGGGGTGGTGAGGAGAAGAGATGGAACAGATTAACTTCATAAGACCAAACCATTTCCAAACTTTGCAGAAAAGTTTATTTTAGAAAGCTTAATACCCTCCCTTGTGTCACCTACAGCATGAATCTGATTTTTAGTGTTAACCAATTTCGTTTTGCATGTTACACAATGAACATATTCAAATTTTTTAAATGTGATTTACTGAGTCAACCAATATTGGAATCTCTTTTTACATGCCCCCAAAAGCACGGAGGAAGAATTTAAAAGCTAGTGATAGGATAACATCTAGACTGTAAGCTTGTTATGGGCAGGGAATGTGTCTGCTAATTGTGCTGTATTGTAATCTCTCAAATGCTTAGTACAGTGCTCTGCACATATTAGGCACTCAATAAATACCATTGATTGATAACACCTATTTCAGGGCTTCCAAGAACTCCTTCTGGACTTATCTGGGGCAAAGAAGGACAAATTAGGAGCACGACAAGTGTACTGGCTTCACATACCGCTTGGAGAAAATGACCAAACTTCATTAACTTATCTAGACTTTCTCTGTGGGAGGAAAAGGGCCTGAAGGTGGGGCAAGGTATAGTTACAGAGATGGGACAAGGTCTGAGGACAAGTCAGCTAAATCAAAATAGAATGAAACTGTTTCAAACAGAAAACCTTGGCGAGTTCTGAAAAACCAGTTCAGACTCACAGAGGGAGGAAAAATAAGCCAATTGTAGAAAGGTCACAGGAACATGGTGTAAAGTCTTATTTGTGATGTATTTTTTTCTAGGAGTTTTGGATGATTAGATAATTAGGTTTTTTTTAGGTTGTATGTCAAGGCACTCATGTGAAAGTGTTGATCTTAACCCTAACCACAAAAAGGCAACACATTTTCCACTGTTAGAAGTTACAGCAAAAAAAGGGAAATACTAAGAAGGGTGGGACCAGTCTTTTAAAAATGAAATACACTTCCACCTCAGATGAGCGAATATTTTGCTCAAATGTACAAGCCAACTCCTCATAAAAACAAGTGTATCAATCTGGGGGGAAGTGACGCGGCCTAATTCTGCAGTGCCTACCAAACAGTAGCAGGAAGCACTCAAATACTTAAGATTCCTCAACAATTAAGGTTCCAGACCAGACAGGGAACTGCATCGGATATTGGAGAAAATTCCTGTCAGCCTCAAAGAAGGCATCTCAACTCCTGTTACCTGTCTTAGTTTGTAACTGACACCTACTGTTTGTAAATGGCAAGTTTCTAGCCAATCTCACTATAGGCAAGGGACCAAGAACATACTGACTCTGAGAACGGTAAGCATTCAAACATACAAAGTTGCAGACAGTTAAATAGGAATAGGAAAATGAAAAAAAAGCAGCTACCTATAATGGAGAGATAAAAGGTACCTTGGAGGTAACTGTGGGGTAGGGGAGGGAGGTTCTTAGCTCTTGGCTACTGGGAAAAAAGAAAGAACAAAGCAGACAATGAAGTTAAGCATGCTATGTCTGTCACAAACACAGTGTCTTCTAAAGCCTAGCAACTCAATCTGAAAAAGGCAAACTCCTTAGCATTTCTGGTTTTTTTTTTTAATCTGATTTGTTAGGCTTACCCAATCATTTAATAGAAAGAACTTCTTAAATACATCCACACGAGAAAATAGAGTCACTGCTTTCAAAACCAAAACACTTACGAGAACAAAAGCCACTTCATGCACTTGTGGTTAATATAGCTATTTTCAGTTCCCTAAGGTGTGTTCTTGAGATCAAGCTGAAAATTCTCCTCGCACAGCACCAATAACATTATTCACTTGAAAACAGCGCAAACTGTAGGAGTGAAAGCAAAGTTTATGGGACAGCGAGACAGGAGATGGGAAATCAAGATGTCTGATTATGAGCAAAGGCTCTACTAGTTTTTAGTCTTCCCCCCCTCTTTTCACCAGCTTTCCTTCTCTCACCCTGAATTCGGGGCCTTGTTACATCTCCTGCCAAACCAGCTGCAAGCTTTTAATAACTGAAGTGAGATCTTCTTTGGATGAGAATGCTCTATTGTTTTATAGCAAAGGACTGTGGATAATTTCATTGTGGCCACTGCCTTTGGCAGACTCAAATCTGTGGAGCTGGCATGCTTGTCTCATGGATCTTACTTTGAGACCCACTGTTCTACTTAGGGCAGGTTGGAAGCGTTATGGTCGACTGACCAAGACTGACTTTTCACCAGCACTGCTGATGAAGTTACACTATTGGAAGACTTAAAAATGTTTCTGACCAAATACTGACTGAAGAATCACTTATGCTTTCTGTTAATGTCACAAATTCCATGGGGGACAGAAATCAATACACAGAAAATGAATCAGTCTGACTTACAGTAATTGATTTCAAAAAAGCATATTGAAACTGGTATTGTTTCAATGTTTCGAACCACAAAATTATTCCTGTAAATGATCAGACTTAAAAAACTATCTAGTTTCACTTCTGCCTGCTTAGCTCTCACTGAAGTAGTTCTTGTCCCCCTCCAGTTCAAGGGAAAGTAGGATATGAACAGTGACTACATTTTATCTAGGCCAAGGCCAGGCTGACGGCCACTACCCCAAGGATTTCGCCGCAATGCTACAGAAAGTACACTATCGCAGCACCTCTGAATAGTAAAGACAAGGAAAGGGATCATGAGGAGATGTCAACACTGCTCCAAGAGTCTCCTGAATGCATCTTCTTCTAATCAAAGACGAGGCCCTGCAAAGCCCAGGATGGCTACCAAAACATGAAGACCTATCATTAAATTTGCTGAGGACGTCACGCTGACAGCCAGAACCGTGTTACCGGACCTGATGGCATGCCTACTGAGCTCTACAACCACGGAAGAAAATCAGATTTAAATGAGTTTTTTTTCCTTTTAAACATATGGAACACCAAGGACATACCGCAGGAGCTCAAAGAAACCATAAAACACACCACCACAATCACTATGAATGGATGAGACAGTAAGAAACCCAAACAGCTGCCCTATGGCCAGCCAAAAGGATGAGGGGAACTGAGGAAAGGTTTTAAAGATGTATTTCAGATGCTACTGCATCACAGCTGAAAGACCAAGGCTGCAAGGCAGACCTGGCAAGGCACACAGCAATCGAGAAGGAATGGCTTTTTTGGGGAGCACAAGCTTCTAGAGGACTGGGTGAAAGAGACAAAAGGGAGAACACTGCTAGGCGCTGCAAAGGCAGCACAGAGGACGAGAAGCAGCGAGGCTTATTGGAAAGAGCCCAGGCTTGGGAATTAGAGGTCGTAGGTTCTGATTACGGCTCCGCTACTTCCAGCCGTGTGACTTTGGGCAAGTCACTTAACTGCTCTTTGCCTCAGTTACCTCATCTGTAAAATGGGGATTAAGACTGTGAGCCCCACGTGGGACAACCTGATTCCCTCAAATCTATCCCAGTGCTGAGAACAGTGCTTGGCACAATAGTAAACGCTTAACAGATACCATCATCATTATTATTATTATTATCTGTGTAAGTATGGGGTGGTTTGGCCACAAATGCACCCAAGGTTAAGGGATGGCACCAAGAGCATTCATTCTACTGAAATTCACACACACATTTTGATTTCCCTGTTCAAAATGCCTTTCATAAAATAAGAGGGAAAAAATTCCTATGTAAATTTCCAGAACTGGGTCAACAATTCATACATTTGTGCCAAAATTTTAAGATGAGAGCACCACCACACTTTGAAGGCTACTTCATCAATCCATATTTAAATTCCCAGTTTTTTTTTTTTTAAAGAATCACTTGGCTCCAACAATGGAAGCATTTGTTCTCTCGAGTTCTTGTAAGCCTTGGTAATAGTGATGGCATTTATTAAGCGCTTACAATGTGCCAAGCTGTGCTCAGCTCTGGGACGGAGACAGGATAATCGGGTTGGACATAGTCCCGTCCCACATGGGCTCAGAATGTAAAGGAGAGGGAGGATAGGCATTTAATCCCAATTTTACGGATGAGGGAATTGGCAAAGAGAGCTTGAGTGACTTGCCCAAGGTCACAGCAGGCACGTGGAAAAGCCGGGTCTAGAACCCAACTCTCCTAACAAATTCTGTACTGCCTCCATTAAGTCATGTTCCCTCCCTCAATCCTATTTCATATCTTCCTATTGTAAAAAACTTTAAAATACTTAGGTTATTCTATGATAAAGAAAACCTTATTTAAAAAATAAGGTCAGCTTGTAAAATAATCCCACAGGGAAACTCATTTAGCCATTCACTATGAGTTTACATCACAGTCCCCTTCAGAGTAGGCCTTTTAGTGTCTGGGTGATCACTATTTGCCCAGATCTTAAAACACAGCATACACTGGCAAACAGATTGGATTCTGTAAGAGAGAAGCATTAAATTCTCCCTTAGCTCTGGGTTCTGACACAATGACAATTAAATAAAAGGACCCCCCCCCAAATTGGACAGCCACCATTTATGTGTCTTGAGGCCAAGGTCAGTGTCTTCCTTAATGTGCACCTAAGAGCCTATTACCTTATGGGCCCTAATGACCCTGGGAATGTTGTCCCTTTGTTACTGTCCTAGGTGCTAAATGGACAATTAAATTTGACATATACCAAAGGCCAATGAAACCCTAGAACCTAATAGAATCTTGTTAGAAAATGACTAAAAATGTGAGAAAAATGGCACATAAGCTTCACTTTGTGTACATTCAATTTTCTAAAGCCACTCAGTGTAAACCCTCTAAAGCCCATCAACTATTCTCCTCACTCACACGCATCAGAACCCCACTCCTTTCAAATTTCATTTTAGTACTGGCCGTGAGTTTAAATTCTCATTACACTATTTCATTCAGGCCACCGGTGCAAACCGTGAAACAGCCACCTTAAAGTTACAAGCTCTGGAGCTGGTTGCAAACCGGTAATTTTACACTACAAGAGATACAGGTGAGAACAAATCCCATAAAATGTTTCTTAAAAATAGTCATTGCTTGGGGGACCACAGCTTAGTCAGCTTCGTAGAAACAGCTGGGCTCAGAGCAACCTCAACAGCTGGCTGGCTGGGAACTTCTAAGAAACCCCTCCCCATTGGCTTTAAGGCACTCAGTCTCCCCCCAAACAAGCCCACGCACTAACACTAACCTACTCACTCACCCCTGCTTCCCTCTCCTCCTCCCTCTCTCACACCTTCCCCCTTCATGACAGACCACTGATCTCTCCATCTTCAAAGCCCAAATAGGGTGACATCTCCTCCTCCAGGAAGCCTTCCCTGACTAGATAAATTCCATCTCCCCATCCTATTTTCCCTCTCCACTGCATCATCCATGTACTTGAATCCATACCCTGCCTAAAACCTCTCTGATCTCTCATCCTCCTGTCTCTCCCCACTTCAGTCTATACTTCACGCTGCTTCCCAGATCATCTTTGTACAGAAACGCTCTGGGCATTTTGAGCCCCTCCTCAAAAATCTCCAGTGGCTGCCTGTCAACCTACGCATCAAGCATCAAGGTGGAGGCTTCAAAGCTCTCCATCACCTCGCCCCCTCCTACCTCCCTTCTCTCCTTCTACAGCCCAGCCCGCACCCTCCTCTCCTCTGCCACTAACCTCCTCAATGTACCTCGTTCTCTCCTGTCCCGCCGTCGACCCTCCAGCCCACGTCCTCCCCATGGCCTGGAATGCCCTCCCTCCCCACATCTGCCAAGCTAGCTCTCTTCCTCCCTTCAAAGCCCTAATGAGAGCTCACCTCCTCCAGGAGGCCTTCCCAGACTGAGCCCTTTTTCCTCTCCTCCTCCCCATCCCCCTCGCCCTACCTCCTTCCCCTCCCCATAGCACCTATATGTTTGTACAGATTTGTTACTGTATTTTACTTGTACATATTTGCTATTCTATTTATTTTGTTAATGATGTGCATTTTGCTTTAATTCTATTTGTTCTGACGACTTGACACCTGTCCACATGTTTTATTTTGTGTCTGTCTCGCCCTTCTAGACTGTGAGCCCACTGTTGGGTAGGGACCGTCTCTATATGTTGCCAACTTGTACTTCCCAGCGCTTAGTTCAGTGCTCTGCACACAGTAAGTGCTCAATAAATATGATTGAATGAATGAATAAAACACTTACACACCCCACCCTCATGACACTTATGTACACATCCTTGTACATCGTTCTACCTATCATTTATTTTTGTGTTTGTCTACCCAACTGGATAATAAAGTTCCTGGAGTACAGAGATCATGTCTACTTTATTATACCCTCCCAAGCATTTAGTACCCACAGTAAACACTCAATAAATACAACTGATTGGCATAGCAGCTCCCAATTTCTCCCTTTGCTAACATGCCCTGCTGCCTTTAAAGTTCAACAACTGCAATTTGTGAGATTAATCACAAATACAAATAAAGCTGAACCATGATAACTCAGTCTTTAGAACTGTGACTAAAATGAGCCCCAGTTCTCCCAAAGCCTCAAACTACCAGTTAGTATTGGAGAGGTATCAGTTCTTCTAGACTGTAAGCTCCTTGTGGGGAAAATAAATTCACAAGGATACTTCTGGAAATGCTTGAATTAGAGAAAATATGCACCTTAGGGATTTTAAACACTTCGCCAAATACACTGTTGGTCTGAAGGTGAGCAAAAAAGTAACCTGTTTAAATGGCACAAAACAAAGGTATTTAAAATGTCACCTTCCTTGACTTTGGGCGAGTCACAACCTCTTGCCTCAGGTTCTTCATTTGTAAACTGACGTAAAATACCTATTCTCCCTTCCTATTGGACTGTGAGTCTAATGCGGGACAGGAATTGTGTTGGATCTGAATGCATTACCTCTACCATGGTGCTTAGCTCATAGGTAAGCCCTTAAATACCAATTATAAGAGACACTTTTCTATCAACTCACCACTCACCCACCCAACACCTTCAAAGTTTCTGCTCCTATTGTTCTGATAATAAAATACTAATGGTGGTATTTGTTAAGCACTTACTATGTGTCAAGCACTGTTCTAAGCTCTGGGGTATATATAAGCTAATCAGGTTGGACACAGTTTTTGTCTCCCAGTCCTAATCCCCATTTTAAAGATGAGGTAACTGAGGCCCAGAGAAGTGAAATGACTTACCCAAGGTCACCCAGCAGACAACTGGTGGGGCAAGAATTGGAACCTAGGATCTTCCGATTCCCAGGCCCGTGCTCTAGCTACTAGGCTGTGCTGCTTCTGATGCGGAGAATGCATAAAGCATTCCTGCTCCTCTCAGGGAGATTACTTTTTTTAAAAAAGTGTGTAAAGCTCTAGGTATTACAAGAATGAGCCCCACAAAACACAAAACAGCCCCAGTTTATTTCAGATTCCTTTGAAATAGTATGTCAATGGGCAGCTCTACTGTTGAGGGTTCATTTCGCCATTTGAAAACAATGGAAAGGAGGGAAATTATTGAAGAAACACTTGCCATGCAGCTGCTGCTGTAGGTGAATTACAAAAAAGCTGAAAACCTGACATTTTAAGAACTGGTTTTTTTTTTTAATCTTATTTTCCCTGAAGTAAGCTTGCTAATGGCCTCTGAATTATATTTTTTAAATCCTCAAATCCATATCTTAGTCTTATCAAATAACTAGGAATCCACATTCATCCTCTGCACTTAGAAGCAAATTAAGAGACTATGAGGGCACCGAAGGATTCTATTGAAAAACTGGAGCCAATTCTTTTGCAAGGACTAAAAAAGGCTAGAAGGAAATAAATAAAAAGTCTGAAGGCACATTTTATTTTTTCCACATGACAGAATCGTACACAAAATACAAGAAAGTATACATCTAGTAAGAAATTAGCCAAATCCCATTGGTGAAAGGAGAATTAATCCATAACTACAGACAGGGTCAAGAAGGGAAATAAAGATACATTTTCAGGGTAGTTACCCATCCAAATTCAGAACTCACAGTTTAGCAAAATACAGAAGACTCTTACAGGATTCAAAGTTTGTTTTTTTTCCAAGTAAGGAATTCCTAAAATACCTTCTAATGCAATTCGCCAATGCTGACTTTGCTCACATCTCTTTGAATGCACTACAACCTTTGTGTCACTCTAAAGAGAGGATTTTCAGAAGCCACTACACCTGAGCAATAGTGGCATCCTTCTCTCCACATACCTTCTTAGAACTTCTACGATCAAAAGATTCAATGTGATTGAACTATGACACTTTTTTTGCTAACAATGGAAAAAAAAATCAATCTTCAGAGGCTTATGAAACATCAGATCTTTTCCTTTAAAAGGCTTTGGTCAATATTTTGATGCTTACGGTTGAACATGTGTAGAGAGAAACAAAAATCCAATCACTGAATATTAAGCAAAGCCATGAGGTTACTATTATTGTATAAATAACTTCAGTCAGATGATCGTTTCTCAGAAGAAACAGTATACTTTAAAGACTAAAGACCCATTCTTCTCTCAGCAGCTTACAGAAGGATTGCATCTGACATTTCATCTATTTCATGCCATAAGAACATAGGAAGTGCCATTACTGGACCAGACCAGTGGGTCCAGCTAACCCAGTATTCTGTCCCCACCGGTGGTGATCCTGCTGATATTTTCTGCCTGCATCAGTTCCTGCAGTAACAAGTTCCAAATGCTTACTGACCACTGGGGAGGGGAAAGGGAACGGAGAGAGGAGAGGAATGATGAGGATGATGAGGGGGATGGAGAAGCTCATCTTTTCAGCCCAGCTCTGCCACTTGGCTGCTGTGTGACCAGGAGGCAAGACACTTTGCTTCTCTGGGCCTTGGCTACCTCATCTGTAAAATGGGGATGAAGAATATGAGCCCCATGTGGGACATGGACTTTGTCCAACCTGATTAGCTTGTATCTACCCTAGCACTTAATACAGTTCCTAGGACAAAATAAGCACTTAATACCATTAAAAAAGAAGTTTCTCCATCTCCCTCATCATCCTAGCCTTTCCTGGTTCTACGACATCCAAGGGTAGTAACCATAACTGCATGCATAGAAATCCAGGTGATGTGATGATACCCAAAGACTGCACCTTTTTTTTTGGCCTATTCACATCTAATGACACCCGGGATTCAGTCAGCCTTTCTGGCTGCCCATCTCAGATCAGTGATTGAAAAGGAACAGAGAACAGTGACTCAGAGATCACCACCAATGGTATTTACTGGGCTCACACTGTGTGCAGAGCACTGTACCAAGTTGGGAGACACATTCCCTGCCCGCAACGAGCTTAGAGTCTCTTCTGAGCAGTGACTGACAGTCCGGAGCCTACCAGATTAACTTTCTCATCAAAAGGATTCATCTCCTCCTCCTAGATATTCTGCCAAGAACTAATTCCAGCAGTTAGTACTAGTCCAGGTTTGAAGGGCTTCCTAGCTCAGGACTCTGGTGTGAGGTTTGTACTTAATTCGCTCAAAAAAAAAAAATCTAGCTGTTGGGGGTGCCTTTAGTCAAGGCTGCTTGTTGTGTTTTGTTTCTAGACCTAAATATATTGAGATCAACCTGGACAACAAGCTGGGAGAAACTTTCCGCAGGTCAGGTGTCAATCACTGGCACACTTTGGCAGGGATGGGGCAGGGGAAAGGGAAAGAAGGGACAGCCAAGTGGGTAATTAACCAGAAGCCCTTATTCATTCATTCAATCATATTTATTGAGCACTTACTGTGTGCAGAGCACGGTACTAAGTGCTTGGGAAGTACAAGTCAGGTTGATGCCAACCTTATGCCAAGTTGAACGAGAGTGAGCTCTAATGTTGGCTGATTCAGAGCTGAGAGCAAACTGTCCCAGTTTGTGCCAAACCTTTTTGGACTCTGAATGGCATGTGCAGTTAAGCAGTGTGTCCTAGTGGAGAGAACACAGGCCTGGAGGTCAGAAGGACCTGGGTTCTAATTCTGGCTCTGCCAATTGCTTTCTGTGTGACAATGGGCAAGTCACTTCTCTGGGTCTCAATTTCCTCAAATGTAAAATGGGGATAACTGTTCTCCCTCCTACTTAGACTGTGAGCCCCATGTAGGACAGTGACTGTGTCTAACCTAATAAACTTTTACCTGCCCCAGCGCTTAGAACAGTGTTTGACTGACACATAGTAAGCACTTAAATACCATATATACAGTTGAAATACCTCACCAAGTGAGCAAGCGCACGCAGAAAAGGAACTCCTTTGCTTTTATCCTGAGGAGAGAGAGCAGGACACCACAGCCAAGGTGACAACCACCTGGGTGCCAAAGTCCATTTTCCCTGGAAGGAGCGAGATGGGAAAGGCTAGATGGGGCAGTAGGTGAGGCTTCGAGGTGCCACTCCCAACAACTCAACTTCTGGTGGGGAAAGAGCTGGAGAAGGAGGTTAGAAACTCACTAGAAGAATGAGTCACGCCAATAACTGAACTGCTGGGATAGGACAAATCAAATGATGCAAGGTATTCCAAAACTAGAAAGAACTGTGAAAGACTGAGTTAGTACAATGGAGCTCAGGCCAAACAATTCAAGCAAACCCCCTTGCCACCTGGGGAGTTCTCTTTTGTGCACCTCTGCACCAACTTAATTTTGTTTCTAAACTTGTCTGGGAAAGAACCGGCCAGTAAGTGGGCATCTTGCCTCATTTCTTAAATTGGTAAAGAACACACGATAACCAACACGGCTTTTCTGAACCAGAGGTCAGGAAAAAGGTGAGAGCCTTAGTTTTTAACTGAAGGAACCTTAACAACCCGACTCAAGGAACACATTTTAACTTCTGAGAAAACCATGATGGTTTAGATGTAACTGCTTCACAGACCCTGTGGCATAGGCAAACTTTGGAGACGCTCCAAAAACAAAATGATGTAGCTCGACTAGAGTTGGCCTAATTTTAGAGATGCAAACGTGTAACTCCCACTCCTGTCCAGTTCCTTAGCTTCAAAATTCAGACCACAACACTGACCACAAAATAACAGGCTAACTAGAGTCTTACTTCCTGAAACTTAAACTACCCTCTGCTTATAATAAATTTCTCCACTTCCTGTCAGCTCCGACCGCCATCGGTTATCGAGCTTACGTTGGCCGTAGCAAGGAAGTTACCGCCTATCCCTACCGCTTCTCATACTTGGAAGGCACAGGGAAGCACAAGCCCTTTTAAACCAACATGACAATTACAACTCCCTAAAGGGAGTGGCAGGACCCAGCTCTGGACTACCATTTACTTTATCTTGACAGATATAGGATTGTTTACACAGAGATCCCTTCTGTACTGCCGATGGCAGATCCCACGTGGGCAGGGATCACGTCTACTAACTCTACTGTACTCTCCCAGGCGTTTAGTACAGGGCTCTGCAGATAGTAAGTGCACAACAGACTGCAAGCTTGTTACTGGTAGGGAACATGTCTGTTGATTCTGTTGTACTCCTCTCTCTCAAGCACTTAGTACAGTGCTCTGCACGTAGTAAGCGCTCAAATCCACTGATGGATTAAATACCACTGATGATGATAGGTCCCATGATACTGGATTGATCAAATGAGTACCCACCAAGAGTTCCCCCATTTGGCATTCTTAAGTAATTATGAATACACCTACTCCAATAACACTGTCACAGTTGTTCCGGAAACTCAAACTTCTCTGTGCATTCTCTATGTCTCCATTTCCTCATCTATACAATGGATATTAAGACTGTGAGCCCCCGACCCTATTTGGGATATGGATTGTGTCCAATGTGATTAGTTTGGACATATCCCCGTGCTCAGAACAGTGCTTGGCACATAGTAGAGAAGCAGCGTGGCTCAGTGGAAAGAGCACGGGCTTGGGAGTCAGAAGTCACGGGTTCTAATCCGGCTCCACCACTTGTCAGCTGTGTGAATTTGGGCAAGTCACAACTTCTCTGTGCCTCAGTTACCTCATCTGTAAAATGGGGATTAAGACTGTGAGCCCCATGTGGGACAACCTGATCACCTTGTAGCCTCCCCAGCTCTTAGAACAGTGCTTTGCACATATTAAGCGCTTAACAAATGCTATCATTATTAGTAGTAAGCACTTAAATATGAGAGAGAGAGTGTAAAACTACTAACAGGTTACTGCAGTGATTCCTCCACAATCCCTTCCCTCCTCAAACACCTGACTGTTGAGGTGATGGATGTCCAGTATATCAACTCTAAACTTTTTCCTTTAAGTGTCCTTTGGGGAGCCAACTAGACACAGAATACTGGGGGCGGACGGACCACTGATCTTCTCCAGAACGGAATCTCTTTTGTCAATCTTGTCAGGTCCAGGGTACATATGGGATTCTTAGACATTTGAAATGAGATCAGCTCATCTGCTAATTTTCCCATTTTTCTCCAGCAACACTTCCTGTGACAGTGTGTCAATTTCCAACGGTGATAACTCCCACCTAAGAGTATCTCCGTCTCTCACCACACCACCACCCCTCCCAAAACTTTAACTCAGAATTTTTGCATTTGGGCAGTTTTGATCAAAAACACACCACTCATCAAAACAGGTTTCCTTCTTTGATTAAACTGACATTGAAGAACCGGGCAGCATTTAACTGAAAGACCAGTGTTGATCACTGGCATTTCTGCCCTGCTTCTGTTAGTTGAGCAAAGCAATAGAGTCATTGGAAAGATCCTGGAAAACAGGGCCACGCCTATGGACTGAAGTCCTCTACAATGTCCACAGGCCGCTTTCCCAAAGTAAACAAGGAGAAGGTGACCCCAACAAAGGGAGAGAGGGTGATAGCTTTGTGAGTGTGTATGTATCCCCGTCCCAGCTCTGCTTCCCACCTGCTCTCTGCCAACACACTCACGCAAAACCTGCCAGGGACAGCTTATTTGCACTCCCTAGAATACTATGACCACCTGTCCTACTTCTAAGAAAGCAGCATGGCCTAATGGAAACAGCATGAGCCTGGGAGGTTCTGGGTTCTAATCTCAGCACGGACACTTGCCTGCTGTGTGACCTTGGGCAAGTCATTTCACTTCTTTATATGCTTCAGTTTCCTCAACTGTAAAATGGGGATGAAAAACCAATTTTCCCTCCTACTCAGACTGGGAGCCCCATGTGGGATGGGAACTATGCCCAACCTGATTAACTTGTATTTACACCAACATTTAAAACACTGTAACACACAGTACGCACTTAAATACCATCATTATTATAACTTATGAAAGTTACCTGGATTACCCTGGGCAGAGCACTGTATTAAGTGCTTGGGATAGAGTTAGGATTTCCCCCTGTAGACTGTATGCTCCTTGAAGGCAGGGATCACATCTAGCAACTCTGTTGTACTGTACTCCCCCAAACAGTACAGTGCTCTGCACCCAGTAAGCATTTAATAACCAGAGTTAATTAGTGGTAGCCAGCAGGCCATGTACTAAGATCAACTCAAATCTTTTATATTTCTCTACTATTCAGACCAGAGAAAGTGGAGTCATCCTACAGAGCTTGTGCTACTTATTAGCAATAAGAGGCAGTTCTCTGCCAGTGTTTATTATAGCACTCGAGACCATTTTAAATGGCTAGTCTTGCTTCCTTCTAGTCATACCAAGAAGTCACCACATTATATGTTGCTATGTATTTTGGGGAATAGGAACTGGTTAGAACAGGCAGCTTTTGTATGAATATGAAAAAAGGGAACAGCAGAACATTCCTCTTTATGCATGAGTCATGTTTCATTCAGAACAGGAATAATTGGAAAAAACAAGTAACAAGTCTGGCTAATGAAAAAAAAAGTTGTCTTTAGGTTAAGCAAAAATCATGTCTTACTCTTACTAAACTACTCCTAGGACCTAGTATAGGTCTCCAGGCACGGCAGGCATTCAATAAATGCTACTTAGTACATGAAAGGAAGAATGATTTAAAAAGTGGTATTCTTGGAGTCCTTACTGTGTAAGGAGTGCTGTACTAAGTGCCTGGGCAAGTACGACGAAGTTGGCAGGCAAGTTCCCTACCCACAAGGAGCTTTGAAGGGGTGAGGGGCATTACAATGAATTTCAGATTTGTACATAAGTGCAGTGGGGCTGAGGGTGGGATGAATATCAAGTGCTTGAAGGGTACAGATCCAAGCGCATAGGTGATGCAGAGGAAAAGGTGGTAGAGGAAGTGAGCACTTGGGGAGGGCTAAGATGTAATTTTAACATAATAATAATAATAATAATGGCATTTATTAAGCGCTTACTATGTGCAAAGCACTGTTCTAAGCACTGGGGAGGTTACACGGTGATCAGGTTGTCCCACGGGGGGCTCACAGTCTTCATCCCCATTTTACAGATGAGGTAACCGAGGCACAGAAGTGAAGTGACTTGCCCAAAGTCACACAGCTGACAACTGGCAGAGTGGGGATTTGAACCCATGACCTCCGACTCCAAAGCCCGGGTTCCTTCCACTGAGCCATGCTGCTTCTCTCTCAAGGTGGGGGAGAGTGGTGGTCTGCTGATATAAAGTGAGGGAGTTCCAGGCCAATATGAGGACGTGGGCAAGGGATCAGTGGCAAGATAGACGACATTGAGGTACAGTGCGTCGTTGGCGTTAGCGAAGTGAAGTGTGAGGGCTGGGTGGTAGTACGAAATCAGTGAGGTGAGATAGGCGGGGACAAGCCGTTTGAGCACTTTAAGGCCGACAGTAAGAAACTTCAAGTACCGGAAGGTCATTTTCCTTTGGTTTAAAGCACAAATGACATGTCAAAACTGCTGGAAGTTTTTGCTATCCCCACCACCTTCTAATCTGCCAATGTAACCCAGGATGCCGCGCCTAGCATTCACAGTTATTGCTTTGGCTTGGGCAGGAGGAGCCGGATAATGTTCCTTTATAATTGGTCAACTGGGCTACGGTGCCGCCCAGAGGTGGGCATCAAAGAAGATTAGGACTGAACCTACCGATTCGGCAACCCCTTCCAGCCCCTGCTACACCATCATGCCATGGAGAGGAACCACCAGTGCCACCTTTCCCCTTCTCCCTCTGTTTTTTTTTTTGCCATCACTGCCTGCTTTCCTTCCCCCATCTGCTTGCCCCTCTACTTTACCCTGTTTCTTTCCTTCTTGCTTTCACCATAATTTTCTCTCTTCCTTGTTCACACCTCTTCCTCTGGGAACAATGGTGATGAGAAAGAAGAAGTCAAAGTACCAAGGAGAGGAGTGGGCCAGAGAAGAGGCAGAAAGAGCGATGGTTTAGGATGGAAAGTACTAAAATAGCTGTACTCTAAAGGGATTGTTCCTTTCACCTAGATCATTTCTCCTCTTTCCCGTTCCTGCTAGGAAGTGGTTCCCAGATGTGGGGAGCCTAACAACTCTGAAGACTAAGGGGGAGTAAAGATTGGAGGAAGGAATACAAACAACCTTTGTTAGGCTGATGATACAACCCTAGGAGCAGAAAGTTAAGAAGATCTGAAGGGCTTATTATTAAAAGTTAAGGAACAGAGCAAAAAGATGGGCCTACATTTGAATGTCAAGGAAAAAAAAATCATGACAACTGGAGTTTTAACACATTTGTAGGGCACAAAGAGAAGATTGAAATAGTTGACTTTTTCCCTCCTGGGATTGATAATCAATAATAAAGGAACTAGTAGCCAAGAAATACGCCAAAGACTAATGTTAGGAAGACTTGCTATGAAGAGCCTGGAAAAAGTCATGAAATGTGCTGATGTAACAACTGCCACAAAAATACAAATTGTCAACTCTACGGTGTTTCCAGTGACAAGGTATGGATCTGAGAGCTGAATAGGGAAAAAACAGGGAAGAACATCGATTCTTTTGAAATGTGGTGTTGGAGAAGGCTTTGTGAATACCATGGACTGCCCAGAAATCAAATGGATTTTAGAGCAAATTAATCCTAAGTGGTCTTTGGAAGGCCAAATGACTTAGATTAGTATAGTTTGGACAAATAATCAGGAGGACTAATTCTCTGCAGAAGACACTTAATGCTGGGAAAAGTCCGGGGAAAATGTGGAAGAGGCAGAGCAGCAGCTAGATGGATAGAGGCCACAACAACAACAGAAGAACCGTTAGAACGGTTGAGGATTATGGTAGAAGACAGGACATTCTGGAGAAAGTATATCCATGGAGTCCTCATGAATAGGAAATGACTTGAGGGCACACAATAACAGCAACAACTCTCGTTTCTTCTGGGGGCCTGTGGTGCAAGCCCCTAGAGGGCAGGTACATGCTAAGTACCGTGCTCTGCACAAAGTAAGAAATCAAGGTACAAAGTAACTCTCCACAGTTCACAGCAACAGGGTGAGGGTGGCAGATTTAAAACATCAAGGAAACACTTTGCACAGTGGATTGTAAGCACAGGGATCTACCACCACAGGAAGACGAGATCAGTAAGTTCAAGAGGCAGTTGGATAAACTCATGGATAAGTGATCCACAAAGGGATGCTAAAGGAAAAATGAAGGTTGTTGGTTGACTGATTTGCTTGACTGATCTCCAGCACATTACAGTGCTTGGCATATAGTAAGCACTTCAATATCACAATTATTATTATTATTATTATTTTATTATTATTAATACGACAGAGCTCTCAGCAACAGATGTCATGGAGGACAATCATTCGACACAGTTCCTTCAAGAATCTTGTTGCCACTAGCGGAGGAAAAATATCGGACTGGACGGACCAACCACTAGGCTGGCCCAGTAATAGCATTTCTTACTTTTTAGGCTCAGCACTTTGCTGACCTCCTTGGCTGCTGCTGCCCAACTGGATCGATGATGTGGGCAATGACCTCAAGACCTTTTACCTGAGTTGTGACAAAGAGGTCAACAATCTGTGCTGAGGAAGAAAACACCCTCTAGTCATCTCCAAAAGCAAAAACGGGGCACTGGAAATCCCAAGAAATAGGGCAACACTTCCCCTGCCAGGCAAGACAATGGGACATACACACAAATGCTGTTAATAAATATTTTGCTTTTCCCCATTTTGTATTGTACTTGCCTACCTGCAAATTAAGGAACATTTTCGAGATGGATCACACAAAAATGTAAACAAAAACAAAAGATAATAATAATAATAATAAATAGCATTTGTTAAGCACTTACTTTGTGCCAAGCACTGTTCTAAGTGCTGGGGGGGATACAAGGTAATCAGGTTGTCCCACACGGTGCTCACAGTCTTAATCCCCATTTTCCAGATGAGGGAACTGAGGCACAGAGAAGTTAAGTGACTTGCCCAAAGTCACACAGCTGACAAGTGGCAGAGCCGGAATTAGAACCCATGATCTCTGATTCCCAAGCCCGTGCTCTTTCCTCTGAGCCACGCTGCTTCTCAGAACACAGCCTCAGATACACAACCATCCCCACAGAAACGTGCTAACCAAAACAAGATTTGGGAATCATTGCTATAAAGACTGCCCCCTCACCTTTTCCTTTTCTAGACTGTGAGCCCACTGCTGGGTAGGGACCATCTCTATATGTTGCTAACTTGTACTTCCCAAGCACTTAGTACAGTGCTCTGCACACAGTAAGCGCTCAATAAATACGACTGAATGAATGAATGAAGAGTAAGGTGTCATGCAACAAACAGGAGTAAAGTAGCAGTTTGTTAAATGGTCAGTGACACCACCACTAACTGTACTTAGATCCTGCCATCACTAGGTCATTCTGATGGTATATTTGATGGTTTCCATTAAATGATCACCTCCTGGCAGCAAGGATTAAGTAATCACAAGATGAATCCCAACTGACTAAACATGGAGTTGTTCAGTAAATGCTTACTTGTCAGGCACAGCTCCTTTTCCCAAGCAGAAGCCTGTCTACAACCTTTCCATCATTTCAGTAGCAACAGCGGTAAAATTTGTCTAGAGACAAGATCAGAGAATCTGGGATTTGACTCTTTAATGCTCAAATAAAGCAAATTTGCACACAGCAAGTTGCACACAACTCTCTAAACTGAAAACTCCTCATTTTGTGTTGCTGACTGGGGCCCTTTTAGAATTGGGATCACGTTAACTAACCTGGTCAGCCTACCTCATGGCAACCCTAACTTTAGATGCTTGGACTGGGTTGGCATCTACTCAGTTTAGGGCTCAACATTCCAGAATATTCCAAAATTCTCAAGGTCATGGGGAAGGCCAGCAAGCTTGGGATACGGGTCCTGACAGTCATCAAAAATAAGGTCGGTGTAACAATAGACCTTAAATAATGGAATGGATTGAGATCTTCCCACTACCTCTCATCATGTGGTCAGAAAGTTCAAGGAAAAAAAAGTTTTATATCAGTGCCCAATTTTTTGGAGTATGATTATTAAAAAGTTAGCAACTGTTATATACCTTTACAGATCTGGAGTTCCTATTGCTAGTTCAGAATCAGGTTTCAGCTTACTTCATGTGAAAAAAGACAAAAGTCACAATTAAGCTCAGATGTCACATGAAATAGCAAAAAAAAAAAAAAGTATGTATTGGCCCCGGACTTTGTGAGTTTCTAAACCAACTAGGAGAAGAAAACGGCACAAAATCCCAGATGTCTGAAACCAAACACAGAAATAAGGTCCACACAACTGGTGTTTTTGCATATAGCTGCAAAACGGGAGAAATGATCAATCACTTTCTACTATTCATTTTTGCTTCTTGCTCCAAAACAGAGGTAGAGCAGCATCTGAGAACTGTCAAATAACACTGGTCAACAACTCTACATTAGATATAGACTACACAGATAGAATTCCTAGTTATGAACTTAGGTATTTTTTTATGGCATTTTAAGCACTTACTATGTCCCAGGCACTGTACTAAGCACTGGTGTAAATACAGTTCATGTCCCACAATGGAGCTAAGTCTTAATCCCCATTTTAAGGATGAGGTAACAGGCACACAGAACTGACATGACTTGCCCAAGGTCACACAGCAGACAAGTGATGGAGACAATATGAGAACTCCTGGCCTTCTGACTCAGGCCAGTATCATCACACTTCCAAATCTGGATGTAAGCAAACAAAAGGAACCAGCACATATGTTCGGACTTTACATTCAAACACTGTCCTCTGTCCTTCCCTCCCCTCAAAAAACTGGTGGTCCTCATATCAACTTCCAGGACCAAACCTACCAGAATGAAGGTTAGATGTGTGGTTAAGATTCCTCAATGATGTTGGTTCTTGGAATCAGACCTGGGAAGGGAAACAGCACTCGGGCCCTAAATAGCCCAGACCACCAACTTTGTCCTAATCTCATCTATCTAGCTGTCGACCCCTTTCCCACATCCACCCTCTGGCCTGGAACTCCCTCCCATCCATATACACCAGACCACTGCTCTCCCCACCTTCAAAGCCTTAATTAAGGTCACATGTCCTCCAAGAGGCCTTCCCTGATTAAACCCTCTCTTCCCCAGCTCCCTCTCCCCTCTGCATCATCTACGCACTTGGGGCTGTACCCTTTCGGCAGCTGGCATTCACCCCACTCTCAGCCCCACAGCACTTATGTACAAATTTACCAATTATTTATATTACTGTCTGTCTCTCCCTCTGGACTGTAAGTTTGCTGTGGGCAGGGAATGTGACTACCAACTCTATGGTACTGTACTCTCTCAAGTACAGTAATATATACCACTGATTAAAAGTTGTTTGATGGTGAATGGGCCAGGAGAGTTCAAAAACAAAAACAAACAAAAAGATATCCTCCTACAAAACAAATGCCTTCCAAATAACTGCATATTAGTCTGTGGATGACTTAGGCGATCACTGTAATCAGCCTGAACAAGTCACATGCAGTATTATTTTGGTACGTACTTGAAAAAGCATAAGCACTTAGATTCTCCAGTGAATTAACATTTTTCCAAAGTTGTTCCTATTACGAGCTCAGTAATAGAGCCACCTGATTCAATTTCTTAACCACCAAAAACAGCTCACACAAATGTCACCACATGATAGTCACATCAGACTGCAGGAGGATTGGAAAAAGAAAAAAAAAAGGATCCAACTGCTCCAAAATGAGAAGAGGAAGGGGTAAGGAATTAAAATATGCTTTTATCTTTGTGTGTCTTCAAGGACATTTCTCCTCCTAGCAGATTCTTGTGAGAACTGTCCTATCCCATTACCTTGTTTACACTTTATCTTAATAGGTGGCAGGCTATGTTAAGAGAACCTACACCTCCTGTGACTTTTTTGAGCTTCCAGGATTTGGAAAACCGTATAACTCTAAGAGGAAGCTTAGAAGTTAGATACCTAGAACATGGTCAATTGTACACACCCTCTATCCCACAAGGCTGTTTTTTGTTGGGTTTTTTTTATGGTATTCATTAAGCACTTACTATGTGCCAGTCACTGTACTAAATGCTGGAGTAGATACAAACTATTCACGTTGGACACTTTGTTTCACTGTTGCACTTCAATATTCGGTAACAAAAAGAAATTAATGGCTGTAGACATCTTGCTCTCTCGCTTGCCCTTAGAGAGTGAGGGAATTAAAAACCGGTATGTGGTACATTTTTTTAGGGTTTCAACTGTCAATTTAGAGGGACTTTAGGTGCCAAATAAAGCCTCATAAATGCACAATAGTGTTTTTCTAGACTATCCTCATGAGAGAAATTGACATAAGAAATCCATGAACACCTTGAGATTGAATATGCAGTTCTAGCCTTGTTTTCAGCATCCTTTGGGCAACTTACTTAAACTCCCTGGGATTTGGTTTCAGCTATATTATGCTTTTTAGGAAGGGTGATTGGGAGGCCTATCAAATAGAAAAAAAAATAAAAGATGCAAAAATCAAATGTAAAATGCTTTGAGTTATGACAGCCACAGTTGTGAGTGCAATGCTTATAATAATAATAATAATGCCATTTATTAAGCACTTACTATGTGCAAAGCACTGTTCTAAGCGCTGGGGAGGTTACAAGGTGATCAGGCTGACCCATGTGGGGCTCACAGTCTTAATCCCCATTTTACAGATGAGGGAACTGAGGCCCAGAGAAGTGAAGTGACTTGCCCAAAGTCACACAGCTGACAAGTGGCAGAGTCTGGATTTGAACCCATGACCTCTGACTCCAAAACCCGGGCTCTTTCCACTGAGCCACGCTGCTTCTCCAGTGCTTCGTACACTATAAGTGCTTTAATAAAGACCACAAAAAGAGAGGGGAGAGGGAGAGACAATGCAGACCTCGTAGCAAGACGATACTCACTGTTCATGTTATTCCCTTAGGGATAAACCTTTGGCTTCCCGAAGAGCTCCAACCAGTTTGCACAGTAAAGAGTGTGCCTGCTGTGTACGCCACAGATAATCATCACCGCTTGAGATTAGGAAACATTGGAAAGTATGAATTTATTTTATAAAGAATTTGGCCATCATCACCGGAGAAGTTCTTGGCTTTAATTTGCGACGGCGTCTCTGGGGGGACGGACATCGCATACGATTTTCTGCTGCGGTACGTCAGCGGAGATAACTTTTTTTTTTTTTAATCAGAGGCTCCTGCAGAACATCTGTCCTGCTACTTCCTCTCAAGAGTGAGAGATGATGGGCAGGAGAGTGAGATGGGAAACCCAGGTACACAAGGGAGGTACTGCAGGTGGGGCTGGGAAGGAGCCAGCAAGTCAGGGCTCTACCTATGTGAGTCACCCCAGCGCACCGGCCTCGCCTCTCTCAAGCTGCAATGGGCTGGCGCTGGCACTCGGGCCATGGCTCCAGTGGTCTCCACCACCTTCACTTCCCCTTTTTCACCCCAATCGCAACAGAACTCAGCGTGGCTCAGTGGAAAGAGCACGGGCTTGGGAGTCAGAGGTCATGGGTTCTAATCAGCTGTGTGACTTTGGGCAAGTCACTTCATTTCTCTGTGCCTCAGTTACCTCATCTGGAAAATGGGAATTAAGACTGTGAGCCCCATGTGGGACAACGTGATTACCTTGTATCTACCCAGCGCTTAGAACAGTGCTTGGCACATAGTAAGGGCTTAACAAATACCAAAATTATTATTATTATTCTACAATTACTATCCATCATTATTTCAATGCTATCATTTTGCTTTTTCTGGTCCGATTAAACATCTTTATAATGCTAATTTTAGCTATGATGCCCCTAACTTGGATTAGACGGTGTTTTAGTGAAACACTAAGGGTGTTTCCAAGCAAGGAAAGCCGGAGAGAGGTGCTTGGGGGTACATTTTAATCAGCTAATGGCATTTACTGAGTGCTCACTGTGTGCACAGCATTGAACTAAGCACTTGAGAGAGTACAATATAACAGAGTTGGTAGACACGTCCCCTTGCCCATAATGAGCTTACAGTCTAGAGGTGACCAATCATCTAACTTTCGATTTAGGCAAAGCAATAGAAAAAGCAACTCCACTGGCTAAATAGCCTATAAGGAATGAATGGTCTGATTAGACAATTCCTAACAGACCAATAAGATGTTTCTTTTGAAACAGTGCATTGTTTAGCCAAGAAAAACTGAAAATCTTAAGTGCTTAGTACAGTGCTCTGCACATAGTAAGGGCTCAACAAATACGATTGATGATGAAAATCTGCCCAGCTTCAAAATTCAGCAAAAAAAACACTACAAACCTTTAAAAGGGGACAAAAGGGGAGTACTGATCGAAGTATATAGACATTCAATTTTGGTACCTCCAGAAGGCATGTTTTAATGTCACCGAGTACAGAGTCAGTACCTGTAATAAAAGATTAAAATTAGCTCAAGCCACAAAACAGCCGGCTATTGCACTCTGTGTTCAGGTTGTGAAACCAACATTTAAGTTTAACATTTTAGTAACTTGTTAGGCCCAAAGGCTATTGCAAAAAATAAGGGTAGTAAAGCTAAAGCAGCATGGCCTAGTTGAAAGGGCATGAGTCTGGGTGTCAGAGGACCTGGACTCTGATCTTGGTTCTTCCACTTGCATCCCGTGTGACCCTGGGGAAGTCAACTAACTTCTCTGTGCCCTAGTTTTCTCATCTGTACAATGGGGATTCAATACCTGTTCACCCTCAAACTAGAATGTGGGCCTGAGGTGGGACAGGGACTGCATTCGACCTGAATACCTATTATCTACCCTAGTGCTTACTTCAGTACCTAGTACATAGTAAAACACTTAAATATCAGAATTATTATTGTGATATGAAAATATACAATAGACTTCCTCTCTGATGAAAAGAATCAGTCCTACAAATGAGAAGCCTACTTATGAGAAGGTATTTTAGTCATCATTAATCTAAGAATCAAACACAGAGTACGCCACTCGGCAGTAGAGTAGAAATTGGATTTTAAAAAATATGGTTCCCTGAAGAAAATGTAAATTCATGAGGCAGAAAGACAACTAGGCAGAGCAGATAAAGAGCCCATCAGCTGGTGCACCCTAGGAATGAGAGTTTGCCACATGTCCAGTGTGTCAGACAAACCAATCATATGCACTAGTACATTCTAAATTGGGACATGGAAAATGATCACTTTACTTTCCCCATGTTCCACCACCATTCCAATCCTTCTTAATGCACTGGAAAAGCTTAAAAATCAAAGGCTTGTCATATCAAATCTCAGCAATATGGCCTAGTTTATGCTTATTTCAATAGAAAATTGAATGCTGTTATAGAATACTCTCCTTCGCGCTTAGTACAGGGTTTTCTGCACAAAGTAAGTGCTCAATAAATATGAGTGACTGACTGATAATCCCTCACCCCAACCGCCCCCTGGGTAGAAAACCATGTGCAGTGATGGGGCTCTAGTCTGGATTTCTAGGCTCTATTCCTGCAGGCTTCACCGGGGATAGTGCCAAACTGCACTTCTAATCTGCTCAGGGAGTTGAAACAAGACTCTACGTTTCACTGCATTTGTGCGTGAGAACTCTTAGTGTTTCGCTACCTTCATGGGACTGGACCTGGCTAGAAACCTGTTTACAGACTTTACGACCTGCCACCACCCAGGGTTTCAAAAGACACTCCAAAGCGGCCCTAGGGACAACTCTGCTTCAGTTTAGTTCAACCCTACCGCTGGAACTTATCGTTCTTTAAATTGTTATCTCTTCCAAGAAAGGGGTTGCCCAAACATGCAAACAAATGTTTTAAAAGTATACAACAAATTTACTCAGAATGCTGGTAGATTAGGAAGTCCAGGAAATGAGTGATTAACTTTTAACAAACAGATCGTAGTTCTACAACAGTAGACTACTAGTACTAATAATAATCGTATTTGTTAAGTACTATGTACCAATCGCCATACTAGGTAGCAGATGGGACACAGTCCCTTGTCCTACAAGGAGTCGAGTCTAAGAGGGAGAACAGGTAAATACTGGATACTTATCCAGTAGCTACTTTACTGATTAGGAAACTGAGGCACAGAGAAATTGAATGGCTTGCCCTAGGTCGTAGAAGGCAAAGGCAGAGGCAGGATTAGAACCCCAGTCCCTAAATCAAAGAACATAAGTCAATGCAGGAATAAAGTGTAAACATTCTCTATTCTCGAACTCATCTAAGAAAAAATTAAATGACCTTGGAACATTTGAGGAAAACATTCCACTAGGTTCTTCTCTAGATCCTCTCAGTCAACACTTAAGATATTTAGCTGAGGCCACAATCAATCAATGGCAATTGAGCACTTACTGTGTGCAGGGCACTGTACTAACCACTCAGGACACTAAATACAACTGAGTCAACAGATACATTCAGAGCCCACAAGTAGGTTACCATCTAGAGGAGGAGACAGGCATGAAAATAAATGAAGTACAGCGACATTTCCTTTCAACACTTATCCAATGGCATCCAACCTTCCCAACGTTATTTGGGAAAGGAGACGGTTCCAACTACAGCCTCAGAGAGGTGACAAAAAGCAGATTCTTGGCCTCCATAGAGTTTGAACTTTCAAAGCCCAGGGATTTGAACTTTGTTTTAAAATTTTTTTACTGGCTATTGTGCAGTTAGGGATATTTCAGTTCTGTTTTAAAGAGTTGGACTCCGCTCCCCCCACTCCAGTTCTTTCTCATATTTTAGATGGGGAGCTTCCAGTCAGTGGTACTTATTGAGCACTTTCTATGTGCAGAGCACTGTAGTAAGCACTTGGGAGAATATATTACAACAGAGGTGGTATACACATTACTTATTACTAATAACAGTCGTGAGCCCACGAGCTCACAGTAGAGGGGGAGAATGCTGCAAGTGCACAGACATTGTGCACTTTCAAAATTTTCTTGGCGTTACCTGTTAAACAGGTTAGGGATGAGCACAGGAAGCTCTCTTCCGAACCTGAGACTGAAATTAAGTGAATAATTTAAAGAGCCAAGATTAGCTCCTAGAGTAACGGCAGAACGGATGTTGGTTACTGGACACAGCTGTGCCTATGCAGGGCTGGGTTCAGGGAAGGCCTGGACATTCCTTACTTCTTGTTATCTAAAATAGGCTCCTTTCGATATATTTGACCCCAGGGAGTTGGCAGTCTTTAACGCAGTTTCTGAGGAGGGGCGGGGGAGAGGAGACAGAGTGGGGCCCTGGATTGCGTTTTTTTTTGCAAGACTGAGAATTAGGGTGTTTTAATCACTCTCAGCTCACTGAGTTGAAAGTTTTCCAGAAGATGGAAACTGTTCTCTGTGACACTTGTTTCTAGCTTTGAGTTTGTGTGCCTGAACATGGCTGCAAGGAATGGGGTGAACAAGACCCAGAGAGAATACACTGCTTCATTTTACTCCGTTAGTGATGGAGAAAGGATCAAGCAAAACACCTCCAATTCTTCTGTAGGCAGCCATATCGCCACAGTGGCCTTCTTCAAATCATGACCCACTTCTTGGGCTGGCCATTTTTTTTAGGAGTGGCCAGAGCCTAGATCAACTGATGTAGTCTATGGCCCACCCCTGGAGAGGCCTTGATGCTCTTCTCTGGATCTGCTGTGCAGCACAGATCTGTATCACTTGGGTGTGAAGTCATGAGATTCACAGAGGGCACAGTGAACTACGCTCTTCAATTCACATACATTCAGGATAGACCAGACCGTAAGCTCATTGTGGGCAGAAAATGGGCCTACCAACTCTTTGATTGTACTCTCCCAAGTGCTTAGTACAGTGCTCTGCAAGCAGTAAGTGCTCAAATATCACTGATTGACAGACTAGGCTCTTTCTGGCACTGGAGAGCAGCAAAATGCTTCTAGTTCCCTCTCTCCTTGAAAATGTTACAGTTCTTTTTGTTGTTCCTGTTTTGTTTTAAAAGCCATTTGCTAAATGCTTACTATATGCCAAGCACTGTACAGAAGCTAATCAAGTTGGGCAAAGTCCATGTCCCAAGTGGGGCTCACAGTCTTAATCCCCATTTTACAGATGAGGGAACTGAGGTTCGGAGAAGTGAAGTGACTTGCCCAAGGTCACAGGCCAAGTGACAGAGCCGGAATTAGAACACAGGTCCTTCTGTCTCCCAGGCCCGAGCTCTTTACATTACGCCACGCTGCTTCTCAGTGGTGATAATGATGGCATCTTTAAAGTCTTGTGGCATTTCTTCAGTATCCCTTTTATTGAGAAAGAGCCCTGAGTGTCTGAACAGAACATCCTTTTCCTGTTTGCACTTCTCAGCCAGTTTACCGCCAGCTGTAAGAGCTTTAAGGGGTGACTCCAGTGAATGTGGAAATGAAAGCATGGCTTTCACATGTAGCGGGCTAACTTTTCTCTGCAATATGTGCAAGGAGTTTTTAAGAGAATTAGCCTTAAGAGCTACCCCCCACTGCTCAAAGGGCTGTTCTTTGAGAGGGCTTTTGTAATAGGGTTAGAGCTGGGTATTAAGGAGCTGCCACATCAAGATAATGCCGCATGGCTTACCTTGACAAACATTTCCCTTCCAAGTATTCTGGCCGACTTGTTAGTGCTGAGCTGCCATTTTAATTCAGCATCAGATCACGACCTCCATTTACCATAAATAATGGCAGATGTTAGCGCTGGGTGCCTGTCTGCTGAATGGCATGAAAAAGGCACTGCTTTAAAAATAAGGTACTGCATTTTTAGACACAAAAATCCTATGTGAAAAAAATCCTTATTAGTACACCCATTATTAGATGTAACTGCATGTATTGTTTTATTTTAAAATTTTCTTTTGCATATATTGCTTGGATCACCTTTTTGGATCTTGGGAATACCCGAATATACTTCAGATGAATTCCTGTGGGAAACTACAACTTCTTTCTGCCCTCTTTCATGTAACGTTATTTTCTGGGACCCAATTACAAATGCTAACCAGGGAAGGGCAGCATCAGCCTGCTGTGCTTGGCAAACCTGCCCTATGGCCTCTGTCAGAAACGGAGCTGAATGCTGTCAATGAGAAGCAGCATGGCAAGAGAACGGGCCTGGAAGCAGAGGAGCTGGATTCTAATCCTGCCTCTGCCAATTGCTTGCTCTGTGACCTTAAGTCACTTCTTTGTGCCTCAGTTTTCTCAACTGAGAAATGGGGAGCAGACACCTGTTCTCCCTCCTACTTCAACTGAGCCCCTTTGCGGGACAGGGACTGTGTCACCTTAAATAACTTATATCTACCCCAGCTCTTAGAACAGCGCTTGACACATATCAAGTGCTCAAATACTACTGAGGCAGAACCTACTAGAGTGGATGAAAAGATAGACGAATCAAGGAGGCTACTGTGTTCTCAGGGTGACCAGTGGGGAACTGAAAAGGAAAGGGCTGCGAACAGGGTGCCCAGGAGAAATGCTGTGAACCCACACAAAGCACAGGCTTGGCAACGTGGCCGAGCCAGGAACAGTTGGGGGTGGAGGGAGCGATCAGCTGTCATGCAGCAGTTAGAAGCAAGATGACTATCTCAGAACAGATGCTTTGAGACATTTGTGACACAAAGGGGGAGAGAAAACAAATATATAATCGGCACCAAGCACAGTGGGTAGCAAATACAACACCGCATCTCCTTGGGGCAAGGATGGCGTCTACATATTCTGCTGTGTTGTACCTTCCCTGAGAGCTTAGTTCAGTGCTCTGCAAGCAGTAACCGCTCAATGTACGCCACAAATTGCATCGAGGGGCAAATCAAAGGGGTCTGAGCAGAGCCTGAGCTGCACTCACTGCCCCTTATGGTGCCCTCACAGAGGTCTCCCGACAGGGCACCCTCCACCCTGCCCTCATCGTGAGTCCCAAGAGGCCAAACATCCAGGAGTCGGTGACGAGAGCCGTCCGACTCCCGTGGGGATGGAAGGGACCCGGGTGAACTTGGTGCGGAGAATAAATAAGCTGTAATTACGGTACTTGTTTAGCACTATGCCAAGTGATTTAATGAGCGCTGGGGTAGATAAAAAATCATCAATACCCAATCCCTGTCCCACATGGGGCTCATAGACTAGGGAGATCAGACCCCGAATCCCCACTTAACAGGTAAGGAAACTGAAGCACAGAGACGTTAAGTGACTTGCCCAAGGCCATGCAGACAAGTGGTGGAAGCAGGACTAGAACCCAGGTCCCTGCTCTTTCCACTAGTTCAAGTATTTTTGGCCTACCCCCAATTCACTAGATCCCACTTCTGGTTCAGAAAGAGGATTCAAGATCTCTGTTTTATCTGGAAAAGATACTAGAGCCCACCCTAGACATTTTAGAATCTAGAAAGTTTGCTGTATTCTACTGTGCACTGGGAACCACACCAAAATGCCCGCAGTTTTTCTAGGACACCAGAAATGCCTCTAGAGAGGCAGCTATTATGAGAGGAAAGGTGCAAAAGTAGGTAATTTTTTCTCTGGCATTTTGAAGGAATAGTGTGGGACCCTTCAAGACTAAAAGAAAAAAAGGAAGGCTGGAGGAGGAAAACCTGATACAATTAGAATCACCTCCCTTGAAATCTAAAGAGTACTACAGGCCTCACTCAGGGGAATCATTCCAACACCAGGTTGGATGGGGCAAACTGAGTCATCTCAGTGTTCCCCCTCATATGGGAGGGAGTGCTAGCAATGGCTTGGCCTTCTGATTCCTTCCCAAACAGCTTCTTTACATTGGCTCAAAGCAGCAGGCACTGATGTTGGAAGTGGGAGGTGCCACTGCTCACCAGCTGTGGGCAACCAGTGGCCCTGACCTGGCATGCCTTAGCCAGACCTTCTCCTAAGAGTGAATACCAAGGGCAATGCCAAAGTGGAGCATCTTCTGCTCAGAGTCAAACTGCTTGGGCAATGGAGAAAATGACATCCCTTGCGGACCATATATTCACAGATACAACACAGACCCTATAAACTAAACTGTCAGCCAAGAGAGCAGAAAGCGAAGCATTACTTTAAGAGAGACTTTAAAACTGATTTCATCTTCCAACCTTTGTAATTTTTTCACCTCCCAAGAGAACGGTCAACTGTCCTTAGGGTAATTATTCTCCATCTGTTTTCCTGTGTGATGCATGACTGCACAGTACACCTCCATGAATAACTAGTACAGATCCGAACAGCATGTGCTAGGACTCTTTCTGTTCAAGCCAGAACTTAGTTCAACATAATTTAAAGTCAAAATATGTGACTAGGAAGATACTCATTAATAAACATTTCCTAATTTAGGAGGAAGACTTTGTAATATGTTAAAACAACACTTTTAAAAGCCCCATGAAGTAGCCCTAGCTTTCGCTGACCATTTCAACCAAGATTTTAGGCACAATATGAACTAACAATTTTGGTTAGTTTCTTTGTTTTTAGTTTCAAATAAATTCTAATACGCATTATAATCCTACTCTACAGAAGAGGCCATCCACTGAAGCCACAATGAAATAATTCATAATTCGAGGAGGTATTTTTCTTTGCGTTGAACTCAAAAAAGGAGGAAGTCCACTGATGACCAGATTGCCCAACATCTGAACCTTGCTGCCATAGAAGCGCTAAATTTACTGTTTAAAACGATACCCAAAATATCACTTCCTTGTAGTTAAGACAGTATGAGAAGGTGCAGTCTCAATTCAGGACTAAGTTTTACAGAGAAGTAAAGTGTCACCCAGGCTTCCAGGTCTCAACAGTTGATGAGTAGAAACATGCTGACAGATTTGATTTCCTTTATCTGCCTCTATTGCGTGGAAACGAGCCATCCAGCTTTGCCTGTAATAGTACTGAACCCAATTTCAGTAGTATTTCAGGACTTCAAAAGCAAGAATTGCAATAAATTTCCTTCCTAAGCCAGGAAACACGCATCAACAGGTCATGTTATTTTCCTTTCAAATGAGTCCTCGTACCACGCCCTGGAGATCGAAGGCACTGGGCAAAACCAAAGGCTTTCTGTGAAAAATTAACTGCCTCTGGTACTACAACACTCATGTTTAGGGACAGGGAGCAATATTCTTGCTTCACCTCACACGACACTGAAAAAGCATAAATGTCAAGCTCATTTCTAATCAATGGAACTGAGCACTTAGTATGTGCACAGTACTGCACTAAACACTTGGGAAAGTACAACACAATGGAGTTGGTAGACCTGGTCCCTGCCTAGAATGAGTTTATGGTCTAGAAGTAATCCGTGGTATCTACTGAGTGCTTACTGTGTGCAGAGCACTGGATTGGGCATTTTGGAGAACAATAAAACTTGTTTCTACAATAAAAAATGGCTACTTTTTGTAAATTGAAGTAGGTTCTTTCACACAGGCATGGAGGATTATTTGTGAAATGCCACCCTCCAGATTAGAAAACAAAACAAAACCCAGTCTTCTTGCATACAACCCCAAGCTACAACGCTATGCAGATGGTCTATATATGTACATTGCTGAGGTTTATTTTTTTGCATTTTCACAAGAATCAGTTCCTCTCTCTTTTACAGGAAAAGCCACCCAATGCTACTCAGGCACTAGTTAAGTATGCAGCTTGATTTTGAAATACTGAAATGGCTATTAAATTGACCCTATTTGGAAACTTTTGAAGTCTTTTTCTTAGAAAAATATTTTCACAATAATTGAGTCTGACCCCTTCAGCGACTCATAAAAACAGGATCACAGTGTATTTCCAGAAGGAATGGCCAGATACTTTAAATCCTCTTATACAGGGTCATATCCTTTTTTTTTTTTTTTTTTAAAGAAGGCACCCTGAACAAATATTCGTGGGACTAGAGATGCAATGAGCAAACTTGCTGAGGTTTTTTTGGACATTTTTCTAGGATATGTGGTATCACAAAGCCACCCCCCAAAAATTAGGAAAAAGTTACTTCATGATTCAGGAGAGTAATAAGATAGCCTGAATTGCTTCCATTTCTGCTGTATATGCAATTCAGCCCAAGCCAAGAATAAGTTTACTATCTGATGGCTTTCAGAAAATGGATGCAGTCAAGTTTTCTTTTTAAATGGTATTTGTTATAAGCACTTTGTGCAAGGCACAGTACTAAATGCTGAGGTAGATACAAGATAATCTGGTTGGACACACTCCATGTCCCACATGGAGCTCCCAGTCTTTGACAGCACTTAGTACAGTACACTTAGTACAGTGGCAAATAGTAAGTGCTTAAATACCATAATCATCATCATTTTATAGGTGAGGAAAATAAGGCAACAAGAAGTTAAGTGACTTGCCTAAGGTCACAAGGCAGACAAGTGGTGGAGTGGGGATTAGAACCCAGGTCCTCTGACTCCCAAGCCTGTGCTCTTTTCACAAGGCCACATTGTTTTTGTACGTACTAAGAAGGATCATGGTGCGTTTCAGGCTAAAGCACATAAGTACTCACACACACACACACACACACACGCACACACACGATGGCTGAAAACCTCCACTGCTGCTATGGCGCCTCTAAATTTGACCCATTTACACACACCTCTCTCCACAGTCTAATCCACAAGCACATTAAAGGAGAATGGTTAGCCTATTTGTCACAATCAGTAGAGGCATGAAACTACACCAAAAAATGCTTTGGCATGCAGAGGCCTGTAGTTTCACTAGTCAGGAACAACAAAAATGACTTGCAATCAAAACCATTCCATAGCCTACTCCAGCACAGCATTAAGGTATCAAGAGATTTCTACACCTTAAAAGTTTGGGTATAAGGAAAACAGAGTTGTGAAAAATACATGTATTTTTAGCAGAAGAGTGGTATTTTGAGCTATTCTAACAGTTTATGGATCTAAAACTTAATGGAAACTTCCTGTTCATTTACATGATTTACAAAAATGCAGTATCCCAAACACGTTTTATGCATCTTACTAGACAATAATTTACACACCTTAAAGGGAGGGCAAGAAACTACACTCAGAACCAAGCTCAGAACGATGAGAATGTGGCAACTGAAAACAATTTTAGTTACCATGATCTCTGGCCTGTTTCTTTGGATTATTTTAGTAGAATTCACTTTCTAAAAGCCTGTGAATATTTGATGTCCACAGAATATATACAGCCCAACATTCACCATCTGCTGAGGTCACGGGTCAATTTAAGGTATTACTACAGATGGCTACCTAGGGATATTTGCCCCACTCCAAAGTTTATGAATAAAGAACTGATATTAATTAACTCCAACTGGGGCATACAACAAGAGTTGGAACAGATTTCTTAAAATTAGTAGACCCTCCCAATCTGTCATTAGACCCAAGGGTAAAAATGAGTCATATTCAAGGGGTTCTTTTTCCTCTACCCCAATATACAGGTGTCCTGTAGAGAACTTCTGTTTTCATATAAACAGTAAAGCACTTCAATATTTCATGCCAACTGCAGCAGACTTGGGGTTTTCAAAATAACTGTAATTCCAAATCTTAACCAAAAGCAAGTCAGTTATTAGACTTCCTGCCTAGCAACTGTGAAAAGGAATGCTACAAGTCAAGGCCATTTTGAACTCCTGGACAATAAATAATCTGTCCTTCAAACCACTTCTTGTCTCAATCTCATTGAGCGGAAAAGATTGTTTATGAAAAAGCTTTCCTGCCAAATATACTGAACTCATCCCAGACCTTCTGCGTGACCCCATCCTCCAGGGCCCACGGTTTTTCCTCATCTTGTGTGTTCACTGTTCTCCTTCAGCCAGAACAATCTTTGGAGCCTCACCAGTGTTTCCAATGCTATTATTCCTTGACCAAGTCCCGAGCCATCCCCACATTCCAGCTCTAACACCACCACTGGTTTACGGTGAGGAAGCGGACTGTAAACTACATCGGAAACTCCTTGGGGGCACGAGAATCTGTGTCAACCGCTTAACAAATATCATCATCATCGCACTGCCCTCTCCCAAGTGCTTTGTACAGTGCTTTGCAAATGCCATTGATTGATGTGGACCTAGAACTTTTCAGGGCTGGTTCAGAATCTGAGCCAGTTAAGCTCTCTTTCTCCCTTCAAAGCCCTACTGAGAGCTCACCTCCTCCAAGAAGCCTTCCCAGACTGAGCCCTTTTTTTCCTCTCCTCCTCCCCATCCCCCCAGCCCTACCTCCTTCCCCTCCCCATAGCACCTTTATATATGTTTGTACAGATTTATTACTCTATTTTACTTGTACATATTTACTATTCTATTTATTTTGTTAATGATGTGCATCTAGCTTTATTTCTATTTGTTCTGACGACCTGACACCTGTCCACATCTTTTGTTTTGTTGTCTGTCTCCCCCTTCTAGACTGTGAGCCCGTTGTTGGGTAAGGACCGTCTCTATAAGTTGCCAACTTGTACTTCCCAAGTGCTTAGTACAGTGCTCTGCACACAGTAAATGCTCAATAAATACGATTGAATGAATGAATGAATGTCTTCCAGTGTCGAGCTCCCCACTTTTAGAGAAAAAGTTAATTAATTCTTAGCACCCAGGTTACAAAGCAGTACGCTCATTGTGGGCAGGGAACATGTCTATCGACTCATATTGTACTCTGAGTTCTTAGCATTGTGCTCTGAAAACATTAAGTACTGGATAAATACAACTGATTGATGACCGTCTCTGCACTCAACCAGATTCTCACTTGAACAAACGGTTCCTAAGTCAGACTTTCCTGCCACCCTAGTCTAGATTCAAGAGAAGTTAGTGCTTCCTGCCTCATCTTTGGCATTTTTCCAGTTGCAGCTAGATCAGTGTATCTTTTTATTCTTAGGCAGCAAAGGAAAAAACAGACAGGGATAGAGCACAGCAGTGCTCCACCAGCAAACTCCATTTCTTCAGCCAATATACACAGTGAACTAATTCCTTATTTTAAATAAATGATATTTGCACTAAATATTGTAATTGGAATTTCTATGTCAGCTTTAACTTGCTAGAAAAAAGACCACTATTCCCTTAACACGACTTTTTCAATTTCTACGAACTGTGGAACATATAGTTCAGAGAATCTCTTGGAAAACTAAACAAATGTAATCACTGATAAGAAAAAATTATGTCCACTTTAAAATGTCTTGCAAGATCACTGATGAATAAAGGTTTTTAAGAGAAAAATAAAAATATTGAACGTTCTACATTCTGTTAAGCTAAAGGGCAGGACATGGTAATAGCATTTTCACAGAATGCCCCACATTCTTTAGAGGCAAAGTTCTCTATTACAATAGGTAACAACTCATGAGTTTTTGCAAAAGAGCAAGGTTTGGAAAGATTCTGGGCTCAAGATAGTTTAAAAAAAAAATACAGGCACTCAAAAGCTAAAGCAATTCTTTAAGGCCAAAACCACCATCCCTACACTTGCAACAGTACAACGTCCGCCTCCCCCCTAAAAAAACCCACAAAAACATAACTAAATCCAG
Source organism: Tachyglossus aculeatus (assembly GCF_015852505.1). Taxonomy (NCBI): domain Eukaryota; kingdom Metazoa; phylum Chordata; class Mammalia; order Monotremata; family Tachyglossidae; genus Tachyglossus; species Tachyglossus aculeatus. The sequence goes on along the minus strand of NC_052073.1, from coordinate 10,232,319 downwards.
AAGAAACCTCAATAAAAGATTCTTATAAAACACTTGTAGTAAGAAAATGTATACCATTTAATGAGAACAAAGGATTGCATATTTCACCCTGAATTCCTCTACTTTGTCTGGCAGATACTCTATCCTATTACAGCAATTCCATTTTAACCTCTTTAGATACAACTGTTGAACTTCAATGTAAGATATTACAGCAGCCAGCTCTTTCACTTTAGATATGAAATATTGACTTGAATAGTGATTCTAGCGCATCTCAGTATAGCATGGATAATGACATCTCTAGTCTATTAGCACAGAATAGTTTTCTACTTAATAGAACGTCAAAGATACTCTGAAAAGCACTGTATTGTAACAAATACTCAAAATCTAGTTTAAAATTTTAATACTGGAAAATGAGTACATTATCTAGTCATGTTATGTTTTTACTCAATTTAAAAATGCATTCATATTGTTGGGAACCTATTAATGCACTTTATTTTCTAACAGAAAGAATTCTTTGTTGAGCAGTTTTTTGCTGAACACTATTTTCCCCCAACCTATTAAGACAGTGCTGAATTGGGGTAAAGCAGCAACTGAACAAAGAGTTGTTACCTGTCAATCAGAAGAAAAAGATTTGAACTTCAAAAGTGGCTTGACTCAAACTACTACACTTAAAGATTTTAAACTTCCCCAGAGTACGGAGAGAAAACTTGCAATTGCTTATTTTTTCATTCATAAAGTCTACCATTGAAAAGAGATTTGCCATCATCAGTTTCAAACTAAGACAAAGGTTTGACTCTAGTCACCACCCCCACTCTGGGACCTCTCAGAAATATATTAATTCTCAGGACAAGTGAAGAATTCATTCCCCTCACCTACAGCTATAACAGGCAAGAAGTCAAATTTTACATATCGATTGACTTTATAGATTACAGAAAGAAGTCTGGCAAAGTAGGAACTAATGACTTGTCAATAACACATTAAGATCAAGTTAAAAAAAATCCTGTCAAAATGCTTCCGAATAGATGAGAATGACAGTTTCCCCAAAAGGTCAAAAAAAATCCTGTCAAAATGCTTCCGAATAGATGAGAATGACAGTTTCCCCAAAAGGTCTATTAAGCATGTAGGTGAGTGGACATTATCTTAAGCCGTTTGCCTTTATCGGTGGATTTCAGACTGGCTTTAATAATACCCAACAGGGCTCACAATTTCACTTTTTAGTAAATTTAGCCCAACAGAATAATTAGGTCTCTGTTTATGTAACAAAAGGTCTTTACCCTACACATTGCTTAAGTTGTATGGTTTATGTTAATCTTCACCACTCCCACAGTGACATTTAATCGTATGGTCATATTTTTGTTGGAATTCACAATGAAACTAGATGTCTCATGGTTTTCATCTATGGCTTAGGGCTACACGAGGGGAAAAAAATTCAACTCTAAAAACTACTTACAAATCCATCACAGGCCACCCAGAGCTGCGGCACTGTACCATTTATAAGGCTATTATATTAGTAACAAAGAGTCAAGAGCGAGGTTTATGACTGGGGATGGAAAGCTCACCCTAAAGGAGTGTGGAGTTGATATATAACCTCAATAGTCCTCTTGCCTCTACAAATCCAACCTCCCCCTCTAAACTGTAAGCTCGCCGTGGACAGGGAATGTATCTGTTATACTGTCCTCTCCCAAGCGCTTGGTACAGTGCTCTGCACACAGTAAGCGCTCAATAAACACGATGAATGAATGGTTTGGAAGGGGCGGATTCCCTCTAGACTATTAAGGTCGTTGTGGGCAGGGAATGTGTCTATTGTTATATTGTCTTCTCCCAAGCACTTAGTACAGTGCTCTGCTCACAGTAAGCGCTCAATAAACATGATGAATGAATGGTTTGGGAGGGGCAGATTCCCTCTAGACCCTAAGGTGGTTGTGGGCAGGGAATGTGTCTATTGTTATATTGTCTTCTCCCAAGCACTTAGTACAGTGCTCTGCTCACAGTAAGCACTCAATAAACATGATGAATGAATGGTTTGGGAGGGGCAGATTCCCTCTAGACCCTAAGGTGGTTGTGGGTAGGGAATGTGTTTATTGTCCTATTGCCCAGTCCCAAGCGCTTAGTATAGTGCTCTGCACATGGTAAGCGCTCAAAAAACATGATGAATGGTTTGGAAGGGGCAGATTCCCTCTGGACTGTAAGGTCACTGTGGGCGGCGAACATGTCCACCAACTCTGTTGTATGGTACCTTCCCAAGCGCTTAGTACAGTGTTCTGCCCACAGCAGGCACTCACTAGGATTGACTGTGGCAGGGAGAAGGGGTGGCCACTGTGGGCTACTTGGGCTAGGCCCGTCAGGAGGAAGGGGGAGTGAGGGGGGCTCAGTGCCAACCTCGGTCCCCCGGTCCAGACACCCTCCCCTCCTCCAGAAGACAAAGAAGGGCGGTCTGAGGATGTGGCTCCGTGTCCGGCTGAGAAGAGGAAGCAGGAGGTGAATCTCCCCAACACAGGGAGGAAGGGAAAGGCCCGGTTTCTTTGAGACCCCAGCAATTGAATTAAATTGTCCTCTCCCAAGCGCTTAGTACAGTGCTCTGCACATAGAAAGCACTCAATAAACACGATGAATGAATGGTTTGGAAGGGCCAGATTCCCTCTGGACCGTTAAGATCGTTGTGGGCAGGGAATGTGCCTATTTATTGTTATAGTGTCCTCCCCCAAGCACTTACTACAGTGCTCTGCACACAGTAAACTCTCAATAAACATGAGGAATGAAAGACCTGGAAGGGGCAGGGTCCCTCTAGACTGTAAGGTCGTTATGGGCAGGGATTGTGTCTATTGTTATATTGTCCTCTCCCAAGCTCTTAGTACAGTGCTCTGCACACAGTAAGCAGTCAATAAACATGATGAATGAATGATTTGGAAGGGGAGGATTCCCTCTGGACTGTAAGGTCATTGTGGGCAGGGAATGTGTTTACTGTTATAGTGTCCTCTCCCAAGCGCTTAGTATGGTGCTCTGCACTCTGCTCCTCCTTCGGGGGAGGAAAATAAAAAGACAGAAGGACCGGCATTTCCAACCCGTGGGGGCGAGCAAAGAGCCCGGGCTTTGGAGTCAGAGGTCATGGGCTCAAATCCCGGCTCCGCCAATTGTCAGCTGTGTGACTTTGGGCAAGTCACTTCACTTCTCTGGGCCTCAGTTCCCTCATCTGTAAGCTGGGGATTGACTGTGAGCCCCCCGAGAGACAACCTGATCACCTTGTAACCTCCCCAGTGCTTAGAACAGTGCCTTGCACCTAGTAAGCGCTTAATAAATGCCATTATTATTATCATCCCCACCTGCCCGCCTCTACTGTACTCTCTTCAGCGCTTGGGACAGCACTCCGCACAGGAGGCGTGCCATCGATCCTATTGATTGATGGACTGATGGATGGACAAGGCCTTCTAGACTGGAAGCCCGGTGGTGGGTGGGAATGGTCTCGGTTGCCCGGTGGTACTTTCCCTGCGCTTAGGACAGTGCTGTGCACACAGTCGGCGCTTAAGAAAGATGACTGAATGACTGCGGGGGGTTGGCAGCATGAATGTGGGTGGGCAGGGGAGATGGAGGAGCCCATTCGCCCTCATTCATTCAATCATATTTATTGAGCGCTTACTGTGTGCGGAGCACTGGACTAAGCGTTTGGGAAGGACAAATGGGCAACATATAGAGACGGTCCCTCCCCAACAATGGGCTCACACTCTAGAAGGGGGGGGGGAGACAGACAACAAAACCTGTAGACGGCATCAATACCATCAATAAAAATAGAATTATAGATGTTCATTCATCCAATCACATTTATCGAGCGCTGTGTGCAGAGCACTGGACTAAGTGCTTGGGAAGGGCAACAAATATAGACGGTCCCTGCCCAACAACGGGCTCACGGTCTAGAAGGGGGGAGATAGACAACAAAACCAATAGATGGGCGTCAATACCATCAATATAAATAGAATTATAGATGCTCATTCATCCAATCGCATTTATTGAGCGCTTACTGTGTGCAGAGCACTGGACTAAGCACTTGGGAAGGGCAACAAATAGAGCCGGTCCCTGCCCAACAATGGGCTCACGGTCTAGAAGGTGGGAGACGGACAACAAAACCAGCAGACGGGCATCAATACCATCAATAAAAATAGAATTATAGATGTTCATTCATCCAATTGTATTTATTGGATCTATTGGATTATTGAACATCTATAATTCTATTTATATTGATGGTATGTCAATATAAACAGCTTACTGTGTGCAGAACACTAGACTAAGCGCTTGGGAAGGGCAGCAAATAGAGCTGGTCCCTGCCCAACAACAGGCTCAGGGTCTAGAAGGGGGGAGACAGACAACAAAACCAGTAGACAGACGTAAATACCATTAATATAAATAAAATTACAGATGTTCATTAATCCAATCGTATTTATTGAACGCTTACTATGTGCGGAGCACTGGACTAAGCGCAACAAATAGAGACGGTCCCTGCCCAAAAACAGGCTCACGGTCTAGAAGGGGGGAGACAGACAACAAAACCAGTAGCCGGGCATCAATACCATTAATAAAAATAGAATTATAGCTGTTCATTCATCCAATTGCATTTATTGAGCGCTACTGTGTGCAGAACACTGGACTAAGCGCTTGGGAAGGACAAATGGGCAACAAATAGAGCCGGTCCCTGCCCAACAACGGGCTCACGGTCTAGAAGGGGGGAGACAGACAACAAAACCAGTACACGGGCGTCAATACCATTAATATAAATAGAGTTATAGATGGCCATTCATCCAATCGCATTTACTGAGCGCTTACTGTGTGCAGAGCACTGGACTAAGCGCAACAAATAGAGCCGGTCCCTGCCCAACAACGGGCTCACGGTCTACAAGGGGGGAGACAGACAACAAAACCAGTAGCCGGGCATCAATACCATCAATAAAAATAATCCAATAGATCCAATAAATACAATTGGATGAATGAACATCTATAACTCTATTTATATTGATGGTATGTCAATATAAATAGCTTACTGTGTGCAGAGCACTGGACTAAGCGCTTGGGAAGGGCAACAAATAGAGCCGGTCCCTGCCCAACAACGGGCTCACGGTCTACAAGGAGGGAGACAGACAACAAAACCAGTAAACGGGCGTCAATACCATCAATATCATCATCATCATCATCAATCGTATTTATTGAGCGCTTACTATGTGCAGAGCACTGTACTAAGCACTTGGGAAATACAAATTGGCAACATATAGAGACAGTCCCTACCCAACAGTGGGCTCACATAAATTATAGATGTTCATTCATCCAATCGTATTAATTGAGCGGTTACTGTGTGCAGAGCACTGGACTAAGCGCTTGGGAAGTGCAACAAATAGAGCCGGTCCCTGCCCAACAACGGGCTCAGGGTCTACAAGGGGGTAGACTGACAACAAAACCAGTAGACGGGCGTCAATACCATCAATATAAATAGAACTATAGATGTTCATTCAACCAATTGCATTTATTGAGCGCTACTGTGTGTAGAGCACGGGACTAAGCGCAACAAATAGGGCCGGTCCCTGCCCAACAACGGGCTCACGGTCTTGAAGGGGGGAGACAGACAACAAAACCAGTAGACGGGCGTCAATACCATCAATATAAACAGAATTATGGATGCTCATTCATCCAATCGTATTTACTGAGCGCTACTGTGTGCAGAGCACTGGATTAAGCGCTTGGGAAGGACAAATGGGCAACAAATAGAGCCGGTCCCGGCCCATCAACGGGCTCACGGTGTAGAAGGGGGGAGACAGACAACAAAACCAGTAGCCGGGCGTCAATACCATCAGTATAAATAGCATTATAGATGTTCACTCATCCAATTGCATTTATTGGATCTACTGTATTATTAAACATCTATAATACTATTTATATTGATAGTATGTCAATATAAATAGCTTACTCTGTGCAGAGCACTGAACTAAGTGCTTGGGAAGGGCAACAGATCCCTGCCCAACAACGGGCTCACGGTCAAGAAGGGGGGAGACAGCCAACAAAACCAGTAGCCGGGCGTCAATACCATCAATAAAAATAGAATTATAGATGCTCATTCATCCAATTGTATTTATTGAGCGCTACTGTGTGCAGAGCACTGGACTAAGCGCAACAAACAGAGCCGGTCCCTGCCCAACAACGGGCTCACGGTCTACAAGGGGGGAGAGAGACAACAAAACCAGCAGACGGGCGTCAATATAATATAAATATATATAAATATAAATGAATTATAGATGGTCATTCATCCAATTGTACTTATTGAGCGCTCCTGTGTGCAGAACACTGGACTAAGCCCTTGGAAAGGGCAACAGATAGAGCCGGTCCCTGCCCAACAACGGGCTCACGGTCAAGAAGCGGGGAGACAGACAACAAAACCAGTAGACGGGCGTCAATACCATCAATATAAATAGAATTATAGATGTTCATTCATCCAATTGTATTTATTAAATCTACTGGATTATTGAACATCTATAATTCTATTTATATTGATGGTATGTCAATATAAATAGCTTACTGTGTGCAGAGCACTGGACTAAGCGCTTAGGAAAGGCAACAAATAGAGCCGGTCCCTGACCAACAACGGGCTCAGGGTCTAGAAGGGGGGGGGGGGGGGGGACAGACAACCAAACATGGAGACGGGGGGACAAAGAGGGGCGACTCGGGCTGCTGCCAGGGAGGATGGGCAAGGAGGGTGTGCGCGCCTTGGGGCCCAACCGCACCTGGTAAATGGCCGCCCAGCTGCCGGCCTTGTCGATTTGGTTGAACTCCTTCTCCATCTCCATGGCGGCTACTGCTTCTTCTTCTTCTTGATCCTCTTCTCCTTCTCCTCCCCCTCCTTTCGTCGTTCGTGAGGAACCCGGTTCCCCGCGCGGCGGACCCGCGGCCGGCCGGCAGCACCCACCCTCCCTCTCGCCCGCCGCCCGCCACTGAGGCCGCCTCAGCCGCCGCCTCCTCATGTCAACCCTGCCACCGGAAGTACGCGCCAGGCCCCGCCCCCCGCGCCGCTCCCAGCCAATCACCGCGCCCCAAACCCCGGCCTGGGGGCAGCGCCCGGGAGCCTTCTCTCCCTCCCCCCGCCGTCGTCCGTCAGGCGGTCGTTACGTCCCGCGAGACGCAGGCTGTCGTGCCCCGTTACCTAGGCAACCCCAAGGCCGGAAGAGGATTTGGCCTCGCGGGACGGTCGCTCCTGGCAACCGCCCTAGCAACCGGGCGGCCTGAGCGGGAGTGGGGCCTGGCCGCTCCCGCTGACTCACTGAGGCGTCACCTTCATTCATTCATTCATTCATTCATTCATTCATTCATTCAATCGTATTTATTGAGCACTTACTGTGTGCAGAGCACTGTACTGAGCGCTTGGGAAGTACAAGCTGGCAACATCATCATCAATCGTATTTATTGAGCGCTTACTGTGTGCAGAGCACTGTACTAAGCGCTTGGGAAGTACAAGCTGGCAACATCATCATCAATCGCATTTATTGAGCGCTTACTGTGTGCAGAGCACTGTACTAAGCGCTTGGGAAGTACAAGCTGGCAACATCATCATCACTCGTATTTATTGAGCGCTTACTGTGTGCAGAGCACTGTACTAAGCGCTTGGGAAGTACAAGCTGGCAACATCATCATCAATCGCCTTTATTGAGCACTTACTGTGTGCAGAGCACTGTACTAAGCGCTTGGGAAGTACAAGCTGGCAACATCATCATCAATCGTATTTATTGAGCGCTTACTGTGTGCAGAGCACCGTACTAAGCGCTTGGGAAGTACAAGCTGGCAACATCATCATCAGTCGTATTTATTGAGCGCTTACCGTGTGCAGAGCACGGTACTGAGCGCTTGGGAAGTACAAGCTGGCAACATCATCATCAATCGCATTTATTGAGCGCTTACTGTGTGCAGAGCACTGTACTAAGCGCTTGGGAAGTACAAGCTGGCAACATCATCATCAATCGTATTTATTGAGCGCTTACTGTGTGCAGAGCACTGTACTAAGCGCTTGGGAAGTACAAGCTGGCAACATCATCATCAATCATATTTATTGAGCGCTTACTGTGTGCAGAGCACTGTACTAAGCGCTTGGGAAGTACAAGCTGGCAACATCATCATCAATCGTATTTATTGAGCGCTTACTGTGTGCAGAGCACTGTACTAAGCGCTTGGGAAGTACAAGCTGGCAACATCATCATCAATCGCATTTATTGAGCACTTACTGTGTGCAGAGCACTGTACTAAGCGCTTGGGAAGTACAAGCTGGCAACATCATCATCAATCGTATTTATTGAGCGCTTACTGTGTGCAGAGCACTGGACTAAGCGCTTGGGAAGTACAAGCTGGCAACATCATCATCAATCGTATTTATTGAGCGCTTACTGTGTGCAGAGCACTGTACTAAGCGCTTGGGAAGTACAAGCTGGCAACATCATCATCAGTCATATTTATTGAGCGCTTACTGTGTGCAGAGCACTGTACTAAGCGCTTGGGAAGTACAAGCTGGCAACATCATCATCAATCGTATTTATTGAGCGCTTACTGTGTGCACAGCACTGTACTAAGCGCTTGGGAAGTACAAGCTGGCAACATCATCATCAATCGTATTTATTGAGCACCTACTGTGTGCAGAGCACTGTACTAAGCGCTTGGGAAGTACAAGCTGGCAACATCATCATCAATCGTATTTATTGAGCGCTTACTGTGTGCAGAGCACTGGACTAAGCGCTTGGGAAGTCCAAGTTGGCAGTATCTAGAGACGGTCCCTACCCAACAGAGGGCTCACAGTCTAGAAGGGGGAGACAGACAACAAAGCAAAACAGATTAACAAAATAAAATAAATAGAATATATATAATAATTTTAATAAATATGTAATAAAGAGCTTACTATGTGCCAAACCCTGTTCTAAGTACTGGGGTAGCTACAAGGTAATCCGGTTGTCCCATGTGGGGCTCGCCCTCTTCATCCCCGTTTTACAGATGAGGGAACTGAGGCACAGAGAAGTGAAGTGGCTTGCCCAAGGTCGCACAGCAGACAAGGGGTGGAGTCGGAGTTAGAACCCACGACCTCTGACTCTCAGGCCTGTGCTCTGGGAGTCAGAGCTCCCACGCTGATTCTGTTTGAGGGAATTGAAGGTACCTGGGGATGAAGCAACATGGTGAAATGGATAGGGCACAGGTTTGGAAGACAGAAGGTCCTGGGTTCAAATCCCGGCTCCGCCACGTGTCTGCTGTGTGACCTTGGGCAAGTCACTTCACTTCCCTGGGCCTCAGTTAACATCTGTAAAAGGGGGAATGAGACTGTGAGCCCCATGAGGGACATGGACTGTGTCCAACTCAATTTGCTTGTATCCCCCCTAGCCCTTAGTACAGTGCCTGGCACATAGTAAGCGCTTAACAGAGAAGCAGTGTGGCTCAATGGAAAGAACCCGGGCTTGGGAGTCAGAGGTCATGGGTTCTAATCCCGGCCCTGCCACTTGTCTGCTGTGTGACTTTGGGCAAGTCACTTCACTTCTTTGTGCCTCAGTTCCCTCATCTGCAAAATGAGGCTCAAGACTGTGAGCCCCACGTGGGACAACCTGGTTTACCTTGTATCCCTCCCCCCCCAGCGCTTAGAGCAGTGCTTGGCACATGGTAAGCGCTTAACAAATACCATCATTATTAACAAATACCATTATTATTATTATTATTATAACTATTATGAGGGGAACAACAAGACAGAAGAACACTAAAGATAAACAATGCAACCCAAGAGTGAAGGTACTGGGTGCAGCTACTTTGCTAGATATATCAGTCGATTTTAAAAACATAAAACGACTTTTAAAAACAGACCTTGGATCTCTTTGAGCTTGAGTAGACGGGAGGTTTGATTTCCATTAGGAGCAAAAAATATATTCTGAAAGTGAACTCTCAACCCCAAGAGCCCAGCATGTAAAGGAGGAAGAAACTTTGTGCATAGCCATTCAAAAAGGAATCTGCCAAATAAGCCAGTTGCCTTTGGAGGTCCGTCCATGCATGTAAATGATGGGCCGTGCAAATGTCTCGTGGCAATCTGAGGAGATCTTTGTGTGGGTGGTTTGGCGGCAGCTCCGGAAACAAATGTCTATCCTTTCCCAGCAACATGGAGGAAGAATTGTAGCACACAGGCTTCCTGAGCTTGCATTGATCCAGCTGATGGATCAGTTAAACCTCTCAAATCAATGAGCCGCGAACGAAAAAAATCCAAGAGGAGTTGAACTACTAGGACGGCGGTTGTCTATCAAACTTTGGAGGATGGTGCCTAGACTGCCTTCAGGGATACATTCAGCATCCACTGATGTCAGCGAGGTAATTGCCGCAGATCAACAGCAGCTCCGACTGCTTTTTTGTGTTGTGACTCCCACCGTTGCTGTTGACGTGTTGCGATGTACACTTTAAGGGCTGGGGGGTGAAATGCCTCTCCTGTGGATAGCGAGTGTAAGTGTGATCTAATCTTGGGTGCCCGTGCCACTTGAGGCAAGACTTTTTTCAGCCGCCTTCGGTGATTTGGCTCTGCCTTCTCTGCTCCAATTTTCACCTCTCCTAGGGGTCCCCTCTTACTTTTGTGTTGGAGCAAATTGTCACAGACACTCAGGGTTCCCTTTCGAATTGAATTTCACGGTTGCTTGTAATCGTCGCCTTGTTACGTAATCTAACCTCTATGTTACTGTTGTTATTATTAATTAATGGTATTTGTTAAGCACTTACTATGTTCCAAGCACTGTGCTAAATGCTGGAGTAGACACAAGTTAATCAGTTAATTAGTGGTATTTGTTGAATGTTTCCTGTATGCAGAGCACTGTACTGAAAGCTTGGCAGAGAAGATCACAGGTTCTAATCCCGGCTCCCCCACATGTCCTGCTGTGTGACCTCGGGCAAGTCACTTCACTTCTCTGGGCCTCAGTTCCCTCATCTGTAAAATGGGGAATGAAACTGTGAGCCCCATATGGGACAGGGACTGCATCGAACCTTATTTACTTGAGAAGCAGCGTGGTTTAGTGAAAAGAGCACGGGCTTGGGAGTCAGATGTTGTGGGTTCTAATCCCTGCTCTGCCACTTGTCAGTTGTGTGACTTTGGGCAAGTCACTTAACTTCTCTGGGCCTCAATCACCTCATCTGTATAATGGGGATTAAGACTGTGAGCCCCAACCCATACATGGTGATCAGGTTGTCCCACGTGGGGCTCACAGTCTTAATCCCCATTTTACAGATGAGGGAACTGAGGCTCAGAGAAGTTAAGTGACTTGCCCAAGGTGACACAGCAGACATGTGGTAGAGCCAGGATTCGAACCCATGACCTCTGACTCCAAAGCCCGGGCTCTTTCCACTGTGCTACGCTGCTTCTCTATACCGGATTACCTTGTATCTACTCCAGTGCTTAGAACAGTGCTTGGTACATAGTAAGCACTTAACAAATACCATCATTATTATTTATTATTATTATTATTATATGGTAGACACATTTTCTTCAGGTCAGACAGTCCCTGTCCCTCCTGGGGCTCATAGTCTAAGTAGGAGGGAGACAGGTATTGAACCCCCATTTTAAAGCAGAGGAAATCGAGGCACAGAGAAGTTAACTGACTTGTCCTCAATGACATGGCAGGCAAATGGCAGCGCTGGGTTTAGAACCCAGGTCCTCTGACTCTCCGGCTCCTACTACTAGGCAACACTGTGTTAGATTATAATCTCTTTAAAGTTAAGAATCAGTATTTCATCCTTTATAACTCCTCATCAGTCTAAGTGGCATTTTCTACACTAGACTTTTATTATATATTATTGACTGACCTTAGCCTCTGTCTAATGTCGTGGATCTTAATCAAAATGAGTGTGGCTCAATAAACCGAGTCGATAAGAACAAACTCCATGATAAACCAAGTTAATTTCTGTTTCAAAGAAGTGACTTCTAAGAATTAAGGAAATACACGTCTTGAATTTTTTAATGGGTCTTATCTCTCAATTCTACCGACCCGTTTTAATTAATGTGCTAATACACCCATCATTTTACCTTCATCTTAGGTTCCAAAGGACATCCACCCACAATAGGAAGACATTTTCAAGAGGGCATTCTGTAACAGTATCTAGTGGTTTGATGATAAGAACACGTGTGAAAAGCCTGGCGTGAAAATAGCTCTAGAGATTACAGTACAGTGTCAAAAAAAAAAGACAGTCCTGAATAACATTATCTGTCATCTCTGAATTTTTTGCTTTTCTTTGAAGAATAAAAAATTAAATGAAAAACAACCGTGTTTTTCTTTTGTGAGTGCTCAGCTGAGGAGGGGAAAACTTGATGTGTAATAGCAGGGTGGATGTATAGTAGAAAAAAAAACCTCATTGAGTGACAAAATTGATTAAAGAAATTCCCATTCCTAGCTTCTAACACCCGTGTAAGAACTGGATAATATACTTGACCTTGTTCCTGATTTGAGGGTGTGGGGAGAGGATCCTGGGTTGATGGGGAAAGAAATTGGTTGGAAATAAAATAAAGGGTGAACCAAAGGAATTAGGGCCTTGCTTTGATCATTTTTCCAAATTCCATGCTCTGAAAAGTAGGTATTATTAAATGGTAATTGTTAAGCACTTACTATGTGCCAGGCACTGTACTAAGTGCTGGGGTGGATACAAGCAAATAGGGCGGACACAGTCCCTTTCCCAAATGGGGCTCACAGTCTTAATCCCCATTTTACAGTTGAGCTAAACTGAGACACAGAGAAGTGAAGTGGCTTGCCCAAAGTCACACAGCAGACAAGTGGCGGAGCAAGGATTCAAACCCAGGACCTTCTTACTCCCAGGCCTGTATTTACTTTATTCAAAGGGCAGGGAAGAAACCAGACCTCTCTCTCGTTGATATGGTTGTTTCCCATCAAATAATTAGAATTCTCAGCATGGCCTAGTGGATAATTATTTGATGGGAAACAACCATATCAACGAGAGAGAGGTCTGGTTTCTTCCCTGTCCTTTGAATAAGGTAAATACATTTTTGAAGTGCAGAGGAGGGAGACAGGGTGAATGTTCTAAAAGGCAAGGCCTTTATTAGGTGGGTTTAGAATGGAAGGGTGAGAGAGAGGGAGACAGAGCACCAGAGAAACAAAAATCCAAGGCCAGAGATAGAGGCAGATAGAGACAACAAGGGCTAGAGCAAAAGAGAGCCAAACAGAAAGAGAGTGAAAGATATAGAATCAAAAAGAGAGGGAAGGCTAACTGAAATACCCTCACACGGTAACATTACGCTACTCACTGGGCTGGTGTTGGCGATGGAACCAACGCCTTGCCTCCCCAGTTGTCGGAAATTAAAAGAAATAAGGATAGCAGCCGGTGACTTGGGTCTATGCTGCAAGGCATCCACTGCGTCTCCCCTACCACCAGGTATCATACTGTCCACTAGCTTCCGATGGCATTCCTGCCCCCGCTGTAAACTGCTCTGTGGAGGCCAAGTTGGAAATGACCCCAAACCTTGTAGGTCGGGCCCCAGGGAACATGGTGGCAACAAGGGAGCTGACAGGAAAAGCTGCTCCACAGCTGCAGCTTCCTCACTTCCTGCTGTGGGGCTGCCACACCTGTTGCTTAGTCTTGCCAGCTCTGCAGCGGAGCAGGGCTTGCCGCCGCTGCTACTGCTGCTGTACTTGGATTAAACCAGTCAGTCGGTCAATCAATTGTATTTATTGAGCATTTACTGTGTGCAGAACACCATACTAAGCACCTGGGACAGTACAATATAACCACAAACAGACACATTCCCTGACCATAGTGTACTTACAGTCTAGAGGATCCTGAGCTGGCCTCCCTTTTTTTTTTTTTATGGCACTTCTCTTTGCCTCATTTACCTCATCTGTAAAATGGGGATTAAGACTGTAAACCCCACTGTGAGACATGGATTATGTCCAATCTGATTAGCTTGTATCTACCTCATTGTCTGGCACACCATAAACCCTTAAATACCACTAAAAAAAATCTTAGAAGTCTAATGGGGGAGGTTGGCAGTAAAACAAATTACAGGTGAGACAAGCAGGTGTGATTGATTGAGCAAACCACTGACTATATCAGGTGCTGTAGCTTTGAATTTGTCGCCCACAATTCTTGAGGTTGTTTTTGTTTCTAGTGCTTGGCCTCATAATCTACCACATGTTCTGCTCCAATTTACTTCCCCGGTTTCTGCTGGCCACGTGGGAGGCTGACTTTTTTTCCTTCAGAGTTAAAGAATTGCTCCCTGCTTTGCCTCAAGGTTGGTGGTTGTATTTCTTTATGTTTTTAAAGTCTTTCTTCCTTCCACTGCAGAGAGACTGTTGTTAACTATTCTCTTCATATACCCGACTCATCAAGTTGCGATGAACACTGTTCAAGGGCTCAAAATTTGACTGTTCCTAGGTTGCTTTAAGGAGGATCCTGTTGTGCTTCTTAATGTTAACTATTCTTTGAGGGTGATGGTATGGGAACTGCTTTAGAAGTAGAATGTGACTTCTGTGGTTAGTGATAAAGAAAGTTGAATATAGCATCTGGCTCTGTACACCTTCAGTGTTTGCTTCTACCAAAGGTCACCTTGGCCTTTTTGAATCAGTTTTGTGCCTCACTTACCTCATATGTAAAATAGGAATTAAGACTGTGAGCCCCATGTGGGACTCACAACATGGAAATGGACATAGTGGAAATAGCCTGGGACTGAGCATCAGGAAATCTGGATTTTCGTCCTGGTTCTGCCACTTACCTACTGTGGGGTCTTGGGCAGGTCACTTAATCTCTTTGTGCCTTTGTTTTCTCATCTGTAAAGTGGGGATAAAAATGATGGTCCCCCTCCCTTTTAAACTGTGAGGAACAAGGGACTGTCCGCTCTGATTATCTTATATCCATCCCAGGATTTAGGATAGTGCTTGGCACATAGTAAGCCCTCAACACATTCCAAAATTAGCATGATTATTATCATTAGGGAACAGAACTCAGTGACCAGATTCAGCTGATGTGTTGCTGATGCTGACCCTTAGCTGAGTGAGCCTAGGGGTTTGCCTGGTATGAACTAGGACATAACTTCAACCTTCAGACTAACTATACATCACTCAATCTCTCCTGATTCCAAAAAAGTCAGTTAATGATTTGCTCATTCTCTTGGGATTTTTTTATTTTTGGATGATTTTATTTTAGTACTAATCTGCCAAGCACTATTCTAAGCATCAGGGTAGATATAAGTTAATCAGAACGGATCAACTCCCTGCCCCATATGGGAATCACAGTCTACTTAGGAGGGAGAGCAGGTATTGAATCCCCATTTTGCAGTTGTGGAAACCAAGGCCTAGAGAAATTAAGCAACATGTCCAAAGTTACACACAGATAAGTGGCAGAGTAGGGATTAGAGCCTAGATCCTTTGGCTCCCAGGCCTGTGCTGTTTCCACTAGGCCCCACTATTTCCTTTGTGTCTGTGTTTCCAGAACACAGTCAACAGTATGAAGGTTTGCTCCTCTGAGTGATTGAATGAAGGACTGTGGATGATTCACTCAATCTGTTGAGTCGAAAGAGTCGCCGAGGGCTTATTCTGACACCAGCTTCCGTGTTCAGCTAATGACTGTAAAGGATGGATTGAACGGAAGGCTTGAGGATGGCATTTTCCCTTCTAGAATAATGGGTGAGCATTGGTTCTGAGTCTTCAAGACTGAGAACCTGAGGAAATAATTTCATTTATAGTAGTGGTGGTTTGTGTAAGACCAGCACAACTCAGTTTTCCCTCCCACAAATACCACAATTAAATCAAGTGTGTTGAATCTGATCAACCAAAGGCAGGTGGGTAAGTCTACAAGCTGGAATAAATTTTATCCTGGTGTGCGGAAACATCTTTTTCAATTTTTTTTCCTGAGTAGAAAGCAGTTTCATTTTCTGTTTCTCTGCAGCCTTGCTTTATTCCATGGATACAGAGGAAAGGATGATAATGGTATGAAGTGTTGTCTATGTGCCAAGCACTGAATGAAGCGCTAGGGTAGGTGCAAGATAATCATGTATGCATCAAGCAAAAACTCCTCACTCTCAGCTTCAAGGCTGTCCATCACCTCACCCCCCCACCCTACCTCACCTCCCTTCTCTCTTTCTACAGCCCAGCCCACACCCTCCGCTCCTCTGCTGCTAACCTCCTCACTGTACCTTGTTCTCACCTGTCCCACCATCGATCCCCAGCCCACATCCTCCCTCTGGCCTGGGATGCTCTCCCTCCGCACATCCGCCAAGCTAGCTCTCTTCCTCCCTTCAAAGCCCTACTGAGAGCTCACCTCCTCCAGGAGGCCTTCCCAGACTGAGCCCCCTTTTTCCTCTCCCCATCCCCCCACCCTACCTCCTTCCCCTCCCCACAGCACCTGTATATATGTTTGTACAGATTTATTACTCTATTTTACTTGTACATATTTACTATTCTATTTATTTTGTTAATGATGTGCATCATCATCAATTGTATTTATTGAGCGCTTACTGTGTGCAGAGCACTGTACTAAGCGCTTGGGAAGTACAAATTGGCAACATATAGAGACAGTCCCTACCCAACAGTGGGCTCACATCTAGCTTTATTTCTATTTATTCTGATGTCTTGACACCTGTTCACATGTCTTGTTGTCTGTCTCCCCCCTTCTAGACTGTGAGCCCGTTGTTGGGTAGGGACAGTCTCCATATGTTGCCAACTTGTACTTCCCAAGTGCTTAGTGCTCTGCACACAGTAAGCGCTCAATAAATACGATTGAATGAATGAATAATCAGGTCAAACCCAGGCCCTTGACCTACATAGGGTTCACAGTCTAAAAGGGAAAGAAAACCGGTACTAAATCACCATTTTACAGATGAGGAAACCAAAACCCAGAGCTGTCTAAGGTCACACACAGGAGGCAAGTGGCATCTCTGACTAGGCTCACCCCCAAATCTGACATTAACAAGCAAGTACCATCATTGAGTAGCTTTTATGATCTGGAAAAACTTTAAAGGCTCGCCAAACTTTCCCAGAGGCTGTCAGTCCCGTCTATACAGTACAGGCTGCCAGGTGGTTTTGTAATTCTATCATCACCAGACTAAGGTTTGGTGTCCCCTGCATTTCTGCCAAATCTGACATTCAGTGAAGTTCAGTGTGACTCTCCGTTATCTGAAGATGCATTTGGATTCTGCAAGCAATACTTACATAAGCCTGTGCTTGTGTAATACCATAGTTCTAAAACATCACTGTTAGGAATAACTTTGCGTTGCGGTTAGTCGAATGAGCTGTGAGTTTTTGTTCCTTCTATAGGTTACCCATTTTCATGTATGAACTGGGTAAAACTTATTTCTCTTCCAGAAAGCAGACCCTTAAAAGAGGAAGTTGGGAAGAGTACCTACACATGGGATCCATCAGAGTGATAGGGGGAAGGAAAAATGTTTGACATAATCGTATGACTAGAATGTCTGAATACGAAAAGGTCACTTCACCTTCAAGTTACTTTCTCAATATTTTTCTGAGTGATCTAGGTTTAGCAATGGAATTTCTGCCAAGGTACACAGCGAATGCACAGTTTAAAATCACTCTTGAAAGCACTCTTGTGTAAATTTCACATGGGCAGGAATCTTGTCTGCCCACTACACTCTTCCCCAGGTCTTATTGACACCACAAGATCTCAGTATAAGAATAAAATCCTAATTAGAATTGTAATTGAACACCATATTGCAGTTGCTGCTATTACAACAGCTCTGGCTGCCATAATGGTTCCTTTTTTTTTTTTCTATTTTAATGGTCTTTAAGCGCTTACTATGTTCCAGGCACTGTGCTAAATGCTGGGGTAATTCAAGCTAATCAGGTTGGACTCAGTCTACATCCCATATGAGGCTCACCATCTTAATCCCCATTTCATAGAAGAGGTAACTGAGGCCTGGAGAAGTGACATGATTTGCCCATGGTCACACAGACAAGCGGTGGACTTCCTTCTGACTCCAGGCCTGTGGTCTATCCACTAGACCACAGTGCTTTTCAACAAGAGTAAAGCTGAATTACGTGAATTGAGAGAAAGTCATGTGGAGAAGTTAGCGAGCGGTTGCTTTGTCCCACCTCTGGGTAAACTTTCAATTCAGAAATCCTAGAGATTTGGGGACTGCAGCCCAGGTCTTGAAACCCCAGCACAAATTAATCACAGCCTCCCATGGGTTCAAAAGACAAACTTCATTCCCTACAAGTGGTAGTTTATAATATTGGTAATGTAAAATTCTAATTTGAGGGCAGCATTGTGAGCACAGGACTTGAATTGAGAGATCTAGATTCAATCCAGGCTCCACCACTTGCCTGCAGCAAGATCTTGGCCAAATCACTTAACTTTTTTGCTTCCTCATCTGCGAAATGGGGATTCTATACCCCCTCAGACTGAACCCCAGGTGGAACGGGGACTGTGTTTGACCTGATTAATGTATATCTACCCCAGAGCTTAGAACATTGCTTGGTACGTATTAAGAGGTTAGTAATTACTATCATAATTATTTTGAGGACACGCTTTACTATGAACTAATTAGCTGCAGGTCTTATTTAATGAAGTAGTTTTTGAATTAGAGAAAGTCAAAAGGCCTCATGAAATTGGAAAATATAGTGATTTACCTTCTCTCATTTGCAAAGCAACTCATTTGGCTAGAATCCTGTATATCTGAACTCCCGAATTTCCACCTAGCTTTAAAATAGTCACGTAATTAATTTCCAAATGAACAAAATAAGCCATAAGGGTCTTCAACTAGTGTTTTGAAAGCATTTCCGTATTTACATTGGGATAACAAGCATTAGTTTGGGCAGATTGATCTCTATATGCTATAGGAAAAGTTGCTATTTACAAATTCCTTAACACCTTATGTGCAAATTGTACATAATTGTGCTATTTGCATTAACATCTTTATTTTATTTAGCAGAAAGATACTGCATATTAAACACAGCTGATGCTTCATTGGCAGCTTTCGTAATGTCCTCCGGGTATTAGCTTCAGGCATTCCTTGTTCTAAATTTTTCTGGATGGTGACTTGGACCTTCAGTGGAAACTGTTGGATGCCCAAGTGCTGACTTAAAAACTCATTACGTGACACTGGGCAAGTCACTAAACTTTGTCTACGCCACAGTTTCTCTCCCCTTCCCTCCCTCCCTCACCTCAATGGGAACTATTAGAACTTGTCTTTTCGGCTCTTTCACCTCTCCAACTTATTTTCTCCTCACTTCCACTCCAGCACTTCTCAATAACTCAAGCACTCTCATTCAATCATATTTATTTAGCCCTTACTGTGTGCAGAACACTGTACTAAGCATTTGGAAAGTACAATTCAGGGCTACCCTCCCCACCCAGTAGTTATGTACAAATCTTTAAATTTCATTGCTTCTCCTGCTAGCCTATGAACTCCTTGAGGTCAGGGATCCTGTCTAGTAACTTTATTTTACTCTCCCAAGCACTTAGTACAATGCTCTGCCCACAGAGCATTAAATAACTCATTTAAATTCTTACAGAGCTCTTTGCAAGTGGAAGTGTTGCAAACACATTAAATAAAGACAATGATAATTATAAGCAATAATCAGTGGTATTTAGTGAGGGCTTATTGTGTGCAGACACTGTAGTAAGTGTTGAGGGGGTACAATACAAAATAATGGTTTGGTCCTGGTTTGGTATGCAGGAAGTAAACAATAGCAAAAGCAGTGAAGTGATTTGTTCCTTCTGATAAGTTTAAGATGTAACAAATCATGGAATTTTTTTTAAAAAATCAGTTCTCTTTTCAGTAATCTCCTGTTATCAGTAGCAACCCAGCAACAGGCTCAAAACTCAAATTGCAGTTCTAGTTGCTAAGACAGAGAGCAGCTTAGTTACTGAATTTGATGGTGATCTTTCTTGATCTTTAAATATCCTTATGCCATTTATATCACTGCTGACGCAGCATTGTTGTCTTGGGTGGAGTTTGGGATCAGAAGAAGAGATTGGGTGCCACATGTTCTTCGAGGCGTGTCCTCTGGGTGAGGTGTTGAAACAGATTCTCCTCTCCCGTACAGTCATTCTTGGCAGGAGTCATTTTGTAGGCACTCCCCAAATAGGTGCTATTTTTGAGGTTCATTCTTAAAGTTGGCTAACAGCCCGCTTCTAGCATTCATTCCTGCTTCCCTTGAGGAAGGTAACTCTCACTGGGCTACCAGGGAGCTTATTTTGAACCAATTGTGAAGTTGATTATTATAAACCTCTTTCATTTGACTTGTTTTTGCACTGTCTCTCCGCCTACATATTGGTAGAAAAAAATACCTATGTGAGCGTGGCTGTGGTCATTTTAAACATGGATTCTCTTCTTGGAAGTCGGTTGTTTGGTATGAAGTGGATGGAGAAAATTGGAGTTTTCCTTTATTATTGATGCCTGTCTTAAATGTTGATACAAGACCATCAATACTCCAGCCATTATGGTCCACCCTTTTTTTGAACGGTATTTTAAAGAAGGGAGTGTAGATTCAGGGCCAGTGCAGGTTTGAACATATTTATTACTCTATTTATCTTGTACATATCTATTCTATTTTATTTTGTTAGTATGTTTGGTTTTGTTCTCTGTCTCCCCCTTCTAGACTGTGAGCCCACTGTTGGGTAGGGACTGTCTCTCTATGTTGCCAACTTGTACTTCCCAAGCGCTTAGTACAGTGCTCTGCACACAGTAAGTGCTCAATAAATACAACTGATTGGTTTTTGGTTAAGAATCTAGGAGAAGCCCCTTAAATTTGATTTTTAGTTATGCTTATCTACCGATCATCCCATAAAGGAAGGGCTGCATTTAGCATTTTTAATGCTCCCTAAACTCCTCCCTTTAATAACTCTTACCCAGAAAAGAGAGATGTTTTAAATTGCATCAGGATGAGCTTAGGAAGACCTTCCTGATGGTGGGACCCTGGGATGAACTAGTCACGTAGGTGAAGTCTCATTGAGAAGGGTAGACAAGTGCCTTTTGTCCCAAGGGTAGAATGTGTAGAGGCATGGGAACGATTGAGGTAAGAGATTCCAGTGCACACCAGCAAGCTCCCCTGTGAGCCTTGGCAGGCTTTGCTGGGTTTGCCTGGGCATGTTTCTGAGTCTACTCACGCCCCACAGGAGGGCAAGCATGCCCTTGGCACAGCTGTACCCGCAGGAGAACGCATGATGAGTGACTACCCTTGAGCCCCTCTTCTCTTCTCCGGCTTTCAGTGGCTCAAGGCCGGGAGAAGGCAGAATTGGGAACAGTGAGGGAGGAAGAAGGGAAAATTTAGAAACCAAACGGATAAACAGCAGCAGAAAGTGCCAACTGAGTCTCTTCCAGCCCTGGGTTTCTATGCCTATCGTAGAACCCAGCTCACGGAGAGGCCCAAGCGCTACTGTCTGTTTCCTTTCCCTGTTCCAACCTTTGGGAAAGGGAAATTGGGTTCCAGACAGCTAAGAACTTCTTCCATTTCCTTAGATCCTGGGGATTGGAGGCTCCACCAGAGAGGCGGCCACTCTGTCTGTGTGCTACTGCCCTCCTCTGGAAAATCACCACCTTCATCTGTCTCTCTTTGGGTAAGTCCTTGGGCAAACCAAAAAGATCAGGTCTTCAGCAAACCTCTCCACAATCCCTAGATGTCATGATCTGAAATCTGTAATATATTTTTATTAATACCTGTCTTCCCCTTCCCCTCCCCCTAGACTGCAAATTCACTGTGGGCAGCGAATATGTCTGTTTATTGTATTGTACTCTCCCAAGTGCTTAGTACAGTGCTCTGCACTCAAAAAATAAATAAATCTTAGTGGAAAGAGCCCGGGCTTGGGAGTCAGAGGTCCTCGGTTCTAATC
The DNA here is from genome assembly GCF_015852505.1 of Tachyglossus aculeatus. Taxonomy (NCBI): domain Eukaryota; kingdom Metazoa; phylum Chordata; class Mammalia; order Monotremata; family Tachyglossidae; genus Tachyglossus; species Tachyglossus aculeatus. Next base: position 10,210,530 of record NC_052073.1, on the reverse strand, counting down.
CCCACTTTGCCACTTTTCAGTTGTATGACTCTGGGCAAGTCACTTCACTTCTCTGTGCCTCAGTTACCTCATCTGTAGAATGGGGATTAAGACTGCGACCCACATGGGACAACCTGATTACCTTGTATCTACCTCAGCACTTAGTGCAGTGCTTGGCACATAGAGCTTAACAAATACGATCATTGTTATCATTATTATTAATAGATATGATTGAATGAATGGCCTAATAATAGTGGTACTTGTTAAGCACTAGGAGGCCTTCCCAGACTGAGCCCCCTCCTTCCTCTCCCCCTCCTTCCCCTCCCCACAGCACCTGTACATATGTATATATGTTTGTACATACTTATTACTTTTTTTATTTTATTTCGTTAATATGTTCTCTGTCTCCCCCTTCTAGACTGTGAGCCCAAAGTTGGGTAGGGACGGTCTCTATATGTTGCCAACTTGTACTTCCCAATCGCTTAGTACAGTGCTCTGCACACAGTAAGCACTCAATAAATACGATTGATTGAATGAATGAAAAGCACTTACTTTTCACCAGGTACTGTACTAAGCACTGGGGTGAGTACAAGCAAATCAGATCGGATGCAGTTCCCATCTCACATGGGGCTTACAGACTTAATCCCCATTTTACAGATGAGGTAACTGAGGCACAGAGAAATAAAGTGACTCACCCAAGTTCACAGAGCAGACAAGTGGCAGAGCCAGGATTAGAACCCATGATCTTCTGACTCCCAGGCGTGTGCTCTATCCACTAAGCCAGTATTGTTGCTCAGGGGTGGGAATGAAGAGAAATCAATCAATCAATCGTGTTTATTGAGCACTTATTATGTGCAGAGCACTGTACTAAGCACTTGGGAAGTACAAGTTGGCAACATATAGAGACGGTCCCTACCCAACAGTGAGCTCACAGTCTAGAAGATGTGGGAGTCAGACTCAGATTCTAGCCCCTGCTCCATCAGTTAAGTGGCTGTGTGACCTTGGGTAAGTCACTTAACCTCTCTGTGCCTTAGTTTCCTCATTTGTAAATGGGGATAAAACACCTGTTCTCCTTCCTGCTGCTAACCTGCTCACTGTGCCTTGTTAATAATAATCATAATAATAATGATGGCATTTCCCCCTCATCTTACCTCCCCTTCCCCACAGCACCTGTATGTATGTATATATGTTTGTACATATTTATTACTTTATTTATTTTACTTGTACATATCTATTCTATTTTATTTTGTTAGTATGTTTGGTTTTGTTCCCTTTCTCCCCCTTTTAGACTGTGAGCCCACTGTTGGGTAGCGACTGTCTCCATATGTTGCCAACTTGTACTTCCCAAGCACTTAGTACAGTGCTCTACACACAGTAAGCGCTCAATAAAGATGATTGAATGAATGCATGAATTCCCTCTTGGCCTGTGGAGCCCCAAATGCATCAGGGATTATTATCCTAGGAAGTAAACATGACTCTTGTAGCACTTTCAAACCAAGTCATTCTCTCCCAGCTCATTAAGACTTGAGAATAGTGTGTTCAGATCAATGGGAGTTGGGATGCCAGTAAGAAAGCATTCCTATCTTTGGAAGTTGGGACTGGAAAGAGCTATCTTTTTTTTTTTTTTGTGGGTTTCAAGGGCTTTGAACTGAAATTGGGTCCTTCAACTTCTATTCCTCTGTTTCCTCTTATCAGACCCATTCCAAAGCTGCCTGACTGCACCAATCAGGGGCAGCTACAGGTCCTTCTGAAGTCCTTCCCTTCCTTCAATTAAGCGCTTAGTACACTATTCTGCAAACAGTAAGCACATCCAATAAATGCCACCGATTGATCTAATTAAGGGTGCTTGAATATGAGAACTATTCATAAACATAACTATCTTTCTACTATATATGCACACACAATGGAAACCTTATACTTAAAGGATCATGAGGCCAGTTGCTGAGCTCTGAAAAGGTACACTGAAGCATGACAAAAATGGCTTTTCTATTGCATTGGTTATCCCAAGTTTGAAGGCCAGAGGATCCCATCTCTGAGAGAGGGCCATTTAGTTTCCACACTGCAGGTGAAGCAGCAGCAGAAAAGAGGCAGTAAAAATACCCCCAGTATTCAACTTAAGCTCTTAAAGCCAGAGGAACCCATCTCTGAGAAATAATAATAATAATTATGGTATTTGTTAAGCACTTAATATGTGCCTTAGCACATACAGGGTAATCAGGTTGGCCCATGTGGGGCTCACACTTTTTTAACCCCCATTTTACAGGTGAGGTAAATGAGGCACAGAGAAGTTAAGTGACTGGCTCAAGGCCTCACAGCAGACAAGTGGCGGAGGGGGGATTAGAACCCACCACCTCTGACTACGAAGCCATGCTGCTTCTCTGAAAGAGAAAGAGCCTTTAGTTTTCCCCAGAAGGGGTTTCCACCACTGTTGGGTAGGGACCGTCTCCATATGTTGCCAACTTGTACTTCCCAAGCGCTTAGTACAGTGCTCTGCACACAGTAAGCGCTCAATAAATACGATTGATTGATTCCACACTTCGTGGAGAAGCAGCAGCAGCCGTGAAAATGGGCGCAATATTCAATTTAACCACAGGGGGGCACTGTCTTCAAGTTATTTGGAGAAATAATAATTAATAATAATATTTGGGGAAATGATTAATAATAATATTTGGGGAAATAATTATAATAGTATTAAGCAATTTCTATGTGCGAAGCACTGTTCTATGCGCTGGGGGGATACAATAATAATAATAATGATGGCATTTGTTAAGCGCTTAATATGTGCAAAGCACTGTAACATGGGGATTAAGACTGTGAGCCTCAAGTGGAACAACCTCATTACAGTGTATCTACCCCAGCGCTTAGAATGGTGCTTGGCACATAAGTACTTAAATACTATTATTATTATTATTATTATCATCCCAGGAACTGGAATGGTTCCCTCCTGCCATCCCAACTGAAAGCAGGACTCTAACTGGTCCAGTCTTTGGCCTTTCAGGTGATGGAACACAGCCAGGGGGGAAAAGGAAGAAACATGTCCAGCCCATTTACCGGGTCCCACATGAAGAGACTCAGGATTCGGTTTCTTTATCAACCCGACAGGACCAATAAGAAGCATAAGCGCTGGGGAAGTTACAAGGTGATCAGGTTGTCCCACGGGGGGCTCAGAGTCTTAATCCCCATTTTACAGATGAGGGAACTGAGGCCCAGAGAAGTTAAGTGACTTGCCCAAAGTCACACAACTGACAATTCAGGATTTGAACCCATGACCTCTGACTCCAAAGCCCGTGCTCTTTCCACTGAGCCACGCTGCTTCTCTAAGGTGATCAGGTTGTCCCACAGTCTTAATCCCCGTTTTACAGATGAGTTAACTGAGGCACAGAGAAGTTAAGTGGCTTGCCCAAGGTACACAGCTGACAAGTTGCTGAGCTGGGATTCGAACCCATCACCTCTGACTCCCAAGCCTGCGCTCTTTCCATTGAGCCACGCTGCTTCTTCATGCAAAGTGTCCTTGCTTCTTATTGGTTCTGTCGTGTTGATAAAGAAACCGAGTCCTGAGTCTCTTCATGTGGGACCCAGTAAATGGGCTGGACATCTTTTTTCTTTCCCCCCCCGGGCTGTGTTCCATCACCTGAAAGGCCAAAGACTGGACCAGTTAGGGTCCTGCTTTCTGTTGGGATGGCAGGAGAGAACCATTCCAGTTCCTGGAATGATGATAACAATAATAATAATAATAATAATAGTATTTAAGTGCTTATGTGTCAAGCACCATTCTAAGTGCTGGGGTAGATACACCATAATCAGTTTGTCCCACTTGAGGCTCACAGTCTTAATCCCCATTTTACAGATGAGGTAACTGAGGCACAGAGAAGTTAAATGGCTTCCCCAAGGTCACTCAGCAGACAATTGGCTGAGCGGGGATTAGAACCCACATCCCCTGAGGCCCGGGCTCTTTCCACTAAGCCACACTGCTTCTCTATGGCGGGTGGGAGTGGTAAGGCAGAAGGTAGCAAGGAGCTGAGAGAGGAGGAGGAAGGATTTTGGAGCGATTGAGCCGCAAGTAATAATAATAGTGATGGCATTTATTAAGCGCTTACTATGGGCAAAGTACTGTTCTAAGCGCTGGGGAGGTTACAAGGTGATGAGGTTGTCCCACGGGGGGCTCACAGTCTTAATCCCCATTTTACAGATGAGATGACTGAGGCCCAGAGAAGTGAAGTGACTTGCCCAAAGTCACACAGCTCACAATTGGCGGAGCCAGGATTTGAACCCCTCTTTCCACTGAGCCACGCTGCTTCCCCTAAGCAGTAGTAACACAGCAGATGATCTGAACTCTTTTTCCTTGATAGCACCTTCCATCATTTCTCAGAAACAGTGTGGCTTAGTGGATAGAACATGGGACTGGGATTCAGAGGACCTGGGTTCTAATCCCAGCTCTGCCACATCTGCTTTGTGACCTTGGACAAGTCACTTCACTTCTCTGGGCCTCAGTTACCTAATCTGCAAAATGGGACAGGGGCTGTGTCCAACCTGATTAATGTGTATCTAACCCAGTGCTTAAAAGAGTGCTTGATGCATAGTAAGTGCTTAACAAGTAGTTTCACATTTGAGTAAACCCAAGGGGTTTACTTAAATCTTTTATCAAAGGTGCGTTTTTTGACAAGTATCCCATGTGTTTTCAGTCTATCAGTTGGAGACTTTTTTTAAAAAATAACCCTTAGGCTTTGACTGTGAACTGTGTAGTAGCTAGATCATGGCTTAGTGGAAAGAGCCCGGGCTTTGGAGTCAGAGGTCATGGGTCCAAATCCCGGCTCTGCCAACTGTCAGCTGTGTGACTTTGGACAAGTCATTTAACTTCTCTGTGCCTCAGTTACCTCATCTGTAAAATGGGGATTAAGACTGTGAGCCCCCTGTGGGACAAGCTGATCATCCTGTAACCTCCCCAGCACTTAGAACTGTGCTTTGCACATAGTAAGTGCTTAATAAATGCCGTTGTTATTATTATTATTAAAACATTTAAGCTAATAAATAAGCATGTCAGTAGCCGTGTGTCCTTAATTTCCCATCTAAAACATAGAAGCAGCATGGCTCAGTGGAAAGAGCCCGGGCTTTGGAGTCAGAGGTAATGGGTTCAAATCCCGGCTCCACCTCTTGTCAGCTGTGTGACTTTGGACAAGCCACTTCACTTCTCTGGGCCTCAGTTACCTCATCTGTAAAATGGGAATTAAGACTGGGAGCCCCCCCGTGGGACAACCTGATCACCTTGTATCCCACCAGCGCTTAGAAAAGTGCTTTGCACATAGCAAGTGCTTAATAAATGCCATCATTATTATTATGGGTTCAGATCCCGTCTCCACCACTTGTCAGCTGTGTGACTTTAGGCAAGTCACTTTGCTTCTCTGGGCCTTAGTTACCTCATCTATAAAAAGGGAATTAAGACTATGAGCCCCACGTGGGACAACCTGATCACTTTATATCCCCCCCCCCCAGCGCTTAGAACAGTGCTTTGCACATAGTAAGTGCTTAATAAATGCCATTATTATTATTATTATTATTATTATGGGTTCAGATCCCAGCTTCACCACTTGTCAGCTGTGTGACTTTGGTCAAGTCCCTTCACTTCTCTGGGCCTCAGTTACCTCATCTATAAAAAGGGAATTAAGACTATGAGCCCCACGTGGGACAACCTGATCACCTTGTATCCCCCCCCCCCCCCAGTGCTTAGAACAGTGCTTTGCACATAGTAAGTGCTTAATAAATGCCATCATTATTATTATGGGTTCAGATCCCGGCTCCACCACTTGTCAGCTGTGTGACTTTGGGCAAGTCACATCACTCCTCTGGGCCTCAGTTACCTCATCTATAAAATGGGAATTCATTCATTCATTGTCATACTTATTGAGCGCTTACTGTGTGCAGAGCACTGTACAAGCGCTTGAATTAAGACTATGAGCTCCACGTGGGACAACCTGATCACCTTGTATCCTCCCAGCGCTTTGAACAGTGCTTTGCACACAGTAAGTGCTTAATAAATGCCATTATTATTATTATGGGGAGTTAGAGGGCTTTCCTTCAGGCTCTGTAGGGTTTGCTGAACTTGTTAGGCCTGAAGAGGCTGGAGCCAAATTCTTCTTTCCCATAGGCCTCAGGAGGAGGATTCGAGCAACCCTGTCAGCTCTGTTCCTTCTATGAGGGTGACTACTTTTTCCTTAAAAATAAGTAGCCTGACTAGCTTGCATCTACCAGACTGAGTCCCTTCCTTCCTCTCCCTTTCGTCCCCCTCTCCATCCCCCCCATCTTACCTCCTTCCCTTCCCCACAGCACCTGTATATATGTATATATGTTTGTACATATTTATTACTCTATTCATTTTACTTGTACATATCTATTCTATTTATTTTATTTTGTTAGTATGTTTGGTTTTGTTCTCTGTCTCCCCCTCTTAGACTGTGAGCCCACTGTTGGGTAGGGACTGTCTCTGTATGTTGCCACTTTGTACTTCCCAAGCGCTTAGTACAGTGCTCTGCACATAGTAAGCGCTCAATAAATACGATTGATGATGATGATGATGAAGTAGCCAAGCTTGGGACCAAGGGCCCTCAAGAGCCTGAGGGAAAACTACGTTGTCAGGTCGGGGACAGTAGAGGGCACTAAATGCCATAACACCACACTTCATCATCATCATCATCATTACTGTAATAATTATCATGATTGTGGCACTTGGTAAGCACTTACTATGTGCCAAGCGCTAGAGTAGATACAAGATGGGGAAGCAGCGTGGCTCAGTGGAAAGAGCCCGGGCTTTGGAGTCAGGGGTCAGGGGTTCAAATCCCGCTCCGCCAATTAGTAATGACATTTATTAAGCACTTACTATGTGCCAAGCACTGTTCTAGGCGCTGATGAGGTTACAAGGTGATCAGGTTGTCCCTCGGGTCTTAATCCCCATTTTACAGATGAGGTATCAGAGGCCCAGAGAGTAATAATAATAATGGTATTTGTTCAGCGCTTACTATGTGCAAAGCACTGTTCTAAGCGCTGGGGAGGTTACAAGGTGATCAGGTTGTCCCCTCGGGGGGCTCACAGTCTTAATCCCCATTTTACAGATGAGGTATCAGAGGCCCAGAGAGTAATAATAATAATGGTATTTGTTCAGCGCTTACTATGTGCAAAGCACTGTTCTAAGCGCTGGGGAGGTTACAAGGTGATCAGGTTGTCCCCTCGGGGGGCTCACAGTCTTAATCCCCATTTTACAGCTGTGGTATCAGAGGCCCAGAGAGTAATAATAATAATGGTATTTGTTCAGCGCTTACTATGTGCAAAGCACTGTTCTAAGCGCTGGGGAGGTTACAAGGTGATCAGGTTGTCCCCTCGGGGGGCTCACAGTCTTAATCCCCATTTTACAGATGAGGTATCAGAGGCCCAGAGAGTAATAATAATAATGGTATTTGTTCAGCGCTTACTATGTGCAAAGCACTGTTCTAAGCGCTGGGGAGGTTACAAGGTGATCAGGTTGTCCCCTCGGGGGGCTCACAGTCTTAATCCCCATTTTACAGCTGTGGTATCAGAGGCCCAGAGAGTAATAATAATAATGGTATTTGTTCAGCGCTTACTATGTGCCAAGCACTGTTCTAAGCGCTGGGGAGGTTACAAGGTGATCAGGTTGTCCCCTCGGGGGCCTCACAGTCTTAATCCCCATTTTACAGATGAGGTATCAGAGGCCCAGACAGTAATAATAATAATGGTATTTGTTCAGCGCTTACTATGTGCAAAGCACTGTTCTAAGCGCTGGGGAGGTTACAAGGTGATCAGGTTGTCCCTCGGGGGGCTCACAGTCTTAATCCCCATTTTACAGATGAGGTATCAGAGGCCCAGAGAGTAATAATAATAATGGTATTTGTTCAGCACTTACTATGTGCAAAGCACTGTTCTATGCGCTGGGGAGGTTACAAGGTGATCAGGTTGTCCCTCGGGGGGCTCACAGTCTTAATCCCCATTTTACAGATGTGGTATCAGAGGCCCAGAGAATAATAATAATAATGGTATTTGTTCAGTGCTTACTATGTAAAAAGCACTGTTCTAAGCGCTGGGGAGGTTACAAGGTGATCAGGTTGTCCCTCGGGGGGCTCACAGTCTTAATCCCCATTTTACAGATGAGGTATCAGAGGCCCAGAGAATAATAATAATGGTATTTGTTCAGCGCTTACTATGTGCAAAACACTGTTCAAAGCGCTGGGGAGGTTACAAAGTGATCAGGTTGTCCCACGGGGGGCTCACAGTCTTAATCCCCATTTTACAGATGAGGTATTAGTGGCCCAGAGAAGTTAAGTGACTTGCCCAAAGTCACACAGCTGGCAGTTGGCAGAGCTGGGACTTGAACCCATAACCTCTGACTCCAATGCCCGTGCTCTTACCACTGAGCCACGCTGCTTCTCCTATTGTCAGCTATGTGACTTTGGGCAAGTCACCTAACTTCTCTGGGCCTCAGTTACCTTATCTGTAAAATGGGGATTAAGACTGTGAGCCCCCCAGTGGGACAACCTGATCACCTTGTAACCTCCCCAGCACTTAGAACAGTGCTTTGCACATAGTAAGCACTTAATAAATGTCATTATTATTATTAAGATGGGTTGGACACAGTCCCTGTCCCAGTCAAAGAGGAAGGAGAACAGGTATCGATCCCCATTTTGCAAATGAGAAGCAGTGTGGCTCAGTGGAAAGAGAACGGGCTTTGGAGTCAGAGTTCATCATCATCATCATCAATCATATTTATTGAGCGCTTACTATGTGCAGAGCACTGTACTAAGCGCTTGGGAAGTACAAATTGGCAACATATAGAGACAGTCCCTACCCAATAGTGGGCTCACAGTCTAAAAGGGGGAGACAGAGAACAAAACCAAACATACTAACAAAACAAAATAAATAGGATAGATATGTACATGGGTTCAAATCCCAGCTCCGTCAATTAGCTGTGTGACCTTGGGCATGTCGCTTAACTTCTCTGTGCCTCTGTTACCTCAACTGTAAAATGGGGATTAAGACTGTGAGCCCCTTGTGGGGCAACCTGATCACCTTGTAACCTCCCCGGCGCTTAGAACAGTGCTCTGCACATAGTAAGTGCTTAATAAATGTCATAACAAAACAAGGAAACTGAGGCCCTAAGAATTCAAATGACTCGTTTGAGGTCTCACAGCAGGCAATTGGCAAAGCCTGGGTTAAGAGCTGGGTTCTCTGACTCAGGTCTGTGTTCTTCACCTGAGGCTCTGTGGCGTCTCTGCTGCTTAACCTCTTCCAGTCAGCAAAACAGTACGGCAAACACGCTACCAATTTATCAGAGTAGAGCATCCTGGACCTTCTGAGCTAAAATGGTCTCGAATGCAATCTGATGTTAGGGGTGAGTTACACCCGATGACTGTAATTAATCAAAGAAGGGGTGTAAGGAGTCAAGCCGAGGGGAGTGGAAGCCGTTTGAAGTAAATACTGACTGTCGAGGAATGAGCGTGTCTGAACGCAATTGAGTTAGTCAATCAGAGGTAATTATTCAGCTCTTACTGTGTGCAGAGCACTGTACTAAGAGCTTGGGAAAGTACACTACTAGCAGTATGGCCTAGCGGATAGAGCAGGGGTGAGGGAACCAGAAGGACCTGGGTTCTAATCTCAGCTCTGCCACCGGTGTGCAGTGTGATCTTGGGCAAGTCACCTAACTTCTCTGGGCCTTAGTTACCTCATCTGTAAAACGGGGATTAAGACCATGAGCCCCATGTGGAACAGGGACTGTGTCCGACCTGATTAGCTTGTATCTACCTCAGTGTCTTGTACAGTGCCTGGCAAAAAGTAAGCGCTTAACAAATACAAGGAGCTGACTCCAGAACTCAGTCCATGCAGCCTCCCTGTGATGAAGCCTTCAGATCTCCCTTCTTTTGAAGTGTTAGAGGGGCAATCTGTAGCCCCTCAGCTGTAAAATGGGGATTAAATGTCTGTTCTCCCTTTTACTTAAGCTGTAAACCCTGTGTGGGACGTGGATTTAGTACAGTGCTCTGCACACAATAAGCGCTCAATAAATATGATTGAATGAATGACTGTGTTCAACCCGATTAACATGCATCTACCACAACACTTGGAAAAGGGCTTGATAATAATAATAATGATGGCATTTGTTAAGCGCTTACTATGTGCAAAGCACTGTTCTAAGCACTGGGGGGAGACAAGGTGATCAGGTTGTTCCACGAGGGGCTCACAGTCTTAATCCCCATTTGACAGATGAGGTAACTGAGGCCCAGAGAAGTGAAGTGACTTGCCCAAAGTCACACAGCTGACAATTGGCGGAGTAGGGATTTGAACCCATGACCTCTGACTCCAAAGCCCAGGCTCTTTCCACTGAGCCATGCTGCGCTACATAGTGAGCATTTAACAAATAACCCCAAAATAATAATATTAAATGAGGATTGCTGACTGAGAGTTGGGTGGTGTCACTGCCAGTGGCTTGGGAGACAGTTAGGAGCCAGGAGGGGTGGAAACCAACCGCTTCCCTTTTCCAACTCTACCCCACAGCCCTCCGCTCTCGAGCGTCCCAAGCAGAAGCTGGACCGGCAGTTTTCAGGACTCCATCACCTCTCCTGAGACCAATTAAGCACGAAATATTTAATGTGTTTTGCTCTCAACAGCTTAATAAAACTCATTAATTCTGTCCGAGTAAATTGCCCATTTAATAAATGGTGCCCTCATTATTGATGAGCACCCCGATGTCCAATGAAGGTTTACCAGTAATTACAGCCATTATTGGAATGGTTCCTCTGACTGGTGTAAGGACTGCAACTGGTCCTGAGAAGAGATTTGCTTTGTCCGTACTGTACACTGACTTTTTTCATTTAAGTGCCTACTATGTGTCAGGCATTGTACTAAATGCTAGGGTAGATTCAAATTAATCAGGCTGGACACAGTCTATGTCCTATGTGGAGCTCACAGTCTTAATCCCCATTTTACAGATGAGAGAGCTGAGGCACAGAGATGTCAAATGACTTGCCAGAGGTCACACGGCCGACCCATGGGGGTGGGGGGGGGCAGGTTCTTCTGAACTTTCAGGTCCATGTTTTTTCTGCTTCTTATAAGAGATTCAACCTGCTTTTTAAATTGAAACACAGTGACTCTTTCACTGTTGCATCACTTTGGAGGAGCGACCTTTCTTTGTCTGTGGCCCAATTTGAGGGCTAACTGCAAGAGAAAGAGAGGGTCCGTCTTCTCATAAAAGTGATTCCTTTGTTTGGAGAGAAACAGCATGACATAGTGGATGGAGCACAGGCCTGGGAATCAGAAGGTCAAGGGTTCTAATCCTGGCTTCACCACTTGTCTGCTGTGTGACCTTGGGCAGGTTGCTTCACATCTCTGGGCCTCAGTTACCTCGTCCGTAAAATGGGGATTGAGACTGCGAGTCCCATGTGGGGCAGGGACTGTGTTCAACCCGATTTGCTTGGATCCACCCCCATGCTTAGTAAGTGCTTAACAAATATTATTATTATTAGGAGCTCATATCAGACCTGATTATATTCACCCCATTGTTTGCAATATTATATAAGTTGACCAAATACTCTTGTTGCTATTATCTAATGTTTTACCCATCCACCAGTAAATGTCCATGGGTGCTAATATTAATAATAGAGAAGCAGTGTGGCCTAATGGATAGAACGTGACACAATATGATGTATTAAACACTGGAAAGATGCAAGATCATCAGGTTGGACACAGTCCCTGTCCCACATGATGTTCACAATTTAAGAAGGAGAGAGAACAGGTATTGAATCCCCATTTTACAGATGGAGATGGAGGCATAGGGAACTGAAGGGAGTTGGCCAAGGTCAAACAGCAGACTGGTGGCATAACAGGTTAGAACCCAGGCCCATGGAGTCTCAGGTCTGTGCTGTTTCCACTGGGCCATCAATATAAAGGGACGATGATGCTAATTCTTTCAAGGATTCTTGTATATGACCCCAGGAGGCTAAAAGGAGATCCTAAAGAATAATGTAAGGTGATGGGCTCCTCACACCTCTCTTCTTATTATACAGACAAGGGTAACTGTGTTCCTACCAAAACCAGTTTGCTGGGTTGGTGAAAGGCAACTTCCCCCTTTTTCTTTCTGTCTTCCAATGGTCTTTCATGAGTAGAGTTCCTCTAAAGTAACTGTTTAACTCTAACCCTAAAGTAATCCTCTGTGCCTTATCAGCTCAAACACTTCAGAGTTCAGGCCAAGGAGCCAAAGTCAATTTTTGCAGAGTCTTTTTAAAGGCAAAACCACAAACATCAGGAAGGGCCGTCAGAGGGGGTGGAACGGAACCAAGGGCAGGGTAGGAGTGGGTGATGGGAATGAGGCGGCCGGGTTGGAGAGATGTTTTTGAACTCTGAGGGTGAACTTCAACCTTAAATCCTTTGTCAAGGGGTGAGTTCTCCCTTCCATTGTAGGAGCAGCATGACCTAGTGGAAAGAGCAGGAGCTGGGAATCAGGGGACTTGGGTTCTAATCCCATCTCTGCTGCATGTCAGCTGTGAGACCTTGGATAAGTCATTTAACTTCTCTGTACTTGTTCCCTCATCTGTAAAATGGAGATTATGCTTGTGAGCCCCATGTAGGATGTGGACTGTGTCCAACCTGATTAGCTTGTATTTCTACCAGCACTTAGTGCAGTGCCTGGCACACAGTAAGTACTAAATAAATCCTCCCATCCTTTCTGTCTCACAAGCCCATAACCTGGGCATTATCCTTGACTCCTCTTTCATTCAACCTACATATTCAGTCTGCCACTAAATCCTGTTGGTTTAACATTCACAGCACTGCTAAAAACCGTCCTTTCTGCTCCATCCAAACTATCACATCAATCCAAGCACTTATCCTATCCTGTCTTGAAAACTGTATCAGCCTCCTGGCTGACCTCCCTGCCTCCTGTCTCTCCTCACTCATCCATGCTTACCTGTGCTGCCCAGATCATTTTTCTACAAAAACGTTCAGGACGTGTTTCACCACTCCTCAAGAACCTCCAATGGTTGCCCGTCAAACTCCTTACCATTGGGTTTTAAGCCCTCAATCACCTTGCCCGCCTCCTACCTCACCTCACTACTCTCCTATTCCAACCCAGCCCGCACACTTCACTCCTCCAAATGCTAACCTTCTCACTATAGCTCCATCTCCTCTATCTCGCCGCTGACCTCTGGCCCACATCCTGCCTCTGGCCTGGAATGCCTCCCCAGCAACCCCCATATTTGACAGAAAATTACCCTTTCCCCCCTCCCCACCCCTCAAAGTCTTATTGAAGAAACATCTCTTCCAAGAGGCCTTCCCTGACTAAGCCCTCTTTTCCTTTTCCTCCATTTCCTTCTGCATCTCCCTGACTTGCTCCCTTTATTCACCCCCCGCTTCCCAGTCCCGCAGCACTTATGTACATATCTGTAACTTTATATCAGTGTAACTTTGTGGGCAGGGAATATGCCTGTTATACTGTTATATTGTAATAATAATTATGGTACTTAAGTGTTTACTATGTGCCGAATGCCGTTCTATGTGCTGAGATAGATACAAGTCATTCAGGTTGGACACAGTCCCTGTCCCACAGGGGACTCCTACTCTTAATCCCCAATTTACAGATGAGGTAATTGAGTCCCAGGGAAGTTAAGTGACTTGCCCAAGGTCACACAAGAAATGGGGCAGAGCTGGGATTAGAACCCAGGTCCTTCTGATTCCCAGGCCTGTGCTTTATCCACCATTGTATTCTCCCAAGCACTTAATACAGTGCCCTGTACACAGTGTGCGCTCAATAAATATAATTGACTGAAATGGATATATATATATATATATATATATATATATATATATATATTTAAAGGAGCAGATATCTGAAAGACTGTCAGCTCCCAGCAGTCTGAGACAGAGAAGTTCCACCCTTTCCTCCAGGTTTGGGACAGGACAAATCCATCAGTGGTATTTACTGAGCGCTTACCATGTGCAGAGAGCACTGTACTGAGTACTTGGGAAAGTACAGTACAACAGGATTAGACATTAAGTGCTTACTACGTGCTTGCTATGTACTATGTTTCCTTCTCATGACCAGCTTAGAGGCTAGACTAACATTCTCTTTGGGGGTGTCCAAACAAGTCTTGGAAAACCCCTGAACCTCACTGGAAGATGTTTGGTCTGAGTCTTGTTTACATAATGGGAACTTTAACCCCTAGAGCTGGCCTTTCTGCCTTCCTCTCGTCAGGTATGACTTGGAAGTAAGAAGCGAGGACCCTCCAGAGGTCTGAATTTAGCACAATGCCTGGCACATAGTAAGCACTTAACAAATACCATAATTATTATTAATCATTATTATTATTGAGCATTTTTTATGTGCAGGGCACAAGAGTTTATGCATGTTCCCGCCCAAAATAAGCCTCTCTTTGCTCTCTTCTGAGACTACTAAACTGCTTTTTTATGATCATTCGTCCTCTCCTCCACCTCTGAAGCAGGAATAATAGTACAAGGAGGTGCAGAGAGAGAAAGCAATCATGCCTAACAATACTATTGTAGTAAAAATGATAATTGTGGTTTTTGTAAAGCACTTACACCCTCGTGGCAAGTACTGTACAAAACACTGGGGTAAATACAAGATCATCAGGACCAACATGGAGATCACAGTTTAAGTGGAAGGCGGTACAGATATTGAATTCCCATTTAGCCTATGAGGAAACTGAGGCATCGAGAAGTCAAGGTCTTGCCCAATGTCACCCAGCAGAGTCAGGATTAGAATCCAGGTCCTCTGATTACCAGGCCCATGCTCTCTCCAGTAGGTCTAGCTCCTTCTTTGTGCATTCCCAGTTGCTTAGTACAGTGCTCTGTACAGAATATGTGCTCAATAGCTACGATTGATCAAAAGTAATCAACCAGAATCAAAAATGGGACTCAAGTCTGAACCCGCTGTCCTCTAGACTGTGAGCCCTCTATTGGGTAGGGACCATCTCTATATGCTGCAAACTTGTACTTTCCAAGCGCTTAGTACAGTGCTGTGCACACAGTAAGCGCTCAATAAATACGATTGAATGAATGAACAAGTCTAATCAACCAGTGGTGTGTATGGGTGCTAACTTCATGCAGAGTACTGTATTAAGTTCTTGGGAGAGAACAACCCACAGAAGACATAGTCCCTGCCCTCAAGGAGCTTACATCCTAATAGGAGTCAAGCAGGCACAAATCATTTATTCACAAATAGCGGGAGAAGGAGAAAGAGCAAAGATGCAAAGGAAATAGCAAACCTACAGAAAGATCAATAGACTCACACACACTTCCTAACTAATGCCCAGTCCCCCAGATTACAGTGCTGCTTTTATTTTTGTCACCAAAGTTCTTTTTTTTATCCATTCTGTGAGCATGAATTTTTTTTCCAGAGTTCCACAGACAAAATTCAAATGTAGTTATGCATAAAGCCTAAAAGTTTAACTATCTGGCTTCACTTTTATCAGCTCACCCGTGATTTCTCACTTGTCAGTATGATATACTGATCTGTCTCCTGAATTTTATTTTGGGGTGGGGGTGAGATTTAAGGATTTACTGCATGTAAAGCACTATTCTATATATATATGCATATATATATTCTGTATATATGTTTGTACGTATTTATTACTCTATTCATTTTATTTTGTTAATATGTTTTGTTTTGTTCTTTGTCTCCCCCTTCTAGACTGTGAGCCCACTGTTGGGTAGGGACCGTCTCTATATGTTGCCAACTTGTACTTCCCAATCGCTTAGTACAGTGCTCTGCACACAGTAAGTGCTCAATAAATGCGATTGAATGAATGAATGAATATTCTAAATACTGGTGTAGACAGAAGTTAATCAGGGAGGATAGATTCTCTGTCCCATCTGGGATTCACGCTGTAGGAGGAGAAAAGTTATTTATTTACCATTTTTCAGTTGAGGAAACTGAGGCCCAGAGGCATTAAGCGACTTGCCCAAGGTCACACAGCAGGCAAGTGGCAGATCTGGGATTTGAACTCAGGTCCTCTGACTCCCCAGTAGGCCATTCTAATGCTCTTTGGCAACATCAGCACAATTTTTAATATAAGTATCTTCTTAAGTTCTCTAAGATATGAATTCTATCTGGCATCGCTCATTTCTATTTAATGGCTGTAACTATAATTGTCCTCTGTTTTTTGAAGCTGACACTTCTCGTGGTGAGATCTTATCTGTGTATGTGAGAGTGGCTTGGCTGTTAAATTGCAAGGTCTTTGAGGGTGGCGATTGTATCTCACCTCTCTTACGTTCTCTCAAGTGCTCAGTACGATGCTCTGCATCCAGTAAAGACAAAGATACCGTCAATTGAATGAAAAAGACTGATGCATGTTAGACTCTTCTTAGATATGCTAGTACGACGTGTCCCATTCAGGACCTGTCTTTGTTTAACAATTTTCCTCTTAATGTCCTGATCTTTGCGAAACCTCTGTAGGATGTGAAAGCCTTTATCAGTGTCCTCCCCTCAGGTTGAGATCATCAAACATGGTTTGACCCTGGGCTTCATCTCTCATTTTATTTATTCTCGACTGGAGAAGCAGTATTGCCTAGTGGAGAGAGCATGTGTCTGGGAGTTGGAGAACCTAGGTTCTAATCTCAGCTCTGCCACTTTTGGGCTGGGTGATTTTTGGGCAAGTCACCTAGCTTTTCTGGCTCTGTTACCTCATCTGTAAAATGCGGATGAAATCTTGCTCCCTCCTGCACTGTGAGCCCCAGGTGGGACAGGGACTAAGTCCTACCTGATTACCTTGAGTAATAATAATATATTTAAGTGCTTACTATGTGCCAAGCACTGTTCTAAGCACTGGGGTAGATACAACGTAATCAGGTTGTTGCACGTGGGGCTCCCCATTTTACAGATGAGGTAACTGAGGTACAGAGAAGCTAAATGGCTTACCCAAGGTCACACAGCAGACAAGTGGTGGAGCCGGGATCAGAACCCATGTCCTCTGGTTCCCAATCCCGTGCTCTTTCCACTTGTACCTATCACAGTGCTTAGTACAGTGCTTGGCACACAGTGAGCTCTTCATAAGTCTCATAATTATTTATTTGGCCTTCCAAGTATCCCCTTGTATTATTACCTCATTGGAATGAAGTTGTCCTGTTGTCATCACCCTCCATCTTGCAGTCTGCCTGAAACCATGCTGGTTGTCTTGATTCTGCTTGCTCTCTCTGTGTCTGTGTGTATTTTGGGTCAGGCACTGGCTTGGTGTCAGAAGGCTTATGTTGAAAATCCTTGATTGTATAGTGGTTTTCAGGGTGCAAACTGGTTTGTAACTTGGTTATCTTCAGTATACCGTACTGTGCTGAATCTCCAAAGCAGTTCATTAATATTTGCATGGACACAAGTGTCTTAATTTTTTTACGGTATTTTGGTATGTTATGGTATTATGGAAGAAGCAGCATGGTTCAGTGGAAAGAGCCCGGGCTTTGGAGTCAGAGGTCATGGGTTTGAATCCTGACTCCACCACATGTCTGCTGTGTGACCTTGGGCAAGTCACTTAACTTCTCTGTGTCTCAGTTCCCTCATCTGTAAAATGGGGCTGAAGACTGAGAGCCCCACATGGGACAACCTGATCACCTTGAATCCCCCCAGCGCTTAGAACAGTGCTTTGCACATAGTAAGCACTTAACAAATTCCATCATCATTATTATTATTATGGGTTCAAACCCCGGCTCCACCAACTGTCAGCTTTGTGACTTTGGGCAAGTCACTTAACTTATCTGGGCCTCAGTTACCTCATCTGTAAAATGGGGATTAAGACTGTGAGCCCCCTGAGGGACAACCTGATAACCTTGTAATCTCCCTAGCGCTTAGAACAGTGCTTTGCACATAGTAAACGCTTAATAAATGCCATCTTTATTATTATTATTAATTGTTGAGTGCTTACTCTATGCCAGGCCCTGAACTAAGCACTTGGGTAGATACAAGTTAATCAGGTTGGCCACAGTCCTCGTCCAACATAGGGCTCACAGTATTAATACCCTTTTTAAGATGAGGTAGCTGAGGCACAGAGAGGTGAGGTGACTTGCCCAAGGTCACACAGCAGACAAGTGACGGAGCCGGGATTAGAACCCAGGTCCTTCTAACTCTGAGGCCCGTCCGTGCTCTATCCACTAGGCCATGTTGTTTCTCACAGTGATTGTACAGGATAAATAGCCTGAGACTCTTTCTCTGAGACTTTTGATAGTGCTTTTAACCTCTGAGCTGGAAGAGTTTCCTGAGGTATCGGAAGCATATTCTAATTCCGGCTTTTAGATTCCCTAGTAGCATCCTCAAGAGTGATATCATTAGACTGGAATAATAATAGTGGTATTTGTTAAGCATTTAACTATGTGCCAAGCACTGTTCTAAGTACTGGGGTAGATGTAAGGTAATCAAGTTGGACCCAGTCCCTGTCCCCCATGGGGCTCACAATCTTAATCCCTATTTTACAGATCAGGTGACTGAGGCACAGAGACGTGAAGTGACTTACCCAAGGTCACACAGCAGACAAGTGGCGGAGCTAGATTAGAGCCCAGGACCTTCTGATTCCCAGGCTTGTGCTCTAGCCACAGATTGGATTCACTACTCAGGGAATCTTCAACCGACTTCTAGACTGTGAGCCCACTGTTGGATGGGGACCGTCTCTATATGTTGCCAACTTGTACTTCCCAAGCGCTTAATACGGTGCTCTGCACACAGTAAGCGCTCAATAAATACAATTGAATGAATGAATGAACAGAACCTTGGGGCAGAAGTCTTGAGGAACCTGAAGCCAAAACAGGTTAATTGACTTCCCCGAAGTCCCAAAGCAGGCAAGTGGCAGAGCTGGGATTAGAACCAAAGTCTCTTGCCTCTCAGTTCTATATTCTGTACACTAGGAAAACTCAGAAAATTAACAATTCCAGGATCCTCCCCATCCCAGGGAGAAGACATAATAATTATAATGATGTTTAAGCGCTTACTGTGTGTTTCTCAACTTGGAAGTAGCCTGTCATTGTACAAAAATCTTGTCCTTGCTCATCATCCCCCCCCCACCCCCGGCACCTACCAGCAGCATAAATCGGCCTGCACAATGTGACTCGAGAAGGCCTTTAACCTTCTAGGAAATAATCATAAGAGGCCTAGATGAAGGGAGAGTTGAGATGCTCTTTGTTCCGCTGTGCCCTTATCAGACCCCATAGAGTTAAACAGGCACAGAGCGAAACACATTTTGCTAAGTGTCCCCTCTGGAAGCTCCCAGGGTTATTGGCAGGGTGTTTGGCATGGAGAAGGTCAGTGACAACTCTACGATCCATGTGGAGAGTTTGGTAACTGAGGCTGGAGCTCTTCCAACTCGTGAATGTGTGCGATGGCCAAGAATTCCTTTAAGGACCGGGCTGGGGGAGAAGCTATCCTGGGGACTGAGTGCTTCCTTAATTTCTGAAAGAGCCCAAGGATTCAAGTCCCAACTCAGCCGGCTGCCACAAGGTAAACTTGGGCCCTTTCCCACTGCTTAATTTAGAAATCTATTCCACTTCTTCCCTTTGTGCCATTACAGATGAATTTAACCTGGCAGGCTGAAATCTTCCAGCGGCTATTGTGATGTAAATAATACAGCTGCATTTCTCTTTCTGATTTCATCCCAAATGCTAAGAATGGCAACACAGATTGATCCTTGCTGATGGAAACAAAAAAGGGATGAAGAAAATGACTGAGTAAATACAGAAGTTACACACATCTCGAGCAAATATTTGAGAAGCAGCGTGGCCTAGTGGATAGAGCACGGGCCTGAGAGTCAGAAGGAGCTGGATTCTAATTCTGGCTCTGCCACTCGCTGGCTGGGTGACCTTGGGCAAGTCACTTCACTACTCTGTGCCTCAGTTCCCTCATCTGCAAAATGGGGATTATGACCGAGCGATCTATGTGGTACGGGGACTGTGTCCAACCTGATTGTTGTGTGTCTACCCCAGTGTTTAGAACAGTGCCTGGGAAATAGTAAGCGCTTAACAAATACCATTATTATTATTTTTATTATAACTTCTCCCTGGGATGGGTATGGTCATGGAATCATTAATTTTCTGAGGTTGTTTTTTTTTTAACTTGGTGTAGTACAGTTGTTTGTTTCCAAACAGGCTATGACTGGGTTATTCTTGGAATCTAGTGTGATGAAACATGTGGTAAGGACAGGGACAATCTGCTTCAATCCTTGGTAATAGCATACTCTAGAAGTTCTGCCTGCTGTGTAGCTTTAAAAGTGAAAAGAAGCCCCTGGGTCAAATTGGACCTGTTACAGGATAAAATTAGTCCCTTCAAAGGCAGTTTTCTTTGCATCCTAGGAAGATTTCAGTAACTGCCGGCTCCTTTCTCGCTTGGCATGGTAGATTGGTGATGCAACAGGTTGGAGAGTCAGTCGGCACCTAGGGTCATCTTGCCTTAATAATAATTTTGGTATTTGTTAAACACTATGTGCCATACACTGTTCTAAGCACTGGGGTAGATACAGGGGAATCAGGTTGGACACAGTCCCTTTCCCACATGGGGCTTCCAGTCTTAATCCCCATTTTACAAATGAGGTAAATGTGGCACAGTGAAGTGACTTACTCAAGATTCACACAGGAGGCCCATGGCTGAGCTGGGATTAGAACCCATGGCCTCTGATTCCTGGCCAGTGCTCTTTCCGCTAGATCGTAAGTATGTGTTTCAATTTCTCCCTGTGGTACTGCCTCATGACCAGATAGAATAATGTTGTACGCAACAAACCTTTCATTCCCCCTTGGGGCAGGTGAGAAGCTACAAGAAGCAGTATGGCCTAGTGGATAGTGGAGAGAGAACAGGCCTGGGGCTCGGAAGGATTCAGGTTCTAAGCCCAGTTCTACCATTCATTCATTCATTCATTCATTCATTCAATCGTATTTACTGAGCACTTACTGTGTGCAGAGCACTGTACTAAGCGCTTGGGAAGTCCAAGTTGGCAACATATAGAGACGGTCCCTACCCAACAGTGGGCTTACAGTCTAGAAGGGGGAGACAGACAACAAAACAAAACATATTAACAAAATAAAATAAATAGAATAGGTACAAATAAAATAGAGTAATAAATACGTACAAACATATATACAGGTACATATTCATTCATTCATTCAATCGTATGTATTGAGCGCTTACTGTGTGCAGAGCACTGTACTAAGCGCTTGGGAAGTGCAAATTGGCAACATATAGAGACGGTCCCTACCCAACAGTGGGCTCACAGTCTAGAAGGGGGAGACAGAGAACAAAACAAAACATATTAACAAAATAAAATAAATAGAATAAATATGTACAAATAAAATAAATAGAGTAATAAATACATACAAACATATATACATATATCCCTGCCCCATCAGGGCCGCTGAGCAGCCCTCCCCTCCTTGCCCCCATCGCCCACCGACGTCAATGCACCTCGCGCTCCCTTAGGCCCCGCTCAGGCAGTTGGCCAAAGTCTGCTGCATGACCTTGGGCAAGTCACTTCACTTTTCTGTACTTCAGTTCCCTCATCTGAAAAATGGGGATTGATGTGAGCCCCATGTAAGACAGGGACTCTGTCCAACCTAACAACCTTATATCTATCCCAGTGCTTAGTGCAGTTCCTGGCCCATAGTAAGTGCTTAACAAATACCTTTTTTTTAAAAAAAAAAAAAAATCAGAAACCCCCGGACTCTCCGGGAAGCAATAATGACCCCCACCCACCCTCCCTCATAAAGGACTTCTTAGGAACTGAGGATGGGCAGAGGGGAAGAGAATTGTGTGTTTTTCCACAGACAAGATTAATTTAGCATCCACCATAGCCGTTCTGCAGAAACATGATGAAATCACTGCACCTACTCCAAAACTGTTGACTTCCACCCGCCACAAAGAACAGAGATGGCTAGGTGAAAGGGTCTCAATGGCATGACATAACACCTTAGATTTATATAATGCCTTTCATCTGAGGATATGAAAGAAATTCAGCAACATTAACTAATTATTCCTCCCACCTGCCTTGAGAGGAAAGCAATTGGCAGGTATTATTAACCCTATTACACTGATGGGGAAACCAAAGCATAGAGGGGTGAAAGGCTAGTGCTTAGGTCACAGGTATGGTATGGTTTGAAATGGGTATGCCTTGTCTGCCCAGAGAATTATTTTACTTGTACATATTTATTCCATTTTATTTGGTTTATTTATGTTTTGTCTTGTTGTCCGTCTCCTCCTTCTAGACTGTGAGCCCGCTGTTGGGTAGGGACCTTCTCTATATGTTGCAAACTTGTACTTCCCAAGCACTTAGTACAGTGCTCTGCACACAGTAAGCGCTCAATAAATATGACAATGAATGAATGACAGGGAGAATTATGGGAGACTTGGGAATCAATGCTGAACTCTTTATTTATTTATTGGTTAAATCCAAGGTTCTCTATTACATCCTGCCATCTCCTTTTGACTTCGTCTCTTGGGATAGATTCTGGATAGATTCTTCATTCTCAGTATTTCTTGGACTCAGCCCTCCCCCTTTGAGAACAGGAATTGACTTCCTAGGGAAGGCTTGAAATTTAAGGAAACCCCATAATTCTTTCAGTTGAAGATGGCCAATTGATTACTTTTCTGTGATCTTAAATGGGCCATTTAACCATTCTCCTTCTCCCTTCCCAAGAAATGTACTTTAGTGATCACCTGGAATGTTCTGTAGAATTGTTACTGTGTGTTGGAAGTGCATTGGCCAAGTGCGTCTAATTCCATACCAAAGGAACCGGGAAGAGGTTTTAATCAAAGGCCATGAACCTCACACTCTTCAACAATTGAACCCCCCTTCCCTCCCCACCTCAGATCTAAAATGGTTTTTTGCTTGGCAGTAATTGTCTAATTACTAAGTCTATTGGTGTTTCTGATGTATCTTCCCAGTTGAAACTTAACTGTAGAGTTATTGTTTCATCTCCCATTTCAGTCCTCGACTGTTCAGCTGATACTGCTTCTGAAGAAATTCCCAGTGCTCAGGGATTGTGTCTTTCAACTCTATTGTACTCTCTCAGTGCTTAGTACAATGCTCTGCTCCCACTGCTCAATAAATTCCATTGATTGATTCCAGACTCAGAATGAGTATCGAGATGTAAAGTCATTCTCTTGAAAAGTAGTGTGTCAAAGTGGATAGACTTCTGGGAGTCCAAAGAGCCTGAATTCTTATCCTACTTCTGCCACCTGTCTGCTGAGAGACCTTGGGCCAGTCACTTAACTTCTCTGGGCCTCAGTTGTCTCACCTGTAAAATGAGGATTAAGACTTGTGAGTCCCAGGTGGGGAGATGGACTGTTTTCAACCTAATTAGCTTGTATCTACCTCAGTGCTTAGTACAGTGCCTGGCCCATAGTAAGAACTTAGAAAATACCATTTTTTTTAAAGATACAAGTCTCAAACCAGGACAGTCAGTTCCAAATGGTGTCTTGTTCAGATGTAAACTGGACCATTTGTCAGTCCTAAGCAACTTAACTCTCACTTCCTGAGCACATCTGCTGCGTGCAGGAGCTGAGACCCGATTTTCTAGGGAGAAAACTTCCCCAGCTGGAATTATGTCCAGACAGCACTACTGGAGGCCATAAAAGGACCTGGGTTTGCAGGAGGATGCAACAGGGAGCATCTCCTGATCTATCTCCCCTGTGGAACATCTGTGTCACGGAGAACGGAGGAGGCAAGGACCGTGTCAGATGCCTCAGGAGCAAGATGGGGTTGGGTCATTTCAGACACGGCACTGCAGACCTTTGCTGATTTATCTACAAAATATCCTCCAAGGCTTCCAGGAGTGTGAGGTTGATAGTGAAGGGGGCACGGGAGAGTGAGTCACAGTCCAGTCTTCAGAGCTGAAGATTGGGGAGGATGGAGCACTGTGACATGTTTATCCTTGGATTGGGCAACCCAGGAAACAAGAAACAACTGGAATGTTCCATCCTCCTGACTGGGGCATTAGTGAGTTTTAGTAGACATGGCACAGAGAAGCAGCTTAGTCTAGAGGAAAGAGCCCGGGCCTGCGAATCAAAGGACCTGGCTTCTAATCCCTGCTCCACCATGAACCTGTGGTATGAAGTTGGGCAAATCTCTTCACTTCTCTGTCCCTCAGTTTCCTCATCTGTGAAATGGGGATTCAATTCCTGTCTTCCCTCTTACTTAGACTGTGAGCCCCATGTGGGACCTGATTGCCTTGTTTCTACCCCAGTGCTTAGTAGAGTGTTGCCAATTTGTACTTCCCGAGCGCTTAGTACAGTGCACATAGTAAGCGCTCAAATACGGTTGAATGAATTGAACATAAACCACAGTTAATTAACAAAGAATGTTCTTGAGTTTCCCAGCTAATCACAGACTTGCCCTAACATCCACTTCGCCTACCCTGCTGAAGTCGACAGCAAGGTCAAGTTAGATCTTTGTTCCATCCCCTGCACCAGCAGGGCCCTTGTTTTGTCCCCAAAACTCTGGGAACCTAGAGCAGACGGGCAAATTTATGAGGAAGCGAAGACTCAGACAACTGTTCAAACATCCAATACATCTACCCATTAAACAAATTAAGAAAGTATTTATGTTATGCACCATTATTTGTGTGGGATAGTCATGAAGAAAGGAAAAGGAACCGTGTGAATTGCCTGCTCTGAGTGGGGAAAAAAAATCACACTTTTTATTCTTACCCTTTCTCTCTCTCCCCTCGCTCCCTTTCTCCATTTTTCTGTTTCCCTCTTCTTTTTCTGCCCCTCTCTGTGACTTTCTTTCCCCTATCCCACCTTGAGTTCCAGGAAAATCTGGTCTCCTTATCCTGAGAACCAAGATCCACAATGGGGGAAAAAGCCTGATCTAGTGGAAAAATCACGGGGTCCAGAGGCCCGATGGCCTGGCTTTGCCTTGATTTGAGCAAGTCACATAGCTTCCCTGCCTCAGTTTCCTCATCTGAATACCCTTTAGACTATAAACTCCTTGTGGGCAGGGAACATGTCCACCAAATCTATGTTGTACTCTTCCAAGTACTTAGTACAGTGCTCTGCACACAGTAAGCTCTCAGTAATCACTGAATCACTGATTCATCTGCAAAATGGGGATTCAATACATGTTCTCCTTAATCTAAGAGGGACAGGAATTACCTGATCTGACTTTCTCATATCTGCCCTAGGGTTTAGTATGTTGCTAGACACATGGGAATCTCTTAACAAGTACCACCATTGTTATCATTAATGGGAATATAGTTGAGAAGCCTGCGCTCTGGGTTTTTTATGGTATTGGATAAGCACTTACTATGTACTAAGTGGTGAGGTAAATGCAAGCTAATTAAGTTGGACGAAGTCCATGTCCCCCAGTGGGGCTCACAGTCTTAATCCCCACTGTACAGATGAGGTAGTTGAGGCACAAAGAAGTGAAGCAACTTGGCCAAGGTCACACAGCAGACAAGTGGCGGAGCGGGGATTAGAACCCATGCTGTTTCTTTGGGTGCTTCCCCTTGGCCACTCCGAATCTCTACTGAAGAGCCGGAGAGTGCTGGACATTCCTGGAAGGCGGATGACCACTGCTGCTTGGAAAGATTAAATGTATGGTGTGTGTGTGTTTTGGGGGGTGGGCCGTGGGTGTGTATGCATGCTTGTGCAGTTGCTACCTTAAGAGCTCCTAGCTAAGGAGAGGCCAAGACAGTGATCTGCACACAATAAGTGCTCAATAAATACGGTTGAATGAATCAATTAATGGTATTCATTGTGTGCTTACTGTGAGCAGAGCACTGTATTAAGCTCTTGGGAGAGTACAATTTGATAGACACTAATCCCCATTTTTCCTCATCTCCCAATCCCTTCTGTGTTGCCCTGACTTGCTCCCTTTGTTCTTCCCTGCCCCCACAGCTCTTATGTGTATTTATTTAATTTTTATTTATATTGATGTCTGTCTCCCCCGCTGGAATGTAAGCTAATTGTGGGCAGGGAATATCACTGTTTATTGATAGTGAAGCAGCATGGCTCAGTGGAAAGAGCACAGGCTTGGGAGCCAGAGGTCATGGGTTCAAATCCCGGATCTGCCACATAGCTGTGTGACTTTGGGCAAGTCACTTAACTTCTCTGGGCCTCAGTTACCTCATTTGTAAAATGGAGATTAAGACTGTGAGCCCCACGTGGGACAACCTGATCACCTTGTAACCCCCCAGTGCTTAGAACAGTGCTTTGCACATAGTAAGTGCTTAATAAATGCCATTATTATGATGATTATTATTATTGTTGTATTGTACTTTCCCAAGCTCTGCATACAGTAAGCGCTCAATAAATACAATTGAATGAACTGTGGGCATGTTTTCTGCCCACAGTGAACTTAGTCCAGGGGGGGAGGCAAGACAGACATTAATATAAATTAATTACAGAAATGTACACAGGGGCTGAGGGAGGGCTGAATAAAGTGAGCAGGAGCAAGGATGACACAAAAGGGAATGGGAGAAGAGGAAATGAGGTTGGCCAGACCAATTCCTGATTCCCCTTCTTGGAGATGTTTATCAGAAGCTTGTTTTAAATAAGAGAAACCAGAACTTTCCTCCCTTGGCCACCTCTGAGACCTGCATAGTCTAATGCAGATTGAGTTCTTCAGAGATCATGTTGTAGTGGTTCTCCTTAGGTGCAGGTAGATAAACTCCAAAGCAGGGCCGGGTCACGAGTGTCTGGCCCTTTTTGGTAATTGTGCTGTGTACCAGCCTGCCCTACACAAGGGGAAGTTGGGGAATTGACATCTCACATCTCGCAAATGCTAACTGCAAACCGCATCAATCATATTTGAGTGCTTACTGTGTGCAGAGAGCCCTCACTAAAGTGCTTGGGAGAGGACAACACAACAGAGTTGGTAGATGAGTTCCTTGCCCACAAGGAACATATTGTCTAGAGGGAATTTCCAGAACGCCCAACTTTGTATACTGGGGACTTAACATTTTTAAGTCCCGTATCTGGGGCCAAGAATCCATCCATCCATCCATCCAAAAAGGAGCTGCAGAGTTCTGGATCGGGCAATGCCACCTTAGCGAGGCTGTGATGTCTCCTCAGAGAGGGGCATGCTAGTCACTCCCAGGATCGGTCTTTCTCTTCTCTGAACTAGAGCTTGGCGGTGGTGACTGAGGCTGGAAGGCATCACCAGGAAGTAGAATTATGACTGGGTTCCGGAACCTTGTGTCCTGGTTGGCAGAATTGTGGTGTTTTCCTTCTGGGCATTTTAAATTTAGTGGTTAGAGTCTTTAGAAGTTGCTGACTTCCCTTAACTATGGGCCTTGTCTCCTCCCCCACTAGAGTATGGGAGCCCCTCAAGGGCAGGCATGTTTCAGATATGAACAAACAGACACCTCAATCAATCCATGGTGTTTACTGAGTATTTATTGTGTCTGGAACACTCTACTAAGTACCGTACTAAGTACTAGAATTGATAGATTTCCTGCGCCTATTCATTCAATCGTATTTATTGAGCGCTCACTGTGTGCAGAGCACTGGATTAAGCGCTTGGGAAGTCCAAGTTGGCAACATAGAGAGACGGTCCCTACCCAACAGCAGGCTCACAGTCTAGAAGTGGATGACGGACAACAAAACAAATTAACAAAATAAAATTCATTCATTCAATCGTATTTATTGAGCGCTTACTGTGTTTAGAGCACTGTACTAAGCGCTTGGGAAGTACAAGCTGGCAACAGAGGGACGGTCCCTACCCAACAGCAGGCTCACAGTCTAGAAGGGGGGGACGGACAACAAAACAAATTAACAAAATAAAATAAATAGAATAAATATGTAGAAGTAAAATAGAGTAATAAGGAGCTTATAGTGTAGAGGAGCATCTAGTTCAACAGTAAATATTCATTACTAATCTCATCCTCATTGTCAACAATTATTGAGCCTACTGGGCTCAACAGGGGGCCTGGGGGAAGGAGAGAGAGAGAGAGAGAGAGAGAGAGAGAGAGAGAGAGAGAGAGAGAGAGAGAGAGAGAGAGAGAGAGAGAGAGAGAGAGAGAGAGAGAGAGAGAGAGAGAGAGAGAGAGAGAGTAGAAAAAGTTCTAGGCCTGGCTTTGCCACTGGCCTTATTTGCTTTGATTTTTAGGGACAGTCACTTCTCTAGGCCTCCGTTTCACTGTCTGAACGATGGGAACAATAGCACCTGTTTCTCTTCCTCAGGGAAGCCAGATATTATTTCATGGGAGGACAAGAAGAGAATGCAGTTGTAACAATGTGCCTTTTGTCACCTTCCCAGAGGCCCTGAGGGAAGCTCAAAGATAGCCATTGTGATAATAATAATAATAATGGTATTTATTAAGTGCTTACTATGTGCAAGGCACTGTTCTAAGAGCTGGGGAGGTTAAAGGTGATCAGGTTGTCCCACGTGGGGCTCACAGTCATAATCCCCATTTTACAGATGAGGTAATGGAGGCACAGAGAAGCTATGTGACTTGCCCAAAGTCACACAGCTGACAATTGGCAGAGCTGGGATTTGAACCCATGACCTCTGACTCCAAAGCCTGGGCTCTTTCCACTGAGCCACACTGCTTCAGGACAGGTCCACTGCTGCCTGATTCTGCCTGCTGCTCTCCCTAAGGACATTCTGACCTCTTCAATTAGATTTTTCTACTTCCCCATCGCGCGGGCCGGGAACGTGTCTACCAACTCTCCTGTATTGTACATGCCCAAGCCCTTAATATAGTGCTTTGCACACAGTAAGCACTCAATAAGTATGATTTATTCTAGGGTTGCATTTATCTCCATGTTGCTAAGGAAGAGCTTGGGTTGTGTTGAAGGGTTTCCCTAGGGCAGACTGATCTATTATTTCCAGTTTTCTTCAGACTTGGCAAAGCGATTTGGCAAAGTGGTTTTTTCAAGCATTTGCATAGCTTCTTGGGTGCGTGTACCTCTAGGGCACAGCTATCCACATATAGCAACACTCGAGTAATAATTGTGGTATTTAAGTACTTACTATGTGGCAGGCACTTTACTAAGCACTGGGGTAGATATAAATTCAGTGGGTTAGATACAGTCCATGTCACACCTTGGCTCAAAGTCCAAGGTGGAAGGAGAACAGGGATTTCTATGATGAGGTTAATTTGTCTAGT
Organism: Tachyglossus aculeatus; assembly: GCF_015852505.1. Classification (NCBI taxonomy): domain Eukaryota; kingdom Metazoa; phylum Chordata; class Mammalia; order Monotremata; family Tachyglossidae; genus Tachyglossus; species Tachyglossus aculeatus. The sequence continues at coordinate 10,181,478 of NC_052073.1, read as the reverse complement.
TGGAATAATGAAGCTGCAATTTGATATTAGAAGATCTTGTGCTGGAACCCCATGGGGATCATGCAATTGTTTGAACACTTCTGGCCAACTATCACCTTGGATTTGCTACCTTTTCTTTCAACTCTTAACCTGAAAGCTCCAACTGATCTATAAATAAAACTTGGAGTGGCAAGGAGGGCAGCAGAGTGGCCTAGTGGACAAAGCATAGGCCTGGGAGCCAAGAAAGCAGCGTGGCTCAGTGGAAACAGCATGGGCTTTGGAGTCAGAGGTCATGGGTTCAAATCCCAGCTCCACCACTTGTTAGCTGTGTGACTTTGGGCAAGGCACTTAACTTCTCTGGGCCTCAGTGACCTCATCTGTAAAATGGGGATGGACTGTGAGCCCCACGTGGGACAACCTGATCACCTTGTATCCCCCCAGCTCTTAGAACTGTGCTTTGCATGTAGTAAGTGCTTAATAAATGCTATTATTATTATTATTATTATGAAAGCTGGGTTCAAATCCCAGCTCCACTACTTTCCTGCTGTGTGATCCTGGGCAAGTCACTTAACTTCTCTGGGCCTCAGTTTCCTCAACTGCAAACAAATGGGGATTCAATACCTTCTCCCTACTTAACTGTGAGCCCCAGTTAATCCTGCCTGATTAGACAGCACTTAGACCATTCTTGACACATAGTAAGTGCTTAACAAATACTATAAAATAGGAGTCAGTTACTAAGACTTATTTATTACTTTATTTTACTTGTACATATTTACTGCTCTATTTTATTAATGATGTGCATATAGCTATAATTCTATTTTCTGATGGTTTTGACACCTGTCTACTTGTTTTGTTGTCTGTCTCCCCCTTCTAGACTGTGAACCCGTTGTTGGGTAGGGACCGTCTCTTTATGTTGCCGACTTGTACTTCCCAAGAGCTTAGTACAGTGCTCTGCACACAGTAGGAGAGGGGTTAGAATAGGTCACTCTTTTAGACTGCGAGCCCGTTGTTGGATAGCGATTGTCTCTATCTGTTGCCGAATTGTACTTTCCAAGCGCTTAGTACAGGCCTCCTCCAGGAGGCCTTCCCAGACTGAGCCCCTTCCTTCCTCTCCCCCTCGTCCACCTCTCCATCCCCCCCAACTTACCTCCTGCCCTTCCCCACAGCACCTGTATATATGTGTATATGTTTGTACATATTTATTATTCTATTTATTTTACTTGTACATATCTATTCTATTTATTTTATTTTGTTAGTATGTTTGGTTTTGTTCTCTGTCTCCCCCTTTTAGACTGTGAGCCCAATGTTGGGTAGGGACTGTCTCTATATGTTGCCAATTTGTACTTCCCAAGCGTTTCGTACAGTGCTCTGCACATAGCAAGCGCTCAATAAATACGATTGATGATGATGATAAATACGATTGAATGAATGAGAATGTAAGGTGAATGAGACACCTTACAAAAATCGATTCATAGAGAGTTAGCAGTGTTCTCCTGCTTTGTCACGGCTCTGAGCCCAAGCAACTGCTTGCAATTCAACAATTATGCAGTTAATGGCAGAGGGAACACGGAGGCTCACATTGAGTGTATAATTCCCATGACTACAATCATCATCATTACCCCGCTAGAGAACAGTGGAAATTTATGAAGTATCCACCGTGCTGTACTAGAGGTTGGGAAAATTATTAGGAAGAACAGATCCTCACTCGGGTTTTCTGATCACAGTGCAAGGAGAACACAGTTCCAACCACTTGAAGGATTAAGCAGGGCAAACCAGATGCATTCCCTGCCTTCCCAGGCACTCCTAAGTGACAAATCACCCCTCATTCCAGTGGAGGAATATAAGAAACAAGAGAAAAACAAGTTTTTTTCCCCATGGGGCAATAACAGTTATGGTGTTTAAGCATTCATTCATTCAATCGTATTTATTGAGCGCTTACTGTGTGCAGAGCACTGTACTAAATGCTTGGGAAGTATAAGTCAGGAACATATAGAGATGGTTAACCAGGCATTGTGCGCTAAACACTGGGGTAGAAACGAGATAACCAGGTTGGATGCAATCCCTGTCCCAGGTGGGTTCACAGTCAGGAGGGGGAACAGGTATTGATTCCTCATTTTGCAAATGTGGATTCTAGGGTCCTGAGAAGTGAAGTGACTTGTCCAAGGTCACACGGCAGGCACGTGGCAGAATGGAATTAGAGCCCAGGTCCTTTGTCTCCCAGGCCCATGCTCTTTCCATGAGACCCCACTGTACTCGCTCACATCTATGTCTTTTTAGAATGAAGATTCCTAAGCTGTGCTTCTGGATCTATTCTAAGAGGTTCAAGCACAGTCTCATGTCTTTCCAAGAATGTTGTAAGACAGATTTCTGGGGCAGTAATAAATTAGACTCCTTCTGACAGAATTCAAAATGTAACCATAGATATTTATACACTTTCAGGTTCTGATATATAGTTACCTTATTTGCAGTCTTTAGAAGCAGTGGTGTGGTTTTTCAAGCAACATTTATCGAACAGTGAAGTGCGAAATCTAGAATACAAAAATGAATCTCATGATAAAAGTGAAATATCCAAAATTCTAGAAAGGGAAAACAAATCTGAAGGGCCCAGGGACAGACAATGACCCTCCTGGGTATTTTTTTTAAATATGGTATTTGTTAAGCTCTTACCATGTACCAGGCACTATACTAAGCGCTGGGGTAGATACAAGCTATTCGGGTTGGATATAGCCCCTGTCCCGCACAGGGCTCACAGTAATAATAATACTAATAATAGTGATGGTATTAAGTGCTTACTATGTAATAATAATAATAATAATGGCATTTATTAAGTGCTTACTATGTGCAAAGCACTGTTCTAAGCACTGAGAAGGTTACAAGGTGGTCAGGTTGTCCCATGTGGGGCTCACAGTCTTCATCCCCATTTTACAGATGAGGGAACTGAGGCCCAGAGAAGTTGTGACTTGCCCAAAGTCACACAGCTGACAACCGGTGGAGCCAGGATTTGAACCCATGACCTCTGACTCCAAAGCCCATGCTCTTTCCACTGAGCCACGCTGCTTCTGCCAAAACTGTTCTAAGTGCTGAGTTTGATACAAGGTAATGAAGTTGTCCCACGTGTGGCTCACAGCCTTCATCCCCATTTTACAGATGAGGTAACTGAGGCACAGAGAGGTTAAGTGACTTGCCCAAAGTCACACAGCTGGTAAGTGGCAGAGCCGGGATTAGAACCCATGACCTCTGACTCCCAAGCCCGTGCTCTTTCCACTAAGCCACGCTGCTTCTCAGTCGTAATACCCATTTTACAGATGAGGTAACTAAAGCCCAGAGAGGTAAAAGTGACTCACCCAAGGTCACACAACAGAGAAGTGGGAGAGCTGGGACTAGAACCCAGGTTCTTCTTACTCCCAGGAATGTGCTCTATTCACTAGGCCGTGCTGCTTCCCTTGTCAATGTCCATTTCACTCCATTTCTGATATTAATCGATCAATCATATTTGAGTGGTTACCGCATGCAGAGCACAGTACTAAGCACTTGGGAGAGTACAATATAACAAAGTTGATAGACATGTTCCCTTCCCACGACAAGCTTATAGTTTAGAGGGAAGCATCAAGAGGGAGTATATCCTAGTGTAGAGTGCACTGTCCTGGTTCTGCCATTTACCTGCTGTGTGACCTTGGGCAAATCACTTCACCTCTCTGTGCTTCTGTTTCCTCAATTGTAAAACTGAGATGAAACCTGCCTTGCCCCATGTGTTAGATTATGATCCCCATGTGAGTCAGGAACTGGGTCTGATTGGATTATTTTGTACCTATGATAACAAAGGTAATAATAATAATGGCATTTATTAAGTGCTTACCATGTGCAAAACACTGTTCTAAGCGCTGGGGAGGTTACGAGGTGATCAGGTTGTCCCACAGGGGGCTCACAGTCTTAATCCCCATTTTACAGATGAGGTAACTGAGGCCCAGAGAAGTGACTTGCCCAAAGTCCCACAGCTGACAATTGGCGAAGCCGGGATTTGAACCCATGACCTCTGACTCCAAAGCCCGGGCTCTTTCCACTGAGCCACGCTGCTTCTCTACAGGCAGAGATGGATTTGTCATTTTGTTGCCCACAGGCTAAGCTTTTAGCATTGCCTAGGGTTCTTCAGTTTTTGCTTTTCTTTAAAAAAAAAAAAAAAAAAAAAGCTTTGTCTCACACAGACCACCTTGCCACTCCTGGGGCAAGTTTACTTCAAAGCCACAGTGGTCACACAAAGAATCTCGCTGCTTTGGTGATCGGTGTCTGTCATGTGGCACTTTCCCCGGCACTTCCCGTCAGCCACGAGAAATGGGTGGACAATGTGGGGTTGGGGCCAGGCCCACTGATGCCCACGCCTGGGCTCTGAGACAGAGGTTGGGGAGTGGCTAGCGTGGCACTGGCCAGAGGGAAGAGGGAGAGCTGCCTCGAGCCAGTCCGACTTCAGACTGAAGGGAAAGACGGACGCCCATCGACAGTCCATTGCACATAGTAAGTGCTTAATAAATGCCATTATTATTATTATTATTATTATTATTATTATTATTGTTATTATCTAGGAACCCACACACGCTTGCCGACACTCAGACACAGACAGACCCATGCTGATGTAGAAACACACGCTGATCCGGCCAACCCCTCTCACACTCACATCCAGGCATGTGGTCACAGACGGGCACACACTTCTGACATCCGCATACTGGACAGAAACAGACATGCACTGACCAAGGCATCTTCATAGACACAAACTCTCTCTCTCTCTCTCTCTCTCTCTCTCTCTCTCTCTCTCTCTCTCTCTCTCTTTCTCTCCATTGGATTCTCTTCTAGACTGTGAGCCCGTTGTTGGGTAGGGACCGTTGCTATATGTTGCCAACTTGTACTTCCCAAGCGCTTAGTACAGTGCTCTGCACACAGTAAGTGCTCATTAAATACGATTGACTGAATGAATGTGGAGCACAAAACTGAAATCGAAAGAAAGGGTACAAATCTAAGTGCAAGAGTGATGCAGAAGAGAGTAGAAGAGGAAATGAGGGCCTACACTGTAAGCTCATTATAGGCAGGAAACGTGACTGCTAATTCTGTTGCATTGGGCTCTCCCAACTGCTTAGTACAGTTCTCTGCGCATAGTAAGCACCAATAAATACGATTGATTGAAATGTGCCTTTGATATGACTTTGTAGTGGGAGAGGGTAATAGTCAGATATGAACAGGGCAGGCATTCCAGGCCAGAGGCAGGATGTGGGTGGGAGGTTGAGGGAGTGATAGATGAGATCGAGGTATCGCGAGCAGGCTGGCTTGTAAGAAACCAAGGAGGTAAGGTAGGAGGGGAAGGTTGACTTGATGGTAAGGAGAGTGGCAGCAGAGTGAAGTATGGACTGGAGTGGGGAGAGACAGGAGACAAGGAGGTCAGCAAGGAGGCTGATGCAGTAATCCAAGTGGTATATGATAAATGTCTGGATTAACATGGTAGCAGTTTGGATGGAGAGGAAGAGGTGGATTTCAGCGATCTTGTGAAGGGTGAGCTAACAGGATTTGGTGACAGTGAATATGGGAGCTGAATGCGAGAGATGAGTGGAGGATAATGCCAAGGCTGTGAGACAGGGAGGATGAAGAGAAGCAGTGTGGCTCAGTGGAAAGAGCACGGGCTTTGGAGTCAGAGCTCATGGGTTCAAACCCCGGCCCCGCCAATTGTCAGCTGTGTGACTTTAGGCAAGTCATTTAACTTCTCTGTGCCTCAGTATGTCATCTGTAAAATGGGGATTAAGACTCTGAGCCCCACATGGGACAACCTGGTCACCTTGTAATCTCCCCAGCATTTAGAACAGTGCTTTGCACATAGTAAGTGCTTAATAAATGTCATTATTATTATTATGGTGGTGCTGTCTACAAGTGACAGGAAGGTCGTGAGGAGGATGGGGTTTGGGGTGGGAAGATAAGGAGTTCTGTTTTGGACATTGTTAGAGGTGTTGGCAGGACATCCAAATAGAGATGTCCTGAAGGCAGGAAGAGATGCGAGACTACATAAAAGGAGAGAGAGTAGGGCTGTACATGTAGATTTGGAATCCTCCCCTTAGTGATGGTAGTTGAAGCCATGGGAGCGAGTGAGTTCTCTGAGGAAGTGGGTATAGATGGAGAAAAGAAGGGGATGCAGAACTGAATTTTGTGGGAAACCCACATTTAGGGGATGAGAGGCAAAGCAGACAGAAAGATAGGAGGAGAACCAGGAGAGGAGAGGGTCAGCGAAGCCAAGGTTGGATATTGTTTCCAGGAGAAGGGGGTGGTCGACAGTGTCGAAGGCACAGGCCGTCGGATTTGGTAAGAAGATCACTGGTGACCTTTGAGAGAGCAGTTTATGTGGAGTGAAGGGGACAGAAGTCAGATTGGAGGGATTCGAGGAGAGAATTGGAGTAGAGGAACTGTGCTAAGTGCTTGGGAGGGTACACTACAACAGAGTTGGTAAACACATTCTCTGTCCAAAACAAGTTTACAGCCTGGAAGTGGGGAAAGAGCCATTAATATAAATATTAGTATTTATCTATCACTGCAAGCCAGACCTTCCCATCAATCAGTGGTTTTTATTAAGTGCTAACCATATGCAGAGCACTGTATCAAGAGCTTGGGAAAGTACAGTACAATAGAGTTGCTAGACACAATCCCTGCTCTGAAGGAGTTTACAGCCTACAGGCCCCCTCCCTCCTTTCCTCTCAGGGCTGCATCAATTGAGGGTTCAGTTGGGTCTGGAGTAGGAGATAAGATGGGAGGGAAGGGGTTTAGGGAAGGGGTGCTGCGGAGTCAGAGTGACCCTTTGGGTCTTAATGGACTGGATGGGGGAGAGCATTCTCTTCCTTGTTCCTTGAGCTAGCAGCTCCACTCTTCTTCACAGTTCACACTCGGTAGCCACTAGACTCATGCATGTCCACTTAATATTTAACCCAAGTGAATGGAAGCAGCCGTTTCAAACAAAGATGAGAGACCACAAAAGGTTGTTGAAGTGTTTAGCTTGGAGTGACGTAGAAGCCAAGAATGCCAGAACTTGGCCTTCTCAAAAGGCCTGGTAAACATGAGGGATGAAAATGGAAGAATGGAGTAAGAGGAAGCCTTGTAAGCAGTTTTTATCTTCTGTTGCAAGGTCTGCACTTCTAGTTCCCTCACTGAAAATCCATATGAGACGCAGCTACTTATCACCAACTCCGGAAGGGGGGGGGGAGGAGAGAAGGGAGGGAGAAAGTTAAAATTCTTAAGTGTTGTAAATATACAGTTTGTTTTACTTTTTCTGTTATAATCACTCTCTCCTCTTTCTTTTTTTCTCTCTCATCCTCCCTCACACTCTTTCCATCTCCCTCCCTGTCTCCCTCTCTGTCTGTTGCCCTCTCTGTCTATCTTTCTCTGTCCCCTCTCTGTCTCCCTCTGTCTCTCCCTCACTCTCTGCCTCTCTGTCTGTCTCTCCCTCTCTGTCTCCCTTTCTCTCTCTCTCTGTCTGTCTCTCCCTCTCTCTCTGTCTTTCTCTTTGTCTCTCTCCCCTCTCTGTCTGTCTTCCCCCTCTCCCCTTTCCCCCTTTCCCCCCCCCCGTCCCCCGTCCCCCGTCTCCCTCTCCTCCTCTCCCCCTTTCCCTCTCTCCCTCTCCCCCTCTATCCCTCTCTCCCTCTGCCCCCTCCTTCCCTCCCTTTCTCCCTCTCCTTCCCTCCCTTTCTCTCTCTCCTTCCCTCCCTTTCTCCCTCTCCTTCCCTCCCTCCCTTTCTCCCTCTCCCTCCCTCTCTCCCCCCTCCCCCGTCTATCTCCCTCCCTCTCTCTCCACTCAACTCGTTTGATATGTTTAAACTTGTTGCTGTGTTTTTCCATAGTAAACTCTTGTGTCAATGCCAGTACATTATGTTCCTGGTAAGGCCCGTGACGTCAAATGGTATCTGGACTGGGGCCAGGGAATGTTGCTGGGAAGGAAGGAATGAATGAATGGATTTTCAATTCACATTGTAGTGCTCTACTTTCCCTGCCCAGGATCATTTTCAGTCCCTGACTTTCTGGGACTGGTGGTCTCAGTAGGGAGGTTTTTTTTGTGTTCATTAGCATAGAGGAATGGTGTGTGAACAGAGTCCTAAGCAACTAAGGTGTGAAAAACAAACAAACAAAAAAAGCTGGAACTGGTTGCTCATTTCAGTCTGTATTGCTGGGAACTGAATTTCAGACATGGCAAAGAGGAAATGGGGTACCAGCTTCCAGTGATATTTCCACCTCCCATTCCCTGCAAGATCCCAAAAGTTCTTTCCAGATTAGTTACCAGATGTCAGATGCTTCTCTCCAGCTGGGTCTCCTCTGGCCCAACTGATAATCCATTTTCAACTTTGGACCGATATGTAGTGCTCCTCAGATAAAAAACATATTTAACACACTTCCTTCTCCCTTGGTCTGTCTCCGTCTGGGTCCCTCTCTGTCTGTCTCCGTCTGGGTCCCTCTCTGTCTGTCTTCTCTGCCTGTCTAATAATAATAATAATAATGGCATTTATTAAGTGCTTACTATGTGCAAAGCACTGTTCTAAGCACTGGGTAGGTTACAATTATAATAATAATAATGGCATTTATTAAGTGTTTACTATGTGCAAAGCACTGTTCTAAGCACTGGGGGGATACAAGGTGATCAGGTTGTCCCACGTGGGGCTCACAGTCTTAATCCCCATTTTCCAGATGAGGTAACTGAGGCAAAGAGAAGTTGTGATTTGCCCAAAGTCACACAGCTGACAATTGGCAGAGCCGGAATTTGAACCCATGACCTCTGACTCCAAAGCCCGTGCTCTTTCCACTGAGCCATGCTGCTTCTTTGCTGTCTCCCTCCCTTAGATTCTGAATCCTATGTGGGACCGGGACTGTGTCTGTATCCACCCCAGTGCTTAGCACATAGTCCTTAAACACTACAGTTATTTTTATAGATGATGGGGAGGATTGGGCTAGAGAGTGGAGGGACTCAAATCTCTCCTCCTGTGAGCAACTTCTTTCCCCACCCCTGAATTGATCAGTTAATATTTACCAAGCAACTACCATAAGCAGAGCACTGTACTAAGTGCTTGGGGGAGTATAATAGATTTGAAAGGGACAATCCCTACCTCCAAGGAGCATACGATCTATCAGGGATGGCTGACAAAAAATAAATTATAGAAAGGAGGTTAAAGAGAGTGGAAAGATGGATATTGCAGGGACCGTGCCTATCAGCTGTTATATCGGTACTCTCCCAAGCATTTAGTACAGCGTTTAGTACAGTACAGCAGAGAAGCAGCGTGGCTCAATGGAAAGAGCCTGGGCTTGGGAGTCAGAGGTCATGGGTTCAAATTCTGGCTCTGCCAATTGTCAGCTGTGTGACTTTGGGCAAGTCACTTAACTTCTCTGTGCCTCAGTTACCTCATCTGTAAAATGGGGATGAAGACTGTGAGCCCCACGTGGGACAATCTGATCACCTTATATCCTCCCCAGCGCTTAGAACAGTGTTTTGCACATAGTAAGTGCTTAACAAATGCCATCATTATTATTATTATTGTTATTACAGTGCTCAGCATACAGTAAAATCTTAATAATTACCATTGATTAGCTGCTTAAGTTGTAGAGTATGTAAGAGGATGTGCCTGGAGTTGCTGAGGGTGGTTGTGTGGGCATAAGCCCGGTGATGACACAGGTGCGGTGATGATCATTTTGAGGGTATGATCTGGGGAGAAGATTGATCAAGACCTTCTGGAGGGAGTGGAATTGGAGAAGAGAGCAGCAGATGAGGAGAGCTGTCAGCTGGAGATTTTTGAAGGCAAAGGGAGATGCAGGCACGAAGAAGGGTGTAAGCAGGGGGGTGGCAATGAGAGAGATGAGAACAAGGAGCAGTGAGCAGGTTAATTTGAGAGAAGAGTGTGTCAGCTGGAAGACTGCAGAAGAGAGAAGATCAATTATCAATCAACGGCATTTGAGTGCTTAATGTGTGTAGAGCACTCTACTTGGCAGAGAACAATACATTCTTCCTCCCTTCAAAGCCTTACTGAGAGCTCACCTCCTCCAGGAGGCCTGCCCAAACTGAGCCCCCTTTTCCCTCTCCTCCTCCCCATTCCCCCCACCCTGCCTCTTTCCCCTCCCCACAGCACCTGTATATATGTTTGTACAGATTTATTACTCGATTTATTTTACTTGTACATATGTACTATTCTATTTGTTTTGTTAATGATGTGCATTTAGCTTTAATTCTATTTGTTCTGATGACTTGACACCTGTTCATGCTTTCCATTTTGTTGTCTGTCTCCCCCTTCTAGACTTTGAGCCTGTTGTTGGATATGGACCATTTCTATATGTTGCCAACTTGTATTTCCCAAGCGCTTAGTACAGTGCTCTGCACATAGCCCTCAAACACTACAATTATTTTTAGAGATGATGGGGAGGATTGGGCTAGAGAGTGGAGAGACTCAAATCCCATGAGAAGCAGTGTGGCTCAGTGGAAAGAGCCTGGGCTTTGGAGTCAGAGGTCATGGGTTCAAATCCCGGCTCTGCCACTTGTCAGCTGTGTGACTTTGGGCAAGTCACTTAACTTCTCTGGGACTCAGTTACCCCATCTGTAAAATGGGGATTAAGACTGTGAGCCCCACGTAGGACAACCTCATCACCTTGTAACCTCCCCAGCGCTCAGAACAGTGCTTTGCAGATAGTAAGTGCTTAATAAATGCCATCATTATAGTAAGCGCTCAATAAGTACGATTGAATGAATGAATGACAAAGTTGGCAGACTTTTTTTGACCCTGTCCATTCGGAGTTTACAATCTAGAGTGGGAGACAGACATTAAAACAAATTCTGGATAAGTACAGCACTTAGTACAGTTCCTGACACATAGTAACCACGTAACAAATGCTGTAATTATTTGCTGTTACATAAATTTAACTCTGAGATTGTGGGATTCAAAAACAGAGATTACGGAAGCATTGTCAGCTCTGATGAGAAAAGTGAAGTAGAGGAGACGATTTGGGAGGGGAGATGATGTGTTGAGCTTGAGGCGCTGGCAAGATTTCCTAATGAAGGTGTCCTGGAGACGAGAGAAAATGTGAGATTACAGAGGAGGGAAGAGATTTGGGGTAGTGAGGTGGGTTTGGGGACCATCCACGTCGACTGATGGTAGTTGAAGCCGTGGGAGTGGATGAGCTCCCGAGGGAGTGAGGGTAAGGGGAGAAGAAACAACACAGCCTTGAAGGACTCTAAGAGTTTGGAGAAGAGGGGAAGGACACTGAAAAGGATCAGTCAGAGAGAAGCAGCTTGAACTAGTGGAAGTCAGAAGGACTTGGTTTCTAATCTCCCTCCTGCCACTTGTCTGCTATGTGACCTTCGGACAGGCACTTCATTTTCTATGCCTGTTACCTCATCTGTAAAATGGGAATTAAGACCGTGAGGCCCATATGGGACATGGACTGTGTCCAATCTGATTATCTACTATCTACCCCAGCAATTAGCACAGTGCCTGGTACATAGAAAGTGCTTAACAAATACCATAAAGGGAATAAAAAAAGAAAGCTAGGAAAGAGGAAAACAAGACGAGCAATTTGCTGGTAAAATTCATTCGTTCAATCATATTTGAGTGCTTACTACACGCAAAGCACTATACTAAGCACTTGGGAGAGTACAATATAACAATTAAGAAGACATGGCCCCTGCCAACAACGAGCTTACGAATCAAGATTAGGTAGCATTTCCAGGAGGAGGGAATGGTCCACAATATCAAAGGCAGCCAAGAAGTCTGAAAGGATTAAGATGGAGTAGGGTTCCTTAGATTTGGCAAGGAAAAGGTAACTGGTGACGTTGGAGAATGTGATCTCAGTAGAACAAAGGGGACAGAAACCAGATTGCAGCGAGTCGAGAAAGGATATGTGAGAATAGAGAAGCAGCCTGGCTCAGTGGGAGTCAGAGGTCATGGATTCTAATCCCGGCTCCGCCATTTATCGGCTGTGTGACTTTGGGCAAGTCACTTCACTTCTCTGTGCCCGTTACCTCATCTGTAAAATGGGGATTAAGGCCGTGAGCCCATGTGGGACAATCTGATCACCTTGTATCCCCCCAGTGCTTAAAACAGTGTTTTGCACATAGTAAGCGCTTAACAAATACCATCGTTATTATTATTGTTAATAGGGGCCCAGGGATGGGATGACCACACCACATTCCTATTCTTTTTTTTTTTTTCCTGGTATTTGTTCAGCATTTACTATGTTTCAGGCACTGTACTAAGCTCTGGGGTAGACACAGGATAATAGGGTTGGACACAGCTCATGTCCCATACAGGGCTCACAGTCTTCATCCCCATTTTATGAACTAGGTAATTGGGGCACAGAGAAGTGACGTGACTGCTTGCAAAGACTCTTCAGAATTTCAGAGATTAAAGCTCCAATTCCCTCTTATCAGGTGCAACCTTCACTCAGTCCACGTCCTGGCTTCTTTGCCGTCATTAGAACGCCCAGCAAGAGTCAAGCAGTCAGTTCATCATCATCATCGACAGCAGTATTGATTAAATGCTTACTCGGTCCCGAGCGCTCCCCACAGTGCTGAGGCAATTACAGAGGGAGAATGAAGACTAGAGACTTGCTCTCAAAGAGTGTATGGTCTGGGGGACTATTCAACTATTCTCTCTGATAGTGATGTGCCATCAGGAGAAACTTGAGCCCCCTGAGGTAGAAGGAGGTGGCGAAAACTTTCTGTCCACAGAGGGAGGCCGTGTTGGTTCAAGCAGAGCCCAAAGCCGGTCACTTTTAGAAGTTGGGTGTACCTGCCCTAGACTACCTGGGTTAAAACAATCTCTTAAAATGGTTAATCCTTTCATGGACAATTGAGAATTCATTTTATCTTTCTGAAGGTGAAGTAGACTGATGACTTTGAAACCCTCACTTGTGCTCATAATCTGCATTCTTTGTCTGCCTTTCTCTTTCACCATGATCTTTAGGAAGTCAAGAGAAGCAGCGTGGCTCAGTGGAAAGAGCCCGGGCTTTGGAGTCAGAGGTCATGGGTTCAAATCCCGGCTCCGCTAATTGTCAGCTGTGTGACTGGGCAAGTTCATTTAACTTCCCTGGGCCTCAGTTACCTCATCTGTACAATGGGGATTAAAACTGTGAGCCCCATGTGGGACAACCTGATCACCTAGTATCCTCCCCAGTACTTAGAACAGTGCTTTGCACATAGTAAGCGCTTAACAAATGCCATTACCATTATTATTATTATTATTATTATTATTATTATTATTATTATTATCTCAGACCTAAAGTTCCGACGGACACTTGCGGATTGGTTTTGCCAAAACACTATTTCTTTCATGGAATTTTAGGGAGGAAAGGTTGCCTAGTAGAAAGGATGTGGGACTGAGATTCAGAAGACATGGGTTCTGGTCTCGGCTTTACTGCCAGTCTGCTGGGAGACGTTGGGCAAGCTATGAAACAATAACAATAACAATGACTGTAATATTTGTAAAGTGTGAATAATGTGCCGGATGCTGTTCTAAGTGCTGGGGTGGATACGAGCAAATTAGGTTGGACCCAGTCCCTGCCCCACATGGGGCTCACAATCTTAATCCCCGTTTTACAGATGAAGTAACTGAGGCGCAGAGAAGTAAAGTGACATGCACATATCTCATAGCAGATATGTGGTGGAGTCTGCTAACTTCTGATTCCCAGGCCCGTGCTCTATCCACTAGGCCATGATGCCTCAGTTTCCGCATCTGTAAAATGGGGGATAAAATCCCTACTTCTTTAGCCTTGTAGATTATGATCCCCGTGTGGGATGGTGTCCGATCTTAGTATTCTGTAACTACCCCGGTGCTTAGCACAAAGCGAGGCATTTAGCAAACCCTTAATAAATATTAAGGAAGTTTTTCTGACATGGGAAGCAGTGTGGTGTAGTGGGAAGAACCTGGTCTTGGGACTGGGAGAACCTGGATTGTAATCTCGGCTCTGATTTACTTGCTATGTGATCTTGGGCAAGTTGTTTAAGTTCTCTGTGCCTCAGTTTCCTCATCTATAAAATGGAGATTCAGTAGCTGTCTCTCCACTTCTTAATCTGTAAGCATGATGAGGGACAGGGACTGTGTCCAACCTCATTAATTTTTATCTATCTCAGTGTTTAGAACAGTGCTTGACACATAGAAGTGTTTAACAAATACCGTAATTATAATTTATTATGATATATATATATATATATCAGGCATGACCTCTATTGCTTATGGTAGATAAATGGCTCATTGCTCTCACTGTGGAATTCTGAAAAATGATAGCCACACGTTAACTTAAGATTTATTGAACGTCTTGCCTCCTTGAGCCGCCTCAAAGGGGTGGGGAGCGAGGGATTGGGGGAAAGAGTTGTGTAAACGGAAGAGTCAATAAAGATTTTTAAGCCACACACAACAAAAGGTGGAGAAAAAAGTTAGAGTGCTCTCCTCCCAGGTGGTTTTGGCGCGTAAATGGATATCTGCATATTTCTGATCCTCTGATTCTGTGAACTTATCGAGATGCCGGTAAGGGACAAGGATATCGAAAGAAAAACACACCCTTCCTGTGGGAAGCAAGGTCAGGAGCACAAGGACATTTCTGTGAGCTGCTCCCAGTGACAGTCTGTGACTGAATGTTCTGTTTGGAAAAGAGATCCGTGGTCAGAGGGGAAGGTGGCTGACCACAAAACCTGATACACTGTCCAAACACGGGTCGCTTGGCTTCGGGAATAACATCCACGTGACTGTGACCTAGGTGCAGGGCCGGAATTCTGCCTGAAGGGACAAAAAGAAGAAAAGCCCATCAGGAAGAGGCTGCCCTCTGCAACAAAAAACAGGCCTGGGAATAATGGAATAAGGTGGTGGCCCGTTTAAAATTGAATTGCGGTACTCAGAGCTTACCGCGAGCTAAGTGCTGGGATGGGTACGGGGTTATGAGATTGGATGCAGTCCGTGTCTCCCTTGGGGATCACAGTCTAAGGGAAAACTGGTATCTTTGGGCCCATTTTACACCTTTCCACATGTTTTGTTTTGTTGTCTGTCTCCCCCTTCTAGACTGTGAGACTGTTGCAGGGTAGGGACCGTCTCTATATGTTGCCAACTTGTACTTCCCAAGCGCATAGTACAGTGCTCTGCACACAGTAAGCACTCAATAAATACAATTGAATGAATGAATGAATTTTACAGATGAGGAAACTGAGGCCCAGAGAGGTTAAGAAACTTGCCCAAAGTCACACAGCAGGACTAGAACACAGGTTCCCCCAGGTCCAGCTTCTTTCCACTTGGTCCAAGGGACCTGCAGAACAGAATGGATGGCACCTTCTGTTTTCTGTTCACTTTCCTGAACAGGTTGGCTAGCAGAAAGAGGAATGTGGACCTTCAGCTTGTGTTTCACCAATCCCAGTTTGGTCGCTGATGAGTCATTTGGGCTAAAGTTTATCCTCCTGTGGGTCCAGTGGATGGTTTTGCATTCCGGAGGCCCAGAATTTGAGGTCTCAGCCCATTGCCTGGACCCATCCTTACTCTGGATGCACGGAATCCAAACACCTAAACCAAGCACAGCCCCTTGGTTTGGCCTTGGCTTCTTCTACTCCCTGATTTGGTCCTGACCTCCCTCTAGACTGTAAGCTCACCGTGGGCAGGGACTATGTCTGTTGATTGTTGTGTTGTATTCACCCAAGCACTTAGCACAGTGCCCTGCACACAGTAAGCACTCAATCAATATGATCGAATGATGTGGGACAGGAACTATGTCCATCCTGTTTTGCCTGTATCCACCCCAGCGCATAGTACAGTGCCTGGCACACAGTAAGTGCTCAACAAATATCACTATTATTATTATTAATGCGTAGAACTCTGTGGTGGCATGGAGATGGGAGAGGAAATTTCTGGGGCCCCACTTTGTCTCTCCTTCCCCTTCATTCTTTCTGGGTCAAATTCTCCCTGGCATGAACGGTAGCTCAAAACTGGAAACCCTTGGTTCAGGGGAGTGACTGTGTAGTGGTGGAACTCCTATGACTGCCTTCAGATCACGTTGATGATCACTATAAGCTCGTTGTGGGCAGGGAACGTGTCTATCAAATCTATAAAATTGTACCCTCCCAGCGCTTGCTACAGTGCTCTGCACATCAGGGGGGAGACTATGTAATGGTGGAACTCTGACTGCCATACGATCACGTTGATGATCACTGTGAGCTCGTTGTGGACAGGGAATGTGTCTACTAGCTCTTATCTTGTACTCTCCCAAACGGTTAGTACAGTGCTCTGTTCACAGTCAGTGCTCAATAAACACCATTGGTTGATATGGGGTGCTGCTAGGGAATGCCAAAGCATAGCTCATTCTAAACTTGTGGGATCAGGTAAAGTGGGGGTGAGGAGAAGCCCCATACTTGAATCAATCCTGACAAGTGAAAATAATTGTTCTTGTTATACTGGGAAAACTTTATTTTATTATTAATTTTTTTGATAAGAATATATCAGGTAGCCCTGTTGCCAGTGTCAAAAGCAAAGTTAACCCTTGATTATTCATTCAATCATATTTATTGAGTGCTTACTGTGTGCAGAACAATATACTCGAGAAGCTACATGGCTTAGTGGAAAGAGCACAGGCATATGGGTTCTAATCCTGGTTCCACCATGTGTCTACTATGTGACCTTGGGCAAGCCACTTGACTTCTCTGTGCCTCAGTTACCTCATCTGTAAAATGGGAATTAAGACTGTGAGCCCCATGAGGGACAACCTGATTACCTTGTATCTACCCCAGCACTTAGTGCTTGGCACATAGTAAGTGCTTAACAAATACCATCATTATTATATTATTATACTAAGCACCCTCTCAGGGTCACACCTGGAGAGTTTCCAGTCCTCTACCAATCTCGACTATAGGAGGGAGAGTCAAGCAGAGGCATATCCATTCCATTCCTAGTTTGGCTAGTGGCTAGTCAGTGGAATATAATCTGCTACAAGTCAAAACTCACCTGTGCTGGGCAGCAGCAGCACGGGAGAGTCGAGGGCAGAAACTCGTTTACTGTGCAGAAGGAGGCAATGGTAAACCACTTCTGGATTTTGACCAAGAAAATTCTATGGATCTGCTACCAGAACAATAGCAGATGGAAGTGGGGCGTTCTGGGAGAGATGCATCCATGCCGTCGCTGTGGGTTGGACACGACTCAACAGCATGACAACAACAACAACATTATACTAAGCTTTTAGGAGAGTACAATATAACGTGAAGCAGATACATTCTCTGCCCATAAAGAGCTCACAGTCTAGATGCTCTACAGTAGTGCTCTAGACTCTCACCAATGGAGAGCTCATCTTCCACAGACTTTCTCTCTGGTCACAGCACAGTCCTCTGAAATGAGGGTTCACTCTAGCCACCACCACATGGCAAAGACCCCCGTCCCTTCCCATCTCTCCACTGGGATTCAAGCCGCCTCACCTGTTCAATATTATTTGCCATTTGTAACCACTCCCTTGTTGGGAGACAAAGGGAAAATCCACCCTATTTTAAATACACAAATGTATGTCATGTTTTATGCCGTTGAGTCGTACCTGACCATAGCGATGCATTGGACCCATTTCTCCCAGAACGCCCCACCTCCATCTGCAATCATTCTGGTAGTGGATCCAGAGGGTTTTCTTGGTAAAGATATGGAAGTGGCTTACCATTGCCTCCTTCCACACGGTAAACTTGAGTCTTTGCCCTCAACTCTCTCCCATTCCACTGCTGCCCAGCACAGGGGAGGTTTGACTTGTAGCAGATTGCCTTCCACTTGCTAGCCACTGCCCAAGCTAGGAATGGAATGGATATGCCTCTGCTTGACTCTCCCTCCCGTAGTCGAGACTGGTGGAGTACTGGAAACTCCAGGTGGGACCTTGAGAGGGTCCATTTATGTACAGTAACAGTGAATTCAAGACTTGTAGGCAGCCTTAAAGATTTTACCCCAATCCCATCTATCAGCTCAAGGAAGAAACTGTTAGGGAGTGTCATCTTTGACTTCACGCATGCCTTGTGATCTATTATGCTAAATTATGTCATGTCACTCGATATGACTTATAAACTTAGCCTTGACCTTTCCAGAGCAGTGTGAGGGAGCAATATTTGGATTCCATTCCCCTCCCACTCCTCCCCCTCCTAAACAAAAGGAGCATGGGGAACTCTTCAGCTTTGTCAGTGTTCATAAAGGACAAAATACAATACTGGAATGATAACATTGCACTTGGCTTCCCTCCCGTTTCCTTTCTCACTTGCTTCAACACCTCTGAGTTCTTTAATAGCCGATGAGCCGAGCTGCGCTTAAACCCCCTGAGAAATCCTCTTCCAGAAGACCAGACCAGGGTTGATCCAAAGTGTGAGTCAGTAAGTCATCAGTTTGTGAAGATGGCTGCAAATTATAACATCCCACTTGATCAGTATGAATTAAAGGAATCCATTTTGTCCCGCTCTTCATTTTTTTGTGGTATCAGGTACGCAGATACTATGTGTTAAACATTGTTGTAAGCATCGAGGTAGATACAAGTCAGTTAGGTCGGGCGCAGTCCCTGTCCCACATAGGGCTCACAGTCAATCCCCATTTTACAAATGAAGCAACTGAGGCACAGTGAAGTGACTGGCTCAAGGTCACACAGCAGACAAGTGGCAGCTGGAATTAGAACCCATGCCCTTCTTAAACGGGTTTTATTACCATGGTCTTAATTCTTAATTCCATGGTTCCAGGGTTTCATGATGCCTCAGCTCTGCATGTACCCCTCCACAAGGCCTCCGGTTGGTCTCTTGGTTCACTGCTGCTTTCTCTTGATCACATTTGCTTTTTCTTGGGGGGACAGTGACCCTGGGGGACAACAGGGTGATCCTGGAAGCAGTAAAAGTCCCCCAAACTCAGGTATGCTGCACACTGTTGTTTGGGGATGGGAGTCACAGCCCCTTTATCTCTCCCGCAGGCCTGCCCCTTCCTCCTTCTGTGAAATGGCACAGCCAAGAAAGTCACCAGAAATAAGTGTTCATTCATTCATTCAATTGTATTTATTGAGCGCTTACTGTGTGCAGAGCATTGTACTGAGTGCTTGGGAAGTATAAGTTGGCAACATATAGAGGCAGTCCCTACCTAACAGTGGGCTCACAGTCTGGAAGTGTTGTGCAACCCACATGAATAACTCCAGTTACATGCCGGGCCCTACCAAGAATACAACAGCGACTGCTCAGTCAGTCAGTCGGTGGTATTTATTGAGTGCTTACTGGGTGCAGAGCGCTGTACTAAGCTCTTGGGGGAGTACAATAGAACAATATGACATCCCACATTCCTTACCCACAAAGAGCTTTCAGTCCAAATGGGGAGAAAGACATTGAAATAAATAAATGAAATTACAGATATGTAAGTGCTGCGGGGCTGGGAGGGGAGATGAATAAAGGGAGCAGTTAAGATGATGCAGAAGGGAATGGGAGACCAATGGACAATTGTTTGCATGCTAGTTTCTTTTTTATTGAGATTTGTCTCCCCATATGGACCGTAAGCTCTCCCAAGTGCTTAGCGCAGTGCTCTGCACCCCGTGAGTGCTCAATTAATACTATTAATTTACTGGAGACATCCAGTCGTTATATTGATGTCAGTGGGAATCAGCCACTTGTGGACACATGGATCTCAACCCACCTTTCTCTACTGTTCCAGGATTTGATGGTTTAGTGTTCGGGCCAACGACTGGATTCATTCATTCATTCAATCGTATTTATTGAGCGCTTACTGTGTGCAGAGCACTTAAAAATGAACACTTGGATAGAGAGCTCTCAGGAAAAGGGAACTGGAAATAGG
Organism: Tachyglossus aculeatus; assembly: GCF_015852505.1. Classification (NCBI taxonomy): domain Eukaryota; kingdom Metazoa; phylum Chordata; class Mammalia; order Monotremata; family Tachyglossidae; genus Tachyglossus; species Tachyglossus aculeatus. Next base: position 10,161,703 of record NC_052073.1, on the reverse strand, counting down.
AATCTCCCACAGACGGCCAGTGGCTCGTGATTCAGAAACATCCAGGGACATGAGGTAAGAGGGGCATCTTGGGATTCCTTGGAGCTGAACATTCCCACTCTTCAAACGGGGAGTGATCCGAGAGCTTGGTCAGCAAAATTCCGACTCAAGGCGCCTCGGCAATGAGCCAAGTGCCTTACTGGCCAAACCCTCAGGGAGCCCGCATGCTAAAAGAGACAAGAAAGATAACAGCGGGATTCATTTCTTTTATGGTACTTTCTTCCGGTATTTTGGATTCCTTTGGATTCCTTCCCTCCCTCTCCCCCACCCAATCTGTGCTATGGCAGTCACTGTCGTTACTGGGGCAGCAGTGGGTAATCAATCAATGGTATTTATTCATATTTATTGAGTACATACTGTCTGCAAAGCACTGTACTAAGCCTTTGGGGGAGATTTTATTTTAAATTAAGTGCCGTTGAGCCGTTTCCGATTCACAGCGGCTCCATGGATATGCTTTCTCCAGAACATCCTGTCCTCTGCCATAATCTGCAACCTTTCTAACGGTTCTTCCGTTATCATTGTTATGTTCTCTATCCATCTAGCTGCTGGCCTGCCTCTTCCACGTTTTCCCTGGACTTGTCTTAGCATTAGTGTCTTCTCCAGAAAATTAGTCCTCCTGATTGTGTTCAAACTATGCTAATCTAAGTTTAGCCATTTGGCCTTCCAAAGATCACTTTGGCCTAATTTGCTCTAAAATCTGTTTGTTTTTCGGGCAGTCCATGGTGTTTGCAAAAGCCTTCTCCAACACCTCATTCCAAAGGAATCGATATTCTTTCTATCCTGTTTTTTCCACTGTCCAGCTTTCGGATCCATACATTGTCACTGGAAATACCGTAGAGTTGACAATTTGTATTTTGGTGGCAGTTGTTACGTCAGCACATTTCATGACTTTTTCCAGGCTCCTCATAGCAAGTCTTCCTAATATTAATCTTTGGCATATTTCTTGACTACTAGTTTCTTTATTACTGATTATCGATCCCAGGAGAGAAAAATTGTCAACTATTTTAATCTTCTCTCCATCCACTACAAACGTGTTAAAACTTCCCATTGTCATGATCTTTGTTTTCTTGACTTTCAAATGTAGGCCCATCTTTCTGCTCTGTTCCTTAACTTTTAATAATAAGCCCTTCAAATCTTCTTCACTAGTAGGGTTGTATCATCAGCTTAAGGAAGCTAGTTTATATTTCTTCCTCTAATCTTTACTCCCTGTTTGCCTTCATTCAATCCAGCCTCTCTCATTAGGTATTCGGTGTAAAGGATGAACAGATAAGGTGACAAGATATATCCTTGTCTTACACCCTTACTGCTGGGAAATCAATCTGTTTCTCCATATTCTGTTCCTATTGTAGCCTCCTGTTTGTCATATAGGTTCCATAGTAAAGCAATTAAATGGTACTGTATGCCCATTTTCTTCAATGTGCTCCAGAGTTCCTCATGATCCTTGGAGGAATACAATATAATAATCGATAGACACATTCCCTGCCTGCAATGAGCTTACGGTCTAGAGGGAGAAAGAGACATTAAGTGCTTATGAGGTGCAGAGCACTGCACTAAGCCTTTGTGAGAGTACAATACAACAGAATTAGCTGACATGTTCCCTGCTCCTAACATGCTTGCAGCCTAGAGGGGGAGGCAGACATTAATATGAATAAATAAGTCATTTGTAATGAAGTGGACTTTGGCTAAATTGCTGTGCATCCGAGAGGCCCTTGGGTTTGAACCAGAGAGATGGCCTCAAACCTGGTTGTCCAGATCAACAAACGTGCCCCAAAATAACTGCACTGAGTTGTTGAAGGGGAAGAAGCAGCACATTCTGTCCCCTCCCTCGACACTGTGATTGGAGGTTGTTTACTTTGCTTTTCCAGCTCTGTTCCAACTCTGTAAGTGCATGACCTGAAAACAAGCTGTGGCATCCTTGGAGGGAGGGCAGTGGGGCTCTTGACCCGCAGGAAACAATAGCCACTCCGCTGCATCTGCAAGGGCTGACAGAAATGGAGGTTTGCATAGCAGAAATGCTTTCCAACAGTTGTAGACCAATCTAATTATGGTTGGGATGCTTCGGACAGGGAACAAGAACTTCTCTTATTCAAGGGCCCTGGATCTGGGGGTGCATTTCTCCAGGGAATGATACCTCACTTGGTTTGTTCAAGGCATTGAGTGAGACTCCTGGTTGACGGCCTGTCACGGTGGAGGGATTCCTTCAGGATGGGCCGGTGGGGATAAGAAGATGTTGAAGAGGTTCATTGGCCCCGTCAGTGTGGTCCAGGAGGTTCAGAAAATAACTTTTTTAGAGAACCAGGATCACCCCCTTCCCCAACTAACTCCCTATTACTAGCCATGAGGTGCAGGGGCTCAGTTGATGATAGTAACAATAATTGTGGCATTTGTTAAGCGCTTACTGTGTGCCAAGCACTGTACTAAGCATTGGGGTCGCAACAAGATAATCAGGCTGGACGCAGTCCCTGTCCCACATGGGGCTCCCAGTCTTAATCCCCTTTTTACAGATGACAGAACTGAGGCACAGAAAAGTGAAGTGACTTGCCCAGGGTCACACAGCAGACATGGCAGAGTTGGGATTAGAGCCCACATCTTCCGACTCCCAGGCCATGCTATGGCTCAGTCAGTCAGCCAGCGGTATTTATTGAGTGCTTACTGCGTGCAGAGCAGGCCAGAGGATAGCATTGCCCAATTAAAGCTAGCTGCCTGTTATCAGGGCTGAAGGTTCTGATGGCTTTTAGAATCAAAGGAGAGAAAGGGTTGTTTGTTTGCTTTTTGCAAAAGGACAGAGATAAAAAACAGTCCTCCCCCAGAGAAGCATGTGAAGTTAAAGCCTATTCAAACCCAGAACCCTAAATGGACTGGGGAGGAGGAACAGGGCTTCCTGTCTTCCCTACAACCCAGACATTCTGTTTTGGTTAGCTATGATTCACCCCTAATATATTCTTCTTTTTTTTCCTTCCTTCTGGAAGAAAAAAATGGACTGGAGAGTTGAATAACTGATAGAAAAAGTCACACTTAAGGAACTTTTTAAATTCTAATTTCATTTTTATTTTATTTTGTGTACATTTATTATTATTTTTTCATTTTATTTTTAAGCTAGGTTTTTCTGCTCTGCTATCTGGCCAGGGAGAGAATAATGTTCTCTGAAATTTAGAGTGGGTGGAAAGACCGAGTGGCATCCCTCACCCAAAAGAGGGAATCTTCTGCCCCGGGGCGGTGGTGGGGAGGTAGAATTCCTTTGCTCTATTTTCTTGGGTCACCATTAGAAAGTTTGAAAGGCTTGCTGAATCCAGTATCCACTGGTATTTTTTCTCGGCATCCAGAATCTGAGTGTGTCTTTTCTCCCTCCCTCCCCTGTGGGGGTGGTCTTGTCTTGTCTTATGCCATCGAGTCATCTCCAACCCATAACGACGCCATGGACACATCTTTCCCAGAACGCCCCACCTCCATCTGCAAAAAAAGGTAAAAAAAAAAAAAAAATTCAACCGGCGTAACTCCCCGACTCCCAGAAGTGAAGGTCTTGGTTAGTAGTGTAGTAGCCCTTCTCCCCACCTTGGGCCTAAACCAAGATCTCCACTTGTGGGAGTAAGGCAGTTACACCAATTGATTTTTTTTCCCCTCCTCCTGGCTAGTGGCCTCAAAAGATTGGCCACCCTGGGTGACTACCCACCTCGCCTGTCCCTAAAAACCCACTCTAATCATATGAGGTACAAAAAGGGTCAGGCTGGAAATCGCCTTGGAGAAGGGAGGACTGCAACAATCCAAACAAAAAGAACAAAATGCAGAACTAGTACTGGGTCCAATTAATAGTTAATCCATCTCAACTGAGATTCTGCACCTGACAAGAATATTTGGAGGAATTTGTGATCGATCACCTAAATGCTGTTGCTTACAGTCGTGTTCTCTAACTTCTCTACTGGTCCCTTGGGAAATAATAATAATAATGCTTATGGTATTTGTTAAGCACTTACTGTGTGCCAAACACTGTTCTGAGCACTGGGATAGATACAAGGTCATCAGGTTGTCCCACGTGGGGCTCACAGTCTTAATCGCCATTTTGCCGGTGAGGTAACTGAGGGACAAAGAAGTTAAGTGGCTTGCCCAAGGTCACACAGCAGACAAGTGTGGAGGGGAGATTAGAACCTATGTCCTCTGACTCCCAAGCCTGTGCTCTTTTAACTAAGCCACACTACAAGGACTTCACATCCATGGATTCCTCTAAACCCCTATGGATCCTGCTGATACTTTCAGCCTGTGCAGCTTCCTGGGGCAATTCATTCATTCATTCAATCATATTTATTGAGCGCTTACTGTGTACAGAGCAGTGTACTAAGTGCTTGGGAAGTACAAGTCAGCAACATATACAGTCCCTACCCAACAACGGGCTCATAGTCTAGAAATGAATTCCATATGTTTACCACCCATTCGGATAACAATTTGGTTATCAGAGCAGAACTCCTCAAGAGATAGCATAAGCTGGAAAGAGAAAAAAGGAAGGAGTTGATCTGGGACATTTTTAGCGTGTGGAATTACAAGCATTTAAAAGAGTGTTTTAATTTTTCTGAGCACTCGGAGAGTCGATCTGTGGGTTTGAAAAAATCACTTTAGTCCCCGTTCTCTGCTTCCATTCCCTTGTTTATATACTGAGGAGAGATGGCGTTGTGAAGGAAATGTTAGCCAATGTACATGAGTAGGGATGAAATCCAAAAGCCCAATTCTACCAGTGCCTAATAATAATGTTGGTATTTATTAAGCGCCTACTATGTGCCAAGCACTGTTCTAAGCACTGAGGAGATTACAAGGTGATCCTGTTGTCCCATGGGGGGCTCACAGTCTTAACCCCCATTTACAGATGAGGTAACTGAGGCCCAGAGAAGTTAAGTGACTTGCCCAAAGTCACACAGCTGACAATTGGTGGAGCTGGGATTTGAACCCATGACCTCTGACTCCAAAGCCCGGGCTCTTTCCACTGAGCCATGCTGCTTCTCTAAGTGAGCTATTCCCTGGCAATAAATTTGGGCATTTGGGGAGGAACATTCATTTTTTTTTTCCCCAGACACTAGGGGATTAAAAAAAAATTATGATATTTGTAAAGTCCTTATTATGTGCCAGGCACTGTACTAAGCACTGGGGTAGCTGCAGGCTAATCAGGTTGGACACAGTCCATGTACCGTTTGGGGCTCAAAATCTTAGCAGATGAGGAAATTGAGGCAGAGAGAAGTTAAGTGACTTGCCCAAGAACACAGCAGACAAGTGGTGAAGCTAGGATTAGAACCCATGTCCTTTTGACTCGCACACCCGTGCTTTATCCCCTAAGCTTCGCTGCAGCTCATGCAGCAATGCCTTAAACAGTTTCCCAGTGGTTTAAAAAGGTAACACTCTTCCCAAAGTGTCCACTTTACTACCAGGAAGGAAAGCTAGGCCCTGGCAGAATTGAACTCTTCAGAAACTGAATGGGAAAAGCCGAGGTCTGGATGAGAAAGCTGGCTCTGTCCTGAACTATGCCGGGGGACTTAAATGAAGTCACTGCCTCTCTCTGTGCCTCGCCTTCATTGTCATCAACAGTATCCGTTAAGTGCAGGGGGAGGGAAGTGGTCACCTGAGCTTCTGAGTCCTTGAGGTTGTTAGGAAATTAATTAGAAAGTGATTTTAATGAGCTTTGGGTCCTTTAGACCCAAAGCATTCTGTTCATCCCAATTATTCCATGGCACTCTCATCCCCAGCGTGGCTCAGTGGAAAGAGCAGGGGCTTGGGAGTCAGAGGTCATGGGTTGTCAGCTGCGTGACCTTGGGCAAGTCACTTCACTTCTCCGGGCCTCAGTTACGTCATCTGTAAAATGGGGATTAAGACTGCGAGCCCCACGTGGGTCCCCCAGCGCTTAGAACAGTGCTTTGCACATGCAAGCGCTTAAAAAAAAACAGCTCCTCCTTCTAGACTGTGAGCCAGCTGTTGGGTAGGGACCATCTCTATATGTTGCCAACTTGTACTTCCCAAGCACTTAGTACAGTGCTCTGCACACAGTAAGTGCTCAATAAATATGATTGAATGAATGAATGAAATACCATTATTATTATTATTATCCCCAAAGCTTTTGGGATATCTTTTCCGGCTGCATGCAGACCAGTGAAAAGCCTCCTATTGGCTACAGTCATCCATTCCCTCCCCGCCTCCCCTGGCTCTCCTAGAATCCCAAATTTGAATTTTTATTTTTAGTGTGAGTACAGACAAAGCTGCCTCTCCTCCTTTTAAAACTCAAACACATTAGGCAATTCAAAATCCGGTGGGAAAGTAGGTCATTCCATTATTGGACTTGCACCAGATGATAAGGTTTCTGTTTATGCTTAATAAAGCGAGCAGCCATATTCATGACACAATTTGTAACAGTGGAGAGGAAACAACAATTAAAGTGGGATTGTGCAATGGCTGTACACAGTCCCTTTGCAACTCCAAAATGCAGCGGAAAGAATAAAAATAATAATTATGGTATTCGTTAGAAGCTTACTAGGTGCCAAGCGCTGTTCTAAGCACTGGGGTAGACACAAGGTAATCAGATTGGGCCCAGTCCCTGTCCCACATGGGGCTCACAGTCTTAATACCCATTTTACAGATGAGGGAACTGAGATACGGAGAAGTGAAGTGACTCACCCAAGGTCACAGAGCGGACAAGTGGTGGAGCTGGGATTAGAATCCACGTTCTCTGACATCCGTGCCCGTGCTCTAGCCACTAGGCCATGGTGCTCTCTGGAAGGAAGGAAAGGAAGGAAATGACATTCCCACATCACACCCAGCAGTTCGGGGACCTGGCGGAAGCAGCAGGAAAGGGAGCAGGGAATGGGGGTTGACGTCTGGCTGCCTCCTTTTGAGAAGTTGAATAAAATTTCAGGTTTCTAGCAGTCGGACAAATTGAAGGCCCTCACGGCAACAGATGGGTCGGTCAGATAATGAATCAGTTGCCTTCTTTTTTCTCATCTTTTTGTTTTTATGGCATTTGTTCAGCACTTACTATGTGCCAGACACGGCCCCAAACACTGAATGGCCAATTCACTCGACTCACAGACGACTGATTTCCGGTTGGAAAATCGTGACGTGTGAGGGAAAACTCACTTTGTGACCTCCCTTGGGCAAATCAGGGCCCATCGCCAACTCAGCAGATGGAGTGTGATGGATTGCTTTGTGGCTGTCCATGAGGGCCTTGTGGAATTAGGGCAGAGTTGAAGTCACAGCAACCCTATCTGCCGTCTCCTCTGCGTTGACTCTACCTTGACTATGCCCCTCATGCCTTTAAGCATTTTGATCCTAACCCCAGCCCCACAGCCCTTATGCACACATCCTTATATTCTTCTATTTCCCCTATCTGTAATTTTTCTTTTGTAGGAAAAAATGACAAACACTGTTCTAAACGTTGGGGTAGCGTGGCTCAGTGGAAATAACGTGAGCTTTGGAGTCAGAGGTCAGGGGTTCAAATCCCGGCACCGCCACTTGTCAGCTGTGTGACTTTGGGCAAATCACTTAACTTCTCTGTGCCTCAGTTCCCTCATTTGTAAAATGGGGATTAAGACTGTGAGCCCCCTGTGGGACAACCTGATCACCTTGTAACCTCCCCAGTGCTTAGAACAGTGCTTTGCTGTAGTAAGCACTTAATAGATGCATCATTATTATTATTATTACAAGTCACTTAGGTTGGACACAGCCCATGCCCCACATGGGGCTCACAGGCTAAGTAGGAGGGAGAACAGGTATTATTAATAATAACAATGATAATAATGGCATTTGTTAAGTGGTTACTATGTGCCAAGTACTGTTCTAAGCACTGGGGTAGATACAGGGTCATCAGGTTGTCCCACATGGGGCTCACAGTCTTAATCCCCATTTTACAGATGAGGTAACTGAGGCCCAGTGACGTGGATTGCCCAAGGTCACACAGCAGACAAGTGGTGGAGTCAGGATAAGAACCCACATCCTCCGACTCCCAATCCCATGCTCTTTCCACTAAGCCACGCTGCCTGCCCGAGGTCACACAGCAAGCAATGTGTGATCTGTTTCAACGTCCGTCTCCCCCGTAGATGTAAGCGTCTTGCAGTTGGGCATTGCATCTACCAGCTCCTTAATTGTACTTTCCCAAGTGCTCACTACAGTGCTCTGCAATCAATCAATCAATCGTATTTATTGAGCACTTACTATGTGAGAGCACTGTACTAAGCGCTTGGGAAGTACAAATTGGCAACATATAGAGACAGTCCCTACCCAACAGTGGGCTCACAGTCTAAAACGGGGAGACAGAGAATAAAACCAAACATACAAAATAAAATAAATAGGATAGATATGTACAAGTAAAATAAATAAATAAATAAATAAATAGAGTAATAAATATGTACAAGCATATATACATATATACAGGTGCTGTGGGGAAGGGAAGGAGGTAAGACCAACTGCACACAGTAAGTGCTCAGAAACGCTATTGATTGATTGATTAAATTCTGCTGAATTCTGCTCAGGGGTTTGGATGTATGGAAGCCCATGTTTCATCAAAAGGGTCCCTGACTGTTGCCTCCAGGGAGAAATGGGAGTGTGCTTGTGTGCTTGATGCTTGTGTGTTGTTGGCTAACATCTGTGAGGCACACCCAAACAGTGAATGTAGATAAGAGTGGGAAACCAATTTGGATTGTTGTGGGATGGAAATTCCCCTTTCATCATCTAGACTGCAAGCCTGTTACAGGCAGGGAATGTATCTACTGACTCAATTGTGTTCTACTCTCCCAAGTGCTTAGTACAGTGCTCTGCACACAGCAAATGCTCTATAAATACCACTGATTGATCATTATCACTGGCATGATTGCCGTGAGACTCCGCTCAGCCCCACCAATTAATTCATCAATGGTATTATTATTATTATCCTCATTATTCTTACATTTAAGTGCTTACTACATATCAAATACTGTACTAAGCGCTGGGTTAGATATATTTGTGCTAATGTTTAAAACAGTTCAAAGTGCCAATAACGATGGTGCTTGTTAAGCACTTACCATGTGTCAAGCACTGTCCTAAGCGCTGGAGTAAAGACAAGCTACTAAGGTTGGAGACAATCCTTGTCCCACATGGGGCTCACATTCTTAATACCTGTTTTACAGATAAAGTAACTGAAGCCCAGAGAAGTAAAGTGACTTGCCCAAGATCACCCAGCAGACAAGTGGTGGAGTCAGGATTAGAACTCGAGTCCTTCTGATTCCCAGGCCCGGGCTTTAACCGCTAAGTCACGCCACTTCATTAGCTATAATGAAGCTAATGAAGCAGCGTGGCTCAGTGGAAAGAGCACAGGCTTTGGAGTCAGAGGTGAAAGGTTCGAATCCTGGCTCTGTCACATGTCTGCTGTGTGACCTTGGGCAAGTCACTTAACTTCTCTGAGCCTCAGTTACCTCATCTGTAAAATGGGGATGATGACTGTGAGCCCCACATGGGACAACCTGATTACCTTGCATCTCCCCCAGCGCTTAGAACAGTGCTTTGCACATAGTAAGCACTTAACAAATGCCATTATTATTATTATTATTATAAGATAATCAGGTTAGGCACAGTCCCTGTCCCACAAGAGGCTCTCTGTATGCAGAGCACTGTACAGTGCCATAGAGTTGGTGGACACCATCCTTGCCCACATTGAGCTTACAGTCTACAGGGGAAATGTCCCCAAAGAGGCTGATCAGGGCTTAGTGCTTTTCTGAACATACTGTGAAGACCCAGCATGAATTCACCGATGACGGGTATGATGTGAGGATTGAACAAAGTCCTTTGTGCATTCATTACATTTGTAGAGTTTCTCTCTAGTATGAGTTCCCCAGTGGATTCCTGTTCCAGGTTCTGTTACCACTTCAAAGCCTTACTGAAGCCCCATCTCCTCCAAAAGGCCTTCCCTGACTAAGCCCTCCTTTCCTCTTCTCCCACTCCCTTTCGTGTTGCTCTTGCACTTGGATTTGCTCCTTTATTCAACTTTCCCTCAGCTCCACATCATTTGAGTCCATATCCGCAATTTATTCATATTAATGTCTGTCTCCCCATCTAGAGTATAAGCTGCCTGTGGGCAGGGAACGTGTCTACCAACTCTGTTAAATTGTACTCTTCCAATTGCTTAGTACAGTGCTTTGCACACCAGTAAATGCTCAATAAGTAGGATTGATTGATTGATTGAAAACTATCTCCCAGTGAGGAGGATTGGTCTGGGAATCCCAGCTTCCCGGAGTTTACATAGGTTGGGGTTTTGTTTGTTTTTGTTGTTAATTACTGTGTGTCAAACACTGTTCTAAGCACTGGAGGGGCTGGGGAGGGGCTGGGACTGGGTGAGCTCAGGGAAGGTGAGGCAGGAAGGCCTCCAGAAAACCGAACTTCTGGGAAAAGCCATCAACTTGCCTTTCCGATTCCATAAGCCCGATGTTGGGTTGGGACCGTATCTATATGTTGCCAACTTGTACTTCCCAAGCACTTAGTACTGGGCTGTGCACACAGTAAGTGCTCAATAAATACGAATGAATGAAAATACAAATGGCAGGAAGCTGAGTCCCTGCTTGGATGGGTTCCTCTGTCCACGGACACTGTTCTGTGGACAGAGATTTGTTGATGTCAGAGAACTGGGAGGTTTCTCCTCCTCACCTCCTCCATGAACCCCTCCCAGATAACATGATTCCACTCCGGTGGTGTTAAAATTCTACTCTGGATATACGGTTCCTCCTTTTGAAAATATTTGAATGTGCTTGTTCATTCTACCCTGTCTGGGAATACGTTTTAGTCATTTTTTCATCTGTGGCTTTGTTACATTTGTAGGTTTGGGTCTGTGCTGTCTCCCTGCCTTATTAAATAAGACAACAGACTGGCTGATATCTTGTTCCTCTTGTATAACCCTTTCAGTGTCTTCTGTTGTTTTTTTTCCCCACAGAGGGGATCCAATAAAAGATGTGCTCTGAACAACAAATTAACCCACTCTTCATACCCTTGGCCTTTATCATGTCCCCAACAAGGTCAGAAGAGCAAAAGGGAAAGGAAACCCTAGCTTAGTGGAAAGAGCACGGGACTGGGAGCCAGAGGACCTGGGTTCTAATCCTGACTCTGCCATATGCTTGCTGCGTGACTTTGGGCAAGTCGCTTAACTTCTCTGGGCCTCCGCTTCCTCATCTGAAAAATGGGAATGCTCTCCTTCCCCCTTAAGCCCCTTGTGGAATGGGATCAGTGTCTGACCTGATTATCTTGAATCTACCTCATGCAGTGTTTGGCATTAAGCGCTCTGCACACAGTAAGCACTCAATAAATGCGACTGAATAAATGAATAATAAGTGCTTAACAAATATTATTATTATGATTATTCCTGTGTAATGGAGGATAACAAGAATGATGCGTGGCTCCCCTGAAGAGCCCATCTCTTCTGTTTGGCAGCTCTATCTGTGGCTTGAAGGCCCTTAGGTGTTCACTGTTCTGCATAGACCCTGGCCTCCTGATATCTAACATTTGAGCCCAAAGTAAATGGGGGCTTCGGTGATCTATTAGCATATTGGCAGGAAAAGTAAATGGTTGCAACTAAAGGGATGTGAGCTAGCGCTGGCCTGTATTCTGGCCCCACTTGCCAGCATGGACAGAATTTACCAGGCAAGATGATTTATAGTGGTGATGCCTTGCACTGTACAATCCACACTCTTTTGCTGGATGGCCAGGCAGATAGTGATAGGTGCTGAAGAAAGAGTATTCCCGGAGGGCCCCCACTCCCAGATTTTTCTCTGTGAGGAAGTAGCTGGCAGACTCATTCTCCAACAGTTCCTACCTGCCAGAGCCCCAAACATGGCTCATTTTATCACCTTCAAAGCAAGATACCATGGGGAAAAACTGAAACAACAGAAAGAAAGTTCTAAGTCAAAGCCTTTGGAAGGAAAAAATGACTCAGAAAACAAAGACTATTTAGAGGGATTGAAATGTTTAGAAGTTTCCAAAAATTAGAGGAAAAAAAATCAGTCCACGAACAGACTCCAGGCTTCAGGAAACTGCAAGGAACTGAGACTCAAGACTGGCGGTTGATCCTGGAAAAGTCAGAAATGGTTCAGGAGGAAAATTTCAAGCTCCAGAAAGACTGGAAGAAAGGCAATTGATCAAAAATTAAATAAATAAAAAGATGGGGAAAGTAAAGCTTTGCCATCTTGACATGGGTAATGGATGATTAATAATAATAATAATAATTGTGGCATTTATTAAGTACTATGTGCCAGGCACTGTACTAAACATGCAGGTAGATACAAGCAAATCAGGTCTGACACAGCCCCTGTCACATATAGGGCTCACAGTCTTAATCCCCATTTTACAGATGAAGTAGCTGAGGCACAGAGAAGTGAAGTGACTTGCTCAAGGTCACACTGCAGACAAGTGGCGGAGTCTGGATTAGAACCCAGGTCCTTTGGGGTGTCCCTGCTCCAGAGCTGGCCCCAGGGCAGCCCTCACAGCGATCAAACAACCCCATCTCCCTAAACTACTACAGTTGTCAGGGGGACCTTTGACTCACACATGTTTTCAAGTTTCTCCCATCCCAGCTGTTTGGGGCTTTGACATTTTTTCTTGGTCACAGCTTTCAGCACTGTAGATTTCTGGATTCCATCACCTTTGTTCTTCAGGAAGCCAAGCCCTCCTTTCACTTGCTTCACTGCTCTTCAAAGAGGGATGAAAGTCACTTGTGATGGGGAGAAGGAAGGAATTTAAAGGAGCTGCACATTTTGGGCCTAGTGAGGAGCAGCCCAGCTCGCCTCTTCTCCCCGTCGCCCGGCCCAGGGCCATACGTCCATTGTGAAATCACCGTCGGAGGGGATCACTGAGTCTTAGTCTTTTCCCAGTTCCCTCTTCTGGACCATTCCACCCCTGTTCCTAAGGAACAGGATCGATTCAATCAAACAGTGATATTTATTGAGCTCTTATCGTGTGTACCTACCGCTTGGAAGAGCACAATATAACAGGTTCCCTCCAAGCCCTCCAGAAAATAATGTGTTTGCAAGTCACTACACCTGGGGAAGTCACTTCTCTTCTCAGTTATCACATCTGTAAGATAGGGATTAGAACTGTGAGTTCCATGTGGGACAGGGACTGTGTCCAATCTTGAATCTTAACCCCGTGCTTAGACTAGTGCTTGACACACAGTAAGTGCTTAACAAATACCATAATGATTATTATTATTCTGATTCAGCCAGGAACTGCTAGCTCTCTTCCTCCCTTCAAGGCCCTACTGAGAGCTCACCTCCTCCAGGAGGCCTTCCCAGACTGAGCACCTTCCTTCCTCTCCCCCTCGTCCCCCTCTCCATCCCCCCATCTTACCTCCTTCTCTTCCCCACAGCACCTGTATATATGTATATATGTTTGTACATATTTATTACTCTATTCATTTTATTTGTACATATCTATTCTATTTATTTTATTTTGTTAGTATGTTTGGTTTTGTTCTCTGTCTCCCCCTTTTAGACTGTGAGCCCACTGTTGTGCAGGGACTGTCTCTACATGTTGCCAACTTGTACTTCCCAAGCTCTTAGTACAGTGCTTTGCACACAGTAAGCGCTCAATAAATACGATTGATTGGTGGCCGGGGGGGGGCTCTCCTTGGACAAAAGGATTAGTCTAGCTGTCTGTCAAGGAGGCAGAGTCAAAAACAGCATCAGGCATCACAGATGGTGACCGGTCTGCCAACGGAAGGACGGTATTCCCACATTCCCAGGGCCAAAATCCAGGTACGCAGGGAGGCAGTGTGGTCTAGCGGAAAGAGCACGGGCCTGGAGTCAGACGATCTGGATTCCAGTCCCCACTCTGCCGCTTGGCTACTGTGTGGTCTTGGGCAAGTCCCTTGATATCTCTATGCTTGATTCCTCATCAGTAAAATGGGGATAAAACACCTCTTCCTCTCATACTGTGAGCTACATCTGAGTCCCATCTAATTATTCATTCAATCGTAATTATCTTGTATCTACAGCATAATGCTTGGCCTATAGTAAGTTCTTGATAAATACCATTATTATTAGTACCCATCTTCGGTCTGCTCAAGTGCAGAGCTTGTCTATACTCTCATCACTGAATTATAAATAAGTTTTTGAAGACATTCAGCTTAATGAATGAATCAAAATACACAACACTGTAATGAGCACACCATCCTTAAAGCAAGCTTTCCCATCCAGTTTGCCACATTTTCCTTTCTCCCACAGTCTATTTAGTATGGACGGATTGCCGTGCTGAAGGCCCAGTGCCAAAGACCCAGAACTAGGAATAAGGGGAGCTGGATCCAAATTCCTGGCTCTAGGAATCAGGGGAGCTGGGGGAAGCAGCATGGCCTAGTGGATAGAGCACGGGCTTGGGAGTCAGAAGGACCCGGGTTCTAATCCCAGCTCTACCACTTGTCTGTTGTGTGACCTTGGGTAAGCCACTTACCTTCTCTGTGCCTCAGTTCCCTCATCTGTAAACTGGGGATTAAGACTGTGAGCCCTACTGTGGGACAGGGACTGTGTCCCAATCAATTATCTTATATCTACCCCAGCACTTAGAACAGTGCCGGGCAAATATAAGCACTTAACAAGTACCTCAGTTATTATTATTATTATTTGTCCTGGTTCTGTAAGTAGGAGAATCCATTGCCATCAGCATTGAGTCACTGCTGCTGGCTGGCTTTTGGACTCCCCCCACCTCATGCAAAATCCTCTCACTGTCAGCGTGGTTTTGGAGGGAGCTTTTTGGGGTGCAGTATTTGACATTATTAATAATAATAGTAATAATCTCCTTGTGGACAGGGAATGTACCTGTTATATTGCTGTGTTGTACTCTCCCAAGTGCTTAGTACAGTAACCTGCACAAAGTAAGCACTCAACAAATATGATTGATTGAACTGAGCATTTACCATGTGCAGAATACTGGCCTAAGCCCTTGGAAGAATACAATATAGCAGTATAACAGAGGTGCTAAACATATTCCCTGCCCACAACCAATTTGCAGTCTAGTTGGGTTAACTAATAATGCCCCAGTAATAATAATACCTCTGGTGCTTAAATGCTTACTATGTGTTAAACCCTGTACTAACTGTTGGGGGTAGATACAGGATAATCAGTTTGGACACAGTCCCTGTCACACATTGAATTCCCAGACAAAGAGGGAGGGAGATCAGTTACTGAATCCCGTTTTGACAGGTAAGGAAACGGAGGCACAGAGAAGCTAAGGGACCTGAGTCAGGTCAAGCAGCAGGGAGGTGGCAGGGCCGGGAACAGAAACCAGGTCCTCCCAACTCACAGACTGGGCTTCTGTCCTCCAGGCTGCACTGCTGCTCGAATGTGCCTCAGAGGGGGACAAAGCAGAAAGAGACAGAGGACAGGAAGGCTCTTTCCTGCATGTGCCACAGTCCATCGCTGGGAGCAAGAGCCCCACAGATGGGTTGTCGACAGGTGGAATTCTCCTGGCCCATTCCAGCAAACACGGGGTTGGCCTGTGGGGCTGGCTGGGGACACAGAAATAATGTGTACTCAGCGAGGGAGGAAGACCAGCCATGAGGACTTCCCCCCCCCAAAAAAAAAGAAGAAAGGTCACCTGGTTTGGCAGGGAATTGCTGATGAGACTTGACCCAGTGATCTGAGCTGCTCGGCCTTATGGGCAGAAGCCAGGGGACACAGTGTTCTGAGCTGAACGGTGTCACCGACTCCCGGGGGCAATCCTCTTTGACCTCCTTCCCGGAGCAATGGAGGGGCAGATGAGTCAGTGGGACCCGATGCCCGATAAGGGGTGAGGCTCATCCTCGACTGTTGGTGGCCACATCTGTGACCCCACCATCCCCTGAGCCTGGGGGAAGGCCCGGGCGTGCACTTGCAGAAAACAAACGGCCGCACGCGGCTCTGTCAAACGGCGGAGTAAAACATCAAGCTCCTCAACCGCAAGGAGAATTAGCCGTCAGAGGTTCCGGCCAGTTCCTGACAGCCTCACTTCCTTTTGAGTCAGAATTCGGCAGCATGGGGCTCCCGCTGACATCAGCCGAGTTCTTGGTCCCACACGGAGCGGGTTTGCAGTGAGAACAGAGGAAGGAAGCAGCGGATCACCCCACCTCTCTATGGCGACAGGCTGCTCCGGAGAGTCACAGAACACAAGTTCATGGCATCCTGACCCAGGACTTTCAAGCAGGGCTGAAACGGGGCTGAGGTTTAACGTTGGTTTGGGGTTCTCACCCAGGGCGGCCCTGTGGGACATGGAGCCTCTCTCGGTTGCCTTTGGTAAACAAGGGTTGTGGCTTTTCTGAGAAGGTCAGGTCTCTTCCCTGAGGGTGGGGAACTTGGACCATTTTTCCTCAGAGGCCTCTCTGAAAAATCGGTGAGGCTTAGAGGTGGGAAAGGGCTCCCGGAGGGCTTGTGGCTAGTGAGGTCTGGTGGAAGAGGAGTTAGATTTAGGTGATTGTAGGGTGGGGGGCAGACACTCTAGACTGGACTCCCCCTCGCCCCCAACTCACCGTGTGGCTTTGGGCCAGCCGTAAGCCAATCTGTACCTCAGTCTCTCACTCTGTAAAATGGGGTGAGTCATTCCTGATCCTTTCCTACTTGATGGGGGTATGAGGATAGTAACCAGGGCCAGACTTAAACTTTTGGTTGAGAGGAGGGGGATTACGGCATTATGGTGAGATCATTCACTCATATTTACTGAGCACTTACTGTGGACAAAGCACTGTACTAAGCGCTTGGGAGAGTACAAAATAGAATACTTGTCAAGCATCGTATTGTAAAGTTAGATCATTTTTATCCAATAAATTATACTCTCCCAAGCCCTCAGTATTGTGCTCCGCACAGACCAATGACTCAGCAAATACTGTTGATTGATTAATTGATTGAAAGCACCATATTGAGCACCTTCTTCAGCAAACACTTCAACAATCTATAAGGGATATTTATTGAACACCTGCTGAGTGTGAAACTCTAAACTCGGTGCTTGGGAGAGTACAACCTGCCCTGCCCTCAAAGAGTTCACAGTCCTAATGGCAGAGATAGATAAGAGTTATTCATAAATAGTGTGAGTAGGACCTGGATTTTAATCCTGGCTCCTCCACTTGCCTGTTGGGTGCTCTTGGGCAAGTCACTTCATTTTTCTGAGCCTCAGGTTTCTCGTGTGTAAAATGAAGAGATAATACTTTTAACCTCCTCCTACTTTTATACTGGGAGGCCCAATGTGGGCAAAGACTGTGTCCAACCAGAGTGGCTTAGTGGAAAGAGCCCGGCCTTGGAAGTCGTTCATTCATTCATTCATTCAATCATATTTACTTACTATGTGCAAAGCACTGTTCTAAGCGCTGGGGGGATACAAGGTGATCAGGTTGTCCCACGTGTGGCTCACAGTCTTCATCCCCATTTTACAGATGAGGTCACTGAGGCTCAGAGAAGTGAAGTGACTTGCCCAAGGTCACACAGCAGACATGTGGCGGAGCCGGGATTCGAACCCATGACCTCTGACTCCAAAGCCCGTGCTCTTCCCACTGAGCCACGTCGTGGGTTCAAATTCCGACTCTGCCACTTAGCTCTGTGACTTTGGGCAAGTCACTTAACTTCTCTGTGCCTCAGTTACCTCATCTATAAAATGGGGATTAAGACTGTGAGCCCCACCTGGGGCAACCTGATGACCTTGTATCTCTTACTTTATCTTGATTTCCCTCTATTATGCACCCCACACCCTTCACTCCCCTAACACCAAGCTACTCTACCTCAATCCCATCTGTCTCGCCACCGACTCATTGCCCACATCCTCCCTCTGGCCTGGAAATCCCTGCCCATTCATAGCTGACAGACCACCACTCTCCCCACTTTCAAAGCCTCATTCAAGTGACATCTCCCCACAGTGCCTTCCCTGACTAATCCCTCATCTCCCCTATTCCGTCTCCTTTCTGTGTCACCTGGGCATTTAGATCTTCAAGCAGTTGGTAGTCACCCCACCTTCTTTCCCTCAGCATCCACGTACATATCTGTATTCCTTTGAAGGTGGTCTCCCCCTCTAGACTGTAAGCTCCTTGTGGACAGGGAACCTGTCTACCGACTCGGTTGTGTCGTGCTCTCCGACACTCTGAGTACAGCACTCTGCGTGCGGTAAGCACTCGACTGATACCATCGACTGATTGACTGAAGACTTCTGCCAAGCCGTGACCGACTGGGCCTCATCCTCTGGAGTGAGGGTGAGAGTTGATATTATCCCGGGTCATTATGGGCAAGGCAAAGGATGGCTGCTTTTGGCCTCCAGGATGATACACATCTACCCACTTTCCAGGTGTTGAGGTAACAGGGCTTCGGTGACCGGAGGGGAAGGGAGGAGGGAGGAAAAGGGCAGGTCCCACTGGGCAGGCGGTGATGTCACTGACTGTGCTCGTCCCCCACCACGCTACACTACTCCATTTATTGCTCTTCTGGTTTAGCCATGGGCTTTCCCTTTCACAACAGGACACTCCCAGCCCCGCTACCTGAGACATGCCAGCAGTTGCGCCCAAATGCCACCTCCCTGGCAGCTTCAATTGCTTTTTTTATTGGGTGATTTGGTGATGGGAGGTGGTACCCTTCTCACCACCCTACCGCGGCCAAAGATGAGTAATAATAATAATATTTGTTAAGCCCTTACTATGTTCCAAACACTGCACTGAGAACCAGGTGATACAACATTATCAGGTCCTACAAAGGGCTCACAGTCTAAATAGGAGGAAGAATCAGGGAGCAGCAGGGCTTAATGGATAGAGCATGGGCCTGGGACTCAGAAGAACCTCGGTTCTAATCCCATCTGTGCCACCTGTCTGCTGTGTGACCGTGGTCAAGGCACTTCACTTCTCTGTGCCTCAGTTACCTCATCTGTAAAATGGGAATTAAGATCGTAAACCCCAAGTGGATGATTCATTCATTCATTCATTCAATTGTATTTATTGAGGGCTTACTGTGTGCAGAGCACTGTACTAAGCACTTAGGAAGTCCAAGTTGGCAACATATAGAGACGGTCCCTACCCAACAGCGGGCTCACAGTCTAGAAGGGGGAGACAGACAACAAAACAAAACGTATTAACAAAATAAATAGAATAAATATGTACAAGTAAAATAGAGTAATAAATACGTACATATATATATATGTATATATATATATATATATATATATACAGGTGCTGTCGGGAGGGGGAAGGAGGTAAGGCAGTGGGATGAGGAGGGGGAGAGGAAGGAGGGGGCTCAGTCTGGGAAGGCCTCCTGGAGAAGGTGAGCTCTCAGTAGGGCTTTGAAGGGAGGAAGAGAGCTAGCTTGGCGGATGTGCGGAAGGAGGGCATTCCAGGCCAGGGGATTATGGACTGTGTCTACCTTGATTAGTTTGTATCCACCTCAATGTCAAGTACAGTGCAGGGCACATTGGAAGAGCTTAACAAATACCATAAAAAAACCCAAACTGGTATTGAATCCCCATTATGCAGATGAGGAAACTGAGACACAAAGAAGTGAAATGCTTTAGCCAAGGTCAGGCAAGTGTCAGGGCCTGGATTAGAGCCCAGGGTCTCTGACTCTTAGGCCCGTGAACTTTCCACTAGACCACGCTGCTTCTCCATGTGTCAGCTCCGCCTAAAGCTGCCAAGTCACCGGGTTTGGGTAGAGAGGAGTGGCAGGCTCCACTGTTCACTTCCTCGTGCTCATCGACTAACGCGGATTCTAAGACTCTGCCGAGCGTGGCTCACTGTGGAGCATTCATCCATCTCTCTAATCCCAAGCAAGGACAGTTGGGTATTAAATTTTGTTAGCTGGGTGTGTGCTCTATCTGTTCTCAAAGGCTTCCTAAAATCCTTTCTCCTCCAACAGGTTTTTCCACATAATTTCCCAATTGGAAATTGGCATGCGCTTGGAATTGTGCCCTTTGGGTACTTGGTATCCACCCCACCTTCAGTCTCCCAATACTTATATACAGATCCATATTTTATTTATTTTTTTATGTCTATCTCATCCTCTAGTCTGTAAGATCATTGATGATGATTTTGGAGAAGCAGTGTGGCTTAGTGGAAAGAGCCCGGGCTTGGGAGTCAGAGGTCATGAGTTCTAATCCTGGCTCCACCCCTCACCAGCTGTGTGACTTTGAGCAAGTCACTTCACTTCTCTGTGCTTCAGTTACCTCATATGGAAAATGGGGATTAAGACTTTGAGCCCCACGTGGGACAACTTGATTGCCCTATATGTACCCCAGTGCTAAGAACAGTGCTTGGCACACAGTAAGCGCTTAACAAATACCATTATAATAATAATAATAATGATGATGGTACTTGATTGCCCTGTATGTACCCCAGTGCTTAGAACAGTACTTGGCACATAGTAAGTGCTTAACAAATACCATTATTATTATTATTATTATTATTATGGTATTTGTTAAGCACTTACTATGTGCCAAGCACTGTTCTAAGCACTGGGGTACATACAGGGCAATCAGGTTGTCTCGTGGGGCTCACAGTTTTAATCCCCATTTTCCAGATGAGGTAACTGAGGCACAGAGAAGTGAAGTGACTTGTCCAAAGTCACACAGCTGGTAAGTGGTGGAGCCGGGATTAGAATTTATGACCTCTGGCTCCCAAGCCCGGCTCTTTCCACTAAGCCACACTGTTTCTGAGTGTGCATCACTGTGGATCATTGCGGGTGGTAATGTGTCTACCAAGTCTGTCGCATTCTCCCAAGCTCTTAGCTTAGTGTTCTGCACACAGTAAGCTCTCAATAAATATCATGGAATAATTGATTGATTAATGAATTTCCCAGCGCCCTGAGCCGTATCATCCCTGCAGCCAACTCTAGCACTTCAGGGTTTATTTAGTCACTCCTTAGCACTCAAGTCTATAGGTCTGTTCAACTGATTTATTTTTTATCACTAGCTGTAATTATGATTCATCTTATTTATTGTTTACTAATAAATAATAATTATAATAATAATAGTACAGTTACTATGTGATTGAAGGGAATGCCAGGCACTAGAGAATGTCAGGAGCCCCCAGAAGCGAAAAAGAAATGATCCTGGGACTGCTGAGTGAAATGAAATGGTTCTAAAAGGGCTTATGAAAAGCATATCTGTGAAACACAGGAAGTGTGGCCAAGAGACCTGAGATCTCTCTTTTGCTCCGAAGTCATTCTGTTCCTCTCCCGAATCCTCATAAACCTGAATGCTGCTTCCAGCACATCACAGCACTAGGTGCGGAGGCAGAGAGAGGCTGGGAATTTGAAATAAAATCAGTCGATGGTATTAATTTTTATGGTGTTTATTAAACATGGATTACGTGCCAAACTTTGCACTAAGAACTGGGGTAGAGAAGATCAGGTTGGACACAGTTTCTGTCCCACATGAGGTTCACAGACTAAGAAGCAACATGGCCTAGTTGAAAGAACATATGGGCCTGGGAGTCGGAGGACCTGGATTCTAATCCCAGCTCCACCACTTGACTGCTGTGTGACCTGGGGAAAGTCACTTGACTTCTCTGGACCTCCGTTATCTGTCAAAAGGGGATTAAGACTATGAACCCCACGTGGGACATGGACTATGTCCAACCTGATTAGCTTCTATCTACCCCAGCACTCAGTACCTAGCCTGGCACACGGGAAGTGCGGAATGAATACTTTAAAAATAAAAATAATCTGGAAGTGTGGACATCTTGGGCCTTCGTAAGGCCAAAGTGCTCAGCAGGGACACATTCGTTCCTTTTAAACGCTCTGTTTCAGCTGTCGAGCCTAGCCCAGCCTGGGCAGTGGAAACTTCCCAGTTGGGGCAGGGGGCTGTTATCCTTGAAAAGAGACCCCCCTGCCAATCCGCCACTCCTATTGCGGAACAGTTGTGACCCAAGCCCTGCAAAGCACTTTTAGACACTTTTATCTCTTCCAAGAGGCCTTCCCTAACTAAGCCCTCCTTTCCTCTTCTCCTTTTCTCTTCTGCATCGCCCTGACTTGTTCCCTTCAATCATCCTCCCCATCCCAGCCCCGCAGCAATTATGTACATATCTATCATATTAATGTCTGTCTTCCTCTCTAGACTGAAAGATCATTGGGGAGTACAATCTTCTATTGTACTCCCCGAATGCTTAGTCCAATGCTCTGCACACAGTAAGCACTCAATAAATATGATTGAATATGAATATGAAACGCTCCGGCACCAGCAGCAGTGAGCCACTGAATGCAATCAGAATCAAGGATGGTCATGCTGACCTTTAAAGAATGGTTCAGCGTCCCTATGGATTTATAGCAACTTCTTTTGTCCTGCAGCCTCGATTTAAGGACTCTGCACACCCCCCAGAGAGTCTAACCTTCTCCTAATGACGTCTGACTTTTGACTTCAAGATAATGATAATGAGGGCCCAGGTGCCCCCCCCACCCCCATACCCCCAACAGATGATAACACCAGTCGGGTGTGAATCGGTGGCACAAATTGTTTTTCAGATGATGCTAGCTGCTTGGTGAAGAATCTTTAACCAAATGAGAGTCAGAAGCATGTAAAAGAAGCTGCCCTTTGGAGGAAATGGGGAAAATTCAGCTCAGAGGAAGTGATTTTCAGAAAGCTAAGGATCAGTGGAAACCGGACATTACTCCAGGAATGGTCCTGTAGCCATAAAAGCAAGGAGAGGGACCATTTCCCTTCTTCAATGAATTTCACCAGTCAAACATCCGAGCATTGACCAGTAAAATACATTTCTGATTTATGATCTCTTGACTTCCAGCTCCAGTGTGCTTTCGAAGGATTTTCTAATTGTTTTGGCAAGGGTTTTGCTAATGACATTATGAAATCTCTTTTGCAACAGATACATTTAGCAAACAGTAGTTTCTTTTTCTTCCCCTAGTCCTGAGATAGGATTGAGCAGTAGAGGCTGCTTCCTGAGATCTGTATTTTTAACCCTTGGTTGCTTCTCTAACGGATGACCGCTTTCTTTTAAAGCCCTAAGCTGTTTTCGTTTTCACCTTCTCTCAGATGGTGCAGGCTCAGAGCTTCCTTGCCAGATGGGTGTTTACATAAGATGCTGATTTGATTATATCGTTCGACCAATGACAATTTTTCTTAGAATGTAACAGCCAGAGACGTATAATCAAAGACACTAACCGTGTACTAAAGACTCGACCTACTCCGAATTTCCCACCAACTCTAATAACAGTTTTCCAGGCAAAATGAGTGTGTGGAAAGGGATTTCCAACTAAAATGGCATGAAGGAAAAGGCGGTCAAGGAAGACTGTTGGATTTTCCTGGAATGAAGGTGCTGGGGTGAGTTACATCTTAGAGCTTCGAGCAAGGTCTGGGAGGGAATAGACGTGACAAACCCGTGTTCTGGTGGCTTTGGAGGCATCTACAATGGGAGATTGTTGCAAGAGAAACCTTCCTGGAGAAGACGGGTGCTACTGAGAAGGGAGGATAGCCGGCTCTGTTTTTTCCCCCTGCAGCTTCTGCATCAACCAGGGGAGAATTTTCTCACTCGACATAAACCTGTCTCCAGTTCCTCCCTTTTGGGCACTGAGGTTGACGGGATGGAGGAGGGGATGGAAGTGAAAGTCAGATGGAAGACAGGGCAAAAGTGTCTTAACAAAGTGGCCTAGCGGGAAGAGGCCGGGCCTGGGAGAAAGGTGAGCCTGGTTCTTGTCTCAACTCTGCTGGCTGAGTGACTCTGGAAAAATCTCTGGGCTTCAGTTTCCTCATCTGTGGAAAGGGGGTAATAGTAATACCTCTTCCTCTACCTCACAGGGGTGTTGTGAAGATGAAATTAGAGAAGTGATCTGGTTGTATTGTATCCATCCTGGCTCTTAGCCCAGTCCTTGACCCATAGTACGCACTCAGTGACTACCTCAGTTATTATTATTATTATTGAGTGATAGAGTTTTCTCAATAGGAGATATCTGTGTCCCACCCATCGTCAGTGAAGCCACGCAGAGTGCCCATGGGCTGTTGGAGCTCGCCGGCGGACAGGAGTCAATCCTCAAGCTGTTCTCCATCACAGGAAAGTTCCCTTCTGGGACATGCCAAGGGACCCCGAGAAGTCTCACCTGTTGAGAATACCGTGGTACTAAGCTTCAGAGTCTTTCTCTCAGAGTCCTTCAGCTGGGGAACAGTGAAAAAGGGGGCAGAGAGAGAGAAGGAGAGACAATGTGTGTGTATGAACGAGTGCACGCCTGCTCTCTGCACTCTTGTGAAACTCCCTTTCCTCAACCCTCCCAGACCTGTGTAGCACCGGCCCAATTTCCCGGAGGCCTCCCACCCTAATTGGCAGTTGCCACAGGGAGGTTTGCGTGGGCTTCCAGCGGCGGACACACCAACCACTTGGGGAACCAGGCAGGGGAAGCAGCAGCCAGATGGGGCTTCACATCTAGAGTTTGTTATTCTTATAATTAAGTGAGGAAAAAGGTTAGTTGCAATTAAACATGGGAAATGTTACCTAAAGCCCCCTCCTCCCCCACCGATTGCTCTGAGAGCCCCTCTGAGGCAGCTGAGCACTGGATTTTATAGTACTCTTTGTAGGGCGAGAAGCAGCGAGGCCTAGTGGTAAGAGCATGGGCCTGGGAGAGGATCTGGGTTCTAATCCTGATTCTGCCACTAACACACTGGGTGACCTTGGCCAAGTCACTTAACTTCACTGGGCCTCAATTCCCTCATTTGTAAAATGGAAATTTAATAACTGTTCACCCTCCTACTTGGACTGTGAGTCCCCTGTGGTGATTGGCACATAATAAACTCTTAACAATACAATTATTATTATCATTATTATTATTATTATTCTCTAAGCACTTAGTACAGTGTTCTGCACAACACTCAATAAATGCCATTGATTGAACTGATTTATTCAATAAGCTGGAATGGGGAAACCAATCTGCTAGAGATGACCAGGTTTAATATGGTGCTCTGCACATGATAAGCATTCAATAAATCAACTTGTACTTCCCAAGCGCTTAGTACAGTGCTCTGCATACAGTAAGTGCTCAATAAATATGATTGAATGAATGAATAAATATGATTGATTGATTGACTGATTCAAGCTTGGCTGAGTCAGTGACTGGCAGACTCAGATCCACCTGCACTGTAATAAGAATAGTGGCATTCATTAAGCACTCACTATGTGCCAAGCACTGTACTGAGAGCTTGGGTAGATACATGATAATTAGGTCAGACATAATCTGAGCTGATATTTGATTTTCCCAAGGTGGAGAATAGGCAAGAGGAACTTTGGTTCAGTGTAATTAGAATCCTGTTAATAGTAACCCCCGGGCTGATAATGATAATAATAATAATAGTAATATTCAATCATATTTATTGAATGATTACTGTGTACAAAGCATTGTACTAAGCACTTGGGAGAGTACAATATAACAATAAACAGACATATTCCCTGCCTGTAACGTGCTCATAATAGTAATGGTGGTGATGGCATTGGTTAAGCACTTGCTATGTGCCAAGCACAGTGAGAAGCAGCTTGCTCTAGTGGATAGAGCATAGATCTTAGAGTCAGAAAGACCTGGGTTCTAATCCCAGGGCCTCCATATGTCTGCTGGGTGACTTTGGTTAAGTCACTTCATTTCTCTGGGCTTGTTACCTCATCTGTAAAATGAGCACTGACTGTGAGCCCCATGTGGGACGTGGACTGTGTCCAAACTGATCATCTTGTATCTACCCAATCTGGCACATAGTAAATGCTTAACAAATACCATAAAAAGCACTGTACTAAGCAGCAGAGTAGGTGCAATTCAACTAGATCAAGCATGGTCCGTCCCACAGGAGTCTTAGACTCTAGAGGGACTCACAAAGTCTTCCTGTTCATGACCTCCCCATATACAGTGCTCTGCACATAGTAAGTGCTCAATAAATACGATTGATGATGATGATCCGGCGGAGAATTGGTGGGGTCCATTTTTCAGCCAAGAAATTGAAGCACAGAAAGGGAGAAGGCTTTTCTGCCCAAGCATATCCAGTGAGCCTAAGAACTAATGGAGGACATTCGTCTGTTCCCTTGACAGGACTTGGGTCTCTCTTCGCCCATCGGCCAGTTTCCCAGGGCCTTAACATCTGACTTATACATACCTGGATCACTTAATAACCACCAGTGCTTTGGGAACTTGGGTCCTTGTTCTCATCCAACCGCCCACCCTTTCAGAAATGGGGACAGCAAGTGACTAGGTAAACCCCCGTTCAAGCATTTTTATGTGGAGGCCCAAAGTTGTCAAGACTCCCTCCCTTAAGACTAGTATCAAAGCTTCCATCTCCTGGTCATTAACTCTGGAAACTGTTGGGGAATGCCCATTAACTGTTTGACGCTTGACACTGACTCACCTGTTTTCCCAGTTAACCCTGGGTCTAATTTTTCTTTTTTTAAAACTTCTCCTCATGTGGAGGGGATGGGAATGAAGTGTTTTCTCACACACTCAAAACAAAGTAGGCGCACTTGTGCATGACTCTGTGTGTGTGTGTGTGTGTCTCTCCATGAAGAAGACCCAAATGAGTTTCCTCTGCAGGCTAGGTGGACTTGTTGCATCCTGGGAATGAGAAAATGAAACTCATTTTAGGTTTTAAAAAAGAAAAGAAAGAACAAATGAGAAAAAGTGTGGCCTAGCAGAAAGAGCACCAGCCTGGGAGTCAGAAGATCTGGGTTCTAATCCCAGCTCTGCCAATTGCTTTCTGTGTGACCTTGGACAAGTCACTTAACTTCTTTGGACCTCATTTTCCTCAACTGTAAAATGAAGATTAAACACCTTTCTCCCAACTACTTAGACTGTGAGCCCTTTGTGGCTCTGACGTAATTAACTTGTATGTAGCTCAGCTCTTAGAACAGAGTTCAACCCATAGTAAGTGCTTAACAAGTATCATAAAAAAAAACCCCAAAATTGCAATTTCCTTGACTCCCTGCTCACCCCGGATACTGTGGCCAAAGCCCATGTTTTCGGAACCATAGACTGTTGCCATTCTCAACTGGAGAAACAATACCGGTTGTTCAGGCTCCTGTTCAGAAAAAGATGCTCAGTGGGAGGCTGAATTATCTAACAGTGTGATTCCCCTATATGCTGGAGGGGGATTTTACTTAGATTTCAGAGAAACTGCTAGAGAAGTCAGGGCTTAGTTTCAGGGTGTTTAGCAATAGTGACTTCTAAACTTATCCTGAAGGGAAAAGAACAGCAGCTGGTGATTATATGGGGGGAAGCATAAAACAGTGGAAGGAAAAATACTCGCCCATGTTATTTCCTAAAAATGAAGACATATCACTCTCCTAAATAGTACAACCCCACTAATCCATCCATCAATCAGTGGTATTTAATGAGTGTTTACTTTGTGCAGAGATCTATCCTAAGAGCTTGGGAGAGTGCAGTACAATAGAGCAGGTAGTTAGAAACCCTACCCATAATGAGGTTACAGACTAGAGAAGACCTTAAAACAAATTACAGGTGGATATGTACATAACCCCACCCCCAACAGCCCTGGAAATGTCAATTTTATTGCTCCTGCCAAACTGTTTTGGGTTCAGAGAGTCAGTTAGTGAAAAGTTTGTGCAAAGAGTAGTATAGAACTGTGCAGTCTGTGAACATTCCAGAAATATTTTTGATGCCATGATCTCATCTTCATTTTCAAAGAAATCTGTGTTCCCATCACTAGGTTGATGAACAAGTCTTTCCTATGTGAACTATCAGGTCATATTTTCAGCCAATCATGGAAATTTCTCGGCCACCAAAATCTGCACTCAAATATGAAACAGGTTGAAATGCCCCACGTTTTTATATGAAAACGTCAATCTCACTGGGGGCAGGGAACGGATCTAGTGACTCTGTTGTATTGCACTCTCTCAGGAACTTAGTACAGTGCTATGCACAGAGTAGGCGCTCAATAAATACAATAGATTGATTGATTGTCCGTGACTGTGCATCCAGCAGCATGACGATGAGTTTCTGACTGATCAAGAGTCCCCTTCTGGTCGGAGGTCTGCTCTCATTCACAGCAAACAGGCAGACCACTATGTTGCGGGAAGGGGTTCTGCTTTTCATGCTTTAACCTGGAGGTAGAGAGGATGGATTTTTTTTTAAATACCACAAAAGGACCCCTGACATCAGGACCTGCTGGCCCAGGAGAATTTGGGGAGGGAAGGGAATGGAGGGAAAGGAACTGGGGCTCATTCTTGAGAATTTTTTTCATGAAATGGCTGAAAATACCAGAAAATTAAACTTCCTGGGAACCAACGAGAAGCCAGGGATGACTACCCAGGGATACCAGATTTCGGGTTCTACCACTCCCTTGTCATCACAGGCCGCAGCCCCTCTCAGAGTTAGGAAGGCGAAGCCCACCTCCTAAGCCGAGCATGCTGGGACTCGTCTGGGTGATGGTTATCTTTGGATGAATCACACCAAATACCCAGAAAGGAGTCCAGAATTCTTCTCGGAAAGGAAAGGGAACAGAGTCCATCAACAAACTGGCTCCGTCAGGCATTAACTAAGCCGTTTAAACAGAAATATATTAAAATAGAAATCCTGATCCTGAACCCTCCCAGCTCACCGTGGCAGCCCATTGCCAGCATTTGGCACCACCAGAAAGGAAATAACTTGGGATTCCAAAAATTGAGGGGAAAGGGTGAGTGGGACAGTGAAATCTTGCAGTTTAAAGATAGATCTTCTAGACCGTAAGCTCGTTGTGGACAGGGGCTGTGTCTGTTTATTGTTATATTGTACTCTCCCAAGCACTTAGTACAGAGCTCTGCACACAGTAGGACTCAATAAATACAGTTGACTGACGGATGGCTTAGTTGTCTTCTCAATGGCACTTATCTCTTGGGCCACTGGAATGATATTTCTTCTCCCCTCAGAAGTCCGTACCAAATGAACGGACATCTCACTGTCCCCGGAAGGCCTCCCTCCTAATCCACCTGCTGACAGACAGGATATGCATAGGTGGCACGAACTGACAGAAGAAAGAGAGCAGACTTCAAAGGCCAAATTTCCTACCTGATGGCTGAGCAACCTTGGGTGTCATTGGCCAGAAACAATAGTGGGATTGCAGCGACTGTGAGCAGCTGGAGAGAAACACAGGGGGAATTATGAAATGCCCAGTAGGAAAAACAGCAGTTCTCGAGACATCTTAAATTCCCTTTCCAGGTGAGCCACTTTAAGGCAGTGTTCCCCACCTTTTGAGTATTTAGGCTGATTTTCTTTACAGAGCCATCTTTAGAAAAGCAGCAAGGCTAGAGCACGGACCTGGGATTCAGAAGGACCTGGGTTCTCATGCCGGCTCTTCCAAGTGTCTGCTGTGTGAGTTTGGGCAAGTCACTCCACTTCTCTGTGCTTCGGTTCCTGCAACTTAAAATAGGGATTAAGCCTGTGAGTCTTATGTGGGACAGGGACTGTGTCCAACCTGATTAACTTGTATCTACCCTAGGGCTTGGTACATTGCTTGGCCCAGTAAGTGCTTAAGAAATACCATAAAAAATAATAATGGAACAATGGTCATTATTTATTCTGATTCAACTCGATACTCGGACATTTGATGTTAAAAGAAGCCACCATGCAGGTTAAGCTGGCAGCCTAAAAATGCTGAATTGGAATTCCAGCTGTGCCCTTGGCTGGCTGAGGGACCTCGAGGAAATCACTTAACCTTTCAGTGCCTTGAGTTTACTCATCTGTAAAATGGGGACAATAAAGTGGCCCTACTTCAGAGGGTTGTTGTGAGGAGTCCATAGTGTGATTCAAAGCAATTAAATGTGCCACAGTCTTGCTTCATTGCAAAGACACTGAGATTTACGCCTAGTAATAAAAAACAAATTAGGCTAAAAATAATGAAGAATTAGGTAATGAAAGGTTAAAAATTGAAAATGAAGTACATCGTAGAAGTATGGCAAAATCCTATTATAATTAACCCCTTTATTCCAATACTTCATTAAGATGAAGTTTTCCATTGGTTTCTGCAATTTTCTGTGCAATTTTATTTGTTTTATCAAGTGAAGAAATCCCTCAAAAAGATTCTTACAACTTCACTGTAAAGAGATTTTCCTGAATTTGGGTTAAACACATTTGCCAAGTGAGGGGGTTAAATATCAGAATGAGCGCCTCTGCTTCTGGCAGCTCTTTCTGAATGAAATAGCCCGCCAGTTCCAACATGTTGACTGCCGAGGAATTTAGCCCGAGTGAGGAAAGGAACTTAATCTCATGGAGCTATTTTTTTTTCCAGTTTATACAGCCTGAAGCAGTCAATCAGCGGTATTTATTGAGCTCTTCCTGTGTGCAGAGCACTGTCCAAAGCACTTGGGAGGGGACAATACAGTAGAGTTGGCAGACACAATCCCTGCCCACAAAGGGCTTACGAGCTAGGCTCTTTTTTGTTTTTTTGCACCAGTGGTCCTCACCCTGAGGCCCAGACCACTCCCTCCCACAACCAGCATTGCAGGAACTAGTGTGATTCTTCCCCAGATTCCTTTAAGGCAATTCTTGCTGCCCTTCCCCCAACCTGTTTCCCTCAACCCCTAGTAGGCCCACAGATGTGCACCCCCTCCTTCCATCCTACACACCAGGAACCAGGGACTGCAGGCAGAGAGGCAGGAAGTCAGGCCTTAGTTATGTTCCCAGCTCCTACACGGGTTTCTCCTCAGCCCCTGGGAACTGGGGGCATGTGCTCCACATGGCCGGATCCTGGGGCCCTGGGTTCCCGTGTCCTGGAAGGCTTGAAGTGGCCAACACTCTTTCTCCGATTTGGCCCCAGGTGGGTGAGTCTCATCGGACACCTCTCTCTCCTCGCTGTCGACCCCTTGCTCTTGTCCTCCCTCTTGCCTGGAGTTCCCTTCCCCCTCATTTCTGACCAGACCATGTTCTCCCCATTTTCAAATCACATCTCCTCCATGAAGCCTTCCCTGACTCTCGCTCATCTCCCCCACCCCTCTACCTCACCATGCACCTAGTTTCACCTAAGCACTTACCATTAAGCCTAAGCACTGAGTTACTCACCCCATCCCCACCCCCACAGCACTTAACGTATGTATCCGGATACTGGATCGCTTCCCTTACCAGTTATTTATCAGTATCTGTCCCCCATGTTAGATCAAAAGCTTTGAAGCAGGGAACACGTCCACTTTCTGCATTGGAATCTCCCAAACAGTACAGTGCTCTGCACAAAGACAGCACTCAGTAAATAGCAGTCATTGATTGAGTCCAAGCATGAAGTTTAACCTATAGAAGAAGCACCATGTCTGCCCACCGCTCCTATAGGCACACAAACACACACTAAACAGAGTGGCTTAGTAGATACAGCACAAGCACTTAGTACCGTGCTCTGCACATAGTAAGTGCCCAATAAATATGACTAAATGAATAAGCATTCTGGGAGGCAGAAGGACCTGGGTTCTAATCCTGGCTCCACCACATGTCTGCTTTGTGACCTTGGGTTAATCACTTAACTTTTCTGGGCCTCAGTTTCCTCATCTGTAAAAAATGGGGATTAAGTGTGTGAGCCCAGTGTGGGACAGGGACTGTGTCCAACCTGATTAACTTGCATCTATTCCAGCTCTTAAAAGAGTGCCTGGTACATAGTAAATGCTTAACAAGTACTATAATAATAATTATTATTATTAGACCCTATTCTCTTATTGTCCAGCTACCTAAACTGAGATAGTACAAACTCACTTGGAAGCAAACTTCAAAGCCAGGAGTTTCTATTTCTAGCAGAAGGGAGGTGGCAAAGATGAAGAGGAGGGAGAGGAAGAGGAAGAGACGGTTTCCTTCTCTCAATCTCTCTTTTTCATTGCTTCCAGTTTTCTCTCTTTTTCTCTTTTCTTGCCACAATTTTAGAGGGAAGAGTGGAGCCGGACATTTGTTCGGAGAACTCTGGACCCCTCCGATCCCTCTGCACCCTCACCAGACCCCTGGACCCTCTGAAAACTGCATGCATTTTGTGAGCCACAGGATTGGTTAAAGAAGGACTAGGTCACTGGATCGACTTCCTCTGCAGGAGTTGACTGGTCTGACACAGGTGTCTTCCAACCCAACTTTTCTGGGATTTCTATAACTGACCACTTTTCTTAGAAAGACTTCATAATTGCCAGCATATATCTTTGATAAATGCATTAGACTGGGCAAATATTAAGCACCCCTCTAGACTGTAAACTCATTATGGTCAGGGAGCGTGTCTGCTAATTCTCTTGTACTGTACTTTCCCAAGCACTTAGAACAGAGCTCTGCACATGGTAGCTGCTCAGTAAATACCACTGATTGATTGATTGACCAATTAAATTGCTGCCCACGCCAGCAGAATGTCACTACTGAGAGATTTGCACAAGTTTGTTTTTTAAGTCAACTTGCACTCATGTTGCTGGCTTTTGTTGCCCAAGGTGTTGGAATTGCTCAGTTGAAAGAGCCCGGGCTTTGGAGTCAGAGGTCATGGGTTCAAATCCCGGCTCCGCCACTTGTAAGCTGTGTGACTTTGGGCAAGCCAATTCACTTCTCTGGGCCTCAGTTACCTCATCTGTAAAATGGGGATTAAGACTGTGAGCCCCACGTGGGACAACCTGATCACCTTGTATCTCCCCAGCACTTAGGACAATGCTTTGCACATAGTGCTTAACAAATGCTATTATTATTATTACATGATCTGGGTGTGCCCTCCCTTGTGAAAAGCATACTGAGTGGGAAGCAGCATGCCCTAGTGGACAAAGAATGGTCCTAGGAGTCAGAGGACCTGGATTCTAATTTTGGCTCTGCCACTTTTCTATCTTGGGCAAGTCATTAAACTTTTCTGTGCCTCAGGTACCTCATCTGTAAAAAGAGGATTAAGACTGGGAGCCCCGTAGGAGATACGGACCGGGTCCAACTTGATGAGCTTGTATCTACCCCAGCACTTAAAACAGTGCCTGGCACTTAGTAAGGATGTAATAAAAAAGAGTGATAGTACTCACTCACTCCCCAGCTAACAGGCACAGCAGGAGGCTTTTGGGTCTCTGTGGAACCAAAAGGAAGAGTTTTTGAAAAGAAGGGAAAACATGTTGCGTATGTCTGTCTATTTGGGAGACTTCCTGCATGGAGGAAGTGTACCCCACCTCTGCCACTTAGCTGTGTGACTTTGGGCAAGTCACTTCACTTCTCTGGGCCTCAGTTCCCTCATCTGTAAAATGGGGGTGAAGACTGTGAGCCCCCTGTCCTGATCACCTTGTAACCTCCCCAGCGCTTAGAACAGTGGTTTGCACATAGTAAGTGCTTAATAAATGTCATTATTATTATTATTAATGGGAAGAGCATGGAATTGGAAGTCAGAAGACCTGAGTTCTACTCCTAGCTCTGCTAATGGCTTGCTATGTGACTTGGGTAAATCATTTCACCTCCCTGTGACTCAGTTTCCTTAACTGTAAAATGGAAATAAGATTCCTGCTCTCCCTGCTTCTTAGATTGCCATGAGGGACAGAGAATGCCTTAGTCTGATTCTCTTTAATCTACCCCAGAGTTTTGCCACGGAGCATAATAATGTCATTTCAAAAAGCAGATGCTGTCATGAGTAACAATTGCAGTATTTGTTAAGCACTTACTACGTGTCAAGCACTGTACTAAGCAGTGGGTTGGATGTAAGCTCATCAGGTCCCACATGGGGCTCACAGTTTAATTAGGAGGGAGAACAGGTGTTGAATCCCCATTTTACAAATGAGGAAACTGAGGAGTAGAGAAGTGAAGTGAAAACTTGAGTTCTAGAAAAGTGAAGTGATTTGCCCAAGATCACAACATGAGGCAAGTGGCAGAGCCCAGATTAGAACCAGTCTGACTCCCAAACCAAGGCTTGTTCCATTAGGCCAGACTCCTTCCCTTCAGCCCAGAAAGCATTTTGCTGGCTCCCCCGGGAAACCCCTGGATCTAGAGGCCAGATCCATCACCTAGCTCTGCAGCAGCCTTGGGGAGAAGCAGGTTGGGCTCTGGATCAGGATTCTGGGTTCTTTCCGCTAGGCCATGCTTTAATTAAATGATATGATTTGATTGGACTTGATTGGATTTGATTGGACTCTTTAGGGCTTTCCTAAACTTTGAACCCAGTGTGAACCATTCACATGAAGAAGAAAATAAGGAGCAGGTGGTGAACAGGTGAAGGGGTGTCTGAGTTCAGGCGTGTGGGACTGGGGAGGGTAATTGGGTTAGGGAAAGCACATGGGTGTTGCATTTCAGTGATTGTCCCATGGATAGGACTTTCTGCTTTTCTGAGAGGTCAGATGAGTGGGATTCAGGGGACCGGCGTTTAAATCATGCCTCTGCGACGAATCAGCTGTGTGACCTTGGGCAAGTCCATGTTTCCCGACTCCTCAAGAACCTCCAGTGGTTGCCCATCCATATCCGCACCCAACAGGAACTTCTTACCATCGGCTTTAAAGCACTCAATCGCCTTACCCCCTCCTACCTTACCTCTCTGATTTCCTAATACAGCCCAGCCCGTACTCTTTGCTCCTGCAGTGCCAACCTACTCTCTGTACCTCAATCTCATCTATCTCACTGCCGATCTCTCACCCACATCCTGCCTCTGGCCTGGAATGCCCTCCCTCTTTATAGACAATGAACTGTCACTCTCCCCCCCTTCAAAGTCTTATTAAAAGCACATCTCCCCCAAGAGGCCTTCCCTAACTAAACCCCCATTTCCTCTCCTCCCACTCCCTGTGTCGTCCTTGGACTTGTATTTGCTTCTTTATTCACCTCTCCCTCAGCCCTGCAGCACTTACATACATATCCATAATTTATTTATTTATGTTATCATTCCTCTAGACTGTGAGTTTGTTGTGGACAGGAAGTGTGTCTACCAACACTGTCATACTGTACTCTGCCAAGCACTTAGTACAGGGCTTTGCACCCAGTAAATATTCAACAAATACAATTGAGCGATTTATTTATTGAAGTCAATTAACTTCTCTGTGCCTCAACTCCCTCATACACAAAATGGGGATTCAATATCTGTTCAATCAATCAATGATATTTATTCTGAGCTTACTGTGTGCAAAGCACTGTGCTAAATTCTGGGGAAAGTATAACACAGCAATATAACAGACATATTCCCCGCCACACAACAAGCTTACAGTTTAGAGGGGGAGTGTTCTCCCTCCCTCCTATTTAGAATGTGAGTCCCATGTGGGACCTGATTATCTTGTATCTACTTCAGTGATTAGTGCTTAACAAATACAATAATTATTGTAATTATTATTATTAGTACAGTGCTCTGCATAGAGTAAGCACTCAAATACCAATGATTGATTGTATTGCGCTCTCCCAAGTGCTTAGTACAGTGCTCCACACAATAAGCACTCAAATAATAGAAGAAGATAGAAGAAGTAGCATGGCCTAGTGGATAGAACATGGGCTGGGAGTTAGAAAGGCCTACGTTCCAATCCCAGCACTGCCACTTGTCTACTGTGTGACTTTGGGCAAGTCAGTTCACTTCTCTGTGCCTCAGTTCCCTCATCTGTAAAATGGGCATTAAGACTTCTCTAGGCCTCAGTTACCTCATCTGTAAAACGGGGATTAAGAGTTTGAGCCCCATATGGGACTGGGACTGTGTCCAACCTGATTACCCTGTATCTACCCCAGAGCTTCGATCAATACTTGACACATAGTAAGTGCTTAATAAGTACCACGATTATTATTATTATTACGATGGTTTTCAAGGAATCTCATGTTCCATGTCACATGGGTAAAGCTATCACTTTCTTTTTCTTGTAACTGGAATGCAAATCTTTTTGAAGTGGTTTCACTATTAGCTCATCCTGGGCTTAACCCAGCGAATTCCAGTAAGTGTTCAAGCCCCTAAAGGGGCAGATGGGTTCGTCTTCCTGGAGGAAAGCAGATTGAAATTGCGCCTTACAGGGTGGCCTCCCTATTCAAAGCCTTCATGAAGGCCCATCTCCTCCAACAGGCTTTCCCTGATTAAGCCCTCCTTTTCTCTTCTCCCACTCCCTTCTGCATCGCCCTGACTTGTTCCCTTTACTCATCTCCCCTCCCAGCCCCACACAACTTATGTACATACCTGTAATTTATTAATTTATACTAATGACTGTATCCTCCTCTAAGCTGTAAGCTCACTGTGGACAGGGGATGTGTCTGTTTTCTGTTATATGGTCCTCTCCCCAGCGCTTAGTACAGTACTCTGCACACAGTAAGTGCTCAATAAATACAACTGACTGACTGACGATAAAAGTGCTGTTACTGTTGATTTTTCTCTTGCTCTTTCCTCTCCCAGTTCAGTCTTTGTGGTCTTTGGTTTTCCGTCAACATCAAATGTGAAACTCGAGGCGTGTCGATGAAGAAAAGAGTAAATGAAAATTTATAAACTGTGGTTTGGTAGAGAGCATTCTTAGTAACCTGCCTGTAAAATTGGCTTCGCTGGCTTCTCATTCTAAATGCAGACTGCTTTTCAGTAAACTTGGTTGTAAAAAGGAAATGGCACCCCACCTCCGTCTCCTCTGCCACCCCTTCTCCAACTCAGCCACAGCATCCCCCTGCCTCGGTGCTGGCCAGTGGACGTGGGTTTTGAGAATAGGCTGCATGGAGTGTCATAGCCTCGGCTTTTCCTCCCAGAGGAAAGGCACCATCTTCCCCTCCCACTGCTCCCACCGAGTAGTGAGAAAATCAGCTGTACATCAGTCACCAGGGCAAGCTGTACTACTACTACTACTACTAATAATAATAATAATGGTACTTGTTAAGTGCTTTCTATGTTCCGGATACTGTTCTAAGCGCTGAGGTAGATAAAAGTTAATCGGGTTGGATACAGTCCCTGTCCCACATGGGGCTCACACTCTTAATCCCTGATTTTACAGATGAGGTAACTGAGGCCCAGAGAAGTGAAGTGTCTTGCCCAAGGTCACACAGCAGACATGTGGCGGAGCCGGGATTAGAATCCAGGTCCATCTGACTCTCAGGCCCATGTGCTCTCCGCTAAAAACCACACTGCTTCTCTAACTGTACGTCTTTATCTGACCTCTCGCTTCAGTTTCCAAATTCCACCGGTTAGGGCTGAGACTTCTTCAGTGTTTTCAGTATTTTCAACATTGTCCTCTAGACTGTAAGTTGGTTGTGGGCAAGGATATATTTACCAACTCTGTTATATTGTACTCGCCCAAGCACTTGGTTCAGTGCTCTGAACACAATAAGTGTTCAGTAAATACCATTGATGGTTATTATTGTACTCTCCCAAGAGCTTAGTACAGTACTCTGCACACAGTGAGCACTCAATAAATACCGTTGATTGAAAGAGTTCAGGCTGGAGTTTGTCCAGGTATGCCTCCCTCAGTGGCCAAGGCTAGCTGGTTTCATAGACCCTGACTTTCACCTTCATTGCAGTAAATCAGTTAGCCACTTGTATTTATTGAGCGCTTACTGTGTGCAAAGCGCTGTACTAAGCACTTGGGAGATTATAATAATAATTATAGTGGCATTTATTAAGTGCTTACTGTGTGCAAAGCACTGTTCTAAGTGATAGGGAGGTTACAAGGTGATCAGGTTGTTCCACAGGGGGCTCACAGTCTTAATCCCCATTTTACAGATGAGGTAACTGAGGCACAGAGAAGTTAAGTGACTTGCCCAAAGTCACACGGTTGACAATTGTCAGAGCCGGGATTTGAACACATGACCTCTGACTCCAAAGCCTGGGCTCTTTCCACTGAGCCACGATGCTTCAGATACATTACCTGCCCACAATGAGCTCACAGTCTCAACTGATAGTATTTACTGAGCACCTCTGTGCAATTCACTACAATAAATGCTTGGGAAAGTTCTGTAGCTTCAGTAGACATGATTCTCTGCTTTACACACTCCTCACCACTCCTATCTGCGTGAGTGCTCAAATATTTATTTGGACACTTGAGTGATAAATATTTTTGTTTGTTTCACCTGTTGCCTCTCCTGTAAGCTCCTTGTGGGGAGGGAATTTGTCACTGTTATTCTGTTCTTCCCAAGAGCCTAGTGCAATCCCTTGCATCAAGTGCACAGGCCTGCTAGTCAGAAGACCTGGGTTCTAATCCTGACTCTGCTCCTTGTCTGCTGTGCGAACTTGGGCAAGTCACTTGACTTTTCTGCGTCTCTTTTATCTCTTCTATATAATGGGGATTAAGACTGTGAGTCTCATTTGGGACAGGGGCTGTGTCCAACCTGATTAGCTTGCATTCACTCCAGTGCTTAGTATAGCACCTGGCACATAGTAAGCATTTAACAAATCCATTAAAAATAAAGTGGATACTCATTAAATGCTGTTACTACTAAATGCTAACACTACTACCACTGCTAGCACTTAGAACAGTGCTTTGCACATAGTAAGCGCTTAACAAGTACCATCATCATTATTATTATTACTACAGCTACTACCACTGCTATCAAAAACTACTATTGAGAAAGCTCAGTTTGTCCCACATGGGGCTCACAGTCTTAATACCCGTTCATTCATTCATTCATTCATTCATTCATTCTTTCATTCAATCGTATTTATTGAGCGCTTACTGTGTGCAGAGCACTGTATTAAGCGCTTGGGAAGTACAAGTTGGCAACATCTAGAGATGGTCCCTACCCAACAGTGGGCTCACAGTCTAGAAGGGGGAGACAGAGAACAAAACAAAACATATTAACAAAATAAAATAAATAGAATAAATATGTGCAAATAAAATAGAGTAATAAATATGTACAAACATATATACATATATACAGGTGCTGTGGGGAGGGGAAGGAGGTAAGGTGGGGGGATGGAGAGGGGGAGGATGAGGAAACTGAGGCACAGAGAAGTTAAGTGGCTTGGCCAAGGTCACACAGCAGACAAGTGGCGGAGCCAGGATTAGAACTCGTGTCCTGTGACTCCCAAGCCCGGGCTCTTTCCACTAAGCCACACTGCTATGGAAGGCATATCTGTAGTGGACAGAGCATGGGAGTCAAAAGGTTGTGGGTTTTAAACCTGGCTCTGCCACTTGTCTGCTGGGTGACATTGGGCTAATCACTTCACTTCTCTGGGCCTCAGTTACCTCATCTGTAAAGTAGGGATTGAGACTGTGAGTTCCACGTGGGACAGGAACTGTGTCCAACCCGACTTGCTTGTATCCACCCCAAGGCTTAGTACAGTGCCTGGTATCTAATAAGTGCTTAACAAATTCCATAATAATAATTATTATTAATTACTATTAAAAGTGGAGTGGGAGGTTGTGAATCCACAAGTGGTTAGGTAACACAGAGGTGCTCAAGTGGCAGTTGGGGAGATATTATTATTACTATTATTGTTATTATTATGATCTTTGTTAAGCACTTACTATGTGTCAAACAGTGTTATAAGCACCAGGGTAGAGACAAGCTAATCAGGTTGGACACAATCCCTGTCCAATATGGGGCTCTCCTTAAGGCTCCATCTTAACTCCAGAAAACCTGATTTTCTTCCCTCAGCTGCCAGTGACTGGGGCGATTTGAGAGTCAGCAGTCCAGGCACTTTGAGGGCAAGGAGACATCGGGCCCGCCCTCTTCAAGCCCATGAAATCCCATCACGTGTTTCCTGTTTTTCAGGTGGGAAAACAGAGAGCTCGAGGTCAACTGGGAAAGGAGAGGGAAACATTCCCTAGGTGTATGCGTGTGTGTGAACCTGGCCTATGCATGTTGTGGAGGTCTCTGGGGGGGGGGGGGGGCGGGGGGGCATGAGGGCTCCATCCCTAGTCCTGATCTCACTGCACCCCTAAGTTCCAGGCACTGCTCTGGGAGATGGTGAGCAGAGTCCTGACTTTGCTTTCTGTAGGAGAAGGGGCTCAATTTCCCATCCAAAGGCATTTCATTTTCAGCCAAGCCAGAGGAAGCGGCTTCTTTTGTGTTTGCCTTGCCTCCCCTGGCTGGCCCTGGATCGCTCGGACCGCGAGGTGCTGGGGAGGAAAAGGGAAGGTCTGCTCGCCACCTCTCTCTCCTCACATGGTTCAGGCCACATCTAATTGAAGAAAATGGGGACAAAGTGGGTATTAATACAGGGCTTGGCTGGAGTGGAGACTTCTCACAAAAAGGACAGTTCGGACTAAGCTTGATGGTCTTCCTTATTAATAATAATTGTGGTATCTGTATGTGCCAGGCTGGGGTGGATACAAGCAAATTAGGTTGGACACAGTCCCTGTCTCACATGGGGCTCACAGTCTTAATCTCCACTGTACAGACAAGGTAACTGAGGCATAGAGAAGTGACTTACCCAAGGCCACCCAGCAGACAAGTGGCAGAGCCGGGATTAGAACCCATGACTTTCTGATTCCCAGGCCCATGCTGTAGCCACTACACCATGCTGCTCCATGACTGCAGACCCCACATGGGACAGGGACTGTTTCCAATCAGATTGTGTTGGAGCTACCCCAGTGCTTAACCCAGTGCTCGGTACGTAGTCATTCATTCATTCAATCATATTTATTGAGCGCTTACTGTGTGCAGAGCACTGTACTAAGCACTTGGGAAGTACAAGTTGGCAACATATAGAGACGGTCCCTAGTCAGCGCTTAACAAATGCTGCAGTGATTACGATTAATTATTGTGCTCGGTATCTCCGTCTTCTGCTCCCTGGAAATTCTCTTTTCAAGAAGATTGCTATATGAGAAAAGACCGATCTCTTTTTCCTTCAAGTCGACTGGGGTGCTGACAATGGGCTGGAGCTTTCCTTGGGGGCATGGGCCAGGGGGTGGCCAGGGTCAGCAGAGTGCAGGGGGGGATAAGGGAAGAGTAGAGAGAGTCTTTTGGCACCCCCCTCCCCGGTGACCTCCCTGTCTTCTAGACTGTGAGCCCACTGTTGGGTAGGGACCATCTCTATATGTTGCCAACTTGTACTTCCCAAGCACTTAGTAAAGTGCTCTGCACACAGTAAGCACTCAATAAATACAATTGAATGAATGTCTCAGCTCAGCCTGCTGGGGTTCCCCACCCTCACCCCCCCATCCATCTCTGGGTCGATTGGGCAGGGAGGCCTGAGATTGCAGAGCTTTCTGGCTAAGAGCGTGATCAATCAGTTGCATTTGTTGAATGCTTATTGTGTGCCAAGCACTGTACTAAGTGCTGGGAGAGCTTTGGTAATAATAATAGTAATAATAATGGTTTTTGTTAAACCTTTACTCTGTGCCAGGCACTGTACTAAGCACTGGGGTAGATACAAGGTAATTAGGCATAGCATAGTGGATGGAAATCAGAAGGTCATGGGTTCTAATCCTGGTTCTGCCACTTTGCTGCATCACCTTGGACAAGTCACTTCACTTCTCTGTGCCTCAGTTCCCTCATCTGTAAAATGGGGATTGAGACTGTGAACCCCACGTGGGACAGAGACTGTGTCCAACCTGATGTGCTTGTATCCATGCCAGCACTTAGTACAGGGCCTGCCCTATATTTCTAAATCATCAGGAGTACACAATGGACACAGGGACCAGGTGCCTAAATGCAGGACCAGCCTACCAATTTCAATCAATCCATCAATCATTTACTGTGGGCAGAGCCCTGTACTAAGTGTTTGGGAGAATACACTATAACAAAGTTGATGAGCATGCTCCCTGACCACAGGGAGCTGACAATCAAGAAGGGGAGACAGACATTAATGTGCATTTCAATAAATTATAGCTATGTACATAAGTACTGTGGAGCTGAGGTGGGGTGAGTATCAATAATAATAATAATAATAATGATGGCATTTATTAAGCACTTACTATGTGCAAAGCACTGTTCTAAGCACTGGGGAGGTTACAAGGTGATCAGGTTGTTCCACATGGGACTCACAGTCTTAATCCCCATTTTCCAGATGAGGTCACTGAGGCACAGAGAAGTTGTGACTTGCCCAAAGTCACGCAGCTGACAATTGCCAGAGATGGGATTTGAACGCATACCTCTGACTCCAAAGCCCATGCTCTTTCCACTGAGCCATGCTGCTTCTCAACTGCTTTCAAGTTGCCTGGTTTTTTTCTAGACAATTGTTGCTTGACAAGGTGCAGTGGAGTAGTTTCTCTCAATCACCACGGTTTGGTTTTTTGTTTGTTTGTTTCTCCAGGACATAGTACCTCATAACGGGTAGAGAACGTGTCTACCAACTCTGTTGTATTATATTGAGAAACAGCATGGCCTAGTGGAAAGAGCACGGGCCTAGGAATCAGAGGACCTGGGTTCTAATCCTGCCTCTGCCACCTGCCTGCTGTGTCACCTTGGGCAAGCGACTTAACTTTTCTGTGCCTCAGTTATCTCATCTGTTAAATGAGGATTAAAACTGCGAGCCCCATGTGGGACACGTGTTGTGTCCAACATGATTATCTTGTATCTACTCCAGCATTTAGTACATTTCCTGGAACATAATAAGTGCTGGACAAATATAAAAAGTGCTTAGGTCAGTGCTCTGTACACAGTATGCTCAATAAATGATTGATTGATCAAACAGCCAATCCTCAAAAGAAACATTAAAATTGTTTTTTATCTGTGCAAACGTGCATGGTGAGAAAAATGTTCTTCTCATCAAAAAATGCTTTGTTCTTAACATTGTGTACTGACCGGATACTTCACTGTTTCGTTTCCTCATTTCTGTCACTGAAATTCCTGCATCAACTGTAGCCAGAGTACTTGTAGCTTTCGTTTATTCTGGAGAAAGAAGGAAAGAAAGAGAAACAAAAGAATGAGTAATGAAGAGAAATGAGAGAAGAGAGTGAGTGGGTCAAGAGAGAATGAGAGAAAAGACAGAACAAAAAGGCGAAAGAGAGATGAAAAAGAAAGAAAGGATTTAGGAAAGGGCAAGCTCAGTTGGAGACTTGTTAGAAGCTACTCTATTTTACAACTGTTCCCAACATATCCAGGCAGCTCTGGCCCTTACTACAAAGTTGCTCATTTGGTGCAGAAGTGATGAAATAGCATTTGAGGAAATGTTGGGTGGTGACATAAGACAGTATAATTCTTCTTATATTAATGCTTATTTACTTGTTTTGGTGTGACTATATCTATAATTCTCCTTATTTATATTGATGCCTGTTTACTTGTTTTGATGTCTGTCTCCCTCCTTCTGGACTGTAAGCCCGGTGTGGGCATGGATTGTCTCTATTGCTGAATTGTACTTTCCAAGCACTTGGTACAGTGCTCTGCACACAGTAAGTGCTCAATAAATACAATTGAATTAATGAATGAATGAAAGTAATTAGGGAAGATCTCAAATGATCAATCACTCAGTGGTGTGCAGAGCGGTTATTAAGCACATGGGAGAATCCTATACCATATGGTTGGTAAGCATGTGCCAATGTATTGTGCTTTGCACACAGTAAGCGCTCAATAAATATGATTAATAATAACGGTCCCTGCCCTCAAAGAGCTTCCAGTCTAAAGTGGGGCGGTAGATATTAAAATTAATTACTGATGGATATTGGTGTTGTGGGTTGGAGGAGGGGTGGTTATCAAACTGCTTAAGGAGTACAGACCCAAGTGCATGGGTGATGTAGAAGTGAGATCTTAGGAAAGGCTTCCTGGAGGGGGAAGAGTGATTTACGTAGGGCTTTTTGAAGATGGGGAGAATACTGGTCTGAAGAGGGAGGGAATTCTAGGCCGGTGGGAAGGAGTGAACAAAGGGTTGGCAACCAGAGAGGTGAGAACGTGGGACAGTGCGCAGTTGCATTAATAGGTTTGTCTCATACAGGTGTCTATTCTGCTTTCAAGCTTTCCTCTACTAAGAACTGGGCTAGGTACAAGATAATCAGGTTGGACACAGTCCCCATTCCCACATGGTTCTTA
This sequence comes from Tachyglossus aculeatus, assembly GCF_015852505.1. Lineage (NCBI taxonomy): Eukaryota > Metazoa > Chordata > Mammalia > Monotremata > Tachyglossidae > Tachyglossus > Tachyglossus aculeatus. The sequence goes on along the minus strand of NC_052073.1, from coordinate 10,118,003 downwards.
TAGCCTCGGTGTTAGTGGGGGAAAGGTATTTGATCCCCATTTTACAGGTGAGAAAATTGAAACCCAGAGAAGTTAAGTGACTTTCCCTACGTCTGCCCGCAGAGAATGGCAAAGTCGGCATTAGAACCCAGGTCCTCTGACTCCTAGGCATATTCTCTTTCTACTAATAACAATCATAATGATGGTATTTGTTAAGCGCTTACTATGTGCCAAGCATTGTTCTAAGCGCTGGGGTAGATACAAGGTTATCAGGTTAAACCACGTGGGGCTCACACTCTTAATCCCCATTTTATAGATGAGGTAGCTGAGGCACAGAGAAGTTAAGTGGCTTGCCCAAAGTCACACGGCTGACAAGTGGCAGAACCGGGATTAGAACCCATGACCTCTGACTCCAAAGCCCGTGCCCTTTCCACTAAGTCACGCTGCTTCTCACTAGACCATTCTGCTTTCTTGTAAAGCTTTTATTGAAGGAGAACGACCCCTTCTCATGACTGCCGGGTGCTGGTTCTCCCAACAGACCCCTGCTATTGCTTGAAACTCTCGTTCACTAAGGCTTTACGTCATCTATTCTATTCCCCCATAGCTTACTTGTCTTCCCCTTCAGCTGATCTTTCAGCAGATGCTTAAGAGCCTTGCTGTGAATTCTCCTCGGTGGTTCTGACACTGTGAATCTGAGTTGCTGCTCTGAGCGTTGCTTCGAGGCTGGCATGCTGACTGCATACCAACACCTCACGGTTTGTAATCCTGTCCTTCTGTTTGGTGTTGAGCTGGGTTTCTGAGCATTCATTCATTCAATCATATCGATTGAGCATTGTGCTAAGCCCTTGAGAGAGTACAGTTTAACAATAAACAGGCACGTTCCCTGCTCACAACGAGCTTACAGTCTGGAGGGGTAGACAGACATTAATGTAAACAATTAAATTATGGATCTGGACATAAGTGCTGTGGGGTGGGCGGGGGGATGAATATAGGGAGCAAGTCCCGGTGAAGCAGAAGGGAGTGAGAGAAGAGGGAAGGAGGAGCTAGCGGGAGGAAGGCCTCTTGGAGGAGATGTGCCTTCACTAAGTCTTTGAAGCAGGGGAGAGTCGTCTGTCGGATATGAGGAGGGAGGACGTTTCAGGTCAGAGGCAGGATGTGGGCAAGAGATTGAAGGCGAGATAGGTGAAATCGAGGTACAGTGAGAGGGTTAGCATTAGAGGAGCCAAGTGTGAGGCCTGTGTTGTAGTAACAGAGTAGTGAGGTGAAATAGGAAGGGGCAAGGTGATTGAGTATTGTCCATGGGGCTGTTCAAACTACTGGACGTGTCTTCTATAATCGGTTTAGGCTTCGCAACCAGAGGAAAGATCAATTACCAACACGACTTTAAAGGGCTTCCATTTGTCATGAAGCTTGTTGGCATATCATCATTGCATTCTCTATTATTATCTGCCCAAAGCCATACAGACTGCCTTTTATTTGCTTTCCCACCTCTGGCTATCCTCACATGATTGGAGCCCACGCTGCCCAAGTAACAGGATTCAGTGTCAGGATTAAGTATTGTGTTGCTGAGGAACATCTTTGGGTCCACGTCAAGCTCTCGGGTTTAGGTTGGTGCATGTCTTGAGTTCTGAGCTCTGGGCCAAGTCTGCAAAACAATTTATAATCACACACGTGTCCTCTTTTGTATGTGTCTCAAGATCAGTCAGTCAGTCGTATTTATTGAGTGCTTATTGTATGCAGAGTGTTTGGGAGGGTACAGTATAACGATATAACAGACACATTCCCTGCCCACAACAAGCTTATAGCCTAGAGGGAGTCGTGAACTGCTTCACTGACTCGGTGAAGTTCCTGAATGAGTACCTCAAAGACTTGTGACACTCAGCCTGCTGAGCTGGAAGAGTTCCCCAGTGGATTACAATCATATTCTGACTCCAACTTCCTGGTGTTTTTACTGCATCCTCAATTATGGACCCACATGAGGTTCACAGTCTTAATCCCTCCCTTAGTCTGTCTAGAAGGATTCTGGCTAGGATCTGGCCAGAAGTGAAATGCAGTGAGTACCCAAAGTTGCTTTCTCAGTTGTCTCTCTCCCTTTCTTCCTTGAAGATGGGGATTACAGTGGCATCTTTGAAGTCCTGTAGCACGTTCTCACTATACTATATATGGAGGAAGAGCAGGCACAGAATTTTGAAGATTAGGTCTCCACTTGGCACGTAGATTTCTACAAGAATGCCATTAGAGGCCAAGTTACAGACTAATTTCTCATCTCTCCACTCTATTTCCCTTCCTACTAATGTCATGTATGCCCTTGAATAATAATGATGGAATTTATTAAGCGCTTACTATGTGCAAAGCACTGTTCTAAGCTCTTGAATCTGTACCCTCTAAGCCCTTATGCACTCCACCATCACATATACATGCATACATATCCTTATTACTCAGTTGCTTCTCCTATCTGTTATTTATTTTAAAGTCTGACTCCCATTACTAGGTTGTAAGCTCCTCGAGAGCAGGGATCATGTACCGAATCATACAAAATCATGTACAAAATAAAGTCTTCCAATTCTATTGTATTCTCTCAAGCTCTTAGTCCAGTGCTCTGCTCAAAAAATACTACTGATTAATTATTTTCTCAAAAGTGAAAGCTAAGGCCCTGCATTTGCTTTCCGTGCTTTGAAAACCCTTTGATGGCGGAAGGAATGTTCTGAATTTGTTTCGGTTTTCTTGAAATTTGTATAAGGTGCCCTCTTTTTAATGATGGTGAGGCCATTTGCCGATTCATATGAAGCCACAAAGCCCCAAGCACATGACAAATCGATCAATCGATGATATTTGTTAGTACTTACTGGGTGCAGAGCACTGGAGGAAGCACTTGGGAAAGTACAATGCAATAGAGTTGGAAGAAGAATTTGGAAGTAAACTCCTGCCCCCAAGGAGCTTACAGTCAATAAGAGGAGAAAGACATGAAAATAAGTTACAGTTAGGGGAAAATTATAATAATAACAATAATTGTGGTATTTAATAATAATAGTGATGGCATTTATTAAGCACTTACTATGTGCAAAGCACTGTTCTAAGTACTGGGGGGGATTACAAGGTGATCAAGTTGTCCCACGGGGGGGCTCACAGTCTGAGTCCCCATTTTCCAGATGAGGTAACTGAGGCAAAGAGAAGTTAAGTGATTTGCCCAAAGTCACACAGCTGACAATTGGCGGAGTTGGGATTTGAACCCATGACCTCTGACTCCAAAGCCCAGGCTCTTTCCACTGAGCCACACTGCACTTATTATGAGCCAAGCCCTGCAGTAAGCACTGGGGTTGAGACAAGATAATCAGGTCCCACATAGGCTCACTGTCTAAGTAGGAGGGAGAACAGGCATTGAAAGCCCATTTTGCAGATGAGGGAACTGAGGCACAGAGAAGTTAAGTGACTTGTCCAAGGTCACCCAGCCGACACGTAGCAGAGCCGGGGTTAGAACTCAGGTCGTCTGATTCCCAAGCCCGAGCTCTTTTCTTAGGCCACTCTGCTTCTCTAGTAGAAATAGTAAAGAATAAGGATATGTATGTGACTTCTGTGGGAACAGGGTATCAGAACGTTTCGTTTGGTGGAGGTCAGCCTGTCCGTGAATCTCTTCAGCACCCCACCCTTCCCTCCCCACCACCCCTCCCTCATGTTTCATAGCTCAATCTGAATAGCTCATAGCATGTTTGGGGAGGCTTCCATCTTATTACGATCGTGAGCGGCTACTAGGCGTTGATACATTTTTTTGATTGCTTCAATACCCTTTTTTAATGAGTCATTTTCACCACGCCCAACTTGATGGTGTCTCCTTGCCTAAGAGCATCTCAGAGAAGTGCCCATTTACTGTCCACCTCATGACTTGTAGCTGGTCTCCCTCTTTCAGCAATGTTGTTATAATGCTTCCCTCAGGCTGCTTTTCCCCTCAAGAGCTTGTTTGCTATAAACCTTCTGGATGATTGGAAGGCCATTTTTGGAAGCTTGGATCATAGCTGTAACTCAAATTGGGAGTCTGTGAACAAATGGTCAGCCCATTGTATGTGCGGCCCCGTATATGGTCAGTCCATTGGATGGTCAGTCCATTATGTGTTCAGTCCCTTATATAATAATGATGGTATTTGTATGTGCCAGGCACTGTACTAAGCACTGGAGTGGACACAAGCAAATCGAGTGGGACACCGTCACTTTCCCTCTTGGGGCTCACCGCTTCAATCCCCATTTTATAGATGAGGGAACTGAGGTACAGAGAAGTGAAGTGGCTTGCCCAAGGTCACAGCAGCCAAGTGGCATAAGCCGTATTAGAACCCATGACCTTCTGACTCTTAGGCCCGGGCTCTGTCCATTCCGTCATGCTGCTTTGGTTAGGACTGGCTTCTCATTTGGTTGCGGTGGATCTTTCAAGGTCCACTGATGGTTCATGCTAGAATCCAGGAGATGCCCTTATGTTCTAGACCTTACTCCACTTCAGCAGGCAGTGTAGGTGGTTATTCACAGGCACGAGGGCCGATGACTTTATCATTGGCTTTTTAAATCCATCCCACTTGGGTCTGCTCTAAATGGATTTCTAGGCGTGTGTTTGAATTCACTTAGCGCGTTCTAGGACCGTGCAGGTATGAACATATTTTGAGGGGAACATGGCCTCTTCTGGGGTAGCAGCATGGCCTAGAGAAAAAAGCCACTACTCTGGGAGTCAGAAGGACCTGGGTTCTAAACCTGCCTCCACTACTTGTCTGCTGTGTGACCTTAGGCAAGTCTTTTCAGTTCTCTGGGCCTCAGTTACCTCATCCATAAAATAGGGATTAAGACTGTGAATGCCATGTGGAATAGGGACTGTGTCCAGCCCGATTTGCTTGTATCCCCCCAGCGCTTAATACAGTGCTTGGCACATAGTCAGCACTTAACAAATACCACAATTATTATTATTATTATTAGCTTCTCCATTCCGTGTTGGAGAGCTATGCTCTCACAGAGTTAGGGCGATGGGACTGAAATCATTCTTTGAGGTGGAAATGGGGAAGGGGAGTTTCTAGCCTCAGCTTCTCTGTGCCTCCAAATGCCCCTCTGTCCCATGGGAGTTAGGGCTTGGAGAGACCTCCTTCTGCGAGGCAGGGTGAATCATTGCCAGGCTCATGTTCTAAGAGCCGAGGTATCACCCAAATAACACCATGAAGGGAGGATGAAGGGGTCAGGTCCTCTCTTTCCTCTGGGCTTCTGACTGGGAGGAGAGTCAGAAGCCTCTGGCTTTGGCACCCTCTGTTGCAAACTAAGTTTGCTAACTAAGTTTGCAACAGTCTTCTAGACTGTGAGCCCACTGTTGGGTAGGGACCGTCTCTATATGTTGCCAACTTGTACTTCCCAAGCACTTAGTACAGTGCTCTGCACAGAGTAAGCGCTCAATAAATATGATGGATTGATTGATTAATAGACCCGGAATTGCCCTGTCCCCGAGGAGCCATATGCGCCGGGATTTTCCCGATCTCTTCATTCATGCATTCAATCATATTTACTGCGTGCAGAGCACTGTACAAAGCTCTTGAGAAGTACAAGTCGGCAACATGAATGTTACCGAGTGGCCCTGTAAGCCAGAGTTTTTGCCTTATTCCGGCCCCTTCTACTAGAGTGGCCATATTCTTCTGGCCCAGGGGAAGAGAGGGAGAGCAAACCATTGTGCACGAAGGTATACCGTGGGACTGATGAGGACACATTGACAGATAGGTCAACTCTCTGGTCCAGAACAGTGAATTTTAGGGAGCAGAACAAGCATGGCCTAGTGGAAAGAAGATGGGCCTGGGAATCAGAGAACCCAGCTTTGAATACTGGCTTAGTACGTTGCTTGGCACATAGGAAATGTTTAACAAATATGATTACTAACCCTTTATACTGTACGCTCCTTGTGGGCAGGGAATGTGTCTACCAACTCTGTCATGTCGTACCCTCCAAAGTGTTTAGTATAGGTTCCGTGCACAATAAGCACTCACAGTAAATAAAATTAATCATTTTTTTTTTAATGGTACTTGTTAAGCACTTACTTTGTGCCGGTTACTACTCTAAGCACTGGGGTAGATAAAAGCTAATCAGGTTGGTCACAGTCCCTGTCCCACGTGGGGCTCATAGTCTTAATTCCCATTTTAATAAATGCTCAATAAATATGATTGAATGAATGAATGAATGAATTTTATTGCCTTTGCTTTGCCTTCTTCCCTGGACACTTGAGGGAAGGGGAACCAAACCAGTTTGTACAAGTCATGAACTTAGGTTTCTATCTTGGTTATTTTGAAGAGAGGCTGATGGGGGCTGCCGGGGGTCGGGGGGGTTGGTGTATGTCTGTGTGTGAGACCCAGAGAAATTTGAGTGATTAATTTTGCCATTGTCATCCAGAATTTTCCTTACTGGACTGTATGGCCCCAGATGGTCAGGAAGGCCTAATGCCCCAGTCGTCCTTGCATAAACTTTCAAGTTCCCTTCCCATCCCTGACCCATTCCCAACCATGGCGGATCAGGGGTAACTGCTGAGAAAAATAATAATGGCATTTGTTAAGCGCTTACTATGTGCAAAGCACTATTCTAGGCGCTGGGGGGATACAAGGTAATCAGGTTGTCCAACGTGGGGCTCACAGTCTTCATCCCCATTTTACAGAATGAGGTAACTGAGGCACAGAGAAGTTAATTGACTTGTCCAAAGTCACACAGCTGACAAGTGGTGGAGCCAGGATTTGAATCCATGACCTCTGACTCCCAAACCCGTGCTCTTTCCACTGAGCCACGCTGCTGCTGGGAAAGATGTAGTCCTTTGCCCAAGGTCTGGTACAGTTTTAAATCCACTACCATCCTGGGGGCAGGCAGTCCCTGAGACTTTATTAACTGACCACAGGCTCTTGGGGGCTATACTAGATGTTTGGGAAATATATGAGAGAATGGGACTGGTCCCTACCCCGTAATGTGGCACTTCCTGAGCATAAATTCATTAATTCATTCATTCAACCATAGTTATTGAGCGCTTACTGTGTGCAGAGCACTGTACTAAGCTCTTGGGAAGTACAAGTCGGCAACATATAGAGACGGTCCCTACACAACAACGGGCTCACAGTCTAGAAGGGGGAGACAGACAACAAAACAAAACATGTGGACAGGTGTCAAAACCATCAGAATAAATAGAATTGCAGCTATATGCACATCATTAACAAAATAGATTAGTAAATATGTACAAGTAAAATAAATCGAGTACTAAATCTGTACAAATATATACAAGAGCTGTGGGGTAAATCCAAAGTGCATCCGTATCGGTGACCCCTCCTTCCTCTAAGCTTCCTCTGTGAGCTTCATTGGCCCCATCTCTAGACTGTAAACTCATCCAGTAGACGAGCTCATCCTCTAGAATGGAAGCTTGTTGCGGGCAGGGAATGTGTCTGATTATTGTTATATTGTCCTCTCTCAAGTACTTAGTACAGTGCTCCGCATTCATTCATTCAATCATATTTATTGAGCACTTATTGAGTGCAAAGTAATAATAATAATAATGGCACTTATTAAGCGCTTACTATGTGCAGAGCACTGTTCTAAGTGCTGGGGAGATTACAAGGTGATCAGGTTGTCCCACGTGGGGTTTACAGTCTTAATCCCCATTTTCCAGATGAGGTAACTGAGGCCCAGAGAAGTGAAGTGACTTGCCCAAAGTCACCCAGCTGACAATTGGTGGAGCCAGAATTCGAACCCATGACCTCTGACTCCAAAGCCCGTGCTCTTTTCCACTAAGCCATGGTGCTTCTGTACTGTACTAAGCACAGTAAGTACTGTACTAAGCACTTGGGAGAGTACAACAGAACAATAATCAGACACATTCTCTGCCCTCAACGAGGTTACAGACAGTAAGTGCTCAATAAATACGATTGACAGGCTGGCTGGTGGCCAGTCCAGTTCCCAAAGTGGGGTAGTGCCTCTCCATGTCTTCCTTCCTCTCACTGCTCGGCAGACAGCCCCCACGGCCAGGGGCTGGAGGAGGGAAGGTTGCCACTGGAAAGAACATGGTCCTCGAAGTTGGAGAACCTGGATTCTAATTCCGGCTCTGTCACTGGCCTGTTGTGTGACATTGGGCAATTATTTTTTTCCTATGGTATTTGTTAAATGCTTACTATGTGCCAGGCACTATACTAAGCGCTGGGGAAGGTAAGGTAGATACAAGATAATTGGGTTGGACATAGCCCCTGTCCCACATGGGGCTCACAATCTTAATCCCCATTTTCCAGATGAGGTAACTGAGGTACAGAGCAGTTAAGTGATTTGCCCAAGATCAAACAGCAGACAAGTGGCATAGTGGGATTAGAACCCAGGTCCTGCCGACTCCAAGGCCTGGGCTCTATCCACTAGGCCACGCTACTTGTCAAGTCACTTCATTATTCAGCACCTGTTTCCTCCTCTGTAAAGTGGGGATTCAACACTCATTCTCCTCTCCTCCTTAGGCTGTTAGTTCCTGGTGGGAAAAAGACTATTTCTGACCTGTTTATCTTATATCTACTCCAGCACTTACTATAGTGTTTGGAACATAGTAAGCACTTAACCACTGCCATTATTATTATTATTATAACACATCATAAGCACTTAGCCAATGGTATTATTATTATCATCATTATTACTGTTATTATTTCAGTAGCCAAATCTCCACCTCCAGCAACGGGGCCAAAAAAGCTAAGCCAGGGGAGTCTGCCAATCATGTCCTACCCCTTCAACTGGGTATTCTAGACTGTGAGCCCATCTTCTAGACTGTGAGCCCGTTGTTGGGTAGGGACCGTCTCTATATGTTGCCAACCTGTACTTCCCAAGTGCTTAGTACAGTGCTCAGCACACAGTAAGCACTCAATAAATACCATTGAATGAATGAATGAATGAACCGGGCCAGATTTAACCCCAGAGTCAGCAGCGAGGATTCATCTTCAGAGCCCTCTTAAAATCACATCTCCTTCAAGAAGCCTTCCCTGATTAATGACTCATCTCCCCAGCCTACTTTCCCTCCCTAGTGTGTCACCTATGCACATCAGTCCTCCCCACCAGCCCAAGCACTTAGAGACCCCCCTCCATCTCCGTCTCCTTTCAAATTTATGTACATCGCTTTAATTTTGGCGGCATCCCCTACCTGTAAGTTATTTTAGAGTCTGTCTCCCCCGCTCTAGTGAAAGTTCCTTGAGGGCAGGGAGTGTGCCTATTAATTCTGTGGCACTCTCCCAAGTGCTCTACACAGTGTAAGGGCTCATTAAATACAACTGATCTCCGTAGACTTCCAGCTCCTTGTGGGCAGGGATTATGTCCACCAACTCTGTTGTGTTGTGCTTTCCTAAGCGTGGCATATGGTAAACACTTAATAAATAATAACTGTGGCATTTGTTAAGTGCTTACTATGTGCCAGACATGGTATTAAGCACTGGGGTGAATACAGGCAAATTGGGTTGGACACAGTCCCTGTTCCCCCTCTAGACTGTGAACTCACTGTGGGCAGGGAATGTGTTTGATGTTATATTGTACTCTCCCAAGCGCTTAGTACAGTGCTTTGCAAGCAGTATGTGCTCAATAAATACGATTGAATTGAATGAATGAATGGGGCTCACAGTCTTAATCCCCATTTTACAGATGAGGTAACTGAGGCCCAGAAAAGTGAAGTGACTTGACCAAGGTCACACTACAGACAAGTGGCAGAGCCAGTATTAGAACCCAGGACCTTCTGAATCCCAGGCCCGGGCTCTATGCACTAAGCTACGCTGCTTCCTACCACTGATTGATTGATTTAGGATGGACGATGGACATGAGGGGCAAGGCCTTGGCCCTGAAGCTCAGTGACTCCCTGAGATAATTGCTCACCCTCCCCACCCTGTATGAAGGCTTCTGTGGGTAGGCTGACCTTGGCTGGCTGCCCCCTCCTTCTGAGGCTCTTCTTCTCCGGAGAGAGCAGATGGGGTCATCGCTCCAGGCGGGGGCCTAAATTGGAGAGGAAGAGGGGGAGGCGGGGGAAGAGAAAGGGGAAGCCTTCCTGTGTGGTCTCCTGGAAGAGCCATGTTTTTCCCAGGAAGCCCGGAGCTCATTGCCCTGAAGACATGACACCTCCAACTCCAGACCAGCCAGTGCCCCGCCAAAGCAGACGTCGTCGGCCACATCCCCTTCTCAGATGCAGCCCCAAGAAGCAGACCCCCGACCTGGGACGAGGTGCAGCATGGCTAGACAAGCAGCGTGGCTCAGTGGAAAAGAGCCCGGGCTTGGGAGTCAGAGGCCATTGGTTCTAATCCCGGCTCTGCCTCTTGTCTGCTGTGTGACTTTGGGCAAGTCGCTTAACTTCTCTGGGCCTCAGTTACCTCATCTGTAAAATGGAGATTAAGACTGTGAGCCTCATGTGGGACAACCTGATTACCTTGTATCCCCCCCCCCCCAGCACTTAGAACAGTGCTTGGCACATAGTAAGTGCTTAACAAAAGCCATCATTATTATTATTATTACTACCTAGCCGAAAGAGCCCGAGTCTAGGAGTCAGAGTACTTGGGCTCTAATCCACCCCAGCCACATGCCTGCTGTGGGACCTCTAGCAAATCACTTTACTTCTCTGGTCTTCATTTAGCTCATCTGTAAAATAAGGATAAGATACCTGTTCTCCCTCTCCCTTAGACCTCTACCTCGTGAGACAGGGACTGTGTCCAATCTGATTAACCTGGCCCGCCCCCAGCGCTTGGCAGATGGTAGGCACTTAGTACAAACTATTATTATGTTATTATATTATTAAGTGAGGGATTAAAAGGCTCCTGAGACTGTTTTAAAGGTGAACAGGCTTGGAAGGGCAGACTAAGAATCAGATTTTCAAAATACCCTCAACCCAGGTCCTGGTAAAATTACCGTTTTAATGGCAGGGGAGGAGAGCAAAGATGGTGCTGGAGAGATGTGCTACATTCCAGAATCATTATGGTATTTAATACTCTCTATTAAGTGTCTACTTTGTGCCAAGCCCTGTGCTGTGTAGATACAAACCTGGCCCACCTGGGGCTCACAATCTAAGAGAGGATGAATGGGCAGCCCCTCCTCTTTCATCTTCGGCACGTTTGTATATATGTTAATTGAAGCACTTAGTACAGTGTGCTGCACCTAGTAAGCACTCAATAAATACCAATGATTGACTGATTCAAATGCACACTCGATTATTTTTTATTTATTTATTCTATCCTATTTCTATTTATTTCTTCTATTTGTCCATTTTTTTAGTGTCAGACCCCTCCATTGGAGAGTAAGTTCCTTGCAGGCAGGGAAGTGTCACTTCTTTTGTTTTATACTGCCCAGGCGTTTAGTACAGTGCCTCACTCCCAGCGGGTACCCAATAAAAACTCTGACCACATCAGCTACTATTACTGAAGACTCTTTAGCCTAGAAGATCCTGAGATGGTAAAAAGAGGGGAGGTTTATGCACTTTTCCCCCAAACCAAATCCAATAGAATACACCTGAAGCAGCGTAGCATAATGTATAGAGCAAGAGCCTGGGAGTTAGAAGGTCATAGAATCTAATCCTGGCTCTGCCACTTGTCTGCTGTGTAACCTTGGGTAAATCACTTCACTTCTCTGTGCCTCAGTCACCTCATCTGTAAAATGGGGATTGAGACTATGAGCCCCACGTGGGATAAGGACTTGGATGGACTTTGTCCATCTTGATTTGTTTGTATCGATCCCAGCGCTTAGTACAGTGCCTGGCACAGAGAAAGCACTTTAACAAATATCATCATTATTTATTTTAATATGTTGTTGGCCTTCCCGTGGAGGGAGGGGGTCCGTCAGAGCCAGATAGATGTGTATGTGTGGCTTCCCTGTTCCCTTCCAAATCCCAAATTGGGTTCCGGTTCCTGTGACCTTGCCATTCCTAAGCCTTTTCTCGCGAGAAAGGAGAGAGATTAGCCAGTTAAGGCCGGGGCAGTGAAGGGTGAGCAGGGAGAATCATAATATTAGTAATTATAGTGATATTTGCTCAACACACAGTATGGGTTAAGCACTGCGCTAAAAACTGGAGGTAGTTGTAATGCAATCAAGTTGACCTCAATCCCTGTCCCACATGGGGCTCTCGATCCCAGCGGGAGAATGGATATATAATCCCCATTTGAAAGATGAGGAAATTGAGTCCCAGAGATGTGAAGTTATTTGCCCAAAGTCACACAGCTGGAAAGAACGAGAGGTCTCCTGTGGGTCACCGCCAGCTTCGGGACTCTGGGATTTTGTCTGGCTTGGGGACAACGGGAACTCAGGTGACTTCTGACCCAAGTGAAAGTGAGAGGTGCCACTTGGAGAAGCAGTGTGGCCTAGTGGATAGAGCATGGACCTGGGAATCAGAAGGATCTGGGTTCTAATCCCAGCTCCGCCATTTGTCTCCACTGTGTGTGACCTTGGTCAGGTTATTTAACTTCTCTGTGCTTCAGTTACCTCATCTGTAAAAGGAGATTAAGACTGTGAGCCTCAAGTGGGACAGGGACTGTTTCCAACCTGATTAGCTTGTATCTACCCAGGGCTTAATACAGCACATAGTAAGCACTTAACAAATACCATTAAAAAAAACCCCAAACCCCACAGTCCATGTTTCACATGGGTCTCACCATCCCAGGGAGATAAAAGGTATATAATCCCCTTTTGAGAGAGGAGGAAATTGAGGCCAAGAGCTCTCCAATGTCTTGCCCAAAGTCACACAGCAGGGAAGAATGAGAGGTCTCCTGTGGGTTATATTCATTCAGTTGTATTTATTGAGCACTTACTGTGTGAAGAGCACTGTACTAGGCGCTTGGGAAAGTACAATATAATACCATCAGGATTGGGATTCTGCGATTTTTATCTGGTTTGGGGACAGTTGGAGCTCAGGATTTTTCTGACACAAGTGGCGGTGGGAGGTGGGAGGGACGTAGTAACCCTTAATCAGGGACAGGTGCCAAACGTGGGCTTCAGCATTGCTAGGGAAAGGGCCCAGAGAAGCCCGCTTTGGGTTTCAGCAGGCCCAGCTCAGACCTCCTAAGCCAGGACAGCCTTCCTCATCTTCTGTCCGCCAGCTCTGCTGGGCCCCGACGAACAATGCAATACTCAACAAGATGCGATTCGGTGCTGAGCAATAAAACTGATTAAAGACCTGAAGGGTGGGATTTACGAGGGAAGATGAGCAGAACTCAATGCTTAAGGCTTGACTCAGCAATGACTCAGGTGGGGAAGGGAGTGGGAGGGAACACTAGTGGAGGAAGAGGAGGAGGGGCAGGAAAAGAGCCTGATATATTGACGCTAGTAGGCCTGAATGCCGAGGGAGACACTCCAGAGTCTGGTCAAGGCAGTATCCAGTGGGGAAGAGCCCAGGAAATTGGGGGAGGGGATGGGAACAAGGAAAATGCAGGTTTGAAAGGGGGGGGGCGGGGGGGGGAGGAGGGAGAGAGGCTTGTGGCCTTGAAGCCTGCAGGCTAGCTGCTCAGAAAATGAGGGATGGGCTATCTCACACTCTCCACAGGAAGCCCATCCGACAGCTCACTGGGGTGCCTCATGAACTTTTCAAAAATCGGCAGTTGTGATAGAATAAAATTATGATAAAAACTGGGAAAATCACACACCTGGAAATTAGCTCTGGCCCCTCCCTCTTATCCCACGTGAATAAACTCAGTGAACACCAACATCAGTCTGGAGTGAATCCACTGCGTTCCCCCACAAAACATCGCCCACAGATTGGGGTTGAGCCTGGGTAACTGGGGGTTTAGGGAACAACCCTAACATTGTGCCCCAGTGCCAGGTTGGGCAGCGGCACAGAGGGAGGTCTTCCCTGCCATCCGCTTCCCACCCCACCTCTTAGACTGTGAACCTCAGCTGGAATGGGGACTGTGTTCTACCTGATTAACTTGTGTCTACCCCAGCACTTAGAACAATTCTTGACATATAGTAGGCATTTAACAAATACCGCGAAAAAAGAAGAGTAACTCTGAGGCCTCCCTGGAAACAGCAGATTCAGCAGGCAGGTGTGTGTTTCAAAGCATTATTAATATCACGTCTCCTCCAAAAGGCCTTCCCCAATTGAGCCCTCTCCCTTCTGCATCATCTATGCATTTGGATCTGTGACCTTTGGGCATTTGATATTCATCCCACTCCCAACCCCACAGCACTTATGTACATAACTTTAAATTATAGAACAGAACCTTGAGGGACCCCCCCCACAGTTGAGGATTGGGAGGCGGAGGAGGAGCCCGCAAAAAAGGCTGAGAATGAATGGCCAGAGACATAAGAGGAGAACCAGGAGGGGACACAGTGAAGCCAAGGTTGGAAATGTTTCCAGGAGAAGGAGGTGGTCATGGGCAGGGAATGTGCCTGTTTATTGTTGTATTATACTTTCCCAAGTGCTTAGTACGGTGCTCTGCACATAGTAAGCGCTCAATAAATACGACCAAGTGAATGAATATACTCTAAATTATTTATTCATACTAATGTCTGTCTCCCCCTCTAGACTGTAAGCTCCTTACGGGCAGGGAATGTGACTACTAATTCTGTTGTATTCTCCCAAGCACTTAATACAGTGCTCTGCACCTAGTAAGTGCTCTGGACCTAGTAAGTGCTCAATAAATACCACTGATTGACTGATTGTTTACCCACATGGATGGCACCTGTGTCCTTCCCCACTGTCTTGGGTGGGCCAAACAGTTTAAGGGGCATGTCTAGCCATCAGCCAGAAACCCCTGACCACTGGAGGGTACAGAATCAGCTCTTTCCCCACGACTCATCCTCGCTCCTCTCCCACGACCCCAGCTCATACTCCTTGCTTTTCTCAAATCCAACTGCTCATTGTGCCCTGAAGCTCTTTTTTTATATGGAATTTGTTAAGCACTTGCTGTATTTCAAACACTGTTCTAAGCACGGGAGTAGGCATTGGTTAATTAAGTCGGACACAGTTCCTGTCCCAAGTGGGGCTCACGGTCTAAGTAGGAGGGAGAACAGTTATTTAATCCCCATTTTACAGTTGAGGAAACTGAGGCATAGATATGAGAGGTGACTTGCTCAAGGTCACACAGCAAGCAAATGGGAGAACGGGGATTAGAACCCAAGTCCTCTGTCTCCCAGGCCCGGGCTCTTTCTACTAGGCCACATTGCTTCTCTTATGAACTTATATCGAATATACAGTGCTGAATCACCCCAAGAGGCCACAGCCAATGAGGGAGAGTGCTATTCGGCCCTCCGGACGGGAAGACTCACCCCGCTCGGGAGCAGAGGCAGGGTCCCTCTGTCTTCACTGGGCTTCTCAACCATCCAGCCGGCCTGCTCTCCTACATCCCAGGAACACCCCGGTGTGCATTTTACGGAAAGGGGTCACGAGGCCCAGTCCTGAGGAAAGCCCACCCTCCCCGCCTCAGAAGGTGGAAGGGCCTAGGAAGGGCTGCACTTCTGCTCAGATGGAGGAAGGATCCATTCCAGCCAGGCCACTGCCAAAGAAAACAAGCGATAGGCTTCGGCGGTAAAGGTGAACATACTTGAAGAGTTTGAGTCTGACAAATTATTGACACAGGTGTTGGCCAGGCTCTTGCCGCGTCCTTATTCTTTTTCCCATCGGCGCTGATTGATGGGCCGGAGGAGAAAGGTTAGTCATGTGTACCTGCCCTTTGTCAGTCAGTGCGCCCGGGCGAACAGCTTCAGGAAAAGCAGGCGTGGGGCCTGCCTTGGCAAAACTGCTCTCTGAGAGGCACATTCCCTGCCTGAGCCATCCCTCCCTAATCAATCCATCGATCAATAAATGGTATTTATTAAGTGCTTACCATGTTCAGGGCACTGTACTAAAAACTTGGGAGAGTACTTAGAGATGAGCTTAGGGAAGCAGTGTTGCCCACGGGATAGAGCTAGTTTTGGGCAGGGTATTGTCTATTACCTTGTACTTTCTCAATTACTTAGTACAGTGCTCTGCACGAAGTAAGGGCTCAACAAATACTACTGACTGACAATTGGTTCTAGACCAATTTCTGCACTTGTCTGTTGTGTGATCTTGGGCAAGTCACTTCACTTCTCCGTGCCTCAGTTCCCTCATCTGTAAAATGGACATTAAGACTTTGAGCCCCGTTTAGGACATGAGTTGTGTCCATCCCAATTAGCCTGTATCTATCTCAGCGCTTAGAACAGTGTCAGGCACATAGTAAGTGCTACTAATCCAGTGAAATTGGATTGATTAATGGATTGAGTCATTTGCACTGTGAAAACCTCCTCTGTCTAAGGATTATGGGTATTGGGGGACTTGTCAATCATTCTCCCTCCTCTGGAAAAAAGGATGAAGAAGTCAAAACAGCTGGGAGAGGAGCCAGAAGGAGGGAGATGGAGATGATACCTGGACATTCTGCTTGCCTTCCGGGTCTTCTGACTCTCCAGTTCCTCTAGGAACTAGAGAAGAGATGTCCCCATTCTGCCCCCCCTTTTTTTGTAAGGTGTGTTAAGTGCTTACTCTGTGCCAAGTACTGAACTAAGAGCTAAGATCATCAGAATGGACACAGTCCCTATCCCGCATGAGCTCAAAGTCTAACGAGATGGGAGTAGGATTTAATCCCCATTTTACAGAGGAGGAAACTGAGGCCCAGAGAAGTTAAGTGATTTATTCAAGGTCATACAACGGAGAAGTGGCAAGGCCAGGTTTAGAAATCAGGTCCACTGACTCCTGGGCCTTTCATTCATTCATTCAGTCGTATTTATTGAGCGCTTACTGTGTGCAGAGCACTGTACTAAGCACTTGGGAAGTACAAGTTGGCAACATATAGAGAAGGTCCCTACCCAACAGTGGGCTCACAGTCGAGAAGGGGAAGACCTTTACCCTTGGCAGTGGGAGTCAGGGGGCCAGAGCCAGGTTAGTGGAGGAAAAGAAATTTCTTGCCAATTTGAGAGGGAAGAGGAGAAAGTGTTCTGAAAGGGTCAAATACGCTTTGAGTTATTGCTCGGAGACACGTGGCAGCAGAAGGATCTTACTGTTGGAGAAATTGAATGAGGGAAAGGCAGCAAGAGAAGTGAGTGGCCATTGGGCCTCTCTGGGAACACAAGCAGAGAGGCTCTTTCCTTCACCTTTGGTCTGTATGACTGAGTGTGAGGGAGGGTTCTCACCATTATGTGAGGAAGTGCTCTTTGCATTGTGTGAGGGAGTGCTCTGTTCTGGGTGAAGGAGTGATCTCGCTGTTTTATGAGGAAGTGTTCCCTGTTTTTGGTGAGGGGGTGTTCTCTGGGTTGGGTGAGGGCGTCCTCTTGACATTGTGTGAGGGAGTGATCTCTGGGTTGTATGAGGGAATGCTCTCAGAGTTGTGTGAGGCAGCGCTCTCAGCATTGTGTGAGGGAGTGCTCTTTGAGTTGTGTGAGGGAGTGGTCTCTGTGCTGTATGAGGAAGTGCTCTCAGTCCCACCATGAGGCAAGGGGGGCTCTTCCACAAATCAGCAGTGAAGAGAAGAAACATGAGGTTGGAGACAAGGTAATGGCTGATCCCAGACTTGGGATCCTGGAGCAGGGGCAATCATAGGCCCATCCACTGGGCCGAATAGACTCCTCTTATTTGCCTCTTCTGCACTACGCGGGACTGACAGGGTCTCTAGTATGTGTGTGTGAGAGAGAGAGAGACTTTGTGTTTGTGTGTGTATATGTCTGTATGTATGTCATCCCCTCTCCAGCCAAGCACCAAGTTCCCAAGACACACATAGTCACGCATGCTGCCCAAGCAGGCCAGGGGTCAGGTGGCGGCCCCTGGGATGAGGCAGCCCGCCGCTCAGCTAGAGGAGGCAGCCCTTTTTTAGCCTCGCCCATGTCCCTCCCTGCATCCTCTCAGCAGGTAGTAACTTTCTTGGCAAGGATGCAACTGGTGACACACGCTCTTACTTCTCCCCAGCTGAGCTGGCTTCCAGGTGTGAGGAGCGACCTGCCCTGAAATTCTTCTCACGGTGTCTGGACGCTGCACCTTTGGAAACTTGGCCCGGGCTGGACTCCATTTCCCTGGTTTGCCTTTTTTATGGTATTATTTTAGGCACTTACTATGTACCGGTCACCGTTCTAAGCACTGGGGCAGATACAAGCTAATCAGGTTGGACATGGTCCGTGTCCCACATGGGGCTCACAGTCCTAATCCCCGTTCTACAGATGAGATAACTGAGGCACAGAGAAGTTAAATATAACAATGATGGCATTTGTGAAGTGCTTACTATGTACAAAGCACTGTTCTAAGAGCCAGGGAGGACATAAGGTGATCAGGTTGTCCCACGTGGGGCTCACAGTCTTAATCCCCATTTTTCAGATGAGGTAACTGAATTAGCATGACCAAGACAGGCAACTAGCCTGTTGGAGAACAAGCTGTACAAACGTGTCCATGTCATCTGGAGAAGCAGCGTGGCTCAGTGGGAAGAGCACGGGCTTTGGAGTCAGAGGGTATGGGTTCAAATCCCAACTCCGCCACATGTCTGCTGTGTGACCTTGGGCAAGTCACTTCACTTCTCTGAGTCTCAGTTCCCTCATCTGTAAAATGGGGATGAAGACTGTGAGCCCCACCTGGGACAACTTGATCACCTTGTATCCTCCCCAGCGCTTAGAACAGTGCTCTGCACAGAGAAAGCACTTAACAAATGCCATTATTATTATTATTATTATTATTATTATTATTATTATCTGAGGGCTTTGGACCTGTACAAGTTGTGCTGGTGGACAGGCCATCCGGGTGGACATACTTTCCTGGGGTACATGCCATCCTGCTTGTACGTGCTATCCTGCTTGTGCGTGCCATCCTTCTTGTACATGCCATCATGGTGCACATGCTGCCCTACAGTATATTCATTCATTCAATTGTATTTATTGAGCGCTTACTGTGTGTAGAGCACTGTACTAAGGGCTTGGGAGAGGACAATACAACAATAAACAGACACATTCCCTGCCCACAATGAGCTCACAATCACAGCGTGGTGCAGTGGAAAGAGCTTGGACTTTGGAGTCAGAGGTCATGGGTTCAAATGCCGGCTCCACCAATTGTCAGCTGTGTGACTTTGGGCAAGTCACTTCAGGTCCCTGGGCCTCAGTTACCGCATCTGTAAAATGGGGATTAAGACTGTGAGACCCCCCCCATGGGACAACCTGGTCACCTTATAACCTCCCCAGCACTTAGTACAGTGCTTCGCACATCGTAAGCACTTAATAAATGCCATCATTATTATTGTTATTATTATTATTACAGGCGAAGCTCATGCCACTTTGCTGTACATGGCAACCCGGTGTATATGCCATTCCACTTGTTCATGCTGTCTGGGTGTAATAATAATAATAATAATAATGATGATGTTAGTATTTGTTAAGCACTTACTATGTGCCAAGCACTGTTCTAAGCGCTGGGGAAGTTACAAGGTGATCAGGTTGTCCCACAGGAGGCTCACAGTCTTCATTCCCATTTTACAGATGAGGGAACTGAGGCCCAGAGAAGTGAAGTGATTTGCCCAAAGCCACAGAGCTGACAATTGGTGGAGTCAGAATTTGAACCCATGACCACTGACTCCAAAGCCCGTGCTCTTTCCACTGAGCCACACTGTGTACACATCATTCTGTTCGTACATGACATGGGATGTACTTACTGATTATCTTGTATCGACCCCAGTGCTTGACACATAGTAAGACCATAACAAAGAATGCAATTATTATCATTATTATTATTATCATTGTTATTATTATCATTATTATTATTGTTACTATTGTCAGTGCCCTGGCTTTAATTTATTCCTCCTTTCTAAGTGTCTGTCCTTCCCCAACGAGATTGTGAGTTCCTGTGACAATGACTGGATCTGAATTCCCTTAATTTCTATTCTGCTCAAATCTTAGTTCAATGCTTAGCACATAGCAAGTGCTCAATAAATATCAGTATTACCACTACTACTATTAGGCTGTTTTGGGGGGTTATTTATGTATTTTTCTACCATTTGGGTAAGTGGTACAGTTACTTTGTTTGCTCTTCTGTTTCTATGGCAAACCCCATCAGACAGTAAGTTCTTTGAGGGCTGGAATGATGTCTTGTTCTTGCATCGCCATGTTCCACAATGTCTAGTTCAGTGCTCTGAACACAATAAGTATGCTATACAGATGGCTGACTGATTGACAGGCTGGCTAGTAGACAGAGCATGGGCCTGAGAGTTATAGGGTCAAGGATTCTAATCCTGGCTCTTCCACTTGTCTGCTATGTGACCTTGGGCAAGTCATTTCACTTCTCTGTGCTTCAGTTCCCTCATCTGTATAATGGGGATTGAGACTGTGAGCCCCATGTGAGACAGGGACTGTCTCCAACCCAATTTGTTTGTACCCACCCCAGCGCTTAGTACAGTGCCTGGCACATAGTAAGTACTTAACAAATACCACCATTATTTGGTGAGACAGGATTTTAGAAGTTCAGAAGTCTCACCTGGCCCACCCCTGTCAGTTTTGCCCCTTTCCCGGAGTGATAATTCCCGAGTGGAAGTACCAGTTTCCTCCCCAAGGAACACTTCCCCAACCACCCCTATTTTTCTTCATGGAATCCTTCCCTCACGTCTCACCAGAGAAGAAGCGAGGGCTAGCGAAAACAGTCTGGGCCAGCGAGTCAGAGAACCTGGGTTCTAATGCCGGTTCTGCCACTTATGTGCTGTGTGACTTTGGGCAAGTCACTTGACTTCTCTGGGCCTCAATTTCCTCATCCGCAAAATGGAGATAATACTAATTACAATAATAGTTATTGTTATTATTATTATGGTACTTGCAAAGCACTTACTGTGTGCCAAGCACTGGTCTAAGATCAGGGATAGATTCAAGTTAATCAGGTTAGACACAGTCCCTGTTCCACGTGAGGCTTAAACCCCATTTTACAGATGAGGTAACTGCGGCCCTGAGAAGTGAAGTGACTTGCCCAAGGTCACACAGCAGACATGTGGATTCAGTCTCCCTCCCCCTTAAACTATGAGCCTCATGTGGACAGAGCTGTGTCCAATCTACATATACTGTATCTACCCCAAAGTTTAGACCAGTATTTGGCATACAATAATCAGCAAATACCACCATTATTATTATTATCTCCAATATTTGCTTCCAATCATCACTCTCAGCTTCTTCCTCTTTCCCCAGTTGGCCTCCTCGCTTCCTGCCTTCGCGCATACTGTGTCCTTCATGGTGCAGGTACAGGCCTGACTGTTTCTGCTCTGTTTCTAGCCCAGGGTGGAGATCAGAGATAACAATGTCAGGCTGTGTGAATCTGAGATGTTCTCCAAGGTATCTAGCAGGGACATCATCAATAGACATGGCCAGCATGAGATTTCCAGGGGCCTCTCTTTGACTTTGGAGTTCAAATAATAAGAATAATAATTGTGGTATGTGTTGACTCCTTATTTATGTGCCAAGCCCTCGGGTAGATGTTACAATACATTCTAATCAGAGTCCCTCCCAGATGGGGCTCACAATCCAAGATGAAGGGAGAATAGATACTTCAGCCTCATTTTACAGGCAAGGAAACAGAGGCCAAGAGATGTTAGGTGAGTTTTCTTTATGGTATTTGTTAAGAGCTTACTATGTACCAGACCCGTACTAAGCGATGGGGTAGATACGAGATAATCGGACCCAGTTCCTGTCCAACATGGGGCTCGCAGTCTTCATCCCCATTTCACAGGTGAGGTAACTGAGTCACAAGAGAAGTAAAGTACTTTGCCCAAGGTCACACAGCAGATGCGTGGCGAAGTCAGGATTCAAACCCAGGTCCTTCTGACTCCCATTAGGTCACACTCCTTCCCGAGGTCTTACCCAAGTTCACACAGCAGGAATGTCACACCGAAGTAGCCAGGTTTCCTGACTTCCCAGACCTGCTGCTTCCCTGTCAAGTCTTTTGCGCCGAAAACGCTTCACAAGAAGAGATCTGGTCTCTGGCGGCAAAATCTGGTGACCTCCTGCTTCCTGAGCCTCCTGGACTTGATCTGCACAGAAATATATTTTCATTTCCACCACAGGAAGTGGCCTAGTGGAAAGAGCACAGGCCTAGAAGCCCAAAGACCTGGGTTCTAATCCTGCCTCCACCATTCGTCTGCTGCTGTGACCTTGGGCAACTCACTTAACTTCCCTGGGCCCCAGTTATCTCATCTGTAAAATAGGGATTAAGCCTGTGAGCCCTGTGGGACAGGGACTTGGTCCAATCCAAATGTCTTGTATCTACTCCAGTGCTTAGTACAGTGTCTGACACATAATAAGTGCTTCACGATGCCATAAACAAACTTCAGTTCTCTATGCCTCAGTTACCTCATCTGTAAAATGGGGATCAAATCCTCCTCCCTCCTAATTTGATTGGGAGTCCCATGTGGGACAGAGATTCTATCCAACCTGATTATGTTATATCTACTCCGGGACTTAGCTCAGTGTTTGGCGCATAATAAGCGCTTAACAAGTACTAGAAAAAGTGCAGGAGCAGGGGACAGATACAGAAACAGAGAGGAAATGGTTCAGTTTGACAGTCATCTTGGAGAAGCAGCGTGGCTCTGTGGAAAGAGCCCGGGCTTTGGAATCAGAGGTCATGGGTTCAAATCCTGGCTCCGCCAATTGTCAGCTGTGTGACTTTGGGCAAGTCACTTCACTTCACTGTGCCTCAGCTACCTCATCTGTAAAATGGGGATTAAGATTGTGAGCCCCACATAGGACAACCTGATCACCTTGTATTCCTCCAGCGCTTAGAACAGTGCTTGGCACATAGTAAATGCTTAACAAATACCATCATCATCATCATTATTATTATTATCTTGTTTGGGGGGCAGTTGAGATTCCCCTGGGTGCTCTGTGTAGGCTTCTTCCTTCTGCTTCTCCTCTAGACTGTAAACTCATTGTGGGCAGGGAACGTATCTGCCAACTCAGTTGTAGTGTGCTCTCCCAAGTGCTTGACATCGTGTCCGGCACACAGTAAGTGTTCAATTATAATAATAATAATAACGATGGCATTTATTAAGCGCTTACTATGTGCAAAGCACTGTACTGATGATGATGATGATGATGCCTGGCTTGGGGTTACTTTTCTGCATGGGAAAGACTTCCATGAGAGGATGGGCAGTACTAATAACAATAATAAAGATGGCATTTATTAAGCACTCCAAGCTCTTGAGTAGATAGAAGGTGATCTCTTCACAGAACAGTCCCTGCTCCACACAGGGCTCATGATTGAAGGGGGAGGAAGAACAGGTATTTATCCCCGTTGGCCTAGTGGCTAGGTCATGGGGCTCGGAGTCAGTAGGACCAGAGTTCTAATCCTGGCTCTGCCACTTGTCTGCTGTTTGACCTTGGCAAGTCACTTCGCCTCTCGGTGCCTCAGTTACCTCATCTTTTAAATGGGAATTAAAACTGTGAGCACCATGTGGGACATAGGCTATGCACAACCTGACTAGCCTCTATATACCCCAGTGCTTAGTACAGTGCCTTGCACATAGTAAGCGATGAACAAATACCACACACAAAAAAGGAAACTGAGGTACAGAGAGGTTAAGCAACTGGCCCAAGATAATAAAGCAGGCAGAGGTGGGACTAGAGCCTCTCAGTCCTATGTTCTTCCTATTTGGCCATGGAAACCCCAGGAGAAGAAACCTTGACGATTCATTCATTCATTCATTCATTCATAAGTATTTATTGAGCGCTTACTGTGTGCAGAGCACTGTACTAAGTGCTTAGAAAGTACAATTCAGCAACAAACAGAGACAATCCCTTTCCAATAATGGGCTCACAGTCTAGAAGGGGAGAGACAGACAACAAAACAAAATAAGTAGACAGGCATCAATAGCATCAGTATAAATAAATAGAATTATAGATATATACACATCATTAATAAAATAAATAGAATAATAAATATGTACATATATACACAAGTGCTGTGGGGTGGGGAGGGGTGTAGAGCAGAGGGAGGGAGTCAGGGTGATGGGGAGGGGAGGAGGACCAGAGGAAAAGGGGGCTCAGTTTGGGAAGTCCTCCTGGAGGAGGTGAGCTTTTATTAGGTCTTTGAAGTGTGTTAGTTTGGTGAGTGTGAAGAGGGAGGGTTTTCCGGGCCAGAGGTAGGATGTGAGCCAGGGGTTGATGACGGGATAGGTGAGAACAAGGCCCAGTGAGGAGGTTAGTTCCAGAGGGGTGGAGGGTGCGGGCTGGGCTGTAGAAGGAGAGAAGGGAGGTGAGGTAGGAGGGGGCGAGGTGATGGAGAGCTTTGAAGCCAATAGTGAGGAGTTTTTTATTGATTCCTTTCATATGTAGTACTAGGTAGACACAGAGTGTATTTCTTTAACGATATCTGCGAAGAGCTTACTATATTCCAAGCACCGTTCTAAACACCGAAATAGATACAAGGTTACAATTGAATGAATGAATGAATGAATGAATGGTCAATGTTTCTTCTCCTGGGGTTTCTCATGGGGCTCACAGTCCAGGAAGGACGGATCAGGATTTAATCTCCATTTCACAGATGAGGAAATGGAGGCATGTTCCTTTGGTGAAGAAGATTGTTGTGTGGATCCTTGTGTGGATTTCTGTGTCCTTGCTTCCCCTATCCCTAATAATATACTTTTTAAACGGTGTTTGTTAAGTGCTTACTAAGCCTGAGCACTGTAATAAGCTCTGGAGTAGATACAAGCTTAAGGAGTTGGACACAGAGTAAGCACTTAACAAATGCCATAATTATTAATCCCCAATTTACAGATGAGGGAACTGAGGCACAGAGGAGTGAAGTGACTTGACCATGGTCACACCGCAGACAAGTGGTGGAGCCGGAATTAGAACCCAGGTTCTCTGAATCCCAGGCCCGGGCTCTTTTCATTAAGCCATGCTGCCTTCCTCCTTGGTCCAGAGTCCCATCAGTTGATAAAAATCCTCTTGGTCATGGTGTGTTCCCAAGTCCCTTTCTGCTTAGAGGGTGATTGACAAGCAGCGTCTAGGAGCGCCTTTTTAAGCCACTCACAACTGCACTTCAGTCAATCAATTAATCAATCCATGGTATTTATTGAGTGCTTACTGTGTCCAGAGGACTGTAATAATAATAATAACAATAATGATGATAATAATGACAATTGTGGTATTTATTTAGTGCTATGTGCCAAGCACTGTACCCAGCACTGGGGTAGAGAAGCAGTGTGGCTCGGTAGAAAGAGCCCGGGCTTTGGAGTCAGAGGTATGGGTTCAAATCCCATCTCTGGCAATTGTCAGCTGTGTGACTTTGGGCAAGTCACTTAACTTCTCTGTGCCTCAGTTTCCTCATCTGTAAAATGGGGATTAAGACTGTGAGCCCCATGTGGGACAACCTGATCACCTTGTAACCTCCCCAGTGCTAAGAACAGTGCTTTGCACATAGTAAGTGCTTACTAAATGCTATTATTATTATTATTATCATAACCAGGTCCCATATGGGCTCATCGTCAAAGTAGGAAGGAGAACGGGTATTGAATTCCCATTTTGCAGATGATAGAACTGGGGCACAGAAAATAATAATAATGATGATGGTGGCATTTGTTAAACGCTTACTATGTGCCAAACACCATTCTAAGCATTGGGATCGATACAAGGCAAAATGAGGTTGTCCCACGTGGGGCTCATGGTTTTAATCCTCATTTTACAGATGTGGTAACTGAGGCACAGAGAAGTTAAGTGACTTGCCCAAAGTGATACAGCTAATAAGTGGCGGAGCCAGAATTAGAACCCATGAGCTCTGAGTCCCAAGCCTGTGCTCTTTCCACTAAGCTACACTGTGACTTCCCCAAGGCCACACAGCAGACAAGTGGCAGAGCCAGGATTAGGTCCCAGGACCTCTGATTCCCGGAGGGAGTCTTTCTAAGGGCTTGGCAGAGTAGTTCATGGGCCAAGTCCAAAACCTCCTCTCATGGTTTGGAAAATGTGTCCTTTCCCGGAAGAGCTGGCAGGGGGGTTGTTTTCTCTTTTCTTGGCCCCTTTCCGCATCCTGGAATCAAGCCTCACTTCTCCCCAGTTTCATTTGCGTAGGATGCCACTGGGCCCCTAATTCGCTGCTCTTCTTTCCTTGACGCTCCTTTCGCCACTGGATGGGCACGCGTCAGGAGACTGGTGGCCCACAAGTGGGTTAAAGAAAGTGAGGTTGGGGGGACGGCCTTAAGAGGAGCCAGACACGCCCCCTTATCCCCTCCCGTCCCCTACCTTGCCGCCTCCTAATATTCCTTGGATAATTGCTGGCTTCCCGCCTTTTCCTGGTGGGGCATAATTGGACTTTGTTAAGGATGAATCAAACACTTCATTGTAGATGGTGACGGCTGGCACTGGGGAGGAACCTGCCAGGTGTGATTGTTGTCCAGGGGAGGGTTCCTGCTTCCTGTCAGACTTTTACCTCAAGGAACTGGATCTGCTCCAGTCTGGGCCCTTTCCACTCTCAAAGGCCTCAGAGATGAAGAGCCTCTTGTTCGGTGGATTCCGAGAGAAGACTGGGGTGGGGCTTCTGGGGCTGTGGAGACCTTTCTTAGAGCGGGTACCCCATAGGTGGAAGGAGCAGGGGATGGAGGAAGGTGAAAGTTGAGGGGATCGAATGGCGGAATCACAGCACCGAAAGAGACCTGGAATAATAGTCATCTGGTACTTTCTCCCCATCCTCGGTACAGAATCGCACCTACGTCAGGTCGGAGACTAGCTCCTGGTTTAAAAACCCCAAGAGAAAGACTAAGCCACATCTCTGAGACCTTAAGAGCAGCAAACGCCACTCTGCTCTCACCCATTTCAGCTTAGTAATGGTGCTTTTTTGTTTTTTTTCTCTTCATTGCAAAAAGTAAAGGAAAAGCCAAATGAATAAGGAAACATAAAACAGCTTGGGAAACAGTGTGACCTAATAGGAAGAGCACAGGCCCGGGAGTCAGAAGACCTGGGTTCTAATCACCACTCTGCTGCTTACCTGCTGTGTGACCCCATGAAAGTCACTTAACTTCTCTGTGCCTCAGATTCCTTATCTGTAAAATGGGGATTCAATACCTGTTCTCCCTCCTACTTAACCTTTGAGCCAGATGAGTGACAGGGGTTATCTTGGATTTCAATTGTATTTATTTACCAACTGGATCTACTCCAGTGCTTAGTGTGGTGTCTGGCACATAGTAAGTGCTCAACAAATATCACGATTATTAATCATCCAAAAGTCCTTGTAATTGGGAATGGCTAGTCACTAAAGGGCAGGAGCCAGGCCATTTGGAAAGGGGCTGGGACGATGGGAAACGGGAAACTCAGGTTCTAACCCTTGCTGTGACACCAGCCTGCTGTATGACCTTGGAAAAATCCCTTAACCTCAGGGGGGCCTCCATTTCCTCATCGGGTGGATGGAGTTGAGATACCTGTACATAATGTAGGTATGTAGTACATAGTAAGCAATTAATAAATATCAAAAATAAAAAAGACCTATAGTATTCTTAGCACACTCTGGAAAAAATATTACACATCGAATTATGCAGGACTGAAAAAATTCAGAGGACCTCAAAATGCATTTCTTTACCTGTCTGTGCTGCATAGCAGTTTCGAAGAGAAGACCCAAAAGCAAATCAATCGATCAATCAAAGGAATTTATTGGGTGCACATGTGTGCAGAGCACTGTACTAAGGGCTTGGGGGAGTACAGTACAACTGAATCAGTGGAGATGTTTCCTGTACACAATGAGTTGACAGCCTAGAGGATTTGCATTGTTATCACCAGTTCTACCACCTAGTATGAGATGGCATTAATAAATATGAATAGAATCCTAGTCTTCTCTTCTTTCCCAAGCCCTGGTCCAGAATTCCTTCCCTGCTGCACTTCTTTCAGGCTTCTCCACCACCGTCAGGCTCCCTGTCATTCCCTCCGCCCCCTGTCCACCCCCATGGGGAGGCATCATGAGCGCATCTTTGTTCCTGGAGGAAATGTTCTGGGAGAGAGGTTGGTAAGAGCCACGGGGAGGGAGGGAGGGATTTTCAGCCCTCAGATTTACTGTACATGATTCACAGGCATTGCCTGGTTGTGAAATTTGGGAATCTTGAGGGAGGAAGGGGAAAACCTGGCTCCCCCAGGAGAGCTGTCCGGAAGTGGGAGCCGGGGGAAACAGTGAATTAGGCCTGGGCCGCTCCTTCACAGCTGGGAAGAGTGGGGCCCCGAAAGGCCAAAGGCAGAGAGGAGGGCCGGAGACGGGTCCAGCTGGAGCCTGCTGGAATTCCACTCATCCTGGCAACTAGCCTGTGGTCTCGGGCTGTGACATCACTTGGTTTTGCGTCTGTGAGAAATGCCGGCACTCGGCTCCCCTTCTCCCCTTCTGGCACAACTCTTACCTCGTTCCCTGCGCAACGAGGTTCTCTGGGACCTGGCTGAGTTTCTTTTCCTTTTGTTTTGAGATGACCGGGAGGGATCAGGGACTATCCAAAGGCAGAATAGAGTTGTTTTTCGGCCGGGTGAATGCCGGGCTGGGTCCTGTGTTCAACTCCTCGTGACTCCGAGGACTCTGTGTGACCCTGGGGTAAATTACTGCCCTTCTCTGAGTTCTAAAAATCCCAGCTCCGCCACATGTCTGTTGTATGACTTTGGACAAGTCACTTCCCGTCTCTCTGCCTCAGTTACCTCATCTGTAAAATGGGGATTGAGATTGTGAGCCCCGCATGGGAGAGGGACTGTGCCCAATTTGATCTGTTTGTGTCCATCCCAGTGCTTAGAACAGTGTCTGGCACTTAGCGCTTGACAAATGCCGTAATTATTATTGTATTATTATTATTATTATTATTATTATTATTATGACCAGGGTTGAAGTGGTGGGGGAAGATTAAGCAGGCAGTATTTCTCAGAGAAGATGGTGTTTTAGGGAAGCTTTGAAGATAGGGAGGGAGCTGGTTTGGCCAATTTAAAGAGGAGAGGGAGTTTCCCGCAAGGGTTAAGGAGCACAAGAGGGGTTGGAGATGGGAGAGTCTCAAGAGAGAGCTGGTGAACAGGTGAGTTTGGGAGGAGCTAAGAGTTCAAACTGGGCTGAAGTGGGAAAGGAGAGTCTTGTCTTATCCCATCGAGTTGTCTTTGACCTACGGCGATGCCATGGACCCATCTCTTGAGAAGCAACAGCATGGCTCAGTGGAAAGAGCACTGGCTTTGGAGTCAGAGGTCATGGGTTCAAATCCCAGCTCTGCCACTTGTCAACTGTGTGACTTTGGGCAAGTCACTTAACTTCTCTATGCCTCAGTTCCCTCATCTGTAAAATGGGGATGAAGACTGTTAGCCCCCCATGGGACACCCTGATCACCTTGTAACCTCCCCAGCACTTAAAACAGTGCTTTGCACATAGTAAGCGCTTAAGAAATGCCATTATTATTTATTATTATTATTATTATCTCTCCCAGAACACCCCATCTCCATCAGCAATCGTTCTGGTAGTGGATCCATAGTTTTCTGATAAAAATACGGAAGTGGTTTACTGTTGCCTCTTTCCGCGCAGTCAACTTGAGTCTTCACCCTCGATTCTCTCCCATGCTGCTGCTGCCCAGCACAGTGGGTTTTGACTTGTAGCAGATTGCCTTCCACTCATTAGCCTCTGGCCAAGCTAGGAATGGAATGGGTATGCCTCGGCCTGACACTCCCTCCTGTAGTTCATTCATTCATTCAATCGTATTTATTGAGCGCTTGCTATGTGCAGAGCACTGTACTAAGTGATTGGGAAGTACAAGTTGGCAACATATACAGACGGTCCCTACCCAACAGTGGGCTCACAGTCTAGAAAGGGGAGACAGAGAACAAAACAAAACATGTTAACAAAATAAAATAAATAGAATAAATATACACAAATAAAATAAGTAAATAAATAGAGTAATAAATTCTGGTAGAGTATTGGGAACTCTCCAGTGCGACCCTGAGATGGGGAGAGGAGAGTAGGTAGGTATAATTCTGCAACTTCTGACAAAAAGCCTCAAAGCCATTGGTTAGGAGTTTTTGTTTCATGCCCACAAATGAAATGGGCAGCAATCAGAGGCGGTGGTGGAGAGAAGAGATGTTAAAAACACTGAGCGGCATTTTTAAAAAGATAGATTGGGGTGGCTCTGTTTGGAACAAACCTTGTAGAGTTCTGGCAAGAGGCGGAGAGTACAGCAAAGAGGTTTCTGAAGAGTCCAGACAGGAGGTGGTAGGGCTTGAATCCCGCTAGTGGCCGTGAGGGTAGAGAGGGCACTGTTCTAAGCGCTGGGGTAGATACAAGGTAATCAGGTTGCCCCATGTGAGGCTCACAGTCTCAAAACCCATTTTACAGATGAGGGAACTAAGGCACAGAGAAGTGAAGTGGCTTGCCCTAGGTCACACAGCAGACAAGTGGCGGAGCTGGGATTCAGACCCACACCCTCTCGTACTCTTTCCACTAAGCCACGTAGAGACAGACTGAATG
The DNA here is from genome assembly GCF_015852505.1 of Tachyglossus aculeatus. NCBI lineage: Eukaryota > Metazoa > Chordata > Mammalia > Monotremata > Tachyglossidae > Tachyglossus > Tachyglossus aculeatus. The sequence goes on along the minus strand of NC_052073.1, from coordinate 10,087,660 downwards.
TGAGAGGTAAATTTTAGAACAGAGATGCCCCATCTCTCTGCTAGGATCAGAATCCAAGTTTCATATGGCTCTGATTGATCTTGAACTGTGAGCTGTGTCCCCATTTTCCCCTCCCTGCCCCCTGGGAGACCAAGAAACCTGAGTGAGGAGAACTGAAGCCCAAGGACCGTAATGATTTTTCCTTTGCCCAGATGGAGTCTTCATTAGGGAACATGTTTTTGTTATTAAACTGCTCTTGGAAAACAATGGCTTAAGTTAAGCAAAGAAAATGTTCTTGAAATGCAAAAATGTTTTGTAGCACTCAAACCAAGAGAAAATGATTATGGATTTCACCTATCTTCCAAAATCTCTCCTTTCCCCTTTCTTTATTTGGAAGGTGAGTTCCTTCCTCCTGCAGTCTCTGAAGACAGGAAACCTTCCTGTGGGCATTTTCCAGGCTTCAGGACTTCCCTGAGTTCAGGTTAATAATTGTGGTATTTGTTAAGCACCTACTATGTTCTAAGCGCTGGGGTAGATACAAGGCCACATTGGGACTCTGAGCTTTTCTTGCCATGGAAGCTGCATGGTCTACTGGAAGTCAGAGGACCTGGGTTCTAATGATGCCCAAATAGAAGCTGGGCCTAGGAGTCAAAAGGTCATGAATCAATTGTCTCTATATGTTGCTGATTTGTACTCTCCCAAGCGCTTAGTACAGTGCTCTGCAAACAGTAAGCGCTCAATAAATACGATTGAATGAATTAATGGGTTCTAATCCCATCTCTGCCGCTTATCTGCTATGTGACCTTGGACAAGTCACCTCACTTCTCTGTGCCTCTGTTACCTCAGTTGTAAAATGGAGATTGAGACTGTGAGCCTCAGGTGGTACAGGGACTGCGTCCAACCGATTTGCTTGTATCCACCCCAGCGTGAAGTACAGTGCCTGGTACGTAGTAAGCACTTAGGAAATACCACAATTATCATTATTAATCCCAGCTCCACCCTGTCCCTGGTGGGATTTTCCTGTATTTACCCCAGGGCTTAGCTCAGTGCTTGGCACATAGTAAGAGCATAAGCGTTACCATCATTATTAGCCAATTCAGGCTTTCAGAGCAGCCATGGACAATAGTGCTTTATTGACCATTGCCAGAAGTGAAAGTAAGCCGGAAACCCCCGAAACAGCTAGCTGATAAAACAAAAAGTGTCAGCGCCGTTGTTCCAGAATGAGAAGCACCCTGTGAGAAGCAGCCTGGTGGACAGAGTACGGGCCTGGGATTCAAAAGGATCTGGGTTCTAATCCCAGCTCCGCCGCTTGTCTGCTGGGTGACCTTGGGTGAGTCACTTCATTTCTCTGTGCCTCAGTTCCCTCATCTGTAAAATGGGGATTGAAACTGTGAGCCCCATGTGGCTCATGGACTGTGTTCAACCTGATTAGCTTGTGCCTAACCCAGAGCTTAGCACAGAGCCTGGCACATAGTAAGCATTTAACAAGTACCATTAAAAAAAAGAATTCTTTCAAAGTGGATCCTTTTTTTTCCTTCAGCATCTTCATATTCAGTTTTTCACCCGATCTCTACGGGACCCACTTCCTCCGTTCGCTGTTTCACTAAAATCCATTTTTTTCACTTTCATTCCGCTACTGCTGTGGGTCGAAGTCTGCTCAGGGTACTGTGGGGAATGCAGAGGGAAAACAAAGACGTAATCCCCATTCCCAAGCTTGCCCTCTGATAGACCTGGAAATACAAGTAATCATTCCAGAAATGGGAAGCACAAAGCATTAGAAGAACACAAACTGCTGACATTTGCAGAGAGTAACCCACGTATCAAGAGGCCAATAGGGATGATTGCAGAGTGCAGAATTAAAAAAAGTAATCTGGTAAAGCTCTGTGGATGGATCATCTTCACCAATGATATTTATTAATGACAATAATACTTAAGTGCTTACTATGTGCAAAGCACTGTTCTAAGCACTGGGGAGGTTACAAGGTGATCAGATTTTCCCATGGGGGGCTCACAGTCTTAATCCCCATTTTACAGATGAGGTAACTGAGGCACAGAGAAGTGAAGTGACTTGCCCAAAGTCACACAGCTGACAAGTGGCGGAGCTGGGATTTGAACCCATGACCTCTGACTCCAAATAATAATAATAATAATGATGGCATTTGTTAAGCACTTACTATGTGCAAAGCACTGTTCTAAGCGCTGGGAAGGATACAAGGTGATCAGGTTGTCCCATTGGGGGCTCACAGTCTTAATCCCCATTTTACAGATGAGGTAACTGAGGCACAGAGAAGTTAAGTGACTTGCCCAAGATCACACAGCTGACAAGTGTCAGAGTCAGGATTAGAACCCATGACCTCTGACTCCAAAGCCAACAAGTGGCTGAGTCGGGATTAGAACCCATGACCTCTGATTGCAAAGCCCATGCTCTTTCCGCTGAGACATGCTACTTCTCTACTTTGTGCAGAGCACTGTACTAAGTGCTTGGGAAAGGACCGTACAATAGAGGTGGTAGACACATTCCCTGCCCACAAAGAGTTCATCATCATCAACATCATCAATGGTGCTTATTGTGTACAGGGCACTGTACTAAACACTTCAGAGAGGCCAATAGAGCAAAGTTGGTAGACATGTTCTTTGCACACAACAAGTTCATCACCGTGATCGTCGTCATCATCAGTGGCATTGAAGCAGTGTGGCTCAGTGGAAAGAGCACAGGCTTTGAAATCAGGGGTCATGGGTTCTAATCCTGGCTCTGCCACTTGTCAGCTATGTGACTTTGGGCAAGTCACTTCACTTCTCTGTGCCTGTTACCCCATCTGTAAAATGGGGACTATTCATTCATTCAATCATATTTATTGAGTGCTTACTGTGTGCAGAGCACTGTACTAAGCACTTGTGAGTCCCACACAGGGACAACTTGATTACCTTGTATCCACCCCAATACAAAGAATAGTTCTTGGCACATAATAAGCACTTAACAAATACCACTATTATTATTATTATTTACTGAGCACATATGGTGTGCAGAGCACTGTACTAAATGCTTAAGAGGGGACAATACAGCAGAGTTGGTAGACATGTTCCCTCCCCTCAATGAGCTTCTCATCATTATCATCATCATCATCAATGATATTTGAGTGTTTACTGTGTGTAGAGCACTGTACTAAGTACTTAGGAGAGGACGATACAACAGAGTTTCCTTGTCTGTCCCACCCAGCGAAGCTGTGTTGCGCTGATCCTTGTTGCCCTGATCATATCGGTGGACCCACTGCATTCCAGGACCATATTTGTCAGCGATCTGGTCTCTCTGTTTGATATGAAGTTTGGCTCAGAAGCGATGCTAATGAAACCGCTCTAAAAACCAGATGGGCCTTCTCTGACAAATCTCCCCGGTGAATAGAGAGTTACCTGCTAATTCAGCTTTATAATAATAATAATCCTGGCAGTCCTCCCAATCGATCAATCGAGCAATAGTGGTATGTATTGAACACTTACTGTGTGCAACACATGTGCACAATGCTCCAGAGAGTACAAAATTAGCTCCGCCAATTGTCAGCTGTGTGACTTTGGGCATGTCACTTCACTTCTCTGTGCCTCAGTTACCTCATCTGTAAAATGGGGATTGAGACTGTGAGCCCCCCTGTGGGACAATCTGATCACCTTGTAACCTCCCCAGCGCTTAGAACAGGGCTTGGCACATAGTAAGCACTTAATAAATGCCATTATTATTATTATCATTATTATTACAAAAGAGTTGGTGGGCAATCCCTGCCGTGGAGGGGTTCTTGCTGTAGCAGGGGAGACTGGCATTAAAATAAATTTTAGGTAGGTAAAGCAACCGAGTTAAGGGATTTAGAGGAGGGAGAGGGGAGAATACCTAGGTGTTAGTGGGTGACACTTAGTGGAAGGCCAGTTTATGGGAAGATTGAGTGAGCTCCCTCCCTCAGGTCAGCTCCGCCTGCCCTTCCCAGTGCTGGGGTTAGGACTTACCCATCTGAGGGCCGGCTCCCCTTCATTCATTCAATCGTATTTATTGAGTGCTTACTGTGTGCAGAGCACTCTACTAAGCGCTTGGGAAGTCCAAATCGGCAACATGTAGAGATGGTCCCTACCCAACAACAGGCTCACAGTCTAGAAGGGGGAGACAGGCAACAGAACAAAACATGTGGACAGGTGTCACGTCATCAGTCAATCAATAAATAAATTGATTTATTGATCCCCTGCCTCCATTCCCCTAAAGAATTCCCTCCTGAAGACAGATGCCACTGTTGCCTGTCGCCGATCCTAGACCCGGAGACCACTCATTCATTCATTCAATTCATTCAGTTGTATTTATTGAGCACTTACTGTGTGCAGAGCACTGTACTAAGCACTTGGGAAGTACAAGTCGGAAACATGTAGAGACGGTCCCTACCCAACAATGGGCTCACAGTCTAGAAGGGGGAGACAGACAACAGAACAAGACATGTGGACAGGTGTCAAGTCATCAGTCAATCAATAACTAAATAGGATTGAACGGCTGAGTAGAGGGAGAGGCCAGAAGAGCAGAGGGTTCATTCAATCGTATTTATTGAGTGCTTACTGTGTGCAGAGCACTTGACTAAGCACTTGGGAAGTACAAGTCGGCAACATGTAGAGACGGTCCCTACTCCCTGGGACACTCAGTGTAACAGGAAGTTGTCATATCATCATCATCATCATCATCAATCGTATTTATTGAGCGCTTACTATGTGCAGAGCACTGTACTAAGCGCTTGGGAAGTATAAATTGGCAACATATAGAGACAGTCCCTACCCAACAGTGGGCTCACAGTCTAAAAGGTGAAGACAGAGAACAAAACCAAACATACTAACAAAATAAAATAAAATAATAATAATAATAGTAATAATAATAATAATAATAATAATAATACGAGTCATGTTTTTAGGTCACCTGAGCCCAGAGTGTTTCTCTGGGTGGGTGGGAAGGTGCGGAATGTGGGGAGGTGAGACACCTCTGACCCCCTCCTCAGAATGAATGAATGAATGAATGAATGAATGAATGAATGAATGACTTCTGACCCCCTCGCTGATCTGGAGCAGTTGATGGATCCTGCTCGCCTACAGACCTCAGATTTTTCTTACCACCGGCTTCTTCTTAGGCCAAGAGGGTGAATGGGTTTTTTGTTGTTGTATTTTAATGGTATTTGTTAAGCCCTTACTCTGTGCCAAGAACTGTACTAAGACCTGGGGCAGATACAAGCCAATAGGGTTGGACACAGTCCAAGTCCCACATGAGGCTCACAGTCTTAATCCCCATTTTACAGATGAGGGAGCTGAAGCCCAGAGAAGCTAAGTGACGGTGGAGCGGGGATAAGAACCCAGGACCTTCTGACTCCCGGGCCTGTGCTAGTAAATAATAATAATAACTGCAGTATTTGTTAAGTGCTTACTATATGCTAAGCTCTGGTGTAGATACAAGATGATCAGATTGGATACAACACTCTCTGTCCCATTTAGGGCTCCCAGACCAAGGTGGAGGAAGAACAAGTATTGAATCCTCATTTTACAGATAAGGAAACTGAGGTACGGAAAAGTCAAGTGAGTAGCCCAAGGTCACCCAGCAGACAGTGGCAAGAGGGGATGAGAACCCAGGCCCAGGCGGTTTCCAGTGGGCCACACTGCTTCTCGATCCAGTGATCACAAGAATCTATTTCCGGCTAATAACCGGGAAGCCATTACCTGAATTATAATCATGCGATCCAATTATTCTCAGCCTGACCGGGCATGAACTGGAAATTCCCTATAGTATTCTTGAATTAAATTATCCTTCACCTCCTCCCCTTTTTATTTGACGCCTCCTTCCCTCATTTACTCAGCTCCCGAAGCATCTCCGTAGACCGTCTGGAAGGTGTTTTACTGCTCCAGGAATATCCAGTTGGCCTTTTCCCCCCTCCGCCCCTTCCACCCCCTCCTCCTCTCCACCTCTGGGGCAGACTCGGTAGGAAAGCCCACTGTTGGGTAGGGACCGTCTCTATATGTTGCCAACTTGTACTTCCCAAGCGCTTAGTACAGTGCTCTGCACACAGTAAGCACTCAATAAATACGATTGAATGAATGAATGAATGAATGAAAGCCGGGCCCATAGTGTTTTGCGCACTGTAAGCGCTCCATAAATACCAGTGATTGATTGATTGGTTGATTAAGCTGGGAGCTCCTGGTATTCAAACGGGTTGAGCGAGGGATGGGCAAAGCTTCTGACCCCTGGGGATTGGGCAACTGGAAGTCAGGGTGATGGGCCACTGTTGGGAGAGCAGATGTGTTGGAATGCCCTTCCTGGTTACTCACAGGGCAGCTCATGAGCAGGTTCAAAGACACCGATTGTCCACAAATAATAATAATAATAATAATGATGATAGCATTTATTAAGAGTTTACTATGTGCAATGCACTGTTCTAAGCTCTGGGGAGGTGACAAGGTCATCAGATTGTCCCATGGGGGGCTCACAGTCTTCATCCCCATTTTACAGATGAGGGAACTGAGGCACAGAGAAGTTAAGTGACTTGCCCAAAGTCACGCAGCTGGCAATTGGGGGAGTCAGGATTCGAACCCATGACCTCTGACTCCAAAGCCCGGGTTCTTTCCACTGAGCCCCCCCTCCATCTTCCCTCATATGTCCCAGCTGCCCCCCACCAGGCCTTGGAGCCTCAGTCACCCATGGATAGGACTGGCTTGGAGTCAGAAGGCCATGGGTTCTAATTCTGGCTATGCCACTTGTCTGCTATGTGACCTTGGGCAAATCACTTTACTTCTCTGGGCCTCAGTTACCTCATCTGTAAAATGGGGATTAAGACTGTGAAACCCATGGGGGACAGGGACTGTGTCCAACCCAATTTACTTGTATCCACTCTGGTGCTTAGTACAGTGCCTGGCACCTAGTAAGCACTTAACAAATACCACAACTATTATTATTATTGTCATTATTATTACCTGCCTGCTGCAGCGGTCTTTGAACCTGGAAGGTGTTGCTTAAATTCTGGAAAGTTACCAACTGACCATACTGGCTCCCCAAGAGGACACACTCCTGGACGACTTTGAGGACTTTCCCCTCTAGGCTGTAAGCCCTCTGTGGACAGGGAATGTGTCTGTTATACCATACGTTCCTCAGCGCTTAGTATAGTGCTCTGTACCCAGTAAGCATTCAATGAATACAATTGACTGACTGACTGAGGAGATGTGCTCCTTGATGTCTGCAAGGCATGGGGCAAACCACAGTACTGAAGTAGTGGAAGTGAAGAAGCATATTTTAATTCCAGTTCTTCCGCACGCCTCTTTTTACACACCCTATTCCTTTAAACTGTCCAAATCCACTTTTTCTTCTGCCTCCTAGCTGTGAATTATTTCATGTCTGTTCTCACCCCACTGGACTGTCAGCTTCTTGCGGGACTGAATCTACTAATGCCCTTGTGTTTTCCCAAGCGCTTAGCTCAATGCTCGGCCTACAATAGGATTCAATAAATGTAATTGATGGATTGGTTGATTGATTGGACTGCCATTTTGGGGTGCTGCTTTTCCAGGTGGCCCAGAAAGTGGGGGATTGTCAGACCTGTGCCCCATTGGAGAAGCAGCATGGCTCAGTGGAAAGATCCTGGGCTCTGGAGTCAGAGGTCATGGGTTCAAATCCCAACTCCGCCAGTTGTCAGCTGTGTGACTTTGGGCAAGTACTTCACTTCTCTGGGCCTCAGTTTCCTCATCTGTAAAATGGGGATTAAAACTGTGAGTCCCCCCTGGGACAACCTGATCACCTTGTAACCTCTCCAGCGCTTATAACAGTGCTTTGCACATAGTAAGTGCTTAATAAATGTCATCATTATTATTATTATTATTATCTCTCTCTCCCACTCAGACCCCTGGGGCTTGTCAGAACGAGAGGATTAGGAAAGAGAAATTCAAATGAGGTCATGACAGTAGTCCTGGTTTGGACTTTCCTGCCCCCACACTCCTCTCTCTTCACCTCTCTCTCTCTCTCTCTCTCTTTCATTCCTTCCTATAAGGAGAATAATAATAATAATAATAATAATAATAATGGCATTTATTAAGCAATTACTGTGTGCAAAGCACTGTTCTAAGTGCTGGGGAGGTTACAAGGTGATCAGATTGTCCCACGGTGGGGTTCACAGTCTTAATCCCCATTTTACAGATGAGGTAACCAAGGCACAGAGAAGTTAAGTAACTTGCCCAAAGTCACACAGCTGACAGAGTAAAGCCCAGCAATTCACAGATTGGGTCAGTGGGACTGCCAATTCTGGTTGGTCCTCAGTGAGATAGCCAACCGCCTCTGCTGAGAGCTGCGGATCCAACAATCGATTAGTAGTGGATCATGTGCAGCTACTGTGAGCAGAGCACTGTGCTAAGTGCTTGAGAGCGTACAATAGACTTAGTAGATGGGATCCCAGCCCTCAAGGTGCTTCCAATCTAATGGGGGAGACAGACGCTAAAATAAATTACAGATAAGAGGAAGAAGGAAAGTGGAAAGCGCCTACTAATTCTGTTCTGTTGTATTCTCCCAAGACTTTAGTACAGTGCTCTGCACACAGTAAGTGCTCTAAAAATACCATTGACTGACTGATGTGAAAGTGAGTTCTTAAAAATGACAATAGTAATAATTGTGGGATTTGCTAAAAGTGCTTACTATGTGCCAGGCACTGTTCTAAGCACTGGGGGAGATACAAGCTAATCAAGTTGGACATAGTCTGTGTCCCACATGAGGCTCACAGACACAATCCCCATTTTACAGATGAGGGAACTGAGGCTCAGGGAAGTTAAGTGACTTGCCCAAGGTCACACAGCAAACAAGCATGTGTGTGTGTGTGTGTGTGTGTGTGTGTGTGTGTGTATTACAAATAGGGTGTGCATACCAAAGTGCTACAGGGGGTTGTGACTACACAAATGCACAGTTGGTGCCAAGTGGTAGGTTTGGCAAGCACTGAATCCAGCTGTAATACCAATAACAATTTGTAAAGTGCTTGCTGTGTGCCAGTCACTGTGCTAAGCACTGGGGAAGATATGAGACAACCAGACCCAACAGAGTCCCTGTCCCACCCCCAAGCGTTCACACTCTAAGGGGCCATGCTTTAGGGAGGTGTAAAGGGCAAACGCTTACAGTGTGCCAAGCACTGTTCTGAGTGCTGGGGTAATAATAATAATAATGATGGCATTTATTAAGCGCTTACTATGTGCAAAGCACTGTTCTAAGCGCTGGGGAGGTTACAAGGTGATCAGGTTGTCCCACAGGGGACTCACAGTCTTAATCCCCATTTTACAGATGAGGTAACTGAGACCTAGAGAAGTTAAATGACTTGCCCAAAGTCACTCAGCTGACAAGTGGTGGAACCAGGATTTGAACCCATGACCTCAGACTCCAAAGCCTGGGCTCTTTCCAGTGAGCCATGCTGCTTCTCTAGATACAAGGTAACCCTCCACTCCTCGGCCGCTAACCTCCTCACTGTGCCTCATTTTCGCCTGTCCCATCGTTGACCCCCAGCCCACGTCCTCCCCCTGGCCCAGAATGCCCTCTCCGCGCATCCGCCAAGCTAACTCTCTTCCTCCCTTCAAAGCCCAACTGAGAGCTCACCTCCTCCAGGAGGCCTTCCCAGACTGAGCCCCCTTTTTCCTCTCCGCCTCCCCATCCCCCCCCGCCCTACCTCCTTCCCCTCCCCACAGCACCTGGATATGTGTTTGAACATATTTATTACTCGATTTTACTTGTACATATTTACTATTCTATTTATTTTGTCATTGATGTGCATCTAGCTTTACTTCTATTTATTCTGATGACGGCTGACCACAGGTTTTGTTTGGTTGTCTGTCTCCCCCTTCTAGACTGTGAGCCCGTTGTTGGGTAGGGACCGTCTCTATACATTGCTAACTTGTACTTCCCAAGTGCTTAGTACAGTGCTCTGCACACAGTAAGTGCTCAATAAATGCGATTGAATGAATGAATGAATAAAAATTCCAGCCTCGAGGAACTCCGCTCTGAAGAGCGAGCAGGCAGATACACCAGTGGAGATGCAGAACTCTTGAGCGGCCGGTGGGTCGGAGGCAGGGGAATCGTGTGTGGAGGATGGAGAGCTGAAGAGCTTGCCTGAAGTGGAGCTGGCTTAGCTGCAGGGGCTCTCGCTCCCCTGTCGGCCTTCTCCCCCCATCCAAACCCAGAGTAAACTAGGAGGCTCCAGAGGCTCCCTGAGGGTAAGAGGGCATAGCTGTGGGAACCAGATGCCCACCTGCTGAGGAAGGGTTCCTGTGGGTTGGCATCAGGTGAGGTGGAGAGGGTAGTGGGGGGAGGCCAACAGCCCACAGCTTCTTGTCTGCTGCCTCCTGGATGAGCCCCCCGATTGGCTCTCATTGCTGTCCCTCTGTAGCCCTTGGGCCCACAGGCTTTGGAGGGAAACACTTCAACACATCCGGCATTCATTCGGCACATCAACACACAGATGAGGCAAACATTCCCCTTCCCCTCACTCTCCTCCCATCAAGGAGTGGTAGAAAAGCTCTTGGAATAGGCTTTAATGACAGAGGCCAAAGAAAATCAAGAATTTCTGAACTTGGATCCGTTCCCCTTAAGCACTCTGATACTCAACCTGCCCAAGAGCCCACAACATTAATGTATATACTCATTCATTCGATCATATTTATTTAGTGCTTACTGTATGTAGAGCACTGTACTAAGCGCTTGGGAGAGTACAATATAACAATAAACAGACACATTCCCTGCCCACAACTTACACTCTGCTACATACTGTACCTGTAAGTTCTTTTAATGTCCCTATCTCGTTATTAGCAGGGGGAGTGTCGCTTATTCCCTTATATTGTTCTCTCCCAAGCAGTATTTATTGTGCACATAATAGGCGCTCAATAAATACTAATTGATTGATCGATTGTCTCTCTCTCTCCCCACTAGAAAGTACATTTGTAGAGGACAGGGATCATGTCCACTAACTCTGGGAATCGTGTCCACTAACTCCAAAGTATCGTACTCTCCCAAGAGCTTAGTGCAGTGCTCTGCACACAGTAAGAACTCAGCAACTACCACTGGTTAATCGATTTCCCCTTCTCACCTCCCCTCTCCTAAATTATCCTGGATCCTTGTAGATCTTGCCTTAGGGATGGACCTTAGATTGGAGGCTGGGGGCGAGGAGAGGGAGCCAGCTGCACTGGCTCTGGTCCACTGGTCCAGTAGGTCTGAGAAACCCAGTGGGGGAGGGTTGATGCCCAAGGGTCCAGGGACTGGGGACTGGCTTGTTGGGCTAGGGGCGGCAGGAGTGCAAAGACCCTTGGCCTCTCTCCTGGCTCATTCTGATTCCCCTCCATATTTGGGTCCTCTCTGCTCCCTCCTCCTCCCCCTGCTCTTCCCAGAAGGTTTAAAAGGCCAAGAGAGGCTGGAGGTCTGCCCTGCTTGGGAACCGGAGCCATTTATTCCCACGGGGCTCAGCGGGCATCACTGGGCACCACTTGGGCAAACGGGGTGCGTTGCTCAACATCTCCTGACTGGGCTGTTTCCACGCTCCTCTTCTTCCTCCTGCCCTCCATTCATTCATTCAATCATATTTATTGAGCGCTTACTGTGTGCAGAGCACTGTACTAAGAGCTTAGGAAGTACAAGTTTGCAACATATCATCATCATCATCATCATCAATCATATTCATTGAGCGCTTACTGTGTGCAGAGCACTGTACTAAGCGCTTGGGAAGTACAAGTTGGCAACATATAGAGACCGTCCCTACCCAACAGTGGGCTCCCAGTCTAGAAGGCTGCTTCCTCACCTTGTCCCACCTCCACCCTCTCTCCCCAGCCTTTCCTCAGGCTCCTCTGGGGCAGACAGTTTGGGGGTGTGAGGTGGAAGGGGGGGAAACAACCCTAGGGACCCTGGGGGCAACCCCCTTAATAACAGTCTTCTGGTCTCAGGTGAGTTATTACAACCTTGCAGACAACTATAAAACATGGATCAGCCCACAAACATTTTTACCAGCCCATGAAAGCACTCCGGTGATTCCCACACTTCCTGTCTAATAGCTGGGAGCGACGGCAGCCCGGAGAAGAGCTTTACTGCTCTAGAACATAATTTCCAGGTTTTACGGAAATACTGACTTGCCCGCAGCCTGCTTTCCTTCTGGCCCAGCTTGGTTTCTGTCAGGCTGAGTCTGGGGGCCCATGCTGATTTGGCATTAAAGAATTAGTCAATCAGTGATACTTATTGAGCACTGTACTAAGAACTTGGGAGAGTACAAGACAACAGAGTTGGTGACCACATTCACTGCCCACAACCTTATCAACAGCTCCCTCCTCCCAGGGAGGGAGAGAGGCAGTGTGGCCTAGTAGAAAGAGCAGGAGCTGGGGAGCTGTGTGACCTTGGGTGTCATCTGCCTGCAGCGTGACCTTGGACAAGTCACTTGACATTTCTGTGCTTCAGTGCTTCTGTGCTTCAGTTTCCTTATTTGTGAAATAATGGATAATCTTAAATCTACCCCAGTACTTGGTGAAATGCTTGGCACACAGCAAGTAACACTTTTTGTTATTATGGGCGGGAGAGAGAATGAGGAAATGGTCTTGAAGATGTGCAAAAGGAGAACTCAAGGAAATGGGAGTGACTCCTTGGAAACATTTAAGCGAGGAAGAGGCTGGGAAGTAAAGGGGCTAGCTAATAATAATAATAATAATAGTTACTATAAGGTAATTATTTTGCAGATAAGGTAATTGAGGCACAAAGAAGTGAAGCGACTTGCCCAAGCCCACCCAGACTAATGTTGGAACTAACCCACCAGGGGCTGCCGGCTTTGGGGCCGAGGAGCTGTGATGTTCCCTGTGTGGTTAGATGGTAATTAATAATAATAATAATAATAGTAATAATAATAATAATGGTATTTGTTAAGTGCTTACTATGTGCCAGGCACTGTATTAAGCACAGAAGCAGCATGGCTTAGTGGAAAGAGCATGGGCTTTGGAGTCAGAGTTCATGGGTTCAAATCCCGGCTCTGCCAATTGTCAGCTGTGTGACTTTGGGCAAGTCACTTGACTTCTCTGTGCCTCAGTTACCTCATCTGTAAAATGGGGATTAAGACTGTGAGCCCCCCGTGGGACAACCTGATCACCTTGTAACCTTCCCAGTGCTTATAACAGTGCTTTGCACATAGTAAGTGCTTAATAAATACTATCATTATCATCATCACTGGGGTGGAGACAAGAAAATAGGGTTGGATACAGTCCCTTGTCCCACATGGGGCTCAGGGTCTCAATCCCCATTTTACAAACGAGGTGACTGAGGCATAGAGAAGTGAGGTGACTTGCCCAAGGTCACACAGCAGACAAAGGGCAGAGACAGAATCAGAACCCATGACCTTCCCACTCCCAGGCCAGGGATCTTCAGATGTGTGGAATGAGGCTGGAGCCTCTGGCTGATTTATGGGTCGAGCTCTCTGCCCTCCATCCTGGGGCTCCATACGCAGCTTCCCAGCATCGTGTGCTGGACCCCTCCCAGTTCTCGTGGATGTTGCTGTCTGGGGAGGTGGAGCAGGGAGAGGGGGGCGCCCCGAAGTCCGGGCCTAGAGCTAGCAGGCCTGGCTGGCCTACTTGGAGATGTAGGTCCCCCCGCTCCTCCAGGAAAAGCTCTCTGGGGGAACCCCATCCAGCTTCTCCGCCGCACGATGGCCCCCCGGAAAGCGGTGCTTATTCTGACCCACTTTCATTCATTCCTTCTGTTGTATTTATTCATTCATTCATTCAATCATATTTATTGAGCGCTTACTGTGTGCAGAGCACTGTACTAAGCGCTTGGGAAGTACAAATCGGCAAGGAGTAATAGTAGTAGTAATAGCAATAGTATTTATTAAACAACTACTGTGTGCAGAGCTCTGTACTAAGAACTGGGGGTAAAAATACACAAGTGAAAGTTAGACATGATCCCTGGCCCTCCAGGGGCTCACAATCTTAGAATAAAACACAAGGACGGTAAGGCTGAGGTGCAAATCGGCAAGGAGTAGTAGTAGTAGTAATAGCAATAGTATTTATTAAACAACTACTGTGTGCAGAGCTCTGTACTAAGAACTGGGGGAAATAATACACAAGTGAGAGTTAGACATGATCCCTGGCCCTCCAGGGGCTCACAATCTTAGAATAAAACACAAGGACGGTAAGGCTGAGGTGGTTAAAAAAAAAAAGAGGAAATTTGCATGTGGATCATATTTCCTTTAACTCCTCAAATATTCTCTTTGCCGGCCTTAAAGGCCATCGGTAGAGAAAGAAATGAGAGGGTTTGGGGGTTTTCTTTTTTTTGGGGGGCGGTGTGAACCATATTACTCCTTGTCCCTCTCATACACTGAATATACTGACTCTGCAGGTCTTGAAAACTTTAGGTAAGAGTACTTAAAGTCTGGAGATTATTTTGCATGAGGCAAATTTCTCCTTTTTCACCTCAGTGAGCACTTACTCTGTGCAGAGCACTGTACTAAGCACTTAGCACTTACTAAGTGAGTATCAAGTGCTTAAAGGGTACTTGTCCCACAGCACAGGAGAGGAGAGAGAAACTGAAGCAGGAGCATCTTTTCCGGGTGGCCTCCTCATTGGCCCAGGGGTGGAGAAGGGGTAAGATTTTGCAATACCCCCTGCCCGCCTATTCATTCATTCATTCATTCATTCATTCAATCGTATTTATTGAGCGCTTACTGTGTGCAGAGTACTGTACTAATCGCTTGGGAAGTACAAGTTGGCAACATATAGAGACGGTCCCTACCCAACAGTGGGCTCACAGTCTAGAAGCAGCGTGGTTTAGCGGAAAGAGCCCAGATTTAAGAGTCAAAGGTCGTTGGTTCTAATCCCGGCTCCGCTGTGTGACTTCGGGCAAGTCACTCCACCTCTCCGTGCCTCAGTTCCCTCATCTGGAAAATGGGGACCCCCCTCACCCACCCGGTATCCCATGCTTGATTCATTTTCGGATGTCACCTGGTGCCAAAAATGGGCACTTGGCACTGGGACTACTAAACTTTCCTTCCTTTTAATTGGTGCCAGCTGGCTCTGGGCCACTAATTCCACTCCCTGAGGGTGAGGTCCCAGACTCATAAAAGGGCCAGGGAAATGGGGTGGGAGCGGGGAACCCAATAGGGAGGGAGCTCGGGGAAAGGTAAGAGTCGAGTCGAGGGGGTGGCCCCGAGCCATGTGAATGTCTGTCTGTCTGTCTCTCTGTCGGAGTGGGACTTTCTACTCCCCCGAAGTAAAGCCAAACATGAGAATAATTAATATCATTAACCATGACACACCACCCCAAACCCCAGACAAGCCCAGCCTCCCACACCTCTGAGCCACCCCCAGTTTTGGGGCCCAGCTACGCATCCAACTAAGACTGGAAAACAACTCGGGGGTCAGAGACCTGGGGGTAAGAGGCATTTGAGGAGAAATGTGGTCCTCCCCATGACCCTGCCCTACCCAGGGCCCCCCAATCTCTGGACCAACACAACCCCCCTATATACACAAACACACAAACACACGCACACACCTTCCCAGGTCCCACTGACCCACGGCTACGTTGCACCCCAGGGTAGCCTCAGTTTCCTCATCTATAAAATGGGGATAAGGAAGCTGTTCTCCCAGCTTCTTAGAGTAGGGGTCCCTTGTGGGACAGGGGTTGTGTCCAGTCTGAGTATCTTGTATCTATCTACCTCAGCGTGCAGTACAATGCTTGGCACATAGCACTCAGTAACTTCTACGGTTGTTGCTAAAATCCACAGGGGGATAGCTAGCATCCCAATTTATTCATTCAATCATATTTATTGAGCGCTTACTGTGTGCAGAGCACTGTAGTAAGCACTTGGGAAGTACAGGTTGGCGACGTATAGAGACAGTCCCCACCCAACAACGGGCTTACAGTCTAGAAAGGGGAGACAGACAACAAAACAAAACGTGGACAGGTGTCAAGTCGTCAGGATAAATAGAAGTAAAGCTAGATACACATCATTAACCAAATAAATAGAATGGTAAATATGTACAAGTAAAATAAATAGACTAATAAATCTGTATAAACATATATACAGGTGCTGTGAGGAAGGGAAGTGGACAGGGGTCAGATACGCTCATCACCATCTCCAGGCTTTAAAAATAATCACTGCGGTAGTCGTTACAATCTATATAAATTATATATTGTAAATTATTTATATTACATAATCAATCATCAATCAATCGTATTTATTGAGCACTTACTGTGTGCAGAGCACTGTACTAAGCGCTTGGGAAGTACAAGTTGGCAACATATAGAGACAGTCCCTACCCAACAGTGGGCTCACAGTGTAGAAGGGGGAGACAGAGAACAAAACCAAACATATTAACAAAATAAAATAAATAGAATAGATATGTACAAGTAAAATAAATAGAGTAATATATATGTACAAACATATATACATATATACAGGTGCTGTGGGGAAGGGAAGGAGGTAAAATGGGGGGGATGGAGGGGGGACGAGGCGGAGAGGAAGGAGGGGGCTCAGTCAGGGAAGGCCTCCTGAAGGAGGTGAGCTCTCAGTAGGGCCTTGAAGGGAGGAAGAGAGCTAGCTTGGCAGATGGGCAGAGGGAGGGCATTCCAGTCCAGGGGGATGACGTGGGCCAGGGGTCGATGGCGGGACAGGCGAGAACGAGGTACGGTGAGGAGATCAGCGGCGGAGGAGCGGAGGGTGCGGGCTGGGCTGGAGAAGGAGAGAAGGGAGGTGAGGTAGGAGAGGGCGAGGTGATGGACAGCCTGGAAGCCCAGGGTGAGGAGTTTCTGCCTGATGCGCAGATTGATTGGTAGCCACCGGAGAGTTTTGAGGAGGGGAGTAACATGCCCAGAGCGTTTCTGGACAAAGACAATCCGGGCAGCGGCATGAACTATGGATTGAAGTGGGGAGAGACACGAGGATGGGCAGGGGCAGGCGGTCAGGGCCACGGCGGCAGAGGGGCAGGGGTAGACGGTCAGGGCCACGGCGGCAGAGGGGCAGGGGTAGGCGGTCAGGGCCAGGGAGGCAGAGGCAGGGGCAGACGGTCAGGGCCAGGGGGGCAGAGGGACAGGGGCAGATGGTCAGGGCCAGGGGGGCAGAGGGACAGGGGCAGACGGTCAGGGCCAGGGAGGCAGGGGCAGAGGCAGATGGTCAGGGCCAGGGAGGTAGGGGCAGGGGAAGGCGGTCAGGGCCAGGGAGGCAGGGGCAGGGGAAGACGGTCAGGGCCAGGGAGGCAGGGGTAGTGGCAGACGGTCAGGGCCAGGGAGGCAGGGGCAGGGGCAGATGGTCAGGGCCAGGGAGTCAGGGGCAGGGAAAGACGGTCAGGGCCAGGGAGGCAGGGGCAGGGGAAGACGGTCAAGACCAGGGAGGCAGGGGCAGGGGAAGACGGTCAGGGCCAGGGAGGCAGGGGTAGTGGCAGACAGTCAGGGCCAGGGAGGCAGGGGCAGGGGAAGACGGTCAGGGCCAGGGAGGCAGGGGCAGGGGAAGACGGTCAGGGCCAGGGAGGCAGAGGGGCAGGGGAAGACGGTCAGGGCCAGGGAAGCAGGGGCAGGGGCAGGCGGTCAGGGCCAGGGAGGCAGGGGCAGACGGTCAGGGCCAGGGAGGCAGAGGCAGGGGAACACGGTCAGGGCCAGAGAGGCAGGGGAAGACGGTCAGGGCCAGGGAGGCAGAGGCAGGGGAAGACGGTCAGGGCCAGGGAGGCAGAGGCAGGGGAAGACGGTCAGGGCCAGGGAGGCAGGGGCAGGGGCAGACGGTCAGGGCCAGGGAGGCAGAGGCAGGGGAAGACGGTCAGGGCCAGGGAGCCAGGGGCAGGGGCAGACGGTCAGGGCCAGGGAGGCAGAGGCAGGGGAAGATGGTCATGGCCAGGGAGGATGGGGCAGGGGAAGATGGTCAAGGCCAGGGAGACAGGGGCAGGGGCAGACAGTCAGGACCAGGGAGGCAGAGGCAGACGGTCAGGGCCAGGGAGGAAGAGGCAGATGGTCAGGGCCAGGGAGGCAGAGGCAGGAGAAGACGGTCAGGGCCAGGGAGGCAGAGGCAGGGGAAGACGGTCAGGGCCAGGGAGGCAGGGGCAGGGGCAGACGGTCAGGGCCAGAAAGGCAGGGGCAGGGCCAGACGGGCAGGGCCAGGGAGGCAGGGGCAGGGGAAGACGGTCAGGGCCAGGGAGGCAGAGGCAGGGGCAGACGGGCAGGGCCAGGGAGGCAGGGGCAGACGGTCAGGGCCAGGGAGGCAGGGGCAGACGGTCAGGGCCAGGGAGGCAGAGGGGCAGGGGCAGACGGTCAGGGCCAGGGAAGCAGGTGCAGGGGCAGACGGTCAGGGCCAGGGAGGCAGAGGGGCAGGGGAAGACGGTCAGGGCCAGGGAAGCAGGGGCAGGGGCAGGCGGTCAGGGCCAGGGAGGCAGGGGCAGGGGCAGGCGGTCAGGGCCAGGGGGGCAGGGGCAGGGGAAGACGGTCAGGGCCAGGGAAGCAGGGGCAGGGGCAGGCGGTCAGGGCCAGGGAGGCAGGGGCAGATGGTCAGGGCCAGGGAGGCAGAGGCAGGGGAACACGGTCAGGGCCAGGGAGGCAGGGGAAGACGGTCAGGGCCAGGGAGGCAGAGGCAGGCGGTCAGGGCCAGGGAGGCAGAGGCAGGGGCAGACGGTCAGGGCCAGGGAGGCAGGGTCAGGGGCAGACGGTCAGGGCCAGGGTGGCAGGGGCAGGGGAAGACGGTCAGGGCCAGGGAGGCAGGGGCAGGGGAAGACGGTCAGGGCCAGGGAAGCAGGGGCAGGGGAAGACGGTCAGGGCCAGGAAGGCAGGGGCAGACGGTCAGGGCCAGGGAGGCAGGGGCAGGGGAAGACGGTCAGTGCCAGGGAGGCAGAGGCAGGGGAAGATGGTCAAGGCCAGGGAGGCAGGGGCAGGGGCAGACAGTCAGGGCCAGGGAGGCAGGGGCAGACGGTCAGGGCCAGGGAGGCAGGGGCAGGGGAAGACGGTCAGGGCCAGGGAGGCAGGGGCAGACGGTCAGGGCCAGGGAGGCAGGGGCAGGGGAAGACGGTCAGGGCCAGGGAGGCAGGGGCAGACGGTCAGGGCCAGGGAGGCAGAGGCAGGGGCAGACGGTCAGGGCCAGGGAGGCAGAGGCAGGGGAAGATGGTCAAGGCCAAGGAGGCAGGGGCAGGGGCAGACGGTCAGGGCCAGGGAGGCAGGGGCAGGGGAAGACGGTCAGGGCCAGGGAGGCAGGGGCAGACGGTCAGGGCCAGGGAGGCAGAGGCAGGGGAACACGGTCAGGGCCAGGGAGGCAGGGGCAGGGGAAGACGGTCAGGGCCAGGGAGGCAGAGGCAGGCAGTCAGGGCCAGGGAGGCAGAGGCAGGGGCAGACGGTCAGGGCCAGGGAGGCAGGGGCAGGGGAAGACGGTCAGGGCCAGGGAGGCAGAGGGGCAGGGGAAGACGGTCAGGGCCAGGGAAGCAGGGGCAGGGGCAGGCGGTCAGGGCCAGGGAGGCAGGGGCAGACGGTCAGGGCCAGGGAGGCAGAGGCAGGGGAACACGGTCAGGGCCAGGGAGGCAGAGGCAGGGGAAGATGGTCAAGGCCAGGGAGGCAGGGGCAGGGGCAGACGGTCAGGGCCAGGAGGCAGGGGCAGACGGTCAGGGCCAGGGAGGCAGGGGCAGGGGCAGACGGTCAGGGCCAGGGAGGCAGGGGCAGACGGTCAGGGCCAGGGAGGCAGGGGCAGGGGAAGACGGTCAGTGCCAGGGAGGCAGAGGCAGGGGAAGATGGTCAAGGCCAGGGAGGCAGGGGCAGGGGCAGACGGTCAGGGCCAGGGAGGCAGGGGCAGACGGTCAGGGCCAGGGAGGCAGGGGCAGGGGAAGACGGTCAGGGCCAGGGAGGCAGAGGCAGGGGAACACGGTCAGGGCCAGGGAGGCAGGGGAAGACGGTCAGGGCCAGGGAGGCAGAGGCAGGCGGTCAGGGCCAGGGAGGCAGAGGCAGGGGCAGACGGTCAGGGCCAGGGAGGCAGGGGCAGGGGAAGACGGTCAGGGCCAGGGAGGCAGAGGGGCAGGGGAAGACGGTCAGGGCCAGGGAAGCAGGGGCAGGGGCAGGCGGTCAGGGCCAGGGAGGCAGGGGCAGACGGTCAGGGCCAGGGAGGCAGAGGCAGGGGAACACGGTCAGGGCCAGGGAGGCAGGGGAAGACGGTCAGGGCCAGGGAGGCAGGGGCAGACGGTCAGGGCCAGGGAGGCAGAGGCAGGGGAACACGGTCAGGGCCAGGGAGGCAGGGGAAGACGGTCAGGGCCAGGGAGGCAGAGGCAGGCGGTCAGGGCCAGGGAGGCAGAGGCAGGGGCAGACGGTCAGGGCCAGGGAGGCAGGGGCAGGGGAAGACGGTCAGGGCCAGGGAGGCAGAGGGGCAGGGGAAGACGGTCAGGGCCAGGGAGGCAGGGGCAGGGGCAGGCGGTCAGGGCCAGGGAGGCAGGGGCAGACGGTCAGGGCCAGGGAGGCAGAGGCAGGGGAACACGGTCAGGGCCAGGGAGGCAGGGGAAGACGGTCAGGGCCAGGGAGGCAGGGGCAGACGGTCAGGGCCAGGGAGGCAGGGGCAGACGGTCAGGGCCAGGGAGGCAGGGGCAGATGGTCAGGGCCAGGGAGACAGGGGCAGGGGAAGATGGTCATGGCCAGGGAGGCAGAGGCAGGGGAAGATGGTCAGGGCCAGGGAGGCAGGGGCAGGGGCAGGCGGTCAGGGTCAGGGAGGCAGGGGCAGGCGGTCAGGGCCAGGGTGGCAGGGGCAGGGGCAGATGGTCAGGGCCAGGGGGGCAGAGGAACAGGGGCAGACTGTCAGGGCCAGAGAGGCAGGGGCAGGGGAAGAAGGTCAGGGCCAGGGAGGCAGGGGTAGGGGCAGACGGTCAGGGCCAGGGAGGCAAGGGTAGGGGCAGACGGTTGTCTCTCTCCCCATCTTAACTGTAAGCTCATTCATTCATTTAATCATATTTATTGAGCGCTTATTCATTCTTTCATTCATTTAATTGTATTTATTGAGTGCTTACTGTATGCAGAGCACTGTACTAAGCACTTGGGAAGTACAAGTTGGCAACATACAGAGGAGGTCCCGACCCAACAATGGGCTCCTTGTGGGCAAGGAATGTTTCCATCACCTCTGTTGTATTGTACTCTCCCAAGTGCTAAGTACAGTGCTTTGCACACAGTAAGCGCTTGTGAAATAGCGTTCATGATGACCAAGATGTTTTGTTAACTGCTTACTAGGAGCTAAGCGATGCACCAGGCGCTGGCATAGCTACAACACGATTAGGTCACGGCCTTTGTCCCAGATGGGACACGCCCTCTAAGCGGGAGGGAGAACGGGCATCATCCCCATTTTAAAAATGAGGACACTGAGGGCCCTCCTCTGCTGCTAACCTCATCACTGGGCCTCGTTCTCTCCTGTCCCACTGTTGACCCCCGGCCCACATCCTTTCCCTGGCCTGTAATGCCCTCCCTCCGCACATCCGCCAAGCTAGCTCTCTTCCTCCCTTCCAAGCCCTACTAAGAGCTCACCTCCTCCAGGAGGCCTTCCCACACTGAACCCCCTTTTTCCTCTCCTCCTCCTCATCCCCCCCGCCCTACCTCCTTCCCCGCCCCACAGCACCTGTATATATGTTTGTACAGATTTGTTACTCTATTTACTTGTACATATTTACTATTCTATTTATTTTGTTAATGATGTGTATCTAGCTTTATTTCTATTTTTTCTGATGACTTGACACCTGTCCATATGTTTTGTTGTCTGTCTCCCCCTTCTAGACTGTGAGCCTGCTGTTGGGTAGGGACCGTCTCTATATGTTGCCACCTTGTACTTCCCAAGCTCTTAGTACAGTGCTCTGCACACAGTAAGTGCTCAATAAATACGATTGAATGAATGAATGAATGAATGAAAGTAAAGTGACTTGCATAAGATCAAGCAGAAGGCAAATGGGGAACTGAGGTTATGAACCAGGCCTCATGACTCCCAGCCCAAGCTCTGCCCAACTAGGCTTTCTTCTCTGGCCTGAAAACAACAACTCTTCTTCCCACCTGAGATTCATTCATTCGTTCATTCATTCAGTTGTATTTATTAAGCACTTGCCGTGTGCAGAGCACTGTACTAAGCGCTTGGAGAGTACAATTCAGCAACAAAAAGAGACAATCCCTGCCCACAACGGGCTCATAGTCTAAAGGGCGAGACAAGCATCAAAACAAGTAAACAGGCAACAATAGCATCATTATCAATAAATAGATTATAGATATATGCACACATCAGAACAAGTAAACAAGTATTAATATAAATAAATAGAATTATTGGTATGTACATATGTACACACATATGTATATATATATATATACGTATACGCATATGTACATAGAGAAGCAGCATGGCTCAGTGGAAAGAGCCTGGGCTTTGGAGTCAGAGGTCATGGGTTCGAATCCCGACTCCGCCACATGTCTGCTGTGTGACCTTGGGCAAGTCACTTAACTTCTCTGAGCCTCAGTGACCTCATCTGTAAAATGGGGATTAAGACTGTGAGCCCTATGTGGGACAACTTGATCACCCTGTATGACCCCCCCCCCCCAGCACTTAGAACAGTGCTCTGCACATGGTAAGCGCTTAACAAATGCCATCATCATTATTATTACACAAATGCTGTGGGGCGGGATGGGGTAAGCAAAGGGGGCAAGTCAGGGCGATGGGGAGGGGAGGGGGAGCTGAGGAAAAGGGGGGCTTAGTCTGGGAAGGCCTCCTCGAGGAGGTGAGACTTCAGTAGGGCTTTGAAGGGGGGAAGTGTGATTGTTTGGCGAATGGGAGGAGGGAGAGCATTCCGGGCCAGGATGAGAACGAGGCACGGTGAGAAGGTTAGCAGCACCACAGGAGTGGAGTGTGTGGGCTGGGATGGAGAAGGAGAGAAGGGAGGTGAGGTAGGAGGGGGCAAGGGGATGGACAGCTTTGAAGCCAAGAGTGATGAATTTTTGCTTGATACAGAGGTTGATAGACAACCACCGGACACCTACGCCGTCCCTTCATGATCTCATTACATCTACATCACCTCTTTCACTCTCCCATCATGTCTATACTGCCACTTCACATTCCCATCACACCTATACTGCCCCTGCACCTTCCCTGCATGGCTAAGTGGAAAGAGCCCGGGCTTTGGAGTCAGAGATCATGGGTTCAAATCCCGGCTCCGCCAATTGTCAGCTGTGTGACTTTGGGCAAGTCATTTCACTTCTCTGTGCCTCAGTTCCCTCATCTGTTAAATGGGGATGAAGACTGTGAGCCCCCCGTGGGACAACCTGATCCCCTTGTAACCTCCCCAGCGCTTAGAACAGTGCTTTGCACATAGTAAGCACTTAATAAATACCATCATTATTATTATTATTATCTACACTGCCCCTTCACACCCTTGTCACACCTACATTGCCTCTTCACACTCTCATCACACCTATGCTGCCCCTTTGTACTCCTATCACACCTATACCTCCCTTCACACACTCCCATTTCACCTGCATTTCCTCTTCACACACCCATTACACCGACACCTATTTATTGATATTAATACCTGAATACTGGTTTTGATGTGTGTATAGATCTATAATTCTATTCATTTATTTCGATGCTATTATTGCCTGTTTACTTGTTTTGATGTCCGTCTTCCCCCTTCTAAACTGTGAGTCCGTTGTGGGCAGGGATTGTCTCTCTTTGTTGCTGAAATTGTACTTTCCAAGCGCTTAGTACAGTGCTCTGCACGCAGTGAGCACTCGGGCTCAGTGGCGTCAGAGGTCTTGGGTTCAAGTCCCTGCTCCACCAACTGTCAGCTGTGTAACTGTGTCACTTCTCTGTGCCTCAGTTACCTCATCTGTAAAATGGGGATTAAAACTGTGAGGCCCCTGTGGGGCAAACTGATCATCTTGTACCTTGTAACTTCCCCAGCACTTAGAACAGTGCTTTGCACATAGTAAGCGCTTAACAAATACCATCATTGTTATTATTATTATTATTATTAATAACTATGATTGAATGAATAAATGAATGAATGAACCTACACCTCCCCTTCACACTCTCATTACACCTACACTGCCCCTTAATAATAATAATAATAATAATAATAATAATAATAATAATAATAATAATCATGGTATTTATTAAGCACTTACTATGTGCAAAGCACTGTTCTAAGCGCTGGGGAGGTTACAAGGTGATCAGGTTGTCCCACAGGGGGCTCTTAGTCTTCATCCCTGTTTTACAAATGAGGTAACTGAGGCACAGAGAAGTTAAGTGACTTGCCCAGAGTCACACAGCTGACAAATGACAATTGGATAATGGACAATTGGATAATGAAACCATCTACTAGATTAGCAAGGCAATTGATGTATTTGAGTCACAGGGTCTCTGCCCACCAGCTCTCCCATAAAAATGGAAAGGAGTCCCCCTCTCCCCCAACCCACAACCACCACACACCAAAAAAGCCCACTTTATGACATCCTTAATGGATGCCCTACTGAGAGCTCACCTCCTCCAGGAGACCTTCCCAGACTGAGCCCCTTTTCTCCTCTCCTCCTCCCCACCCCCTGCTCGGCCCTACCTCCTTCCCCTCCCCACAGCACTTTTATATATTTATACAGATTTATTGCTCTATTTATTTTACTTGTACATATTTACTATTCTACATATTTTGTTAATGATGTGCATATAGCTATAATTCTATTTATTCTGACGGTTCTGACACCTGTCTACTTGTTTTGTTTTGTTGTCTGTCTCCCCCTTCTAGACTGTGAGCCCGTTGTTGGGTAGGGACCGTCTCTATATGTTGCCAGCTTGTACTTCCCAAGCACTTAATACAGTGCTCTGCACACAGTAAGCGCTCAGTAAATGCCTTCACAATCCCATCACTCCTACACTGCCCTTTCATGCTCTCAAAGCATCTACATTGCTCTTTCACCCTCCCTTCACACTTACACAGCTCCTTTGCACTCCCATCATAGTCCCAACCACCCCTACATTGCCCCTTCTCACTTCCATCACACCTACACTGCTCTGACTCTCTCTGATCCGGATGAGGATTAGAAAGAGGAGAAGGAAGGAAGGAATTTCATGGCCCAGTGGCAGAGCCGGCAGGGGAAGAACATGTGTCAAAGACTTGACTCTAGAGCATCCAGAGACTCAGGGAGAAGCCGCCCTGCACCTTCCCAACCCCATAAAAACCCAGACATGCAAATCTTCCCCAAAGAAACCACTTCAACAAGTTTGACGGCCTCCAAAGTGCAACTACGATAGGCCCTGTCAAGCTTCCTGTCTGAGGTGGTGAGATGGGCTGCTCGAACCTCCTCCCAGCATCCTCACTCCTTCTTGGAAAAGTCTTGCCCCTCGCCAGGAATTCCCGGCCATGTTCAATAACCACAGTGTCTGGAGCCAATCCGAGGAGACGGCCTTGGCCGGGTCAGACCCAGGGCCACTGGAATCACCAAAATCACCCTCTAAGGAGAGGGTCTTGGACGATGTAGTCTTGGCCAGGTCAGACCCGGGGTCACCAAAGTCTGCTGGCTCACCCAACCCCCTCTGACCCCAGGGTGAGGCAGAACTGGCCTAGCAGAGCCGGTTCCTTCCCTGGACTGAATCCACAAGGCAGAAAACATTTCACAACCCACTGCCTTCACTCCTCTCCACTCTGAAAGAATGAGAAGGAGCCTGGGGTTGAATCCTCAAATTCCAACCCAACTGCCACCAATTCCAGCTCCTGGACTGCTGCTTTCTCACACAATAATAATAATGATTTTTATGGTACTTAAGCACTCACTATGTGCCGAGCACCGTTCTAAGTACTGGGGTAGATACCAGTTAATCGGGTTGGATACAGTCCCTGTCCCACATGAGGACCTCACTCTTAATCCCCATTTTACAGAAGAGGGAACTGAGGCCCAGAGAAGTTAAGTGACTTGCCCCGGGCCACATAGCAGACATGTGGCAGAGCCAGGATTAGAACCCAGGTCCTTCTGACTCCTAGGCCCATGCTCTATTCACTAAGCCATGATGTTTCTCTAATCCAGAATCCTATCCTGAATCCAGAATCCCCCTGCCCAGAATCCCATCCCCATAGGGAAGACAAGGCTCAGTGGAGGACATCAACAAGGGCTCTGGGCAGCCAATTACTCTTGGTTCTTGGGGCGATGGGGGCAGAGGGGTGGGGGGGCTAAATATCTCTGCCATAAATCTAGTTGGTCCAAATCCTCACCTCTCAATCAATCAATCAATCATATTTATTGAGCATTTACTATGTGCAGAGCACTGTACTAAGCGCTTGGGACGTACAAATTGGCAACATATAGAGACAGTCCCTACCCAACATTGGGCTCACAGTCTCCTCTTCCAATCAATCATTCATTCAGTTGTACACATTGAACACTTGGCGTGTACAGAGCACTGTACCATGGATGACTGAACAGCCCCAAGGACTTATTGGGCAGACCTGGAGCCAAGAACCCCCAGAGGAAGGCTCCCCACTATTTCTCCCTCTAATTGTCTGGGGTCCAGACCCTGACACCCTTTTTCCCAGGGCCTCAACTTCTCCCTTGGTAGAGTGGGCCGAATGAGTCTGTGCCTCCATTCCCTGCCTCTCCGCCATGCTGGGAGACCCTAGGATCTCTGGTCTGTGATGGGCTCTGAATTGTAAAAACTGAGGAGGAGCTGAGAGGATTCTCAGAAGCTGCTTTGGCTCTGGGGTTTTCCCAACCTGAAGGTGTGTCAGGGAGATGTAAGGGACACATCCGGCTCTTGGGGCGGGGTCAGGGGCAGTCCAAGCTACTTTTTCTTGTAACCTCTCACTGGCAGCAGAGTGGGTCTGGCCAAGGTCAGGTGGGCCAGGCTGATGGTGGGGGGGGGGTGGGGGGGAAGGGGCACTGCGGGGGGTGAAGCAAGCACACTCACATTAGGCTTAAAATCCACTTCTTCAACCCAGGAACCTTCTCAAGAGATGGGACCCAAAAGAGTCAGAGGAAGGAGGAGTAGAAGGGAGTAAGAGGAGTGGGGGGGGGGGGGGGGGGGGAGAGAGAGAGAGAGAGGGTTACAAAGAAGAGGGGACAGAAAGAAGGAAGGAGGAAGAGAAGTGGGGAGGAGGAGTAGGGGGAGAGAGGAAGGAGGGGAGGAGGATGGTGAAAAGGAAGAGGGAAAGAGGGGAGGAGGGAGGGTTATGTAGAGGAGGGGACAGAAGGAAGGAGAGTGACAAATGGAGCGGGGAAATAAAAGGAAGAGAGGAAGGAGGAGAGAAGGGGAGAAGAGAGGAGGGAGGAAGAGAAGGGGAGAAGAGAGGAGGAAGGAAGAGAAGGGAGAGAGAGAAGTGCACCCTTTATTCACCCCACTCTCAAATCCACAGCACTTTTTTAGGGTATTTGTTAAGCACTTATTGTGTGTCAAGTACTGTTCTAAGAGCTGAGTTAGATACGAGTTAATTAGGTCTGGCGGACTCCCTGTCTCACATGGGGCTCACAGTCTAAGTAGGAGGGAGAACAGGTATTGAATACCCATTTTGCAGTTGAGGAAACTGAGGCTCAGACAATTTAAATGACTTATTCAAGGTCACAAGGCAGGCGAGTGGCAGAGCTGGGATTAGAACCCAGGTCCTCTGGCTCCCAGTTCTGGGCTTTATCCACTAGGCCACACTGCTTCCTGCTTATGTACCTATCCGAAATTTATTTATTTATATTAATGTCTTTTCCCCCTTCCTCTAGACTGTAAGCTCATTGAGGGCAAGGATTGTGTTTCTTTATTGTTCTGTTGTTACTCTCCCAAGTGCTTAGTACAGTGCTTTGCAAACAGTAAGAGCTCAATAAATATGATCGAATGAATGAATTTTATTGTACTCTCTCAAATGTTAAGTACAGTGCTCTGCACATAGTAAGTGCTCATTAAATGCAATTGATTGATTAACTTTTCCGTACCTCAGTTTCCTCATCTGTAAAATGGGATTTTAATACCTGTTCTTCCCCTTATCTAGACTGTGAGCCCCATACGGGACAGGGACTGTGCCCTACTTGTTTAACTTGTACTTACTTCAGCGCTTTAAACAGTCCTAGACACCTAAATGTCATTATTATTATTGTTATTATTATGTTTTGGAGGAGGGGAGAGAAAGAAGGAGGGAGAGAAGCAGGAAGGAAGAGTAGGGAGGGAGAGAGAACCGTGGACCGGACCATCGGAAAAGAGACATTTCCCGTGGAGCGACAGAAATTGCCCTTGGGGAATTGGTGTGATTCATGAGGAGGACTCTCCGGCCTCGCCAACCGGCCGGCCACGCCAACCGGCCGGCCACGCCAACCGGCCGGCCCTGGGCCAGGACTGGAGCCCTTAGCCGTTCTGGGCAGGGTAGAGCGGGCCTTCAGGCTTCGGCCTCCCTCGGCCCACATCTCCAGGCCCGAAGCGGGAGCCCAGCTCGGCGTGGCCCACGAGCGAGGCTGCCCTGCAGCCAGCGAGTACAGTACGAGACCTTTCGTGTCTAGTCAGAGTAGGGCCGTCTGTTTGGATCCTGTTAGACACGTTGTACTGTACTCTGATTAATCACTTCCTGCCTCTGCCCTCTCGGGCATGGGACGGACGCCACTGCTCCGGAGCAGAGCAGGGCCCGGATTGGCTCCGGACCCATCCCGTTCCCTCACCCCCGCACTGTTTGCACGCCCCGAGCTCCGAGCCCTGAGCCCCAAGCTCCGAGCCCCATCCTGGCTGGCGCCCTCCGGCCCGCCGGGCCTCCTCTGCCGGGAGGGACCGGAGGCTTCTGTGTAGTTACAGTGCTGTGTCATCCTTTGTAGCATGTGGTTCTTCGGTCATTAATAACCAACTTCTGGGAAACTCAGGGGCGGATTCCAGGAAGGGGGTCAGCGAGTTCAGTAAACAGATTTTTATTAGAGGTTGGAGCGATGCCAGAGGTTTTCGCAGATCCCGGCCCTTGCTCTGGTTCATTTGGGAGGAGAGGCGCTGGGTGGACGGGGCTGGATCACCTCAGCACCTTCATTCATTCATTCATTCGATCATATTTATTGAGCGCTTACTGTGTGCAGAGCACTGGACTAAGCGCTTGGGAAGTACAATTTTTTTATTTATATTAATGTCCTTTCCCCCTTCCTCTAGACTGTAAGCTCATTGTGGGCAAGGATTGTGTCTGTTTTATTGTTCTATTGTACTCTCCGAAGTGCTTAGTACAGTGCTCTGCAAACAGTAAGTGCTCAATAAATATGATCGAATGAATGAATGAATTCTATTGTCAGCTGTGTGACTTTGGGCAAGTCACTTCATTCATTCATTCATTCAATCATATTTATTGAGTGCTTACTGTTTGCAGAGCACTGGACTAAGCGCTTGGGAAGTACAATTTATTTATTTATATTAATGTCTTTTCCCCCTTCCTCTAGACTGTAAGCTCATTGTGGGCAAGGATTGTGTCTGTTTTATTGTTCTATTGTACTCTCCCAAGTGCTTAGTACAGTGCTCTGCAAACAGTAAGTGCTCAATAAATATGATCGAATGAATGAATGAATTCTATTGTCAGCTGTGTGACTTTGGGCAAGTCACTTCATTCATTCATTCATTCAATCATATTTATTGAGTGCTTACTGTTTGCAGAGCACTGGACTAAGCGCTTGGGAAGTACAATTTATTTATTTATATTAATGTCTTTTCCCCCTTCCTCTAGACTGTAAGCTCATTGTGGGCAAGGATTGTGTCTGTTTTATTGTTCTATTGTACTCTCCCAAGTGCTTAGTACAGTGCTCTGCAAACAGTAAGTGCTCAATAAATATGATCGAATGAATGAATGAATTCTATTAGCTGTGTGACTTTGGGCAAGTCACTTCATTCATTCATTCATTCAATCGTATTTATTGAGCACTTACTGTGTGCAGAGCACTGGACTAAGCGCTTGGGAAGTACAAGTTGGCAACATATAGAGACGGTCCCTACCTAACAGTGGGCTCACAGTCTAGAAGTATTCAATCGTATTCACTTCTCTGTGCCTCAGTTACCTCTTCTGTAAAATGGGGATTGAGACTGTGAGCCCCCCGCGGAACAACCTGATCACCTTGTAATCTCCCCAAGCTTAGAACACTGCTTTGCACATAGTAAGCGCTTAACAAATACCATTATTATTATTATTATGTTGGGTAGGGACCGTCTCTATATGTTGCCAACCTGTACTTCCCAAGCGCTTAGTACAGTGCTCTGCACACAGTAAGCGCTCAATAAATATGATTGAATGAATTATTATTAAAAGTTGGCAACATATAGAGACGGTCCCTACCCAACAACGGGCTCACAGTCTAGAACGGGTAGTCTAGTGGGGCCCTTCCCCACAGGCCTCCTGCTTCAACCTCTTTTTTTTAATAGTGTTTCATTCATTCCATTCAATCATATTTATTTTTTTAATGGCATTTATTAAGCGCTTACTATGTGCAAAGCACTGTTCTAAGCGCTGGGGAGGTTACAAGGTGATCAGGTTGTCCCACGGGAGGCTCACAGTCTTCATCCCCATTTTCTAAATGAGGGAACTGAGGCCCAGAGAAGTGAAGTGACTTGCCCAAAGTCACACAGCTGACTAGTGGCGGAGCCGGGATTTGAACCACGGCCTCTGACTCCCAAGCCCGGGCTCTTTCCACTGAGCCACGCTGCTTCTCTATATGTTGCCGATTTGTGCTTCCCAAGCGCTTAGTACAGTGCTCTGCACATAGTAAGCCCTCAATAAATACGATTGAATGAATGAATAAATGAGGAAGTCTTTGAGGTGGGGAGAGTATTTGTTAAGCGCTTACTAGGTGCCAGACACTGTATTAAGCTCTGGGGTAGATACAACATCATCAGGTTGGACACGGTCTATGTCCCACATAGGGCTCACAGTCTTAATCCCCATTAACAAGAGCTATTAAAAAAAATATTAAGAATCCATCACACCACATCAAATACCAAGAGGTGTTTGGACAAAGAGGCTTCGGAATGAGGAATGAGGCATTCCAGAGGCCAAGAAGTGAAAGGGGAAGATACTTTTCAGGGAGAAGCTGCAAAGGAAAAATGTCTTTCCCCACCCCCACCCTCCCACCCCACCGCAGTTCAGGAAGTGCAATGGGGGAAAAGAACCGAAAATACTCTCCCTCCCTCCCAAGTGCAAACAAGAGGGTTGGAATCAGAGCAGGAAGAGCGGGCGCCCCCTGGATAATTCCGGCTCCGCCATATGTCTGCTGTGTGGCCTTGGGCAAGTCACTTAACTTCTCTGAGCCTCAGTTACCTCATCTGTAAAATGGGGATTAAGACTGTGAGCCCCATATGGGACAACCTGATCACCTTGTATCCCCCCAGCGCTTAGAACAGTGCTTCGCACATAGTAAGAGCTTAACAAATGCCATTATTATATTATTATTATTATTATTATTATTATCATTATCATTGAACAGGAGAACAGGGGGAGGTGAGAGGTTCTGGAAAGGGGCAGGATCTGACTGTCCCTCCCGCTCCCTGGCACTAACCCAGGGAACCCTGCCTGACTTGTTGCTCCAGTTATCTTGTCCGAGTTGACTCTTTCCTTGTGCCTCCATCAACATCAAAATGGATCCAGCCATTTCTCAAAACGGGCCACAGAGCTAAAGTGAGTCCCCCACTGCAGAATGACTTCCGTTTTCTCACTCAAAACCACCAAGAGCAAGACGCAGGCCAAGAAGCACAGATCTCACCTGAGGAGGCCTACCCCGACCCCGAGCCAGTGGACAGAGTCGGCTTTTCTCTTTCCATGTTCAAATCCCATTTCAGATTCCCGAAGATCATTCCCTGGGTACCAGATGATGCTCTTTGTGGAGTACGCAGGCCAGTTTCCAAGTAATTATTTATCATTCATTTATATTAATGTCTGTCTCCCCCCCTAGACTGTAAACTTGTTGTGGACAGGGAAAGTGTCTGTTACATAATAATAATAACAATAATAATAATAATGGCATTTATTAAGCACTCACTATGTGCAAAGCACTGTTCTAAGCACTGGGGAGGTTACAAGGTGATCAGGTTGATGATGATGATGATTATGGCATTTATTAAGCGCTTACTATGGGAAAAACACTGTTCTAAGCGCTGGGGAGGTTACAAGGTGATCAGGTTGATGATGATGATTATGGCATTTATTAAGCGCTTACTATGTGCAAAGCACTGCTCTAATCGCTGGGGAGGTTACAAGGCGATCAGGTTGTCCCACGGGGGGCTCACAGTCTTAATCCCCATTTTACAGATGAGGTAACTGAGGCCCAGAGAAGTTAAGTGACTTGCCCAGAGTCACACAGCGAAGTGGCAGAGCTGGGATTTGAACCCATGACTTCTGACTCCAAAGCCCTTGCTCTTTCCATTGAGCCAAGCTGCTTCTGTAATTTCTCAATATTACTGTATTGTACTCTCCCAATAATACACAGTAAGCACTCAATAAATATGATTGACTGACCAAGTGCTGTTTCTGCCCCTAAACTGGAAGATTCTTTTTTTTTCCCCCGAATGGTATTTGTTAAGTGCTTACTATGTGTCAAGCACTCTACTAAGCACTGGGGTAGCGCTTAGTAAGCTAATCAGCGAATCAGGTTGGACACAGTCTGTGTCCCACATGGGGCTCACAGTCTTAATCCTAGTGTACAGATGAGGTCACTGAGGACCAGAGAAGTTATGTGACTTGCCCAGGGTCACACAGCAGACCAATGGTGTAGCCTGGATTAGAATACAGGTCTTTCTGAGTCCCAGGCCCATGCTCAATCCATTAGGCCATGCTGCTTCTCACAGTGCTTAGTACTATGCTCTGCAGAAGTTAAGTGCTCAGTAAGTACCATTGATTGATTGATTGATTGATTGATTGATTGATGAATGGAGCAGGTTCTATGGCTTACTCTTTGGCAATATGCTTGTTTATCATCTGACTTTCGGGAATTCATTAATTCATTCATTCAGTCGTATTTATTGAGCACTTACTGTGTGCAGAGCACTGTACTAAGTTCTTGGGAAGTACAAGTTGGCAACATCTAGATACAGACCCTACCCAACAACAGGCTCACAGTCTAGAAGGGGGAGACAGACAACAAAACAAAACATGTGGACAGGTGTCAAGTCGTCAGAACAAATAGAATTAAAGCTAAATCCACTCCCCAGATGACTTTTCCAAAGCCAGAGAATGAACGTACAACTGATCACCTGTTCACCAAGGCATAAAATAACATCACTAACTAGCAAAGGGGATAGGTAGAGTTTCTGCGCTCTTTCCAGTCAGTCAATCGTATTTATTGAGTGCTTACTCTGTGCAGAACACTGTACTAAGCCCTTGAGAGAATGCGACACAACAGTAGACAGATACATTCCCTGCCCACAACGAGCTTGCGGTCTAGCAGGGGACATCCTCTCTTTTCTCCCATTACACCCCAGCTCACACTCTTCATTTCTCTCAAGCCAACCTACTCACTGTGCCTCGTACTCATCTCTAATAATTAGTGATAATTTTGGTATTTGGTAAGCGCACTACGTGCCAAGTGCTGACCGTCTCTATATGTTGCCAATTTGTACTTCCCAAGCGCTTAGTACAGTGTTCTGCACACAGTAAGCACTCAATAAATACGATTGAATGAATAAATTAATGAATAAATACAACCTAGTCCGGTTGGACACAGTCCCTCTCCCACGTGGGGCTCATAGTCTTAATCCCCATTTTACAGATGAGGTAAGTGGGGCACAGAGAAGTGAAGTGACTTGTCCAAGGTCACACAGCAGACAAGTGGCAGAGCTGGGATTAAGAACCCATGCCTTCTGACTCCCAAACCAGTGTTCTGCCAGTAGGCCAGGCTATTTCCCAGTTAAGCAATCTCTCTCACCAATGACCTAATGCTACAGACCTCCCCGCAGCCTGAAGCTCTCTCCCCTTTTATGTCCAATAGACCATTGGCTTTCCCTATCTTCAAAGCCATTCAGAGATCACACCTCCTCCAGGAGGCCTTCCCCAATTAATTCTAAACTCACTTTATATCCCCCAACTACCGGTCCAGCCATTCCAGGACACCAAAGCCCTAAGATTGCCACAACCCCCCTAGAGCTCTTATGTATATATCTTAGATCTTATATTCTCTATTACTTCCTCCTGCAATTCATTTGAGAAGCAATGTGGCCTAATGGAAAGCGTATGGGTCTGGGGGTCAGAGGACCTGGGTTTTAATTTCCACTCTGTCACTTGTCTGCTACGTGACCTTGGACAATCACTTTAAGCATTTAAGAGAAGCAGTGTGGCTCAGTGGAAAGAGCCCGGGCTTTGGAGTCAGAGGTCAGTGGTTCAAATCCCGGCTCTGCCAATTGTCAGCTGTGTGACTTTGGGCAAGTCACTTCACTTCTCTGTGCCTCAGTTCCCTCATCTGTAAAATGGGGATGAAGACTGTGAGCCCCATGTGGGACAATCTGATCACCTTGTATCCCCCCAGCACTTAGAACAGTGCTTTGCACATAGTAAGCGCTTAACAAATACCATTACTATTATTATTTAACTACTCTGTGCCTCCATTCCCTCATCTGTACAATGGAGATTAATGCTGTGAACACCACATGGGGCACAGACTGTGTCCAACTGGATTATTTCAAATTTACCTCTGAGCTTTGTACAGTGCCTGGATCATAGTAAGCATTTACTCGTGCATATTTACTATGCTATTTATTTTGTTAATGATGTGCATTTCGCTTTAATTCTATTTGTTCTGACGACTTGACACCTGTCCACGTTTTGTTTTCATTCATTCATTCAATTGTATTTATTGAGCTCTTACTGTTTGTAGAGCACTGTACTAAGCGCTTGGGAAGTACAAGTTGGCAACATATAGAGATGGTCCCTACCCAACAGCGGGCTCACAGTCTAGAAGGGGGAGACAGAAAACAAACCAAAGCATATTGACAAAATAAAATAAATAGAATAAATATGTGCAAATAAAATAAATAAATAAATAGAGTAATAAATATGTACAAACATATATACATATATACAGGTGCTGTGGGGAGGGGAAGGAGGTAAGGCGGGGGGGATTTTGTTGTTTTGTTTTGTTTTGTTGTCTGTCTCCCCCTTCTAGACTGTGAGCCCATTGTTGGGTAGGGACCGTCTCTCTATGTTGCCAACTTGTACTTCCCAAGTGCTTAGTACAGTGCTCTGCACACAGTAAACGCTCAATAAATACGATTGAATGAATGAATTTAAGAAATACCATTAAAAAACAAACAAAAAACCAACTTCATTAGATTGAAAAGTCCTTGAGGGTAGGGCTGTGTCTTCTACTTTCATTTCCTTTCCCCAAGGGTCTAATAATAATAATGATGATGTCATTTATTAAGCACTTACTGTGTGCAGAGCACTGTTCTAAGCACTGGGGAGTTTACAAGGTGATCAGGTTGTCCCGTGGGGGGCTCACAGTCTTAATCCCCATTTTACAGATGAGGGAACTGAGGCACCCTCTGCTCCTCTGCTGCTAATCTCCTCACGGTACCTCGTTCTCGCCTGTCCCGCCATCGACCCCCGGCCCACCTCATCCCCCCGGGCCTGGAATGCCCTCCCTCTGCCCATCCGCCAAGCTCGCTCTCTTCCTCCCTTCAAGGCCCTGCTGAGAGCTCACCTCCTCCAGGAGGCCTTCCCAGACTGAGCCCCTTCCTTCCTCTCCCCCTTGTCCCCCTCTCCATCCCACCCCATCTTACCTCCTTCCCTTCCCCACAGCACCTGTATATATGTATATATGTTTGTACATATTTATTACTCTATTTATTTGTCTATTTATTTTACTTGTACATATCTATTCTATTTATTTTATTTTGTTAGTATGTTTGGTTTTGTTCTCTGTCTCCTCCTTTTAGACTGTAAGCCCACTATTGGGTAGGGACTGTCTCTATATGTTGCCAAATTGTACTTCCCAAGCCCTTAGTACAGTGCTCTGCACACAGTAAGCGCTCAATAAATACGATTGATGATGATGATGATGATGGTACTGCGAACATAATAGGGACTCAGTACATAATGACAATGAGAACGGCCAAGAACAATTGTTCCCAACCAATGAGTTGCAGCTCACTGGTGACACTTGGTATATTTCCTGTCAACTGCCAAGAATTTGGGGGTGTATATGCCTGGCTGCTCTTTCCCACACACTCGGTCAAATCAAAGATGGTGGCAGAACCAAAGGGGAGACCTTGTGGATGTCAGGACCACTTTGCTGAGGGATCACTGGCTGAGGTGAGGCACGGAGCTCAGCGATCTCTGCTCACAGAGCACCTGCCTTAAATGATTCCTTGCAGGAGCCAAAGATGGGATCTGCTGCACAGACTTTGGCTGCACTGGTTGCGAGCTCTGCCCCAACAACCCCTGTCCCCAAGTCCGTCTGAACCTCCTGGATCCCTCGGAGTTCTGCACCATTTCTCGGGAAGCAGAGACCAGGAATGAGAGACTGTTGGACTGTTTTGGTGCCACGGACATAAAGCAGAAGCAAATGGAGCTACAGTGTCCTGTTTATGTTCTGTGGTCTTGTGAGTAACGGAGTGGAAAAAACCGAGAATGAAAAGATAACAATTACAAAGAAATTAAATCAAATAAACCAATGACTCATTTAGAGAACAGTAAAAACAAAAACAAACGTGTTTCGGGCACAGCGAGGGCAGAAAGAACTTAAATTATAAAAAGGACCACAGTTTTAATTGTATAGATAATCCATGACTAGGAGACATTTATACAGAGGGACTGAAGACGTGGAAGGGAAAGTCCTCCATCCCAGCCAGGCAAGGTGGGAACTGTGAGAACAACAGAGGAAATAACCAGGGAGTAATAATTATCTTTTCTAAAATAGTATTTGTTAAGGGCTTACTGCGTGACAGGCACAGTACTAAGCGCTGAGGTAGATGTAAACTAATCAGATTGGATACAGTCCCTGTCCCACGTAAGACTTGAGGTTACAGCGTGGCTCAGTGGAAAGAGCTTTGGAGTCAGAGGTCATGGGTTCAAATTCCGGCTCCGCCACGTGTCTGCTGTGTGACCTTGGGCAAGTCACTTAACTTCTCTGAGCCTCAGTTCCCTCATCTGTAAAAATGGGGATTAAGACTGTGAGCCCCACGTGGGACAACCTGATCACTTTGTATCCCCCCAGCACTTAGACCAGTGCTTTGCACATCATAAGCGCTTAACAGATGCCGTAAAAAAAGACTCACAATCTTAATCCCCATTTTACAGATGAGGCAACTGAGGCACAGAGAGGTTAAGTGACTTGCCCAAGGTCACAGAGCAGACATGCGGCAGACCCTAGATTAGAACCCAGGTCCTTCTGATTCCAAGGTCCGTGATCTACCCAGTAGGCCACGCTGGTAGCAGTGGGATTTATTCAACACTTACAATGGGCAGGACATTGTACTGAGTTCTGGGAAGAAATGCAAAGATAATAGATTCAGACATACTGCTCCTATAAGGAGAACTCTTTCACACACTCAAACAAACACAAACACACACATTCACCCACTGTGGGAATAATTGGGTAACATCAACAACCGCAACAAGTCAATACTCTTAATAATAACTCCAGCAACACTCTACCCACTAAACTGGAAGCCCCTTGAGGGTAGGGATCATGTCTACCAACTCATATCGCATATCATCTGCAAAATGGGGATTCAATCCTACATAGACCTCAAGCCCCATTTAGGACAGGGATTGTGTCCAACCTGGTTGGCGAAATTGGAACCCTTACTCGAGAACTTTCCCAGGTTTCTCCACCTCCTCCTCCTCTCTGCCCTACTCCACCCTCCTTCTTTCCCCTGCTTCCCTGCAATTTCTCAAGAGATCTCCCACCTTCTCTCTAAATTCCCCTCTTCTACCTTACCCCTCACTTCCTAAGAACACTTGTTCCCTCTCCCCTCCCTCTCTGCTCCTTGGTTTGACTTCCACTATACCAGGGCCGTTTTGCTTCCAGAGTCAGGAAGCTGCTTTCACATTCCTTCTCCACCCTTGGTGCCCTCTCTCCTACTAAATTGTGCTAAAATCACAGCTCCTCCAAGAGGCCTTCCCCAGCTAAGCCCTAAACTTCCCAGTCTTGGCTCTCCCTTCTGCATCGGCTAGGCATATGGGTCTGTTCCCCTCAAGCGCTTTGATAGTCACCTCTCCTCCAGCTTCAAAGGATTTATATTCATACCCATCAGTAATTTATATTAATGTCAGTCTCTCCCCTTCAGTCTGTAAGCTCCTTGTAGGCAGGGACTGTCTATATCTACTCTGTTGTATGGTGCTCTTCAAAGCACTTAGTGTGGTACTCTGCACACAGCAAGTGCTCAATAAATTCCATTTGATTGATTGATTGAATGATTCTTTCCTTCCTCTCCCTTTTCTCTTTTTCCCCATCCCCTTTTTCCTCCCTTGTCCCCTTTCCTCCTGTCCCCTCTCTCCTCCCCCATCCTCTCTCCTCCATCTCCTCTTTCCTCCCTTCTCTTCTCTCCTCCTCCAGTCTTCTCTCTTCTCCCCTCCATCTGTCCTCTCTTCTCTC
This sequence comes from Tachyglossus aculeatus, assembly GCF_015852505.1. Classification (NCBI taxonomy): domain Eukaryota; kingdom Metazoa; phylum Chordata; class Mammalia; order Monotremata; family Tachyglossidae; genus Tachyglossus; species Tachyglossus aculeatus. The sequence continues at coordinate 10,049,190 of NC_052073.1, read as the reverse complement.
CTGTCCCCTCTACTCCCATCTCCTCTCCCCTCCCCTGTCATATCCTCCACCCGTCCTCTTTACCCCATCCTCTCTCCTTTCCTGTTTCTTCTCTTCTCCCTCTTCTCTTCTCTCCTCCCCATCTTCTCTCCTCCCCATCTTCTCTTTCCTCCCTTGTCTCTTCTCTCCTCCTCATCACCTCTCTCCTCCACTCTATCCTCTCTCTTCACCTGTCCCTCTCCTTCTGTCTCCTCTCTCCTCCCGTCATGTCCTCCACCTGTCCTCTTTCCTCACATCCTCTCTTCTCCCGTTTCTTTTCTCCTCCTCCAATCTCCTCTCTCCTCCATTCCACCTGTCCTCTCTCCTCACCTGTCTCCTTTCTCCTCCACTGTCATGTCCTCCACCTATCCTCTCTCCCCCATCCTCTCTCCTCCCCTTTCTCTTGTCTCTTTTCCCATCCTCTCTTCTCCCTGTCTCCTTTCTCTCCTCCCCGTCTCCTCTCTCCTCTCCTGTCTTCTCTCTCCTCCCTTCTCTCTCCTCCCCTGTCATCTTTCTCCTCCCCCTTCCTCTCTCCTCCTCTGTCTTCTCTTTCCTCTTCTGTCACCTCTCCCCCTGTCTCCTTTCCTACTGTCTCCTCTCTCCTCCCCAATCCTCTCTCCTCCCCCCGTATCCTTTCTCCTTCCTCTCCTCTCTTCTCCTCCTGTCATCACTCATACCTTGTCCTCTCTCTCCCCAGAGCAGAGCCACATTTTCCCATAAATGCCAGAGCTTCCTGGGCAGTGCTGTGCCCAAGCTGTCCTTCTCACTTTTGGGTGACCTCTCAGCTCCGACCAGGAGAGACCTCTGGATTGGCACTTTGTGAAGCAGCAGAGTGGAGAAGAAAGAATACTGAACTGCAAATGGGGACAGAGGGAACCCAGCCCTGACTTGGCTGGGCGACCTTGGACCAAACACTTAACGTCTCTGTGCCTAATCTTTCCCATTGAGAAGACGAATGTGCCAATGAGTGGGAAATGGCTTAAACTTTTCAGTTGCTCAGGTGAAGGGGAGAACAATTCAAGGTTGCTCTTTTTTCTCCTGTGGTCCATCTGAGACTTCTAAACTGTACTCTTTCTGTGGACAGGGAATGTGTCGACCAACTATGTTTTATTGTACTCTCCCAGCCTCTTAGTACAGTGCTCTGCACACAGTAAGTGCTCAATCAATACCTCTGATTGTTTGATTGATTGAGCCCTCCCCTTGGTTATTCGACAATCTGAATGAATGACAGAAAGACAGCTCCCATTGGTGTCCTGCATTAGACTTGCTTTCACCTTCTTCACCCCTGGGGAAGATGTTATTCAGCTTCTTTATTCAGAGCAGAGTGGCCTCGTGGAAAGAGCACAGAACTGGGAGTTAGGAGACCTGGGTTCTAATCCCTGCTCTGCCCCTGGGCCTCCTTAACATCCTTGGGCCTTGGTTTCCTCATCTGTAAACAGGGGGACAAAATACCTGTTATCCCTCCCTCTTAGACAGGGATTGGGTCTGGCCTGATGATCTTGTATTTTTCTCAGTGCTCAGCCCAGTGCTTGGCTCATAATAAGCCCTTCATAAATACCGCGGTTATTATTAGATGAGCCCTCTGAGTCTGTGGGACCTGAGAGTCCCCTCATCTGGCCAGGGTTCTGCTTAGCCCCCTGCCAGGGCAGTTATACAACGATCCCAGGCACATTGCATAAATGGTGTCTGAGTCACATGGCCAGCCATCTCCTCCCCCAGGTCCCCTCCCCATGAGGAACCTAAAGTTCCTTAAAAAGCCTCGGCTACCTTAGCCACTGCATAATGTCCCCTTTATCCTCTGTTCGACACTAAGAGACTCCAGGGCCAGGGTCTTCTTGGCCAGGGGACCCTTGGGCATCACAGGATCTTCCCAGCAGCCTCGGTGCTGAGCTGTGTGAGCCTGATACGCGCACCCCCACCCTCCAGTCAATAGCTCACCTCCGCTCCTTGTGAGTTTGTGTCGGGGGCACTAACTGGGCCTTTTACTGGGTTTGGGTGGACCAGAAAGACCTTAGATGGTGACATCGTCCACCTCCTCCTCCATTGTAATAATAATAATAATAACAATAATAATAATGATGGCATTTATTAAGAGCTTATTATATGCAAAGCACTGTTCTAAGCGCTGGGGAGGTTACAAGGTGATCAGGTTGTCCCACATGAGGCTCACAGTCTTAATCCCCATTTTATAGATAGGGTAACTGGGGCCCAGAGAAGTTAAGTGACTTGCCCAAGTCACACAGCTGACAATTGGCAGAGCTGGGATTTGAACCCATGACCTCTGACTCCAAAGCCCGGGCTCTTTCCACTGAGCCACGCTGCTCCTCCATTACTTCCCCACTGCCCTGGGCATCGTCAGTCAGCCAGAAAGATCACATTTACACACTCGCTCGCCTCTTCAGCAATCCATCTGTCAGACCGAAATTATGGAATCACAAAGATTGAAAGGATCCTGCAAGGTCAACTGGTCCGGCCCCCTGTCTCGCAGTGGGTGAATGTTTCAGGGCTCTTCTGAGAGAAGCACTCAGGACACTGCTAGCAAATTGGTCAGTGACCCAAGAGGCCCAGGAAGGGGACCAGTGTCCAGACGCCTGAGAGATCCGGGATTGGGGAGCAAGGACTGTCAGAGATCTGGACTAGGGGGGTGGGGGAGGTGGGCACAGCCTGAAGTTTGCAAAGAAACTCCAGACATCATGCCAACCAGCCAGGAAACCAGGTGGAGTGTCTACCACGGCCTTTTGCATCCCTTAGCCAATTTGGGTCGGGAGCTGGCAGCCACCAGCCTCCTGCTTAATAAACCCTTGGAGACTAGAATTCACATTACCAGCTAAGAAGCTGACCCGGCCAGTACGTCACTACGCTGGACGTCAGAACATCTGGGTCCAATTTCCATCTCTGCCACTGCTCCCTGGGGGGGCACTGAGAAACAGAGAAGCAGCATGGCCCAGTGGAAAGGGCACCAGCCAGAGTGCCAAGGGGGCTGGGTTCTAATCCTGGCTTAGTGGAAAAAGCACAGGTTTGGGAGTCAGAGGTTGTGGGTTCTGATCCCGGCTCTGCCACTTGTCAGCTGTGTGACCTTGGGCAAGTCACTTAACTTCTCTGTGCCTCGGTTACTTCATCTGTAAAATGTGGATTAAGACTGTGAGCCCCATTTGGGGCAACCTGATAACCTTGTATCTCCCCCAGCGCTTAGAACAGTGCTTGGCACATAGTAAGTACTTAACAAATGCCATTATTATTATTATTATTGCCCACTGAGTGACCTCAGGGAAATAAATAAATATATGCTTCAGTTTCCTCATCTGCCAAATGGGGATTCAATATTTGTTCTCCCTCCCACTTAGACTGCATTTGGGAAAGAAACTGTGTCCAGTATGCTAGTATTGTATCTACCCTAGTGCTGGGCACCTATTAGTAAGTGCTCCTCGTTGTGGGCAGGGAATGTGTCTGTTTATTGTTATATTTTACTCTCCCAAGTGCTTAGTACAGTGCTCTGCACACAGTAAGTGCTCAATAAATATGACTGATTGAATAAATGAACGCTTAACAAATGCCACAATTATTATCTGAGCTTCTCCATCCACAAAACAGGAAGAGATGGTCCCCTTTTGGGGGGTGGCATTTGGGGAACCCCTCAAGGAAATGGGCCAGAGAATCTCCATGGGGAGACTGGGCTGGGTTTGGGAGTGGGGAGTGGCGAATGATTGTTCCGTAAATTCCATAGGTCTAGGTGAGAAGTGTTCCATGTTCCGTGGTGGGGGAACATTGGACCTGAAAAAGGGGGCACATTAGGAATGTTGTTCCCACCCCTTACCTTCCCACCAAATCTTGGGCCAACTTTCCGGGCCTGGATCCAGCCCCCATTTCCTTCCCCAAGCCTCCGCTGCCTTCAGATGGCTGAACACCATGCTAGTCAATCCAACCCGGGAAGATGCTCTCGTGTTTTTATGGAATGGATGCTGTTTGGCAGCTCAGAGACATGGGACTGGGCCGGGATTTCCTGGGATTGGGACCAGGACCTGGATTTTGTATTTTGCATTTCAGGCTAATTTTGTTTCCCTGGGGAGCTTTAAATGTTACTAGTTAAGTGCTTATTACATGCGTAGCACTGTTCTAAGATAATAGTGCATCAGGTTGGATAAGGTCCCTGTACCATGTGGGGCTTGGGCTCTTAATCCCCATTTTACAGATGAGGTAACTGAGGCATGGAGAAGTTACGTGACTTACCCAAGATCACACGGCAGACATGTGGAGGAGTCAGGATGAGGACTTTCTGAATCCCAAGCCTAGGCTCTATTCACTAAGCCACGCTGCTTCTCATTTTCTTAAATGAACACCAAATGCCCAGGAAATGCCCATGCCCAGGCAAAGGAAACCCACTGTGGAATGGAGCAGTACTATTCATTCAGTCATTCGATCATATTTATTGAGCACTTACTGTGTGCAGAGCACTGTACTACCCCACAAGACTCAATCAACCAATTGCTGAGGGCTTACTGTGTGCAGAGCACTGTACTAAGCACTGAGGCGAGTACACTGCAACAGAGTTGGTAGTAGACACGTTCCCTGCCCACAACAAACTTACAGTCTAGAGGGGGAGACAGTTATTAATAGAAGTAAATGAACTATGGATATGGACGTAAGGGCTGTGGGGCTGAGGGAGGGGTAAATAAAGGGAGCAAATTCAAGCGCAAGGGTGGTGAAGACGGGAGTGGGAGAAGAGGAAATAAGGGCTTAGTCGAGGAAGGCCTCTTGGAGGAGATGTGCTTTTAATAAGGTTCTGAGGGTGGAGAGAGTGATCGTCTGTCGGATATTAAGAGGGAAGACTGGGTTGTAGTAGGAGAACCATGAGTTGTGGTAGAAGGGGGCAAGGTGATTAACTGTTCCAAAGCCAATGGAAAGGACTCATTCATTCATTCATTCGATCGTATTTATTGAGCGCTTATTGTGTGCAGAGTGCTGTACTAAGCGCTTGGGAAGTCCAAGTTGGCAACAGATAGAGACGGTCCCTACCCAACAGTGGGCTCACAGTCTAGAAGGCAGAGAGAGACAACAAAACAAAACATGTGGACAGGTGTCAAGTCGTCAGAACAAATAGAATTAAAGCTAAACGCGCATCATTAACAAAATAGAGTAGTAAATATGTACAAGTAAAATAAATAGAGTAATAAATCTGTACAAACATATATACAGGTGCTGTGGGGAGGGGAAGGAGGAGAGGAAAAAGGGAGCTCAGCCTGGGAAGGCCTCTTGGAGGAGGTGAGCTCATCACTGACTCTCAGTCTTCGGTCCCCCTACCAGCTCGGGGTCTGTTCTGGGACAAATTTTAAGATGAGGATCCTCTTCCTGCTCACCACCGCGGGTGTAAACCATCCCTGAAGGGGCACAGCTGCAGGTGGCCTGGTGGCACTGGTCTGCTGGTCTGCTGACTGCTCCCCCCCCTGCCCTTCCAACAACATCTAACCCTTCCCTGGAGATGGTCCAGCTGCTGGCGGGTGGATGGGCTGGCAGACTGGCCAGCTCCCCCCCTCCTGTGACCCAAGAGACCGTGCGGAGAAGCAGCATGGTCTTGTGGCTAGAGCACGGGCCTCAAAATCAGAAGAGCCTGGGTTCTAATGCTGATTCTGCCACTCATCTGGTGTGTGACCTTAGGCAAGTCACTTCACTTCCCTGGGCCTCAGGTCCCTCATCTGTCAAATGGGGATTAAGACTGTGAGCCCCAAGTGGGACATGGACTATGTCCAACCTGATTAGCTTGTATCTACCCTCGTGCTCATTACGGTGTCCAGCACATAGTAAGCACTTAACCAATACCAGCGTGGCTCAGTGGAAAGAGCCCAGGCTTTGGAGTCAGAGGTCATGGGTTCAAATCCTGGCTCCGCCACTTGTCAGCTTTGTGACTCTGGGCAAGTCACTTCACTTCTCTGTGCCTCAGTTACTTCATCTGGAAAATGGGGATGAAGACTGTGAGCCCCCCACCGTGGGACAACCTGATCACCTTATAACCACCCCAGCGCTTAGAACAGTGCTTTGCACATAGTAAGCGCTTAACAAATGTCATTATTATTATTATTATTAAATATTGCAAAAAAGATTACCTGGACTGAGCCTTCTAGCTCTGCTTCCAGAGACCCCTCAGGGGCTGCCAGGGGCTGCCAGGGACCACCAGGGACTGCTAGGGACAGGGGGAGATTCCAAGGAATGCGATAGAGCAGTGGCTCAGTGCTGCCAGGTCCCAAGGATAAAAGCCAATACCAGCTGGGGTTGCTAAGGACGGCTGTTCCTGTTCTTGGGGAGCCCATTTCAGTCACCCAAATCTTTACCGAACTTAATAACCGTGGTATTTGTTACATGCTGCCTCCTTGCCAAGCCCTGGGAAGATGCAATACAATCAGATCAGACATTGTCCCTGTCCCCTATGGGACTTCTCTCCCCCTCGCTTCACTTCTCTAGGCCTCAGTTACTTCATCTGGAAAATGGGGATGAAAACTGTGGGACATGTGGGATAGGGACTGTGTGCGACCTGATTGTCTTGTATCTTCTTCAGTGCGTAGAATAGTGCTTGGCACATAGTAAGCGCCTAACAAATGCCGTTACTATTATTATTATTATCATTATTATTAAGTTATTATCATTATTATTAAGGGGGAGGGAGAGCTGGTACTGAACCCCCATTTTCCAGATGAAGAAACTGAGGCACGTAGAAGTGAAGTGACTTGCCAAAGGCCCCACTGAGAGCAAGTGGCAAGGCTGGGATTAGAACCAAGCCCTTTAACACACCGCACCTTATGGGCAAAGGGGTACGAGTAGTAACCGGAGTGGTAGTATTCCCACAACTTTAACAGTGAATGGGTTAACCAGGCCTGGGAGCCATCGTTTCCCCCTGTCGGAAGCCAGCCAGGCCCTGAGGAGAGCCGTCCAGCCACCCCGCCCCTGCTATGTCCTGCCGGCTGCCCCCAGCTAGGGTGACCATCCCTCGGGCCAAGCATCTCAGTGCAAGAGAAGCACCATGTGTTCCCACGGGCAGGACACGGAGTCCCTGAGATGAGGCCTCTCGGAATAGCGAACGGAGGGAGCCATGCCCACAGAAATGCCAGGGGCGGGGCAGGGCAGGGCAAGGGAAGGGACGGAGTATTGCCAGGAGGCCCAGAGGAGCTGGGGGAAGGCACTGGGGCTTCTTTAGGTCAGGACAGAAACGCTGTACTGGAAGGGGCTCACCGGCCGGGGTCACGGCAGGGAGAGAGGGAACGGGCTGAGGCCCAGAGGATGGGGGCGGAGGTTGTCGGGCGGAGGACTAGGAGGAGGTCCAGGAGGAGGAGGAGGTGGTGGTGGGAGAGATGGGAAAGCAGCGCTAAGCCTCGGCATGAGGAAGCACTCCAGAGGGAAACCACCCTCCGAAGGGAAAACAGACAGGGAGGAATGGAATTCCTACCCAGGTTCAGCTAGGATGTTAGCCTTGTGAGCAGGTGGGGTGTGTGTGAGATGAGTGTGTGTAGGGTGTGTAATCTACATGCTGTGCGTGTGTCCATTGTCTGTGTATGGGATATGTAGTGTTCTGTGCACTGTGTGTGGTTTGTGTGGTATATGTGCATCTGAAGGGTGTGGTGTGGGTGTAAGATGTGTGCGGTATGTATGTGGAGTTGTGTGCCTGTGCGTGTGTGTGTTCAAGGCGTAGCCAGCGTGGCCCCAGCCCACGGTTAGGAATAATAATAATAATAATGGCATTTATTAAGTGTTTACTATGTGCAAAGCACTGTTCTAAGCGCTGGGGAGGTTACAAGGTGATCAGGTTGTCCCACGGGGGCTCAAAGTCTTCATCCCCATTTGACAGATGAGGTAACTGAGGCCCAGAGAAGTGAAGTGACTTGCCCAAAGTCACGCAGCTGACAAGTGGCGGAGCCGGGATTTGAACCTGTGACCTCTGACTCCAAAGCCCGGGCTCTTTCCATTGAGCCACGCTGCTTCTCCAAAGAACAGAAGAGTCCCAGCTCCCAGCCTGTTCCATGTCAGGATTCACTGTGAGCTCCCACCTGTTCTGGTTTGGCAGGGACAGGGAGAACGTCAGTGCTGGGACCGGCAGTGCCGGGGTCAGGTGGGCCGCAAGGAGGGCAATGTTTGGGAGCATCTGGGGTACACACGTGTGGCTATGTCTTGGTCTTCGGAAGGGGGTTGGGGGCTCATGTGTGTGTTTGTAGGTTGTGGGAAAGGAGGTCTGTGTGCTCTGCATTTGTGCCAAGAGCCAAGGAGTTGCCCAGGCTTCAACCAGTGGTCAGGGGCAGGGAGAGAGATGGCAGGGGCTCTGTGCCCCTGTCAGGCTGCCCAGAGTCACGCCTCATTAGCAGTTGGCGTTGCTTGGAATGTCTCGTTTCCATTCTGGGAGGATGTTCCCGAGTGCCCATCTCAGTTCCACGTTCTGGTCCTGGAGTGCTCTGCCAGCAAGAGGTTCAATGTCATTTGTGCCCCATGCCCTGAGTGCCCAGGGTCCCATATGCCCATTATCCTGTGTGATCAGTGTTCTGTGTGCCCAGTGTCCTGTGTGATCAGGGTCCTGTGTGCCCAGTGTCCTCTGGGCCTGTGGTGCCATATGCCCATTGTCCTGTGTGTCCAGGGTCCCATATGCCCATTATCCTGTGTGATCAGTGCTCTGTGTGCCCAGTGTCCCGTATGATCAAGGTCCTGTGTGCCCAGTGTCCTCTGGACCTAGGGTGCCATATGCCCATTGTCCTGTGTGCCCAGCATCCTGTATGCCCAGGGTCCCATGTGCCCAGTGTCCTGTGTACCCAGTGTCCCATGGGTCCATTGTCCTGTGTACTGTGTCATGCTCTCTTCCTCCATTCAATCAATCAATCAATCAATCAATCGTATTTATTGAGCGCTTACTATGTGCAGAGCACTGTACTAAGCGCTTGGGAAGTACAAATTGGCATCACATAGAGACAGTCCCTACCCAACAGTGGGCTCACAGTCTAAAAGGGGGAGACAGAGAACAGAACCAAGCATACCAACAAAATAAAATAAGTAGGATAGAAGTGTACAAGTAAAATAAATAAATAAATAAATAAATAAATAGAGTAATAAATATGTACAACCATATATACATATATACAGGTGCTGTGGGGAAGGGAAGGAGGTAAGACGGGGGGATGGAGAGGGGGACGAGGGGGAGAGGAAAGAAGGGGCTCAGTCTGGGAAGGCCTCCTGGAGGAGGTGAGCTCTCAGCAGGGCCTTGAAGGGAGGAAGAGAGCTAGTGCGGCGGATGGGCAGAGGGAGGGCATTCCAGGCCCGGGGGATGACGTGGGCCGGGGGTCGATGGCGGGACAGGCGAGAGCGAGGTACAGTGAGGAGATTAGTGGTGGAGGAGCGGAGGGTGCGGGCTGGGCAGTAGAAGGAGAGAAGGGAGGTGAGGTAGGAGGGGGCGAGGGGATGGAGAGCCTTGAAGCCCAGGGTGAGGAGTTTCTGCTTGATGCGCAGATTGATCGGTAGCCATTGGAGGTTTTTGAGGAGGGGAGTAATATGTCCAGAGCGTTTCTGGACAAAGATAATCCGGGCAGCAGCATGAAGTATGGATTGAAGTGGAGAGAGACACGAGGATGGGAGATCAGAGAGAAGGCTAGTGCAGTAGTCCAGACGGGATAGGATGAGAGCTTGAATTAGCAGGGTAGCGGTTTGGATGGAGAGGAAAGGGCGGATCTTGGCAATGTTGCGGAGCTGAGACCGGCAGGTTTTGGTGACGGCTTGGATGTGAGGGGTGAATGAGAGAGCGGAGTCGAGGATGACACCAAGGTTGCGGGCTTGTGGGACGGGAAGGATGGTAGTGCCGTCAACAGAGATGGGAAAGTCAGGGAGAGGACAAGGTTTGGGAGGGAAGACAAGGAGCTCAGTCTTCGACATGTTGAGCTTTAGGTGGCGGGCGGACATCCAGATGGAGATGTCCTGAAGGCAGGAGGAGATGCGAGCCTGGAGGGAGGGGGAGAGAGCAGGGGCAGAGATGTAGATCTGGGTGTCATCAGCGTAGAGATGATAGCTGAAGCCGTGGGAGCGAATGAGGTCACCAAGGGAGTGAGTGTATATTGAGAACAGAAGGGGACCAAGCAAGGCCCTACTGAGAGCTCACCTCCTTCAGGAGGCCTTCCCAGACTGAGCCCCCTCCTTCCTCTCCCCCTTCTCCCCCTCTCCATCCCCCTGCCTTACCTCCTTCCCTTCCCCACAACACCTGTATATATGTATATGTTTGTACATATTTATTACTCTATTTATTTTACTTGTGCATATTTATTCTACTTATTTTATTTTGTTAATATGTTTTGTTTTGTTGTCTGTCTCCTCCTTGTAGACTGTGAGCCCACTGTTGGGTAGGGACCGTGTCTATATGTTGCCGACTTGGACTTCCCAAACGCTTAGTACAGCGCTCTGCACCCTCAATCAACAACTAATAATAAGAAGCATCACTTAAGTGCTTAGCATGTGCAAAGCACCGTATGGAAAGGATTCATGGATGTCAATTCCACAAGGGGCTCACAAGAAGTAAAGAGATGGAGGGGGAGAGAAAGAGAGAGAGAGCCAGAGAAAGAAAGAGAGAGAGACAGAGGGACAGAGAGAAAGAGCCAGCCAAAATGAGCAGATCACTATCAGCATTAGCAGTAACAGCTGATTATTGGTTAGGAGATGATCTGTGATCTGGTCCTCACTGCTTCAGTCTCAAACACACTGGTCCAAACATCCAGCACTGTGAAGAATAATAATAATAATAGTAATAATAATGGCATTTGTTAAGTGCTTACTATGTGCCAAGCACTATTCTAAGCACTGGGGAAGATATGAGATAATCAGGTTGGACTCAGTCCCTGTCCCACATAGGGCTCACACTTTTATCCCCATTTTACATTTTACATCATTCTACAGATGATGTAACTGAGGCCCAGAGAAATGAAGTGACTTGCCCAAAGTCACACAGCAGACAACTGGTGGAGCTGGAATTAGAACCCAGGTCCTTCTGAGTTCCAGGCCCGAGCTTTATCCACTAAGCCTCGCTGCTTCTCCTCCCAGAAGCTTCCACAGGTCCGTGTTTCCGTGGCGAGGCTGGGCAGGGCAGCCTGGCCAGGCGGACCATCTCCCGTGACTCCTGTATGAACTCTCCTCCCCTTCCAGGAGTGCTCAGCTGATTATTCCTCTTTTTACAGGAGGAAGCTGTCCCAGTTACCACCCAAACCCCGCCTCGGGCTCGATTTGCGGAGAAAGATTTCGGGAAAATGATTTTACTGGTGAGTTGAGGAGCCACTTCCTAATTCGGGAGCTAGAGACATGTGGCCTCAGTCCCGTAACATTCAGAACGGAGCTATATCCAGGACTCTGCATTTATTGATGCTGGTCGATGCCCTTTGGCATCCTTGATCCCAATCCCAGGGTGGCTCCACAACAACTCCGTGGAGGAGGTTGGGCGGGGGGAGGTCAGCCATTTGTCCAGAGACACATTACACCGCAGCGTGTTTGAGGCATGAAGCAATGTCACTCCGTAACCCTGAAGCGCTCTCCGGCGGGGGTCAGTTTCCCAGAAGTGGAGATTCTTCACTTTCGCCACCAATTTGGATTTATTACCAGACATTCTATAATGCACTTTCCATGGATCCGGTCCCCGCCTTCTGGGCACTTGCAGTCTAGAGCAGACAACCCTGGCAGGGATAACTAAAAATTATCAATCCATCAACAGTATTTATTGAGCGCTTCCTCTGTGCAGATCACTGTACTAAGCCCTTGGGAGAGTTCAATAGACTTTGTAGACATGAGCCAATTAATCAGTATGCACAGCACTGTATTAAACATTTGAGAGGTCGATAGAGTTGGTAATTTATAACCCAAAAGGGGAGACACATTAAAATAAATTACAGATAATGATAAAAATGGTAAAGATAATAATAATAATACAGATGGGGAAAACTGTGAAGTATGAGGATATAGAGAGATGCAGTGTGGGCTAGTGGATAAAACATGGACCTGGGAATTGGAAGAACGTGGTTTCTAATCCCGGCTCCATCATTTGTCTGTTGTGTAACCTTGGGCAAGTCACTTAATCTCTCTTTGCCTCAATTACCTCCTCTGTAAAATGGAGATTAATAATAATAATAATAATAGGGGTATTTGTTAAGCGTTTACTACGTGCCAAGCACTGTATTAAGTGCTGGGGCGGATATTCATTCATTCATTCATTCATTCATTCATTCGTATTTATTGAGCGCTTACTGTGTACAGAGCACTGTATTAAGTGCTTGGGAAGTACAAGTTCGCAACATATAGAGACGGTCCCTACCCAACAGCGGGCTCATAGTCTATAAGGAGGAGACAGAGAACAAAACAAAACATATTAACAAAATAAAATAAATAGAATAAATATGTACAAATAAAATAAAGAGAGTAATAAATACGTACAAACATATATACATATATACAGGTGCTGTGGGGAGGGGAAGGAGGTAAGACAGGGGGGATGGAGAGGGGGAGGATAAGCAAATAGGATTGGTGTCCAACCTGATTAGCTTGAAGCTACCCCAGCGCTTAGTACTGTGCCTGGAACATAGTGTGTGCTCAACAAATGCCATTTAAAAAAATAAAGGTTATATACAGGTGTGCTATCCCTACCCTCAAGGAGCTTACAGTCTACAGGAACTTTAATGACAAAAGCTGTAGAGTTTACCAACCCGATCTGCTTGCAACTACCCCGGAGCTTAGTACAGTACCTGGCGCAGAGTAAGCACTTAATGAATACCACAATTATTACCATTATTATTAAGAAATGATATAAAGACACAATGTCTTTATGCTAAACTGTGGGGAGACCAGGAGGAATTAGGTGAGACATGGCCAGCCCACCAACAAGGCTTTGAAAAAATTCAACCTCGAATGAGTAGAACTGAAAGCCGACACTAACGCCACAAAGGACAAAGCAGTAGCACATCAAGAAACAATCTTTTCGTGCATACAGTGTGGAAGGTTGTGTCACTACTGTACAGATCTTCTCAACCAGTCCTACACACTGGGACAGAATCTCACTGCATAATGGTTGCAAATAGAGGTCAGCCCTGTTGTAGAGAGCATAGGGCTGAGCACTTAGTACATTTCTCTGTTCTGCATGTGGTAAGCACTCATGGAACACCTTTAACTGATTCATTCAATTGTATTTATTGAGCGCTTACTGTGTGCAGAGCAGTGTACAAAGCGCTTGGGAAGTACAAGTTGGCAAAATATAGAGATGGTCCCTACCCAACAGTGGGCTCACAGTCTAGAAGACTGATGGATTCGTTGGTTGATTAAGTGATGGGGGGTCTGATGTTAAGAAAGGCTATGTACATAGCTGTGATTTATTATGCAAATACCAGTAATCTATTTAATGATGATAATAATAATAATGGTATTTGTTAAGCACTTACTATGTGCCAAGCACTTTTCTAAGCGCCGGGGTAGTTACAAGGCAATCATCTTGTCCCACGTGGGGCTCACAGTCTTCATCCCTGTGTTACAGATGAGGGAACTGAGGCCCAGAAAAGTGAAGTGACTTACCCAAGGTCCCACAGCAGACAAGTGGAGGAGCCAGGATTAGAACCCATGACCTTCTGACTCTCAGGCCAGTGCTCTATTCACTAGGCCAGGCTGCTTCTTGACTCCTCCCACCCCTAGACCTCCCCAGAAACCACACATCCCCGTGGACCTTGATGAGTCCTGAAATGACAGCTTCACGTCCGCTCCCCTCGCTTATTCTTGACTTTCTACGACTTGACATTTGAAAGGAACAAGCTGCCATTATATTCTGGGCACAGGCCCTCAACCTTCTCTCTCCGGTGTTTCCCTTTGTGACACTCCTTAGCGGGGCGGGCTCATAATAGCCCCCATTGTTCCCCTCTTCCCAAAGCATTCCTGTCAGCTCACCCCAGCAGACACAATGTCTCGATTGTTGCCATCCACAATGGTCCCCCATGTCTCTGAGCCCTGGAGGACTCCTCCTCAGGGAAGAAGCGGGGAGCAGGGGTTGGGGGGGCCTCACAGCCCCCAGAGGCTCCATCCATCAAATTTATGTGCCCCAGGGGAGCCCACCTGTCAGAGGGGGAGAGGCGGGGGGAGAGCACCCGAAGTTTCAGAGAAGTGAAGTCAGTCAGCTAGTCAATCATTTTATCGAGTGCTTACTGTGAGCCGAGCTGTCCTGAACGCTTGGGAGAGTACAATATAGCAATGTAACAGACCCGTTCCCTGCCCACAACAGTCTAGACTTGACCTTGGGCAAATGATTTGCCCAAGGTCACTCAGCAGGCAAGTAGCAGAGCCGGGAGGAGAACTATAATAATAATAATGCATTTATTAAGCGCTTACTATGTGCAAAGCACTGTTCTAAGCGCTGGGGAGGTTACAAGGTAATCAGGTTGTCCCACGTGAGACTCACAGTCTTAATCCCCATTTTACAGATGAGGTAAGTGAGGCCCAGCGAAGTGAAGTGACTTGCCCAAAGTCACGCAGCTGACGATTGGCGGAGCAGGGATTTGAACCCCTGACCTCTGACTCCAAAGCCCGTGCTCTTTCCACGGAGCCACATTGCTTCTCTTAACTAGAGTCTCCTGACTCCCAAGCACGTGCTCTTTCCACTAGGAAATGGGCAATGCAAGAAATGTAGTCCCATTGGCATTAAAATAGTCCCATTTTGGTACCCCCAGTCAGGGGAGGGTTCAGTGAAAGGCTGACAGCCTGATTGTGGAGGTGGGGAGGGGATGGAGGTGGGTGGAATTGCTACTCTTTTGCTCATGGGAAGAGCTGGTTTACCTGACCCTGGCTGGTCAGCCCACTGAGGCTTGTTGGAGGCGGAGTTTGGGGCCTAGCTGGTATGTCTGACCAAGACATGTCAGCGGTGCAGCCATAGCATGTCAACATGTAGTTGATGTGTGTCTGGGGCATGGCGTGGTATGCTTGGGGCATGGCTGAGGCTACTGTGTGTCTTCCCTGACAAGCCAACAAGTCAGTGCGTGTCTTAAAAAACAACAGGTAACTCACTTTTACCAGTTCTATGCAGCTCCCTGATGCACCCCTCACTTCCTGTGTTCCCCCAAATACTTCCTCTCTTCTCCCAGAGGCTCTTTCTGCCAACATCTTCCCCTTTATAACATATATAAACACAAATTTATGTATTTATTTATTTACATTAATGTCTGTCTCCCCCTCTAGACTGCAAGCTTCCTGTAGGCAGCTTGTTATTTTATTGTACTTTCCCAAGTACTTAGTATAGTTCTTTGCACACAGTAAGTGCTCAATAAATACAATATTTTAATATTCTGACATCTACTTCAAGAGTTTAAATCATTCCAATTAGTCTTTTGGGCTGTTTTCTAACATGGCCGAATCTGGAAGTAATTTATCATCATCAGTGGTATTTATGGAGCTCTTATTGTGTACACGGCACTGTGCTAAGTGCTTGGGAAAATATAATACAACAGAGATATTTTCATATTCTGACATCTATTTCAAGGGTTTAAATCATTCCAATTAGTCTTTCGGGCTGTTTTCTAACATGGCCGAATCTGGAAGTAATTTATCATCATCAGTGGTATTCATGGAGCTCTTATTGTGTACAGAGCACTGTGCTAAGCGATTGGGAAAATATAATACAACAGAGATGGCAGATACGTTCTCTGCCCCCAAAGAGCTTACAGTCTAGAGGAGACAGACATTTACATAAATAAATAATTCATAATATATCATAAAGATGTGTACCTAAGTGCTGTGGGTTTGAGGGTGGGGTGAATTTCAAATGTCCAAAGGTCACAGATCAAAAGAGGGCTTAGTCAGGGAAGGCCTCTTGGTGGAGATGTGACCTTAATAATGCTTATGAAACTAAGGAGAGTGGGGGTCTGACGGATATATAGATGGAGAGGGTGTTCCGAGCTATGGCGAGGATGTGGGAAAGTGGACGGTGGCGAGATAGATGAAATCAGGGTGCAGTGAGGAAAGTAAAGTGTATACAGTGTGGAAAAATGTGTATGTAAAATGTGAGTAACGTGTGTGGACTCGGTTGCAGTAGGAGATAGTGAGGTAGGTGGGGACAAGGAGACCTAGTGCTTTAAAGCTAATGAAAAGGAGTTTCTGTTTGATACAGAGGAGGATGGGTAACGATCGGAGGTTCTTGAGGAGTGGAGAGGATCTTATATTTTTCCCAATTTTTTTTTCCCTCTTCATCCCCATCCCATTACTCCCCTCACCTACAAAGCCTTATTAAGGTCACGTCTCCTCCAAGAAGCTTTGACTGATTAAGCCCTCTTTTCCCTGGCTCCCTCTTCCTTCTTAGAGAAGCAGTGTGGCTCAGTGGAAAGAGCCCGGGCTCTGGAGTCAGAGTTCATGAGTTCAAATCCCGGCTCCGCCAATTGTCAGCTGTGTGACTTTGGGCAAGTCACTTCACTTCTCTGTGCCTCAGTTACCTCATCTGTAAAATGGGGATGAAGACTGTGAGCCCCTGTGAGACAACCTGATCACCTTGTAACCTCCGCAGCGCTTAGAACAGTGCTTTGCACATAGTAAGTGCTTAATAAATGCTATTATTATTATTATTATTGTTATTCTGTGTCATCAACGCACTTGGATATGTACCCTTTGGGCATTTGGCATTCACCCCACCCGCAGCCCCACAGCACTTATGGACATATCTATAAATTATTTCTTAATATTAATGTCTGCCTCCCTCCCTAGACTGTAAGCTCATTGTGGGTAGGGAATGTGTCTACCAACTCCATTGTACTCTTTCAAGTGCTTAATTGCAGTGCTCTGCACATAGTAAGTGCTCTGGACGTGAATTCTCACGTTGGCACTTGTACACCTGGACTGTGTGAACAGCTTTGTTTATTTCCTGTGCATCCAGTTTCTACCAAAGCTTTATTGCCCAGCTGTTTAGTTATTTTCAAATGATAGTCAATCAATCAATCAATCAATCAATTGTATTTATTGAGCGCTTACTATGTGCAGAGCACTGTACTAAGCACTTGGGAAGTACAAATTGGCATCACATAGAGACAGTCCCTACCCAACAGTGGGCTCACAGTCTAAAAGGGGGAGACAGAGAACAGAACCAAACATACCAACAAAATAAAATAAGTAGGATAGAAATGTACAAGTAAAATAAATAAATAAATAAATAAATAAATAGAGTAAACAATAGATAGTCATTGTAAACATATCCTTTTCTATTGAAAATCTGTCCTTTTCCATTTTACCCTCCTAAAATCTTCCCACACTGGAGTAATAATAATCACTGTAGAATTGGTTAAGCATTAAGTATGTGCCAAGCACTGTTCTAGCACTGGGGTAGATACAAGGTAACCAGGTCATCCTGTCCCATAAAGAATACACATTCTTAAGGGAGAGGGGGAATAAGTATTTTATCTCCTTTCTGAGGAAACCAAGGCCCAGGAAAGTTAAGTGATTTGCCCAAAGTGATTTGCCCAGCAGACAAATGGCAGAGTGGAAATTGTAACCCAGGTCCTCTGACTCTCGGGCCTGTGTTCTTTCCACTAAGAGATACTGCTTTTCCTCTGAACAATGTAACTTTAATAATAATAGTAATAATAATAATGATGTTAGACCACCAGACCGATGGTTAATTATTTCAGGCACGCTGTCTAAGGCATATGATGAAGAGTAACCTAACCTGAAATCTGAATTGAACATCTTTCAAGTCAATGATCTTTTAAAATCCCCCTGCCAGATAAGATATGAGAAATTTTGGCACAGGTTGCACATTAAGATAACAAAGTTAAAAAAAATGATGAATGAAATTTTGTTGGGCTGGGTCACAAAGAGAAATCTAAGGAAACAGGTCAAAAGTATCAAAAGTCATTGTGAAGGTCGAGCCGTTTTTTTTCTGATGGTATTAGTTAAGCACTTACTATGTGTCCAGCACCATTCTAAGTGCTGGGGTAGATACAAGTTAATCAGGTTGTCCCACATGGGGCTTATAGTCTTCATCCCCATTTTACAGATGAGGGAACTGAGGCACAGAGAAGTGAATTGACTTGCCCAAAGTTACACAGCTGACAAGTGGTGGAGCTGGGTTTAGAACCCATGACCTCTGACACCCAAGCTTGGGCTCTTTCCACTAAGCCACGCTGCTTCTCTTGGGATCGAAAAACACTGATCCCTTGGCCAAAGGAGGAAATTGCCTTTTTTACATAAGGCACATGGTTCCTAACTGTTCAAACTCTGGGAGAGATGGGACTGTTTATTCCAGGGGTGGCCATAACCAGGAAAATGAGGAGGAACCTGGAACCTACTCATTCTAATGGGGCTGGCCTGCTGCTTTTCTTATAATAATAATAATAACAATGGCATTTACTAAGCACTTACTATGTGCAAAGCACTGTTCTAAGTGGTGGGGGATACAAGGTGATCAGTTGTCCCATGTGGGGCTCTCAGTCTTAATCCCCATTTTACAGATGAGGTAACTGAGGCCCAGAGAAGTGAAGTGACTTGCCCAAAGTCACACAGCTGACAAGTGGCGGAGCCGGGATTTGAACCCGTGACCTCTGACTCCAAAGCCCGGGCTTTTTCCAATGAACCATGCTGCTTGTTATCACTATACTGTTAGTTTCACTGTGTTGAATCAGTCGGTCAATCAACTGTACTTAGTGAGCAATTAATGTGTGCAGAGCACTGTACTAAGTCCTTGGAAGAGTACAGTGCAATAGAGTTGGTAGACACATTCCCTGCCCACAAGGAGCTTGTAGCCTAGTGAATTTTCCTGGTTATTTATCTCCCAATGTGTAATAATAATTAATAATAATAATACTCATGGTACACTTACTATGTGTTTACTATGTGCCAAGTACCATTCTAAATGCTAAGGTAGATACAAATTGATGAGGTTGGACACAGTTCCTGTCCCCCATGGGGCTCACACTCTTAATTCCCATTTTACAGATGAAGTAACAGAGGCCCTGAGAAGTGAAATGACTTGACCAAGGTCATTCATTCATTCAAGCGTATTTATCAAGCGCTTACTGTGTGCAGAGCACTGTATTAAGCGCTTGGGAAGTACAAGTCGGCAACATTTAGAGACGGTCCCTACCCAACAACGGGCTCACAGTCTAGAAAGGGGAGACAGACAACAAAACAAAACATGGGGACACAGGTCACACAGAAGACATGCAGCAGAGACAGGATTAGAACCCAGGTCCTTCTGACTCCTAGGCCTGTGCTCTGTCTGTCCCCATCACCTCACGAGAAGCAGCGTGGCACAGTGGAAAGAGCCCGGGCTTTGGAGTCAGAGGTCATGGGTTCAAATCCCAGCTCCGCCACTTGTCAGCTGTGGGACTTTGGGCAAGTCACTTCACTTCTCTGTGTCTCAGTTCCCTCATCTGTAAAATGGGGATGAAGACTGTGAGCCCCACGTGGGACCACCTGAGCACCTTGTAACGTCCCCAGCGCTTAGAACAGTGCTTTGCACATAGTAGGCACTTAATAAACGCCATTATTATTATTATTATTATTTTTTTTTTTTTTATCACCAGTCTCCCTCAGGCAGTTTAAGATTGGGAGCCTCCTGTGGTCAGGGATTGAGAAGCATAATAATAATAATAATGGCATTTATTAAGCACTTACTATGTGCAAAGCACTGTTCTAAGCCCTGGGGAGGTTACAAGGTGATCAGGTTGTCCCACAGAGGGCTTACAGTCTTAATCCCCATTTTACAGATGAGGCAACTGAGGCACAGAGAGGTTAAGTGACTTGCCCAAAGTCACACAGCTAAGTGGCAGAGCTGGGGTTTGAATCCATGACCTCTGACTCCAAAGCCCGGGCTCTTTCCATTGAGCCATGCTGCTTCTCATGGCCTAATGGAAAGAGCACAGGCCTGGGAATCAGAAGGTCATGGGTTCTAATCCCAGCTCTGCCACTTGTCTGCTAGGTGACCTTGGGCAAGTCACTTCACTTCTCTGGGCTTCTGTTACCTCACCTGTAAAATGGGGACTGAGACTGTGAGCCCCACGTGGGACAGAGACTGTGTCTAACATGATTAGCTTGTATCTACTCCAGCCCGTGTTAAGCCTTTAACAAATGCCAGAAAATAAGAAGTCCATTCTCCTGTGATTTCTATCTTCAAAGCGGAAGAATGAGAGTAAGCCCCATCTAATGGAAAGAGCACAGGGCTGGGAGTTCTAATCCCGGCTCTGCTCCTTATTAATAATGCAACTACTAGCAATTGTGATATGTTTTGAGCGCTTACTCTGTACTGCGTGCTGGGCTAGATACAAGATAGTCCGTTCAGAGACAGTACGGACCCCACCCGAGGCTCACAGCCTGGTGGGGAGGGAGGAAAGGTATTTAATCCCCATTTTACAGATGAAGAAACTGAAGCCCAGGGAAGTGAAGTGACTTGCCTAGGGTCACACAGCAGGCAAGGATTGGAGCCATGATTAGAACCCAGGTCTCCTGACTCTGGGGCTATGGCTCCTTGCATTATCTTGTGTGGAGTTAATGTGTACAGCAAGCTCCCCGCTTCTCACCTCAATCTCCTTTTCCCCTCCCTGTCCAGAACCTGGTCGGTATTTCTCACTGCCAGCCATGAGAGTCCATCAGTCAGTCAATCGCATTTATTGAGCACTTACTGTGTGCAGAGCACTGTACTAAGTGCTTGGGAGAGGATAATAGAACAATAAATAGGCACATTCCCTGCCCACAATGAGCTAACAGTCTAGAAACAACTAAGCTATAGCTGAGTGCCTTAGATTGGCACATACTATGTGCCAGGCACTGTACTACACAGTGCAGATACAAGGCAATCAGATTGGACACAGTCCATGTCCCTTTTGGCCGGGTAAACACGGGGACCAGATTTCCCCAGGGGCCATCCCCACATTCCCAGGTGGGGCAATCTGCTGTTGTTGGCCTTTCCCGGGGGCAGGGAGGAGGAAGCCACGCCACTGGCCGCCTCCAGTGATGTCACCGGGAAGAGCAGAGGTCCCTTTCCCACACCCCGGGCCCTGCCCCTGATGCCTAGCCCAGCAGCCTGGCATCAAGGGAACTGGTCCATCCTGCCAGGTGGATGGGGCTCGGCCCTGGCGGCCCCTCTCCGGAGCCGGAGCCAGAGAGAAGAAGTGAGCCTGAATGGGAACCTGCCCGACTCATCCTGTCCTGTTGTTTGCCAGAGAACAAGGCGAAGTTGACTTTGGAAGTCAGACTGGTTCCTCCGGCCATCGAGATGGCCAGGGTTGGGGCTCTTGCACCCCACTCTCCCTGGGGAGAAGATATGCTCGGTATTTCAGACCTGAGATGGCCTGTTGCTTGTGGAAAACATCGTCTCTGGGACCGGCCCTGGGGCCCGTGATGGCCGGATGGCCCCGGGCTGGCTTCTGAACTACTCGTGGAATTCCCTGGGGTCACTAGCCTGGCCGGGAGAGGCCAGGGCTGGAGCAGGGGGTAATTATGGGTCTCGGAGCGGAGGGGCAGCATGGTCTAGTGGATAGAGAAACAGCGTGGCTCAGTGGAAAGAGCACGGGCTTTGGAGTCAGAGGTCGTGGGTTTGAATCCTGGCTCCACCACATGTCTGCTGGGTGACCTTGGGAAAGTCACTTAACTTCTCTGCACCTCAGTGACCTCATCTGTAAAATGGGGATTAAGACTGTGAACCCCACGTGGGACAACCTGATCACCCCAGTGCTTAGAACTTTCCCTGCCCACAGTTTGCTTACAAGGACGGACATTTTTCAGTGGTATTTATTATACTCTATTGTATTCTTACAAGCATTTGGTTCAGAGCTCCGCACATCCAGTGAGTGCTCAGTAAATCCCACTGATTGATACTCTTCAAAACTGCCCCTCCCGGAGCGGTCTTAGAGGGTCTACGACTGAATCTCTGGATGTTTCGGAAAAACAAAATGGTGGCCCAAATGATCATGGATGCTTTCTCCCATTTCTCCCTGCCTCCAGGAAGACGTTACCCAACGTCGGATGCTATTTGGGGAAGCGTAGATGAAGTAGAAGGAACTGTCTGGGGAAGATTTAGACCCAAAATCTTCTTGCTGACTGGAACCGTGGCCAGTGACCTCTGGCCTGAACCCCAGGATCTCTGGCCCCGGGGGTGTCTAGGAGGGAAGAGGGGAATTGCCCTGGGGCTGTCACATCTTGCACAACTGGAGAGTCATTGGCTGTCAGAGTGGAGGGAGCGGACAGTGTGCCGCTCTCCCAAGCCCAGAGGCTGAGGCGAGGGGCCCAGGGGTTACGTGGACGCCCAGGGGGCCGGGGCTGTCGCAACTTCTGCCCGGCTGGGAGGGGGCAAGTCAGAGGCCTGCGCCCTGACTTCTTGAAATCCAGGCCCAGGGAAGGGGAAAGGAGAAGTCGTGTCACCATAGTTACGGAACGACAACCCATCGGAGGCCGGGCCTCCGAAGATAAGTCCTTCTTTGCGGAAGCGTCCCTCTTTCTCTTTTTCATCAGTTTCCTTTCTCGCTGGGCCACGTCTGCCTCGAGTTAGAGTGGGGACAGGGGAGGGGGAGGGAGGAGTCTCTGGTCACAGCCTCCACCAGCTCTGGCTGCCTGGGAACTGAACACAAGGGTAACTGCGGGGTCGGGAGAGGAGGTAGGGCTTCCAGAGGAATATGTCTTTCCTCCGGGAATTTTGAGGAGAGTTTGAGGTTTCTGTTTTTCGACATCAAAAACCATTTTCATTAACTATCCACAGGGTATAGATCATTCACTGTACAAGATGTTTCTCAAGTTATAGCCACGATTCATGCAACCCAGGGCTACGGTCAATATAGCTGGATGTTTTACCCCTAGTTACAACCATCCCAGGATAAAATTCAACCCAGGATTACAGTCGATATTGCTGGGTACTTTACCCCTGGTTACAACCATACCAGGATACAAACAACCAGGGGTTACAGTCGGTGTCGCTGGCTATTTTACCCCGGGTTGCAGCCATTCCATGATACACAACTGTCTTTTGTATTGAAAGAAGACACCACTGTCGGTGAAGATCACCTATGAGAGAGAGAGAGTGTGTGTGCACACGCACGTGGCCGAAGTGGCCAGTGAGGTTACACAAAAAATTGTGCCAAACTCCTCTAGAGATTGTAAACTCCTGTGGGCAGGGAATGTGACTACAACTCTAAGATGTTGTACTATCCCAAGCACATAGCACAGTGCTCTGCACACTGTAAGGGCTCAATAAATACGATGGTTAATGGATTGATTGACTTAACCACATTACGTTACCCCAGCTTACAACCACCCCATGAGAATTCCTGGATTGATGCCCTACCACACAGCCCGACGGCCTTGAGGTTCCTGACAAGCATTACACCAAGTCATTCGGTGAGTCACGCAATAAATATGATTGAATGAATGATTGAGTGAATTTAATGAGTGCTTACTGGGTGCAGAGCAAGACAAAAGCCCTGACCACAACGAACTTACAGTCTAGAGAAAATCCCTCCCGCAACGCCCTGCAACCGGGGCTGAGATTAAGCAGTCAGCGATGAATGGGCCTTGGAGGAAATTTTGCCCACGGTTTGTGTCGGAGTGTCGAGGTCCAGCTGAGATCCCTGAACGGACAACCAGAGGAGTTGTTGAACTGAGAAACCCACTTTGATGCTGAGGAGTTAACTCCAGCTCATTCAGAAGGACTGGAATCCAACGAGGACCTAGTCGAATCATTCAGTCAATTGAAGCTATTTACTGAGTGCTGACTGTATGGAGAGCGCTGTGCTAAGCACTTGGCAGAATACTATACAACAGAGTTGGTAATCACATTCCTTGCTCACAAGGAGCTTACAGTCTACAGAGACAGGGAAGCAGTATGGCCTAGTGGGAAGAGGACAAGTCTGGGAATCAGAGGACAAGGATTTAATCCCCGCTCCCCCACTTACCTGCTGTGTTACCTTGGGTTAGTCACTTCTTTGATCAATTAGTCCATGGCATTTATTGAGCACTTAATTCTCCATGCTTCAATTTCCTCCTCTGTAAAATGGGATTCAGTTCTTCCTCCTACTTAGACCGTGAGCCCCATGCGGGATTGACAATCTTGTGTCTACCCCAGAGCTTAGTACAGTATTTGGCAGATAGTAAGTGCTCAACCAATACCACAACTATCATTATTACTGCTACTCACCATTCATTCAATCGTATTTATTGAGCGCTTACTATGTGCAGAGCACTGTACTAACCACCCCTTGGCGCTGCTGCTTTCCACTGTCCACTCTCTGCTGTTCACCCCCGCCCACAGTCACTCAGCTCAGTTGGAGGTGGTAGCGGTGTGTATTGATTAGCAGCTGTCAATTATCTAGTTTCTACCCCAACGTTTAGAACAGTGCTTAACACAGAGTAAGCATTTAACAAATACCACAATTATTACAATACAACAGAGTGGGTGGTAACATTCCCTGCCCACAAGGAATTTACGGTCCAGAGGAGACCCCTCACAGGAGGCCCCCTAGCCAGACTGAGCCCCCTTTTTCCTCTCCCCCTCCCCATCCCACCGGCCCTACCTCCTTCCCCTCCCCACAGCACCTGTATATGTATTCGTACAGATTTATTACTCTATTTATTTTACTTGTACATATTTACTGCTCTATTTATTTTGTTAATGATGTGCATCTAGCTTTACTTCTATTTATTCTGATGATTTAACACCTGTCCACATGTTTTGTTTTGTTGTCTGTCTCCCCCCTCTAGACTGTGAACCCATTGTTGGGTAGGGACCGTCTCTGTATGCTGCCAACTGGTACTTCCCAAGCGCTTAGTACAGTGCTCTGCATACAGTAAGCACTCAAGAAATACAATTGAATGAATGAATGAATGAATGAACCCCCAGCCTGTCCTCCCAGAGTTATTTCACAGAAATCCTATATGTTGTGCCAGGGTCTTATTAGCTCTACAGTCAGAGGTTTCTTCCTGGTATCTTCCCTAAATCTCCTAAGCTTCATTCTGTTCATTTCCCCTTGTTCTGCCCATGAACATCCTGACCCCAGCCCAAGTCCTAACCCTTCCCTGTAGGGTGGAGGGAGCATCAATCTTTGTCCTGTGACTGTGACTCCTGGAAATTGACTCAGGGTTATGTGGGGCCCTGGGAGCCTGGGCTTCTGCACAGTTGGGTTCCATTTCTGTTTCTGGGACGGAGAAGCGTCCAGATAGTGCGGCGAGAGCCATAGCTCCCCATCGATCGATGGGATTTATTGAGGGCTCATTATGTGTAGAGCACTGTGCTTGGGAAAGGACAACATGATAGCATCGGTAGACGTGTTCCTTGCCCCCAAGGAGCTTACAGTCTAGAGGGCAAGACAGGAGTTAGGACTGCATCATCACCCTCTCTGCTGGACTCACCCATTGCAAATCAAGCACGGCAAACTTTGTAGATTTTGGGTGGACCCCAGGAGGGATGTTCAGTCTTAAAAACTACTAGGCACTCGGGTGAGTTACCACAGTACCAGCAGATGTCCCTTTCAGGGTGTCTCCTTTGACCTGAGATGGTTGGAATGCCTGTAAGCTCCTTGAGGGCAGGTATTGTGTCTTCTGATTGTACTGATTCTCTAGACCGTAACCAGCTCTTTTTTTAGTGGTATTTGTTCAGTCGTATTTATTGAGCTCTTACTGTGTGCAGAGCACTGTACTCAGTGCTTGGGAAGTACAAATTGGCAACATATAGAAATGGTCTCTACCCAGCAGTGGGCTCACAGTCTAGACAGAGGAGAGGCACTTACTATGCTCCAGACACTGTTTAAAGTGCTGTGTAGATATAAGCTAATCAGGTGGGACAAAGTCCCTGTCCCACATGAGGCTCATGGTCTTAATCCCCATTTTATAGGTGAGGGAACTGGGGCACAGAGAGGTGAAGTGACTTGCCCAAGGACACACAGCAGACAAGTGGTGGAACCGGGACGGGATCCCGGTCGTTCTGGGCCCTCTAGACTGTAAGTTCATTGTGGTCAGGGAATGTGTCTATTCTATTGTTATATTGTACTCTCCCAAGCACTTATTACAGCGCTCTGTACACTGTAAGCACTCAGTAAATACAGCTGACTGACTGTCTGCCTTACTTCTGACTCCTAGGCCGTGCTGTAGACTGTGAGCCCACTGTTGGGTAGGGACCGTCTCTATATGTTGCCAACTTGTACTTCCCAAGCGCTTAGTACAGTGCTCTGAATACAGTAAGCGCTCAATAAATACGATTGAATGAATGAATGAATTAGGCCTTGCTGCTTCTTCTTGTGGGCAGGGAACATATTTACCACCTCTGTTTCATTGTAATATTGGTGGTATTTGTTAAGTGCTTTACTATGTGCCAAGCATTGTTCTAAGCGCTGGGGTAGATACAAGGTCATCAGGTGGTCCCACGTGGGGCTCACAGTGTTAATCCCCATTTTACAGTTGGGGTAACTGAGGTACGGAGAAGTTAAGTGACTTGCCCAAAGTCACACAGCTGACAAATGGCGGAGTTCTCCCAAGTGCTTAGTACGGTGCTCTGCTCCCAGTAAGTGTTCAATAAATGCCTCTGATTGATTGGTTGATTGATTGGCTTCCTTTCAGAATGACTCCCACCGCCTTTCCGGTCAGTGAGTCGTGGCCAGTGCTGAAGAACAGCAAGGCCTAGTGGAAAGAGCAGAGCCAGAGGGCCTGGGTTCCTCCGTTTGTCTGCTGTGTGACCTTGGGCAAGTCACTTCACTTCTCCGGGCCTCAGTTACCTCGTCTATAAAATGGAGATTAAGACTACGAGTTCCATGTGGGACAGGGACTGTGTGCAATCTGATTAGCTTTATCTACCTTAGAGCTAGTACGGTGCCTAGCACATAGACAGCCCTTAACAATTACTATTAAGAAAAAAAGATAATGGATTTAGGAGGAGGGAAATAAAGCTGTTTCAGGGCTTGGGGAAGTCTCAAGGAGGAAGGGTGAAGAACTTTATTGACAGAACCTGGAACCAAGGCCCGGCACCTCTCAGGACCCAGTGAGTTTCAGTATCTCTCAAGAGTTTTTGCCTCTCCCCTCCACTTCCGCCGCCAGCTCATTTGGAGAGGACGTTTTTTTTTAAAAAAAAATGGCATTTATTAAGCGCTTATTATGTGCAAAGCACTGTTCTAAATGCTGGGGAGGTAACAAGGTGATCAGGTTGTCCCACGTGGGGCTCACAGTCTTAATCCCCATTTTCCAGATGAGGGAACTGAGGCACAGAGAAGTTAAGTGACTAGCCCAAAGTCACACAGCTGACAATTGGCGAAGCCAGGATTCGAACTCATGATCTCTGACTCCAAAGCCCGTGCTCTTTCCACTAAACCACACTGGTGTGCTGGCCCAGGCTCTGCCCACTGTGTCTCCTGGGGCTGGAGCGTGTCAGAAATATATGTTAGATTATTAGATTGTAATAATTATTATTGATAATTATAATAATTGTGGAATTTGTTAAGTGCTTACTCTGTGCCTGACACTGTGCTAAGCACTGGGATGGATATGGTCAAATCGGGTTGGACATAGTCCCTTGAGCCCGTTGTTGGGTAGGGACCGTCTCTATATGTTGCTGACTTGTACTTCCCAAGCACTTAGTACAGTGCTCTGCACACAGTAAGTGCTCAATAGATATGATCGAATGAATGAATGAATCCCGATTTTACAGATGAGACAACTGAGGCATGAAGTGAAATGACTTGCCCAAGATTATTTGTTCATTCATTCAATCATATTTATTGAGCGCTTACTGAGTGCGGAACACTGTACTAAGCACTTGAAGAAGCAGCGTGGCTTAGTGGAAGGAGCATGAGCTTGGGAGTCAGAGGTCGTGAGTTCTAATCCCGGCTCTGCCACTTGCCAGTTATGTGACTTGGGCAAGACACTTAACTTCTCTGTGCCTCAGTGACCTCATCTGTAAAGCAGTGTGGCTCAGTGGGAAAGAGCCAGGGCTTTGGACTCAGAGATCATGGGTTCAAATCCTGGCTCCGCCAATTGTCAACTGTGTGACTTTGGGCAAGTCACTTAACTTCTCTGTGCCTCAGTTCCCTCATCTGGAAAATGGGGGTTAAGACTGTGAGCCCCCCCGTGGGACAACCTGATCACTTTGTAACCTCCCTAGTGCTTAGAACAGTGCTTTGCACATAGTAAGCACTTAATAATTGCCATTATTATTATTATTATTATTATTAAAATGGGGATTAATGAGCCCCACCATGGGACAACCTGATCACTTTGTAACCTCCCTAGCGCTTAGAACAGTGCTTTGCACATAGTAAGTGCTTAATAAATGCCATTATTATTATTATTATTATTATTATTATTATTAAAATGGGGATTAAGACTGTGAGCCCCACGTGGGACAACCTGATTACCTTGTATTTCCCCTAGAGCTTAGAACAGTGCTTGGCAAATAGTAAGCACTTAACAAATACCACCATTATTATTAGTAGTACTATTTTAAACAGACACATTCCCTGCCCATAATGATTTTACAGTCTAAAGTGGGGGAGACAAACATTAATATTAATCAATCAATAAATTACAGAGATATGAATGTAAGTGCTGTGGGTATTAATCAATCAATAAATAAATTACAGAGCTATGTACATAAGTGCTGCGGGGCCGGGAGAGGAGAAGAACTAAGTCAGGGTGGCGCAGAAGGGAGTGGGAGAAGAGGAAAGGGAGAGCTTAGTAAGGTCACACAACAGAGAAGTTGCGGAGCAGGATTAGAACCCAGGTCCTTCTCACTCCCAGGCCTGTTCTCTATCCATCAAACCAAGCTGCTTTTGGGGCTGGGCTGGGTTGGGACTGGGCTGGTGGCCACAGGGAGGAAGAGAAGGCTTGGCCACTGGGGTTGCACTTTGGAATTTCCAAACAGCTGGAGAAAGTAACGTGACTCCCAGAATGTCGGGCATGTGGAGGCAAAAATGAAAACAAATGCAGAGCGAATAAACACATACCCTTCCTGGCCCTGCGCCGGCCCAGGCTGAGCCGGGCAACAGGATCTGGCTGCTGCTATAGAAATCAATCAATCAATCAATCATCAATCAATCATATTTATTGAGTGCTTACTGTGTGCAGAGCACTGGACTAAGCTCTTGGGAAGTCCAAGTTGGCAACATATAGAGAGAGTCCCTACCCAACAGTGGGCTCACAGTCTAGAAGGGGGAGACAGAGAACAAAACCAAACACATTAACAAAATAAAATGAATAGAATAGACGTGTACAAGTAAAATAAATAGAGTAATAAATATGTACAAACATATATACATTTATACAGGTGCAATCGATCAAAATATTTAAAATGTGGGCAGGTTGGGGGTGCAGGGAGAACCTGCAGGGAAGTCTTGGAGCTCCAACAAGGAAAGACCCCCCCCGACATTCAAAGGACCCCCTCCAGCAGATAAAGAGTGTGGCCTTGTGGATAGCAACCATATCTTGGAGTCAGAAGATCCTGTGTTCTAATACCATTTTTTTGCTGAGTGACCTTGGGCAAGTCACTTCACTACTCTGTGTCTCAGTTTCCTCAACTGTAAAGTGGAGCTACCTGCTGCCCTTCTTACTTAGACTGGGAGCCCCAGGTGGACAGGGTCCGTGTCTGACCTCATTAACTTGGACCTGCCTCAGTGCTTCGAATGGTGTCGGACACATAGTTAGCACTTAACGAATACCGTTAAAAAAAGAGGGAGGGGAGGCAGGAAGCTGGGTGGGCTGTGGGCAGAGACCCCCAGCAACGAGGGCCGTCCGGGTCCTGGGATGTTGAGCTTGGCTGTGGGGGGGGCACAACGGGACCAATCTCTCTTCCTGTGTTATCTGGCTCCCTTCGCCCATCCTTCCTCCGATCCTGTCCGCTCCCCGAGCCGAGGGGACCCCAAATTTTGGTGGGGTGGCGGCCTGGGGGCCGGGGTGGGTGAGGAGGGGACGAGAGGCAGCCGGCGGAAATTTCCAGTGTCCTCCAGCCTGGCCCAAGTGATGACCCTGCCAGCGCTGCCCACTACGGCGATCGGCCCCGGGGTCGGAGGGACAACCTGAATCATGGGGTGCTGGCTCGGTTACCACCTGCCTTAATTGCAGTGACAGTAAGTCGTTGGCATCAACATCGTGTGTCTCTGGTTACAAGAAGCCGAGCCGCTCGCTATGGACCGGGGAAATCCCCTCCCGGCCTGATGGTTACTGACCAACCCCCTCTGGCTCCAGAAAACTCTCTGAGGCCTAGCTGGAGGCCGCCACCCACCCAGCCACCCAGCCTGTTCTGCAGGGTTCTCCCTTCCGTCCCTCTGTCTGCCCGCCAATGATTCAATCAATGGTATTTATTGAATGCTCACTGTGTGCAGAGGACTATACTAACCGCTTGGAAGAGTACAACAGAGAGGGTGACACATTCTCTGTGCTTACTGGGTGCAGAGCACTGTATTAAATGCTTGGGAAAGTACAAAACCACAGGGCTGGTAGATACCATCCTTTCCCACAAGGCACTTATTTATAGTTTTGCTCATCTTCTGGACACTGTTGAACTGAACCAGACCCATCCGTCTTCCAAGCCCACTCCCCCACACAGTAAGCGCTTAGCAGATTCCATAATTCTTAGTTTATTATTATTATTGTTGTTATTGTTTTATTATTATTATTATTTTTTTTTTTATTACCAAGTGAAGAGCCGTAGCAATGGGCCTTCAGTACAGACCACTGTGTGAATTCATTCATTCTTTCGCTCAGTTGTATTTATTGAGCGCTTACTGCGTGCAGAGCACTGTATTAAGTGCTTGGGAAGTACAATCAATCAATCAATCAATCGTATTTATCAAGCGCTTACTGTGTGCAGAGCACTGTACTAAGCGCTTGGGAAGTACAAGTTGGCAACAGTGGACTCACAGTCTAGAAGAGTAGGCTCACAGTCTAAAATGATGTGAATGATGTGGCCAGAGAAATTCGGGGTGATCGCTGAACCCCTATGGGGTTTCTGGGATTTTTATCCTCTAGACTGTAAACTTGTGGGCGGAGAATGTATGTGCCTTCTCTGTTGGATTGGACTCTTCCAAGTGCTTACTACAGTGTTCTGCACAAGTAAGTACTCAATAAATATCATTGATCAGTTATCCTGCCAAGAGTACCCCTTTTGCGAACTACTCAGCCCTTATGGTTTGGCGGGCTTTATGGCTTAATTTTCGCTCACGTGCCAATTGCCAGTCCCTTTCTTACTTAAACTGTGAGCTCCTTGGGGAGCTAATTAATAATAATAATAATAATGGTCTTTGTTAAGCGCTTACTATGTGCAAAGCACTGTTCTAAGTCTCACCTGTGTATTCTTCCCCAGCATTTAGTGCAAGCAATTAATCGATCAGTGGTATTTATTGAGCGCTTACTGTGTGCGGAGCACTAGATTAAGTGTTTGGGAGAATACGGTGCAATAAAGTTGGAAGACACAATCCAGGACCATGGGGACTCATGGTCTACAGAGGGAGAGATATTGTGCTCTGCACACAAAAAATAATCAATCAGTCAATCAGTGGTATTCACTGAGCGTTTATTGTGTGCAGAACACTGAACTAAGTGCTTAAAAAGTATAATCAACAGAGTTGGTATACACAATCCTTACCCACAGGGAGCAAAAGTGACACTATTGCTACTACTTTCACTACTACCACAAATGTTACTACTATTACCACGACTATTACTACTGCTACTGCTGCTGTAACTAGTGACCGATTACTATTACTGCTACTACTGATGATGGCATTTATAAAGCGCTTACTATGTGCCCAGCACTGTTCTAAGCGCTGGGGAGGTTATAAGGTGATCAGGTTGTCCCACAGGGGGCTCATAGTCTTAATCCCCATTTTCCAGATGAGGGAACTGAGGCCCAGAGAAGTGAAGTGACTTGCCCAAAGTCACACAGCTGACAATTGGCAGAGCTGGGATTTGAACCCCTGACCTCTGACTCCAAAGCCCTGGCTCTTTCCACTGAGCCACGCTTACTGCTGCTATTACTAGTACATAGTAAGCGCTTAATAAATGCCATTATTATTATTACTACTACACTTCACTTCTCTGTGCCTCAGTTACCTCATCTGTAAAATGGGGATTAAGACTGTGAGCCCCACATGGGACAACCTGATCACCTTGTAACTTCCCCAGCACTTAGAACAGTGCTTTGCACATAGTGAGCACTTAATAAATGCCATCATCATCATCATCATTATTACTGTTACTATTGCCCTACAGGGTGGCTCAGTGGAAAGAGCACAGGCTCCGGAGTCAGAGGTCAGGGGTTCAAATCCCGGCTCCACCAATTGTCAGCTGTGTGACTTTGGGTAAGTCACTTAATATCTCTGTGCCTCAGTTACCTCATCTGTAAAATGGGGATTAAGACTGTGAGCCCCCCGTGGTACAACCTGATCACTTTGTAACCTCCCCAGCGCTTAGAACAATGCTTTGCACATAGTAAGCACTTAATAAATGCCATTATTATTATTATTATTATTATTATTACTACTACTGCCACTATTACTACTGTTACTTTGACCATTCCATGTACATCACACAATTGATTGGAAAGTTTATTTGAACTTTCCTTCCCCTTGACCGCCCCACCTTTTCTCGGGCCCTTAGTTAGGCTTGGGGCCTAAGGTTGTCATGGGCGATGACAACAGATGATTTAAAATAAAGGCTGTGTTTGGGGATTTAGCATGGCTCAGTGGAAAGAGCCCGGGCTTTGGAGTCAGAGGTCAGGGGTTCAAACCCCGGCTCCGCCAGTTGTCAGCTGTGTGACTTTGAGCAAGTCACTTAACTTCTCTGGGCCTCAGTTATCTCATCTGGAAAATGGGGATTAAGACTGTGAGCCCCCCGGGGGATAACCTGATCACTTTGTAAGCTCTCTAGCGCTTAGAAGAGTGCTTTGCACATAGTAAGCGCTTAACAAATGCCATCATTATTATTACTACTGTTACTACTACTACTTTCTAGACTGTGAGCCCACTGTTGGGTAGGGACCGTCTCTATATGTTGCCAACTGGTATTTCCCAAGCGCTTAGTACAGTGCTCTGCACACAGTAAGTGCTCAATAAATACGATTGAATGAATGAATGAATACTACTTCTGCTGTTATTATTGTTCTGCTACTACTACTGCTGCTACTACTACTGCTGCTACTACTACTATCACTACTGCTACTGCTACTACTATCGCTGCCGCTATTTCTACTACTACTATTGCTGCTGCTACTACTACTAATAATAATAATGGCATTTATTAAGTGCCTACTATGTGCCAAGCACTGTTCTAAGCACTGGGGAGGTTACAAGGTGATCAGGTTGCCCCACGGGGGGCTCACAGTCAATCCCCATTTTCCAGATGGGGGAACTGAGGCACAGAGAAGTGAAGTGACTAGCCCAAAGTCACACAGCTGACAATTGGCGAAGCTGGGGTTTGAACCTATGACCTCTGACTCCAAAGTCTGGGCTCTTTCCACTTGGCCACGCTGCTTCTCTATGCTACTACTACTGCTGTTACTACTGCCCTACCACTACTACTACTACTAATAATAATAATAATGGCATTTATTAAGCGCTTACTATGTGCAAAGCACTGTTCTAAGCACTGGGGAGGTTACATGGTGATCAGATTGTCCCACAGGAGGCTCACAGTCAATCCCGATTTTACAGATGAGGTAACTGAGGCACAGAGCAGTTAAGTGACTTGTCCAAAATCACACAGCTGGCAATTGGCGGAGCCAGGATTTGAACCCATGACCTCTGACTCCAAAGCCCAGCCTCTTTCCACTGAGCCACGCTGCTTCCCAGACTGAGCCCCCTCCTGCCAGACTGAGCCCCCTCCTTCCTCTCCGTTTCCTCCCCCTCCCCATCCCCCCCGCCTTACCTCCTTCCCTTCCCCACCGCACCTGTATATATGTATATATGTTTGTACAGATTTATTACTCTATTTGTGTATTTATTTTATGTGTACATATTTATTCCATTTACTTTATTTTGTTAATCTATTTTGTTCTGTTGTCTGTCTCCCCCTTCTAGACTGTGAACCCGCTGTTGGGTAGGGACCATCTCTAGATGTTGTCAACTTGGACTTCCCAAGCGCTTAGTACAGTGCTCTGCACACAGTAAGCACTCAATAAATACGACTGAATGAGTGAATGAATGAATAAGTTCCCTCTTTCCCTTTCCCATCATGTTAAAAACAATAATAGGTGTGGTATTTGCCAAGTGTTTGCTACGTGCCAGATTCAAGACAATCGGGTTGGACAGAGTCCCTGTCCCACATGGTGCTACTACTACTGCTGTTACTATTGTTCTACTACTTTACTACTGCTACTACTACTAATAATAATAATGTTGGTATTTGTTAAGCGCTTACTATGTGCAAAGCACTGTTCTAAGCACTGGGGTAGATACAAGGTAATCAGGTTGTCCCACGAGGGGCTCACAGTCTTCATCCCCTTTTTCCAGATGAGGGAACTGAGGCCCAGAGAAGTGAAGTGACTTGCCCAAAGTCACCTAGCTGACAAGTGGTGGAGTCAAGATTTGAACCCATGGCCTCTGGCTCCAAAGCCTGGGCTCTTTCCACAGAGCCATGCTGCTTCCCACTACCACTGTTACTACTACTGTTACTACTACTGTTTCTACTACTACCACCACTACTACTGCTGTGAGAGAAGCAGCGTGGCTCAGTGGAAAGAGCCCGGGCTCTGGAGTCAGAGGTCATGGGTTCAAATCCCAGCTCCGCCAACTGCCAGTTGGGTGACTTTGGACAAGTCACTTAACTTTTCTGTGCCTCAGTTACCTCATCTGTAAAACGGGGATGAAGACGGTGAGCCCCCCGTGGGACAACCTGATCACCTTGTAACCTCCAAAGGGCTTAGAAAAGTGCTTTTATCATGATGGAAAAGTGAAAGAGGGAACTTACCTCAACGGGACCCAGCCAGAGATGGAAAAACTTGTCCTGGGACCGGGGAGTGACCAAGGGAGTGGGTGGAGGGAGGGAAGAGGGTCCGAAGGCCGTGGGCAAGGCCGAGTCCCAGCTCCTGCCTGACTTCCCTTGAGGAAACAGTGAAAGAGGAAGCACATAGCAAGCGCTTAAAAAATGCCACCATTTTTCAGTGCTTAGAACAGTGCTTTGCACACAGTAAGCACTTAATAAATGCCATCATTATTATTCTACTACTATTACTGCTGCTACTACTACTGTTACTACTACTACCACTACTGCTGCTGCTACTACTACTATTATTACTATTATTCATTCATTCAATCTTATTTATTGAGCGTTTACTGTGTGCAGAGCACTGTACTAAGCGCTTGGGAAGCACAAGTTGGCAACACATAGAGATGGTCCCTACCCAACAGCGGGCTCACAGTCTAGAAGGGGGAGACAGAGAACAAAACAAAACATATTAACAAAATAAAATAAATAGAATAAATATGTACAAATAAAATAAATACATACAAACATATATACATATATACTATTACTTCAAAACAACGAAAAAAAGGCCAGCTATCAAATATATTTTTAACTGCATAAGCATTGAGGAAAGAATATCTATCCTTATGCCTTTAATATAGACAGAAAATCGGAGGAATTTATATTAGTAAGTGCTTAAGCACTGAGTACAGTGCTTTGCACACAGTAAGCACTCAAATACAATTGAATGAATGATTGTGATGTATATAATAATGATGGCATTTATTAAGCGCTCACTATGTGCAAAGCACTGTTCTAAGCACTGAGGAGGTTACAAGATGATCAGGTTGTTCCACGGGGGACTCATAGTCTTAAGCCCCATTTTACAGATGAGGGAACTGAGGCACAGAGAAGTCAAGTGACTTGGCCAAAGTCACACAGCTGATAATTGGCAGGGCTGGGATTTGAACCCATGACCTCTGACTCCAAAGCCCATGCTCTTTTCCACTAAGCCTCGCTGCTTAATATTTATCTCGGTAAGTTCTGTATTTCATACTATTTTACATTCCCTGTAAGTAAGCCTAAACACGAACATTAAAGCACAATTATACATCATCTTAAAAAGAATGTACCAGATTACTACTACTGCTGCTGCTGTTCTATGTGAGGACCCCATGTGTAAGGGTTGACCATTGCTTGGCTCTCCTGGGAGAGCAGACCACCACCCGTGCTTAGAACAGTGCTTTGCACATAGTAAGCGCTTAACAAATACCATCATCATCATCACCCCTCAAGGATCACCCTTGACTTCAGAAGAGTCAACCCTCCAGGCGGGTGTGGTGACTTCTCAGCTTCCTCTTTCGCTGTTTCCTCAAGGGAAGTCAGGCAGGAGCTGGGACTCGGCCTTGCCTGCAGCCTTCGGACCCCTCTTCCCTCCCTCCACCCACTCCCTTGGTCACTCCCTGGTCCCAGGACAAGTTTTTCCATCTCTGGCTGGGTCCCGTTGAGGTAAGTTCCCTCTTTCACTTTTCCGTCATGACAAAAACAATAATAATAATAAGTGTTTACTACGTGCCAGATTCAAGACAATCAGGTTGAACAGAGTCCCTGCCCCACATGGTACCTGGGGGGAAAGAGGATATTTAATCCCCATTTTACCTGGTCAGAAACGGAGGCATAGAAAAGTTCAGTGACTTGCCCAAGGTCATTCATTCATTCATTCAATCGTATTTATTGAGCGCATACTGTGTGCAGGGCGTTGTACCAAGCACTTGGGAAGTACAAGTCGGCAACATGTGGAGACGGTCCCTACGCAACAACGGGCTCACTGTTAAGAAGGGGGAGACAGACAACAAAACAAAGCATGTGGACAGGTGTCAAGTCGTCAGAACAATTAGAATTAAAGCTAAATGCACATCATTAACAAAATAAATAGAATAGTAAATATGTACAAGGTCGCCCAACAGGCAAGCGATGGAAGCAGAATTAGAACACAGACCTTCTGACTCCCAGTCCCAAGCTCTTAATACTAAGCCACGCTGCTTGAGGAGTCCCGGGATGGGGCTGGTTTCTGTCTCCCTCATAGAATCGATCATGATTTGAGGAGGGAGAGGAGACTAGCTCACTGCCCTGCCACCACCTCTGCCCCCTCAGGGCTGCCTGCCCCACGGAGCCCCAAACCTTGGCATCCCCTGCATCCTTCAGGCCCAGGCTGGGTTCTCCCGATAATGATGGTATTTGTTAAGCGCTTACTATGTGCCAAGCACTGTGATCAGTGGAAAGAGGCCGGGCTTTGGAGTCAGAGGTCATGGGTTCAAATCCCAGCTCTCCCAATTGTCAGCTGTGTGACTTTGGGCACGTCACTTAACTTCTCTGTGCCTCAGTTACCTCATCTGTAAAATGAGGATGAAGACTGTGAGCCCCCCTTGGGACAGTCTTATCACCTTGTAACTTCCCCAGCACTTAGAACAGTTCTTTGCACATAGTAAGCGCTAAATAAATGCCATTATTATTATTATTATTATTATTATTATTATTATTATTATTATTATTATGTTCTGTCACAGTTCTGCCTAGTGTCATGGCAGATGACTGGCTGAGTGCCAGAGACCACTTTGTTAATTGGAAAACTCAGATTTGAGGTTCCAGGCTGTCCAGAACACAAGGAGCATCTCCCAAGGCCAGTCTTCTGGGCTCTCTCTGCCCTGCCCACCCTAGCCTCCTCCTCCTCCTCCCACCAAGAGCATCTGTCCCCATCCCTGACTCCCCAGAGGGAAAGTAAGCCTGGCAATCTTTGCCGGAGACAGGCACCGTGCCTTCTATTCAGTTGCCACAACATCCAGCACAGAGCCCTCGCTGCCCAGGCCAGTTGAGCTGGGAAAGAAATCAGGCCGGGACTGAAAGGAATCCGACTCCAGCATCCTAAACCGGAGCAGTGTGGCAGTCTGGCATGATGTGGAAAAATCCCAGAGGGGGCAGCCAGGCTGTTGCAACAGGAACCTCGCTTGCTCCTCGCTCTGGGCAAGTGGCGCCGGCCTCTGAAAATAACCTCCTCCTCGGGACAGACACCGGGTAGGCAACCCCCGGGCTGGGCATCAGCCATCCCTCTGCCCACCCCGCTGCTCGCCCCGCTGACATTTACCATGCCCAGGACCACCTGGCTCCCTGGACATCCTCCCCGCCCTACCCAAGGACCCTGACCTAGGCCCCACCTCAGGTTGGGGGTAGTGGTGACAGTTCCAGAGGAGGGTCTGGGCCGGTTGAGGGAGCGAGGCCTGTCCGGCAAGGAGAAGTGACCCGACCGAGTGAGTCAGAAGGAGGAGCCAGGAATAGAAGCCAGGAGAACTGTCACCACCTCCCCGTCCTGCTCTGCCCCACTGACGCTCGCCCAGCCGGGCCCAGCCCTCCCCGGGCCCCCCACCCACTCGCCCCCACGTCTGCCCCCTGACCCCGCCGGGAGGGTCTCGTGGGTTTGAATCACTCTCCCAATCTCCAGGCTCAGAACCTTTCGTTTCTACTTTGGGCTATTTAAAGTAGTCTCCAGTTTGCCCTGGTTGTCAGAACCACCACCCAGAGGCCCCGATGCCCCAGTGCCACTGGGCACTGGGGGAATTGGGTGGGCAGGGCAGATGGGTGAGGAGGGAGGACGGAGGAGAGAAGCAGCGTGACTCAGTGGAAGAGCACAGGATTTGGAGTCAGAGGTTATGGGTTCAAATCCCAACTCGGCCAATTGTCAGCCGTGTGACTTTGGGCAAGTCACTTCACTTCTCTGTGCCTCAGTTACCTCATCTGTAAAATGGGGATTAAGACTGTGAGCCCCCCGTGGGACAACCTGATCACCTTGTAACCTCCCCAGCGCTTAGAACAGTGTTTTGCACATAATAAGCGCTTAATAAATGTCATCATTATTATTATTATTATGGGTTCAAATCCCGGCTCTTCCGATTGTCAGCTGTGTGACTTTGGGCAAGTCACTTAACTTCTCTGGGCCTCAGCTACCTCATCTGTAAAATGGGGATTAAGACTGTGAGCCCCCCATGGGACAACCTGATCACCTTGTAACCTCCCCAGCACTTAGAACAGTGCTTTGCACATAGTAAGCGCTTAATAAATGCCATTATTATTATTATTATTATGGGTTCAAATCCCGGCTCTGCTGATTGTCAGCTGTGTGACTTTGGACAAGTCACTTAACTTCTCTGGGCCTCAGTTACCTCATCTGTTAAATGGGGATTAAGACTGTGAGCCCCACGTGGGACAACCTGATCACCTTGTAACCTCCCCAGTGCTTAGAACAGTGCTTTGCACATAGTAAGCGCTTAATAAGTGCCATCATTATTAAGATTATTCTTACTTTCCCAGGTGCTTAGTACAGTACTCTGCACACAGTAACAAATACAACTGAATGAACGAAAGAATGAATTACCCACAACATCTCTGGAGGCAGAAGGAGGCGAATCGGGAGCCAGAGCTGGCCTGCTGCCACCCCTGCTAAATGCACACTAACACACGCACACAAACACACAAACACACACATATTCCAACCCATCTGTCCCGCTGCTTCCTACCCTGCCTCAGCATGTGAGGGAGCGGGTGGTCCCAGGCTTTGGAGTTAGAGTTAGGGCACCAGTGGGGTCATGAGAAGGATCTCTCCAGCCCCCCACCCCCCAACTGCCCCCCGTGCCCCCTCTTCCCAGTTTGGCTCTGCCCCAGTCAATCAATCAGTCAATCAATGGCGTTTATTGAGCACTTACTATGCGCCGAGCACTATTCCAAGTGCTCGGGAGAGAACAATTACCTCATCTGTAAAAATGGGGATTAAAACTGTGAGCCCTCAGTGGGACAACCTGATCACCTTGTAACCTCCCCAGTGCTTAGAACAGTGCTTTGCACATAGTAAACGCTTAATAAATGCCACTATTATTATTATTATCCCATCTAGGGCAGCGTGGCTTAGGGGAAAGAGCACGGGCCTGGGACTTAGGAGACCTGTAATATAATCCTGCCGCTGTCATTTGCCTGCTGCATGGACCTCGGACAAATCACTTCACTTCTCTGGGCCTCGATTTTCTTAGCTGTAAAAGAAATCAATCCATCAATTAATAGTACTTATTGAGTGCTTCTCTAATTTTATTTATTTGTATTGATGTCTGTCTTCCCTTCTCTAGACTGTAAGCTCATTGTGGGCAGGGAGTGTCACTTTATTGGACTGTTCTTTCCTAAGCTTTTAGTACCCTGCTCTGCACACAGAAAGCACTCAATAAGATTGAATGAATGAATGTGTGCAGAGCACTCTACTAAGAATTTGGAAGAGTACAATACAGCAATATAATGGACACATTCCCTGCCCACAACGAGCTTAAAACAGGGATTCAATACCTGTTCTCTCTCCCACTTAGACTGGAAGCCCCACGTTCGACTGGTTATTCGTTCTGACCTGATTATCTTCTATCTACCCCTGTGCTTGGCATATAGTAAGTGTTCAACAAATACCACAGTTATTATTACTGGAGTTTCTATGCTGCAGGCAGGAAGCCAAACTGTGTGGCGTCACCAGCCTGCGCCCAGGCAACTGGAATCCAAAGCCAAAGAACAGCCCGGGAGAGAAAAGCAGCGTAGCCTGATGGGTCGAGCACGAGCCTGGGAATCAGAAGGTCCTGAGTTCTAATCCCGGCTCTGCCGTTTGCCTGCTGTGTGACCCTAGGCAAATCAGTTGGCTTCTCTGGGCCTCAGTTTCTTCATCTGTAAAAATTGGGGATAAGACTGTGATCCCCAAGTGGGACAACGACTGAGTCCAACCTGATTAGCTTGTATCTACCTCAGCGCTTAGTACAGTGATTGGAACACAGCCAGAGTTTAACAAAAACCATAAAAAGAGAGATATAAATCCTGGCTCAGGCAGGGGACAGGGGAAGGAGGGAAGCCGCTTAGTTAATTAAGCTGATTATTCTCTCATCTCCCCACCCTATTTTCCCTCAGTCTAATACCACTTCAGCACTTTCAGATCATCTAAGAACGTGGGGTTTCACACCCCCTTTTATCCCCATCTCCCCATCACCACTACAGTAGAAGCAGCGTGGCTCAGTGGAAAGACCATGGGCTTTGGAGTCAGAGGTCATGGATTCAAATCCCAGCTCCGCCAATTGTCAGCTGTGTGACTTCGGCCAAGTCACTTCACTTCTCTGTGCCTCAGTTACCTCATCTGAAAAATGGGGTTGAAGACTGTGAGCCCCCCGTGGGACGACCTGATCACCTTGTAACCTCCCCAGCGCTTAGAACAGTGCTTTGCACATAGTAAGTGCTTAATAAATGCCATCATTATTATTATTATTACTGTACAGATCTTTACGCTCTGTTGCATCCTCCTACCGGTAATTTATTTTAGTATCTGTCTCCCCCACTAGACTGTAAGCTCCATAAGGACAAAGATTGTATCTCCGTATCTCCCAATTCTATTGTACTGTACTCTCCCAAGTGCTTAGTGCTGTGCTCTGCACACAGTTAAGCGCTCAATAAATACCATTGATCAACTGATTGGAAAGATCCTGATGAACTGTCTGCCTGCCTCCTGCCCATTTCCCTCTCCATCCTGGGCTGCGGGCCTGGGGGCAGGTAGGAAGTCGGTGCCATCCCTCCGGGGGATGGGGAGTGGGCACAGGGAGAGAAGGGGGAGATGACTACCCTGTAGGAACTGGTGGATTCATTCATTCATTCATTCAATCGTATTTATTGAGCGCTTACTGTGTGCAGAGCACTGTACTAAGCGCTTGGGAAGTCCAAGTTGGCAACATATAGAGACGGTCCCTACCCAGCAGTGGGCTCACAGTCTAGAAGGGGGCTGAGAGCAGTGCGGCCAAAAAGGGCTGAGGAAAGAGGACTCACCTCCAACTCTCCCCTCCCAAACACTGTCAGCTGTGTGACTTAATAATAATAATAATGATAATAATAGCATTTACTAAGTGCTTACTATGTGCAAAGCACTGTTCTAAGCGCTGGGGAGGATATAAGGTGATCAGGTTGTCCCACGGGGGGCTCACAGTCTTCATCCCCATTTTACAGATGAGGTAACTGAGGCACAGGGAAGTTCTAGACTGTCAGCCCACTGTTTTGTCGGGACCGTCTCTATATGTTGCCAACTTGGACTTCCCAAGCGCTTAGTACAGTGCTCTGCACACAGTAAGTGCTCAATAAATGCGATTGATTGAGTGATTGATTGATTGATTGATTGACTAAGTGACTTGCCCAAAGTCACACAACTGACAGTTGGCGGAGCCAGGATTTGAACCCATGACCTCTGACTCCCAAGCCCGTGCCCTTTCCACTGAACCATGCTGCTTCTCTACTTTGGGCAAGTCAGCGTGGCTCGGTGGAAATCACCCGGGCTTGGGAATCAGAGGTCATGTGTTCAAATCCCATCTCCACCGCTTGTCAGGTGTGTGACTTTGGGCAAGTCACTTCACTTCTCCGTACCTCAGTTCCCTCATCTGTAAAATGGGGATTAAGATTGTGAGCCCCACATGGGACAACCTGATCACCTTGTATCCTCCCCAGCACTTAGAACCTTTCCACATAGTAAGCACTTAAAGAATACCAAAATTATTCTTATTAAGTCGCTTAACTTCTCTGTGCCTCAGTTACCTCATCTGTAAAATGGGGATTAAGACTGTGAGCGCCCCCCCGTGGGACAACCTGATCACCTTGTAACCTCCCCAGTGCTCAGAACAGTGCTTGGCACATGGTAAGCACTTAACAAATACCAACATTATTATTGGCAAAAAAAAAAAAACCCTCAATCCTCACTCTTCCCATCCTAAGGAGCAACAGCCTGACTGACCCCTCTTCTGCTTCTCTCGCCCTCTTCCCCCGTCCCCTTTGCCTGTCCAGCTGGCTGGAGCAGTCCATTCATTCATTCATTCAATCGTATTTATCGAGCGCTTACTGTGTGCAGAGCACTGTACTAAGCGCTTGGGAAGTACAAGTTGGCAACATATAGAGATGGTCCCTACCCAACAGTGGGCTCACATCTTTTCCTCCTCCACTTCCTCTACCTGTCCTCCTCTACCAGGCCGCCACATGGTCCCCCATCTCTGTCCTTGGGCTGGGAGGGGGTAGGGGCGACCCCTCCCCGCACCCGCCACCCCCATCCCATCTGGTTTCCCTCTCCCCTTCCCCCCCACCATGATAACCTGCCAAGTCTCCTTTCTTCTGCGTGTTTTCTTCCTCCTTGCACACACCCCTTGAACCCGCTCAACTTCCGTGCTTCTCTCCCCTCCAATTCTGTGGGCTCATTGTTTGTGCCTGGCCACGGTCCAGGCAAGGAGATCTTCCC
Source organism: Tachyglossus aculeatus (assembly GCF_015852505.1). NCBI lineage: Eukaryota > Metazoa > Chordata > Mammalia > Monotremata > Tachyglossidae > Tachyglossus > Tachyglossus aculeatus. The sequence goes on along the minus strand of NC_052073.1, from coordinate 10,005,977 downwards.
CCCAGGCCAGCAACCTGACAGACTTCCGGACCGAGTCCAGCTGGCCCAGAGCCGGGCGGCCGCTCTCTTGACCCCGGTGACCCTCAGTCCCCCCTGCTGCCCCTCGATGTGGGGTCTGGACTAATAATAATCATAATAATGATGGTATTTATTAAGCACTTACTATGTGCAGAGCACCATTCTAATCGCTGGGGAGGTTGCAAGATGATCAGGTTGTCCCATGTGGGGCTCACAGTCTTCATCCCCATTTTACAGATGAGATAACTGAGGCACAGAGAAGTTAAGTCACACAGCTGACAAGTGGCGGAGCCGGGATTTGAACCCATAACCTCTGACTCCAAAGCCTGTGCTCTTTCCACTGAGCCATGCTGCTTCTCCTAATGAGGAGCATTCTCCTAATGAATGAGGAGCAGCCTGGCCTAGTGGATAGAGCATGGGCCTTGGCATCAGAAGGACCTGGGTTCTAATCCTGGCTCTGCCACATAACAATAATAATAATAATGGCATTTATTAAGTGCTTACTATGTGTCAAGCACTGTTCTAAGCACTGGAGAGGCTACAAGGTGATCAGGTTGTCCCATGTGGGGCTCACAGACTTCACCCCCATTTTACAGATGAGGTAACTGAGGCACAGAGAAGTTAAGTGACTTGCCCAAAGTCACATAGCTGGCAATTGGCGGAGCCGGGATTTGAACCCATGACCTCTGACTCCAAAGCCCGTGCTCTTTCCACTGAGCCACGTTGCTTCTCTGCTGTGTGGCCTTGGGCTAGTCACTTAACATCACTGGGACTCAGTTCCCTCAATTGTAAAAAATGGAGATAAGACAGTGAGCCCTATGTGGAACCTAGACTGCGTCCAACCTGATTAGCTTGTCTCTACCCTAGCGTTTAGAACAGTGTCTGGCACAGAGTAAGTGTTTAACAAATACCATAAAAAAAAGTTCTTCTAGGTCTGACCCTTGGGGTAGGGGACAGAGTGGAGACCCTCCCTGGGACTCTCAATCCCTCCCAACAATTCCCAGACTTTCCGCTCTCCAGGTCTCAACTTTGAAGCTTCCCAACTCCTTCATTCTACCCTGGCTTTCCAATCCATCCATCCATTGGGAGCATTTACTGGGCACCTATTTAGTGCAGAACACAGTACTAAACGCTGGGAGACTGGAAGCCCCATGTGAGGCTGGAACCGTGTCCAACTTGATTGTGCTTAGCACAAAGTTTGGCACAGAGTAAAAGCTCAATGAATACTGCAGTGGCGATGGTTATTACCAAAAGAGGAAGCTAAACGTTGCCTACTTTGAAGGAGTTGACATTTGAACTGAGGAGAGAATATTTACGAATTGTAAAAGCAGGGGGAAGAATAAGGATAGAACAACTGGTCTAACAAAGATGTCCAGATGGAAGAGCTGTGTAAATAATTGATCTATATGAAGAAATAAACATATGCACATATGTACCCCCTGTTTCTGCCCACCCTTGGGGTCTCCAGTTTGTGCCCTGGCTCCTGGGTTTCTAAGCTTTTGCTGGGATTGTGGTGCTTTCGTGTGTGAAGTTTAGGGCCCAGGCTTAGCAGACGCCCAAGAGTTGGGTCAGAGAGTGAGAGGAAACTGGATCAAGAGTAGGAGGTTAACAAGATAATCTCAGAATTTGTAGGACTTCAACAGGGTGGGAAATGGAAGACAAAAAATGGGCAGCGACGGGGGAGAGAGGAAGAGAGGGAGAAAGAGAGAGAAAGAGAAAAAGAGGGAGGGAGAGGGAGAGAAGAACAAGGAGAGGAAGAGAGAGTTTCCAGCCTAGTGGAAAGAATGCAGGCATGACAGTCAGAGGAGCTGGGTTCCGATCCTGGCCCATCCACCTGTTTTGGGCAATTCACTTCTCTGTGCCTCAGTTTCATCATTTGTCTATTGCGGATTAAATTCCCATTCTCTCTTCCTCTTAGACTATGAGTCCCATGCCTGTGTATCTTCCCCAGCACTTAGCACAATGCTTGGCGTCTGCTAGTATTTATCACATACCACCTTGATTATTATTAAGTGACTCCTGGAAACATTTCTACTCTTTAAGGGGGAAGAAGGAGAAGGAGGGGAAAGCGTTGCTTCCTCCATTTTACAGAGGGAAAAGTGAGGTCCAAAGACTAATTCTTCCAGGAGATGGAGAAGGAGGGAAGAGCACTGCTTCCTCCATTTTAAAGAAGGGAAAACTGAGGTCCAAAATAACCACACCAGAATCACTCTTTCTGTTCAAGGCAGGGCTGGGGTTAGACTCCAGGGTTTTGGTGAATCAGAAAACCTGATTTGATTCTGAAATGAACTGGAAATGAGATGAAGATGACAGAGGCTGTGCCTCCACTTTATCGCTGTTTTATTTGGCCACTTTGTCGGAGTGCTTAGCCCTTTGATCGTGCTCAAAAATGCTCAACAATAATCCCAATGTTTTAATCATAATATATGATGATAATGACTCGTCTTTCAGATCAACAATTTAACCAGATTTAATTCTTTCCTCTGGATTGTGTTCAAGGTTCGGTTTCCACCAGACGCACCCCCAGCCATAAACGGGTGCTAAACCTCATCTCCACTCTGTACTGTCTGTGTGAACTAAGGCAAGTCACTAATAGCCTCTGGGCCTCAGTTTCACCTCCTGTAAAATGGGGAGACTATGACCTGGGGTTTTTTGTTGTTGTTTTAAATGATATTTGTTAAGCGCTTACTATGTGCTGTGTGCTGTACTAAGTTTTGAGGTAGGTACAAGGTTGGACACAGTCCATGTCTCACATGGGGCTCACAGTCTTAATCCCCATTTTACAGGTGAGGTAAATAATAATAATAATAATAATAATGGCATGTGTCAAGCACTTACTATGTGCAAAGCACTGTTCTAAGCACTGGGGAGGATACAAGTTGATCAGGTTGCCCCATGAGGGGCTCACGGTTTTAATCCCCATTTTACAGATGAGGTAACTGAGGCACAGAGAAGTTAAGTGACTTGCCCAGAGTCACACAGCTGACAAGCAGCGGTGCAGGGATTTGGACCCATGACCTCTGACTCCCAAGCCCGGGCTCTTTCCACTGAGCCACACTGCTTCTCTAAATGAGGCACAAGGGTGTTAAATGACTTATGCAAGGTTACACACCAGACAAGTGGCAGAGCTGAGATTAGAACCCAGGTCCTCTGACTTCCAAGCCCACCCTTTTTCTACTAGGTCATGCTGTTTCCCCATTGTCCTAAGACACACACAAACACACACATGTATTATAGCGCTGGGGTAGATACAAGATATTTATTTATTTATTTATCTTACTTGTACATATCTATTCTATTTATTTTATTTTGTTAGTATGTTTGGTTTTGTTCTCTGTCTCCCCATTTTAGACTGTGAGCCCACTGTTGTGTAGGGACTGTCTCTATATGTTGCCAATTTGTACTTCCCAAGCGCTTAGTACAGTGCTCTGCACATAGTAAGCGCTCAATAAATACGATTGATGATGATGATGATGATAACCAGGTCAAACCAGGTCAGATAACCAGGCCATGGGGCTCACAGTCTAAGTAGCTGGGAGAACAAGTATTTGAACCCCCACTTTGCCAAGGAGGTAACTGAGGCCCAGAGAAATGAAGTGCCTTGCCTAAGGTCACACAGCCAGCGGGAGGCCAAGCCAGGTTTAGAACCCAGGTCTTTGATTCCCCAGCCCACGCTGTTTCCTCTAGACTCAACAGTCCTTGATGAAACCTCATTCAGCAGAGGCATCGGTCTTCCTGCCCTGCCCAGTTACTACCATTATCGTTGGCCAGGCGGACTGACTCCTGGATCTCCCCCGATCACAGGGAAGGGGCTCTGGCTTCAGGAAGAGAGGAATCTGGTCTAAGTTTTCCCCATCTGGATTGTAAGCTCGTTTTACAATGCAGGGAATGCATCTGCTACATTTTCTATCGTACTCTTCCAAGCGCTCAGTACAGTGCTCCGCACACAGTAAGTGCTCAAAGAATATGATTGACTGATTGACTGATTTGCTGGGAAAGCTGCTTCACCGCCCTTGCAGCTCTTGACAGCCGGTGCTTGTGGGGTCCTCTGCATTTCGTCCTCCAAAGTGAGGGCTCTGGGTCGCCTGGAGGCCACAGCTGTAGTCCTCTGATCATCCCAGCAGACAGGCCGAAAGTGGCCCCCCCATCATTCATTCATTCATTCATTCATTCATTCAATTGTATTTATTGAATGCTTACTGTGTGCAGAACACTGGACTAAGCCCTTGGGAAGTACAAGTTGGCAACATATAGAGACGGTCCCTACCCAACAGTGGGCTCACAGTCTAGAAGGGGGAGACAGAGAACAAAACAAAACATATTAACAAAATAAAATAAATACCACATGCACCTTCTCTCTCTCTCTCTCTCTCTCTCTCTCTCTCTCTCTCTCTCTCTCTCTCTCTGTCTCTCTTTCAGTCCCAGCTTTGCCACCTGACCCTCGTGTCACTGAAAGAACCTCCGTTATTGACTCTGATAGCAGGTGCCATTTTTCAGTGACGTCTGGATTCACCTCAAGATGTCAAGACATTCTGTCCAGGCCCTGCTCCCTTCTCCTACTGTTCCTCAACCCAGGCTCCGCAGATTGGACTGGAACTGCCCAGGGCACCTACTGGTTAGGCCTTACCTGGATGCCCCCCTCTCCCTGCCCTTCCCAAGTGATGTGGCAAAGGGGTCTGGTCCCAGTTGGATCTCGTGCTGTACTCTGATCTCTCCTGATGTGGACATGATCATGTACATCTTAGGCAGGTGAATAGCCCACTCTTCCCAAGTGTCTCTAGATGGAGACCACACCCTGCCCACCTTTGCCACTTCATGAAATAAGAAGGGTCTAGTGGAAAGAGCCCTGGCCCGACAGCAGGAGGACTTGGGTTCTAATCCCAGCTTCACTATTTACCTGCTGTGTGAGACATTGGGGAACTAACTTCATTTTTCTGGGCTTCTGTTTCCTCCTCTGTTAAGTGAGTATTCAATAGATATTCCCCTTTCTATTTAGATGGCGAGCCACCCAATATGGGCAGGGACTGTGTCCCACCTAATTATCTTGAATCTCTCCCAGCGTTTAGGACAGGGTTTGGCATGTAATAATCACTTAGCGAATATCACTAACAAATATCACTATTAGTACTATTGTTATTAGTAGTAGTAGTAGTAGTATAAGGGAGCCCCTGCTGAGTCAGATCAATAGGCCAGCAGGCCGGTTTCTGGTCTCTGGCCGGGGTCCTGAAGGATGCTGGGAGAAATGGGATGACAGAAGCCCTCCTGGGTATCCATCCCTCTAATTGTCACAACAGACTTCTCAGCTATGAATTAATCCAACCCCTTCCTGAACCTCCAGATGTTTTTTCCACCACACCCTTTCCTCTGGTAAAGAAATCTGTGTATTTATTCATTCATTTGATCATATTTATTGAGCGCTTACTGTGTGCAGAGCACTGTACTAAGTGTTATTTACCACCCATTGACTCTTTCCCTTTGCTTGTTCTGCCTTTACCACCATCAACGTCCGCTGGTATCTCCCAGGCTCAAGCCCCAGAAAACAGTTCACAGAAGCCCCAGACCCTTATCTCTTCTCCAGAGATGATCATGGGGCTGAATAAGACCACCTTGCAAATAAGTACTCCAGATTAACAGCCGCCTCTCCCTCTCTTCCTCTGCCCTCAGAGTCTGTGGATTCTCTCTTGGAAGGAGCAGACAAGGGGTCAACAGCAAGGAGGGGAGGGGAGGGAGCTTGTGGACTGAACTGAATGAAGGAAGAGCTGCTCAAATTTCTCCACATCCAGACTGCCGGAAGCCGATGTTTGTGTTCTGATCGTGGTCCAGCTGTTTTTCCCGGTAACAAAATCCATCAGACAGAAAGCCTTCCAAGAGGGTGGGCCCAAATCTCTCCTTCAATTATAATATTTCCTCCTCCATCACCCCGCCCCCCCGCCACCCCTTCCCCCGAGCTGTCGGTGTGGCCACCGGCTGGGAGGAGGACAGGTGTAATCCAATGCCCTCCCAACCTGTTGGCGGTTTTTGGTTCCAAATGCGCTATCGCGGCCTGGGGCCTGCACGCATGGATGCCCCTGTCATCCCCAGAGATTACTCTCCCTCCTCAAACAGAAACCAGGGGCTGAATAAATAGCCAGCTTTGTCCTGGACTCAGCCCACTATGGGGGGAGGCGGGAGGAGGGAGAGCCCCAGAGACCTTGTCCTTCCTGCGGGCGGGAGGGCTGTACCCCAAGCGGGCTCGGCCTCTGCTGGGGCCACCAGGCAGAAGAGAAAGGATTGGGGGCGATGATTTATCCAGAAGCTTGGGTTGGGGTAGTTCTGGGAAGGTCTGTAAATAGCAAGCCCCTCTGCGATGTTCCTGGACTCTCAGAAATTCCTGGAAACAACCAGCACAGAGGGACCTTGTGTGGTCTTTCAAGCTATTCCTTTGCCTCTAGGCCAGTCTAAGCCTAAGCCACCCGGGACGGTCCAGCTTCTTGGGAGGAGAGGGAGCTTAATGAATGGTTCCCAGAGGGCACTGAAGAACCCAGTGGGCTTCTCAACCCCACACTCCGTGTCTGATGCTCTTTTCATTTCATTTATAGAGCTGTTGTGCCACAGAAGGAAATGCACCACACACACATGTTGGCTCCATTTTCCATTTGCCCGAGCTTCCACACAAGGCTCAGGCTGAGAGGAGGACGCCGTCGCCTGAGGTGTCAGGAGGGAGGCCGACCCAGGCCGGATCCTCCCCAATCCCCTGCCAGATGGCTGGATTCCCTCCTGACCAGGCAAGGCTAGGAGAGTGGAAGGTGGGACTGATTGAGGGGAAGCTGTCAGAGTGCTGGGGAAAACCAAGGCATGCTTGGCCTGGCTCTCAGGTCCCCTTTCAGACCCTCCCACGGGTAGGCCCCTGCTCTGGGCTAGGACCAAGAGCCCCCATCTAAGAGCAGGCAAGGCAGGGGTCTGTTTGGGTGGGGGCCATTTCACATTGTAGTCTCCTCTGGGGCAGGAACTCTCCCTTTAGCATGTTCTATATGGTACCCCGATAGCAACCCCCAAAGTAAGCACAGTTTAATAAGGGGGAGGGGAGGAGGAAGAGCAGGAGGAAGAAGAGGAGAAGGAAGAGGAGAGGGAGAAGGAGGAGAAGGATGGGGAGGAAGAGGAGTAGGAGAGGAGAGAAGAAAGAGGAGGAGGTGGAGGGGGAGGAGAGGAAGGGAAAGAGGGGTCAAGGAGGAGGACAAAGAAAGAAAGAAGAAAGGAGGAGAACTGTGACTGATCTGACCAGTGCTTGACACACAGTAAGCACTTCACATATACCACAATTTGCATCATCATTAGTTGTATTAATTAATAATAATAATGCATTCATACTGTATTAGAGGATCAATCAGTGGCATTTATTGAGCACATACTGAGCACAGAACTCTGTACTAAGCACTTGGGAGAGTCTAATACAACAGAGTTGGTAATAATAAATGCTTACTATGTGCCAAGCATTGTTCTAAGCACTGAGATAAATACAAGGTAATCAGGTTGTCCCATGTGGGGCTGACAATCTTAATCCCCATTTTACAGATGAGGTAACTGAGACACAGAGAAGTTAAATGGCTTGCCCAAGGTCACACAGCAGACAAGTGGCAGAGCCAGGATTAGAACCCACATCCTCTGCCTCTCAAGCCCGTGCTCTTTCCACTGAGCCAAGCTGCTTCTCCTAAGCCACGGGTTCCCTGCCAATGAGGAGCTTCCCCCAAAGCAGCCCAGGATTTTGTCAGTACTAAGCCCATCTGGCTGCTCTCAGGACCTCAGCAACCCAGTTGCCCCAGAAGAAGCGTGGCTCAGTGGAAAGAGCCCGGGCTTTAGAGTCAGAGGTCATGGGTTCAAATCCCAGCTCCGCCGATTGTCAGCTGTGTGACTTTGGGCAAGTCACTTCACTTCTTTGGGCCTCAGTTACCTCAACTGTAAAGTGGGGATTATGACTGTGAGCACCCCGTGGGACAACCTGATCACCTTGTAACCTCCCCAGCGCTTAGAACGGTGCTTTGCACATAGTAAGCGCTTAATAAATGCCATCATTATTATTATTATTATTATTATCATCTGTTAAATGGGGATTAAAACTGTGAGCCCCCCATGGGACAATCTGATCGTCTTGTAACCTCCCCAGCGCTTAGAACAGTGCTTTGCATGTAGTAAGCACTTAACAAATACCATTATTATTATTATTATTATTATTATTATTATTATTATTATTATAGACAACCCCCTTGGGTCTGCTGGTTTCCTGAAAGGCTGGCTTTCTTTTTATTACTCTATTTATTTATTTATTTTATTTGTGCTTATTTATTCTATTTATTTTATTTTGTTAATATGTTTTGTTTTGTTCTCTGTCTCCCCCTTCTAGACTGTGAGCCCGCTGTTGGGTAGGGACCGTCTCTATATGTTGCCAACTTGTACTTCCCAATCAATCAATCAATCAATCAATCGTATTTATTGAGCACTTACTGTGTGCAGAGTACTGTACTAAGCGCTTGGGAAGTACAAGTTGGTAACATATAGAGATGGTCCCTACCCAACAGTGGGCTCACAGTCTAGAAGTGCTTAATACAGTGCTCTGCACACAGTAAGCGCTCAATAAATATGATTGAATGAATGAATGAATGCTGGGAGGGATCTGCGGGCTCTCGAGACCCCAGGGAGAGCAGACGAGTGTCCAGTTGGCCGAGTGACAGTTCAGACCAACCTGATGAGTCTAAGGAGAAGTTGGGCCCCCAGGGAACATGTCAACCAACTCTGTTCCATTGTACTCTCTCAAGTGCTTAGTATAGTGCGCTGCACACGGTAAACACTTAATTCATTCAGTTGTATTTATTGAGCGCTCACTGTGTGCAGAGTGCTGTAATACCATTGATTGATTGAGTGAGTGATTAAGGAAGAAGAATACATCCGGGGCAGCCCATGCCTGGGAAGAGAGACAAATCTCTCCTCCGAGAAGCTGGTGGCTCTCTGGTCTTTTCCGCACACAGTAAGCACTTAATTCATTCAATCGGATTTATTGAGTGCTCACTGTGTGCAGAGCGCTGTAATACCATTGATTGATTGAGTGAGTGATTAAGGAAGGGGAGTACATCCGGGGCAACCCATGCCTGGGGAGAGAGATGAATCTCTCCCTCGAGAAGCTGGTGGCTCTCTGGCCTTTTCCCAGAGCTGAGGAGGATTGGGCTCGGAGGTCTGGAGTCCTGGGTTCAGCTGCCTCTTCCCCGGGGTTTCAGAGCACAGGCCGAGGGGCAGGAGATCTCCCGCTTTGACCTCAGTGGTCTCCCTCTTGAGACCCCAGAGCAGAGATGAAGGAGGGGCCTGGTGGGGCAGGGAAAGCAGAAGGAGGATGAAGGAAGATCCCACGTGAGTGAAGGAGAGATGGCAGCAGGGCTCCCGGGACTGCTAAGTCCTCATGAGGAAGATCAGAGTCATTCATTCATTCAGTTATATTTACTGAGCCCTTACCACGTGAAGAGCACTGTACTAAGTGACAGGAGACTACAACCTGGGATGAGGGAGGGGAAGGGTCTGAGGTTCAGAGTTCCCCACCATAGCAGGACTGGCTTTCCATCAACTCTTCCGCTGGACCTATGACCCCCTTCTACTCCTCTTCAGACACTGTTTATCCTCACGGAGGTGGAGGGTCTCACACTCACATGTACGCACATACACACCCACGGGCTGCACCGACACGCATCCTCACACATGTAGACTCCGGCACCTCAACGCTCGCAGACACAAAAAAACCCTCAAACACTCCCTAGTCTACACGCTCGCTTTCCCCCAGTCACATTCTGCTGGTGCCCAGTGGCTGAGGGGCTCGGCTAAGCCTCCTCTCCCAGCTGCTCCCAGGACACCTGCTGCTGCTTGGCCTCAAACAGGAAACAAAAATTCCCACATTAAAAGTCAGAGGATGCAGGGCCTGGATGGGAATGAAGAGGGAGAGAGGTAGGGAGGAAAGGAAGGAGGGAAGAACAGGAGGGAGGAGGGAGCCCGAAGAGAGAAGAAGGCAGGTTTGGAATAATAATAATATATTATTATGTATGAGAAGCAGCATGGCTCACTGAAAAGAGCATGAGCTTGGGAGTCAGAGGTCATGGGTTCTAATCCCGGCTCCGCCACTTGTCAGCTGTGTGGCTTTGGCCAAGTCACTTAACTTCCCTGTGCCTCAGTTCCCTTATCTGTAAAATGGGGATTAAGACTGTGAGCCTTGATTACCTTGTATCCCCCCAGTGCTTAGAACAGTGCTTGGCACATAGTAAGCACTTAACAAATGCCAACATTATTATTATTATTTTTATTATCATGTTAACTCTGTTGTATCATACCCTCTCAAGCATACTCTGTACATAGTAAGCACTCAATAAATGCCATCGACTGTGTCCTTCCTGATTAACTTGTATGTACCCCAGTGCTTAGTAGAGTGTCTGGCACATATTAAATGCTCAACAAAAAACAAATTAAAAAAAAGATTGATCGATTAATAATGGTATTTGTTAAGGGCTTGCTATGCCTCAAGCACTGTTCTCAGTGCTGGGGTAGATGCAAGTTAATCAGATAGGACACAGTCCCTGGGGCACATGGGACTCACAGTCTAAATAGGAGGGAGAACAGGCATTGAATCCCCATTTTGCAGTTGAGTAAACTGAGGCACAGAGCAAGGAAGTGACTTGTCCAAGGTCACACGGTAAGGAAGTGGCAAAACCGGAATTAGAACCCAGGTCCGTGGACTCCCAGACTCAGGCTCTTTTCACTAGGCCACATTGGAAGAATCTGTGTATAGAGAAAGCCCTCAGGCTTTCGCAGTGGGACGTCCTATAACCTGTTTTGCCTTGACAACAGATTAGTTTCCGTGTTATAACGCTAGCCTCCTTATCCTGCCCTCCCTCCTAAATGGTGAGCCCCATGTGGGACAGGAACTGATTGGGTTTGATCCGATCGTCATGTATCTGGCCTAGCACTTAGTGCAGTGTATGGTGGGGAGACGGTCAGAGGAGAGGGAGGAGCAGAGGGATTCCAGGTGTGAACCGGTGCTGGACTGCTCAGGCCAGCTGTGTTTGTGGCCTCATCTCCACTCCTTTTGTGTTCTTTTTTTCCATTGATTGATTGATTCATTCAATCGTTTGTGCAGAGCACTGTACTAAGCACTTGGGAAGTCCAAGTCGGCAACATATAGAGAAGGTCCCTACCCAACAACAGGCTCACAGTCTAGAAGGGGGAGACAGACAACAAACAATGGTATTTGTTAAGCGCTTGCTATGAGCCAGGCTCTGTATTAAGCACTGGGGTAGATACCAGCTAATCAGGTTGGACACAGTCCATGTCCCACATGGGACTCCCGGTCTTAGTCTCCATTGTATAGGTCAGGTAACTGAGGCACAGAGAAGTAAAGTGACTTGTCCAAGATCACATTGCAGAGAAGCAGCGTGGCTCAGTGGAAAGAGCACGGGCTTGGGAGCCAGAGGTCATGGGTTCTAATCCCGGCTCTGCCATATGTCTGCTGTGTGACCTTGGGCAAGTCACTTAACTTCTCTGAGCCTCAGTTATCTCATCTGTAAAATGGGGATTAAGACTGTGAGCCCCATGTGGGACAACTTGATCACCTTGTATACCCCCCCAGAGCTTAGAACAGTGTTCTGCACATAGTAAGCACTTGACAAATGCCATCATTATTATTAGTGCTAACAGGGATGGCTTGACTATGTGGGTGGAACCAGAGAGAGATGACAAGGACCAGGCAGTAACCCCTTTTGGCGGAGATGGCCCTGGAGGAGGAAGCCAAGTGCTGGGATCCTAATAAGAATCAGCTGGGCCCTATTAAGTCCTATTTCCTTGCCTTTACCCCTCGGCTTACTTTAAAAGCATCAGCTGAGCTGAAGGCAGGACTGGACCAATTGATCCCTTGGAGTATTTTGCTACTCTGGGATTCTAAGTTGTTCTCAAAGTCCCTGGGTCAGGGGGGAGGAAAGAAAGAAAGAAAGATAGAGAAAAAGAGAGAGAGAAAGAAAAACACCTCTCTTCATCCTCTCTATGTGCCAGCCTGGGCTGGCTCCTGTGGGGCTGGGCACGAAGGTTGTTAGCGGGAAGACATGAGAAGGGCATCTTGCAGACAGGAAGCTACTTGAAGGTAATGTGCATTCCACTGATAATGGTGCCTTGTTTTTGGCTGCCTCCATCCCACTCCCCAAAAGGGTCCCTCTTCTTCCTCCCCTGTTCCCTCTCCAGATTCCCTGGTTGGCCCTTCTTCTGTGGTCAGAGAGGGCCCAGCCTCAGGACCCTCAGCTGACTCCTTCGGCCTTGCCCATTCTAAATGGAGCTGTGCTGTGGGAGGAGAAGAAGGAGATGAGGAGTAGCGTGGCCTAGTGGGGAGACCACAGGCCTGGGAGTCAAGAGACCCGGATTCCAATTCCGGCTCTGCCACTTGCCTGCTGTGTGACTTTGGACAAGTCATTTAACTTGTCCATGCCTCAGTTTCCTCATCTGTAAAACGGGGGCTCTATACCCATTCTCCTTTCCCAATGTGGGACAGGGATGGTATCTGTCCCAGAATTTAGTATAGTGCTGGCACCTAATAAGTGCATAAGAATTATTATTATGAAGGTTCTTCCTGGCTGGGGATTCAGTGATTCTTATTGGGGGCAGGGGAAAGTGAGGTCCTGAATTTTTTTTAACAGCATTTATTAAGCACTTACTATGTGTCATGCACTGGAGTAGATATAGTTTATCAAGTTGGGCACAGACCCTGTTCCACATGGTGCTGATAGGCTAAGTAGGAGGGAGTGGATTTAAAGGAGGGAGTGGATTTAATATCCATTTTACAGTTGAGGAAACTGAGGCACAGAGAAGTTGAGTGACTTACCCAAGGTCACACAGCAAGCAATTGGCAGGGCCAGGATTAGAACCCAAGTTCTCTGACTCTAAGGCTCACATTCTATCCATTAGACCACACTTCTTCCTATTTTTCAAACTTGGAAGGAGCAGGGATTGGGGAGTAGGTGATGAAGTTGGAGGAGGCCTCCAGGCTGGCCCAAGTAATAATAATAATAATGTTGGCATTTGTTAAGCACTTACTATGTGCAAAGCACTGTTCTAAGCACTGGGGGGGGGATACAAAGTGATCAGGTTGTCCCACATGGGGCTCACAGTCTTAATCCCCTTAATCGTCCGTGTTAGTGATGTCCTACTCCTTGGGATCCTGAGCTTTGATGGTGGTGGTTTATTCAGTGAGCACGTCAAGGGCACTACTTAGAGAAGCAGCGTGGCTCAGTGGAAAGAGCCTGGGCTGAGCCTGGGCCTCAGTTCCCTCATCTGGAAAATGGGGATGAAGACTTTGAGCCCCATGTGGGACAACCTGATCACCTTGTAAACTCCCACGCGCTTAGAACAGTGCTTTGCACATAGTAAGCGCTTAATAAATGCCATTATTATTATTATTATTATTATTATATGGGCTGTGTCCAATCTTGTATCTACCCAAGCACTTATTGCAGTGCCTGGCACATAGAAAGTGCTTAACAGATACCATAATGAAAAATATAAAGCACCGTGCTAAGGCCTGGAGTAGATGCGAGATAACCAGATTGGACACAGTCCCTGTCCCACCTGGGGCTGACGGTCTAAGTAGGAGGGAGATGAGGTATTGCATCCTCATTTTACAGATGAGGAAACTGAGGCCCAGAGAAATGAAGTTCATTCATTCATTCAATCGTATTTATTGAGCGCTTGGGAAGTGCAAGTCAGCAGCATATAGAGACAATCCCTACCCAACAACGGGCTCACAGTCTAGAGAGGGGAGACAGACAACAAAACAAAACACGTAGACGGGTGTCAGGTTGTCAGAACAAGTGACTTGCCCAAGGTCACACAGCAGGCAGGTGATGGAGCCGGCATTAGAACCCAGGCTCCTTCCACTGGGCCGCACTGCTTCCTCGGAAAGGCAGGCTTGGCTCAACGTGACCCCACCCCCTGGGGGCCCAGAGCAGGCCTGGCTCCAGAGGCAGCCGGGCCTGAGTGAAGAAATGTCCCAGGTCAGCCGCCTCCCCTGGGACTGAGGCCCTCGCCCCTCCCCTGCCACCCAGCCTGTAATTACGGCACCTCCTATCAGCTCATCTCTTATCGGCCCATCGGGGCAGGTGCTGCTTCCCTGTCCCCACGGCCTGTGGGGTGCACGTAAATAACCCGCGTGCTGGACCGGAGCCCCTCCTGGAGACAAGGTTCCTTTCCATCAAGAATCCATCCCTCCCCCGCCAGGACGCTTCAGGCCTCCTTCTGGGGGCAGGGGCGGGAGAGGCAGGGGACGAGCCGGTTGTTCCCTCTGAGCCTCCCAAGTCTGGGCCCTGGCACGGAGGAGGTGGGGCTTCCCGCATCTGCCAGCTGGCTCCGAGGCCTGGTCCACCTGCCTTTCCTGTTGATGCTGCCCGGCCCCCTCCCACCTCCAGCTCGCCCCCAGAACCGGACCAGCTCCCCCAGACAGAGCTCTGGCACTGCTCACCCCACGTCCCCGCCCTCAGCCCTTGGCAATCCCCTCAGCCCCTCTCTCACCTCTAGAGCTGGGCCACTTTCATCAGCCTCTGGTTACCGGTGGTCTAGGCCTGACAGATGTCTGCCCAACCCTCGATGGACTGTATATATATTTATACAGATTTATTACTCTATTTTACTTGTACTTATTTACTATTCTATTTATTTTGTTAATGATGTGCTTCTAGCTTTATTTCTGTTTATTCTGATGACACCCATCCACATGTTTTGTTGTCTGTCTCCCCCGTCTAGACTGTGAGCCTGTTGTCAGGTCGATACCGTCTCCATATATTGCCAATTTGTACTTCCCAAGTGCTTAGTACAGTGCTCTGCACACAGTAAGCACTCAATAAATACGACTGAAGAAGGGGTGGCCCTCAGACCCGGGGGGGCCAGATTAGGTCCTAGGCTGGGAGAAATGTTACTGACACAAAAAAATAATTCCCTTCCTTTGGTCCTTCCTCTCTGCCCCACTTCAAGAGCACCACAGACGGCATCTTTTCCCAGAAGATGCCCAGATTCTCCACACTCCTCTAGAGTGTAAGCTCCCTCATTTGATTGAATGAATGAATGAATGACTATCCGCTGGGATAAGGGATCCCTCCTTTCAGTGGAATGTGGATGGCTCCCAGTAAACCCTTCTCATTGTGCTTCTCCATTTGGCTTTTCCCTATTACCCCTTTCCCAAGGCCCTCTTTAAAAGGAATGAATTCCGGCAGAAGAGGGGTTAGGAAGACCAGGAATACGATTGGCCATCGAGACGGAGGAAGTTGGCTCCAAGTAGAGGTACCAGTGGTCGTGTCTACCAACTTTAGTTTATGGTATTCTCCTGAGCGCTTAGTACTGTACTCTGCACACCGTCAGCGTTCACTAAGTACCACTGGCTGAATGATGGTTAGTCACTCCTCCTTTCCCCGTCCCCCATGCCCACGCTCAAAAACAGAGGCTGCCACGTGTCCAGCTCTCACAGCCATCCAGGACTCCGCACTTCCAGGGTCCCGGCCCCGCTGACAGTCCCTCTGGGAATTTTGTGGCGGGATCCCCAGATTAACCACTCCCTCCCCTCCCCCTACCCCACATTTCTAGTCCCCTGTTTATTGTTTTAAAATTAATTTCCAAAGAAGGCCGCCTCTTCGGGAGGCCGCTTGGGAGACCTGTTTTACCAGTCTGTGGGCAGGCTGGAAGCTTGACATTTGAACCAATTATTAGTCTTCTTTTCCCCTGCAGGGAAAAATGAGGAGCGAACATCGGGACAGGGCTGAATCTAGACTCTTGAGAAGACAAGGCCTGGAAAATTTCCCCTTTCCGAAGGGCTGAACTTCCCCTTTAACTTGGGGGTCGGAGCAGGCCGCCCATTCCCCAAGGGGCTCTGCCTCCTCCCAGCTGTCTTGGGGAGAAGGGGCGTCTACTTCTCTGTCTTCCCAAAGAGCAGGGTACAATCCAGCCCTGGGGCCCTCTCTCCGCAGCAGGGATTGTGTCCCTCATTGTGGGCAGGGAACATGTCTATCAACTTTGTTATATTGTACTCTCCCGAGGGCTTAGTACAGCACTCTGCACACAGTCAACACTCACTAAATTGATCGAGACAGAGGACGATGGAGAAGGGCTCCTCGGCAGGGCTGGGGTCCTGACTACGGGTTTAGGCCAGGGTGGGGATTGAGGCCATTCGGGATTGAGTTGGGATAGGGGCTTGGGGATGAAGCCTCGGGGGCAGAGTCTGGGTGCGGTTGGATCCCCGGATTGGGCTCAGGCCCAGGCTGGGACTGGCTGCCTGGTGTTGTTATCCTGCAAGAGGCAATTTTCCCTAGAGCAGAGTCAGAATCAGCCAGTCAGTCATTTGTATTTATTGAGCACTTACTGTGTGCAGAGTACTGTACTAAACACTTGGGAGAGTACAATATAAACTATAACAGACACATTCCCTGCCCACAGTGAGCTTAGTCTAGAGGAGGAGAATCTAAACCAGATTCCTCTTTTTCTGAAGACACATTCCCTGCCCACAGTGAGCGTAGTCTAGAGGGGGAGAAGCTAGACCAGACTCCTCTTTTCCTGAAGACAAGCACTGAGCTCCCAGAAACTCCCTGGGCAGAAACAGCCCCCAGAAGCCAGGACTCAGCTCAGTGTCCCACCTGGGGCCGAGGGGCTGATACAACTCAAAAGCCAGGGGCCGGAGCCAGTGTTTCCTGTGGACCAGGTGCCCGTTTTATCAGAGAGAAGACTAGGAACCCCGCTGAACCTAAGCAGGCGTCACGTCCCAAGCAAGGCCCAGCCATGACCAATCCTGCTCCACGTGGCAGGTAACAGACACCAAATGACCGTGTTCTAATTCCCTGCTTCGGTCATTGTCGTGATTTCTCTTCGACGGTTACTGAGCACCAGAGGGACACCGGGAGCTGTTCAGAGTCCCACGCTTGCCCAGCAGGCTCACAGGTGGTGGCCACTGGTTCAGTCTGTGGGAAGCTGTCAGAATCACTCTGGGGAAGGAGAGGCAGGAGGGGAAGTGTCTGCTCCTTCCTTCCTGCCTAAGACGCTCTACCAGCTGAGACATTTAGGGGCCATGAGAGGCTATGAAGCTGGAAAGTCCCCTGGACTGGCGGAAGTGGAAGAGGAAGGTCTCTTTGAATCCCCTTTTCCTGGCACTCAACAGGTCAGGTTGACCAAGGGGGTGGAAATGGCACCGGCCCCTTAGTCCAAGACCGGGATCACTGCCTCTGGGGAACCATGGTCAGAGACCCAGCTTCCCGCGAGCAGGGCTCAGAGTGCAAAGCCCAGGGAGAGCCTGAGGGCAGTTGGATGAGGACCGCTCAAACCTTGCCATGTGGCCCTCCTCAGGACGCGGGGCTGAGTGACTCAAACGGAGTGACAATTCCAGGAGAAGCCAGCGGGCCAAAAAAGTGAAAAACCAAATTTTGTCCTAGATACACAGACACTTAGCTCATACGCATGTGCTGCTCCCCCCTCCCAGAGACCCAGATAGATACATACCCCCACACGTCCATGGACACACTAACACAGAGCGTGTGCCATGGGCCTGCATGTCTGAGCATGCCGAATGGCACATGCCGTGTCCCTGTATTCCTGGTTGGCATCCGCAGCATTGAGAAGGCCAACGTGCAAGGTGAACCCAGATAAATTATTTATTTTTATTAATGTCTATCTCCCCCTGCAAGCTCACTGTGGGCAGGAAATGTGTCTACCAATTTTGTTGCATTCTACTTTAATAATAATAAGATAATGATGGTATCTGTTAAGCGCTTACTATGTGCAAAGCACTGTTCTAAGCACTGGGGCGGGGGGATACAAGGTGATCAGGTTGTCCCATGGGGGGCTCACAGTTTTAATCCCTATTTTCAAGATGAGGGAACTGAGGCACAGAGACGTTAAGTGACTTGCCCAAAGTCACACAGCTGACAATTGGCGGAGCTGGGATTTGAACCCCTGGCCTCTGACTCCAAAGCCTGTTCTCTTTCCACTGAGCCACGCTGCTTCTCTAAATAAATAGGGTTATCAATCTGTACAAATATATGCAAGTGCTATATATACAACAGACATGTGGTGAGGCTAGGATTAGAACTCGGGTCCTTCTGACTCCCAAACCTCTGCTCTACCCACTGAGCCATGCTGCCCAGTTTGTTGTATTGAGAAAGCGTGGCTTAGTGGAAAGAGCCTGAGCTTGGGGGTCAGAAGATGTGGGTTCTAATCCCCGCTCCACCACTTCACTGCCATATGACCTTGGGCAAGTCAATTCATTTCTCTGTGCCTCACATACCTCATTCATAAAATGGGGATTAGGACAGTGAGCCCCATGTGGGACAACCTGATTATACCTGATATGCACCCCAGCACTTAGAACAGTGTTTGGCACATAGTAAATGCTTAAATACCATTATTATTATTATTATTATTTCTCTCCCAAGTGCTTAGTTCAGTGCTCTGCATGCAGTAAGCACTCCATAAATACGTTTGATGATGATGATTTGCCTATCCACCTGTTAACAGAATCACCTAATTCTAGTCACCCAGCCAAGGACCGCGCGGGAGTTTCAGACACCTCAAACCAAATTACTTCAGACAAGATGGGGGAGATAGGAAGAGCCAGATGCAACATCATCTACAAAGATTCATTAACCCCAAGTGGCAACAGCACAGGACACAAAGAGACAGGCGAGAACACACACGACCCACCTCCAGCGACGTATTAAAGACTAAGGAAATTCACCACAGCAGAATGATTGATGTGAGTTCATTCATTCATTCAGTCGTATTATTGAGAGCTTAGTTTGTGCAGAGCAATGTACTAAGCTCTTGGGAAGTACAATTCAGCAATAATGAGAGACAATTCCTGTCCCCACCAGGCTTACAGTCTAGAAGTGGGGTGAAGGAGGTAGACAGGGAGAATCTGACTAAGGTGGGTGGGCCAGGGGAGAGAATCTGATTCAGGTGAGTTGTGGGGTGGGGGGGGAGAATCTGAAGTTTGAGTGGGGCAGCTGGGGAGAATATGACTGCAGAGAGTGGGGTAGTTGGGAGAATCTAACTGTGGTGAGTGTGGCAGGGGAGAAGCTGATGTGGGGGAGTGGGGCGGATAGGATCTTACTGGGGCGAGGCAGGGGGAAGACTGCCTGGGGTGAGTGAAACAGGAGAGGAAAATCTGACTGGAATATTTATTGCGCATTTTCTGTGTGCAGAGCACTGTACAAAGCACTTAGGAAAGCACCAAACAGTAGGGTCTTTAGATATGATCCCTGCCCACAGGGAGCTTACACTCTAGAGGAGTGTGGAGAATCTGGGCATCTTCCGGGAAAAGATGCCATCTGTGGGGCTCTTGAAGTGGGGCAGAGAGGAAGGACCAAAAGAAGGAAATCATTTTTTTGTGTCAGTAACATTGCTCCCAGCCTAGGACCTAATCTGGCCCCCCGGGTCTGAGGGCCACCCCTTCTTCTCCTCCCCCCAACCTCCCCACCACCCAACCCTACGGCGAAGGGTGTGGCTACCGGGACTTTGGCTGCTGGGCTTCTCCCAGCAGTGTCACCAACGGCTCTGCCCCCTGAATCTGCCTCCACCAAATGTGGGAGGCAGACAGCTCCCTTCCCCGGAGACGCGGTATGCGTCACCTCCTGACACACCTTTGCTCACTGCTCCTCGGAGCTGGGCTTCCCAGTGCAGCCTGTTCCCAGCCGGACCGTGGTCTCTCCAACCTTGGGCCAGGTATCCCACAGGGAAAAGCCCCAACCCCCTCCTCCCCACCCCCAGCTGCTGTCTGGCCTTGTCTGCATCCCCACTCTAAGACTGAGTAATAATATTAATTATTATTATTATTATAAATTGTGGCACTTCTTAAGGGTTTACTATGTGTCAAGCACTGTCTTAGATGCTGGGGTAATCAGCAGCATTACCCCGGGACCAGGATATCTATCAGCACAGATATTAGAGAAGCAGAGTGGCTCAGTGGAAAGAGACTGAGCTTTGGAGTCTGAAGTCATGGGTTTAAATTCCGGCCCTGCCAATTGTCAGCCGTGTGACTCTTTGGGCAAGTCACTTCACTTCTCTGGGCCTGAGTTCCCTCATCTGTAAAATAGGGATTAAGACTGTGAACCCCCTGTGGGACAATCTGATCACCTTGTAACCTCCCCAGCGCTTAGAACAGTGCTTTGCACATAGTAAGCGCTTAATAAATGTCATCATTATTATTATAGATATCTACCAGGTGACAGGATACTACCAGCTCAGATAGTATCTGTGTCCCACGTGGGGTTCAAGGTCTAAGAGGGAGGGAGTACAGGGATCGAATCCCCATTTTACAGATGAGGAAAAAGAGGCCCACTGAAGTTGTGACTTACCCAAAATCACACAGGAGGTAAATGGCAAAGCCGGGATTAGAACCCAGGTCTCCTGACTCCTGGGCCCATGGGCTTTCCACTAGGCCACATTGCCTCCCGTTTCTTACAGTTAAACAGGGGGACACAGGGCAAACACAGATAAAAACATATACAAGAAAACAGAAAACACAAGTCAGACGAGGATCAGGGTCTATGCCTCTATTAAGACAACATAGAATTACAAGCATTCGAAGCCTAGAATAAATTTCTACGATATGTAAAGCTCTATAGAATAGAAAATTTCAAAATTTCTATAGAAATCAGAATTCAGGGGTGAAGCGAGTGACTGGAGCTGATGGGAGAAATCTAGAGACATCTGCTACTCCAAGCACTTAGTACAGCGCCCTGCACATAATAAACATACAATAAATGCCATTGATTCATTGATTTGATTGATAGGAAGATTTCTTGGAGGATATCTGTCTCCCTGGTGTGGGGTGGGGCTGGGTAATGAGGGATCTTCTAGACTGTGAGCCCGCTATTGGGTAGGGACCATCTCTATAAGTTACCAACTTGTACTTCCCAAGTGCTTAGTACAGTGCTCTGCACACAGTAAGCGCTCAATAAATACGATTGAATGAATGAAGGGAGTGAGGGAGGGAAGGGAGGAAGGAAGAAGAGGAAGAGAGGAAAGAAGGAAGGGAAGGTGGGAGAGAGGAGGCAGGAGATTTAAATTCTACCAATGGGGTGAGGTTTGCCCCTGATCCTACCCAGTTAGACTGGAAGCTGGTAGCCGGGCACTTTAACTCATCTCAACATCATGTACCCCAGAAGCCATTTGGTTCATTCCCGTTCATCCAGAGAAAGCAGGGGGGGAGGGGGGTAAATGGGGTTTCCATCTTCCCAGCAAAGGCCCGCCACCCAGAGTGAGGCCCCGGGGATGGGGTGGCCCTCTTGCAGGAATCGGGCCTCAGACCGACCCAGACCGCAATCACGTTAGGCAAAATGTCTGGATCTGCCCCTGGGTTCCTCCACCAACATCCTTCGGGAACAATGGGCATCTTTGTGCAGGAACCGTAGGCGGGTTGTCAAGGTGAATGGAAATTGGCCAAGGGCCCCATTGTCTCCCCGCGCGCACCCAATGGAGATGGAGTGACGGCGTCATCGGGAGCGCATGTGACGAATGAACGGAGCGGCCCAGCCTGAGGGGGGTGAGTTAGGTGATCCAGGTGAGCAGCGGTCGGTTGGTCAGTTCCTCGGCAGGACTTCCGCCCTCCTGCTCTGCTGGAGTTGGAAGGCCTAGCCGGGCCGTCGGATCCCGGTTTCCTGGAATATCCAGAGGCTGGATGGATTGACGCGGGGGGAGGGGATGAAGGCAGGACCCCCCCTTTCTGTGTGATCGGGGCCTTCACGTTTGCCCAATCACGCATGTTTTCGTGGGCTGGGGTGTGATTGTTTTTGTGTTCTGGAAGTGTTTGCGCGCCAAAGAGAGGAATGGCCAATGCCTACCAGAGGTGAACAAGACGAAGCCAACCAGTTCTGAACTTCGGAGCGGGCAGCCCCTTCTCCAGTTCTGTGAGGCTGAGACAGGATAGCTGTTCTAATAATAATGATAATAATAACCGTGATATTTGTTAAGCACTTACTATGTGTGAGGCACTGTAATAAGCGCTTGGGTGGATACAAGTCAATCGAGTTGGACACAGTCCCTGTCCCTCATGGGGCTCACAGCCTCAGTATCCATTTTCAGATGAGATAACTGAGGCACAGAGAAGTGAAATGATTTTCCCAAGGTCACGCAGCAGACAGACAAATGGTAGAGCGGGGATTAGAACGTGGGACCTTTTGACTTCCAGGATCACGCTCTACTCAGTACATCTGAAGGGCTCCACCTTGCCAACATGCAATGCTTGGGGGCTACCCTCTGGGCTGGGGCCAGGGGCCACAACTGAGCCAGATGGGCACGTGAGGAGGCGGCATTTTCTCTGGGTCCTCCAGTTGAGCCAAAGCCAATTGCAGGGGGATGTCTTGCATTCCTCCCCTTCCAGACCCTTGAGTTCAAGCCCATCTCTTCCAGGAGGCCTTCCCTGATTAATCACTCCTCCTCCCGGCCCAATTTTTTCCCCCATAACTGACCCTCCAATCCTTCCATGCTACCCAAGCACTTGGGCACCCCACACCGCTGTGGCATTTCCACACCTACATGTACAATCCGTTGCTTTCTCTTACCTACAATTTACTTCGGTGTCCAGTCATCCTCACCAGGCTGTCAGATCCTGCTTATTAACACTACTGTAACAATAATAATAATGGCATTTATTAAGCACCTATTATGTGCAAAGCACTGTTCTAAGCGCTGGGGTGGTTACAAGATGATCAGGTTATCCCACTGGGGGCTCACAGTCTTCATCCCCATTTTACAGATGAGGTAACTGAGGCACAGAGAAGTGAAATGACTTGCCCAAAGTCACACAGCTGACAATTGGTGGAGCTGGGATTTGAACCCATGACCTCTGACTCCAAAGCCCGTGCTCTTTCCATTGAGCCACCCTGCTTCTCTACTCCCCTTGTACTACCCCAAGAGCTCAGTCTAATGTTCTGCACACAGGTGGCACTCAATCAATATTACTGATCACTTCCCAAGCCTAAAATGTGTTGGGTTTCTACAGATCATGAAGTTAACATCAATTTTTAATATATTTTTCTTTGCTATTACAAAGCTTTGGGAGGAGGGAAGCAGCATTGCCTAGTGGATAAAGGATAAGCCTGAAAGAAGAACCTAGGTTCTTATCCCGGCTCTGCCTCTTGTCTGCTGTGTGACCTTAGGCAAGTCACTTCACTTCTCTGTGCTTCACTTACTGCATCTGTAAACTACCACCTTACCTCCATCCCCTCCCCACAGCACCTGTATATATGTATACATGTTTGTACGTATTTATTACTCTTTTTATTTTACTTGTACATATCTATTCTATTTATTTTATTTTGTTAATATATTTTGTTTTGTTCTCTGCCTCCCCATTCTAGACTGTGAGCCCACTGTTGGGTAGGGATCGTCCCTATATGTTGCCAACTTGGACTTCCCAAGCGCTTAGTACAGTGCTCTGCCCACAGTAAGTGCTCAATAAATACGATTGATTGATTGATTGATTGATTGATTGATAAGGCTATGCACCCCATGTGGGACATGGATTAGGTCCAACCTGATTCGCTTGTATCTACCGCAGCACTTAGTACAATTCCTGGCACATAGTATGTGCTTAGTAGGTTAGAAACAGGATAATCAAATCCCACATAGGGCGCACAGTCTAAGGAAGAGGGAGAACAGGTATTGAATGTCCATTTTACAGTTGAGGGAACTGAGGCCCAGAGAAATTAAGTGACTTGCCCAAGGTCCCACAGCAGACTAGTGGCAGAGTTGGGATGAGAAGCCAGGTTCTTTGACTTTCACTAGGCCATGCTACCTCTCTACCAATATCTCAGCAAGGCCCATTTTCTCCTGGCTAGCCGTTGAGTAGTCACACTTGCCACGGCCAGGATAGCCGGTGGCCAGCAACAGCATCTGTCCAACATGGTAGGGGTTTGGCGCTTAGTACAGTGCTCTGCACACAGTAAGCGCTCAATAAATACGATTGATGATGATCTGGCCACATTAGGTAACCATGAATGGTACGAGGTGGCAGAAGAAGTAGCGTGGCCTCGTGGCTAGAGCATGGGCCTGGGAATTCATTCATTCATTCAATCGTATTTATTGAGCACTTACTGTGTGCAGAGTGCTTGGGAAGTCCAAGTTGGCAACATATAGAGACGGTCCCTACCCAACAGTGGGCTCACAGTCTAGAAAGGGGAGACAGAGAACAAAACAAAACATATTAACAAAATAAAATAAATAGAATAAATATGTACAAATAAAATAAATAAATAAATAGAATAATAAATACGTACAAACATACGTACATATATCCAGGTGCTGTGGGGAGGGGAAGGAGGTAAGGCGGGGGGGATGGGGAGGGGGAGGAGGGGAAGAGGAAGGAGGGGGCTCAGTGTAGGAAGGCCTCCTGGAGGAGGGGAGCTCTCAGTAGGGCTTTGAAGGGAGCAAGAGAGCTAGCTTGGTGGCTGTGCAGAGGGAGGGCATTCAGGCCAGGAGGATGACGTGGGCCGGGGGTCGACGGCGGGATAGGTGAGAATGAGGCCTAACGGTGAGGAGATTAGCGGCAGAGGAGCGGAGGGTGTGGGCTGGGAATCAGCAGAACCTAGGTTCTAATCTAGGCTCTGCCACTTGTCTGCTGTGTGGCCTTGAGCAAGTCATTCAACTTTCTCTGTGCCTCAGTTACCTCATCTGTAAAATGGGGATTAAGACTGTGAGCCTCATATGGGACAGGGAGTAACCTGATTAGCTGGTACCTATCCCAGCGCTTTCTACAGTGCCCTGCACTGTAGTAATGGATTAATGCACTGTACTAGACTACAGCGTGGCTCAATGGAAAGAGCCCGGGCTTTGGAGTCAGAGGTCATGGGTTCAAATCCCGGCTCCACCAACTGTCAGCTGTGTGACTTTGGAGAAGTCACTTCACTTCTCTGTGCCTCGGTTCCCTCATCTGTAAAATGGGGATTAAAACTGTGAGCCCCCCGTGGGACAACCTGATCACCTTGTAACCTCCCCAGCACTTAGAACAGTGCTTTGCACATAGTAAGCGCTTAACAAATACCATCATTATTATTACTTAACTTCTCTTGTGCCTGTTGCCTCATCTGTAAAATGGGGATTAAGAGTGTGAGCCCCACGTGGGACAACCTGATAACCTTGTATCTATCTTGTATCTACCCCAGCACTTAGATCAATGCTTAGCACATAGTAGGTGCTTAACAAATACCATAATTATTATTATTGCACATAGTAAGTGCTTAACAAATAGCATTTTTTAAAAAAGGAAGAGGAAGTGATGAATGTCTCTCCTTCCCTCCCTGTCCCATCCCCACCCCCATCTCCTCACGCCCATTCCCTTTCCCCTCCTCTCCCTTTCCCCTTGTTCCCTGTGTCCCTCCTCTCCCACTCTTTGCCCCTCCTCCCTATCCCCCTTAACAATAATAATAATAATGTTGGTATTTGTTAAGCACTTACTATGTGCAAAGCACTGTTCTAAGCGCTGTGTCCCTCTCTCTTCTCGCTCCCTCACCTCAGGCTAAGAAGTAATAGCGTTTATTAAGCAGTTATTGTGTGCAAAGCACTGTGCAAGAATACACGGGTGAGAATTAGAGAGCCCCCTTCCTAGCCAACCCTTCGAGACTGTGAGACCACTGTTGGGTAGGGACCGTCTCTATATGTTGCCAACTTGTACTTCCCAAGCGCTTAGTACAGTGCTCTGCACACAATAGGTGCTCAATAAATATGATTGAATGAATGAATGAGATAGCCCTGAAGACATACCTCTCTGCAAGTTTATAGAAGCAACATGGCCCAGTGGAGTGAGTGAGTTCAGGGCTGGGAGTCGGGAGACCTGGGATCTACCACTTGCCTACTGTATGACCTTGAGTAAGTCACTTCCCTCCTTGGTGCCTCAGTTTCCCTCTATGTAAAATGAGGATTAAAATACCTGTTCTCCTTCTGCCATAGACTGTGAGCCCCATGTGGTCCAGGGACTGTGTCTGATCTGATTTTCTCTATCTCAGAGCTTAGCACAGTGCTGGACACATAGTAAGAGCTGAACAAATACCACAATGACTGTTATTATGGTCACTCTTCCTAGAGGGAAGTCCAGGTTTTCTGTCAGTCACTGCCACCAGGCCAAGGGCCCGTCTTTGGGGCACAGCAGCCAACTCTCCACAGATCCCACATTGGGCTGACTGGAAAGAGGAAGCCACCTCCCGCCGACCCTCCCACCCCTTCTGTCTGGAGCCACTTGGGTGGAGGAAGGAAGGCATGGGGGGTGGGGGTGGGGGGCCAAGGAGGACCGTGCTGAAACAGATGAGAGGGTAGGTTAAGGGGCTGGTGGGCAAGACTGGGGCATTGTGGAGTGAGGGGAGACAGAGTGAGAGGCCTGGGAATCCCTTCCGACAACCAAGGCCCGGCTACTTTCCCAGTAAGGAAGGAGAATCCATCCCTAGCAAGGACTCTCCACCAATCAATCAGTCAACCAGTAGAACTCATTGAACACTTAATGGGCGCAATGCACAGTGCTAAGCACTTGGGAGAGTAAGACAGAGTAAGTAGGCACAATTCCTACCCTAAGAAATGTACAATCTGTGAAGTGGAGGAACAGTACCAGGAAGGGTCTGGCCACAGTGGGGATTCTTACACCTCTTCCCTCTCTTCCCTTGCCCCTTTCCAGCTCTACTGGAAACCGAGAGAAGCCAAGGGGGGAGGGGGAGGTTCCGGATCCCATGGGTGCCCCAGGCCAGGGTGAGACGCCATGGGCCCCAGCGTGGGAGTTATCCAGGGGTGGCGGGAGACCAGTCCGGGGCCTGCTGACTCACCGTGCCCAGCCCAACGGAGGGAGGCGGCCTCAGCGGCACTCATCCCGGGGACTTCTGCCCCACTCCCCCGCCCCACCCCTATTTCCCCTCACCCCTTGGGCAGCTCTCCAGCAGGACCCTGGACCCGGTCGGGCCCACTCCTGCCCGCTCCAGGGGGGGTTCCCAGGCACAGGTTTGGCAAGAGCCATGGTTGCCTCGGACCCAGGCGTTTTCCCATCAAGAGAGCCAGGGGGCCCTTGGCACACTCTCCTGGAGGCTGAGGGTTAATTACCCCTGAATCAGGGGCTGGACTTGGGCAGAGGTCGATGCCATCTGCAATGGCCACTCCGGTGTGAGAATCAGTCAGATGGAGAGACGGTTGGAGTCATCCATCAGAGGGGCAGAGAGCGCAGAGGGAAAGGAGAGGCAGAGGAGACCGCGGGCAGAGAACCAGTGGAGATGAAGACAGAGACAGCAGACTCGAACGAGACCGGGGATGGAAGAGCAGAAACAAGAAGGGAGATTAGCAGAACCAGAGGTTGGGGGGGAAGAGACTTCAAGGGACAGAGACAGAGAGAAGAACCCTTTTCCTTGGGAGTTCAGGATTGTCACCCCAATCCCTCCTCTCCTGGAACAGGGTGCCGACTGCAGGCTGGACTCACCTCAGAGCCTCCCTCTAGACCCTTGAGAGGGAGAAGCAGCATGGCCTAGTGGATAGAGTGTGGGCTTGGGAGTCATTCATTCATTAAATCATATTTATTGAGCGCTTACTGTGTGCAGAGCACTGTACTAAGCGCTTGGGAAGTCCAAGTTGGCAGCATATAGAGGCGGTCCTTACCCAACAGCGGGCTCACAGCCTAAAAGGGTGAGACAGACAACAAAACAGATTAACAAAATAAAATAGACAGAATAGTAAATATGTACAAGTCAGAAGGACCTGGGTTCTAATTCCAACTCCTCTACTTGTCTGCTGTGTGACCTTGGGCAAGTCACATCGCTTCTCTGGGCCTCAGATCCCTCATCTGTAGTACGGGGATAAAGACTGTGAGCCCTATGTGGGACAGGGACTGTGTCCAACCCGATTATCTTGTATCTACCCCAGCACTTAAAACAGTTACCGGCACAAAGTAAGTGTTTAACACATCCCACAATTATTAATTGTAATTTATTTATTTATATTAATTTATTTATAATCTGTGGTTTATTTATTTACATATCTGTCTCCCTCTCCAGTCTGAAAGCTTGTTATGGGCAGGGAACATGCCTACCAACTCTGTAATATCATACTCTCACAAGCACTTAGTAGAGTATACGCGGTATACAGTAAGCACTCAATAAATATGGTTGATGGGAAGAGGTGTTGGGTGGGAGGGAGAAGGAAGGCCATGGGGACAGAGTTGAGTTGAAAGTGGTGAAAGGGTTTTCCAACACCTCAGGGGCCGAGACACCCGGCTAATATTGGGCTGGGCGGGTACCGGGTCAGTCCGCATCTGTGGTGTCACATAAACGATCCCATGAATTTCTGCCTCTTGGACTCATTTTGAGGGGCTGCTTGAAGCCTGGTTGACAGCCAAAGGAAGAGCCTCCTCTCCCCATTCATCGGTTGTGAGGCCCAGCTAGGCAGGAGAGCCCAGGCTGGAGAACCCAGGCCGGAGAGCTCAGCCTGGAGAATTTCCTCATTTGCGATCCAGGGCTCTGACCGCTCAGAGCTGGGTACGTGCCCTGACGGAGCAATCCCAAGCCTCGTCCGTCTGGGCAACCTCCAACCTATCAGAGCATCTGGGCAGCACCAGAGAGGCCAGCGCGGCCTGCGGAGACACCTTGCCTGGGGCCGGGCCTGGGACCACTCCTTCCGTGGAACCAACCGGGGCCAGCCCGCCCTGTGCATTCCTTCCCCTGCGTGGGGGTGACTCTGGAAATCTGGCTGAGGGGAGTGTGGGGCCCCCGGGAGGTTTTCCTGGGGTTTTCCAGGGAGCTCGGTCACTGCGCAGGAGGTTGGTGGTGGGGGGAGCAGAGAGGGAGGGAAGTGAAGGCCACCAAATCTTGGTAGTTTTCTGTCTGGAGTCTGGAGGTGGTGGTTTAGAGCCAGGTTCCTGTTGACCCTCCTGATGCTTAGCTAGCCTCTCCTGGTTGGGACATGTCCAGGGTACTTGCCCTGATTTGACTCCCTGCAGTCACGAGTCCACCAGAGACAGAAGATCGGATCGCCTAGTTTGGCCATGCCTGCTGGGGGAAGGGGAAAGGTTGGGTGTGGGGGGGCTCTTCCAGCCTTCTGGGGGAAGAGGAAAGGTGGGGGTCTCTTCCAGCCTGCTGGGGGAAGGAGGAAGGTGGGGGTCTCTTCCAGCCTGCTGGGGGAAGGGGGAAGGTGGGGAGGGTCTCTTCCACTTCGCACGGTCACAACTGCATAACTCTGGGGCTGTGGGAACTTTTACAATCAGTGTGGGGTTGGGGACAGTAGGGAGGGAGGAACTTGTCAGCTGTGTGACTTTGGGCAAGTCACTTAACTTCTCTGGGCCTCAGTTCCCTCATCTGTAAAATGGGGATGAAGACTGTGAGCCCCACGTAAGACAACCTGATTATCTTGTATCTACCCCAGCACTTAGAACAGTACTTTGCACATAATAATAATAATAATAATAATAATAATAATGGCATTTATTAAGCACTTACTATGTGCAAAGCACTGTTCCAAGTGCTGGGGAGGTTACAAGGTGATCAGGTTGTCCCACATGGGGCTCACAGGCGTCATCCCCATTTTACAGATGAGGTAACTGAGGCACAGAGAAGTGAAGTGACTTGCCCAAAGTCACACAGCTGACAATTGGCAGAGCTGGGATTTGAACCCAGGACCTCTGACTCCAAAGCCCGGGCTCTTTCCACTGAGCCACACTGCTTCTCTAAGCGCTTAACAAATACCAACATTATTATTATTATTAAGGGAGATAGGGAGGAGGGGCAAGGAGTGGGAGAGGAGGAGGCAGGATGAGGAAGAACTCCAGTTCGGGAATAAGTTGGGATTAGGGTAGAGTTAAGCTTAGGGTTAGGGTCAGAATTAGGGTTAGGTTTAGAGATAGTGTAGAGTTCAGATTAGGTCTAGAGGTCGAGCTAGGATCAGGGTCAAGGTTAGAATTAAGGTTGGGGATAGGGTTAAGTTTAGAGCCTGCGTCTCTGTCCTGCATGATCTATCCTTTAGTCATCCTCCCCAATAGTGATTATAATAATGAGGGTATTTGTTAAGCACTTACTATGTGCCAAGCACTGTTCTAAGTGCTGGGGTAGATACAAGGTAATCAGGTTGTCCCACGTGGGGCTCACAGTCTTAATCCCCATTTTCCAGATGAGGTAACTGAGTCACAGAGAAGTTCAGTGGCTTGCCCAAAGTCACACAGCTGACAAGTGATGGAGACGGGATTAGAACCCACAGCCTCTGACTCACAAGCCCGTGCTCAACCAGAGCCCCAACCAAAACTCCAGGCCAAGGGAGGAGGAGACAGCGAATGGGGACTACTTCTGATTGCCGATCCGTGAGGAAGGAGATCTTGATGATTATGGTATTTGTTAAGTGTTTACTAAGTGCCAGACTCTGTGCTAAGTGCTGGGGTAGATACAAGATCATTGGGTTGGTCACAGTCCCACATAGGGCAGATGGTCTTAATCCCCATAGGGAACTGAAGCACAGAGAAGTGAAGTGACTCACCCAAGGTCACACAACAGACAAGTGGCAGAGCAGGGATTAGAACCCATGACCTTCTGATTCCCAGGCCCTTGCTCTATCTGCTAGGCCTTGCTTCAGGCAGGGTTTCTGATTTGGAAGAGACTTGTCCTTGGTAGGAAAGAGTTGGAGAGAGAGAAAAGGAATCAGACAGAGGCAGAGAGGCAGCCAGAAGCTGAAACAGAAACAGAGGCAGCTAGAACCAGAGACCGACAGAGAGAGAGGAAGAGAGACAGAGGCACAGAGACAGAGAAGAAGAGAGACAGAGACAGAGAGACAGAAAGAGGGGAAAAGAGACAGACACACAGAGAGCTAGGCAGCAGCTCCAGAGACCTGGATTCCGACAGAGACCTCCCTTGGTTTGGTGTAGCTGATTGGAGCTAAGTTCAATTCGACACCAATGTGCGGAGCGTTTAGGAGATCCCTTCCAGTTGTTCCCAAAGGCTGGAAAGGTCCCCGAGAGAGGCCAGGGAGTGAAGGGCCTGCCTTTTCCTGAATCGCTCCCCTCGTTAGGAGTGGAAGAGCTGTGTGGAGCTGGGCTGGCTGGGGTGTGCTGGAATTCTCCAGAAGGTCCTGAGCCGGCCAGGCTGGATGAGGAGCTCTGCTGGGCACACAATCTGACTGAGGAAGTAAGACTGAAGGGAGGACGGCGGGGGGAGGTGGGGTCTGTCGACCTGTCCCCACCAACTCCCGCCCCAGGTAACCCCCCCGTGGACCCCTGGAAAACCAGCCCCGAGAGGTGGGGGTCTCTGCGTACGGCCCACCAGTGCAGCCTTTTCCTCCTTCTGGCTTTCTTTTCCTCCCTTTCCCCTCATCTGAGCGTTCCCTTGTTGACTCACAGGAGAGAAAGATCCATCCCTGCCGTCACCTGGTCCGTCGAATGTGCCAAATCCTTGTTTGAAATGGAACAAAATCCTCACGGGACTAACATGCCCCACTCTGCCCCTCTGTCTCCACGGTTCTCAAATCCTCTCTCCGGGCCCTCTAGGGCCTGAGACTCCGTCTGTTCTGGGGGGGAAATCAAGGCAGAAATCTGGCCCTGGACGAGGGAGCTCCCTCAGCCTTGCAGATAGCTACCTGCCTGGTGCCAAGACTGACATCTGGGGCCGATAATGATGTAGACATCAGTGATGGGGTTTTTTTAAGTACACAGGTGTGTGTGTGTGTGCAAGCACAATGTAAAACCGGGCGACAACGAACCTTGCTGAGAGTCTCCCGTCTCCAGTGCACAGATGCAGTTGACATAGCCTGGGGAAAGGGGCTATTGGGAGATCTGGGGGCGATGAGCTGGTGACAGCAGGTTCTGCTCCTCCCGGCTGCCTGTTGCCATCTTGGGAGGTGGGGATTTCTCACTGAGAATTCACCCTGGCCCTGCGGAGGATGGATTTGGGGGCAGGGAGGGGCCGGTAGTGCCCATCGTGACTTGGGTAGAAGTTTGGGGTGTGGCTCTGACTGCTGCTGCTTCACTTTGGGAGGACGGAGGCTGGGTGGGGAGGGGAGGGAGTGGAGGGAGGAGAGTGCCAGGCAGGGCACAGTGTCAGGCTGTCCCTCTGGCACTGTACATGTCCCTTGTCTCCAGTGAGGAGCAGAGGCCACAGCAATCCGAGAAGAAGATGGGGGGGCCAGACTGGAAGCCCCCACTGCCTGGGAGCCAGTGGCTCGGCCCATCCTGGGGTCCCCAGGAGGCTTCCAACAGGGCTCCCTTTTTTATGGCATTTGTTTAGCACTTACTACATGCCAGGCACTGTTCTTAGGCCCCCACTGCCCAGTAGCCGTTAGCTAGGCCCATCCTGGGGTCCCCAGGAGGCTTCCAACAGGGCTCCCTTTTTTGTGGCAGTTGTTAAGCATTTACTATATGCCAGGCACTGTTCTAAATGCCGGGATAGATACAAGCTAATCAGGTTGGACATAGTCCATGTCTCACATCAGGCGCAGAGTCTTGAAGCGTGGCTCAGTGGAAAGAGCACGGGCTTTGGAGTCAGAGGTCGTGAGTTCGAATCCCGGCTCCACCACAAGTCTGCTGTGTGACCTTGGGCAAGTCACTTAACTTCTCTGAGCCTCAGTTCCCTCATCTGTAAAAATGGGGATTAAGACTGTGAGCCCCGTGTGGGACAACTTGATCACATTGTATCCCCCGCCAGTGCTTAGAACAGTGCTTTAAACATAGTAAGCGCTTAACAAATGCCATCATTGTTATTATTATTATTATTACAGAAGAGGAAAGTGAAGCACAGAGGAAGCGAAGTGACTTACCCAAGATTACACAGCAGATACATGGCAGAACAGGGATTAGAACCCAGGTCCTTCTGACTCCCAGTCTGTGCTCTATCCACTGGGCCTGACTGCTTCTCCAAAGCATAACCTTCTGGCAGAGGACCTCCAAGGAGCTTTCCCCCCAGGGACCCCCGCTCTGGGTAGGGGGCGGGGGAGTAGGGAGTGGGAGAGACAGGCACAGAGCTAACAGGGTCAAGGATCCCGCAGCATCTCCGAGGGGGTGGGGAGAGATGCCCCAGGGGTGGGCTAACATCCGCGGCTCTTGGTTTTTGATTGGATTGTTTACATCACTAAAAATCCAGGAAGCCATCTTCCTGCCATCTGCTTATTCTCACACGCTTCTCTTCTGGTTCCCAAGTTTCTTTGGCCGCAGGTGGGACCAGAGACAGGGAGAGAACCGATCACTAAGAACTGGGGTTTGTTGTGGTGGGGGCGGGGGTGGGCAGAAGAGTTTCTCGGACATTTTCCCATCCACCTCACAGCCCCCACGGGCAATCCCTCCCGGCCGGAAGGGATTCCTGGGTGATCCAGTGGTCCTGAATGTATGGGCCCGGTGACCTTGGGGGTCTTGGACTCCCTGCGCTCCTGCCTGCCCCCGGCCTCCCCACGGAGGACTATGGCACCCGGCCATCCAGCTTCTGCTAATTCCAGGCCTGCCCAGCCCACGAAACTCACCTCACCCAGAACTTGTTTAAACTTCTCCAGCTGTTCTTGGCAAGCTCTGAGGCCTCATTAAATAATGCCAGTGCCTCCCACACATACAACAAGAAAGAAGAAGGAGAAGGAAAAAAAACACAACAATAGGTAATTTATGGAAGAACAGGAATTCACACTGGAGAGTACGAACAAGAGACTCTTCCCCTGTCATCCCCCTTGATGCTTCCAGGGCAGAGGAGTTGACACCCCCCCACCACCCCAGAGCAGAGCCCAGTTGTGTGTGGGGTTCACTGCAGCTGGTTTTTTTTAATGCTATTTGTTAAGTACTTACAGTGTGGCAGGTACTGTACTAAGCGCCGGGGTCGATACAAGCTAATTCATTCATCCATTCAATCGTATTTATTGAGCGCTTACTGTGTGCAGACCACTGTACTAAGCGCTTGGGAAGTACAAGTTGGAAATGTATAGAGACGGTCCCTACCCAACAGTGGGCTCACAGTCTAGAAGGGGGAGACAGACAACAAAACATATTAACTGAGCGTGGCTCAGTGGAAAGAGCCTGGGCTTTGGAGTCAGAGGTCATGGGTTCAAATCCCGGCTCTGCCACTTGTCAGCTGGATGACTTTGGGCAAGGCACTTCTCTTCTCTGTGCCTCAGTTCCCTCATCTGGAAAATGGGGGTGAAGACTGTGAGCCTCCCGTGGGACCTGATCACCTTGTAACCTCACCAGTGCTTAGACCAGTGTTTTGCACATAGTAAGCGCTTAATAAATGCCATTATTATTATTATTATTATTAGAGAAGCAGCATGGCTCAGTGGAAAGAGCATGGGCTTTGGAGTCAGGGGTCATGGGTTCGAATACTGCTCCACCACATTCAATCGTATTTATTGAGCACTTACTGTGTGCAGAGCACTGCACTAAGCGCTTGGGAAGTCCAAGTTGGCAACATATAGAGACAGTCCCTACCCAACAGTGGGCTCACAGTCTAGAAGAAGTGGCTCTTCCAGTGGCACGTGTCTGCTGTGTGACATTGGGCAAGTCACTTAACTTCTCTGAGCCTCTATTACCTCATCTGTAAAATGGGGATTAAGACTGTGAGCCCCCCGTGGGGCAACCTGATCACCTTGTAACCTCCCCAGCGCTTAGAACAGTGCTTTGCACATAGTAAGCGCTTAACAAATGCCATCATTATTATTATTTGGGGCCTCGGTTTCCCTGGGTGGCAGGGACAGGGCAGGGGGAGTGAATTGATGGACCTGATTTCTGATGCTTTGTCAAAGGCTCAGGGATCTGGGAAGTAGGACAGATTCCCATTATTCTTTCCGATCAAATGCGCTGAGGTGTGGCTAATCCCATAATGACCAAGATGAATACAGAGATCACGATAAGACATCCAGGGTGGATTCTCAACTGGTCCGGCCCTCGCCCTCTCCCCCTGCAGTTCCCACTCAGGAATCCCTAGATTTTCTGGTATTCAAGGAGGTGGGAGGTAGGGGAAGTGACCAACAAGTGACCAAGAGCTGAGTGAACTCCTGGGGTCTTTTGATTATTCTGTTGCCTATTATTGGATCTTCAAGTGGGTCTTTCTTCCCAGAACCCAGGAGTAGCAGCGGTTATAGCAGTAGTAGTAGTATTGGTAGCAGCAGCAGTGATCGTAATAGTAGTGGTACTTAAGTAATAATAATAATAAGAATGGCATTTGTTAAGCACTTACTATGTGCAAAGCACTGTTCTAAGCACTGGATGTTTGTACGTATTTATTATTCTATTTATTAGTCTATTTTACTTGTACATATTTATTCTATTTATTTTATTTTGTTAATATGCTTTGTTTTGTTCTCTGTCTTCCCCTTCTATCAATCAATCAATCAATCAATCGTATTTATTGAGAGCTTACTGTGTGCAGAGCACTGTACTAAGCGCTTGGGAAGTACAAGTTGGCAGCATATAGAGACGGTCCCTACCCAACAGTGGGCTCACAGTCTGGAAGGGGGAGAAGGAGAACAAAACAAAACATATTAACAAAATAAAATAAATAGACTAGATATGTACAATGGGCTAGACCGTGAGCCCACTGTTGGGTAGGGACTGTCTCTATATTTTGCCAACTTGGACTTCCCAAGTGCTTAGTACAGTGCTCTGCACACAGTAAGCGCTCAATAAATATGACTGACTGACTGAATGAATGAATGTGCTTACTATGTGCTTACCAGTAGTAGTAATAGTAGCAGTAATAGCAGCAGTGGCAGAATAGTAGTAGTAGTAATACTAATAATTGTGGTATTTGTTAAGTGCTTTTTATGTGATTACTAGTAGTAGTAATAGTAGTAGTAGCAGTAGTAATGGGGGGATTTGTTAAGCCCTTACTGTGTGTTTACTAGTAGTAGTAATAATAGTAAAAATACAAATTTTCAATTCTATGGTGCTTCTGGTGACAATGTATGGATCCAAAAGCTGGATGGAGAAAAAACAGGATAGAAAAAGCATCGATTCTTTTGAAATCTGGTGTTGGAGAAGGCTTTCGCAAATACCATGGACTGCCTGAAAAACAAACAAATAGATTTTGGAGCAAATTAAGCCAGAGTGGTCTTTGGAAGTCCAAGTGACTGCACTTTGTTTAGCATATTTTGGACACATCATCAGGAGAACTGATTCTCTGGAGGAGACACTAATGCTAGGAAAAGTCCAGGGAAAATGTGGAAGAGGCAGACTGGCAGTTAGATGGATAGAGACCATAACAACGGTAGTGGAAGAACAGTTAGAAGGGTTACAGATCATGGCAGAGGACAGGACGCTCTGGAGAAAATATATCCATAGAGTTGCTATGTATCAGAAATGACTCGACAGCACTTGATAATAACAAAGTAATAATAGTAGCAATAGTAGTAATAACTTTGTGGTATTAACTTTGTGGTAGTAGTAATAACTCCGGAGAAGCAGCGTGGCTCAGTGGAAAGAGCCTGGGCTTTGGAGTCAGAGGTCATGGGTTCAAATCCCGGCTCCACCACTTATCAGCCGTGTGACTTTGGGCAAGTCACTTCACTTCTCTGGGCCTCAGTTACCTCATCTGTAAAATGGGATGAAGACTGTGAGCCCCCACATGGGACAACCTGATCACCCTGTTAACCTCCCCAGTGCTTAGAACAGTGCTTTGCGCATAGTAAATGCTTAATAAATACTATCATTATTATTATTATTTGTGGTATTCATTCATTCCATCGTATGTATTGAGCACTTACTGCGTGCAGAGCACTGTATAAAGCGCTTGGGAAGTACAAGTTGGCAACATATAGAGACGGTCCCTACCCAACAGTGGGCTCACAATCTAGAAGAGGGAGACAGAACAAAACATATTAACAAAATAAAATAAATAGAATATATATGTACAAATAAAATAAATTGAGTAATAAATACATACAAGGAGGAGGAGGAAGAGCAGAACTCACTCTGGGCCGGGAATGTCTGTTTATTGTTATAGTGTACTCTCCCAAGCAGTTAGTACAGTGCTCTACTCTACACCATAAGCACTCGATAAATATAATCGACGGACTGACTGACTAGTAGCAGCAGCAGCAGCAGTAGTACTAGCAGCCGTCTTGTCTTGTTTTATGCCGTCAAGTCGTCTCCGACCCACAGCGACATCAGGTACACATCTCTCCCTGAACGCCCCACCTCCATCTGCAATCATTCCGGTAGTGGGTCCATAAAGTTTTCTGGGTCAAAATATGGAAGTGGTTCACCGTTGTCGCTTTCTGTGCAGTAAACTTGAGTCTCTGCCCTCAACCCAGCGCTTAGAACAGTGCTTTGCACAGAGTAAGCGCTTAATAAAGTCCATTAAAAAGAAAAAATCTCTCTCCCAGGCCGCTGCTGCCCAGCGCAGGTGAGTTTTGAGTTGTAGCAGATGGCCACTCATTAGCCACTGTCCAAGCTAGGAATGGGTAGGCCTCTGCTTGACTCTCCCTCCCATAGTCAAGACTGGTAGGGTACCAACTGGAAACTCTCCAGATGCGACCCTGACACCTGGTCACATGTTTTGTTTTGTTGTCTGTCTCCCCCTTCCATTCATTCATTCATTCAATCGTATTTATTGAGCGCTTACTGTGTGCAGAGCACTGTACTAAGCGCTTGGGAAGTACAAGCTGGCAACAGAGACTGTGAGCCCGCTGTTGGGTAGGGACCGTCTCTATATGTTGCCAACTTGTACTTCCCAAGCGCTTAGTACAGTGCTCTGCACACAGTAAGTGCTCAATAAATACGATTGAATGAATGAATGAACACTATTAGCTGTAGTAGTGGTAATAATAATGGCATTTGTTAAGCGCTTACTATGTGCAAAGCACTGTTTTAAGCTCTGGGGAGGTTACAAGGTGATCAGGTTGTCCCACGTGAGGCTCACAGTCTTAACCCCCATTTTACAGATGAGGGAACTGAGGCCCAGAGAAGTGAAGTGACTTGCCCAAAGTCTCCCAGCTGACAATTGGTGGAGCCGGGATTTGAACCCATGACCTCTGACTCCAAAGCCCGGGCTCATTCCAGTGAGCCACGCTGCTTCTCCATAATAGTAGTAGTAGTACTAGTAGTAGTAGCAGCAGTGGTGGTGATGTATTTATTGAGTAGCTCTTAAGTGCTTGAGAAAGTACAACAGAAAGAATACATGTTCGCTGAGCTTACATTCTAATGGGGAAACAGGCATAAAAATCTTTCTGATATCAGTCCAACTCAACCTCTAGCACCTCTAAGGGGCTCCCAGACTGAGCCCCCTTTTTCCTCTCCTCCACCCCATCCCGCCCGCCTTACCTCCTTCCCCTCCTTACAGCACCTGTATATATGTTTGTACAGATCTATTACTCTATTCTACTTGTACATATTTACTATTCTATTTATTTTGTTAATGATGTGCATTTAGCTTTAATTCTATTTGTTCTGACGACTTGACACCTGTCCACATGCTTTGTTTTGTTGTCCATCTCCCCCTTCTAGACGGTGAGCCCGTTACCGTCTCTATATGTCGCCAACTTGCACTTCCCAAGCGCTTAGTACAGTGCTCTACACACAGTAAGTGCTCAATAAATACGATTGAATGAGTGAATGAATAAACTCCTTGAGGACAGGCCTCATATCCAGTAAGTCTGTCGGACTCTCCCAAGCACTTAGTACAGTGCTCCATACCACTGACCAATAAAAATAATAATTGTGGTATTTGTTCATTCATTCATTTATTCAGTCATATTTATTGATCGCTTAGTGAATGCAGAGCACTCTACTAAGCACTTGGGAAGTGCAATTCAGCAACAGAGACAATCCCTGCCCACAATGGGCTCACAGTCTAGAAGGGGGGAGACAGATACCAGAACAAGTAAACAGGCATCAGTAGCATCATTACAAATAAATAGAATTATAGATATATACACATAATTAATAAAAATAAATAGAATTATAATTATAAATGTGTACATATATACACAAGTGCTGTGGGGCGGGAGGGTAGAGAAAAGGGAGTGAGTCGAGGCAATGTCTCCCCCTTCTAGACTGTGAGCCCACTGTTGGGTAGGGACCGTCTCTATATGTTGCCAACTTGTACTTCCCAAGCACTTAGTACAGTGCTCTGCACACAGTAAGCGCTCAATAAATACGAATGAATGAATGAATGAATGAATGAATGAATGAATGAGGAGAGGAGGGAAAGCAGAGGAAAAGGGGGGCTTAGTCTGGGAAGGCCTTCTGGAGGAGATGAGCTTTCAGTGGGGCTTGTGTGCTAGTTAAGTGCTTGTCAAGTGCTTACTATGTGCCAAGCACTGTTCTAAGTGCTGAGGTAGATACAAGTGGATCAGGTTGGACAGTCCCTGTGCCACATGGGGCCCAAACTCTTAATCCCCATTTTATAGATGAGGGAACTGAGGCCCAGAGTAGTTAAGTGACTTATCCAAGGTCACATAGCAGGCATGTGGCGGAGTCACCATTAGAACCCAGGTCCTCCTGATTCCCAGGCCCGTGCTCTAACCATTGTGCCATGCTCCTTCTCCTAACGACTGAAATCGATCAGACTATCGACTGATGGATTTCAGGCCAGCCGTTTCCGGGGTAGAGGCTGGCTGGATCCAGGCTATTTTTCCCCTTCGAAGGGACACTCCAGGTTGTCCCACACTCCAGAGGAGCCAAACTCAGCAGGTTGGGATGGGAGTCCTAGGGTGTGCCAGAGGAGGAGGAGGAGGAGGTCGGCCACGGAGCTGAGGGCTGCAGGGGCCTCGGAGCGCACCCAAGATGAACCCAACCCAACCTGTGGTTTCCAGGTGGGCCAATCCTCCGTGACTCACCTGGGGCCTGGGAGGGGGGTACGGGAGAGAAACACTGGGAGACACCACACCGGGAGTTGGGTGAGTTGCTGTGCTCTTAGAGACTGAGTGACTAGCATGCAATCAGCATGCAAATCCCCATGCAAATAAACACCTGGT
The DNA here is from genome assembly GCF_015852505.1 of Tachyglossus aculeatus. Lineage (NCBI taxonomy): Eukaryota > Metazoa > Chordata > Mammalia > Monotremata > Tachyglossidae > Tachyglossus > Tachyglossus aculeatus. Next base: position 9,966,062 of record NC_052073.1, on the reverse strand, counting down.
GGTTGGAGTCTAGGGTTTGGGCAGCCTGACTAATACGGCTGAATTAGTGACCAGCGCAGCCCACGTGAGAGCCAGAGATGGGGAAGGAGAGAGGAAGGATTTCTTACCACAAGCCAGCCCGCACACTTCACTCTTCTAATTCATTCAATCGTATTTATTGAGCGCTTCCTGTGTGCAGAGCACTGGACTAAGCGCTTGGGAAGTACAAGGTGGCATGCCAACCTACTCGTTGTACCTCGATCTCGTCTGCCTCGCCACCGACCCCTCACCCACGTCCTGCCTCTCTCTCCCTCTAGACTGTAAGCTTGCTGTGGGCAGGGAATATTGTACTGTCCCAAGTGCTTGGTACAGTACTCCTCACACAGTCAGTGCTCAATAAATACAATTGACTGACTGACCTAAAACTCCCTCCCTTTTCATGTTCAACAGACCACCACTCTCCCCACCATCAAAGCCTTATTAAAATCACATCTCTTCCAAAAGGCCTTCCCTGGATCAAACCTCATTTCCTCTACTCACGCTTGCTTCCATGCCGCCTATATCCTTGGATAATAATAATAATAATAACAATGGCATTTATTAAGCACTTACTATGTGCAAAGCACTGTTCTAAGCGCTGGGGAGGTTACAAAGTGATCCAGTTGTCCCAAGGGGGGCTCACAATCTTTATCCCATTTTACAGATGAGGGAACTGAGGCCCAGAGAAGTTAAGTGACTTGCCCAAAGTCACACAGCTGACAATTGGCAGAGCCTGGATTTGAACCCATGACCTCTGACTCCAAAGCCCACACTCTTTCCACTGAGCCAAGTTGTGGATCTGTACCCTCCAATATCCCACCCTCAGCCCCACAGGATTAAGCCCATATCTATAATTTATTCATTTATATTAATGTCTGTCTCTCTTTCTAGTCTGTAAGCTCCTTGTTGGGGGAGTGTGTCTACCAACAATATTTTGTTGTATTGTCCTAAGCAGTTAGTAGTGCTCTGCACTCAATAAGCTCTCAGTAAATACCATTGATTGATGTATAATTGATTGATTGAAATCAATCACTCTCTAGACTGTAAGCTCGCTGTGGGCTGGGAATGGGTCTGTTATACTGTCCTCACCCCAGAGCTTCGTGCAGTGCTCTGAGTATAGAAAGCACTCAATAAATGCTACTGACTGACTGACAATCAATTATCAATCACCTGGTTGATGCATTTATCAATTGATTGATACATTAATAGATGGTATTTAATGAGTGCTTACTGTGTACTGTACTAAGCACTGAGTAATGTGCAAATATAGCAACATAACACATTATGTTGTTATAGCAACATAACAGACACATATAACCCACAACAAGCTTACGCTCTAGCGATAGACTGATCGACTGATTGATTCATTGATTGGCCCCCCGGGCCTCCCCTTGACTGGCCAAGGGCCTCCATCCGGGCCCCAGTCAGCCCTGTTTGCGATCTCCGACCCCGATCTGGCCATGCCATCCACATGTACTTCCCAAACGCTTAGTGCAGTGCTCTGCACACAGTAAGCGCTCAATAAATACGATTAAATGAATGTAGGACTGAAGAATGGGCTCAGGCGGACCTGATTTCCCATGATGACCAGAACCCTGGCCGATGAGGTGGTGTGGCCTTGCTGTCTAGGCCTTGGGCCTCAGGCTTCACCGAATAAAGTCCTGAGACCTAAGAAGGACTCCAGTTGCTCATTTGCCCACCCCCCTAAATACCCTGCCCCTCAATCAACCAATCAATCCCAATTATTGAGCACTTACTGTGCAGACAGCACTGGACTTAACGCTAGGGAAAGCACATATGATGGAGTTCTTAGACGTGCTCCCTACCCACAAGGCACTTACTCTACAAGAGGAGTGGGTCATTAAAATAAATTACAGATATAGGGGAAATAGCAGAGCCTAAGGATAGTCTATATAAACCCTTGCTGGCTCCGGCCCTACCCGGTTTCAAGCGCTGCAGGGCTGCAGTCATACTCCAGCGTTCCGAGAGGAGCTCAGATCTGGCTCCTTTTATGAATGACTGGGAGAAGACCCAGGAAAACCCTGGAATCTGGAGGTCTCTTCCAGACCTAGAAAGGATGTCCATAATCAATGGTGTTTATTGAGCTCCCACTATGTTCAGGGCTCTGTACTAAACACCTGGGAGAGGACAGTACAATAGAGTTAGTAGAGATAAAGTTAATCGGAAACAGAATGACCTGGCAGAAAGAGAAGCAGCGTGAGCTGGTGGCTAGCACACAGGCCTGGGAGTCGGAAGGCCACTTATCTGATATGTGACCAGTCATTTAACTTCTCTGGGCCTCAGTGACCTTATCTGTAAAATGGAAATAAAGGCTGAAAGGCCCATGGGGGACAGGGACTGATTAGCTTGTATCTACCCCAGCACGTAGGACAGTGCCTGGCACAGAGTAAGCACTTAACGAATACTATAAAAAAAAAAAGGCCCAGACCTGGGAATCAGAGGATCTGGGTTCTTCTTCTGGCTGTGCCACTCGCCTGTTGTGTGAACTTTGGCAAGTCGCTTAATTTCTCTGTGCCTCAAGTATACTCATCTGTAAAATGGGGATTCAATACCTATTCCCGCTCCCACTTAGACTGTGAGCTCCATGTGGGAAAGGAACTGTGACCAACCTAATCATCTTGTATAATAATAATAATAATGGCATTTATTAAGTGCTTACTATGTGCAAAGCACTGTTCTAAGCTGTCCCTCACAAGTCTTGTAACCATCAACTCCAGTGAAAGCCAAGCAGAAAATTTCTTCTCTGGAACACGCATTCTGGTAGAACCTCACTGTCTAAGGAGGAGGGAGAACAACTACTGAATCCCCATTTTTCAGATAAGGAAACTGAGACCCAGAGCAAATGACTTGCCCAAAGTCTCCTAGTGGACAAGCAGCAGAGCTGGTATTAGAATCCAGGTCCTCTGAGGCCCAGCATTTCTCTTCCCTCCAACATCTCTCCCAGGTCTCACATCTCCAAGGCGATCAGGTTGTCCCACGTGGGGCTCACAGTCTTCATCCCACTTTACAGATGAGGTAACTGAGGCCCAGAGAAGTGAAGTGACTTGCCCAAAGTCACACAGCTGACAAGTGGCGGAGCCGGGATTTGAAACCACGACCTCTGACTCCAAAGCCCGGGCTCTTTCCACTGAGCCACGCTGCTTTGTATCTACCCCAGCTCTTGGTACAGTGCTTGGCACACAGTAAATGCTTAAGAAAAAAAACAGAAAAGGAAACGATCCCTGTGCTCGAGGAGCTTACAAATCTAGTTGGTGATTTTCAGAGGCATTTAATCCATCCCTCCTCCTATAAGTAGACATACACCTAACCGTTCCCAGAAAAGTGAGAAGCCCCTGCTACTATAAACCAAAGAACCGCTCCTAACATCCTCATCCACCAGAGAGGGATAGGTTCATCGTTCCCCAAATTCTGGACTAGAATATACTCAACGTAGACTGTCCTGATTATGTAATTTCATTGTATTTTTCAGACTTGGAGTTTTGGTTTTTCAAACAAATATACAAATCTGGGTCTTTCCACAACAATGTGAATCATTTATCTCCAGATTTCCTGGGAAAGTCTGGTTGCCTTAATTTATCGTTATTTTTTTAAAAAACCGCAGATGTCTATCATAAGGCCCAGAGGCCAGAACCAACCAGCAGAACAGATATGGCCCACAGAAGGTTGTCATGTAGCCCGCAGACCATTTAAAAACATTTAAATCTAATTACAAATAATACCCTTGGCTCGTCTATCCCCACAGGCTCTGGGCACTCCTGGGTAGATGAGCCAGAGGGGCAGGGAGAGACGAGGAAAGAAGAGGGAGAAGAGGATGAAGAGGAAGATGGGAAGGAGGAGGAGGAGGAGGATGAAGACTAAGTTGGAATGGAGGAAGATGGGATGGAGAAGGAAGAGGAAGAGGAGGAGGAAAATAGGGCGGAGAAGGGTTCTGGAGACCAAACGGACTGAAATGGCAGACGGCATTAAAGCACTCTGAGGTTCAGGGCCAGCCACAAGCCACAGGTGGTCCAGACAGGGCAACCTTCCTCTCCGGTCCTGACTAAGCTTACCCGCTGTCCTCCGCCCAGGCCCAGGAACTCCTGAACCCCGCCTTTCCCAGGTGGCCACAACTAGAGCAGCAGCCAGTGACAGCCGGGGATCTGTGCCTAGTAACACTCTGTGTCTGTGAAGGTTTGTGAAGCACAGGCCTGGCTCAGGAGCCTGCTTGGAATGTAATGTGGCAGTCTGGGAAGAGGAGGAGGAGGAGGAGGAGGAGGAGGAGGAGGAGGAGGAGGAGAGAGAGAGAGTGTGTGTGTTGCTGAGTCTGTAAGAGTGTGTGTGTGTTCACATACATGTGTGTCTGTGTACACTTGTGGGTGTGCGTACCCAAAGTGCTTGGGGGAGTGTACGTGGGTGTGCACAGATAGCTTAGTCTGTGTGTGTGTGTGTTGATATTTGTGAATCTGCGTGATTGTGTGCAAGTGTGCTCGTACGGAAGAGTCTGCCGCAGAAGGAGGGGCAGACCATAGGTGCAGAAACCAGGGCCAGGGGAACAGGGGAGAGAGAAGAAGACCGAAAGGAGTGGAAGAGATGGAAGGAAAGGAGATAAAAGAGGGAAGATGGGGGAAAGAAGCAGGGAGAAAATGGGAAGGGCAGGAAGGAATGGGTGGGAGGAAGAACAGACTACGTTGGGGGTGGGGAGAGAGAGGTGAGACCTGGGAGAGATGTTGGAGGGAAGAGAAATGCTGGGCCTCAGAGAACCTGGATTCTAATCCCAGCTCTGCTGCTTGTCCGCTGGGAGACTTTGGGCAAGTCATTTGCTCTGGGTCTCAGTTTCCTTTTCTGGAAAATGGGGATTCAATAGTTGTTCTCCCTCCTCCTTAGACAGTGAGGTTCTACCGGAATGCGTGCTCCAGAGAAGAAATTTTCTGCTTGGCTTTCACAGGAGTTGTTGGCTACAAGACTTGTGAGGGACAGGGACTGTGTCTGGTCTGATGCTCTTGAAGTCCAGCGCTGAGCAAAGTGCTTGGCACATAATAGGCACTTAACAAATATCGTTACTATTACTTGAGTTGGACATCCCTATGTTAAACCGTCAAATTCCTGTCCGAACAGGAAGTCCTCAACTTCAGGTCACAACAAATGACACTTGTAACGTTTCTCATTGTATGCCCTGTTTCAGCTTTCCTAGCTTCCTTTATGGCAATAGTTTTTCTCCCTCCTCAGGCCGTGAGCCCCATGTGGCACCTAATTATCCTGTATTTACCCCAATGCTTAGTACAGTGCTTGGCAATCGCTCCTGTAATTCTAACCTCACTGTGTGTCAATCTCTTCTATCTCACCGCCAACCCATCACCTACGCCCTGACTCTGGCCTGGAATGTCCGCCCTCCTAAAATTACTCTATCCCCATTCAAAGCCTTACTGAAGGCTCATCTCCTCCAAGAGGTCTTCCCTGCCTAAACCCCCTTTTCCTTCTCCCACTCCCTTCTGCATCGCCCTGACTTGCTCCCTTTGTTCTTCCCCACTCCCAGCCCCACAGCACTTATGTGCAAATCTGTAATTTATTTATTTATACTAATGTCTATCTCCCCACCCCACCCCTAATTCCAGCTCTGTTGCTTGTCTGCTGGGTGACCTTGGATAAGTCATCTTCTCTGGGCCTCAGTTTTCTTATTTGAAAAAATGGGTATTCAAAAGCTGTTCTCCCTCCTCCTTAGACTGTGAGGTTCTACCGGAACACGTGTAAGCTCGTTGTGAGCAGGGAAGGTCTCTGTTTATTGTTGTATTGTACTCTCCCAAGCACTTAATATAGTGTTCCGCACACAGTAAGGGCTCAACAAATACAACTGAATGAATGAAGTGCTTAACAAATACCACAAAGATTATTATTATTATTATTCACATAGAGTTTCCATCCATCCATCCAGTAGTAATTTTTCAGTAGTAGCAATAGTATATATTAAGTGCTTACTGTGTGCCACACACTGTGCTAAATTCTGGGAGTGAATGTAAGTACCGAGGTAGATACAAGTTAATCAGGTCAGTCACAGCCCCTGTCCCATATGGTGCTCACCATCTAAGTAGAAGAGGGAACAGCTATTGAATCCCCAATTTATAGATGAGGAAACCGAGGCCCAGACGAGTGAAATAACTTGAAGCTCACTGAGGGTAGAGAACGTGTCAACCGACTCATATTGTACTCTCCCAAGTTTTTAGTAAAGTGCTCTGCACATAGTAAGTGCTCAATAAATACAACTGATTGATTGACTAGGATAGAAGGTCACAGAGAAGGCAAGTAGCAGAAATTGGATTAGAACCCAGGTGGTCTGACTCGGCACGTGTTCTTTCTACCAGTCCACATGCTTTCTTTGTCAGGCACCAAGGGTCGTGGAAATTGGTTAGGGAACAGTCTTTGGTCATAAAATCCATCCTCTCTCAGGGAGGGCAGTTATCACCAGAAAGTGTTCCTCAAGCTCACCCCCAGTTTCCTTCCCACCCCAGTCCCAACGATATCAATCAATCAATCAATCAGCCAATCAGTCATATTTATTGAGTGCTTATTGTGCGCAGAGCACTGTACTAAACTCTCGGAAGGCTACAATATAACAGAATTGTTAGACACGTTTCCCTGCACTTAGTACAGTGTTTTGCACAAATTAAGTGCTTAATAAATACCACTGATTGATTGCCCACTAAGAGCTTACAGTCTAGAGGATGGAGGATGGTAAAGGCTGGAACTTTCTGTTCCAAAAAAAATCTCAAAACCCTCGTTTTCCCAGGCCCATGATAATAATGCTATTTGCAAAGTGCTTACTCTTTGCCAAGCATTAGATACAAGATAATGAGATCCAATCCAGATTGTTGTCCCAAATGGGGCTTCCCACCTAGGAGGTGCAGAGAGCAGATATTTTAGTTTCATTTTATAGACAAGAAAACAAAGGCCCAGAGAGGTTAAGTGACAGGCCCGGGGGTCACACAGCGGGCAAGTGGAACCCAGGTCTGCTGACTCCCAGCCCTGGGCTCTGTCCACTAGGCCACATTGTCTCCGGCAAGATTTGGCTGAAATCCTACCAGAATCCAACAGAGATACCCTGGAGCCAAGATCATCCCCAGAGCTGGAGTTACCCAACCGTGTTGATTCAACGCCGAGGTGACCCCAAGCCTGATTGAGAAATCTTGTCGAGAGGCACCCCGCTCCCTTCTGCAGCTGACCTGGAAAACTGCCTCTCCCCTTTGTCCGCCAAACTTCCCCGTTTCTTCCAGGAAGATGGTTCACGAGGACCGGAGGGAGTGGGTGACAGGCACCTCCTGGGTCTTGGGCGTTCCAATCCCAGCCCAAGTCTCGGAGGGGTGGTCAGGTGAGACTTGAAAAGGATCACGGTCATCACACGGAAAATACTCCATAAATATGACTGATCTATTGACGGATTGATCTGTCGGGGGGATGGCAGAGACTCCATATCAAGCCGTGGAGCAATTCCAACCTCCCTGGGGACTGCATGATCCATAATCTCTTCACGGAGCATGGGAAGCAGCAAACGGGAAACACGGATGCGTTGAAGAAGGCAAGATGGAAACGTTCAGAAGGCTTTTTCACGCTTGAGGTCAAAAGGGGGATCGGAAGGGCTATGAGGTAATGACTCAAGGGTGATCTCCAATCGTCCAGCCCTGACTCCTGCCTCAGGCCTTGGCCTCTGGTGGAGTTTGAAGTCTAAAATATCAACGGGGAACCAACCCCATTTAATAATAATACTAATAATTATCTTATTTGCTAAGCACTTACTATGTGTCAAGCAAGCACTGTACTAAGCATTGGGGTAGATACAAGATAATCAGGTCCCATATGGGACTTGGAGTCTAAGTAGGAGGGAGAACAGGGGTTGAATATGACTTACAGTCACTGTAAGCTAGTGGTGGGCAGATGTGTTGCTTATATTGTTATACTGCACTCTCCCAGGCACTTATACAGTGTTGTAATAATAATCATGATGATGGTAGTTATTAAGCTCTTACTATGTGCAAAGCACTGTTCTAAGCACTGAGGAGGATACAAGGTGATCAGGTTGTCCCATGGGGGGCTCACAGTCTTCATCCCCCTTTTCTAGATGGGGTAACTGAGGCCCAGAGAAGTTAAGTGACTTGCCCAAAGTTACATAGCTGACAATTTGCAGAGCTGAGATTTGAACCCATGACCTCTGACTCCAAAGCCCGGGCTCTTTCCACTGAGCCACGCTGCTTTTGTACAGAGTAAGCACATAATAAATATGATTTTATTTATCATAAATAAGAAGCAGCGTGACGAGTTGATGAGAAGCAGCGTGGCTCAGTGGAAAGAGCCCAGGCTTGGGAGTCAGAGGTCATGGGTTCAAATCCCAGCTCTGCCAGTTGTCAGCTGTGTGACTTTGGGCAAGTCACTTCACTTCTCTGTGCCTCAGTTCCCTCATCTGTAAAATGGGGGTGAAGACTGTGAGCCCCTCGTGGGACAACCTGATCACCTTGTAATCCCCAGCGCTTAGAATGGTGCTTTGCACATAGTAAGCGCTTAATAAATGCTATCGTTATTATTATGGTGATGACTTACTGATCGACTGACTTGCCCACGGTCATGCAGCAGATACATGGAAGTACCGGGATTAGAACCCAGGTCCTCTGGCTCTGCAGGCCCGAGTTCTTTCCATTAGGCCACACTGCTTCTCATTTGGGCAGAAGCATCATTAGAGAAGGAACCCTCTGGTCTTGATGGCCAAATCAATCAATTAATTTTTAGAGCTCCTACAGTTTGCAGAATGCTATACAGACTCAAAAGAACAGAATAGATTTAGGAGATATGATCCCTGCCATCTAGAAGCTTAATATTTAGCAGAGGCGTCCAGCAGTAAAATCAATTCTGGATGGAAAAAAGAAGAGAGGGGAAAGATGGATGCATGAAATGATAGAATGCGTAGTCGATATGTACAGCAGTTCCCCAGGTTATGGGGAGTGTGAACGTGGGGAAGTGAAACAAAAGTGTTGAGGTGGCAGAGGGTATTCATTCATTCATTCATTCAATCGTATTTATTGATCGCTTACTGTGTGCAGAGCACTGTACTAAGCACTTGGAAAGTACAAGTTGGCAACATATAGAGATGGTCCCTACCCAACAGGGGGCTCACAGTCTAGAAGGGGGAGACAGACAACAAAACAAAACATATTACCAAAATAAAATGAATAAAATAAATATGTACAAGTAAAATAGAGTAATAAATATGTACAAACATATATACATATATACAGGTGCGGTGGGGAGGGGAAGGAGGTAAGGCGGGGGGGATGGGGCAGGGTATGAAGCAGCGTGGCTCAGTGGAAAGAGCACGGGCTTTGGAGTCAGAGGTCATGGGTTCAAATCCCAGCTCCGCCAATTGTCAGCTGTGTGACTTTGGGCAAGTCACTTTGCTTCTCTGTGCCTCAGTTCCCTCATCTGGAAAATAGGGATGACGACTGTGAGCCCCACGTGGGACAACCTGATCACCTTGTATCCCCCCAGCGCTTAGAACAGTGCTTGGCACATAGTAAGTTCTTAACAAATACCATCATTATTATTATTATTCTTATATGACCTACAGATGATGAAAAATGAACCCGGAAGGGCTTACTGGAGGAGGTGAGAATTTCCGATAGGCTTTGAAGCTGGGGAGAGCTGTGGTCTGGGGTATTTGAAGGGGGAGAAAGTTGCAGGCAGGCAGAAGGACTTGAGCAAGGATTCAGAGGCGGGAGAGATGAAAACGAGTCACAGTAAGTTCGGCCCAAGAGGAACGCCATTTTTTAGCTGGGGCGTAGTGGGAGAGGAGTATGGTGGCACCAGGAGGCCTGAGACCACAGAGCAATTGGCATCTGCCGCTTCTGGGAGAGGCTTCTGGGGAAGGATTCTACTCTCCCCCTGCAAAATAAGCATGGATAAGAAAAGAGAACGGAAAGATGGCTAGGTGGATGAGTAGACTTTGACTGTAAGCTCCTTGTGGGCAGGAATCGTGTCTACCAACTCTACTGCATTTGTACTCTCCCTAGTGCTTAGTACAGTGCTCTGCACACAGTAAGCGCTCAATAAATACAATTGAATGAATGAATGAATCATTAGGAGGCCTTCCCAGACTGAGCCCCCTCTCCCCCTTCTCCCCCTCTCCATCCCCCCACCTTACCTCCTTCCCCTCCCCACAGCACCTGTATATATGTATATATGTTTGTATGTATTTATTACTCGATTTCTTTATTTTATTGGTACATATTTATTCTATTTATTTTATTTTGTTAATATGTTTTGTTTTGTTGTCTGTCTCCCCCTTCTAGACTGTGAGTCCACTGTTGGGTAGGGACCGTCTCTATATGTTGCCAACTTGGACTTCCCTAGCGCTTAGTACAGTGCTCTGCACATAGTAAGTGCTCAATACATACAATTGAATGAGCGATTGAATGAATGAATGAATAAATAAATACCAATAATTGACCAAGTATGTACTTATAGAGTAGAGTATGTGCAGCTCTGGGTTTAGAAAAGTTCTTTCTAAATGGAAAATGGCTTCCACACCTTTCACAGGCTGATGCCCTAGATTCCACTGACCCCCACTCTCCCTGTGCCACCCCACCCCAGCCAGGATGGAAATTCTATGTTCCTTCACAGGAGAGATTGAGTCCTGGAACCATAAAGTCACCTCTCATAGCTAAGAATGGGATCCAGACCGAGCAGAGAAACCCGCATCCCCCTCAGCCTGCTCGCTCAACAGAGAAATCCACTTCGGGGCCAAGGTTCTGACAATTCTCTCTGTTCCTGGAGGGTGGGAATATCCCACTCCTTTCTTCCTGATGACTTCATTCAAGCTCTCTGTTCCAGGTGGTCGTGGAGACATAGGTGCCATCATGAATAATCCGTCACAGTGATGATCGTCTGACACAAGGAATGCAACCGTCGTGAGGAGAGCTCAGGTGAAGGTTTGCATGGTCTGGTCTCCCTTTGACTTCAGGGGAAGGGGAAAGGCAGGGAGATGGTGAGTAGGGGGTTGGGGCATGTGACTTCTGGGATTACGAGTCCTTTCTGAGTTGCAACGTGTGTCAAGATGAGGAACCAGGGAGCCAGTTCAGAGATAATAAAACCGGGAGCCAAGTCTCTGCTCCTAACTCCAAGCCCATGCCCAGGCTGGAGCCTTTCCCAAAGGTGGTGGGGTGGGGGTGGGGGGCTAATTCCTGGTTTTTTTCATGGCTTTACTTGTTTGTTTCCCTTTGGGGCTCTCTCTGCTTTAAAGGCAGACTTGTGTGGGAGGCTGGGGATCTGAGGGAAGGAAGAAAGGCAGGGGTTCGGAGAAGGGGGAAGGGGCTGTAAGGATGGGGAAGAGGCAGGGTCTTGAGAGCAGTGCCAGAGCAGACTTCTGAGCAGAAACTATCTTGTATCTGCCCCAGCAATTAGTACAGTAGTAGCTAGTAAGCACTCAGTCGCCTTTCCCCGACTTACCTCACCTCCCTACTCTCCTTCTACAATCCAGTCCGCACACTTCACTCTTCTGGTGCTAACCTTCTCACTGTGCCACCCCCTCACCTGGTAGACAATTACTCTCCCCTCTTCAAAGCCTTATTGAAGGCCCATCTCCTAACAATATTAATAATAATAATGGTATTTGTTAAGCACTTACTACGTGAAGAGCACTGTCCCAAGGGCTGGGATAGATATAAGTTAATCAGGTTGTCCCACATGGGGCTCACAGTCTTAATCCCCATTTTACAGATAAGGCAACTGAGGCACAGAGAAGTTAGGTGACTTGCCCAAGGTCACACAGCAGACAAGTGGCAGAACCAGGATTAGAACCCACGTCCTCTGACTCCCAAGCCCATGCTTGTTTTGTGGTCTGTCTCCCCCTTCTAGACTGTGAGCCCGCTGTTGGGTAGGGACCGTCTCTATATGTTGCCAACTTGTACTTCCCAAGCACTTAGTACAGTGCTCTGCACACAGTAAGCGCTCAATAAATACGATTGATTGATTGATTGATTGATTGATTGATCTCTTCCCCAATTGAAATTCCCTCCCCTTCGGCACGCTACAAACCTTTCCGCTCCTCATCTCCACGGCCCTTCTCAAGTCTCATCTCCTCCAGAAGATCCTGTGAGCCCCACGCGGGACAAACTGATCACCTTGTATCCCCCCCACCCAGGGCTTAGAACAGTGCTTTGCACACAGTAAGCGCTTAACAAATGCCATCATTATTATTATTATTATTGAGATTCACCCCATTCCCACAGCACTTATGTACAGATCTTTAAATTATAAATCATAAATTAGTTATTTCTATTAATACCTGTCTCCCCTTCTAGACTGTAAGCTCGTTATGAGCAGGGAACGTGTCTGCTCATTCTGTTGCCTTCTAGACTGTGAGCCCACTGTTGGGTAGGGACTGTCTCTATATGTTGCCAACTTGTACTTCCCAAGCGTTTAGTACAGTGCTCTGCACACAGTAAGCGCTCAATAAATCCGACTGATTGATTGATTGATTGTATTGTCTCCTCCCAAATGATGGCACCCATCTCAGGGTCAGTCCTGGAGAGTTTCCAGTTCTCTACCAGTCTCGGCTATGGGAGGGAGAGTCAAGGGGAGGCCTACCCATTCCATTCCTAGCTTGGCCGGTGGCTAGAGAGTGGAATCAGCTACAAGGCTAAACTAGGGGAGAGAGTCGAGGGCGGAGACTCGAGTTTACTGCACCGAAGGCGGCAATGGTAAATCACTTCCGGATTTTTACCAAGAAAACCCTGTGGATCCACGACCAGGACGATTGCAGATGGAGAGTGGGGCGTCTGGGCGGGACGTGTCCATGGTGTCTCTGTGGGTCGCAAATCAATCAATCAATCAATGGTATTTATTGAGCGCTTACTGTGTGCAGAGCGCTGTACTAAGCACTTGGGAAGTACAAGTCGGCAACACATAGAGACAGTCCGTACCCAACAGCGGGCTCACAGTCTGTGAGCAAATGACTCGATGGCATAAAACAAGACAAATGCTCAATATAGTATTAGTATTTATTTATTTATTTATTACTCCATTTATTTATTTATTTTACTTGTACATATCTATTCTATTTATTTTATTTTGTTAACATGTTTTGTTTTGTTCTCTGTCTCCCCCTTCTAGACTGTGAGCCCACCGTTGGGTAGGGACCGTCTCTATATGTTGCCAACTTGGACTTCCCAAGCGCTCTGCACACAGTAAGCGCTCAATAAATACGATTGATTGATTGATTATAGTGCTGTACACAATAGTGTGTGCTCAATAAATACCACTGATTGATTAACAGCAAGCTCCCCTGATCAATTCTCAACTCCCGAGTTCATTTATTCATTCATTCAATCGTATTTATTGAGCGCTTACTGTGTGCAGAGCACTGTACTAAGCGCTTGGAAAGTCCAAGTTGGCAACATGTAGAGACGGTCCCTACCCAACAGCAGCTCACTGTCTAGAAGGCGGGCTCACAGTCTAGAAGTTGTTACTCACAACAACTACCTTTAACGTCAATGTATTTACACCCATTCTCAGCCCTTCTGTATGTATGTTTAATCAGGCAGTGTGGTCCAATGGATAAAACGCAGGCCTGGGAGTACCTGAGTTTTAATCCCGACTCTGCCGCTTGTCCGTCATGTGACTTTGGCCAATTCACTTCACTTTTCATTCATTCATTCAATCGTATTTATTGAGCGCTTATTCATTCATTCAATTGTATTTATTGAGCACTTACTGTGAGCAGAGCACTGTACTAAGCGCTTGAGAAGTCCAAGTTGGCAACATAGAGAGACAGTCCCTACCCAACAGTGGGCTCGCAGTCTAGAAGGGGGAGACAGACAACAAAACAAAACATATTAACAAAATAAAATAAATAGAATAGTAAATATGTACAAGTAAAATAAATAGAGTAATAAATCTGTACAAACATTCATTCATTCAATCGTATTTATTGAGTACTTACTGTGTGCAGAGCACTGTACTAAGCGCTTGGGAAGTCCAAGTTGGCAACATATAGAGATGGTCCCTACCCAACAGCGGGCTCACAGTCGTGCATCAGGGTCCTGTGTGCAGAGCACCGTACTAAGCGTTTGGGAAATCCAAGTTGGCAACATATAGAGACATTCCCTACCCAACAGCGGGCTCACAGTCTAGAAGGGGGAGACAGGGAACAAAACAAAACATATTAAAAAAATAAAATAAATAGAATGAATATGTACAAATAAAATAGAGTAATAAATATGTACAAACATATATACATATATTCACATCTCTGTGCCTCACCTGTAAAATGGGGATTAAGACTGTGAGACCTGGACTGAAACTAACCTGATTAGCTTGTCTACCTGAGCGCTTAGAGGAGGGCCTGACTCATAGTAAGCGCATAACTAATACCATTTTTTTAATCACATTTATTCCATGAATCCATCCGTAGGCTACTGTGGTATCCCTGTCCTCTCTCCAGCACCCTTTATAAGTAATTTACATTTTCCTGTCTGTGCCCACTAGATTGGAAGCCCCCTGAGGCCGTGGACCTTGTAGTTTGCTTCTGATGGACTCTCCCAAGGGCTCAGCCACCTGCTCTCCACCCAGCCGGCACATCGACCGATTTGTTACCAGTTGATGGATGTTTTAAGCAGAGAGGAAGAATTGGGGATTGGGGATCGGTGGGCGGTCAGGGACGGAAAAACGAGGAGAGCCGGTGTTTCTGAGAGGTGAAGGGGGCAAGGCCGTTTACAGGAAGAAGAGTAGATGTTTGAGAGCAGAAGGGAGCCTCATCTTGAGGGACAGCTGGGGAGGAGGAAGACAAAGATGGGAGAAGTAGAGCTTTGGGGAGAATTGGGATCCTTCCCCTGAAGACTGCTACCTTCCTCGTTTAAATGATTTTGGAAACAGTGCTGAAATTGCAGCAGGAAGGATATAGGTCAGACATGAAGAACACCCCGGCTATAAAGGCGGTCAGACAGTGGAATGGCCATCGGGGAGAATTTATGCAATCTCCTTCCCTGCAGATTTCTAAGAAGCGGAGACATCCCCTCTGTGGGGCCTTCTAGGGGCAGGGGGATTGCAAAATGGCTTCAAGAGTTCAAGAGTCGGGTCATTTATTCCAGATCTTCCCTTGTCACTCCCTCTGCCTCCCTCCATCTTCCCTCCCCCAGCTGCAGAATAAATGCGAAATGGAAAAAAAAAAAGGAAAGGGGGGGAAAGGGTGACTCATTTGCTTACTGGTGTTAATTAGTTACTAAGCTAGAAAACTTGGTTTCTTTTCTTTTTTTTCCCTTTGCCCTTTGTGAAGCAATTTGAATTCCAAACATTCTTGGTGTAAAAGTGTGTCAAGTTTATTTTTAGTAATACACATGACTGCTGGAACCTGTTGCTAACTTCTATTCATCCCCACGTCAGCAAAAGAGACGGGCGAATGGGCTCTGAATCCTGCTAATACCATTCAGATGTTCGCCGGGTCCCCTGTGAGCGCTCCTGGGATGGAGGGAGAGACAACAGAGAGAGAGTGAGCTCGTTGCGGGCAGGGACTGTGTCTGTTCATTGTTCTATTGTACTCTCCCAAGCGCTTTGTACGGTGCTTTGCACGCAGTAAGCGCTCAATAAATACAACTGATTGACTTGATTCCAGGGCTATGCCTTGGATGGATTGCAGTGCCTCGGGAAGTGAGGTGAGGAGTAGAATGGACAAGTGGAAAGGGCATGGGCCCAGCTCTGCTACTTGTTTGCTTTGTGACTGAGGCACTTCTCTGGGCCTCAGTTTCCTTATCTGTAAAGTGGGGATTCGATACCTGTTCTCCCTCCTACTTAGATTGGGAGCTTCATGCGGGGACTGTGTCCGATCTGATTCTCTTGTAACTACCCCAGCAGTAAGAACACTGCTTGAAACCTAGTGAGTACTTCATAAAAAAATAATAATAATAACATAATCTCACACGTGGCAGCCATTGGAAGAGCACAGGTCAAAAGCGAGGCTTTCGATCCCCATCAACTCTCTAGTAGGCAAGAGGGCAAAACGGAGAAGTCACGATTCATTCAATCAATTGTATTTATTGAGCGCTCACTGTGTGCAAAGCACTGTACTGAGCACTTGGAAGGGTACAATACAACAACATGAGAAATGCAGCATGGGCCTGAGGTCTCCATTGCCCCCAACACCTTCCTCTCCCCAGCTGGAGTGAGTCCCCCAGAGCAGAGGAGATACAGCTAGGATAAAACAGGGAGAGAAACAGGCCTCAGAATGGGAAGGATTGCTATGCCCAAATAATACTTCTAGACTATGAGCCCATTGTTGTAGGGACCGTCTCTATATGTTGCCAACTTGTACTTCCCAAGTGCTTAGTACAGTGCTCTGCACTCAGTAAATACGATTGAATGAATGAATAAATGAATATGAACTCTGGTTCTCATTACACGCTTCCGAAGGGTTAATCTCCCAGGTTGATACGATCCAATCTAAGGGCAGAGGGGGAGGGAGGAACAGATTTTTCATTCGCATCTTACAGGTGAGGAAACTGAGGCACAGAGAAGCAAAGTTACTTGTCCAAGGACCCGCTGCAGACAAGTCGGGGAGCCAGGATTAGAAGCTAGTCTCCCGATTTCCTACCCACTAGGATGGGTCAGGCCACCGGTCCATCCTGAATCCCCTGCCTCGCCCTCACTCCGTCGGAGCTAAATCTGAGATTGGAATTAGTGTGAATAATAATAATAATAATTATGGTATTTGTTAGGCACTTACTAAGTGCCAGGCGCCGTATTCAGCGCTGGAAAAGGACCTGACAGGGGTATGATCAAAACGCTGCCCATGGTGGCTCAGAGGAATCCATTTTGGGTCTCTCCCTCTGGTCCATTTCCCTTTATCATCCCCTCCAGCTCCTCCAGCCCCCGCTTCCTCCTGTGGTGTTAACCCCGTCTTGATTACTGCCGCCGCCTGTTATGCTTTCTTTCCGTAGCTCCGAATTGACCATTCATTGCCCTGCTGCTGTTGCAGCATCGCAATGGGCTGTCATCACATTCTGCTTTTAGCTCTGCTCTGGAGAACCGATCCATGACAGTCAGAGAGCTGGAAGGGGGAAAGGGCCAAACTGGAAATCAACCACGTATGTGGGAGGAACGATTATCAAAGTCTTACAGTAAGTCTGCTATCATCAAGAGTCTGGGTCTACGGGCATGGCCTCCAGAATTTTCCCTCGACTTAATTAAAGAGCCAGATAAGTATCTAGGTGGAGGGTGTAGATGCGTTAAGAATGAGTTAGCGACTGGGGCTGGTAGATTCTATCTATTGTTAAAGCCAAGATATAATATCAGATTAGTCCATTTTGTGTGCCTATTATAACACTATGTCATTATATGACATGTTATAATTAAAGCTGGGGTGAGAAACAATTTGGCTAGGGATATGTTGCTTTTAAAGCTTTAATAGTTCTGGTTTCCATCTTCTTTTAACCCCTTGCAGACAAGATGAGGGCGCTCTGTTTTTGATCTGATTCATTCATTTATTCATTCAATTGTATTTATTGAGAGCTTACTTTGTGCAGAGCACTGTACTAAGCGCTTGGGAAGTACAAGTTGGCAACATAGAGAGACGGTCCCTACCCAACAACGGGCTCACAGTCTAGAAGGGGGAGACAGACAACAAAACAAAACATGTGGACAGGTGTCAAGTCATCAGAATAAATAGAAGTAAAGCTAGATTCATTCATTCATTCAATCGTATTTATTGAGCGCTTACTGTGTTCAGATCACTGTACTAAGTGCTTGGGAAGTACAAGTTGGCAACATATAGAGACGGTCCCTACCCAACAACGCGTTCACAGTCTAGATGCACATCATTAACAAAATAATAGAATAGTAAATATCTACAAGTAAAATAGAGTAATAAATCTGTACAAACATATCTGTATGTACTCATTCATTCAATCGTATTTATTGAGCACTTACTGTGTGCGGAGCACCGTACTAAGCGGTTGGGAGAGTACAATATAATAATAAACAGACACATTCCCTGCCCACAACAAGCTTTCAGTCCTATGCTTGGCTCCTAGTCAGTGCTGAACAAATCCCATTATTCTTATTGTTGTTGTTGTTGTGATTGTTGTTGTGGTTGTGCTACCTATAGGGGCTTAGGCATCATTGCTCATCTGGGTGACGTCAGAAAGGCAGCTGCTCTGTAGGGGTTTTAAGTGGTGCCGTGCGGGGAGAAAACATAGAGCAGGAGGCCCGGAGAAGACCCTCCCATGTACAGGACCTGGCTTCCCGAGCATCCTCCCCTCATCTCCCTTTCCCCCTGGAAAAAATCGAAAAACAGCCTCTGCCGACGCCCCTGCAAGATGGAGAGGGCCTAGGTAGTCCTAAATCCATCCCAAAGCCTGACGGGAGTCATGGAAAGCCTGTCCACACCGCCACAAGGCGGGCAGGGAGGGAGGCTGGTAAGGAGGCCGGCGGGCAAGCAGGCAAAGAGAGAGAGAGAGAGAGGGAGCCAGACAGGAAGGGAAGTAGTCAAGGAGAAAGGCAAGTAGGGATGGAAAGGGCCGGCAGACATTGGCGGGATCCGGGAGGTAAGGAGGCAGAGATGGAAGCCGGGAGAGAGAAATGAAGATAGGGACGTAGGGAGAAAGGAAGTCAGGCCAGCAAGTAGAGAGAAGCAGCTTGGCCTAGTGAAATAATTATAATGATAGCATTTATTAAGCGCTTACTATGTGCAAAGCACTGTTCTAAGCGCTAGGGAGGTTACAAGGTGATCAGGTTGTCATTCATTCATTCATTCAATTGTATTTATTGAGCGCTTACTGTGTGCAGAGCACTGTACTAAGTGCTTGGGAAGTACAAGTTGGCAACATATAGAAACGGTCCCTACCCAACAGCGGGCTCACAGTTTAGAAGACCACAGGGGACTCCCAGTCTTCATCCCCATTTTCCAGATGAGGTCACTGAGGCCCAGAGAAGTGAAGTGACTTGCCCAAAGTCACCCAGCTGACAAGTGGTGGAGCCGGGACTTAAACCTGTGACCTCTGACTCCAAAGCCCGGGCTCTTTCCACTGAGCCACTCTGCTTCTCTGAAAGAGCACAGGCTTGGAAGTCAGAGGATGGGGCTTCTAATCCGGGCTCCACCACATGTCTGCTGTGTGATCTTGGACAAGTCATTTCACTTCTCTGGACCTCGGTTCCCTCATCTGTAAAATGGGGATTGAGACTGTAAGCCCCACGTGGGACAGGGACCATGTCCAACCTGATTACCTTGAAATCCAGCCCCAGTGCTTAGAACAGTGCTTGGCACAGAGAAGGCACTTAACAAATCCCAAAATTCATTTAATTAATTAGGGAGAGAGGAAGGAAGACAGACAGGGAGAGAGGTAGGCAGGGAAGGAGGGAGGGAGTCAGGCTAGCAGGCAGGCAGGACAGGAAAGCGGGCAGGGAGGAGCCGCCCCACCACGGGATGACACAACATTTAATAATTTCCCCAACCCCATTTTGCAATGGACTCATAAAAAAAGAAGAGGGAGAGAAAGGGACAGAAAAGATTTTGCAACTGGGCTTCCCAACTCCAACTGGTGTTTTCAATTGAGGTGAATGCAGCAGGCAGCCAGCCCTGGGCCTTTATCTCCACAGATCAGAAAACAAACAAACAGGTGAAGTGACAGCGAGTCCCACCAGCCTCTAGCCCCAGCTGACTGATGGAGGCTGCAGGTCCTAGACTCCTCTGGGTGAGGGATGGGGCAGGGCTGGCTGTTTGGGGACACTTTGGAAGGGGAAAACGAGTCGTCCTGAGGAAGGAAAGGTGTGAGCGGCTAATCAGAAAATGAGGTGAGAGGCTTTACGCTCCTTCACCCCCTTTCCAGCAGAATAAGATGTTTTTAATCAGGTGTCTGACCCGTATCTACCCCAGTGCTTGGCACGTAGTACTTATTTAACCAATATTATTATCAGGCAGGATGCTATAAAGCAGTCAGCCTCACCCTGTCTGGGGAGTTAGCACAAGACTGGCAGTATTTCTTGGATCTGTGATGTATGGTCATTTGATATTCAACCCACCTTCAACCTCACGGGACGTACGTGCATATCTTTACAGTTTATTAAAAATTATGTATTTCATTCATTCAGTCATATTTATTGAGCGCTTACTGTGTGCAGAGCACTGTACAAAGCGCTTGGGAAGTACATGTTGGCAACATATATTTATATTAATGGCTGTCTCCCCCTCCAGACTGCAAGCTAGTTAGGGGCAGGGAGCACATTGGCTTGTTCTGTTGTACATCACTCTGCCAAGCGCTTAGTACCATGCTCTGCACACAGTAAAAGCGCTCAATTAATTCCACCGACTGATTGATTGATACTTTAGTTGGCAGGTCAGAAGGCCAGACACCATCCCAAGCTAATGTGACCTTTCCTCTGGGAAACCACAGGATGGGGAAGAGAGAGTAGGATGGATATGGGTGGGGTGAGTTTAAAGCCCCTTAGAATCTAGAATGTCTGTTCTCCAAATCCCAGAATATTGTGGGACCTAACCTGGGTATGGACCGAAAGCAGAGGCCAGTCTGCATATGGAAGTCTAAGTTTTTAAAGTGGTCACGGTTAAGTCAGGTTTCATAGGGAATTCCCGATTCTGGGTCACTGGCATGTTTCCCTAATAATAATAATAATGGTGATGGCATTTGTTAAGTGCTTACTATGTGCAAAGCACTGTTCGAAGCGCTGGGGGGGGGGGATACAATATAATTTTATAATAGCATAAAAATGGCTGAACTGTCTAGGCAAGTTCCTGGAGAGCAGGGCTAACTCCACTGTATTCTCCCAAGCACTTTAAACAGTGTTCTGCACAAAGTATCAATGAATGAACAACCAGCGGTATTTATTGAGTGCTTACCATCTGCAGAGCACTGTACTAAGCATCTGGGAGAGTACCAGTATGACATAGTTGGTAGACACGTCTCCTTCCCACAAGGAGCAGCAGGAGAAACAGTGTGGTCTAGTGGAAACAGCGTGGGCCTGGGAATCAGAGGACCTGGGTTCCAATCCTGGCTCTTCTACTTGGCTGCAGTGTGACCTCAGGCAAGAAACTTCCTTCACTTCTCTGGGCCTCAGTTTCCTCATCTCTAAAGTGGGGATTAAGACTCTGAACCCCATGGGGACATGAGCTGTGCCCATCCTGATTAGCTTATATCAACTCCAGCGCTTAGAACCATGCTTGACACACAGTAAGTGCTTAACAAAAACCACAATCATTATCACTACAACCAATCAGTTGTATTTATTGAGCACTTACTATGTGCAGAGCACTGTACTAAGCACTGGGGAGAGTACCAATATGACAGAGTTGATAGACACGTTCCCTGCCCACAACAAGCTGACAGTCTAGTGGGGGAGACAGACATTAATAATAATAATGATGGCATTTGTTAAGCACTTACTATGTGCAGAGCACTGTACTAAGCACTGGGGAGAGTACTAATATGACAGAGTTGGTAGACATGTTCCCTGCCCACAACAAGCTGACAGTCTAGTGGGGGAGACAGACATTAATAATAATAATGATGGCATTTGTTAAGCGCTTACTATGTGCAGAGCACTGTTCTAAGCGCTGGGGGGATACAAGGTGATCAAGTCATCCCACATGGGGCTCACAGTCTTAGTCCCCATTTTACAGATGAGGTAACTGAGGCTCAGAGAAGTTAAGTGGCTTGCCCAAGGTCACACAGCAGACTTGTGGTGGAGTCGGGATTCGAACCCATGACCTCTGACTCCAAAGCCTGTGCTTTTTCCACTGAGCCACGCTGCTTCTTTTGATATAAATTGATATAAATAATTGATATAATTGATATAAATAATAACATTGATATAAATAAATTACAGATATGGACATGAGTAGAGAAGCAGCGTGGCTCAGAGTGGAAAGAGCCCGGGCTTTGGACTCAGAGGCCATGGGTTCAAATCCCAGCTCTGCCAATTGTCAGCTGTGTGACTTTGGGCAAATCACTTAACTTCTCTGTGCCTCAGTTACCTCATTTGAAAAATGGGGATTGAGACTGTGAGCTCTCTGTGGGACAACCTGATCACCTTGTAACCACCCCAGCGCCTTGAATAGGGCCTTGCACATAGTAAGCGCTTAATAAATGCCAACAGTATTATTATTATTACTGAGGGAGGAGTGAATAAAGGGAACAAATCCAAATGCAAGGACGACTGTATGATACAAGGCTGGGGTCCTGATATGCCTGGGGCCTAGGAGAAGTGCTGATGAGGCCTGTTTTACTTCAGGCCAGCTGGAAGGCCAGGAAAAATTCTGGGGGCTACGAGAATATCTGCAACTAAGAAGCTTATCTGCAACACTAGACTAACCCTTTCCTGCTGGCCTTAACACTGCTGACAGTGGTGTCTTCAAATCCAAAAGACAACTGGGAAGCAGCGTGGTTCAGTGGCTAGAGCCCAGGCCTGAAAGTCAGAAGGACCTGGGTTCTAATCCCGGCTCTGTCGCTTGTCTGCTGTGTGACTTTGGGTAAGTCAGAGAAGCAGCGTGACTCAGTGGAAAGAGCGTGGGCTTTGGAGTCAGAAGTCATGAGTTCCAACCCCGGCTCCACGGATAGTCAGCCGTGTGACTCTGGGCAAGTCACTTCACTTCTCTGGGCCTCAGTGACCTCATCTGGAAAATGGGGATTAAGACTGTGAGTCCCCCGTGGGACATCCTGATCACCTTGTAACCTCCCCAGCACTTAGAACAGTGCTTTGCAAGTAGTAAGTGCTTAATAAATGCCATCATCATCATTATTATTATTATTGTCACTTCACTTCTCTGGGCCTCAGTTACTAATGATAGCATTTATTAAGTGCTTACTATGTGCAAAGCACTGTTCTAAGCACTGGGGAGGTTACAAGGTGATCAGGTTATCCCACGTGGGGCTCACAGTCTTAATCCCCATTTTACAGATGAGGGAACTGAGGCACAGAGAAGTGAAGTGACTTACCCAAAGTCACACAGCTAAGTGGCAGAGCCGGGATTAGAACCCATGACCTCTGACTCCAAAGCCCGTGCTCTTTCCATAGAGCCACTCTGCTTCTCTACCTCATTCTGTTACCTCATCTGTAAAATGAGGTTTAAGAGTGTGAGTCCCATGTGGGAACAGAACTGTGTTACCTTGACAGTGATACCAACCCAGTTACCTTGTGCGTGGCTCAGTGGAAAGAGCACGGGAGTCAGAGATCATGGGTTCGAATACCGACTCCACCACAAGTCTGCTGTGTGACCTTGGGCAAGTCACTTAACTTATCTGAGCCTCAGTTACCTCATCTGTAAAAATGGGGATTAAGACTGTGAGCCCCACGTGGGACAACTTAATCACACTGTATCCCCCCCAGCGCTTAGAACAGTGCTTTGCACATAGTAAGCGCTTAACAAATGCCATCATTATTATTATTGTATCTATCCCAGTGCTTAGAACAGAACTTGACACGTATTAAGTGCTTAATAAGTACTATTATTATTATTATAACTATATAGATGATTAGCCTATCCTTGGGGCCTCACTTCCCACACAAGCAGAGTGGCTCAGTGGAAAGAACCTGGGCTTTGGGGTCAGAAGTCATGGGTTCGAATCCTGGCTCCTCCAGTTGCCAGCTATGTGACTTTGGGCAAGTCACTAAACTTCTCTGTGCCTCAGTTCCCTAATCTGTAAAATGGGGATGAAGACTGTGAGCCCCCCGTGGGACAATCTGATGACCTTGTCACCTCCCCAGTGTTTAGAACAGTGCATTGCACATAGTAAGTGCTTAATAAATGCTATCATTATTATTATTATTATTATCTCCCCCAAAGATAGGACCGATCAGTTAATCAGTGGGATTTACTGAGCTTCAGCTGTGTGCAGAGCACTGAACTGAATGCTTGGGAGAGGACCATAGAGCTAGTAGACTTAGTAACAATAATTATGGTATTTGTTGAGTGCTTACTATGCGCCAGGCACCGTACTAAGCACTGGAGTAGATACAAGGCAAACCAGTTGGACACAGTCCCTGTCCCACATAGGGCTCCCGCGCTTAATCTCCAATTTTCCCGATGAGGTAACTGAGACACACAG
Organism: Tachyglossus aculeatus; assembly: GCF_015852505.1. Lineage (NCBI taxonomy): Eukaryota > Metazoa > Chordata > Mammalia > Monotremata > Tachyglossidae > Tachyglossus > Tachyglossus aculeatus. Next base: position 9,941,964 of record NC_052073.1, on the reverse strand, counting down.
AAGCCAAGTGACTTACCCAGGGTCATGGAGCAGACAAGTGGCAGAGCTGGAATTAAAATCCATGTCCTTCTGACTCCGAGGCCCGTGCTCTACCCACTAAGCCATGCTCTTCTGATATGATTCCTTCTAGAGGCTTACACTCTACCAGGGGAGAGTCCCATTCCCCTAGACTCCCATGCCCCTCTTCTTATGTCCTAGGAGGAGAAACTGTCCCAAGCCAGTTTGTTCTGAGAGACCTCAGAGAGGGAACCGTGCGTGGGAGAGGCCATGCTTCTTTCATGTGGGGAACCCCAAGGAGGACAGGACGCACGGAAATAAAACAGGTAATGTCCAACGCAGCCCTGCCAGGCCCCACTGTACCCCCAGGGAGACCTGGCATGGATTCACTCCTTGCCTCCAGCTTGCAATCAGAACTGGATATTCTCCACCCCGGTGATCTTTTCCAGAAATGAAGAGAAGCAGCGTAGGGCCGTAGAGAAGAAGCTTGGCTTAGGGGCTAGAGCACGGGCCTGAGGGTCAGAAAGACCTTAGTGGAAAAAGCATGGGCTTGAGAGTCAGAGGACGTGGGTTCTAATCCCGGTTCCTCCACTTCTCTGCTGTGTGACCTTGGGTTAGTCACTTTAACTGCTCTGAGCCTCAGTTACCTCATCTGCAAAATGGGGATTAAGACTGTGCACCCCAAGTGGGACCACCTGATTACCTTGTATCTAACCCAGCACTCAGAACAGTGCTTGGCACATAGTAAGCGCTTAACAAATACCACAATTATTAATCCTGACTCTGCTGCATGTCTGCTGTGTGACCTTGGGCAAGTCACTTAACATCTCTGGGCCTCAGGTACCTCATCTGTACAATGGATGTAAGCTCCATGTGGGACAGGGGCTGTGTCCAACCAGATTAACTTGGATCTACCCCAGCACTTAGACCATTGCTGGGCACATGCTAAGCGCTTAACAAATACCATCATTATTATTATTATTGGTAAGCGCTTAACAAGAATAATAATAATAAGAAGAAAATACTAGGAAGCAGCTCCAGTGGCGTCCCCCTCCCCAAGACCCCAGAGGCTTCCGTAAATGTTTCCTTGGATGCTGGGAAGGATCCATTCCTAGTTCGGAACACCCTGGAACTACTGGAATTGCCATGCTCTGGGGAGTTCTGGATGCCACTTAGCAACCTCTTCCTGCCCAGCCTGTGCCTCTGTAATCTCCTGAACCCACACAGGAGGCGGTGGGGTCTGTCCTCCTTGAAACTGATGGATGGTCCTGACGAAGGCAGGCCGGAACGGGGCAACATGTCCTGATCGTGTTCAGCCCAGGGAAGACAGGAGGAAGATCTCGGTTAATAATAATACTAATTATTATTATTATTTTGGTGCTTGTTAAACTCTTACTATCTGCCAAGAACTGTTTTAAGCACTGGTGAATCAGGTTGGACACATTCCCTGTCCCAAATGGGGCTCACACTCTTAATCTCCATTTTTCAGAGGAGGGAACTGAGGCATAAAGAAGTGACTTGTGCAAGATCACACAGCAGGTATGTGGCGGAGCGAGGATTAGAACCCAGGTCCTTCTGATGACTCCCAAGCCCTGCTTCTAAACTCGTTCTAGTTTATGCCACTAGCTCTCTCTGTTATAAGCCCCCACCCCTGCAATCAACCAGATGCTTGGAACCAATGAAGAGAAAGCATTCATCCGTCTTTATAGCAAGTGATTGTGTTTTCAGCTGGCCTCTCCTCTGTCCAATACAGATACAGCACTGGCTGCATTTATGTCCCATATTTTTATTTTCTGTTTCCAAACTTTGGCGAGCCAAGTCCCTGTGAATGGTATCCGTATTTATGGAGATCTGGGAGAGGAACGCAAAAGCTCTGCAGTCAGTGGGACTTCGGATGTCAGGGGTCCCCTAAAAGAAGTGCTCCAGGTTGGAGGAAGCTTGGATGAATAAACTTCCACAAAATGGTGCTCATGACCTGACTACACTCACTGCATACAAGGAGTGGTGCCAGCCATGTTCCACGGGTCGGGGGATCCCACACACTTGGAAGCCATCAGTAGACACCCTAATTCCAAGTCTGGGAAGAGGCTTCTCGTTTCAGCAGGATCAGAGGGAGGAGTTCCCTTCCCAGACTGAGCCCCCTCCTTCCTCTCCCGCCTCCATCCCCACCGCCTTACCTCCTTCCCCTCCCACAGCACCTGCATATATGTATATATGTTTGTATGTATTTATTACTCTATTTATTTATTTATTTATTTATTTTGTGCATATTTATTCTATTTATTTTATTTTGTTAATATGTTTTGTTTTGTTCTCTGTCTCCCCCTTCTAGACTGTGAACCCATTGTTGGGTAGGGACCATCTCTAGATGTTGCCAAGTTTTACTTGCCAAGCGCTTAGTCCAGTACTCTGCACACAGTAAGCGCTCAATAAATACGATTGAATGAATGGATGAATGAGTTGCCAGGGTTTGGGGATTGAGAAGAAATATCATCACTTCAGCATAATGGCCACCCAAGGGCAATTTAGAAAAGATGTTAGGAATCCAAACTGTTCCAGGCCCAGAAATGCTGAGCCTGGGGTGGACCCTCAATGATACCTGCCATGGGACTTTCTTACCCCGATTCCCTACTAATAGCATTTTTCCCAAATCAGTATTCCCCCCTCAAACCAATCCCGGTGCCCCTCTCTTCTTCCTGTTTCGCTTCAGGCCGTTCAGAGAAGAGGCTCTTGGGTATACAGCCTCTTGGCTTGGAAAGGACCAGGTAACCGAAAGCCTCAGATAATCCATAAAGCTCATTTTTCTGCCTCCTCCCACATCCAATCTTTTAGACTGCGAGCCCACTGTTGAGTAGGGACTGTCTCTATATGTTGCCAACTTGTACTTCCCAAGCGCTTAGTACAGTGCTCTGCACACAGTAAGCACTCAATAAATGCGATTGATTGATTGATTGATCCAACCTTTCAGCGGAGCCGCCGACAAGCAGCCAGACTGCGCACTTAGGATGTCACAGCTTTCCCAGCTGTCCTGGGGAAGAGCCGGGCCGCACCTGGATGGGAGGCACCAGGTTCCTGTCTCTCTTCCCTGCCCCTGCTTCCTCTCCCTCAACCAGGCCCTGGAACCTCCTGTCCGGACTGGGGTCACAGGTTGAAATGGGGTGTGCAGAAAAGCACCTCGTTCCAGCCCATATGGATCCGGAACAATCGGGAACTTCCAGTTTGGGAGGGGTCAGCTGTAGGTGGGTGGGCTAGGGAGCAGTGTGGGAGTCGTGGGGGAGGCAGACTGGAGACTGGGCCTCCTGGAACCTGCTTTTGGCATCCACGGCTAAGTCTCCTGGGAAAACTTCCAGCACTTATTATTAATAATATTATTAATGATTTAAATAATGCCATGCTATCTTTTTTCTCTCTCTCAAGACTGGAACTGAAGTAATAATAATAATAATGACATTTGTTAAGCACTTACTATGCACAAAGCACTGCTCTAAGCCCTGGGGAGGATACAAGGTGATCAGATTGTGCTGTGTGGGGCTCCCAGTCTTCATCCCCATTTTACAGATGAGTAACTGAGGCCCAGAGAATGATTCATTCATTCATTCAATCGTATTTATTGAGCGCTTACTGTGTGCAGAGCACTGTACTAAGTGCTTGGGAAGTACAAGTTGGCACGATGATGATGATGGCATTTATTAAGTGCTTACTATGTGCAAAGCACCATTCTAAGTGCTGGGAAGTGCAGTGACTCACCCAAAGTCACACAGCTGACAAGTGGCGGAGCTGGGATTAGAACTCATGACTGCTGACTCCCAAGCCCGGGCTCTTTCCACTGAGCCACGCTGCTTCGATGTTGAGTAGCCAGCATTTCAACTCCTCTCTTGGGAACAGGACTCAGGGGTGTCGAAGGGGAGGCGGGGGGTTTGTCGGAGGGGAGACTGGGGTTACCCCCCTCTTCAGAACTCCAGGCCCAGGCCCCCCTGACCCTTGGGTTGAACCACCCAGAGCTTAGAACAGCGCTTTGCACATAGTAAGCGCTTAACAAATACCATCGTTATTATTAAGAGTTTCCGGCCCTCAGTTGGCGAGTGGCCGACACAGAGCATCCAATGTGGATGGGTTTGGCCCATTATGAAATCTTCTTCTTCCCCTTAGTCTGAGAGAGAGTGTGAGAGTGTGTGCGTGTGTGTTGTGTGTGTGTGTGTGTCTCTCTCTCCCTCTCTCTTCTCTCAGGGAAGGTGATTCACCCTTTCCCATGTGTCCCAGCCTGCCTCCACTTCCCCAGAGCAGCTCCGATCCTGCCCCCAACAGCAGAGTGACAAACCTTTTAAAGAGTGTATTCTGCCTGGGAGGCAAAACTAAGACGGTGAGGAGATAAATGACTGTTGTTTTCCTTGGAGACTAGAAGCAGCTGAACAATGAAAGCTTCATATTTTTTCCATAAAAAAGAGCACTGTTATTATCATCATCATCATTAGTATTAATGCCATTGATACCAATATTAAAAGATTGTGAGGGAGTTCCTACCGACTAGCATCCAGTGCTTTGGAACCCCAGATTTAAGTCTGAGTATCTAAGGGACCCGCCGGGGTCGGGGCTGTGCGACTTTCCCCTCTCGATTTTCTCTGGGACATTTTATGCTTTGGGAAAATTGTATTTTGAAGCTTTTTTTTTTTTTTTTTACTCTTGGTCAAATTAACCCTGGCAAGCCTAGGACACCAGCATCCAGGTTGGTGTCTGATGGGCCTGCTACACCCAGCTCTTTCACTTAAGAATCAGAGAAGCAGCGTGGCTCAGTGGAAAGTGCCCAGGCTTTGGAGTCAGAGGTCATGGGTTCAAATCCTGGCTCCGCCACATGTCTGCTGTGTGACCTTCGGCAAATCACTTCACTTCTCTGAGCCTCCGTTACCTCATCTGGAAAATGGGGATTAAGACTGTGAGCCCCACGTGGGACAACTTGATCACCTTGCATCCCCCCCAGAGCTTAGAACAGTGCTTTGCACATAGCACTTAACAAATGCCATTATTATTATTATTATTATTATTGTTATTATTATGGCAAGCTCCTGAGGGGGCAGGCAAAGATTACGTTTGGTATTTTTACTGTACCCCTCATACAGTACTCTGGCCCAAGCCATGTTCAATAAATAACTATGGATGAATTAATTGATTGAGTGAATGGCTCAATGGAGGGTTCCAGTGAGATGTCGGGATCTGTTGTTCCCAGAAGCCTTCTGGGACAACCAGTCATGCCTGTAACCATCGTGAGGGTGATAAGTGCTTACTATGTGCTAAGCACTGTGCTAAGTGCTGGGGAAGATACATGAAAGACGGATAGGTCACAGATCCACACTCTGCTAGACTGTGAGCCTGTTGTTGGGTAGGGACCATCTCTATATGTTGTCAACTTGTACTTCCCAAGTGCTTAGTCCAGTGCTCTGCACACAGTAAGCACTCAATAAGTATGATTGAATGAATGAATGAATCCACCCCTTCCTCGCAGTCTCTAAGAGGGAGGGGGAGCAGGTATTTTATCCCCATTTTACAGATGAGGAAACTGAAGGCCAGAGAGGGTTCAGTGACTTGTCCAAGATCACTCAGCAGGCATACGGCCAAGCTGGGATTAGAACCCAGGTCCCCTTACTCCCCAGCCTATGCTCTTTCCACAAGGCCACGCTTCTACTATCGTTCCTGTGCAGCTGACTCCCTCTTCTCTCCCTTCCCAAAACGAGACCTGGTCTACTTGCAGTGCATACAGGACTCTTGAGAGCCTGTTTTCTAACCCTGCAAACCCACCAGTGGGTGTTTTTTTTCTCCAGCTCCTTCTTCCCTATTCACATAATAATAATAATGGCATTTGTTAAGCGCTTACCGTGTGCAAAGCACTGTTCTAAGCGCTGGGGAGGATACAAGGTGATCAGGATGTCCCACGTGGGGCTCACAGTCTTAAACCCCATTTTACAGATGAGTTAACTGAGGCACAGAGAAGTTAGGTGACTTGCCCAGAGTCACGCAGCTGACAAGCGGCGGAGCCGGGATTTGAACCCATGACCTCTGGCTCCCAAGCCCGTGCTCTTTCCACCGCACATCCCAAACACTGACGGGAAGCAATCAAAACTATTTACTGAGCAAACCCTGTGTGCAGAGAGAGCACTGTCCTAAGCACTTGGGAGAGGACGGTAGAATTCATTGTCACTATTTCTAGACTGTAAGCTCCTTGTGGGCAGTGAATGTGTATATTGTCCTCTCCCAGGTACTTAATACGGTGCTCCACGCATAATACTGTTCGGCACCTAGGAAGCGCTTAACAAATACCATAATTATTATAGTAAGAGCTCAATAAATACCAGATTGATTTGTCTGCACCCTCTAAGAGTTCCCAATCTAGTGGGATAGGCGGACACCGAAATAGGAGGAAGTCTGCGTCTGAGCCTTCCCCGGAAGGCTGGCCCTGTCTGGATGTTTCCCTTTCACTGCTCCATCACATGGCTCCAGTGGAGGCTCCCTGTCATTCCACTGGGAAGGAGACGGATCAGCCTCCTTCCAAAGAGCTGCCCGTTAATAATGATGATGGCATTTGCTAAGCGCTTACTCTGTGTCAAGCTCTGTTCCAAGCGCTGGGGCAGATACAAGCTAATCAGGTTGGGCAGAGTCCCTGTCCCACATGGGGCTCACAGACTTCATCCCCATTTTACAGATGAGGGAACTGAGGCCCAGAGAAATGAAGCGACTTGCCCAAGGTCACACAGCAGGCAAGTGGAGGGGCCAGGTTTAGGACTCAGGTCCTTCTGATTCCCAGGCCTGTGCTCTAGCCACTAGACCCTGCTGTTTCCTATGAGTTAATCAAACAATCAATCAATCAATCAATTGTATTTATTGAGTGCTTACTGTGTGCAGAGCACTGTACTAAGCGCTTGGGAAGTACAAGTTGGCAACATATAGAGACAGTCCCTACCCAACAGTGGGCTCACAGTCTAGAAGGTTAAGAGTTTCTTGGCTTTTTGCGCCCCTCTCTCAAGTACATAGTACTGAGCGCTGCACACAAAAGCTCATACGATTGATTGATTGATTGATTTTGCTCATGGCTGCCTGCCCTGGCTCCTTCGGAGAAGCAGCGTGGCTCATTGGAAAGAACAATGGCTTTGGAGCCAGAGATCATGGGTTCAAATCCCGGCTCCACCAGTCGTCAGCTGTGTGACCTTGGGCAAGTCACTTTACTTCTCTGGGCCTCAGTTCCCTCATCTGTAAAATGGGGATTAAGACTGTGAGCCCCGAGTGGGACAACCTGATCACCTTGTAACGTCCCTAGCACTTAGAACAGTGCTTTGCACAGAGTAAGCGTTTAATAAATGCCATCACTATTTGGGACAGCCACTGCTCCGCAGTTTCCTCTGCACTCACTAATCCATCTCAATAGACCACCAGGCTTGGGTTCTTTTGAGATCAGTCACTCTTCTACTTCCAGCCCACAGTCTGTCAATACATCAATCAATCGATCAATGGTATTTATTGAGCGCTTACTGTGTGCAGAGCACTCGACTAAGCGCTTGGGAGAGCACAATAAAACAGAGTCGGTAGACAAATTCCCTGCTCACAAGGAGCTTACGCAGTCTCGAGTGAGAGACAGAAATTAAAATAAATTGTGGATAGGTACATAAGGGATACAGGGCTGAGGGTGGAGTGAAAACTAAGGGTACAGAGCCAAATGCAAGGATGATCCAGAAGGGAGAGGGAGTAGGGAAAATGAGGGGAAAATGATGGACTCTTGGAGGAGATGGGATTTTAATAAGGCTTTGACGGGCAGAGGTGGGGTGGTCTGTTGGAGATGAAATAGATATAAGTGTTTCGTATTTATACTGCATATAGTAAGTCTTTGACAAATTCCATTGATCGTTTGATAGAAGTAGTAATAGTATTTATTAAACACTTACCGTGTTCAGAGCACTATTCTAAGTGCTGGGAAGGTGGGAATTAGACACGGCTAAGGGGTCAGGAGGGAGGGAGTTCCGGGACAGAGAAAGGACGTGGACAAGGTCAGTGGTGGCCCAGGAAGTATCCCAGAGGTTTATCTGGTATTCCAGTGCTCTGCACAGAGTAAGAGCTTTTTTAATGGTTTTTGTTAACCGCTTATTATGTGCTAGGCACTATACTAAATATTGGGGTGGATACAAGCTGATCGGATTGCACACAATCTCTGTCCCACGTGGAACTCAAAGTCTTAATTTCCATTTGACAGATGAGGTAACTGAGGCACAGAGAAGTGAAGTGACTTGCCCAAGGTCTCATGGCAGAAAAGTGGTGGTGCCAGGATTATCAATCAATCAATCATATTTATTGAGCGCTTACCATGTGCAGAGCACTGTATTAGGGAGTACAAGCAGCGTGGCTTAGTGGAAAGAGCCTGGCCTTGGGAGTCAGAGGACATGGGTTCTAATCCCAGCTCTGCCACTCGTCTGCTGTGTGACCTTGGACAAGCCACTTCACTTCTCTGTGCCTCAGTTACCTCATCTGGAAAATGGGGATTAAGACTGTGAGCCCCACGTGGGACAACCTGATTACCTTGTATCTACTCCAGCACTTAGAACAGTGCTTGGCACATAGTAAATGCTTAACAAATACCATAATAATAATAATAATAACTATTATTATTTAGTTTCAGTCTCAGTAGAGGGAATAAGATTTAATCCCCATTTTACAGTTGAGGAAACTGAGGCACAGTTAATAATAATAACTATTATTATTATTACAACAGAATCAGCAGACATGTTCCATGCTCATAATGAGCTTATACTCTGGAGGGAGAGACATGTTAATATGAATAAATAACATATAATTTAAAGACATGGACATAAATGCTGTAGGGTTGGGGTTGGGGCAAATATCAAGTGTCCAAAGGTGACAGATTGAAAGGCGTAGCAGCAGAGCTTAGTGGAAAGAGCCCAGGCTTTGGAGTCAGAGGTCATGAGTTCAAATCCTGGCTCCGCCGCTTGTCAGCTGTGTGACCTTGGGAAAGTCACTTAACTTCTCTGGGCCTCAGTTCCCTCATCTGTAAAATGGGGATTAAAGCTGTGAGCCCCCCGTGGGACAACCTGATCACCTTGTAACCTCCCCAGGACTTAGAACAGTGCTTTGCAAATAGTAAGCATTTAATAAATGCCATTATCATTATTATTATTATACAGAAGGGTGAGCGAGCTGGGGAAAAGAGGTCTTAATTGGGCAAGGCCTCTTGGAGCAGATGTGACCATAGTAATGCAAGAACCCAGAACCCAGGTCCTTCTGATTCCCAGGCCCGTGCTCTAACCACTAGATCACACTGCTTCTCTGGGCTCAGTAAATCCCAGTAATTGGTTGACTGAGATTGATCGGCAGCCTAGCACTCAGACTGCCAATGGATCCCCTCCTCTCCCATCCGCCCTGCGGTGAGCTTTTTTGTTTTGCTGTTACAAACGTCTCCCCGGCCCCATCCCCGGCAAAGCGGACACCACACCGGGATTCCCGGGAAGACAGCCGGAGTCACGTCCCTCTCCAAGAAACCCCTCCGAATAACCCGCCCCGGATCCAAGGGGCTTCCGACGGGCCGGGGAAGCCGCTCTCTTGCCTAGAGAGTTCCATTCTCCCTAACCCCATCCCCAGCTTCCCCTCCTGAAAGCAACTCAACTACAACTACTTCCCCCATTCGCTTCTGCAACCAGTTTCAACCTGTCCTCCTGGTTGTTAAAAAAAAAAAAACCAAGAAAAAACTCGTCCCTGGATCCCGGCCAGCCCCGACCTCGCAGCTATCTTCTCCTTCCCCTCGGCTCCTTGCTCCCTCTGCTCTAGTCTGTGCTGGCCTCCTCCCACACACAGACACATCATCTTGCCACAGCTTGGGTTGGGAGGGGGCCTTCTCCCCTCAGCCCCTGCCATCTGCTCCTCCGCCTGGGCATCTCCGCCTCTCCGTCCCTTCCTCCCCTCGTCCGGCAGATTCCCTGGAGGGTGTTGAGCCACCAGGGAGAGGAGGAAGGCCATTCCCCAGAATTTGGGGGCTCTGGAGGTACAGCAGGGTGAGGAGGGGTGGAAAGAGACAAAGGGCATCTAACGCTGCTCAATCTCTGGGCCTGGTCACCCTCCAGAAGCCTGGTTCGGGTGTCTGGTTGATGTTCGAGGTTCGTTGAGCTACCGCAGGGAGGTAGCCTCTGAATCAATCAATCAATCAATCGTATTTATTGAGCGCTTACTGTGTGCAGAGCACTGTACTAAGCGCTTGGGAAGTACAAGTTGGCAACATATAGAGACAGTCCCTACCCAAAAGTGGGCTCACAGTCTAAAAGGGGGAGACAGAGAACAAAACCAAACATACTAACAAAATAGAATAAATAGAATAGATATGTACAAGTAAAATAAATAAATAAATAGAGTAATAAATATGTACAAACATATATACATATATACAGGTGCTGTGGGGAAGGGAAGGAGGTAAGATGGGGGGGATGGAGAGGGGGACCAGGGGGAGTCTTCTACTCTGAAGAAAAGTAGAGCGAGGAACGGTTTTTGCCCTTCAGAAGCTCATCCTGTAAGGATGGGTCTGTTTTCCCAGCCAGTCAAGGAGATGAGATGGACCAATAACTTTCTCTTTTCGAACAGTTACACGTCGAGAGTGGGGAACGTTTCTAAATGGTTTGAGGAGGCGTGCGTCCTCTCTGTAGTTTTTCCTGGAAGGGGTGGACTTGGAGAGGTGCTTTGGAGGAGGGGAGGAAGGGATGAAGGGGAGGCTGGGACACGAAAGGGGCCACCTGCCAAGCCATTCATTCATTGTTGTATTTATTGAGCGCTTACTGTGCACAGAACACTGTACTAAGTGCTTGGGAAATACAAGTTAGCAACATATAGAGACGGGCCTTACCCAACATCGGGCTCACAGTCTAGAGCCTTACCTCCTTCCCTTCCCCACAGCACCTGTATATATGTATATATGTTTGTACGTATTTATTACTCTATTTACTTATTTATTTTACTTGTACATATCTATTCTATTTATTTTATTTTGTTAATATGTTTTGTTTTGTTCTCTGTCTCCCTCTTTTAGACTGTGAGCCCACTGTTGGGTAGGGACCGTCTCTATATGTTGCCAACTTGTACTTCCCAAGCGCTTAGTACAGTGCTCTGCACACAGTAAGTGCTCAATAAATACGATTGATTGATTGATTGATTGATTGATTGATTGATTGATAGAAGGGGGAGACAGACAACAACCAAACCAAACATGTGGACAGGTGTCAAGTCAAGCGCTTAGAACAGTGCTTGGTACATAGGAAGCACTTAACAAGTACCATGATGGTGGTGATGATGATGATGATTAGTGGAAAGAGCACGGGCTTGGGACTCGGAGGGCGTGGGTTCTAATCCTGGCTCTGCCACTTGTCTGCTGGCTGACCTTGGCCAAGCCACTCTAACTTCTCTGCGACTCAGTTACCTCCTCTGTAAAATGGGGATTAATGCTGAGAACCCCACGTGGGACAACCTGAAGTTGAAGGGAAGGAACCTGAAGGGAAGTTCAAGCGCTCAGTACAGTGCTCGGCGCACAGTGAGTGCTCAATAAATACAATTGACTGAAAGGACACAGGAAAGGGCACGGGTCTTGGAGACAGAGGGCCTGGTTCCTAATCTTTTTTTTTCTTTTCTGTATGGCACTTGTTAATGTGCCAAGCACTTACTAAGCACTGGGTTGTCTACCGGACAATCAGGCTGCTCACAGTCCCTGTCCCACCCGGGGCTCACAGTCTCAGTAGAGGGAGTAAGATTTAATCCCCATTTTACAGTTGAGGAAACTGAGGCACACAGACCTGAAGTGAGTTGCCCAAGGTCACACAGCAAATAGCGGAGCTGGGATTAGGACCCGGGCCCTCTCACCCCCGGGCCCCTTCTCTTTCTACTAGGCCATACTGCTTCCCCAGCTCTGCCGCTTGTCTGCTGTGTGACCTCGGGCAAGTCACTTCACTTCTCTGTGCCTCAGTTTCCTGATCTGTAAAATGGGGATTAAATCCTACTCCTTCTACTTAAGACTGTGAGCCCCACGTGGGACAGGGACTATGTCCAACCTGAATATCTTTTATCTACCCCAGTACTTAGTACAGTTCCTGGCACAGGGTAAGCCCTTAACAAGTACCGTAATTATTATTACTGTTATTATTGTTATTTTTATTATGTCAAGGCATTAGGGAAGGGAGTGAGAAGGGCCCAGAGGAATGGGCAGGGCTGAGGTAAGGGTGGGCTCCAACCTCAGACCTGGGTGGCGTCTTGCCCTCTGCTTCAATCACACCCATACCCACTTGGAGCAGAGCAGGCTTGCCGTTTGGGAAATGTTCTTAACGACATGCCGAGCGGAGATTTCACCATCCTGAATTCAGCCCGGTGCCAAGCGGGAGTGAAGCCCGTCGCTGTCATTTGGTGTCTTAACCCCCCTCCGGCCGAAGGGGCCCCAGGGAGAAATAAGTAGCCTAAGTCCCACAGCTCCAGCCCATCCACTTCTCCTCCTCCGGGACAAGTAGCTTTGACTCACTTGGCCTCTGACTTACTCTCCATCCCGCCACTTAAACGTGTATGTATTCATTCATTCATTCAATCATATTTATTGAGCACTTACTGTGTGCAGGGCACTGTACTAAGCACTTGGAAAGTCCAAGTTGGCAACATATAGAGACAGTCTCTACCCAACAGCGGGCTCACAGACTATAAGGGGGAGACAGACAGCAAAATAAAACATATTAACAAATAGAATAAATATTCATTCATTCATTCATTCAATCGTATTTATTGAGCGCTTACTGTGCGCAGGGCACTGTACTAAGCTCTTGGGACGTCCAAGTTGGCAACATATAGAGATGGTCGCTACCCAACAGCGGGCTCACAGTCTAGAAGGGGGAGACAGACAAAAAAACATATTAACAAAATAAAATAAATAGAATAAATATGTACAAGTAAAATAGAGTAATAAATCTGTACAAACATATATACAGGTGCTGTGGGGAGGGGAAGGAGGTAAGGTGGGGGGTGATGGGGAGGGGGAGGCAGCTTCTCTCTTGCAGCGTGGCTCAGTGGAAAGGGCTTTGGAGTAGGAGGTCATGGGTTCAAATCCCGACTCCACCAGTTATCAGCTGTGGGACTTTGGGCAAGTCCCTTAACTTCCCTGTGCCTCAGTTACCTCATCTGTAAAATGGGGAATAAGACTGTGAGCCCCCTGTGGGACAACCTGATCGCGTTGTAACCTCCCCAGTGCTTAGAACAGTGCCTTGCACATAGTAAGCATTTAATAAATGCCATTATTATTATTATTATTATTATTGCAGTCTGGTGGTCCTGAGTGGTTGGGGTCAGAGGAGGTGTCAGTCCCTGGATGGCTTGATAACTGATCTCAGACCAAGTTTTCTGCATATAGAGGTTTGTTCGGATCTGACCTCTTCTTAATCTAACCATCGATAGGACGTTTATTCTAGCGATATATTTGTTTTATCTCCCCAGTCAGACTGCCTGCTTCTACAGGAGAGGGGCCCTCGCCTGTGCATACTTTCAGGCACTAGGAACCGAATGAAAGAAGACACCTTTTCACGGCTCTAAAAGGATTAAATCCAGAACTCTCCCTCCACCCCTCCCCAGCCCAAATCCCCGCAGCTAGAAATTCTCCAAAGATATGGAGCAAACAGTTCCCCTTTCTAGGGCTTCACTCCATCCCTGAGGCCCCCCACCCCCACCCCCCTGCCCCTTACTCACTCGGTCCCCCCAGACTAGAACTCTGACCACCGGATGCTCCAGACCACGAGTCTCATCTTTAAAGTCCTCTAGCATCCAACCTCCTCCAGGAAGTTTTCCCAATTAATTCCCCTACATCCCAAGTCATCTCACCCCAAAAGCCACGTTGAACACTTCTGCATTTTTTCCCCCACTCAGCACTTGTGGATTTACGGGAAGCAGCGAGGCCTAGCGGGAAGAGCACGGGCCTGGGAATCAGAGGATCTGGGTTCTAGTCCCGGCTCCGCCACGTGTCTGCTGCGTGACCTTGGGTAAAGTGAAATGACTTCTCTGTGCCTCCGTTTCCTCATCTATAAAATGGGGATTAAATCCTACTCCCTCCTATTAATATACAACTCCCCTGTGGGACAAGGACTGTCTCTGTCCTGATTATCTTATATTTACTCCAGTGCTTAGTATATTGCTTGACACGGAGCAAGTTCTAGTCCCGGCTCCACCACGTGTCTGCTGCGTGACCATGGGTAAGTCATTTCACTTCTCTGTGCCTCCGTTTCCTCATCTATAAAATGGGGATTAAATCCTACTCCCTCCTATTTAGATACAACTCCCCTGCGGGACAAGGACTGTCTCTGTCCTGATTATTTTATATTTACTCCAGCGCTTAGTATATTGCTTGACACGGAGCAAGTTCTAGTCCCGGCTCCGCCACGTGTCTGCTGCGTGACCATGGGTAAGTCATTTCACTTCTCTGTGCCTCCGTTTCCTCATCTATAAAATGGGGATTAAATCCTACTCCCTCCTATTTAGATACAACTCCCCTGTGGGACAAGGACTGTCTCTGTCCTGATTATCTTATATTTACTCCAGCGCTTAGTATATTGCTTGACACGGAGCAAGTTCTAGTCCCGGCTCCACCACGTGTCTGCTGCATGACCATGGGTAAATTATTTCACTTCTCTGTGCCTCCATTTCCTCATCTATAAAATGGGGATTAAATCCTACTCCCTCCTATTTAGATACAACTCCCCTGTGGGACAAGGACTGACTCTGTCCTGATTATCTTATATTTACTCCAGCACTTAGTATATTGCTTGACATGGAGTAAGCGCTCAACAAATACCATTATCACTATGATTGTAATTATTAGTTATTATTATTATTATTACATGGATCTTAAAATGAATCGTAAGCTCCCTGTGGGCAGGGATCGCATCTACCAACTCAACTGAATTGTACTTTTCCAAGACCTTAGTTCAGTGCTCTGCACATAGTAAAATGCTGGATAAATAACATTGGTTGATTGATTGATTGATTGAATGATTAATTCTCTACCTCTTTGGCTCACGAGCTACCTGGGGAGAAAGTCCCTGGACGAAGCAGATCAGAACCTATATCCCAGAGTAGGTATGGTGCTCTGCACATAGTAAGTGCTCAATAAATAAGATTGAATGAATGAATACATTTCAGTCCCCTGCAAAGAATTAAAAACTTATATTCCTAAAGCCTAAAAGCCTAAGAAATAGAAGTCTCTAAGCTCTTCGAGGGCAGGGATCAGGCCTACTAACCCATTCATATTTCCCCAAGCACTGAGTACAGTGTTCTGCACAGAGTAAGTGTTCAATAGATAGCATCGATTGACTAAACTTAGGTACCCCCTGTCCCTGTCTCGGGGATTTCTTGGGATTTGTTGAAATCCTGAATAAGCTGATGCTTCAGTCAGAATGTTTATTGTGCCCTTGGGTCCCATCCTTGTGGTCTCTGCAAGAGAAAGAAGGGAACATGGAGGAGACAGGAGTAGGTAGGGGAGGAGAACAAGAGTTTAAAAGGAGTTTGGCTTGCTATAGGAAGGGGCACGAGCAGCCCAAAGGGATTTGCACTGTTTAAGATGCTGAGTCAGGCTGCCCATAAGCAAGCTCAGACTCCTTAGAGGCACTAAAATCTCAAGATCAGTCCAGAACTGGATCTGTTGTTACTCCGAATTAAAGCTTGGAATAGGAGAAATCGTGTACACTAAGCCCCTTATTAATTAACTCCTTTAAAACGACATCCCCGTATAATAAGCTTCAAAACCTGCAGTGTCTGAAATCTTTGGAAGGCCTCTCACGTAACCACGAACTCTCATATTGCCAGCCTCAAAAATCCAAGTTCCCCCGCCACCCCAAATTCCTCCCTTCTGTTCCACTGCAGAGTTACCTTTGCTGGCGGATTGTAATCTCCTTGAGGGCAGGAGTCATGTCTTCTAAATCTTTTGGAGCAAGTGCTTAGTACAGTGCTCAGCACAGAGTAGGTGCTTAATAAATATTATTGGTTGATGGATGGATGGATGGATTTCTTAGCGTCTTGCATTCTAGCAAGTGATGTCCTCTAGATTGTCGAATGGTATTTCTAAGTTTTAGGCTTTAATTGCTTGGTCCCGGAACGATACTGGTTTTTTAAATCAAATGCCCACCCTGGCCTTGGTATTTCATCAAGATGCAATTGACCCCAAATAATTAACAAATAAAAACACCCCTTAGGGCCCAGTACAGCAAGAAGCAGCAAGGCCTAATGGAGAGAAGGTGGACCTGGGATTCAGAGGACCTGGGTTCTAATCCTGTCTCTATCACTTGCCTATTGAGTGGCACTGAGCAAGTCGCTTAACTTCTTTGTGATTCGGTTTTCTCTTTCGTAAAATGGGGATCCAATTCCTGTTCTCCCTCCTTAGATTGCCATCCCCATGTGAGGCAGGGACTGTGTCTGATCTGCATACACTCCATCTACCCCAGTGTTTAATACAGCGATTGGCATAGAGCAAGTGCTTAACAATATTGTTACCAGTACAGTTATTTCTTCATCTGGGGATTGTGTCTACCGACTTTATTGTATTCTCCCAAGCACTTAGTTTAATGTTCCATCAATCATATGTATTGGTTGTTTACTGTGTGTGGAGGGCACTGAATTAAGCCCAACTGGTTTCCAACTCGGGTCAGGGAAGATTGAGCTGATCCAACTTTCCCTTGGGACAAGAGTTTGGAAATCTACCCTCTAACGGTGTTCTAATACTGCATCTTCCCCAGTACTGAGCACAGTGCTTTGACACCTAGGAAGTGCTTCAAAAATGTCCTAATTGTGCTATAGCTGCTAGAAAAGCAGCTGAGAAAGGAGTCCTCTGAGGCTTTGAATTAGCACTGAGGTATCAGTGGAAAGTTTGTCATCCTCAGCAGATCTGTGTTTGCTTCCATGGAGCTGAACAAAACCATACTATTTCTTGGGGGTTGAGTTTGGGCCCATTATGGTTTGGTAGTTCTATAGAGAAAATCACATTCTGTCAATGCACTGGCCAAATCGATCAATCATTGGTATTTATTGAGCACTTACTGTGTGCAGAGCACTAAGTGCTCGGGAGGGTATGGTACGACAGGGTTGGTAGACACATTCCCTGACCACAATTTTTTTTTAACGTGGTATTTGTTAAGCGCTTACTCTGTGCCAGGCACTGTACAAAGTGCTGGGGTGGATACAAGCTAATCGGATTGGACACGGTCCCTGTTCCCCGTGGGGCTCACAGTCTTAATCCCCATTGGACGAATGAGGTACCCGAGGCACAGAGAAGTGAAGCGACTTGCCCAAGGTTACACAGCAGACAAGTGGCGGAGCTGGGTTTAGAAACCAGGCTGTATCCACAGGCCACACTGCTAGGCCACTCGGTTTCCTGATGAGCTCGCAGTCCAGAGATGTATGATTCCTGGAGGCATAGCTTTCTGGACTTCTGGATCTCATTCTCAGCAACTGAATTTTGCTTTAACAAATATATGAAAAGAGGAAATGACATTCCCTGTTGATGGTTAATTGATAAAAGCAGATGAGTGGTGTATCAGGGCTGCAAGATGGGAAATCCGTAAGCCTTGGGGGCAGAACTGAGGGAAGAAATTCCTTTGCAGAGAGGGCACAGGGGTGGATAATAATAATAATGGCATTTGTTAAGCGTTCTAAGTGCTGGGGAGGGTACAAGAGAAGCAGCGTGGCTCAATGGAAAGAGCCCGGGCTTGGGAGTCAGAGGTCATGGGTTCAAATCCTGGCTCCGCCAATTGTCAGCTGTGTGACCTTGGGCAAGTCACTTAGTTTCTCTGTGCCTCAGTGACCTCATCTGTAAAATGGGGATGAAGACTGTGAGCCCCACATGGGAGAACCTGATCACCTTGTACCCTCCCCAGCGCTTAGAACAGTGCTTTGCACATAGTAAGCGTTTAACAAATGCCATTATTTATTTATTTATTTACAAGGTGATCAGGTTGTCCCAAGGGGGGCTCACAGCCTTCATCCCTGTTTTACAGATGAGGTAACTGAGGCACAGAGAAGTTAAGTGACTTGCCCAAAGTCACACAGCTGACAATTGACTTGTACTTCCCAAGCGCTTAGTCCAGTGCTCTGCACACAGTAAGCGCTCAATAAATACGATTGAATGAATGAATGAATGAATGAATTGACAATTGACAACTGGATAATGGACAACTGGCTAATGAAACCATCTACCAGATTAGCAAGACAATTGATGTATTTGAGTCACAAGTTCTCTGCTCATCAGCTCTCCCTTAAAAATGGAAAGGAGTCCCCCTTCCCCCCCACAACCACCACACACCCAAAAAGCCCACTTCATGGAATCCTTAATGGATGCCCTACTGAGAGCTCACCTCCTCCAGGAGGCCTTCCCAGACTGAGCCCCCTTTTTCCTCTCCTCCTCCCCATCCCCCCGCTCTGCCCTACCTCCTTCCCCTCCCCACAGCACTTGTATATATTTGTACAGATTTATTACTCTATTTATTTTACTTGTACATATTTACTATTCTATTTATTTTGTTAATGATGTGCACATAGCTATAATTCTGTTTATTCTGACGGTTTTGACACCTGTCTACTTGTTTTGTTTTGTTGTCCGTCTCCCCCTTCTAGACTGCGAGCCCGTTGTTGGGTAGGGACCGTCTCGATATGTTGCCGACTTGTACTTCCCAAGCGCTTAATACAGTGCTCTGCACACAGTAAGCGCTCGGTAAATATGACTGAATGAATAAAACTTTGCCTCTGCTCTCTGGTTGGAAGGACAGCCATAGCCCAGATCTCCACAAAGGTGGAGAATATTAGCAGGATTTTCAGATTAACTGTCGGGGGGTTGGGGGGGTCTCCCCCTGAAAGGTACAGGCCACGGAAAATAACCTGAATCCTGCCCTTTTCAGAGACCAAGTCAAGGTATCCAACAGCTAAAACCACTGGTTTGTCAAACTGCATCTCATTTTTTCTCATCCAGGTCTCATTCATTCATTCAGTCAGTCATATTTATTGAGCGCTTACCGTGGGCAAAGCACTGTACTAAGCGCTTGGGAGAGTGCAACAATAAACAGACACATTCCCTGCCCACAATGAGCTAGAGGGGGAGACAGACATTAATATAAATAAATGAAGCTTGTCTGCTCATTAATCAGTCAATCAATCAATGGTATTTACTGAGCACTTACTGTAGGCAGAGCACCGTCCAAAGTGCTTGGGAGAGGAATAAGAATAATAATAATTATGCATTTGTTAAACACTTATTATGTGCCAGGCACTGTACTAAGTGCTCAAAAATCTGTAAAATGGGGATGAAGACTGTGAGCCCTAGATGGGTCAATCTGATCACCTTGTATCCTCCCCAGTGCTTAAAACAGTGCTTGGCACATAGTAAGTGCTTAACAAATGCCATTATTATTATTATTATCATTATTATTAAAAAGCAGTACCGACAGTGGGCTTCTTAGAAACCCAACAGTCCGAGACCCCAACTGGAGTCGCTGGGGGAGTAGGGGGGAGAGGAGGGAAATAGAATGCACATCTGGATTTAGGAGAGTCCTGCGGTCAAACAAATCTATTGGCAAATCTGCTGATTAAGACTCCAGTGGTCAGCCAGCATCCAGAGCGGGCGACAATCCAGAACAGGCTCTGGGAGCTTCACACGTGAACATGCAATACGGTAAACACGAGGCTCTCCGGCCAACTCTCCGATGGGATATTTTCCTGGCAAACGCTGTTACCTTCTTCCTCCTCCTCCTCCATTGTGTCCCGGACTCCCTCAACAAGCTCACAGACGCATCTTTCTGCCCACCAACAATCCCTTAAAAACACAAATCCCTTCCCCCTGCCACCCCCTCACCTGTCAAAAAAAAAAAGACCCCACTTGATAGAAGACCTTCTGGGTAAAAACTCCGCCTCTGCTCTCCGGTCGGAGGCACGGCTTCTAGCCCACATCTCAAAAACGCACCTCCAGCCTAGACGCAAACCTGCTTTCTGCTCCCACCCAAGGGCCCGGGTCGCCGTCCAGAATGCTGAATCACGAGACTGACGCCAAAAGGCTTTAAAGAATGGCATTTCCATCTCTCCCCGGCTAAGCTTTGTGTTTTGTTCCCTCCCGTCCCCCTCTCTTACATTTCTGGGACCACAGGGAATGAAAGTGCCCTATGAACTGAGACGATCACCTTCCCCGGACCGGGCCTGCGAGGGCCGGATGACTTGGGAAGGTTGGAGAAGGGAAAGGGAACGCAGGGTGGGAAGGACTGATCCCTCCGGGCACTGCCCGGCCGGTAATGCCAGGCTGGTCACCCTGAAAGGCTCTGGCAGAATTTTTACTGAGTCACGGGGAAAGCGAGGTCAGAACTCATGTGCCCTGCCCCATCCTGCCCACCTGTCCACCACTTAAGCCAGCTCCAGCCCACCTCTCGGATGGGACGCTGAGGGTGGAAAACCCACTGGGGAAAATAAAAAAAAAAATTTAAAAAAGCGAAAAGCAAAACCACTGCCCAAAAGAACGAGCATTTTCTAGCCATAAAAGTTTATTAAAATTGTTCATCATTAATGCTTCAAATGTAGCAACAATGCAGATCCCAAAATATACAGATGCCTTCTCTTATAGAAATAGATTATTCTTTATAATAAAAAAAAACCGTAGGAACATCTTTAACAGATTACTCAATCCATGACTGACAGTTACACATGATTGCATCATTTGTGTATACACATTCGTTCCCAGCCATGTTTAAAGAATTGCATCACTCGCTGTTGGTTTCCTCCCACCTCCCTCCTCCCTCTCGCGGGTCACACACAGACACACACAGACACACACGGACACACAATGTCAATATCTATATCTATACGCGTAGATATGGACATAGACATATATGTCTCCCTATATAAATATCAAACCCGCCGACGGATGATAGGCACATCACGTATCTAGCGAAAGGTACAGAAAGTCATTCACTCGATGGTATTTATTGAGCGCTTACTGTGTGCGGAGGCCTGCGCTCCCCTCCTGGAAGTTGGCAGAGGTCCCCGCCGAGGTGAACGTTTGGTTCGGCCGGACTCTGACATATTTATATATTTCAGAGAGAGGGAGGGAGAGAGAGAAGGGAGAGAGATGTAAACGAATCAAATGACCAACAGGAAAGGCGTTTCGTCGACCAGCCAAGGTGCAGAAGTTTTGCAGACGGTGGAGGGGAGAGGGGGTTTTGGGGGGCTGGGGGAGGTCTCCGCAGCCCCCTTCCCCCGTCCCACTGGGGTGGGAATCCCGGCGGCAGCCCCCTCCTCCATGGCGAAGCCCCCCAAATCGTCCAGTGTCCGTGCAATGGCCCCCCTGCCAACTTCCTCCTGGAGGTGGACCCCCCCAAACACACACACGTGTACACACACACACAGATTCTCACACACAGGTGCACAGTCACACGTGCGCACACGGATAAATACACTCACACATGTGCACACAGAGACACACACAGTCTCACAAACACACACACGTGCACATACACACACACACACACACACAGAGGCATATAGAGTCACAAACACATGCACACCCACAAACAGAATCTCCACACACAGTCTCATACACACGTGCACATACAGACACACATACACACAGATTCTCACACACAAGTGGACACAGAATCACACACACACACACACATGTGCACCCACACAGACACACGGTCTCACACACACACGGGCACACAGGCACACCCACACACACATGTGCACCCAGACAGGCACACGGTCTCACACACGGGCACACAGGCGCACACACACACACACACAGAGTCTCACAAACACACCCACACGTGCACACACAGACACTCACACAGTCACACACACAGAGAGGCACAAACACGTGCGTGCCCACACACACACACATACACAGTGTCTCCACACACACACAGTCTCGTCCACACGTGCACATGCAGACACACACAGTCTCCACACACAGGCACACACAGAGTCTCATCCACCCGTGCACACGCAGACACACACGGCAGTCTCATCCGCACGTGCACACGCGGACACACCCACACACCCACGTGCACACAGGGGGTCCCCGGAGCCGGGGCAAGGGGGCCGAGGGGCAGCGGGGGCTAGCAGTGTCCGGAGGAGGCCAGCAAAGGCTCGGGCAGCTGTTTGAACAAGTTCCTGAGCGTGCTGAGCTCCCGGGAGAGCTGGTCCACCTTCTTCTGCAGCCGCTCGTTCTCGGCCGTCAGCTCCAACACCTTGTGCTGCGTCTCCAGGTTGCGCAGCTTGGCCTTGTCGCGGCTCTTGCGCACGGCGATGTTGTTGCGCTCGCGGCGGATCTTGTACTCGTCGCTGTGCTTGTCGACGCTCTTCTTGGCCTTGGCCTTGGGTTGTTGCGGCGGCGGAGGAGGCGGCGGCGGCGGCGGCGGCGGGACCGGGCCCGGGTAGCAGGCCCCGGCCTTGGGGTCGGCCGGGCTGGGGGTCCCGGGCGGGCTGGACGAGGACGAGGTGGACAGGTTGCCGCTGCTGCCGCTGGGCACCGACTGGTAGCCCAGGAAGGAGGAGCGCACGGCGAAGGGCGAGCCGGCGGCCATGGGCCCGGCCGGAGAGTCCTCGCCTTTCCGGCGACAAGGCCCGGGGTCGGCGGGGTCGAAGGCGGGCTCCGCCTTGGGCTCGGGGGCCGAGAAGCAGCCGCTGCCCGCGATGCCCTTGCCGGCGCCCGGCGGAGGAGGGAGAGGGGCGGCCGGCCGGCCCAGGCCCAGGTAGCCGTAGTCTAGGCCCGGCTTCTTGACCCCCGACCCGCCCTTGGCGTAGTCGTCGGAAAACAGGTCGGAGAGGAAGTCGTGCGGGTGGCCGGGGGCCGAGGGCGTCGAGGACGATGACGACGACGACGACGACGAGGACGACGACGAGGACGAGGCGGCCGGCGGCTCGAAGTTGCCCCCCGTCGACGGGGGAGGCGGCTGCTGGCGGTGGTTGGTGGGCTGCTGGTGGTGGTGGTGGTGGTGGTTGGGGTGGTGGTGGTGGTTGGGGTGGGGAGCGTGCTGAGCGCCCAGGGGCTCCAGGTAGGGGCTGAAGTCGATGGCTCGCTCGTGGTCCCCGATGGGGGCGAGGTCGCCGAGCGGGCGGCCCCCTCCCCGGCCCGGGGGCAGCTTGGTGAAGGCGGCCAGGCAGTCCGCCTCGTAGTAGAAGTTGGCCACTTCCATGGATTTAAAGGCCGGGGGCTGCAGGCTGAGGCATGGCGGGGTCGCCGTGGCTGGTGCTGTCGCCGTCGCGTCCCACGACACCCGCAGGCGTTGCATCAAAACCAGAGGGGGAAGGGGAGGGGAGGGGAGGGGGCTCCGGACGGGGGCCGCCGCCGCCGCCGCCGGGCCGCCCGCCGGGATGCCCAACGCCGCCGCTGCTCCCGCTGCGGGCCGGGCCGGGCCGGGGGCCCCTCCTGCTCGCTGCTCCTCCTCCTCCTCCTCCTCCTGCTGCTCCTGCTCCTGCTGCTCCTCCTCCTCCTCCTGCGGGCCGGTCCTTCCCTCCCTTCCCTTCCTTTCCCTCCCCCCCGCTGCTCCCGCTCCTCCTCCTTCTTCCCGGTCCTCCTTCCCGGCCCTCCTTCTCGGCCCCGCGCGCGGCTGGGACTCGGGAAACTTTGCGTCCCGGCCGGGGATTTATAAAGGCGGCGGGGCCCATGGCAACCGCTGCGTCACCGCCTGGCAGCCCGCCCGACCGCCCGCCCGCCCGCCCGCCCTCCCTACTGTGTGGACGCCCGCGCTCACCCACACCCGGAAAAGCCCCGCTGCCAAAGCTCGCCCGGCCCTCACGGCCCTCACGGCCCCGACAGAGACCACCCAGCCCTGCCAGTCCTGGCGAAGACCACCGAGCCCTGCCAGTCCTGACAAAGTCCTCCAGCCCTGCCAGTCCTGACGAAGACCACCCAGCCCTGCCAGTCCTGACGAAGACCACCGAGCCCTGCCAGCCCTGCCAGTCCTGACAAAGCCCTCCAGCCCTGCCAGCCCTGCCAGTCCTGACGAAGACCACCCAGCCCTGCCAGTCCTGACGAAGACCACCCAGCCCTGCCAGTCCTGACGAAGACCACCGAGCCCTACCAGTCCTGCCAGTCCTGCCAGCCCCGACAAAGACCACCCAGCCCTGCCAAACTCGACAAAGCCCACCGAGCCCTGCCAGTCCTGACAAAGACCACCGAGCCCTACCAGCCCTGCCGGCCCTGCCAGTCCTGACGAAGCCCACCGAGCCCTACCAGCCCTGCCAGTCCTGACAGAGACCACCGAGCCCTGCCAGTCCTGCCAGTCCCGACAAAGACCACCCAGCCCCGCCAGCCCCGACAAAGCCCACCGAGCCCTGCCAGTCCTGACAAAGACCACTGAGCCCTACCAGCCCTACCAGTACTGACGAAGACCACCAAGCCCTACCAGCCCTGCCAGTCCTGACAAAGACCACTCAGCCCTGACAGTCCTGACAAAGCCCACCAGGCCCTGCCAGTTCTGACAAAGACCACCCAGCCCTGCCAGCCCTCCGAGCCCTGACAGAGACCACCAAGCACTGCAAATCCTGCCAGCCCCGACAGAGACCACCTAGCCCTGCCAGCCCTGCCAGTCCTGACAAAGACCACCCATCCCTGCCAGCCCTCTCAGCCCTGACAAAGACCACCGAGCCATGCCAGTCCTGACAAAGACCACCCAGCCCTGCCAGCCCTCCCAGCCCCGACAAAGCCCACCAAGCCCTGCCAGCCCTGACAAAGCCCACCGAGCCCTGCCTGTCCTGCCAAAGCCCTCCGAGCCCTGTGCCCCCGGCCTGACGTCCAGCCCATTGCCACCACCAGGGATGTCTCCACTGCCAGCAATGCCCCTCTGCCCGGCCCCGCCCAGACCCCACCCGCCTTCAAGCCCACCCTCTGTCCGTCCCTCCCTCCCCCATCCATCCCCCTGTCCATCCATCCCCCGTCCGTCCATCCATCCATCCATCCGTCCATCCATCCATCTGTCCGTCCATCCATCTGTCCCTTCCCGAAGAAGCCACCGCTTCAGGCTGGAATCCACAGCGGTTCAGCCTGTTTGCCCCCCCAGACCTCCCTACTGGGACCCAGGCACCCCCTCTTCCCAACCTGCCCACTGACCCCGGGGAGTGGGCCTGAGGTCCGGGTCCAGAGGCCTTGGCGGCCCCCAGGTAATAATAATAAAAATAATAATGGTATTTGTTAAGCGCTTACTATGTGCAAAGCACTGTTCTAAGCGCTGGGGAGGTTACAAGGTGAACAGGTCGTCCCACGGGGGGCTCACAGTCTTCATTCCCATTTTACAGATGAGGTAACTGAGGCACAGAGAAGTGAAGTGACTGGCCCAAAGTCACACAGGTGACAATTGGCGGAGCCGGGATTTGAACCCGTGACCTCTGACTCCAAAGCCCGGGCTCTTTCCACTGAGCCACAGGTGAGGGGTCCCCCCCCAGGGCCCTGTCTGGGCCTGGGCGTGGGGACCCTGGAGGTTGGGGGTCGGGCTCTGGGGGTGCTGAGCCTCTGTGCCAGCTTGGGTTGGAGCACTCGCGTGTGCTTGGGTCTGAGCGCCGGTTGTAGTAATAATAATAATAATAATGGTATTTGTTAAGCACTTATGTGCGAAGCACTGTTCTAAGTGCTGGGGAGGTTACAAGATGATCAGGTTGTCCCATAGGGGGCTCACAGTTTTAATCCCCATTTTCCAGATGAAGTAACTGAGGCCCAGAGAAGTGAAGTGACTTGTCCAAAGTCACACAGCTGACAGTTGGAGGAGCCGGGATTTGAACCCATGACCTCTGACTCCAAAGCCCGGGCTCTTTCCACTGAGCCACGCTGCAGCAGCAACAGAGGTAGAAGTAACAGCAATCACAGGAGCCATAACACTACAGGCATTTACTAAACACCCGCTTAATAATAGTAATTATAATAATCGTATTTGTTAAGCGCTTACTGTGTGCCAGGCACTGTTCTAAACTAATGGTAATAATAATTATGGTATTTGTTAAGCGCTTACTATATGCCAAGCACTGTACTAAGCAGTGGGGTGGATATAATCAAAGCGGGTCGGACACAGTCCCTGTCCCTGGGGCTCACAGGCTCAATCCCCATTTTACAGATGAGGTAACTGAGGCCCATAGAATAATAATAATAATAATAATGTTGGCATTTGTTAAGTGCTTACTATGTGCAAAGCACTGTTCTAAGCACTGGGGGGATACAAGGTGATCAGGCTGTCCCACGAGGGGCTCACAGTCTTCATCCCCATTTTACAGATGAGCTAACTGGAGCTCAGAGAAGTTAAGTAGGTGATCAGGTTGTCCCACCTGGGGCTCACAGTCTTCATCCCCATTTTACAGATGAGATAACTGAGGCTCAGAGAAGTTAAGTGACTTGCCCAAGGTCATGCAGCAGAGCAGCGGAGCCGGGATTAGAATCCATGACCTCTGACTCCCAAGCCTGTGCTCCTTCCACTGAGCCATCCTGCTTCTCGTACTGCTTAGTAAGCTAAGCGCTCACTATGTGCCAAGCACTGTTCTAAGGGTAGCTACAAGATATTCGGCTTGGACACAGTCCCTGACCTACATGGGGCTTACGGTCTTAATCCCCATTTTACAGATGTGGAAACTGAGGCACAGAAAAGTGAAGTGACTTGCCCAAGGTCACGCAGCAGACGAGTGGTGGAGCTGGGATTAGAACCCATGACCTTCTGATTCCCAGGCCCATGGTCTAGCCACGAGGCCACGCTGCTCCTCGACTTGGTGTTGTGCACTGTACTGGGAGCTTGGGAGAAACAGAATAAAGAAATGACCCATGCCCTGCCCACAAGGAGCTTACATTCTAAAGGAGGAGGTGTTCGCAGAAATATTTACAATTTAAGCGTCAAAAGTAAATCAAGCGGTCTCCCCCTTTTAGACTGTGAGCCCACTGTTAGGTAGGGACTGTCTCTATATGTTGCCAACTTGTACTTCCCAAGCGCTTAGTACAGTGCTCTGCACACAGTAAGCACTCAATAAATATGATTGATTGATTTATTGATTGATTGGTGAAAAGAACACAGGGCTGGGAGACAGAACCCCTGGGTCCTAATCCTGGCTCTGCCACTTTGGTGTTTTTGTTAGGGTATGTGTTATTGTTAAGTACTTATTATGTGTCAAATACCGTTTTAAGCGCCAGGGTAGATCCAGGTTAATTAAGATGGACACAGTCCCTGTTCCGCATGAGGCTCACAGTCTAAGTAGGTGGGAGAACAGTCTTGTCTGCTGGGTGACCTTGGACAAGTCACTTCACTTCTCTGGGCCTCCGTTCCCTCCCTCATCTGCAAAATGGGGATTCAATACCTGCTGTCCCTCCTACTTAGGCTGTGAGCCCCGTGTGGAACCTAATTATCTTGTATC
Source organism: Tachyglossus aculeatus (assembly GCF_015852505.1). Lineage (NCBI taxonomy): Eukaryota > Metazoa > Chordata > Mammalia > Monotremata > Tachyglossidae > Tachyglossus > Tachyglossus aculeatus. Next base: position 9,914,568 of record NC_052073.1, on the reverse strand, counting down.
TACCCCAGCACTTTAATTCAGTGTTTGGCACATAGCAAGCACTTCACAAATACCACAATTATTATCGTTGTTGTTATTATTATTATTATGCAAACATTTACCCTGTCCCCAATCTATTTTAATATCTGTCTCTCCCAGTCTCTCAAAAGTAAGCTTTTTGAGAGCAGGGAGCGAGTCTGCCAACTCTCTTGTAGTGTACTTTCCAACAGCTTAGTACAGTGTTCTGCACATACAGTGAGTGCTCAATAAATATCATTGATTGATTGATTGGCATAAGTGCCTGGGAGGGTGTAAATAAATTCCCAAGTGCTAGAGTTGGGCAGGGGAATATTTGGCTCAGGGTGCAGGGAGATTAAGTGGAGAAAAACTTGTTGGGGGAAGGGGGATTTTAGGAGGGATCTGAATGTGGGGAGAGCTGGGATCTGTCTGATGTCGAGAAGGAGGGAGTTCTAAGCTGGTTGGGACAACGTGAGCCGGGAACAGGGGTGGGAGGGTCAAGAATGAGGTACGGCTAAAAAGGTAGGATTGGGAGGAATGAAGACAGGGATGGGGAAAAGCAGGAGAAGAGAGCAGCAGGCTAACACTGAATTAAAGTGTTGGGGCAGATACAAGATAATTAGGTTCCACACGGAGCTCTCAGCCTAAGCAGGAGGGAGAGGAGGTATCGAATCCCCATTTTGCAGATGAGGGAACTGTGGCCCAGAGAAGTGAAGTGACTTTTCCAAGGTCACCCAGCAGACAAGACTGCTCTCCCACCTACTTAGACTGTGAGCCTCATGTGGAACAGGGACTGTGTCCATCTTAATTAACCTGGATCTACCCTGGCACTTAAAACGGTATTTGACACACTGCTGCTTCCCTAAGCACTCTTGGAAATTAATTTGTTCATTCAATTGTATTAGTTGAGCACTTACCATGTCAGAGCACCTTACTAAGCGCTTGGAGAGTACAATACAGCAATAAAGAGAGACAACCCCTGCTCACAACAAGCTAACAGTCTAGAAGGGGGGCGGGAGACAGACCTCAAAACAAGCCAACGGGCATCAATATAAATAGAATTATAGATACTCAGCAGTTAGTCCTTAGCACATTGATTGTGCTACCTTTTAGCACATTGTGGGTGGGCTCGGTAAATATTAAACGGTATTCAAGGATTGAGTCCAGTGCTCAAGCGCTTAGTAGAGTGCTTTGCACACAGAAAGCACTCAATAAATACCATTGATTGAAACAGCAAGGTCTGGTGGATGTCTGCACACTCGAATGCATTTCTTTGGACATGGCTATCTAAGTCTCCATGTGCTCACAGGTTTAGGGAACATTTGTTCAATATATGTGTGAAGAATACCTTGATGTTAGGTGGGCTTGATTGATTGCTTTTAATGAGTTTACTCTGGGACCCTCCCATCTGTGAGGACCATAAACTGGATGAGGGGGGGAATAGTAAGGTAGGGTTTACTGTGATCAAAGAATCCGGCCTCCCAGCAAAGAGCTTCTACCTAGTGGTGACACTCCCTTTCCCCTCACCTTCTGCCTGCCCCTTCTGCCTTCCCACCCCACCCGGCTCTTCCTCAGGCAGGACTGAGATTTTCCCCTGGCAAGAGACTGGATCTGGCTTTTTCACCTATTTCCAGACAGGCAAAGCAGGGAGGAAGGGGACATATACTAAGAGCAACCAGGCTGGAAGAGGAAAAAAAAAAAAGAGTCAGGGAATCATGACTCCAGACCCCAGGGGCTGCTCCGGCCTATTTCCCGGGATTCCAAGAGTCCCCCTAGACCTTCCTTGGTGGCCAGCTGGTGTCTACCGGGAAGAAACTTTATCATCATTTCTCCTCCTGCTGTGCTGGCACTTCACACCCTCCTCCACCCCCAGCTCTTCCCATCCAGTCCCGAGTTTGGGGGTGCTGGGTCATAGCCTAGGGACCAAGACTTCCCTCCAAACAAGACCCTATCTCCCCACCCACTCTAACCTCACTACTCTAGCTTCCCCACGCCCCAGTCCATCTCCACCCCCCAGAGAACTGAGGTGTCCCCGCAACCCAAATATCTCCCCCACCCCTGGACCCGTGCCCTGGGCTCAGTGAGCAGGGGATGGGGGAATGGAGGACTGGGGCCTAGCTCAGGGAAACCCTATAGCCCCCCCAAATTCACCACACCTACCCCTGAATGCAGCCTCCCCAAACCTGTGGGCACAGGGGATTTATTTTTTTATTTATTTAATGACATTTGTTAAGCGCTTACTATGTGCAAAGCACCGTTCTAAGCGCTGCGGGGGGATACAAGGTGCTCAGGTTGTCCCAGGTGGGGCTCACAGTCTTAATCCCCATTTTACAGATGAGGTAACTGAGGCTCAGAGAAGTTAAATGACTTGCCCAAGGTCACACAGCAGACATGTGGAGGAGCCGGGATTTGAACCCATGACCTCTGACTCCAAAGCCCGGGCTCTTTCCCCTGAGTCACGCCGCTAATGAGAATGGGGATGACAGGAAAATTTAAAACTAAGTAGGCAGGATGGTAGAGGGCAGAACTAAGGGTGGGGATAGAGGATCAGTCCCCAGGTCACAGCTGCACCCCCAAACCTGGAATGGGGAGGGCAGGGTGATTTTTTTTGAATTGCCGAACCGATGATATTTGGCTGAAATGAGTCGTTCGTTTCTGAGAATGGCAGTAACGAAGAGTGGAGTTGTGGTAAGCTTCTCCGTCCCCCACCCCTCTGTCTAATACTGTTCCCAAACGACTCTTGAAAGAATTCAGAGAATTCCCCCTAGACTCTAAGTACGCCGTGGGCAGAGAATGTGTCTGTTTATTGTTATCCTATACTCTCCCAATCGTTTAGTACAGTGCTTTGCACACGGTGAGCGTCCAATAAATATGATTGAATGACTTCTCCCATTTCTCCCTTTCCTCTTTTCCTAGACAGCCTCACCCCCAACCTCACCCAGCAATCATATCCAACCACCCTACCCACAACACACTCACACACACCAGCACACCTAGTAGATGACCTTTGACCTAACAGCCCCAGGCCTTTGCCTTGTGAAAAGTTGCTTAAACCCTAGCTTATCTGCTTCCTCAGTGATCTTTGCCCTGAAAGAGCTGTAGAAATGATAGCAGAGTGGCTCAGGCTCCTCCTTCTGAGCCTGGAGGTTAGGGGACCGGAATGAGAAAATCTGTTGGATAAACTGGAAAATTTTCCAGTTTCCCTCCCTATATTCTGGAAGGTAGCATGGCCTAGTGGAAACAGCCTGGGGTTTAATCCCAAATCTCCCTGCCGTGTGGCCTTGGGCAAGTCGCTTAACTTCTCGGAGCCTCAGTTTACTCGTCTGTAAAATGGGGATTAAATACCTGTTCTTTCTCCCTCTTAGATCGTGAGCCCCGTGGAGACTGTCTGATCTGATTGTACTGCATCTATTCCAGCACTTAATAGAGAGCCTGGAACACAGTAAGGCCTTGACAAATATCACCATTAATTATTATTGTCGTCGTTGTTGTTGTTGTGATGCCCCCAACGTGTAGAGAGAACTGACCGGGACTATCTCTTGGTCCATAGATCATCCAACCCAGCTGGAGTGGCCGCTCAGCTCGACGGATCCATCCACACGGCCGGGTGTTTCCTGCAGCACCCATCACCAGGGCAACCAGCAGTCAGGAGGAGCCACGAGGTCCCTCATCACTGCCCGGTCATTCTGTAAGCACACGCCCTGGTCAGTCAGTTCCCCCTTCCAGCTGATTCCTGAACTCCAACGTCAGTGTGGTAAAAGCCACCTTCCCTTTTTTCTTCTCTTCCTTTTCCCTTTTCCTTCCCTTCCCTCTTTCCTCCCACCCAGTCTTCCTCAGTCCTTCTGTCTCCCCCACTTCTCCCCCTCACCGTCTCCCTCCTTCACTGCCTCTCCTGCTTACTGCCTCATTCCTTCACCGTCTCTCTCCCTCACTGCCTTTCTTTGACTGTCTCTTCCCCTCCACTTCCTCTCTCCCTCACTGCCTCTCTCCCTCGTTGTTTCTCTTCCTGCCTTGCTCCTTCCCGTAGGCAGAAAGTGTGATTCCAGTGGGAATTTGAAGGAGATATCTCAGCTCTCTAGCCATGCTCGGTGTTGTCTTGGCTCTTCTCACCTGGCGGGAAGAGGGTAAGTGGCTAGAAATGACAGGGATAGGGAGGGACCACCCACCCTCTCCCGAAATTCCTGGGACTGCAGTACTTTGTGAGCGGTGGAGCAAACTAGTAGGCCCCAGGCTTTGGGTCTGAAGAAAATCAGGCTGGACCTTAAAGGAAATCAGGTGTTAAGCGGATGAGAGGTTTAATAAAAAATTTTAAGTAAGACCTCCCCCCGCCCCGCCGACACTAACTGCCCCTCGGATGCTGATGACCCTCGCCGGTGGGAACGAGCGATCTTTCAAAGTCCATGCCGTCCTAATGACGCCGTAATAACTGTGGCCTTGGCCTTAGTGAGGGTGGCAAAGTTGGAGGTGCCCATGAAAGACCTGTGTGTGATTTGATTTTTATTGGAGCCAATCGGCAAGGCCTGTTTAGAAGCTCCTCGAGGAATGGTATAAACCTACCACAGTGGTTTGCAAATCATGGCCCAGGAGAGACCGCCAGATGCTAGTGGACACTGCTTCTGCCACCGGCCCTTAAAGGAGGGAGGAGAGCGGAGCTACTTTATCCTTGACCACTTGCAGAAAAAGTTTAAATGGCCAGAGGTGCAGTCAAGGCTGCGTGGTTGTAGCAGCACTGGAGGAAGAGGAGAAACAACGAGCAGATTGGAGCCATGGTGTGTGGTGAATGGTGTGGGAAGTGGGGCTGGGAAGCAGGGAAGCCAGGTGAGGGAAGGAGAAGTCAAGACATCGGGATATCGGAAGAGTTGAGGTTAAGAATTGGAAGCGAACGGTCGGGGAGGGAGAAAGAGAAGTGGAAAGAGGCCAGGACAATCAGGCCTAGGCTTGGAAATCAGGGCCTGAACAGGGGCGAGAAGGAAAAGGAGGCTCTCTGTCTCTCTCATATCGCCTCCGGCACTGCCCTGCTGTGTGACGTTGAGTAAGTCACTTAACTTCTCTTTGCATCAGTTATCTCCTGTAAAATGGAAAGTAAATACCTGTTCTCCCTCCCACTTAGCCGGTTAGCCCCTTAAGGGTCAGGGACTGTGTCCCAACCTGATGGTCTTGTATCTATTCCTGCACTTAGTACAGTGCTTGGCACATAAAGGTTTAACCAATAATGTGATTATTATCAGTAGTAGTAATAGTATATAATATTTTTTCTAATGGTATTTGTTAATAATAGTAATAATAATAATGGCATTTATTAAGCGCTTACTATGTGCAAAGCACTGTTCTAAGTGCAGGGGAGGTTACAAGGTGATCAGGTTGTCCCACGGGGGGCTCATAGTCTTAATCCCCATTTTACAGATGAGGTCACTGAGGCTCAGAGAAGTTAAGTGACTTGCCCAAGGTCACACAGCAGCCATATGGCAGAGCCGGAATTCGAACCCATGACCTCTGACTCCAAAGCCCATGCTCTTTCCACTGAGCCACGCTGCTTCTCTCTGACTCGCTGTGCCAGACACTGTACTAAGCACTGAGGTAATTACAAACTAATCAGGTTGGAAGCAGTCCATATCCTACAGGGAGCTCGCTGTCTTAATCCCCATTTTCCAGATGAAGTAACTGAGGCACAGAGAAGTGAAGCCAATCGCTCCAGGTCATCCAGAAAACCAAGTGGTGGAGCCGGGTTAGAACCCGGGTCCCTCTAACTCCCAGTCCTGTGCTGCATCTATGCACTTGTCTGCCGTTTGACCTGGGGTAAGTCACTTAGCTTCTCTATGCCTCAGTTTCCTCAGCTGTAAAATGGGGATAAAGACTGTGGGACATTGACTGTGTCCAACCTGATCAGTTTGTATCTACCCCAGTGCTGAGTATAGTCCCTGGCACGTAGTAAGAGCTCAACAGATGCCATAAAAAAAGTGTCAGTGCCCAAATTAGAACCAAGGTCCGTCTGATTCCCAGGCCCAAGCTTTATCCACTAGGCCACCACACTCCTTCTCTATGATCCCATTCTCGCAGCCAAACTCAGACCTAAATTACCAGTCCTGGGACTTTTGAGGGGAAGAAACCTTTAGCCAGTTGTAGGTATCCCGTTGAAGCTTCCAAGGCAGTCCGTGGAATCTGTTTTAAATGGAGCATGTTGAATTTCAATACTGCATGCGTTTCCAGTGTATTCAGTTCAGAGAACATTTTGGAAGAGCAGTTTTCTGGGAGGAGATGAGACTTTGGGTCTGGGAAGTTCAATCCCTTCTGGATCCAATTAAATGGGCCATCGGGGAGTTTCTCTCCTATTGGACATCTAGATCCATTGGCAGCTCTTAAATAGAGCGCTGCATGGAAATTATTTTAAGAAAGCGCATACCTTATTTGGAATGTTTTTTAAAAAAACACGTGTAAGGAATTATCTGGGCATTTTAGCAGCTAATTAGCTTTCCGTCCCTCTCCAAGAAAGCCTGAATAATGGGTAGAGTTTCTGAGCTTGGCCTCTTTCCGCTTTGGTCAATATCACAGATTCCTTTCCCAATTCAAAAAAAGTTCCTTGTTGGGGACACTTGGTACTGGGGTGCCCCCTAACCACCGTGTTTATTTTCTTCTTCCGAAGTGGGAAGGGACCGCTCAGCTTCTTCCCCATGTGGCAGTGGCCTGGGAACTAAAATGAAGCTGAAAAAGTCCCCTCCACCTCAGGAAAGAAAAGTTGAGGACTTTGGAGAAGCAGCGTGGCTCAGTGGAAGGAGCCCGGACTTGGGAGCCAGAGGTCATGGGTTCTAATCCCGGCTCTGCCACTTGTCAGCTGTGTGACTTTGGGCAAGTCGCTTCACTTCTCTGGGCCTCAGTTCCCTCATCTGGAAAATGGGGATTAAGACTGTGAGCCCCACGTGGGACAACCTGATCACCTTGTATCCCCCCCAACGTTTAGAACAGTGCTTCGCACATAGTAAGCACTTAACAAATGCCATCATTATTATTAGAGAAGCAGCGTGGCTCAGTGGAAAGAGCCCAGGCTTGGAATCAGGGGTCGTGGGTTCGAATCCCAGCTCTGCCAATTGTCAGCTGTGTGACTTTGGGCACTTCACTTCTCTGGGCCTCAGGTCCCTCATCTGTAAAATGGGGATTAAGACTGTGAGCCCCCGTGGGACAACCTGATCTCCTTGTAACCTCCCCAGCGCTTAGAACAGTGCTTTGCACATAGTAAGCAATTAAAAAATGCCATTCTTCTTCTTCTTCTTCTTAATTATTATTATTCTTGGAGAAAAGAGTTTAGTTTCAACTCTCGTTTTCTAAGCTAACACTCCCACCCTGTGGCCGGATCGGGCAAGAAATTGTCTACTGCTGGTTGCCACTGCTTCGTGAGTCGCATATAGGATGAAGGGAATAATAATAATAATACTTGTTAATAATAATAATAACAATGGCATTTATTAAGCACTTACTATGCACTTAACTTCTTGTTAAGCACTTACTAAGTGCCAGGCCCTGTACTAAGTGCTGGGGTGGATACAATGAAATCGGGTTGGACACAGTTCCTGTCCCACTTGGGGTTCCCAGTCTTAGTCCCCATTTTACATTCATTCAATCGTATTTATTGAGCACTTACTGTGTGCAGAGCACTGTACTAAGCGCTTGGGAAGTCCAAGTCGGCAACGTATAGAGACGGTCCCTACCCAACAATGGGCTCACGGCCTAGAAGGGGGAGACAGACAACAAAACAAAACATGTAGATCTTTCCAGGTCATGCAAGCCCAGTTGCGGGAAAGCAGTTAACGAGACCAGTAACTCAGGATCTGGAAGACTGAAATATCGCCTCTATTATAAAGGGGTAGCAGGATCATTTACTAATGATGAAATGGCTTCTTTTCCCCATTTACAGAGTCCTTCATGTTTCCAATCAATCAATCATATTGATTGAGCGCTTACTGTGTGCAGAGCACTGTACTAAGCGCTTGGGAAGTACAAGTTGGTAACATATAGAGACAGTCCCTACCCAACAGTGGGCTCACAGTCTATAAGGGGGAGACAGAGAACAAAACCAAACATACTAACAAAATAAAATAGAACAGATATGTACAAGTAAAATAAATAGAGTAATAAATATGTACAAACATATATACATATATACAGGAGCTGTGGGGAAGGGAAGGAGGTAAGATGGGGATGGAGAGGGGGACGAGGGGGAGAGGAAGGAAGGGGCTCAGTGTGGGAAGGCCTCCTGGAGGAGGTGAGCTCTCAGTAGGGCCTTGAAGGGAGGAATAGAGCTAGCTTGGTGGATGGGCAGAGGGAGGGCATTCCAGGCCCGGGGGATGACGTGGGCTGGGGGTCGATGGCGGGATGGGCGAGAACGAGGCCTAACGGTGAGGAGATTAGCGGCAGAGGAGTGGAGGGTGCGGGCTGGGCTGGAGAAGGAGAGAAGGGAGGTGAGGTAGGAGGGGGCGAGGTGATGGACAGCCTGGAAGCCCAGGGTGAGGAGTTTCTGCCTGATGCGCAGATTGATTGGTAGCCACTGGAGAGTTTTGAGGAGGGGAGTAACACCCCCGATTCTTCCAAACACCTTAACGCTACTCCGGATGAGGTAACTGAGGCACAGAGAATTGCCCAAGGCCGCACAGCAGACACGTGGCGGAGCCGGGATAAAACTGGGAAATGGGAGAATCCGAAAACTTTCCACTGGCATCCAACACTCTTCTTGGCCGGCCCTGACTTAGTGACCAGTGGGGTGGACTGAGTCACAGGTCGTCTTCTCTCTTTGACCAGCATTCTGGTGGCAGAGACCAAGGACAAACTTAAGAACCACAGGGCAAGCCACCAAGAGAGAATTCTCCTTGTGGACAGGGACAGTTGTCACTACCAATTCTGTTATACTGTACTTTCCCAAACACTTAGTACAATCCTAATATTAATAATCATCGTGGCATTTGTTAAGCGCTTATTACGTGCCAGGCATGGTACTAAGAGCTGGGGTGAAGACAAGCAAATTGGGTTGGACACAGTCCCCGTCCCACAACGGGCTCAAGGTCTTAATCCCTGTCTTATAGATGAGGAAACTGAGGCACAGAGAAGTGAAGTGACTTGCCCAAGGCCACGCAGCAGACAAGTGGCAGAGCCAGGATTAGAAGCCATGATCTTCTTACTTCCGGGCCCACTATTCTAGCCGTACTAAAAGCCACTGATTGATTGACTGATTAATTAACAATAAATTAATTAACTGATTAATTCTCCCCCTTCTCCCCCTCCCCATCCCCCCTGCCTTGCCTCCTTCCCCTCCCCACAGCACCTGTATATATGTATATGTTTGTATGAATTTATTACTCTATTTATTTATTTTATTTGTGCATATTTATTCTATTTATTTTATTTTGTGAATATATTTTGTTTTGTTCTCTGTCTCCCCCTTCTAGACTGTGAGCCCACTGTTGGGTAGGGACCGTCTCTATATGTTGCCAACTTGGACTTCCCAAGCGCTTAGTACAGTGCTCTGCACACAGTAAGCGCTCAATAAATGCGATTGAATGAATAAATGAATGAATAACTGAATGAACGAACGAACGAATGAACGAACGAACGAATGAATGAATGAATGAACTAACGAATGAATGAATGAATGAAAGAATGAACGAACGAACTAAGGAACAAATGAATGAATGAATGAATGTCGGCAATGTCGGCTAGTGACCACCAGGTGGAGCAGTGTCAAGGACACATAATAATGAAGGCATTTGTTAAAAAAAATAATGGCATTTATTAAGCGCTTATTATGTGCAAAGCACTGTTCTAAGCGCTGGGGAGGTTACAAGGTGATCAGGTTGTCCCACGGGGGGGCTCACAGGCTTCATCTCCATTTTGCAGATGAGGGAACTGAGGCCCAGAGAAATAATAATAATGATAGCATTTATTAAGTGCGTACTATGTGCAAAGCACTGTTCTAAGCGCTGGGGAGGTTACAAGGTGATCAGGTTGTCCCACGGGGGGCTCACGGTCTTAATCCCCATTTTCCAGATGAGGTAACTGAGGCCCAGAGAAATTAAGTGACTTGCCCAAAGTCACACAGCTGACAATTGGCGGAGCGCTTACTATGTGCCAAGCACTGTTCTAAGCGCTGGGGTCGATACGAGGTAATCAGGTTGGACACAGTCCCCCGTCCCACATGGGGCTCACAGCCTTAAACCCCATTTTTCGGATGAGGCAACTGAAGCACGGAGTAGTGAAGTGACTAGCCCAAGGTCACACTGCAGACATGTGGCAAAACTGGGATTAAAATCCGCATCCTCTGATTCCCAAATCCATGGCTCTTACCACTAGCGTGGCTCAGTGGAAAGAGGCCGGGCTTTGGAGTCAGAGGTCATGGGTTCAAATCCCAGCTCCGCCACTTGTCAGCTGTGTGACTTTGGGCAAGTCACTTCACTTCTCTGGGCCTCAGTTCCCTCATCTGGAAAATGGGGATTAAGATTGCGAGCCCCACGTGGGATAACCTGGTCACCTTGTAACCTCCCCGGTGCTTAGAACAGTGCTTTGTGCATAGTAAGCGCTTAATAAATGCCATCATCATTATTATTATTATTACTAGACCACACTGCTTCTCTGTCAGTCAGTCAATGATATTTATGGAGCACTTACTGTGTGCAAAGCACTGTCCTAATCACTTGGGAGAGTGCAATAAAACAATAACCGGACACAGTCCCTCCCCGCAAGTCTACAATCTAGAGTTGCCAGCTCCTTGCACAGCCGTCACAGCTACAACAGCTGTAGCTGTCTTATTGCACTCTTCCAAGCGCTTAGTACAGTGTTCTGCAAGTGTTCAGTAAATACGCTGCTTCTCTATCAGCGGTAGTAGTGGTGGTAGTAGTAGAAACAGTACTCCCCTCTCCATCCCCCGCCTTACCTCCTTCCCTTCCCCACAGCACCTGTATAATGTATATATGTTTGTACGTACTTATTACTCCATTTATTTATTTATTTTACTTGTACATATCTATTCTATTTATTTTATTTTGTTAATATGTTTTGTTTTGTTCTCTATCTCCCCCTTCTAGACTGTGAGCCCACTGTTGGGCAGGGACCGTCTCTATATGTTGCCAACTTGCACTTCCCAAGTGCTTAGTCCAGTGCTCTGCACACAGTAAGCGCTCAATAAATACGATTGATTGATTGATTGATTGATACCACTGATGATGTCACCATCTCCCCACCTGACTCACCACCTCACCACCTGACACGCCCCTTCTTTCTCTACTTCAGAAACAAGGACTCAATCATTAAATCAATCAATCCCATTATTGATCCCTTCTTGTCTGCAGAGGATTTCGGAGAAGACAATATAACAAATTTGGTAGACACGGTGCCTGCCCGCAATGAGCTTACAGTCTAGAGGGTGAGACTGTTCATTCATTCTATGGTATTTATTGAGCGCTTACTGCGTGCAGAGCACCGTACTAGGCATTTGGGAGAGTACACTATAGCAATAAACAGACGCATTCCCTGCCCACAATGAGCTTACAGTCTAGGCCCCTACACACCAACAGTCTTCGTGGCCAACTCTGGGATTTCATAGCCCTTCTTCCGCATCTTCCCAGACTGAGCCCCCTCCTTCCTCTCCCCCTCTCCCCGGCCTTACCTCCTTCCCCTCCCCACAGCCCCTGGATATATGTATATATGTTTGTACGTATTCATTACTCTATTTATTTATTTTATTTGTACATATTTATTCTATTGATTTTATTTTGTTAATACGTTTTATTTTGTTCTCTGTCTCCCCCTTCTAGACTGTGAGCCCGCCGTTGGGTAGGGACCGTCTCTAGATGTTGCCAACTTGGACTTCCCAAGCGCTTAGTCCAGTGCTCTGCACACAGTAAGCGCTCAATAAATACTATTGAATGAATGAATCTGCCCACGAGCTACCATCTTGTTCGACTAGTTTTGCTTTTCAGCTCATGACTAAGGTCAGCAGTTGATGACTAAGAGCATAAACAGAACTATTACAGGGTCAGATCAATAGCCTGACCACTACTGCGGCATCAAAGAATATGCAGAGACAACAGTATTGGTATTTACTGCCCCCTTTGCCTTCCTATCTCTAGGGGTTGTTGGTTTTTTTCATGGTATTTGTTCAGCGCTTACTATGTGTCAGGCACTGTACTAAATGCTGGGTAGATAATCAGGTCGGACACAGTCCATGCCCCACATGGGGTTCAAAGTCATAATGTTAGAGAATGTTTGCTTCTCTCAAAGCTAGAGAAGCAGCGTGGCTCAGTGGAAAGAGCCTGGGCTTTGGAGTCCGAGGTCATGGGTTCAAATCCCGGCTCCGCCAACTGTCAGCTGTGTGACTTTGGGCAAATCACTTCACTTCTCTGTGCCTCATCTGTAAAATGGGGATTAAGACTGTTAGTCCCATGTGGGACAACCTGATTACCTTGTAACCTCCCCAGAGCTTAGAACAGTGCTTTGCACATAGTAAGCGCTTAATAAATGCCATCATTAGTAGTAGTAGTAGTAGTAGTACAATGAGTGCTGCTACTTGGATTGTTGGCTTAAATCTAGCGGGGAGTTTAAGTGGATGGGGCGTGGGGAGGGAGGAGTTCCAAGACTACAAGGTCATAAGAGAAGCAGCGTGGCTCAGTGGAAAGAGCCCGGGCTTTGGAGTCAGAGGGCATGGGTTCAAATCCTGGCTCTGCCAACTGTCAGCTGTGTGACTTTGGCCTCAGTGACCTCATCTGTAAAATGGGGATTAAGACTGTGAGCCCCACATGGGACAACCTGATCACCTTGTAACCTCCCCAGTGCTTAGAACAGTGCTTTGCACATAGTAAGCGCTTAATAAATGCCATTATTATTATTATTATTACATAGCAATGTCTGCTGGGTGGCCTTGGGCAAGTCACCTCACTTCTCTGTGCCTGTTACCTCATCTGTAAAATGGGGATTGAGTCTGCGAGCCCCAATGTGGGACAGGGACTGTGTCCAACCCAAGTTACTTGTATCCTCCCCAGTGCTTAGTAGAGTGCCTGGCGCATAATAAGTGCAAAACAAATACCACAGTTATAAAGTCATCTTTCTTCTTAGTTCTAATATGGCACTCTTCCATATCCAAAGGCGATGCCTCTGACTGATTCATTCATTCATTCATTCATTCAGTCGTATTTATTGAGCACCTACTGTGTGCAGAGCACTGGACTAAGCGCTTGGGAAGCCCAAGTTGGCAACATATAGAGACGGCCCCTACCCAACAACGGGCTCCCAGTCTAGAAAGGGGAGACAGAGAACAAAACAAAACATGTTGACAGGTGTCAAGTCATCAGAATAAATAGAAGTGAAGCTAGGTGCATGTGATTAACAAAATAAATAGAATAGTAAATATGTACAAGTAAAATAAATAGAGTAATAAAACTGTACAAACATATATACAGGTGCTGTGGGGAGGGGAAGGAGGTAGGGCGGGGGGCGATGGGAACTGATATAAAATGTATGCTTAAATATGCAAATTCTGCCATTACAGGTATGTAAATATAACAGTCATCTTTTTTCTTATCGATTCTAATATATATATATAGAATATATATATTATCCTCAGTCTAGCCCAGTGTTAGGCACATAGTAAGTGCTTAATAATAATAAAAAAATAACGATAATAATTATGATATTAGTTAAGCCTTTACTAAGTGCCATAGACTATATAATATATATATATATATATATATATACAGTCTAGCCCAGTGTTAGGCACATAGTAAGTGCTTAATAATAATTAAAAAACCCGATAATAATTATGATATTCGCTAAGCCTTTACTAAGTGCCATAGACTATATATATATTTATATATATACAGTCTAGCCCAGTGTTAGGCACATAGTAAGTGCTTAATAGTAATAAAAAATAATGATACTAATTACAATATATATATATATATATAGCTGTTTTTCATATTCAAAGGTGATGCCTCCGATGGTAAGACACCATGGGCATAGAAGAGCATGAAAATACTGAAGATGAATTCTAGCTGTGCCTGTAGAGATCGTCCTTGTTTTCCCCAAAGAAAATAAGAAGCAGTGAGCCTTGTGGTAAGAACGCAGGACTGGGGATCGGGTGACCTAATAATAATAATAATGATGGCATTTGTTAAGCGCTTACTATGTGCAAAGCACTGTTCTAAGCGCTGGGGAGGAAACATGGTGATCAGGTTGTCCCACGTGGGGCTCACAGTCTTCATCCCCATTTTCCAGATGAGGGAACTGAGGCCCAGAGAAGTGAAGTGACTTGCCCAAGGTCATACAACTGACAAGTGGTGGAGTTGGGATTAGAACCCATGACCTCTGACTCCCAAGCCCGGGCTCTTTCCACTGAGCCACGCTGCTTCTCTAGACCTAGGCTCTAATCCCTGCTCTGTCACCTTGTGACCTCGGGTGAGTCACTTAACTTCTCTGGGCCTCAACTTCCTCATCTGCAAAATGGAGATTAGATGCCTGTTCTCCCTCCTCCTTAGACCACAAGCCCCATGTGGGACAGGAACTTTAACTTCTCTGGGCCTCAATTTCCTCATCTGCAAAATGGAGATTAGATGCCTGTTCTCCCTCCTCCTTAGACCACAAGCCCCATGTGGGAAAGGAACTCAGTCACTAGTAGCAGAGCCGAGATTAGAACTCAGGTCCTCTGACTCCAGGCCTGGGGTCTATCAGGAGCAGAGAAGCAGTGTGGCTCAGTGGAAAGAGCCCGGGCTTTGGAGTCAGAGGTCATGGGTTCAAATCCCAGCTCCGCCAATTGTCAGCTGGGTGACTTTGGGCAAGTCACTTAGCTTCTCTGGGCCTCAATTACCTCATCTGTAAAATGGGGATTAAGCCTGTGAGCCCCCCGTGGGACAACTTGATCACCTTGTAACCTCCCCAGTGCTTAGAACAGCGCTTTGCACATAGTAAGCGCTTAAGAAATGCCATCATTATTACTATCCACTAGGCCAGATGGCTTCCTACCCACATCTTGCATTGCCTGTCATTATTTTCAAATTCAACTTGGATTTTTTTATAATGGCATTTATTAAGCACTTACTATGTGCAATGCACTGTTCTGAGCTCTGTAATTATGGCATTTATTAAGTGTTTACTATGTGCAATGCACTGTTCTGAGCGCTGTAATGATGGCATTTATTAAGCGCTTACTATGTGCAAAGCACTGTTCTGAGCATTGTAATGATGGCATTTATTAAGCGCTTACTCTGTGCAAAACACTGTTCTAAACGCTGTAATGATGGCATTTTATTAAGCGCTTACTATGTGCAAAGCACTGTTCTGAGCGCTGTGATGATGGCATTTATTAAGCGCTTACTATGTGCCAAGCACTGTTCTAAGTGCTGTAATGATGGCATTTATTAAGCACTTACTATGTGCAAAGCACTGTTTTAAGATCTGTAATGATGGCATTTATTTAGCGCTTACTGTGTGCCAAGCACTGTTCTAAGCACTGTAATGATGGCATTTATTAAGCGCTTACTATGTGCCAAGCACTGTTCTAAGCACTGTAATGATGGCATTTATTAAGCGCTTACTATGTGCCAAGCACTGTTCTAAGCACTGGGGAGGTTACAAGGTGATCAGATTGTAGAGAAGCAGCGTGGCTCAGTGGAAAGAGCCCGGGTTTTGGAGTCACAGGTCATGGATTCGAATTCCAGCTCCCCCACATGTCTGCTGTGTGACCTTGGGCAAGTCACTTCACTTCTCTGAGCCTCAGTTCCCTCATCTGTAAAATGGGGGTGAAGACTGTGAGCCCCACGGGGACAACCTGATCACTTTGTAGCCCCCCCCCCAGCGCTTAGAACAGTGCTTCACACATAGTAAGTGCTTAACAAATGTCAACGTTATTATTATTGTCCCACAGGGGGCTCACAGTCTTAATCCCCATTTTACAGATGAGGTAACTGAGGCACGGAGAAGTTGAGTGACTTGCCCAAAGTCACACAGCTGACAAGTTTCCAACTAGCAAACTCCCACCCAGTTGCCTCTAGCCGGGCAGTTTCCTGCAACTGCTTGGACGCTTCCCCGCTTCAAAGCCCTACTGGAGGCTCTTATTATCCTCAGTCTAGCCCAGTGTTAGGCACATAGTAAGTGCTTAATAATAATAAAAATAACGATAATAATTACGATATTTATTAAGCCTTTACTTTGTGCCAGACACTGTACACACAGTGTACAGTGGGATGGGTACAAGCAAATCGGGTTGGACACAGTCCCTGTCCCACGCGGGGCTCACCTCTCAATCCCCATTTTACAGACGAGCTCGCTGAGGCCCAGAGAAGTGACTTGCCCAAGGTCACGCAGCAGACAAGTGGTAGAGCCGGGATTA
Source organism: Tachyglossus aculeatus (assembly GCF_015852505.1). Taxonomy (NCBI): domain Eukaryota; kingdom Metazoa; phylum Chordata; class Mammalia; order Monotremata; family Tachyglossidae; genus Tachyglossus; species Tachyglossus aculeatus. The sequence continues at coordinate 9,898,214 of NC_052073.1, read as the reverse complement.
GCACCTGTGACCTGGGATAGATCCAAGATAATCAGGTTGGACACAGTCTCTGAGGCTCACGGTATATAAGTAAGAGGGGAGAGGATTTAATCCCCATTCTATTCATTCATTGATTCATTCAGTCGTATTTATTGGGCGCTTACTGTGAGCAGAGCACTGGACTAAGCGCTTGGGAAGTACAGGTTGGCAACATCTAGAGACAGCCCTACCCAATAGCGGGCTCATGGTCTAGAAGGGGGAGACAGAGAACAAAACAAAACATATTAACAAAATAAAATAAATAGAATATGTACAAGTAAAATCAATATAAATAAATAAATAAATAAATAAATAAATAAATAAATAAATAAATAAATAAATAAATGTGGTCACTGAGGCACAGAGAGAGGAATAGGTTTATCCTATCTCCTGTAAAACTGGGGAAAACTGGGATAAAAAAAGGATTTATCCCCCTCGAGATATTGCACCTGTGCATGGATCCAGACACCTAGACCCCTGAAGAGGCTTGACTCTTCTTCTAGACTCTTTTCTAGACTCTTCTTCTAGACTGTGAGCCCACGGTAGGGTAGGGACCATCTCTACATGTTGCCAACTTGGACTTCCCAAGCGCTTAGTACAATGCTCTGCACACAGTAAGCACTCAATAAATACGATTGAACGAATGAATATGTTGCCAACTTGTACTTCCCAGGCACTTAATACAGTGCTGTGCACACAGTAAGCGCTCAATAAATACGATTGAATGAATGAATATGTTGCAAACTTGTGCTCTATATGTTGCCAACTTGTACTTCCCAAGTGCTTAGTACTGTGCTCTGCACACAGTAAGCACTCAATAAATACGATTGATTGATTGATTGATTGATTGATTGACTCTTCTAAGAAACGACCACCAGCCTCAATCATTTAATCCACCACTCGGTCGTTATTTACTGAGGGCTTACCCTGTGCAGAGCGCCGCACTAAGCACTTGGGAAGTACAGTGCAACAGGGTCAAAAGACAGGTCCCTTGCCTACAAGGAGCTTGCAGTCTAAAGGGGGAGACGGACATTAAGATAAATAAATACATTATGGATCTGGACATAACTGATGTGGGACTGAGGGAGTGGTGAACAAACGGAGCAAATCCAAGTACAAGGGTGAGGGAGAAGAGGAAAGGAGGGCTTAGTCGGGGAAGGATGCGTATCTTTTGATTTTGGTTTATTGGAGAAGCAGCGTGGCTCAGTGGAAAGAGCCCGGGCTTTGGAGTCACAGGTCACGGGTTCAAATCTTGGCTCCGCCACTTGTCAGCTGTGTAACTTTGGGCAAGTCACTTAGCTTCTCTGGGCCTCAGTTACCTCATCTGTAAAAGGGGGATTAAGGCTGTGAGCCCCACGTGGGACCTGATCACCTTGTAACCTCCCCAGTGCTTCGCACATAGTAAGCGCTTAACAAATGCCATCATTATTATTATTATCTACCCCAACGTACTAGTGGCAGAACCGAAATTAGAACCCAGATCCTCTGACTCCCGGCCCTGAGCTGTATCGACTAGGCCGGATGGCTTCCTACCCACATTGCCTGTCATTATTTTCTAATCCAACTTGGTGTTATAGCAAACTCCCACCCAATCGCCAATAGCCGGGCATCCTCCTGCAATCTGCCGAGGGACCATGTTGGACTAATATTTGTCCTGCCCTCTTTAATTGTGCCTGCCCTATTTCATCCTGCTAGCGGCAGCTTGCCAGCATAGGAACTGTCTCTATATGTTGCCAACTTGTACTTCCCAAGCGCTTAGTACAGTGCTCTGCACCCAGTAAGCACTCAATAAAGCACAGTCTTCTAGACTGTGAGCCCACTCCTCTAGACTGTGAGCCCACTGTTGGGTAGGGACCGTCTCTATATGTTGCCAACTTGGACTTCCCAAGCGCTTAGTACGGTGCTCTGCACACAGTAAGTGCTCAATAAATACGATTGAATGAATGAATATGTTGCCAACTTGTACTGCCCATGCGCTTAGTACAGTGCTCTGCACACAGTAAGCGCTCAATAAATACGATTGAATGAATGAATATGTTGCCAACGTGTACTTCCCAAGCGCTTAGTACAGTGCTCTGCACACAGTAAGTGCTCAATAAATACGATTGAGTGAATGAATATGTTGCCAACTTGTACTTCCCAAGCACTTAGTACAGTGCTCAGCACACAGTAAGCGCACAATAAATACAATTGAATGAATGAATATGTTGCCAACTTGTACTTCCCAAGCGCTTAGTACAGTGCTCTGCACACAGTAAGCGCTCAATAAATACGATTGAATGAATGAATGAATGGGGTTAAGACTGTGAGCCCCCATGAGGCAACCTGATCACCCTGTATCCCCCCAGCGCTTAGAACAGTGCTTTGCACATAGTAAGTGCTTAATAAATGCCATTGTTATTATTATTATTATTTTATCTGTCAATTTGGGGGGCTGACAAGAGAGGAAGGGGACTGCACCCCCGGGAGAGCTGGGATCTGGGAAGGATCCCTGACCCCCTGATCAGAAAGGAAGCTTGTGACCTCTGGCACCTCTGCTCTGGAGCCTGAGTTCAGAGAAGCAAATGTTTGTAAACGAAAAAATCTTCCTACTTGGGAGATTCAGAAAACGAACAGTGCAGTGAGGGGTTGCTGGGAGGTGATCTTACTGAACGCCTTTCTCAAAGCCCCCCCTTTCCCTGCCACTGGGAACTTCCTAAATCATTAACGAGAACCTTTAATTGTGTTTAGGTGAAAATGCAGAGGGTGGCTCCTACAGTCATCTATACAGCCCCTCCATGTCTGCAGGTCAAGAAAGTGAGTTCTCAAGTTAGACTTTGAGCTCCTTATGGGCAAGGAACGTGGCCACTAATTCTTTTGTATCGTACACTCCCAAGTACTATGTACTCCGCACATAATAATAATAATAATAATAATAATAATAATAATAATAATAATAATGGAACTTATTAGATGCTTACTATGTGTAAAGCACTGTTCTAATTGCTGGGGCCATGGCCACTAATTCTTTTGTATCGTACACTCCCAAGTACTATGTACTCCGCACATAATAATAATGGCATTTATCAAGCGCTTACTATGTGCAAAGCACTGTTCTAAGCGCTGGGGCAGTTACAAGGTGATCAGGTTGTCCTACGTGGGGCTCACAGTCTTAATCCCCATTTTACAAATGAGATAACTGAGGCCCAGAGAATAATAATAATGATAATGATGGCATTTGTTAAGTGCTTACTATGTGCAAAGCACTGTTCTAAGCGCTGGGGCGGTTACAAGGTGATCAGGTTGTCCCACGGGGGGCTCACAGTCTTCATCCCCATTTTACAGATGAGGTAACTGAGGCCCAGAGAAGTTAAGTGACTTGCCCAAGGTCACACAGCTGACGTGGCGGAGCTGGGATTCGAAAGCCCTTGCTATGAGCCAGGCACTGTACTAAGCGCTGAGGTAGATACCAGATAGTCGGGGCGCGGTCCGTGGCCCACACGGGGCTGTTTTCATTCCTTCCTTCCTTCTTTCCTTCCTTCCTTCCTTCCTTCCTTCCATCATATTTATTGAGTGCTTACTGTGTGCAGGACACTGTACTAAGCACTTGGGAGAGTATAGTTTTCATCCCTCCTTCATTCCCCCTCCTTCCTCTCCCCCTCCTCCCCCTCTTCATCCCCCCTCTTCATCCCCCCGCCTTACCTCCTTCCCTTCCCCACAGCACCTGTAAATATGTTTGTACGTATTTATTACTCTATTTATTGATTCATTTTACTTGTGCATATCTATGTTTTGTTTTGTGCATATATGTTTTGTTTTGTTGTCTGTCTCCCCCTTCTAGACTGTGAGCCCGCTGTTGGGTAGGGACCGTCTCTAGATGTTGCCAACTTGGACTTCCCAAGCGTTTAGTCCAGTGCTCTGCACGCAGTAAGCGCTCAATAAATACGATTGAATGAATGAATGAATCCTTATGACGTAACTGAGGCACAGAGAAGTGAAGTGACTTTTTTTCATTCATTCAATCGTATTTATTGAGCGCTTACTGTGTACAGAGCCACAGGGTAAATGCCATCATTATTATTCATCAATCGTATTTATTATTATTATTATTACATAGTAAGCGCTTAACAAATGCCATCATTATTATTATTGTTATTATTACATAGTAAGCGCTTAACAAATGCCATTATGATTATTATTGTTGTTGCCACCGCCCCGAGGATGCCAGGACCGCCCGTCTGCCGGGACGGATGGGTGCGGTGGGGCAGATGTGTTGCTAGGCAACGGCAGCCTCGCCCGCCCCTCCCGCCCTTCGTGTCCCGCTCCGGGATTGGCTGAAGCGGCGGCCCCATCCGGCCTCCCATTGGCCGGCGCCGCTCCCCCTCCCGCCCTCCGTGTCGCGCTCCGGGATTGGCTGAAACGGCGGCCGCAGCCGGCCTTCCATTGGCGGGCGCCGCTCCCCCTCCCGCCCTCCGTGTCCCGCTCCGGGATTGGCTGAGGCGGCGGCCGCAGCCGGCCTCCCATTGGCGGGCACCGCTCATTCATTCATTCATTCATCATCATCATCATCATCATCAATCGTATTTATTGAGCACTTACTGTGTGCAGAGCACTGTACTAAGCGCTTGGGAAGTCCAAGTTGGCAACATATAGAGACGGTCCCTACCCAACCGTGGGCTCACAGTCTAGAAGGGGGAGACAGACAACAAAACAAAACATATTAACAAAATAAAATAAGTAGAATAGATATGTACAAGTAAAATAAATAAATAAATAAATAGGGTACTAAATACGTACAAACATATGTACGTTCATTCATTCAATTGTATTTATTGAGTGCTTACTGTGTGCAGAGCACTGGACTAAGAGCTTGGGAAGTACAAGTTGGTAACACATAGAGACGGTCCCTACCCAAGAGCGGGCTCACAGTCTAGAAGGGGGAGATAGACAACAAAACAAAACATATTAACAAAATAAAATAAGTAGAATAAATATGTACAAGTAAAATAAATAAATAAATAGGGTACTAAATCCATGCAAATATACATATGTAATAATAATAATGGCATTTGTTAAGCGCTTACTATGTGCAAAGCACTGTTCTAAGCGCTGAATATATATATATATATATATATATATATATATAGTCCCTTCTAGACTGTGAGCCCACTGTTGGGTAGGGACTGTCTCTATATGTTGCCAGCTTGTACTTCCCAAGCGCTTAGTCCAGTGCTCTGCACACAGTAAGCGTTCAATAACTACGACTGATTGATTGATTATATGTTGCCAACTTGTACTTCCCAAGCGCTTAGTACAGTGCTCTGCACACAGTAAGCGCTCAATAAATCTGATTGATTGATTGATATATACATGTGCTGTGGGGAACGGAAAGAGGGATGGAGGGGCAGTCTCAGTCGGCTCCCCCTCCCGCCCTCCGTGTCCCGCTCCGCGATTGGCTGAGGCGGCGGCCGCAGGCGGCTTCCCATTGGCGGGCGCCGCTCCCCCTCCCGCCCTCCGCGTCCCGCTCCGCGATTGGCTGAGGTGGCGGCCGAAGGCGGCTTTCCATTGGCGGGCGCCGCTCCCCCTCCCGCCCTCCGCGTCCCGCTCCGCGATTGGCTGAGAAGGTGTCCGCAGACGGTGGGAACCGCCCCCTCCTGGCGCTGCGATTGGCTGTGACGCGTGGGCGGGGCGGCGGGATGTATCTTTCTGCGGGCGGCGGCGGCCGCTCATTGGGCGGCGCCTTCGGTCCGTGCGGCGGGTGCCGTGGGTCCCGCTCCTCGGGCTGTGCCGGACCGATGGACGGAGACACCCGACGGCATCAGCCGGAGGAGGAGGAGCCCGAGCCCCCCGGAGCCGGGCGCCGCTGGGGCCCGCAGCACGCCGGAGCCCGGGAGCTCGCCGACCTCTACTCCCCGGGTAGGCGCTCCCCCAACCCCCATCCCCCTTCTCCATTTACAGGAATGATGGCATTTACTAAGCGCTTACAAGGTGTCAAGCACTGTCCTAAGCGCCGGGGAGGTTGCAAGGGGATCAGGTTGCCCCCCCGGGGGCTCCCAATCAATCAATCCGCCAAGCTAGCTCTCTTCCTCCCTTCAAGGCCCTGCTGAGAGCTCACCTCCTCCAGGAGGCCTTCCCAGACTGAGCCCTTTCATTCCTCTCCCCCTCGTCCCCCTCTCCATCCCCCCCACCTTACCTCCTTCCCTTCCCCACAGGACCTGTATATATGTATATATGTTTGTACATATTTATTACTCTATTTATTTATTTATTTATTTATTTTACTTGTACATATCTATTCTATTTTATTTTGTTAGTATATTTATTTATTTATTTATTTATTTTGCTTGTACATATCTATTCTATTTATTTTATTTTGTTAGTATGTTTGGTTTTGTCCTCTGTCTCCCCCTTTTAGACTGTGAGCCCACTGTTGGGTAGGGACTGTCTCTATATGTTGCCACTTTGTACTTCCCAAGCGCTTAGTACAGTGCTCTGCACATAGTAAGCGCTCAATAGATATGATTGATTGATTGATCAATCAATCGTATTGAGAGCTTACTGTGTGCAGAGCACTGTACTAGGCGCTTGGGAAGTGCAAGTTGGCAACATGACAGGCTTCATCCCCATTGGCCAGATCAGGCCCAGTGAAGTGACTTGCCCCAAGTCGCACAGCTGACAATTAATAATAATAATGATAGTGGTTGCCAAGCACTGTCCTAAGCGCCGGGGAGGTTGCAAGGGGATCAGGTTGCCCCCCGGGGGGCTCCATCCCCATTTTCCAGTTGAGGTCACTGAGGCCCAGTGAAGTGACGCAAGAGTGATGGTATTTACTAAGCGCTTCCTATGTGCAAAGCACTGTCCTAAGCGCCGGGGAGGTTACGAGGGGATCAGCTTGTCCCCCGGGGGGCTCCCAGGCTTCATCCCCATTTTCCAGATGAGGTCACTGAGGCCCAGTGAAGTGACGCAAGAGTGATGGCATTTACTAAGCGCTTCCTGTGTGCCAAGCACTGTCCTAAGCGCCGGGGAGGTTACGAGGGGATCAGGTTGCCCCCCGGGGGGCTCCATCCCCATTTTCCAGATGAGGTCACTGAGGCCCAGTGAAGTGATGCAAGAATGATGGCATTTACTAAGCGCTTCCTATGTGCCAAGCACTGTCCTAAGCGCCGGGGAGGTTACAAGGGGATCAGGTTGCCCCCCGGGGGACTCCATCCTCATTTTCCAGATGAGTTCACTGAGGGCCAGTGAAGTGACGCAAGAATGATGGTATTTACTAAGCGCTTCCTATGTGCCAAGCACTGTCCTAAGCGCCGGGGAGGTAACAAGGGGATCAGGTTGTTCCCCCGGGGGGCTCCCAGGCTCCATCCCCATTTTCCAGATGAGTTCACTGAGGCCCAGTGCAGTGACTTGCCCAAAGTCACACAGCTGACAATTAATAATAGTAATAATGATGGTATTTGTTAAGCACTTGCTATGTGCGAAGCACTGTTCTAATTGCTGATTCATTCATCCTTGTTTCATTCATTCATTCAACCGTATTTATTAGTAATAATAATGATGATATTTAAGCACTTGCTATGTGCAAAGCACTGTTCTGAGCACTGATTCATCCATCCTTGTTCCATTCATTCATTCAATTGTATTAATAATAATAAAGATGGTATTTGTTAAGCGCTTACTATGTGCAAAGCACTGTTCTAAGCGCTGGGGAGGTTACAAGGTGATCAGGTTGTCCCACGGGGGGCTCACAGTCTTCATCCCCATTTTCCAGATGAGGGAACTGAGGCCCAGAGAAAGAAAGTGACTTGCCCAAAATCACCCAGCTGACAGTTGGCAGAGCTGGGATTTGAACCCATGATCTCTGACTCCAAAGCCTGTGTTCTTGAGAGCTTATTGTGTGCAGAGCACTGTACTAAGCACTTGGGAAGTACAAGAGAAGCAGCGTGACTCAGTGGAAAGAGCCCGGGCTTGGGAGTCGGAGGTCATGGATTCTAATGCCGGCTCCACCACGTAATAATGGTATTTGTTAAACGCTTAACTACGTGCCAGGCACTGTACTGAGCGCTGGGGTGGATCCAAGCAAATCGGGTTGGACAAAGACCCTGTCCCATGTGGGGCTCACAGTCTCATTCCCCATTTTACAGAGGAGGTAACTGAGGCCCAGAGAAGTGAAGTGACTTGTCTAAGGTCACACAGCAGACTGGTGGCAGAGCCGGGATTAGAACCCGTGACCTTCTGACTCCCGGCCCGGAGTCCCTACGGCCTGCTGCTTCTCTCAGCTGTGTGACTTTGGGCAAAACGCTTAACTTCTCTGGGTCTCCGTTCCCTCATCTGTAAAATGGGGATGAAGACTGTGAGCCCCAGGTGGGACACCTTGTATCCCCCCCAGCGCTTAGAACAGTGCTTTGCACATAGTAAGCGCTTGACAAATGCCATCATTATTATTATTTTTATTATTATTACACATGTGTGGTGGAGTGGGGAGGGAGTAGAGCAGAAAAAGGAAAAGGGAAGCTTAGTCCAGGAAGGCCTCCTGGAGGAGGTGACTCTCCCCCCCCCCCCCCCTTCACACTTCTCCCCCTTCAGAGCCCTACTTGGTGTGTAGTGTAAAATGGGGATTAAGACAGTGAACCTCATAATAATAATAACGATGGCATTTATTAAGTGCTTACTACATGCGAAGCACTGTTCTAAGCGCTGGGAAGGTTACAAGGTGAGCCCCCCGTGGGACAACCTGATCTCCTTGTAACCTCCCCAGTGCTTAGAACAGTGCTTTGCACATAGTAAGCGCTTAATAAATGCCATTATTATTAGTATTGTAACCTCCCCAGCGCTTAGAACAGTGCTTTGCACATAGTAAGCGCTTAGTAAATGCCATTATTATTATTAGCTCTTCTGCCCTCCCACCCATCCTAGCACTTATGTGTATACAGATATATCTATTATACTATTTATTTCTTTTGGTGTCTATTTACTTGTTTTGATGTCTGTTTTGCTATGCCCCGACCCCCAGATGTTGTGGGCAGGGATTGTCTCTCTTTGTTGCTGTATTGTACTTTCCAAGCGCTTAGTACAGTGCTGTGCACACAGTAAGCGCTCAATTGTTGCCAACTTGTACTTCCCAAGCGCTTAGTACAGTGCTCAGCACACAGTAAGCGCTCAATAAATACGATTGAGTGAATGAATAAATACGATTGAATGAATGGACTGTGTCCAACCCGATTTGCTTGGATCCACCCAGCGCTTAGTACTGTGCCTGGCACTTAGTAAGCGCTTAACAAATACCACAATTATTATTATAAGTAGTAATAGTAATAATAATAGATGGTTTCCTCCTGTTCTAGGGATTCCCCTCCACTCAGGGCATGCCCCTAGAGAAACAGCGTGGCTCAGTGGAAAGAGCCCGGGCTTTGGAGTCCGAGGTCAGGGGTTCAAATCCCGGCTCCGCCAATTGTCAGCTGTGTGACTTTGGGCAAGTCACTTCACTTCTCTGTGCCTCAGTGACCTCATCTGTAAAATCGGGATTAAGACTGTGAGCCCCCCGTGGGACAACCTGATCACCTTGTAACCTCCCCAGCACTTAGAACAGTGCTTTGCACATAGTAAGCGCTTAATAAATGCCATTATTATTATTATTACGCCCCTTGGGTATTCTGGAATTCATTTATTCAGTCGTATTTATTGAGCACTTACTGTGTGCAGAGCACTGTACTAAGCGCTTGGGAAGTACAAGAATCCCCACTGTCCAATCCAGGAGTCCACAAGCCCCCCCAAGGTCCTCAGGCTTTATCCTCCACTTCTATCTGGGGGGACTCTAGACGGTAAGCCTGTTGTGGGCAGGGATTGTCTCTATTGTTGAATTGTACTTTCCAAGCGCTTAGTACAGTGCTGTGCACACAGGAAGCGCTCAATAAATATGAATGAATTGAATGAATGACCCAACCTAATCCCCATTTTGCCCTTCCCAGTTCCCCTGTGATAACTACCCGGCCAGGATTGTCGACACACCCGAAATGCAGTGTTTCCGGAGGCCCCCGCCCTTATTATTACAATGTGTAATAATAATGGTATTTGTTACGTGCTTACTATGTGCCAAGCACTGTTCTAAGCGCTGGGGTAGATACAAGTTTATCAGGTTGTCCCACGTGGGCTCACATGTAGACACATGTCTGTCTCATGAGCTTTTCTGTAGATTATTAGCTTCCTTCTGTTTCCCTCAATCACCCAAATTTATTGAGCACTCACTCTCATTCATTCAATCATATTTATTGAGCGCTTACTGTGTGCGGAGCACCATTCTAAGCCCTTGGGAGAGTCCAATATAACCAAGTTAATAGACACGTTCCCCGCCCACAAGAAGCTTACAGTTTAGGAAAGGAGATGGCAGGCGTTAATATAAAATAAATAAATTACGGATATGTACGTTAAGTGCTGTGGGCCTTCCCTCCCCCAGTTCCCCAAGGTTCCCTGGCTCCTTTCCCAGGAAAATCTCAGGTGTTGGAGTTGTGATATGTAGATGGGTAACTTAGGTAACTGGGCAGTCTAGGAGCCAGAGGACCGGGTTTCCAAATATAGAGAGGGAGGGAATTAGGGACGAAAATCCTGCAACTTGTCCTCCCCAGATCCATCCAGAGCCCAGTCCCCTTTGATCCCTGTAGAGTTGCCCCTATTAAAGTTAGTAAAAAGGTTTTGCTGTTTGGTTTTTATGAAGTGATCGATATCCCCCTCATGATGTAAAGAGGTATCATTGTCCCTGTTTCCCACAGAGCGCAGGTAGGAAGGACCAGAAGTGGTGGAACCTGGTTTTCTAGGCCCTGAATGCTGGCTTGCCTTTTTCGTCTTTTCACTGCTGTTCAATCCAGAATCCTGCGGTGTCTTCCCCCCGATTTTCTTTTTTTTTTCAGTATTTGTTAAACGCTTACTATGTGCCAGGCACTGTACTAAGCTCTGAGATAGATGCAAGCTAATCAGTTCTCTGCTTCTTCTCCCAGTCCCGTGGGCATCACGACACTGGCCTACTCGCCTCGTTCATTCATTCAGTCATATTTATTGAGCGCTTACTGTGTGCAGAGCACTCATTCTCAAAGGCCTTTTTCCTCCTGGCCTACTCGCCTCGTTCATTCGTTCAGTCATATTTATTGAGCGCTTACTATGTGTACAGCACTCATTCTCAAAGGCCGTTTTCCTCCTGCCACAGGAGTGCAAACTTCTCGTGGTACAGTGGAAAGAGCACGGGCTTTGGAGTCAGCGGTCATGGGTTCGAATCCTGACTCTGCCACATGTCTGCTGTGTGACCTTGGGCAAGTCACTTAACTTCTCTGAGCCTCAGTTACCTTATCTGTAAAATGGGGACTAAGACTGTGAGCCCCACGTGGGACAACTTGATCACCTTGTATTCCTCCCCGCCAGCGCGTAGAACAGTGCTCTGCACATAGTAAGCGCTTAAAAAAAATGCCATTATTATTATTATTGTTATTATCTGAAACATCCCTCCAGTCACCTCCTGTTCCTCAGATTTGTTCCCTGCTCATGGCTTCACCACCCCTATCACACCTGAGCTGAATGTTTAGGACTCTGCCTTGGGAGCTCAGTGACCCAAGGGACACGGTGTCTGATTTCAAGAGGCTTTTTGTTTCTGGCTTGTGAATAATGGCCCAGCTCTGTGTGCTGACCCTTGAGCGTGGGAGTCTGAGGCTCCAGAGTCTGTGTCTGTTCTGGAGAAACCTGAATAGACCAGTCCAAGGCAGGTCCAGAATGGGGAGCTCCCCATTATATCCTTAACTAATAATAATTGTAATAATGGTATTTGTTAGAGCACTTTCTAGGTGCTAAGAGCTGGCGTAGATGTAAGAAGCAGTCAGATCAGACTCAGTCTCTGTCCCACCTTCAGTCTGAGGGGAAGAGAGAACAGGGATTTTACCCCCAGTTGTATAGATGAGGAACCCAAGACACAGAGAAGGGAAATGACTAGTCCAAGGGCACCCAACAGGCAGGTGGCGGAACCGGAATCAGAACCCGAGTCTCCTGATGAGTCCCTGGTTTGTGTTCCTCCCAGTAGGCTATGCTGCTCCTCAACTCTGGCCGATCCGATTTCCACCCCCAAATTATTTTGAGTGAGAATCCTTTCTGCCTGACGAACGTTTTATTTATGGGCAGGGGGCAGCGAGCCCTCCGGGATGTCGAGTGAGAACTGGGCGGGGGTTCCCTTGGGCGCTGGGTTCTTCGGTGCCCCAGAGGGAAGGTGACAGAATTGTCACAACAATCCCTTATTTATCTAGTGTCTTCCAGGAGACGTGTCTGTCCCATTTACCTGGTATCTACCCCAGCACTTAAGACAGTGCCTGGCACATACTAAGCACAAATACCACAATTATTATTAGAATTATGGAAGGGTTTACACATAGCTTCCTTTGCCCTCCCAAAGGGCCCGTCTGTTTTCCTCAGTTGGGTAAAGGAAAACTGGAATTCAGAATAATACCAATAATAATGGTACTTGTTAAGTGCTTACTATGTGCTAAGCACTGTTTAAGCACTGGGAAGAAGCATGATCAAGTGGAAAGAGTACAGCCTGGCGAGTCAGAGGACCTGGGTTTTAATTCCAGCTCTGCCACGAGTCTGTTGTGTCACCATGGGCGAGACACTTAACTTCTCTGTGCCTCAGTTCCTTCATCTGCAAAACGGGTACTCAATGCCTGCTCTCCCTCCTACTTTGGCCACCATGCGGGACCTTTCATTCATTCATTCAGTCGTATTTATTGAGCGCTTACTGTGTGCAGAGCACTGTACTAAGCGCTTGGGAAGTACAAGTTGGCAACATATAGAGACGGTCCCTGCCCAACAGTGGGCTCACAGTCTAGGGACCTGGTTATTTTGTACGTACCCCTCCGCTTAATGCAGTGCTTGGCACTTAGTAAGCACTTAACAAATAACACAGTTGTTATTATTAGAAGGGGAAAGTACTTACGCGGGATCACCCAGCTCGTTAGTGGCGAAACTGGGGCTAAAACCCTCCCTCCTGCCAATTTATCACCCTAGAAGGCCTGGCAGCTGCTTCTCCAACCTGCTAACAGCCTTGGCTTTGTAGTCGCTGGACCTCAGAGCCAGCTGGACTAAGGCCATTGGCTGGGCCTCCATTCAGGTGTCCCGAGGCTCTGCAGGAGGAGCAAACTGTTATAGCCCTGCAGCCTAGCTGTGCCTGTCTCTTTCTGTCTACCGGCCACAGTGCGGTTTCAGCAAAGGGCTGGAGTTGGTGAGGAAAAACAGGGAAGAAACGCTTATTCACTCCGACCCTTCACCCATCCCTGGGAGCTTGTCCAGTTCTGTTCCCGGCCCCCCCTGAAGCCCTCTGTCCCCTCCCCGCAGGAGACTGAGGTGGGGATTTGGTTTGGAACAAGAGCTGAGGTGGGCCCAGGCTTTTCTCGGCCACTGAAAAGTTCAGCCCTAGAATAGCCTTAGCTCTCCATCCCCGTGGCTTGCGTTCTTCCACCTCAGATTTCCACCCCAGGCAGCTCCCGCTCCCGGGAAGCCCGGTGGTTCAGTTCTTCTTCCCAGCCTGATTATTTCAGCTTTAAGTCTCCGGTGCATAACCAATGGTTCTTTGGGTGAAAACGTACTCGCGTTGCGGAATTCTGCCTCACGGAATTGCGAGCTGTTAGCAATCTCTGGATCCTAGGACTCCCATTCTCTTTCTCTCCCGCCCCACAAACTCCCTGCTCTCCCCTTGTCCCCCCCTCCCCTCGCTTTTGACCTTCTGCCTCGTCGATGATTAGGGGATTGCGCTTCCTCGCGTCATCGGTTTCAGGCATGGAGCCCGAGAACCGGAGTCATTGTTCCAGAGCTCTGAAAGTGAGGGGGTTGGGGGAACCTGCACTCTCTTCTGAAGCCTGGATGGTTGCCAAGCTGGGACCAAAGTCCCGATCCCTCCTTAAGGAAGAGTCTCCCTTCCTCCGGCCTCGGAGGTCCAGCCTGTTTGCTTGCCTTTCCCATAGTGCTGAGGAGGCGAAATGCCGGCTTGCTGGAGTTTTCACAGGAAGTATAATGGTGACTCACAGCTCCATTTCTCTGCTCAGTTGGAAGGGAGATTTTATTTTATTTTTTGGTTTCTCATTTGGCCTCCAGGAAAAAAAAAATTGACAGTATAAAGCCAACATCAACTGCTGTTTTGCTGTGATTCAGCCCTTTGCGGTTGGGGTGGCTGGGGATCAGAGGGGTGAAAAGTGTCAGAGCGTGCAAGCTGAGGCAGCATGGGCTGGTGGGAAGCTAGGAGTCTTGGGGAGAAGCCGTTGCATTTGGGGAATTACGAAGGAATTTGTGGCCCCTTGGCTTGGGGCCTGTGGGCTGGAACTATCTATCTAAAAATAGATCTAAAAATAAAAAACTATCTATCTAAAAATAGAATACATATCTATTCTATTTATTTTATTTTGTTAGTATGTTTGGTTTTGTTCTCTGTCTCCCCCTTTTAGACTGTGAGCCCACTGTTGGGTAGGGACTGTCTCTATATGTTGCCAATTTGTACTTCCCAAGCGCTTAGTACAGTGCTCTGCACGTAGTAAGCGCTCAATAAATACAATTGATGATGATGATGAACTCTGAAGGGTCCCAAGCCTTGGAGGAGTCTAAAGCCTAACTGGGGAGCTAGGCCTAAAGCAAACTCTTTCCTCATCTCCTCTTCCCCCTCGCTTCCTTCCCTCCCCCTCACTGATGATGCTACTTCGTTAAGCACTTACAGTGTGCCAGACGCTGTTCTAAGCGCTGGAGTAGATACAAGCTAAATCAGGGTGGACACAATCCATGTCCCATATGGGGCTCACAGTCTGAATCCCCATTTTACAGGCGAGGTAATTGAGGCACAAAGAAGGGCACACAGCAGACAAGTGGCAGAGCCAGGATTAGAACCCAGGGCCTTCCAACTCCCAGGCCTGTGCTCTACCCAGAGGCTCGAAGCTGGCCACTCCCAAAATAGTTGTGACACAGTTCGGGTGGCGCCTAAGGATTTGCTTCTGGGAGGGAAAGTCTGCAGTGTGGCCTAGTGGAAAGAGCAGGGGCCTGAGAGTCAGAGGACCTGGGTTCTAATTCCTCTATTCTATTTATTTTATTTTGTTAGTATGTTTGGTTTTGTTCTCTGTCTTCCCCTTTTAGACTGTGAGCCCACTGTTGGGTAGGGACTGTCTCTATATGTTGCCAATTTGTGCTTCCCAAGCTCTTAGTACAGTGCTCTGCACATAGTAAGCGCTCAGTAAATATGATTGATGATGATGATGATGGAGCGCTTACTGTGTGCAGAGCACTGTACTAGTGCTGGTGACCTTGAACAAGTCACATCATTTTTCTGGGCCTCAGCTTCCTCATCTGTAAACTGGGGATTAAGTACCTGTTCTCCCTCCTACTTAGACTGTGTGCCTCATAGAGGACCAAGTGGTGTCTGACCAGATTATCTTGTATCTACCCCAGCATTTAGTATGATGCAAGCCTGGCATTTAAAATGCTGAGCAATTATCATTATTATCACTATTATTATTATTCTCTGTGCTCCTGCTTTTAAGTCCCAGGAGCGGATGTCAGGAGCGGGGAAGGAAAGGAGAAAACTTTTTTGTTCCTCTCCCAGTCCCTTCACCTGTCTCTCACTCAGCCCCACCTGCTTCCCAAGCGCTTAGTACAGTGCTCTGCACACAGTAAGCGCTCAATAAATAC
The DNA here is from genome assembly GCF_015852505.1 of Tachyglossus aculeatus. Lineage (NCBI taxonomy): Eukaryota > Metazoa > Chordata > Mammalia > Monotremata > Tachyglossidae > Tachyglossus > Tachyglossus aculeatus. Next base: position 9,882,527 of record NC_052073.1, on the reverse strand, counting down.
GATTGAATGAATGAGTGAATGCCTCCAGTTCTAAATCTGGCGAGGCCTGGCCCCCTGGGCTTGGACCTGGGGGTTTCTGGGTACAAAGAGAAGGAAAGGAGCAGAGAGGAGCACACAAATCCAATTCTTTTCTCTAAATCTGAAGGGAATATAAAGAGAGGCAGCGTGGCCTAGAGGAGAGAACAGGGGCGTGGAAGTGTGTGACCTTGAGCAAGTCACTTCACTTCTGGGCCTCAGTTCCCTCATCTCTAAAATGGGGATTTAGACTGTGAGTCCCATGTGAAACCAGAACTGGGTCCAACCCAATCACGTTTTATTTACCCCAGGGCTTAGTACAATGCCTGGCACGTAGTAAGTGCTAACGAATGCCACTTCTCCGTGCCTCAGTTCCCTCATCTGCCAAATGGGGATGAAGGCTGTGGGCTCCATGTGGGACGTGGACTGTGTCCAACCGATTTGCTTGCATCTGCTCCAGCATTTAGTTCAGTGCCTGGCACACAGCAAGCACTTAACAAAAACGAAAAAGGGGTTGGGAGGGCCTGTCTGGGCCACTGTCTCAGGCAAGTTGTGGGAGTTAGGATGTGGCTGGCGGGGGGCAGCTTTTCTGTTTTCACCAGTTCCCTCCCCCTCAAGGACCCCTCGTGGTGTGGACATCCCTGCTCGGCTCCCCTTTTCCGTGCCCGGCTGCTCCTCAAGAATAGCCTGACCCCAACCGCCCCCCATCCTGAAAAAAGACCCTCAAATCGTTGCGGTCTGCAGAGTAGATGTGCTCTTGCTGCTGATCTCCGGCGCAGTGGAGAGGGCAGGTTGTCGGGAGAACGGTGAGGCAGGGCTCGGCTGCCCTTCTGCCCTCGGCCTCCTTCCTGTCGGCTGGGTGTTAGAGGTTAAATGACTCACTCAAGGTCACACAGCATGCAAGCGGCAGAGCCAGGACAGGAACCCTGTTTGCCCAACACCCAGGTCCCGGGCTCTTTCCCCTGGGTCCCTCTGCCTTCCAACCTGTGGGTCACAGGGGACGAGCGAGGAGGTTGGCGGTTATTTATATTAATGCCTGCCTCCCCCTGTAGACTCTGAGTTCGTTGTAGACAGGGAACGTGTCTGTTATACTGTATCATCATCATCATCATCATCATCATCAATTGTATTTATTGAGCGCTTACTGTGTGCAGAGCACTGTACTAAACGCTTGGGAAGTACAAGTTGGAAACATATAGAGACAGTCCCTACCCAACAGTGGGCTCACAGTCTAAAAGGGGGAGACAGAGAACAAAACCAAACATACTAACAAAATAAAATAAATAGAATAGAATATCATACTCTCCCAAGTGCTTAGTACAGTGTTCTGCACACAGCCCTCAGTAAATATGATCGCTTGATTGATAGCCAGAGCAGGACAGTTCAGGCTCATCCCCTGCTTCTGCCATGGCTGAGGGAGCTCTCTTACCTCGATCAAATCCTGGAGTCCTCAATAGTAATAATAATGATGGCATTTAGTAAGCGCTTACTATATTCTAAGCACTGGGGAGGTTACAAGGTGATCAGGTTGTCCCACAGGGGGCTCACAGTCTTAATCCCCATTTTCCAGATGAGGTAACTGAGGCACAGAGAAGTTAAGTGACTTGCCCAAACTCACACAGCTGATAAGTGGCGGGGCAGGGATTGGAACCCATGACCTCTGACTCCAAAGCCTGGGCTCTTTCCACTGAGCCACGCTGCTTCTGATGAGCAAATGCTTGGCTTAACCTGGACAGACTCTAGACTGTAAAGCTCCTTGTGGGCAGGAAACGTGCCCCCCGACTCTGTTCTGTTGAATTCTTCCAAGTGCTTATTACAGTGCTAAGCACACAGCAAGAGCTCATTAAAGAGAAGCAGCGAGGCCTAGTGGAAAGACCAAGGGGCTGGGAATCAGAGGATCACCGCTTGCCCATTGTGTGACCCTGGGCAAATCCCTTAACTCCTGTGCCTCAGTTACCTCATCTGTAAAACGGGGATTCAGTCAGTGAGCCGGATCTACCGCAGTACTTGGTAAAGTGCCTGACACGTTGTAAACTCTTAACACATACCTTTAAAAATAATAATCAAATAAGTACGATTGATCAAACAGAGAATTTTAAAGACTATTTCAGACCCAGGCTCCACATCCCCCTCGGAGAGCCTGCTCGAGCTTGGTCACCCCAACCCCTCCTCTCTGCCAGGAGCTGATCCTTTACTGAGTGCGTGGATCCCGGGGGCCCGGTGGCAGCCGGGCAGTGACGCAGCAATGTCCCCTTTCTTTGTCCCACAGGCAAACGGGTCCAGGAGTGGCTGTGTGTGATAACATGCTTCTCTCTCATCTTCTTCAACCTCTACCACCTCCTCCGACATGCCAGCCTGGAGCACACCCGCCCCGTGCTCCTCGGAATGTGTAAGTCTACCCCCTCCTCCCTGCGCCCACCCCCTCGCCCACCCTTTGTACCCGGGGACCTGACGGGGGTCCTGGGGAGGGGGGGAGTTTCAGCTGGACCTTGGGGAAGCTTTTAATGGTTTCAGTCCTCTTAATGGGCTCGCTCCTTTTACAACACTGAGTTCATCACCTTGAGGCTTTCATGCCAAACCACTTCCCGCGTCCGGAGCCTCTGAGAGGCGAGATGGCCCCGTTGGCGGCGGGGAATCAATTTATTAAGGGAATTAGTTGTGCTTTGCTTTTTAAACAGCAATCAGAGAGGCTGCTGGGATTTTTAACTCCGGAGATGTGAGTTTGTTTTGGGGTCTCGCGGGGGTTGGCTTGTGAGCTCTTTGTTACTTGTTCAGCGCTGGGGCCGGTCTTTATGCTGAGAGTCCTTTCCCTCAGCTAATCGTACTGTTTAGGGAGAAAACGCCAGTGGAATTTTCCACCCTGCGTGTTTGGACGGGATTCTTGCAGCAGTGGACGTATGCTTGGCCTCTGCCCTGTCAGATATGGACATTGTTCTTTGAAAAAGGTTTAAGGGTTCTCCTTCATGGAATCTTGCTGGCTTAGAGCTGACAAGGCCAACGATCGTGGGCAAAAAGGGCAGAAGTTGGGCCATCAGGAGACCTGGGTTCTATTTAGAGCCCAAGTAGGTGATTCACATTCCCTGAGAAGCAGAGAAGCAGCATGGCTCAGTGGAAAGAGCACGGGCTTGGGAGTCAAAGGTCAAGGGTTTGAATCCCAGCTCCGCCACTTGTCTGCTGTGTGACCTTGGGCAAGCCACTTAACTTCTCTGTGCCTCAGTTACCTCATCTGTAAAAATGGGGATGAAGACTGTGAGCCCCAAGTGGGACAACCTGATCACCTTGTATCCCGCCAGCGCTTAGAACAGTGCTTTGCATATAGTAAGTGCTTAAACGCCATCATTATTATTATTATAATCTCAAGGGAGTCATTTGACTTGGGTTTTTATCACTAGTAAATGCTCCTTTTGTAAAAAATTTATTTACAGCAAATCCACGGTCAGGTCGGGCAAAGTAGAGCTGGGCTAGTTCCAGACAGCAGCTAAAAAGTCCATAATCCCTGAGAGAGAGAAGAGTCTGGTTGCTCTTTTTTTTGGTCCCAAAAGATTTTTCTGTTATTTAGCATCCAGTGCCTTTTGGGCCCTGGGTCATCTTAGAGAGCAGCACAAAACTTAGTTCGGTAAATACCAGTGATTGGTAGCAACTAGACTGTAAGCTAACTGTGGGCAGGGAATAATAAAAATGATGATGGCATTTATTAAGCGCTTACTATGTGCAAAGCACTGTTCTAAGCGTTGGGGAGGTTACAAGGTGATCAGGTTGTCCCACGGGGGGCTCACAGTCTTAATCCCCATTTTGCAGATTAGGGAACTGAGGCAAAGAGAAGTTAAGTGACTTGCCCAAAGTCACACAGCTGGCAATTGGCGGAGTTGGGATTTGAACCCATGACCTCTGACTCCAAAGCCTGTGCTCTTTCCACCGAGCCACGCTGCTTCTCTGCTTCTCAGGGAATGTGTCTGTTTATTGTTTACTCTCCCAAGCGCTTAGTACAGTGCTCTTCTTACAGTGAGCATTCGGTCAATGCAATTGAATGAATGAATGAACTATGAGGAATTCTCTCTAGCCCAAGAGGCATTGGCTGTAATGTCCTGCATTTCCCTTCTCAGCAGCCTAAGGTCACCAGAGTCCCGGGGGAATTCCCAGGCCAACTTACTAGCCTTCCCCTGGAATTCTCCAGCACAGGCGGTCAGTTAGTGGTGTTGATTGAGCACCTCCGGAGAGCATCGCTCGAAGCGGTAGAGAAGCAGCGTGGCCTAGTGGAAAGAGCACACGCCTGGGCTTCAGAGGACCCGGGTTCTAATTCTGGCCCTGCCCCTTGTCTGCCATGTGACCCTGGCCAAATCACTTCTCTGGGCCTCAGTTTCCTCAGCTATAAAAAATGAGGGTTCAATACCGGTACTTCCCCCTACTTACTTAGACTGTGAGCCGCACGTGGGACAGGGACTGTTGGACTTGATTAGAATGCATCTATCTACCCTGGTGCTTAGAACCGTGCTTTACAAATAGTAAGAGCTTAACCAACACCATAATAACAGTAATAATAATGATCGAGGAGGGAGATATGATCCCACTCTTGCTGGGGCTCTCTTTCATTGGTGTGTCAGGCCGGTTTGTGTGAAACACCCCCATCCCTCCTGTAAAAAAAAAATGGACTAAAAATCCACACTGGGCCCTGGTGTTGGCACTCTAGTGTTTGTTGAAGGGACCACGCTGTCCTCACCCCCATCACCTCCACCTTATCACAGCTCCTGGAGAGCTGATAAGCCTGCCAATTCACTGATAAGTGCTGTTTGAACAGTCTAATCAATTCCTCTTGGACTGGGATTCTGTGTCAACATGCCTGGAAAATTGCTGATAGACCCTTTAGAAAGAGAGGGCCATAAAGTCATCTCATCTATAATAGGTGATGTGGGGTGAGGGGTCTGGGAAGACCCCAGTTTCCAACCTCCCTCCCAACCCCATCTTTCCCAGTCTTCCCAGTTGCCCGGTAGGTCTTGGGAATGGCCAGCGGCGGGTGTCTGCCAGGATGGCCGCGGTGGTGAGAGGCCCTGTCCGAGCGCACCTGAGCAGACACGATTTAAACATGCAGATAATTAAAGATTTAAAGCGGCTTGGTCAAGCTCTCTGGCAGTAGCTGGCCCCCGGCCACGGCCGCCCGGCCTCGGACTGTCGATCGATGGCTGCGGTTTAGAAGTGCCTTGTGTGCCCGTCTTTGCCAAGCCTCAAATAATAATAATAATAATAATAATAATAATAATAATAATAATGGCATTTGTTAAGCGCTTACTATGTGCAAAGCACTGTTCTAAGTGCTGGGGGGGATACAGGGTGATCAGGTTGTCCCCCGGGGGGCTCCCAAGCTTCATCTCCGTTTTACAGATGAGGTCACTGAGGCCCAGTGAAGTGACTTGCCCAAAGTCACACAGCTGACAATTAATAATAATAATAATAATAATAATAATAATGATAGTAATTGTTAAGCGCTTCCTATGTGCAAAGCACTGTTCTAAGCGCTGGGGAGGTTACAAGGGGATCAGGTTGTCCCACGGGGGGCTCACAGGCTTCAGTCTTCTAGACTGTGAGCCCACTGTTGGGTAGGGACCATCTCTATATGTTGCCAACTTGTACTTCCCAAGTGCTTAGTACAGTGCTCTGCACACAGTAAGCGCTCAATAAATATGATTGAATGAATCAGGTTGTCCCACTTGGGGCTCACAGTCATCCCCCTTTTACAGATGAGGTAACTGAGGCCCAGAGAAGTTAAGTGACTTGCCCAAAGTCACACAGCTGCCAAGTGGCGGAGCCAGGATTTGAACCCATGACCTCTGACTCCCAAGCCCAGGCTCGTTCCACTGAGGCACGCTGCTTCTCAAATGTGTCCGGCTGGAGGCACTGATACCCCTCCGACCCCCCACCCTGGTTCCTTGGGATCGAGAATGAAGTGTGAGCACACTGTTGGGTAGGGACCGTCTCTATGTGTTGCCAACCTGGACTTTCCAAGTGCTTAGTACAGTGTTCTGCACACAGTAAGCGCTCAATAAATACGATTGATTGATTGAAGGGCCCTTCTGGGTTCTGAGAGGGGCTTCCACTGCTGCTGTCATGGATCGAGCCCGTTCTTCGGACGGGATCCCCCCACTCAGGGCACGTCCCTTCTGGAATGCCCACTGGTCATTCCTGAATCCCCACTTTCCAATCCAAGACCCGCCCCAGGATCCTCAAGCTTTATCCTCCACCTCTTGGGTCGGGGGACGGGGGAACCCAGAAGTCTTCTAGACTGTAAGCCTGCTTTGGGCAAGGATTGTCTCTCTTTATTGCAGAATTGTGCTTTCCAAGCTCTTAGTATAGTGCTCTGCACTATGATTGAATGGAATGGGTTCTAATCCCAGCTCCGCAACATGTCTGCTGTATGACCTTGGGCAAGTCACTTTACTTCCTCTGTGCCGGTTACCTCATCTGTAAAATGGGGATTGAGACTGTGAGTTTCACGTGGGACTGGGACTGTGTCCAACCCGATTTGCTCGCGTCGCCCCTGGCACTTAGTACAGTGCTTGGCACGTAGTAAGCGCTTAACAAATACCACAATTATTATTATTGTTATTAATCAATCAATCAGTCAATCGTATTTATTGAGCGCTTACTGTGTGCAGAGCACTGTACTAAGAGCTTGGGAAGTACAAGTTGGCAACATATAGAGACGGTCCCTACCCAACAGTGGGCTCACAGTCTAGAAGGGGGAGACAGGGAACAAAACAAAACATATTAACAAAATAAAATAAATAGAATAGTTATGTACAAGTAAAATAGAGTAATAGAATATTACTAGAAAGGATTCCAGATATCCCCTCAGCCTTTCTCAGTTCTTTCTCTCCTATCCTCCTCCCCCATCCTTCCCACCCCGTCATCCTGAGATTTAGGTGACCTTGGATATTTACCCTGTTTTCCTTGACTCTGCCCCCCGAGCTGGAGTCCTTGAAGGCAGGGGTCATGTCCACCTACTCTGTTGTACTCTCAAGCGCTTAGTACAGTGCTGTGCTCACAGTAGGCGCGCAATTACTGGTGATTGATTGATTGATCTTTGCTCCTGAGCTGTCTGGATAAAACTGACTGGAATTTCAGCTCCGGAGACATTGACTAAACACTGGGGTAGATTCAGTGGTAAATACGATACAGTGGGAATCAGCAGGGATTAGTGGATCGAGCCCTGGCCCGGGAGCCAGAAGGACCTGCATTCTAATCCCGTCTCCGCCAATGAGTGACCTTGGACAAGTCACTTAACTTCTCTGAGCCTCAGTTACCTCACCTGTAAAAGGGGGATTAAGATGGTGAGCCCCATGTGGGACGGGGACTCTGTCCAACTGATTATCTTGTATCTACTCCAGTGCTTTGTTTGGTGCCTGGCACATAGCGCTTGACAAATACCATTTTTAAAAAAGGGACCTGGGCTCTAATCCTGGCTCTGCTTGTCTGCTCTGCGACCTTGGGCAAGTCACTTTATTTCTGCGCCTCAGTTACCTCATCGGTAAACTGAGAATTCAGACGGTGAGCCCCACGTGGGATGTGGAATGTGTCCAACCTGATTATCTTGTATCTACTCCAGTCCTTTTACAGTGCCTGGCATGTAGTAAGTGCTTAACAAATACTATAAAGAAAAAAATACAGGCAGGTGGAACGCAGTCTTCATCCTGCCGGGAACTCACCATCTTGGCGGGAAGAGAGAATCAGTCCGTCTCTTGTCCTCCTGAGCTCCTCAGGCCTTCAGTGGGGAAGTGCAGTACACAGCAGGCAAAGCTTCTCCTCAACCCACCTGTCTAAGGAAAGAGGGGCAGCCCAAGGAGAGGAGTGCCCCCCACCTCCTGCCAGGGGGCTTCAGGGTTGGCACGGATTGGGGGTTGGGGGGAGACTGAGGCAGGCCAGGCTGACAGTGGAGGACTGGGGCAAGAGCATATAATAATGATAATAATGGCATTTTTTAAGTGCTTACTATGTGCAAAGCACTGTTCTAAGCACTGGGGAAGTTACAGGGTGGTCAGGTTGTCCCACGTGGGGCTCACAGTCTTAATCCCCACTTTACAGATGAGTTCACTGAGGCACAGAGAAGTGACTTGCCCGAAGTCACACAGCTGATAAGTGACAGAGCCGGGATTTGAACCCATGACCTCTGACTCCAAAGCCCGGGCTCCGTCCACTGAGCCACGCTGCTTCTCTACACGCTCGCCCTCGCACGCTTGCGCTGGTTTCCCTCGGCGCCACATTCCACCAGCGGCCCGGGCGCGGGCGGGACAAAGGAGGGCCTGTCCACCCGGAGCCGGCTCACTTCGTCCCCGTTAGAGGGATCGCGGGCTTCCGGCTCCAGAGAGAATTCAGGCTGTGTTCTGGATCCGAGGGAAGGCGGCTCCCCCTTCAAAGCTGTCGTGTTCCAGAATCTTCTTCCTCCTCCTCCTCGCCCCCGCCATCCTTGCCTCCCTCCCTGCAGTGGCCAGAGGCCGGCCAGGCCGCATCGGTCAGTGCTCCCTATGTTCCCTGGCTCCGTCCAACCTCGGCCAGAACTGGAGAAACCCGTGGGCAGAACTCTGCCTCTTCTGCTTGGGGTACCCAGCCTAAGGGCGTTCCTCAGCTTTCTGGAGTTTTGGGGGAGAGATCCCTGCCCTTTGGAGAGGGGCCTGTTGTCTCACTCCCGAGCCAGCTCCTAATAATCAGTGTTTGTTAAGCGCTGACTGTGTGCTAAGCTTGGGAGTGATACAGTATAAGCCCTTTGGGCACAGTCTCTGTACCACCCAGGGCTCCCGGTCTAAGGGGGAGGGAGAATCGTTCTCATCCTCATTTTCACCGTTGCGGAAACTGAGGCCCTGATAAGTGATATTAGTGATAAGTGATATTACTCTATTTTATTTGTACATATTTATTCTGTTTATTTTATTTTGTTAATATATTTTGTTTTCTTGTCTGTCTCCCCCTTCTAGACTGTGAGCCCACTGTTTGGTATATGTTGCCAACTTGGACTTCCCAAGCACTTAGTACAGTGCTCTTCACACAGGAAGTGCTTAATGAATGATTGAATGAATGAATGAAATGAATGATATGCCCAAGGCAAGTAGCAGAGCGTACCTCCCAAGCGCTTAGTACAGTGCTCTGCACACAGTAAGCGCTCAATAAATACGATTGAATGAATGAGTGGAATTAGAATCCCGAGCTCCTGACTCTGTCTAATTCTCACCTTTCCTAGTTAGTGCTAGTGCTTTGCACCACAGCAAGTGCTGATTGCGCACTATTTCCAAGCCCTGCTTCTTGGGAAGCTTTTGTCCTTTCTTGCCTTCTCCTCACCCCTGCTGTCATTTCCTCACTTCCTGGGCAACTTCCCTCTCACGCCTGGCCTGCTTAATTCTCCTGCTCAGTTCACCGGCCCTGTGTGTCCGCCAACCTCCTCCTCCCGAGCTTGGGGAAGGAAGCCCAATCCCAGGGCTGTCCCGCAAAATTTCCGCCCTCGAACCGGAAAGCCAAGTCCTCTCGAACAGGAAAGCGGAGTTCCCCCGCTATCCTGTAGACTGTAAGCTCGTTGTGGGCAGGGAATGTGTCTGTGTATTGTTGTATTGTACTCTCCCAAGTGCTTAGTATTCATTCATTCAATTGTATTGAGCGCTTACTGTGTGCAGAGCACTGTACACTTGGGAAGTCCAAGTTGGCAACATATAGAGACGGTCCCTACCTAACAGCGGGCTCACAGTCTAGAAGGGGGAGACAGACAACAAAACAAAACATAGTAACAAAATAAAATAAATAGAATAAATATGTACAAATAAAATAGAGTAATAAATACGTTCAAACATATATACATGCTCTGCACCCAGTAAGTGCTCAATAAACACAACTGACAGACTGACGCACCCCAGAAGATGTCGGCAATGGGCGCTTCAGTCCTCGGTGCAACGGGAGGTAGGGACGGTACCATCAAAATAAATAGAATTATGTGCACATTAATTCTGTTTATTGTGATGCTGTTGATGCCTGTCTACTTGTTTTGTTGTCTGTCTCCCCCCTTCAAGACTCTGAGCCTGTTGTTGGGTAGCGATTGTCTCTATCTGTTGCCGAATTGTACTTTTCAAGCACTTAGTACAGTGCTCTGCACATAGTAAGCGCACAATAAGTATGTTTTGAGTGAATTGAGCACTGACCAGGCAGAGCACTGTACTAAGAGCTTGGGAGAGAGTAAAATATAGCAGAGTGATTACTGTGATCCTGGCCCACAAGGAACTTAGAGGGTACAGGGGGAGACAGACATTGAATTAATCGATTTCTCCTTTATGTAATTTATCAGGATGTGTATACAGGTACTTAAGGGGTGCGCAGAGAAGTGCACAGTTCACTGAGGGTGGAATGGGGAAATGGGGGCTTAATCTGGGGGAGGCCCCTCTCCCATACAACTTGGGGTTGTGCAGGAGTTGGATTTAGCTCACTTTCAGCCGAGTGGACACTAAATTCCGAGCAAATTGCCGCCCCTTCTTCTGAATGTGGCAGTGTAATCTACAGATTAAGATGGAAGCTGGTGGATTGAGCATGGTTTGAATGTCTGTAAACTTCTTTGAGCCCCGTTTCTCCCACTAGATGGTAACCCCCTTTGTAGGCAGGGAACATATCTACCAACTCTCTTGTATTATACAGTGCTCTGCACACAGGAAGCACTCAATAAAAACCATTGGTGGATTGAAATCTGTGTGAGGGAGAGGTATTGTGCCAGTAACAAATCAGCTGCTGAGGATATGGCCTGCAGCAAGCAGATTTTCCTCCTGTTTGATCTTTCCCATTGTTCCTCCAGCTGTCCTTCCCCTCCTCCTCTTTTTACCTCCTTCTGGTCCCCCTTATTGGGAAACCTCCATGGTATCAGGCCAGAGAAGCTCAAGGCACCTCAGAGTGTCAAGCCCTCAGGCAGTGGAAAGGGAGAGGGTTGCGGGGAGCTAGCCTAAAGCTTGGAACCTATTTTCTCTCTCATTCATTCATTCATTCATTCATTTAATCGTATTTATTGAGCGCTTACTGTGTTCAGAGCACTGTACTAAGCGCTTGGGAAGTCCAAGTTGGCAACATATAGTCTTGTCTACTATATAGTAGTCTTGTCTTGTCTTCAGTCTGACAGTACTGTCTTCTTTCTGAAATTCTAGTTCTGCTTTTTCCTTTTGGCTATTATGAAAATACTCCTCCCTGACTAATCTCTCAATTAGTCCCGTCATTTTTACTTGTTTATTTTACTTGTACATATCTGTTCTATTTATTTTATTTTGTTAATATGTTTGGTTTTGTTCTCTGTCTCCCCCTTCTAGACTGTGAGCCAACTTTTGGGTAGGGACCGTCTCTATATGTTGCCAGCTTGGACTTCCCAAGCGCTTAGTACAGTGCTCTGCACACAGTAAGCGCTCAATAAATACAATTGATTGATTGATTGATTACTGTGTGCAGAGCACTGTACCAAGCGCTTGGGAAGTACAAGTTGGCAACATATAGTCTTGTCTACTATATAGTAGTCTTGTCTTGTCTCCAGTCTGACAGTACTGTCTTCTTTCTGAAATTCTAGTTCTGCTCTTTCCTTTTGGCTATTATGAAAATACTCCTCCCTGACTAATCTCTCAATGAGTCCATCATTCTTACTTACTGAGTGCAGAGCACTGTACCAAGCGCTTGGTCTCAAGTCAGTCAATCGTATTTGAGTACTACTTACTTCCTTTCATTCAGTCGTATTTATTGAGTGCTTACTAAGCGCTAAGCTCTGAGCCGAGGTGATCAGCGAAACAACGTGGAATAGACCTGCGAGCAGTGTGGAATAGAGAAGCAGCGTGGCTCAGTGGAAAGAGCCCGGGCTTTGGAGTCAGAGGTCATGGGTTCAAATCCTGGCTCCGCCGCTTGTCAGCTGTGTGACTTTGGGTAAGTCACTTAACTTCTCTGTGCCTCAGTTACCTCATCTGGAAAATGGGGATTAAAGTCTGTGAGCTCCACATGGGACAACTTGATTACCTTGTATCTACCCCAGCGCTTAGAACAGTGCTTTGCATATAGTAAGCGCTTAATAAATGCCATCATCATTATTATTATTATTATAGAGTGGTGTGGCCTAGCGGAAAAAGCTTGAGCTTGGAAGTCAGAGGGCGTGGGTTCTAATTCCGGCCCCACCACTAGTCTGCTGTGTGACTTTGGACAAGCCGCTTAACTTCTCTGTGCCTCAGTTACCTCCTCTGTAAAAGGGGGGTTAAGACTGTGAGCCCCACGTGGGGCAACCTGATTACCTTGTATCCAGCCCAGTGTTTAGAACAGTGCTTGGCACAATTATTAATAATTGTGGTATAGGTTAGGCACTTACCATGTGCCAAGCACTGTGCTAAGAGTTGAAGTAGGTACTGGTCAATCCGATTGGACAGTCCCCCATCCCATGTGGGACTCGGAGTCTAAGGGAGAGCGTGGTTACCATCCCCGATTTATAGAGGAGCTAACTGTGAACCATAAAAGTTAAGTGACTTGTCCAAGTCCTCCAGGCCTGTGTTTTTTATTGTGTGCAGAGCACTGTTCATTCAATCGTATTTGTTGAGCGTTTACTGTGTGCAGAGCACTGTACTAAGCGCTTGGGAAGTACAAGTTGGCAACTGTTCTAAGCACTTGGGAGAGTACATTGCAGCAGAGTTGGTAAACACGTTCCCTGCCCTCCAAAAGCTTATAGTCTGCAGGAGAGTTTACAGTCTCGCAGGCAGAGAAGTAGATTGACCTCAGGGGTCGAACGTGGGCCTCGGAGTCAGAAGGACCTGGGTTCTAATCCCAGCTCCGCCATTCATTCATTCAGTCGTATTTATTGAGCGCTTACTGAGTGCAGAGCACTGGACTGAGCGCTTGGGAAGTCCAAGTCGGCAACATATGGAGACGGTCCCTACCCAACAACGGGCTCACAGTCTAGAAGGGGGAGACAGACAACAAAACAAAACATGGAGACGGGTGTCAAAGTTATCAGAAGAAATAGAATTAAAGCTATATGCACATCATGAACAAAATGAATTGAATAGTAAATATGTACAAGTAAAATAGAGTAATAAATCTTTACAAATATATATACAATTTACAAGTAAAATAGAGTAATAAATCTTTACAAATATATATACAATTTACAAGTAAAATAGAGTAATAAATCTGTACATATATATATATATATACAAGTGCTGTGGGGAGGGGAAGGAGGTGGGGCCACTTATCTGCTGTGTGACCTTGGGTGAGTCACTTAACTTCTCTGGACCTCAGTTACCTCATCTGTGACATAGGGGATTAAGGCTGTGAGCCCCATATGGGACATGGACTGTGTCCAATCTGAATAGCTTGAATCTACCCCAGCATTTAGCACAGTGCCTGGCGCGTAGTAAGTTCTTAACTAGCGACACAATCCGTCCATCGATAGTATTTATAGAGCATTTTTCCAGGCACGGTACTAAGCTTTTGGGAGAGTACAAAGAGGGGGAGACAGACACTAAAATGAATGATAGAGGGAAGCAGCCCCGTGGAGGGGAGGTAGGGTGAGGCGAGGGAGTCCTGGAGTCTGGGGTGGGGGGCTTAAATCTGTACAAATATATATACAATTTACAAGTAAAATAAATAGAGTAATAAATCTGTACATATGTATATATGTGTGTGTATATATATATATGTATATATATATATATATATATATATATAAATGCTGTGGGGAGGGGAAGGAGGTGGGGCCACTTATCTGCTGTGTGACCTTGGGCAAGTCACTTAACTTCTCTGGGCCTCAGTTACCTCATCTGTGACATAGGGGATTAAGGCTGTGAGCCCCATATGGGACATGGACTGTGTCCAATCTGAGGGAGGGTCTTGAGGAGAGGAGTTGTGTGGCCCAGTGGAAAGAGCCCGGGCTTTGGAGTCAGGGATCATGGGTTCAAACCCCGGCTCCGCCAATTGTCAGCTGTGTGACTTTGGGCAAGTCACTTCACTTCTCTGTGCCTCCCTCATCTGTAAAATGGGGATTAAGACTGTGAGCCCCCCGTGGGACAACCTGATCACCTTGTAACCTCCCCAGTGCTTAGAACAGTGTTTAAGCACTTAGTACAGTGCTCTGCACACAGTAAGCGCTCAATAAGTACGATTGATTGATTGAATAGCTTGAATCTACCCCAGCATTTAGCACAGCACCTGGCTCGTAGTAAGTTCTTAACTAATGCCACAATCTGTCCATCGATAGTATTTATAGAGCATTTTTCCGGGCACAGTACTAAGCTTTTGGGAGAGTACAAAGAGGGGAAGACAGACACTAAAATGAATGATAGAGGGAAGCAGCCCCATGGAGGGGAGGTGGGGTGAGGCGAGGGAGTCCTGGAGTCTGGGGTGGGGGGCTTCTTGTTTGAGGGAGGCTGAGGGTCTGCCTGCCTCCAGCGGAGCAAGAATAGGAGTGTGTCCTGGCTTTAACCCGGATTAATTTGCTTCCCTGAGGGCTGAAGTGCAACCCCCCCCTTAAGCTTCTGTTCCTCTGGGAAGCACTGGGGCTGTACCCTGAAGGTGTGTCCCTTTACCTTAGAAAGCGCTTAGAACAGTGCTTTGCACATAGTAAGCGCTTAACAAATGCCGTTAGTATTATTATTATTATTTCCCACCACAATTCAGGCTGGCAGCTCTCCCCTCAAGCTGGGTGGGGGAAGGAGGGATCAAACCCAGGCTCTCCTCCCCACCCTGCCTCCTCCAAAGGAGCAGAACCGGTTGGCCTTGTGTTGTCCGTGGACTGGAGGGGTTCCCTTGGAGGCAGAGTCCCTTAGCTACCGCCCCAGGCCTTGTTCCTTCAAAGCCAAGTTGGGAGCTGGGACTGTTTGGCTACTGACTCATCCCTGGGGCAAATTCCATCCTGGGCCTTCTGGAAATCCACACTTGCCAGGATGGGCCAGTTTAGGCCTGTTCTTGCGGGAACCTCCCACTGGTTCCCTCTGCTTTCCTCAGGTACAGGCTCCCCCATGAGGCAACAGACATCCGGAGTCCATGGGAAGATCAGAAGCATTTAGTACAGTGCTCTGCACACAGTAGTAATAATAATAATAATAATGACGGTATTTGTCAAGCGCTTACTATGTGCAAAGCACTGTTCTAAGCACTGGGGAGGTTACAAGGTGACCAGGTTGTCCTGCCGGGGGCTCACGGTTTTAATCCCCATTTTCCAGATGAGGTAACTGAGGCCCAGAGAAGTGAAGCGACTTGCCCAAAATCATACAGCTGACAGTTGGCGGAGCCGGGGTTCGAACCCATGGCCTCTGACTCCAAAGCCCGTGCTCTTCCCACTGAGCCATGCTGCTTCTCAGTAAGCGCTCAATAAATACGATTGAATGAATGAATCAAAAATGTCAGGTACCATTTCTGGCCGACCGATTGAAAGGGCCTAATGAATCAGTCAGTGGTATTTATTGAGCGCTTACTGTGTGGAGAGTGCCGTACTTACTGAGCGCTTGGGAGAGTGCCATAGAACAGAGTTGGCAGACAGGTTCCCTGCCCAGTAGGAGCGTAAAACGATGATGATGATTATGGTACTTACTGTGTCCCAAGCATTTATTTTACTTGTGCATATTATTTATTTTACTTGTCCATATTCTATTTATTTTATTTTGTTAATATGTTTTGTTTTGTTCTCTGTCTCCCCCTTCTAGACTGTGAGCCCACTGTTGGGTAGGGACCGTCTCTATATGCTGCCAACTTGTACTTCCCAAGCGCTTAGTACAGTGCTATGCACACAGTAAGCGCTCAATAAATACGATTGAATGAATGAGTGAGTGAATGAAAGCACTGTTCTAAGCATCGGGGTAGATAGAAGTTTAATCAGGTTGGACACAGTCGCTGTCCCCCATGGGGCTCACACTCTTAATCCCCATTTTACAGATGAGGTAACTGAGGCCCAGAGCAGTGAAGTGACTTTCTCCAGGTCACACAGCAGACATGGGGTGGAGCCAGGATTAGAACCCAGGCCGTCCCGACTCGCAGGCCCGTGTTCTATCCACTAAGCTACACCGCTTCTCGAAAACAAACGCCATCTACGCTTATTACGGTTACGATGATGAGAACAGCAGATAGGCAGAGTCAGAGCCAGAAACAGCATGGCGTAGTGAGTAAAGCCCGGGCTTTAGAGTCAGAGGTCATGGGTTCAAATCCTGACTCCTCCACTTGTCAGCTGTGTGACTTTGGGCAAGTCACTTCACTTCTCTGGGCCTCAGATACCTCATCTATAAAATGGTGATTGAGACTGTGAGCGCCACGTGGGACGGGGACCGTGTCTGACCTGATTTGCTTGTATCCGCTCCAGCTCTTTAGTACGGTGCCTGGCACATACTAAGCGCTTAACAAAGTGCCATAATTATTATTGCCCTCTCCGGGCTGGTGGCCGGGTCTTGGGTCAAGTTGGCGTTGCCCACTGGTCCCCCGGTGTCCCTTTGGGAGCGGCCCCGTCCCCACTCACCCCCGTTTGTTTTCAGTTGCAGGAATCCTCATCGCTGACTTCTTGTCGGGACTGGTGCACTGGGGAGCTGACACCTGGGGGTCCGTGGAGCTGCCTGTGGTGGGAAAGGTGGGTGAGCTCCCGTCGTCCCGGAGGAAATCCAGAGGGATCCGGTCGCCCTCACTGTGGGGGTGGAGAGAGGGGTGTTGGTAGCAACCCGATTTGCTCGTATCCACCCCAGCGCTTAGTTCAGCCCTCCCTTGACCTCATGGCTCCCTCCAGTTATCCATCCTGCTATTTGTCTCCATAACTCCTTGAACCTGCTGTCAAGTTCCTCTCCTCCTATTGTCTCTTTGACCCCCTCCCATCTGTCTTCCATCCCCTTTACTCCACAGAAGTCACCCTTTCAAAGGTCACAAATGGACATGGGTTCTAATCCCGTCTTCTTTGAGACCTTAGGCAGGTCACTTAACTTCTCTGGGCCTCAGTTACCTCATCTGTAAAATGGGGATTAAAGTGTGAGCCCCACATGGGACAACTTGATTACCCTGTATCTATCCCAGCCCTTAGAACAGTGCTTGGCACATAGTAAGCGCTTAACAAATACCATAATTATTATTATTATTACAGTGCCTGGCACACAGTAAGCGCTTAACAAATACCATAATTATTATTATTATTACAGTGCCTGGCACACAGTAAGCGCTTAACAAATACCATAATTATTATTATTATTACAGTGCCTGGCACACAGTAAGCGCTTAACAAATACCACAGTTATTTGATTTTTAGTAGCAATCTCAGCAGTCTTTGGGCCTCCTGAGATGGCAGCATCCTGTCCCTGGTGTGGTGGTGATTTCAGGGAGATTATAATTATTGTGGTGTCTGGTAAGCACTTGGCCTTGCACATTGTAAAGGGTTAACAAACACCATAATTTATTAATAATAATAATACTAATGTGCTGGGTACTGTACTGTGCGCTGGGGTGGATTCAAGTAAATTGGGTTGGACACAGTCCCTGTTCCCGTGGGGGCTTACAGTCTCAATCCCCATTTTACCGATGAGGGAACTGAGGCCCAGAGAAGTGAAATGACTGGCCCAAGTTCACACAGCAGACAAGAACAGTGCTTTGCACATAGTAAGCGCTTAACAAATGCCAACAAAGTGGCAGAGTCAGGACTCGAACCCATGACCTTCTGACTCCCAGCCCTGTGCTGCTTCTCCAGAAGTGTAGGTATTATAGCTGGGCCGGTCAGGGCTCGAGGAGTTTGCCCTGAGCACCGGCCCGGACGCAGACGGCCGGAAAGCTCATTTGGAGGAGGGGGCCGGGAGCTGGCTGGGCAGGGAGACAAGGTGCCAGGCCCCCCGAGTTGGCAGCGAGCCACAGGATGTAGATCTGGGTCAGATGTAGACTGGACGTAAATCTGGGTCAGAGGCAGGGAAGGAGCAAGCAGGAGCCACAGGACCAGAGAGCCACGGGCTGGGAATTTCCACTCTGAGAGTGGGCAGCAGCTGACCCTCTCCTGGGCCTTAGAGGTTAGCCTTAGAGGAGATTGTAATAATAATAACAATGATGACATTTGTTAAGCGCTTACTATGTGCAAAGCACTGTTCTAAGCGCTGGGGAGGTTAACAAGGTAATCCGGTCCCACGGGGGGCTCACAGTCAATCCCCATTTTACAGATGAGGTAACTGAGGCCCAGAGAAGTGAAGTGACTTGCCCAAAGTCACCCAGCTGACAAGTGGCGGAGCTGGGATTTGAACCCATGACCACTGACTCCAAAGCCCGGGCTCTTTCCACTGAGCCGCGCTGCTTCTCTGTAGACCGTAAGCTCACTGTGGGCAAGTATCTGTTTATTGTTACATTGGAGTCTCCCAAGCGCTTAGTACAGTGCTCTGCACACAGTAAGTGCTCTATAAATGCAATTGAGCGAAACCTACTCTAAACCTGGGCCTCGGGACGTGCCGGGGGCAGTCGGCTTCCTCTCCGCGGCTGTGGGGTCGGCAGGCCTCCTCCCCACCCCACCCCACCCCATCCTCGCCGCCTCCCTCAGGCTTTCATCCGGCCCTTCCGAGAGCACCACATCGACCCCACCGCCATCACCCGGCACGACTTCATTGAGACGAACGGAGACAACTGTCTGGTGACGCTGCTGCCCCTGGCCAACATGGCCTACAAATTCAGCACTCTGAGCCCAGGTGAGAGAGCCCGTGACGGCGGGGAGAGACGGAGGAAGGAAGGGAGAGATGGGACAGGCGGGCAGGCGCGCGCGCGCTCCGGCCATCTGAGGAGAACCGTCAGCCTCTGCCTCTTTCTGCCCCACAGAATCTGTGCAGCAGCTATACCCTTGGGAGTGTTTTGTGTTCTGCCTCATCATCTTCGTGACTTTCACCAACCAGATCCACAAATGGTCCCACACGTACTTCGGGCTTCCGCGCTGGGTCACCTTCCTCCAGGACTGGCACGTCATCCTGCCTCGGAAACACCACCGAATTCATCACGTCTCCCCTCACGAGACCTACTTCTGCATTACCACAGGTGAGGCCTCTTGGCCGGCAGCGTGGCTCAGTGGAAAGAGCCCGGGCTTTGGCGTCAGAGGTCATGGGTTCAAATCCCGGCTCCACCACTTGTCAGCTGTGTGACTTTGGGCAAGTCACTTAACTTCTCTGTGCCTCAGTTACCTCATCTGGAAAATGGGGATTAAGACTGTGAGCCCCCTGTGGGACAACCTGATTACCTTGTATCCTCCCCAGCGCTTAGAACAGTGCTTTGCACATAGTAAGCGCTTTAACAAATACCATTATCATCATCTCTCCCAGCCCCAGGCTGGCTGGCTGAAGTGAAAAGCAGCATGGCCTTATGGAAAGAGCACCTGGGTTCTAGTCTGCCACTTGTCTACTGTGTGACATTGGGCCAGCCAGTTATACTCCTTGATGCCGCAGTTGTTGCCAACTTGTACTTCCCAAGCGCTTAGTACAGTGCTCTGCACACAGTAAGCGCTCAATAAATACGATTGATTGATTGATTTTTGTTTGGTTGGTTGGGTTTGGTTTTTTTTTTTTTTTGCTCATATTTTAAAAATGGTATCTAAGTGCTTACTATGTGCCAGGCACTTTACTAGGCGCTGGGTTAGGTACACAATAATCAGGTTGGATACAGTCCCTACCCCACATGGAGTTTACAGTCTTAATCCCCATTTTACAGATCCGCCAAGCTAGCTCTCTTCCTCCCTTCAAAGCCCTACTGAGAGCTCACCTCCTCCAGGAGGCCTTCCCACACTGAGCTCCCTCCTTCCTCTCCCCATCCCCCCCGCCTTACCTCCTTCCCCTCCCCACGACACCTATATATATGTATATATGTTTGTATATATTTATTACTCTATTTTACTTGTACATATTTATTCTACTATATTTTGTTAATATGATTTGTTTTGTTGTCTGTCTCCCCCTTCTAGACTGTGAACCCGCTGTTGGGCAGGGACTGTCTCTATGTTTTTACTTGTACTTCTCAAGCGCTTAGTACAGTGCTCTGCACACAGTAAGCGCTCAATAAATACGATTGAATGAATGAATGAACAGATGAGGAAATTGAGGCACAGAGAAGTGAAGCGACTTGCCCAAGGTCACACAGCAGACAAGTGGCAGAGCCGGTGTCAGAATGCAGGTGTTTCTGATTCCCAGGCCCAACCTGTTTCTACTAGGCCACGCTGCTTAGCATGGCTTAGCAGAAAGAGCAGGGGCTCAGGAGTGGGCTCATACTCCTAATCCCCTATTTACAGATGAGGTAACTGAGGCCCAGAGAAGTTAAGTGACTTGCTCGAGGTCACACAGCAGACACATGGCGGAGCCGGATTTAGGATCCAGGTCCTTCTGACTCTCAGGCCTATCCTCTATCCACTAAGCCATGCTATTATTATGACATGTTATATATTGCCAACTTGTACTTCCCAAACGCTTAGTACAGTGCTGTGCACACAGTAAGCACTCAATAAATACAATTGATTGATAGCATCCCTGAGCCTTAGATCCTCCTTTTCAAAGTGGAGATGTTTTCCCCTGACCCATGTAAAGAAAGCCCCTGGAGGACTTAGGGATTAAAACCCTCTTGATTTTTTTCAAGCTGCAGGCTCTGCTTTGAGTGTACTTCCCTCAAATCTTCTCCCTCCCTTTCCAATAGGCGATGTCCCCATAAGGGACGTGTGGAGACAGAGAGCTTAGAGAGACCCGCCCAAGGGCCACGGAGCTGAGAACTCTGGCCCTGACTCGGGCCCCCATGGTCAGAGCCCTGGGAGTGGCCGGGTTTCTGTGGAAACATTTCTGTGTAATCATAAGGAACGGCCTTCTCCTTTTCTTGTGGGTCAGGGAGTAATACAGGGGTGTCCTCTGCCTGGTTTTCCTTTCTTACTGCGCGTGGACTCTGCTGCCCGCTCAGCAAACCTCCCTTACGACCCTGACCTCCCAGCAGCGGGGAATGGATGGGCTTTTCTATCTGAGCACGGAACTCCCCACCACTGCTTGTGAAAGTAACAGAGGGCTCCTCCCTCCCTCTCTCTCTCTCTGTTTCCTCCCCCTCTCTCTTCTCTCTCTCTTTCTTTCTCTCTCCTCCCCCGCCCCCCCTCGCATTCATTCAGGTTGGCTAAATTACCCATTGGAGAAGATTGGATTTTGGAGGTGTTTGGAGGATATCATCCAAGGACTCACTGGAGAAAAACCCCGAGCAGATGATATGAAATGGGCTCAGAAAACGAAATAGTTTCCAGCGGCTGTCCTGCGAGCTCTAACCTTATTGCCAACCTTTTTTTTTTCTTACTATACAGTGTACACAAACACACGTACACCCTCTCTCTCTCCTCTCTCACACACGTACACACACCACCCGCCAAATTCCACTCTTGGAGATAACAAACTCTGAAAGCGAGCACTGCAAAGCACCGGCGGCATCAGACCGGCAAAGGAAGGGCGCGGACCCCTCCCCCTTCCAGCTTCCTTTTGAAACAGTACTTGAACCACAACTGGCCGCCTGCCCAACCTGTTTCGTTTCCCGACAGCCGCTGCCATCTTAGGGGCGGGGAAAGCCCTTCGTCTTAAAAGCCTGTCCCCGTCCTCTGCCTCCCACTTCCCCCCGCCGAAAGAAAGCACGGATGTGACAGTCGGCGGTCCGTGCGATGGATCGGCACCCGGAGGCGTGAAGAGCAATTGACTTCCGCTGCCTCTACGCTCACTTCCTTCCTGCTGGTCTCAGAAAAAAGGAGCGGAAGATGGTCAAGCGTTCTCATTTTGGCTCCGGTCACTGATTTTTTGTTTTCCTAAAAGTCCGCTAACGCAGCCCTGCATATTAGAGGAAACCGAGACATTGGGTCAGGGCCCTTAGAGGTCAATTCAGCTTAGCCTGTGTGTCCTCCTCCCCCAGACATGCCCATTTGGTTCGGACAGATCCTTTCTGGTGTCATGCCCTCTCCTCTCCCACGTGGGAAAAGGACAGGGCCCACCCCAGCTTCTCTCGCTCTGTGTCTCCCCTTTTCCCCCACCCCCTCCATTAAAAGGTGGGCGTGGGGACCCTGAAGCATCCCCTGGATCTTGGGGTGTGCCTGATCCAGGGCTGGAGGGGGCACGGGATGGGTCAATGGGCAGGACTGGATGGTTATGGCCGGGGCTTAGAATGGGTCAGTGGGCGGGAGCCAGCAGGAGCACAGTCTGGGTCGGCACGCAGGGCCATGGGAGCGCAACCTGAGGCTGGCATGGGCCGGCTGGCTGCTAACAGGTGGATCTGTGGACAGGGAGCACAGGAGGCGGGTGCACGGGCTGGCTCAGCGGGCAGCGCTGTATTGGCATGGCTTGGGGCTAATGGAGGCGTGGTCCGGAGTCAGCAGGGAAGACCTCAGGGGAACGGTCTGAGTTGGCAGGCAGGGCAGCGGGAACTACAGCCTGGGGCTAGTGGGGTCCTGGTCCAGGTGTGGACTGTTGGCATGGCCCATGGGGTCAGTGGGAGGGTCATCTGGGGTCGGCAGGCAGGGCCAGGGGGACATAACCCGGGCCTAGCGGGCAAGGCTATAGGGGCACAGCCTGGAGCCTGCCAGGGCATAATCTGGGGTGGGTGGGTGGGTGGGTGGGCAAGCCTGCGAGATCACTGTCTGGATTGGCGGTGGGGAGGTGGGGGGCTTGGCCCGGGGCCAGCGGGGTCGCAGTCTGGGTCGGCGGGCCGGTCCGGAAAGAACCAAGCTACTGGGGTCAGTGCCAAGATCCACGGGCCTATTCTGGAATCCGTCTTTTCTTCGCTGACTGTGGGACATCCTTTCACCGGGCGCTGATCTTTCTGCTAGCATGGAAGGTGGCATTGTTCCTTTGACCGCTCCAGCCAGAAACTTAAGCGTCCGGCCAGTTTGGGGGAGACCTGGGATGGATGGACTTTTTTTTTTTTTTTGGTGCTTGCTTGATTAATGTAAATATAAAGCCTTAATATCTTTCTGTAACATGGAATAATATTTTAATGTGATGTTTTGAATGTACATAATATATTTATAACAAAGCGGTTAGTGCATATGAAGTTTGCTGGAGTTCTTGGATATCTTGGGAGGGGGATAAAGTTGCTACAAAGCAGCAGCCCATCCTTTAGGCTCTCAGATCTGAAAAGTGTTAGTCTCAGGAAGTCACTAGCACTCTTAAAGGCCCAGAAGGGCACTTGTTTATCCTTACAGAAGTCCTACCCCTTGCTGGGAATTTGGCTGCACCGCACATCACATCACCCCCCCCACACATACACACTCAAGCACACTCCTCTCGCCTCATGTTGAGCTGTGAAGCCTTAATAAAATAATAATAATGATAGTATTTAAGCACTTTGTGCCAAACACTGT
Source organism: Tachyglossus aculeatus (assembly GCF_015852505.1). NCBI lineage: Eukaryota > Metazoa > Chordata > Mammalia > Monotremata > Tachyglossidae > Tachyglossus > Tachyglossus aculeatus. The sequence goes on along the minus strand of NC_052073.1, from coordinate 9,859,207 downwards.
ACTAAGCGTTGGGATAAATACTTAGTCCCTATCCCACACGGGGCTCTCAGTCTAATGAAGAGGGAGAGCATTGAATCCCCATTTTAAAGATGAGGAAACTGAGGCACAGGCACTGAGGCACTATGAGTCCATGGTCTGCATCCACTCTAATCTTCTCAGTTTAGTGCTATTCATAGTTTGAGTAAAGGGAAACCCCCTTTACTAACCCCCTACTTCACCCCAGAGTTTCTCTTGGCCTTAATTATGGAAAGTTCTCTCTCTCTCTCTTTCACACACACATACACGCACACATCTATTTTTACTTGACCTTTGCCCATCTTCCAAGTGGATTTCCCCCTCGTCCCCCTCTCCATCCCCCCCATCTTACCTCCTTCCCTTCCCCACAGCACCTGTATATATGTATATATGTTTGTACATATTTATTACTCTATTTATTTATTTTACTTGTACATATCTATCCTATTTATTTTATTTTGTTAGTATGTTTGGTTTTGTTCTCTGTCTCCCCCTTTTAGACTGTGAGCCCACTGTTGGGTAGGGACTGTCTCTATATGTTGCCAATTTGTACTTCCCAAGCGCTTAGTACAGTGCTCTGCACATAGTAAGCGCTCAATAAATACGATTGATGATGATGAGGCAGGGAGAATGTCCATGCTCCTCACCTCACACCCGGATAGTGGACAGATTCCACTGTCTATTTATTTAATAGTATTTGTTAAGTCCTTGCTATATGCCGGGCATTGTACTAAGCGCTGGGGTATGTACAAGTTAATTGGGGTGGGCACAGGCCATGTCTCACGTGAGACTCACAGTTTTAATCCCCATTTTACAAATGAGGTAACTGGGGCACAAAGAAGTAACTGAGGCGCAAAGAAGTTGTGACTTGCCCAAGGTCATACAGCAATCAATCCGTATTTGTTGAGTGCTTACTAAGTGCTTTAGACTATGAGCTTGTTGTGGGCAGGGAATATGTCTTGGTGTATTGTCCTCTTTCAAGCGCTTAGTACAGTGCTCTGCGCACAGTAAGCGCTCCAGTACAATTGAATGAATGAATGCTTCGGGAGAGTACAGTACAACTGAGTTGAGACACATTCCCTGCCCACAGCAAGCTTACAGTCTAGGGGGAGAGACAGACAATAATATAAAGGAATAAATTACAGATATGTACATAAGTGCTCAGTGGCGTTAAATATTGAGTGCTTCCTCTGGGCAGACCACTGCACTATGCATGTGTGTTCATGTTCACACTTTCACCCTGCTTAGCCCAGGGCATGTTCAATCAGTTGTATTTATTGAGCTCTTACCCTGTGCAAAGCACTGTACTAGGTGCTTGGAAGAGTAAAATAAAACAGACATATTCCCTGCCCACAAGGAACTTATAGTCTAGAGGGGGAGACAGTTGCTAATATAAATAAATTATGGATATGTACATAAGTGCTGTGGGGCTGGGAGGATGCATCTGTCAATTGTATTAATTGAGCGCTTACTATGTTTACAGCCCTGTACTAAGCACTTGGAAGAGTACAGTACAACAGAATTAGCAGACGCGTTCTCTGCCCGTGAGGAGTTCACAGTCTGGTGGCGGGGGGCAGGAAACAAACGTTAATATGATAATGATGGTATTTGTTAAGCGCTTACTATGTGCAACCAGGTGATCAGGTTGTCCCACGTGGGGCTCACAATCTTAATCCCCATTTTTTTACAGATGAGGTACCGTAGGCACAGAGAAGTTAAGTGACTTGCCCAAAGTCACACAGCCGATAAGTGGCGGAGCGGGGATTAGAACCCAAGCCCGTGCTCTTTCCACTGAGCCACGCTGCTTCTCTATGAAAGACAAACCTTAACATAAAATGTTCAAGAGGCCAACTGGCTTAGTAGTGTGCCTAGCACATAGCAAGCACTTAACAAATACCATAAAAATAAAGGCCAGCGAAGATATCTCCTGCAAATTCCCGAGGCCTAGCCCAGATCATTGGTCACTTGTCCCGTGGGCCAGAAGCCAAACAGAGCTTTAACTTGGACTTCCATCATCATCATCATCAATTGTATTTATTGAGCGCTTACTGTGTGCAGAGCATTGTACTAAGCGCTTCCAGAACAGACCTCTAAGGAAGCAGCTTTCTCTGTCCTGCCAAGCTCTGGTGTAGGCCGGCTGGGATCAGTTCGTTCGTTCATTCATATCTATTGAGCGTTTACTGTGTGTCGAACCCTGTACTAAGCGCTTGGAAAGTGCAATTCGGCAACAGAGACAGTCCTTACCCAACAACGGGTCCGCAGTCGAGAAGCTGCCAAATGGGAAGCAGCGTGGCTCAGTGGAAAGAGCCCGGGCTTTGGAGTCAAAGGTCATGGGTTCAAATCCCAGCTCTGCCAATTGTCAGCTGTGTGACTTTGGACAAGTCTATTAATTTCTCTGTGCCTCAGTTCCCTCATCTGTAAAATGGGGGTTAAGACTGTGAGCCCCCCCGTGGGACAACCTGATCACCTTATAACCTCCCCAGTCTTAGAACAGTGCTTTGCACATAGCACTTAATAAATGCCATCATTTTTCAACTTGTACTTCCCAAGCGCTTAGCACAGTGCTCTGCACACAGCGCTCAATAAATACGATTGAATGAAAAGTGGGGAGACAGACAACAAAACAAGTAGACAGGCATCATCACCCTAAGGATTCACATGGCTGTCAAAGAGCTTTTCATTTCTATTTTTGAATGGCATTTGTTAAGCGCTTTCTATGTGCCAGGCACTGTACTAAGCCCTGGGGTGGATACAGGATAGGTCAGACACAGTCCCTGTCCCACGTGGGGCTCACAGCCTTAATCTCCATTTTACAGATGAGGTAACTGATGCATAGAGAAGTGAAGTGACTTGCCCGAGATCACTCAGCAGACAAGTGGCGGACCCAGCATTAGAACTCAGGTCTTTCTCGTTCATTCATTCATTCATTCAATTGTATTTATTGGGCGCTTACTGTGTGCAGAGCACTGTACTAAGTTCTTCGGAAGTCCAAGTTGGCAACATATAGAGACAGTCCCTACCCAACAGCGGGCTCACAGTCTAGAAGGGGGAGACAGAGAACAAAACAAAACATATTAACAAAATAAAATAGAGAAGCAGCGTGGCTCAGTGGAAAGACTGCGGGCTTTGGAGTCAGAGGTCATGGGTTCAAATCCTGGCTCTGCCAATTGTCAGCTGTGTGACTTTGGGCAAGTCACCTAACTTCTCTGTGCCTCAGTTACCTCATCAGGAAAATGGGGATGAAGACTGTGAGCCTGTGGGACAACCTGATCACCTTGTAACCTCCCCAGCGCTTAGAACAGTGCTTTGCACATAGTAAGCGCTTAATAAATGCCATTATTATTATTATTATATGTGCAAATAAAATAAATAAATAAATAGAGTAATATTCTATCACTCCCAAGCCCATGCTCTTTGCACTAGGCCATACTGTTTCTCATCCAAGATGGAAGCCCATGAGTCTCCCAGAGGGAAGCTCGCTTTAAAAAGAGCAGTCGCATCCTTCGGTAACTGGATGAAAGGACTCCGTCCACACCAAGGTGAGGGAGACTGGAGAGCCTGAGGCATGGGGAAGAGATCTGACTGAGTTAGCGGAATGTCGACTCTGATTCCCTTTTCCTCAACCCGGCTTCCTTGGCCAACGCTGGCGACTGAGCCAAGTCCCCCAGCAGCTGTTATGGACCCTGTTCCGCTCCTCCTCCTTTGTGGAACAAACTGTTTCCACCACTAATTTCCCCTGCATTTCTCCTGCTCCGCCTTCTCATTGCGTTGAGCTCTCTCATGGCCTAGGACAGTGCTCTCTGAACACAGTAAGCGCCTAGTAAATACCACTGATAGATTACCACAAGCCTCCTAGGTGCCAGACCCAATTGTCTACTCCCACTCTTTGGGAGGGCCGATGACAAGTCCCTAGAAGGGGCCAAGATCTGCTGGACACCTCCCTCCAATAGTAATAATAATGTTGGTATTTGTTAAGCGCTTACTATGTGCGAAGCACTGTTCTAAGCACTGGGGGGGGATACAAGGTGATCAGGTTGTCCCACGTGGGGCTCACAGACTTAATCCCCATTTTAGAGATGAGAGAACTGAGGCACAGAGAAGTTACGTGGCTTGCCCGAGGTCACACAGCAGACATGTGGCAGAGTCGGGATTTGAACCCATGACTTCTAGCTCCCAAGCCTGCGCTCTTTACACTGAGCCACGCTGCTTCTCCAAGATGGACTGCTGATAGTGCTTGGCACATAGTAAGCGCTTAACAAATACCATCATTATTTATTATTATAGTGGACACAAGCTATTAAGAACAAGCTCTCTCCTCTTCCCTCTCTCCTCTCCTTCCAGCCCACCCTCTCACAGCCTGACTCTAATAAATAGAGCCTTCACTCTAATAATAATCATAATAATGCTATTTCTTAAGAGCTTACTTTGTGTTAAGCACTGTTCTAAGCTGATAGTGCTTGGCACATAGTAAGCGCTTAACAAATACCATCATTATTTATTATTATAGTGGACATAAGCTATTAAGAACAAGTTCTCTCTCTCCTCTTTCCTCTCTCCTCTCCTTCTTCCAGCCCACCCTCTCACACCCTGACTCTAATAGAGCCTTCACTCTAATAATAATCATAATAATGCTATTTCTTGAGAGCTTACTTTGTGTTAAGCACTGTTCTAAGCTGATAGTGCTTGGCACATAGTAAGCGCTTAACAAATACCATCATTATTTATTATTATAGTGGACATAAGCTATTAAGAGCAAGCTCTCTCTCTCCTCTTTCCTCTCTCCTCTCCTTCTTCCAGCCCACCCTCTCACAGCCTGACTCTAATTAATAGAGCCTTCACTCTAATAATAATCATAATAATGCTATTTCTTAAGAGCTTACTTTGTGTTAAGCACTGTTCTAAGCTGATAGTGCTTGGCACATAGTAAGCGCTTAACAAATACCATCATTATTATTATAGTGGACACAAGCTATTAAGAACAAGCTCTCTCCTCTTTCCTCTTTCCTCTCCTTCCAGCCCACCCTCTCACAGCCTGACTCTAATAAATAGAGCCTTCACTCTAATAATAATCATAATAATGCTATTTCTTAAGAGCTTACTTTGTGTTAAGCACTGTTCTAAGCTGATAGTGCTTGGCACATAGTAAGCGCTTAACAAATACCATCATTATTTATTATTATAGTGGACACAAGCTATTAAGAACAAGCTCTCTCTCTCCTCTTTCCTCTCTCCTCTCCTTCCAGCCCACCCTCTCACAGCCTGACTCTAATAAAGAAAGCCTTCACTCTAATAATAATAATGCTATTTAAGAGCTTACTTTGTGCTAAGCACTGTTCTAAGCGCTGGGGTAGATACAAGGTTATCAGGTTGGTCGCAGTCCCTGTCCCATGTGGGGTTTGCAGACTCAGTCCCCATTTTAATAATAATAATGCATTTATTAAGCACTTACTATGTGCAAAGCACTGTTCTAAGCCCTGGGGAGGTTACAAGGTGATCAGGTTGTCCCAGGGAGGGCTCACAGTCTTCATCCCCATTTTACAGATGAGGTAACTGAGGCACAGAGAAGTGAAGTGACTTGCCCAAAGTCACACAGCTGACAATTGGCGGAGCTGGGATTTGAACCCATGGCCTCTGACTCCAAAGCCCAGGCTCTTTTCCACTAAGCCACGCTGCTTCTCACTTTACTGAGGAGGAAACTGAGGCACCGAGAAGGGAAGTGACTTGCTCAAAGTCACACTGCAGACAAGGGGCAAAATCGGGATTCGAATACAGGTCCTACTGACTCGGCACTGAACTTGGCCTCCTGACTGGTCCCCAGTGCAGCGTGGTTCATTGGAAAGAGCCCGGGCTTTGGAGTCAGAGGTCATGGGTTCAAACCCCGGCTCCACCAATCCATTCATTCAATCAAATGTATTGAGTGCTTACTGTGTGCAGAGCACTGTACTAAGCGCTTGGGAAGTACAAGTTGGCAACGTATAGAGACGGTCCCTACCCAACAGTGGGCTCACAGTCTAGAAGAGCCAATTGTCAGCTGTGTGACTTTGGGCAAGTCACTTAACTCCTCTGGGCCTCAGTCACCTCATCTGTAAAATGGGGATTAAGACTGTGAGCCTCCCGTGGGACAACCTCATCGCCTTGTAACCTCCCCAGTGCTTAGAACAGTGCTTTGCACATAGCACTTAATAAATGCCATTATTATTATTATTACTATTATTATTACTATTTATCACTGAAAAATAATCATTGTGATATTTAAGTGCTTACCATATGCCAAGCATTGTACTAAATGCTGGGAGATATCTAAGGTCCTGAGAAGTAGCGTGGCCTAGGGTATAGGACACAGACCTGGGAATCTGCACTCAGTAAGCGCTCAGTAAATACGATTGAGTGAATGAATCAGAAGGAACTAGGTTCTAATCTTGGCTCCTCCACTTCCCCGCTCTGTGACCTTGAGCAGGTCACTCAACTTCTCTGAGCCCCAGTTGCCCCTTCTGTAAAATGGGAATTAAGTATGGGGTAGCACGTAGGACGTCTCCAACCTGTTTAGCTTCTATCTACCCCAGTGCTTAGTACAGTGCCTGGCACACAGTAAGCACTCGACAAATACCGTAAAAAAAAGAATCAGGTTGGACACGGTCCCTTTCCCACATGGGGCTCACAGACTAAGTAGGCAAGAGAACAGGCATTGACTTCCCATTTTACAAATCAGGAACCTGAGGCCCTAAGTCACAAAGAAAAGTGGCCAAGATGAGATTAGAACCCAGCTCCCCTGACTCAGGCCTGGGCTCTTCCTCCTCCTACTACTAATGATAAAGATGGCATTTGTTAAGCACTTACTATGTGCAAAGCACTGTTCTAAGCGCTGGGGGGGATACAGGGTGATCAGGTTGTCCCACATGGGGCTCACAATCTGAATCCCCATTTTACAGATGAGGTCACTGAGGCTCAGAGAAGTTAAGTGACTTGCCCAAGGTCACACAGCAGACATGTGGCAGTGCTGGGATAGGCCACGCTGCTTCTCTAAGAAGCTTCTGAAGAAGCGTCCTGTCACCTTCTTTCCCATTCCAATTCCCTCTGGCCCGGGGAAGGAATTACTACAAGGGCAGAGAGTCAGGAGTCAAGGTTTAAAGACAAAGCGGAGAGGAAATGAGAAAGTCGAGGACAGGAAGGAGGGGAGGGAATGAGTATTGGCTGCTTCCGCAAAGCTTGGCGAAGGGATGGGGAGAGAGGAGATTGCTTATAATTAGAGGCAGGTAGGCCCTGTTATTTAAAAAAAAAAACCTTTAATTAGTATTCACTTACTGAAGGCCCAGGAATTCTTCCAAGCACTTACAGGCAGCCTCCCAGATCATCGACAGGTAGAGATTTTACTGGTTTGTCATTCCTGTCTTGTTCCAGGTTTCCTTGCACATAGTGAGAGCTAATCAATCGGCAGTATTTACTGAGTACCTACTGAGTGCACAGGCTGTACTAAGCGCTGGGGAGAGGCTTTGGAGTCAGAGCTCAAGGGTTCAAATCCCGGCTCCGCCAATTGTCAGCTGTGTGAATTTGGGCAGGTCACTTCATTTCTCTGGGCCTCAGTTCCCTCATCTGTCAAATGGGGATGAAGACTGTGAGCCCCACGTGGGACAAGAAGCAGCGTGGCTCAGTGGAAAGAGCCCGGGCTTTGGAGTCAGAGGTCATGGGTTCAAATCCCAGCTCTGCCAATTGTCAGCTGTGTGACTTTGGGCAAGTCACTTAAGTTCTCGGTGCCTCAGGTCCCTCATCTGTAAAATGGGGATTAAGACTCTGAGCCCCACGTGGGACAACCTGATCACCTTGTATCCTCCCCAGTGCTTAGAACAGTGCTTTGCACTTAGTAAGCGCTTAACAAAATACCAAAATTATTATTATTATTATCACCTTGTATCCCCCCAGTGCTTAGAACAGTGCTTCGCACATAGTAAGCACTTAACAAGTACTGATATTTTTATTATTATTACAAGAGAATTAGTAGACACAATCCCTGTCCTCAAGAAGCTGACAGTCTAGCAGGGGAGACAGATGTTAACATTCAGAAAGGAGGAAGTAATAGAATATAAAAATACGTCCTTAAGGGTTATGGTGCTTGGGTGGCTTGGTGACTTTGAAGTGATCCGCCCTTTCCTCTCCATCCCAACCGCTACCCTGCTCATTCAAGCTCTCATCCTATCCCGTCTGGACTACTGCATCAGCCTTCTCTCTGATTTCCCATCCTCGTGTCTCTCTCCACTTCAATCCATACTTCATGCTGCTGCCCGGACTATCTTTGTCCAGAAACGCTCTGGGCATATTACTCCCCTCCTCAAAAATCTCCGGCGGCTACCAATCAATCTGTGCATCAGGCAGAAACTCCTCACCCTGGGCTTCCAGGCTGTCCATCCCCTCGCCCCCTCCTACCTCACCTCCCTTCTCTCCTTGTCCAGCCCAGCCCGCACCCTCCGCTCCTCCGCCGCTAATCTCCTCACCGTACCTCGCTCTCGGCTGTCCCGCCATCGACCCCCGGCCCACATCATCCCCCGGGCCTGGAATGCCCTCCTTCTGCCCATCCGCCAAGCTAGCTCTCTTCCTCCCTTCAAGGCCCTGCTGAGAGCTCACCTCCTCCAGGAGGCCTTCCCACACTGAGCCCCTTCCTTCCTCTCCCCCTCGTCCCCCTCTCCATCCCCCCCATCTTACCTCCTTCCCTTCCCCACAGCACCTGTATATATGTATATATGTTTGTACATATTTATTACTCTATTTATTTATTTATTTTACTTGTACATATCTATTCTATTTATTTCATTTTGTTAGTATGTTTGGTTTTGTTCTCTGTCTTCCCCTTTTAGACTGTGAGCCCACTGTTGGGTAGGGACTGTCTCTATATGTTGCCAATTTGTACTTCCCAGGTGCTTAGTACAGTGCTCTGCACATAGTAAGCGCTCAATAAATACGATTGATGATGATGATGATGATGATGATCTTTGGACTATAAGGTCGTGGTGGGCAGGGAATGTGTCCGAGAAGGCACAGAGAAGTTCAGTTAAAAACCCGAGGTCACACAGTAAGTCAAAATCCGGAATAAGATTAGGACTCCTGAATGTCGACTCCGCTCGTGCCTCGGGGGATCTTTGTACTTCCTGAACTGAGATGGAGACTTCTTCTAGTAATTTTCCTAACTAGTTTGCTGCCCTGGCCAAAAAAGAGGGGAGGGGGAAAAAATCTTTTAAACCTCTCCATCGTCCGTTGCTCCGGAAACTGATTTAACATTGGCCTGATGTGAAGTAAAATTGAAAAGTTTTCAACGTTAAGGCTCTGAGCAACCTCCGCTGGGAAAATTGAGCATTGCACTCTGAAGCCTACATCAGGGTTAGCAATACGATAATTTCTCTTTTAATGATATTTATCAAGCGCTTACTATGTGCCCGGCACTGTTCTAAGCCTAAGGGTAGATAAGAGGTAATCAGGTTGGACACAGTCCCTGGCCCACATGAGGCTTGCGGAAGAAAATAGGCTTTAATTCCCATTTTACAGATGAGGAAACTGAGGCTCAGAGGTTAATAATAATCAATCAATCAATCAATCGTATTTATTGAGCGCTTACTGTGTGCAGAGCACTGTACTAAGCGCTTGGGAAGTCCAAGTTGGCAACATACAGGGACGGTCCCTGCCCAACAGAGGGTTCACAGTCTAGAAGGGGGAGACAGACAACAAAACAAAACATATTAACAAAATAAAATAAACAGAATGAATATGTACCAGTAAACTAAATGAATAACTTAACTTCTCTGTGCCTCAGTTACCTCATCTGTAAAATGGGGATTAAGACTGAGCCCTCTGGGACAACCTGATCACCTTGTAACCTCCCCAGTGCTTCGAACAGTGCTTTGCACATAATAAGCACTTAATAAATGCTATTATTATTATTATTATTATTACAATGGAGACTGAGGCTGGGAGCCCCATGTGGGACATGGGCTGAATCCAACCTGATTAGCTTGTATCTATCCCAGTGCTTAGTACAGTGTCTGGGACATAGGAAGCGCTTAGCAAATGCTTTAGAAACTGGTTCTTAAGGATGTGTCTGGATGCCATACCAGACTATTCTCCTCCCCACAGCACCTATATATATGTATATATGTTTGTACGAATTTATTACTCTATTTTATTTGTGCATATTTGTTCTCTGTGTCCCGCTTCTAGACTGTGAGCGCACTGTTGGGTAGGGACAGTCTCTATGTGTTGCCAACTTGTACTTCCCAAGCGCTTAGTACAGTGCTCTGCACACAGTAAGCGCTCAATAAATACGATTGAATGAATGAATGGAGTAACAAATATGCACAAACCTATATACATATACCTTGTAGCCTCCGCAGCGCTTAGAACAGGGCTTGGCATGGAGTAAGTGCTTAATAAGTAGTGACTCGGTGGAAAGAGCCCGGGCTTTGGAGTCAGAGGTCATGGGTTCAAATTTCGGCTCCGCCAATTTCAGCTGGGTGACTTTGGGCAAGTCACTTCACTTCTCTGGGCCTCAGTTCCCTCATCTGGAAAATGGGGATTAAGACTGTGAGCCCCATGTGGGACAACCCAATCACCTTGTAGTCTCCCCAGCGCTTAGAACAGTGCTTTGCACATAGTAAGCGCTTAATAAATGCCATTATCATCATCATTATTAATAAGTGCCATCATCATCATATACAAGTGCGGTGGGGAGGGCCCAGTGGGGTAGGGACCGTCTCTCTGTGTTGCCAACTTGTCCTTCCCAAGCGCTTAGTCCAGTGCTGTGCGCACAGTAAGCGCTCAATAAATGCGATTGAATGAATGAATGAATGAATGAATGAATGAATGAATGAATGAACGAATGAATGAATGAATGGAGCGGGGCATCTCCCTCCGGCTCCCCCCTCCTCGGACACGCCCCCTTTCGGCCTGGCCGCGCCCCCACCGACCGGACCACGCCCCTCGACGTGGCCACGCCCCCTGCCGTTCTGGCCACGCCCCCTTTCGGCCTGGCCGCGCTCCCTATAGGTCTGGCCACGCCCCCCTTGGGGCACGGCCACACTCCAGACCTGGCCACGCCCCTATCGACATGACCACGCCCCTACCGGCCGGATCACTCCCCCTACCGGCCGGACCACGCCCCTCGACCTGGCCCTGCCCCTATCAATCAGCTCGGCCACGCCCCCGTCGGTCCGTCCACGCCCCCTATGGGCCTGGCCCCGCCCTCCGGGTTCGGCCCCGCCCCTCTCGGCCTGGTCCCGCCCCTCCCCTTCCGGTTTCCTCCTCCCCCTCCTCCCCCCTCCGCGCGGGGGGCGGCCCGGCGTCGTGCGTGCCTGCGTGCGTGCGTGCGTGCGTGGGTGAGGGCGGGGGGAGGAGAGGAGGAGGAGAGGGAGGAGGAGGAGGAAGGAGGGCGTCCCGGGGGAGGGGGCCGGGCCGGGCCGGAGAAGGGGCCGTCAGTCCGTCCGCCCGTCCGTCCATCAGTCCGCCCGTGCAGCCACAGCGACGCAAGATGGCGGCCACCACGGGCTCGGGTGAGCGGGGCCGCCGGACGGACAGAGACACGGAGGGAGGGAGGGAGGGCGGGGGGGGGGCCCCGCCGGGCCCGTCCGTCCGTCCGCCCGCCCGTCCGTCCGCCCGTCTGTCCGCCCCTCCGCCCCTCGCAGGCCCCGGGCGGGCAATGGCCGGGCCCGGAAGCCGCTCCTCCGTCCGTCCGTCCGCCCGCCCGTCCGTCCGTCGGGGGGCCCGGGGGACGGGCGGTCAGGGGGGCTGAGGGGGGGCTGAGGGAGAGGCGGGGGCCAGGAGGGGCGGGCAGTCAGGGGGGGGCTGAGGGAGGGAGGGAGGGAAGGGCAGTCAGGGGGGGTCCGAGGGAGGGAGGGCCGGTCGGGGGGGGTCTGAGGGAGAGTCTGGGCGCTGAGAGAGGGAGGGAGGGAGGGAGGGAGGGAGGGGCAGTCAGGGGGGGCCGAGAGAGGGAGGGAGGGTCGGTCGGGGGGTCTGAGGGAGAGGCTGGGGGCCGGAGGGAGGGAGGGAGGGAGGGACGGTCAGTCAGGGGCTCGGAGGGACTCAGGGGGTCTGAGAGAGGGAGGGGCAGTCAGGGGGTCCGAGGGAGGGAGGGAGGGAGGGAGGGGCAGTCAGGGGGGGCTGAGGGAGAGGCAGTCGGGGGGTCTGAGAGAGGGAGGGGCAGTCAGGGGGTCCGAGGGAGGGAGGGAAGGGCAGTCAGGGGGGTCTGAGGGAGAGGCAGGAGGTCGGAGGGACGGTCAGTCAGGGGCTCGGAGGGAGGGTCAGTCGGGGGGGTCTGAGGGAAGGTCGGTCAGTCAGGGGATCTGAGGGAGGCTCGCTCAGTCAGTGAGGGGGGCTGCGGGAGGGTCGGTCAGTCAGGGGGGCTGGGGGAGGGTCGGTCAGTCAGGGGATCTGAGGGAGGGTCGGTCAGTCAGGGGGGCTGGGGGAGGGTCCGTCAGTCAGGGGGGCTGCGGGAGGGTCGGTCAGTCAGGGGGGCTGGGGGAGGGTCGGTCAGTGAGGGGGGCTGGGGGAGGGTCGGTCAGTCAGGGGGGCTGCGGGAGGGTCGGTCAGTCAGGGGGGCTGCGGGAGGGTCGGTCAGTCAGGGGGGCTGGGGGCAGGGTCGGTCAGTCAGGGGGGCTGGGGGAGGGTCGGTCAGTCAGGGGGGCTGCGGGAGGGTCGGTCAGTCAGGGGATCTGAGGGAGGGTCCGTCAGTGAGGGGGGCTGCGGGAGGGTCGGTCAGTCAGGGGGGCTGGGGGAGGGTCGGTCAGTCAGGGGGGCTGCGGGAGGGTCCCGGGCGGCCCAGGCCTTCCCCCCACACACACACACTCCCAGGAGGCCCCGGCCAGGGACCCTCAGACCCCTCGGACCCCCGGATCCTCCGATCGATCCCGTGGGCCGGGCCTCGCCTCGCCTCGCCTCGCCTCCCCCAAACGCTCAGCACAGGGCCCGGCCCCGAGGAACCGCCCAACACCCTAACCCTCCCCGCATAAGAGGGACTCTCAGCCATTCCCTCGGCCTTATCATCCCTTCCTTCCTTCATTAATAATAATGATAATGATGGCATTTGTTAAGCGCTTACTATGTGCAAAGCACTGTTCTAAGCGCTGGGGGGATACAATGTGATCAAGTTGTCCCACGTAGGGCTCACAGTCTTAATCCCCATTGAGCGCTCACTGTGTGCACAGCACTGGACTAAGCTCCTAGGAAGGACAAGTTATCGACCGCATACTGCCCAAATGGCGCTGCCCCCACCGCTTGGGAAACTGCCGCCCAGCTATAAATAATAATAATAATAATGAGGAGGAGGAGGAGGGCATTTGTTAAGCGACTACTATGTGCTAAATACTGTTCTAAGCGCTGGGGAGGTTGCAAGGTGATCGGCTGGGCCCACGTGGGGCTCACAGTCTTCATCCCCGTTTGACAGATGAGGGAACTGAGGCACAGAGAATAATAATAATAATTAATAATGCATTTGTTAAGCGCTTGCTTACTATGTGCGAAGCACTGTTCTAAGCGCTGGGGAGGGTACAAGGTGATCAGGTTGTCCCATGAGGGGCTCACAGTCTTAATCCCCATTTTGCAGATGAGGGAACTGAGGCACAGAGAAGGGAAGTGGCTTGCCCAAAGTCACACAGCTGACAAGCGGCGGAGCCGGGATTAGAACCCACGACCTCTGACTCCCAAGCCCAGGCTATTGCCACTGAGCCAAGCTGCTTCTCCCTGCCCACACTCTAGTGGGGGAGACAGACAGCGCCTAGAACAGTGCTGGGCACATAATAATCACTTAAATAGTATCATTATTATCATTATTGTTACTGCAACAAAACAAGTAAACAGGCAAAACAAATAAACAACAAGCAATGATTGATGCAGGGAGTGCCTGGTGGACGGGAAACGTGCCTAATTATAATGGTCTTTAAGTGCTTGCTATGTTCATTCAATCCTATTTATTAAGCGCTTGCTGTGTGCGAAGCACTGTGCCAAGCACCTGGGAAACTACAGTTCAGCAGTAAAGAGAGACAAGCCCTGCCCCCCAGAAGCTCACAGTCTTGAGGCACTGTGCTAAATAGTGCTCTACACAAAGTAAGCCCCTAATAAATGCTATGATAATAATAATTAGTAGTAGTAGTAGTAGTAGTAGTAGTAAACGCTGGGTTGAATGAGAAGCAGTGGAAAGAGCCCGGGCTTTGGAGTCGGAGGTCATGGGTTCAAATCCCGGTTCCGCCAACTGTCAGCCGTGTGACTTTGGGCAAGTCACTTAACTTCTCTGGGCCTCAGTTACCTCATCTGTAAAATGGGGATTAAAGCTGTGAGCCCCCCGAGGGACAACCTGATCACCTTGTAACCTCCCCAGTGCTTAGAACAGTGCTTTGCACATAGTAAGCGCTTAACAAATACCATCATCATTATTATTATTATTATTATTATTATTATTATACAAGCGAATCGAGTTGGGCACTGTCCCTGCCCCCTCATGGGGCTCATAGGCACAGAGGAGTGAAGTGATGTGCCCAAGATCACACGGCAGACGAGTTGCTGAGCTGTGGAAAGAATCCAGGCTTGGAAGTCAGAGGTCGTGGGTTCCAATCCCGGCTCCGCCGCTTGTCAGCTGGGTGACTTTGGGCAAGTCACTTCACTTCCCTGTGACTCAGTTACCTCATCTGGAAAATGGGGAGTAAGACCGTGAGCCCCACCTGGGACAACCTGATTACCTTGTATGTACCCCAGCGCTTAGAACAGTGCTCGGCTTATAGTAAGCGCTTAACAAATACTGTTATCATAATTATTAGAACCTAGGACCTTCTGACTCTCAGGCCCGGCCTCTATAATAATAATAAAAATAATGGCATTTATTAAGTGCTTACTATGTGCACAGCACCATTCTAAGTGCTCCAGTAGGCCCTGCTGCGTACCACCTCTGTTGTATTGGGCTCTCCCAAGTGCTCAATACAAGTGATCTGCACACAGCTAGCGCTCAATAAGTGCCATGGATTGATTTGTGGAAGGGAAGTCCCAAGAGCCAGGAGGTTTCCACTAGACTGGAAGCTCCTTGAGGGCAGGGATCACATCCACCTGCTCCGTCATGCTGTCCTCTTCCAAGCACTTAGGACAGTGCTCCGCACACAGTCAGCACTCACTCGCTAAATACCGTTGATTAATTCTACTAGGTTGTAAGCTACTTGAGGGCAGGGGTCTTGTCTACTTTCCGTCATTCATTCAGTCGTATTTACTGAGCACTTACTATGTGCAGAGCACTGTGCTAAGCCCTTGGAAAGTACAATTTGGCAACAGATAGAGACAGTCCCCACCCAACAACGGGCTCACAGTCTAGAGGCAGGGGGAGTCTACTTATATTCCCCCAAGCGGAGGCCTAATGGAAAGACCACAAACCTGGGAGTCGGGACCTGGGTTCTAATCCCGGCTTTGCTTCTGGCCTGCTGTGTGACCTTGGGCAAGCCACTTGACTTCTCTGTGCCCGAGTTTCCATATAAAAAAGTTATTATTATGGTATTTAAGTGCTTACTGTGGGTCAAGTGCAAAGTGCTGGGGTTGATACGTGTTAATCTGGTCAGACACAGTCCCCGTCCTACAAGGGGCTGACAGTCTGAGTAGGAGGGGGAACGGGCACTGAACCTCCATTTTGCACTTGAGGAAACTGAGGCTCAGTGAACTTGCTGTAGGTCAAATGGCAGGTAAGTGGCAGAACCGGGATAATACTAATAATAATGATTGCTATTTAAGCGCTTACTACGTGCCAAGCACTGTTCTGAGCTGTAGGGTAGATACAAGGTAATCAGGTTGTCCCCCGTGGGGCTCACAGTCTTAATCCCCATTTTACAGATGAGATAACTGAGGCCCAGTGCCCAAAGTCACACAGCCGACAAGAGGCGGAGCCAGGATTAGAACCCACAACCTCTGACTCCCAAGTCCGTGCTCTTTCCACTAAGAGGATTAGAACCCAGGTCTTCTCACTCCCAGGCCCGTGCTCTTTCCACTAGGCAATTGTGATTAAGTATCTGTTTTCCCTCCCCCTTAGACTGTCAGCCCCTTGTGGGACAGGGAGTGTGTCTGATCTATTATCTTGTGCTTAGTACAGTGTTTACAGCAAAGTAAGTGCTCAGCAAATAGCACCGTTGTTATTAGTAGCAGTAGTGCAGTGTTCTGCCCATAGTAAGCGCTTCATAAATATTAGTTATTCTGCCAGATTGTAAGATCCTTGAAGGCCGTGATAATGTCCACTCACTCTCTCCTGCACGTCAAGCAGTGCTCCGTGCTGAGTTAGCACTCAGTAGGTACCCTTGATCCATCCATCCATCAGTTGTATTTATTGAGCGCTTACTGTGTGCAGAGCACTGTACTAAGTGCTTGGGAAGTACAAGTTGGCAACATATAGAGACAGTCCCTACCCAACAGTGGGCTCACAGTCTAAAAGGGAGACGAACAAAACCAAACATACTAACAAAATAAAATAAATAGAATAGATATGTACAAGTAGATATCCTTGATTAATCCACTATATTGTAATGATAATAATAATAGCGGTATTTACTATGTGCCGGGTATAGTACTAAGCGCCGGGATGGATACAAGCAAATCGGGTTGGACACAGTGCCTGGCTCCCAATCTCAATCCCCATTTTACAGCTGAGGTAACCGAGGCCCAGAGAAGTGAAGTGACTTGCCCAAAGCAGCAGACATGTCTGCGAACTCCGTTGTACTCTCCCAGGCGCTTAGTACAGTGTCTGCAGCCGTTCAGCGCTCAGTACCTGCCGTCGATGGGTTGATTAAGGAGCTGGGGAGTGGGGGTGTTGAAATGGGAGGAGCGTTGCTGGGAAGATGGATGAGAAGCAAGGAACGGGAGTGGGAGGGAAAGCAGAGAGGATGGGGGACTTAAGCGCTTAGTACAGTGCTATGCACATAGTAAGCGCTCAATAAATACGATTGATGTTGATGGGGAACGGCCTGGCCCAGCCCGAGACCCCCGGGGGAGGCCTAGCCAGCGACGACTTTGGGGAGGGAGATTGGTGTGCCCAAGGCCAGAGTTTGAGGGGCGCCTGGGAGTCGGGATCCAGGGTCACTTCCTCTCCTTAATAATAATAATTACGATATTTAAATAATAAATAAATAAATAATGTTGGTATTTGTTAAGCGCTTACCATGTACAAAGCACTGTTCTAAGCGCTGGGGTCGATACAAGGTAATCAGGTTGTCCCACGTGGGACTCACAGTCTTCATCTCCATTTTACAGATGAGGGAACTGAGGCCCAGGGAAGTTAAGTGACTTTCCCAAAGTCACACAGCTGACAAGTGGCGGAGCCGGGAGTTGAACCCACAACCTCTGACTCCAAAGCCCGGGCTCGTTCCACTGAGCCACACTGCTTCCCCTTAAACCTTAGTACTACCTTAGTAGTCTCCGACCTGCCACTTTTCATTCATTCAGTCACATTTATTGAGCGCTTACTGTGTGCAGAACACTGTACTAAGCGCTTGGGAAGGACAAGTTGGCAACATACGTACAAGGGCCAACAAGTTGACGCTTCAGATGTTACCATTTAAGATTTAAGCGCTTACTCTGTGCCAATCACCGTTCTAGACTCACCGTCTCAATCCCCGTTTTACAGGTGAGGTAACTGAGGCGCAGAGAAGTCAAGTGACTTACTCGCCCAAGGTCATACAGCAGACAAGTCATCATCATCATCAATCGTATTTATTGAGCGCTTACTGTGTGCAGAGCACTGTACTAAGCGCTTGGGAAGTACAAATTGGCAACAAGTGGCGGAGGAGGGATTAGAACCCACGACCTCCAACTCCCAAGCCCGTGCTCTTTCCACTAGGCCATGCTGCTTCTCCTTGGCATCTTTTTCCACCGTCCGTTTTCCCCTTCCCAGTACCCGCTGATCCACGGGGGTGGGGGAAGGAAGGGCAGATTGATAAGGTGGAATTCGATTTTGCCCAACCGCCCGTTGCCCCGAGGAAGGGATTGCATCTGGAACAGCCTCCGGCCGAGGGCTGGGATGGAAAAGTTCCTCTATTCTGTCCCCGTTGAGGCCGACTGCGGCTGAAACAGCGCGGAGCTAATGTGCAAAGCCACTGCGACAGACGCTCCTGGAGAGAAAGGCTGAGTCAGGCGCAGTCGCTCGGGGAAACTCCAAACTAGAACAACTCTACCCGGTGGTTACCGGGGAGCGGACTGTCACGGTGCCCCTAATAGCCAGTCGAGTTTCCCTTTATTTTCCTGGATCCTCGTTTTAACAACCGCGCAATTGAGACCTTGTCGGTCAAACATGCGGGAACAAAAACTGATGCCAGGAGTAGGTCAGACATGGCTAATTCCCTAGAAATTCATTTTGGGTGTATTCAGTCGTTCTTTCAGTTGTTTTGAGCGTTTGCCGTGGGCAGAGCCCTGTACTAAGTGCTTGGGAGAGTACGATACAACAGTAAACAGGCACATTCCCTGCCCACAACGAGCTTACAGTCTAAGTGCTTTTAGACTGTAAGTGCTTTTAGACTGTGAGCCCACTGTTGGGTAGGGACTGTCTCTATATGTTGCCAATTTGTACTTCCCAAGCGCTTAGTACAGTGCTCTGCACATAGTAAGCGCTCAATAAATACGATTGATGATGATGATGACTGTCTCTATATGTTGCCAACTTGTACTTCCCAAGCGCTTAGTACAGTGCTCTGCACACAGTAAGCGCTCAATAAATACGATTGATTGATTGATTGGAGGGGGATGATGTAGGTAAAAATAGTTTCTTTAATGAAGGACCACCGTTTCCAGACGCCTCCCTTCCTTTCTTTTACGTGGAAACGACCTGAAAGTTGACAGAGTTAGTCGGATCGTTTTGGGGTTCAGACTCTCTTTGCCTGGAACTGAAAGGGCGTCCATTCTGCTCAAGCGCTAGTTTGAGCGCTGTCTAGGCTAACGTCATGAGCCAAACAGAGTGAACAGTTAATGGGAGGTCACATTTCCTTCAAAACCCAAGTGGCCGTCGTCTTCTGGTAGGACATGGCTCTCGTGGGGGCCACTGCCTCTGACTTTGTAGCCAGTCCCCGGTTACTCCACGTGAGATATCTGGGAAAGCCGGGGGCGGGGGGCACCGAGGAGCCATAGAGGACCCCAGAGGATCCCGATAGTCAGGATTTACTTGAGGTCCGGACTGTAGTATGACCAGGCTCCCTGCAGTGGACCTGTTTACAAAAATCACCTGCTCAGCACACTGTCAACCTACTAACGGCCGACCTGACAATCTGGAACGACTTCTTGGCTCTAAGGGTTTGGGTCCCCTTGAAAGGAGCATTCGGCAAGCAGGTGGAAAGAGACCAGGGGTCAACAGTCCGGTCGCGATAGAAGTCTTTCGGTCCTATAAAAAAATTAGCATCTGATGTTGCCCTGCATCTCCTTTAACCGTTTGGACCGGGAGGGAAAGTAAATTCCTGGGGACGGTAGGGACGTCCTGCAGACAGACTCGTGTCTGGAACCTTCAGTTCTCTATAGACCGTAAGCTCCTCGTGGGCAGGCAACGTGTCCACCGACTCAGCTGTGTTGGCCTCTCCCAAGCGCTTGGTACTGTGCTCTGCACATAATAAGGTCTCAATAAACGCCATTTTTTTTTAATGGTCTTTGCTAAGCGCTTACTTTGTGCCAGGCTCTGTACTAATCGCTAGGATAGGTACACAATAATCACACAGTCCCTATCCTACGTGGGGCTCACCATTTGAATCCCCATTTTTCAGGTGAGGTAACTGAGGCACAGAAAATAATAATAATTGTGGTATTTGTTAAGCGCTTACTTTGTGCCAGGCTCTGTACTAATCGCTAGGATAGGTACATGATAATCACACAGTCCCTATCCTGCATGGGGCTCACCATTTGAATCCCCATTTTTCAGGTGAGGTAACTGAGGCACAGAGAAGAATAATAATCGTGGTATTTGTTAAGCGCTTACTATGCGCCAGGCACTGTACTAAGCACTGGGGCAGTGACAAGGTAATCGGCTTGGACACGGTCCTCGTGCCACGTAGGGCTCACAGTCTTAATTCCCATTTTGCAGATGAGGGAACTGAGGCAGAGAGAAGGGAAGTGACTTGCCCAAGGGTCACTCAGCAGACAAGCGGCAGTGCTGGGATTAAAATCCAGTTCCTTTTGACTCTCAGGCCCAAGCTCTGTCCGTTTCACTTAGGCAGGCCGAGTGAAGTGACTAGCCCAAGGTCACACGGCAGACACGATTCGGCCGTAATGTCCAGTTCTCGCGTGGGCAGGGCTGCCCATCCCGCAGGGCAGCCAGACCGGAGCGCTGCCTGGTACCCAAGGCCTATCTGGCTTCGGAGTTAGCCTTCGTGCAAACTGCAGGCCTGAGACGACGAGCCCATTCTTGGAGAAGTGGAGGCGTCCTTCGGTCAGTCGGTCATATTTATTAAGTGCTTAATGCGTGCAGAGCACTGTGTTAAGCACTTGGGAGAGGACAATACAGCGATGGCTCGCCAGTCCCACAGAGTCCAGGTAGCCAAAGGCCACGTGAACCGCCGTCCCCGTGATCTAGACTGTGAGCCCACTGTTGGGTAGGGACCGTCTCTATATGTTGCCAACTTGTACTTTCCACGTGCTTAGTACAGTGCTCCGCACACAGTAAGCGCTGAATAAATACGATTGATTGATTGCTCTCCTTGTGGAAGTTTTAAACTTGGTGGGGAAAAAAGAGGGCAAGGCCGGTTTTTGAAAAAGCCCCACCAGAAGACTGTGCGCTCGTTGTGGGCAGGGAATGTGTCTGTCTGTTTTATTGTACTCTCCCAAGCACTTAGTACAGTGCTTTGCACATAATAAGCGCTCAATAAATACAGTTGAATGAATGAATGAATGATAGGTCATATAGGGCAAAACTGAACTTCCCCTTCCCCACCTGAGCTGACATCCTCTTGCTCAAGCTGTGAATAATAATAATAATGATTGTGGTATTTGTTGAGTACTTACTGTTGCTTACTTTCCAGGCACTGTTCTAAGCTCTGGGGTGGATGCAAGATCATCGGGGTCCCTGTCCCACACAGCGCTCACAGTCTTAATCCCCATTTTTTTACAGTGAGGGAATTGAGGCACAGAGAAGTGACGTGACTTGCCCAAGGTCACACACAGCAGACAAGTGGCAGAGTCCAGATTAGAACCCGGGTCCCTTTGACTCTCAGGCCCAAGCGCTATCCATTAGGCCACGCTGCTTCCGGGTCACTCTGTCTTGCTCTCCGACCTCAGCAACCCAGGGGCTGTGCCAAATATCATTCTTCTGGCAGTTGGCTCTTCGCAACCATTCATTGTTGTCTAATTTATCTGACCCCCTGCTCTATTTTAGGGGATGCGCCCTGGAATTCGGTTCTGCAAATGAGAATGGCAACTCTTTGCGAGCAGTCGGCCGGGTCGCTTGTCTTTTCGAACCCGCATCCTGCCCCTCACCTGCGCTCACCCCCGTAAGGTCGTTGGCCTTTAAGGTCATCGTGGGCAGGGAATGTATCTGGTTCATTGCTGTATTGTACTCCCCCAAGCACCTAGTACAGTGCTCTGCACACAGTAAGCACTCAAGAAATAAGATTGACTGCACTCATTCATTCATTCAATCGTATTTATTGAGCGCTTTATATACCAAGCGCTTGGGAAGTACAAGTTGGCAACATATATAGTGAAGTGGCTCAGTGGATAGGGCACAGACCTGGGGGTCTGAAGGAACTGGTTTTAATCCCAGCTCGCCCACTCATCTGCTGAGTGACCCTGGGCACATCACTTCTCCGTGCCTCAGTTCCCTCATCTGTCCATTAAATAGTAAGCCGGTCCCAAGCCTTGCCTTGCGGGACTCCCGGGTCACCGGCATCGCCCCGATCCGCGTCTTTCCTGGCGTGCCGCACCTCGCTTTTGTGGTGAGGGGACTGCCTGACCGAATCACTTCACAGTCTACGCTGGTTTCCCCCAGACGGGGAAACAAAACCAAAACCGATTTTCAACGGCTGCTTT
This sequence comes from Tachyglossus aculeatus, assembly GCF_015852505.1. NCBI lineage: Eukaryota > Metazoa > Chordata > Mammalia > Monotremata > Tachyglossidae > Tachyglossus > Tachyglossus aculeatus. Next base: position 9,837,205 of record NC_052073.1, on the reverse strand, counting down.
CTCTTTAGGAGGAGAGGGTGAGAATGGGCCGTTTTTCAGTAGAGAGTGACTCCAGCAGGCCCAGGGTTTTTTTAGATTTGTCATCGACACCGCCGATGTTCCAGGTCGGGCCCCGGACGCCTTACAGGCCAGCTGCGTTTCATTTCCGACCAGCCGGGTGAAATGCTGTAAAACCGGGCAACCCTTACACCTCGTCCTGGTGACCGTCGCATCCCTCCCTGATCCTGGGCGACTGCCGACTTCTGCGTCTCGATCAGTCGATCGGTCGGGAGTATCGAGCCGGTACTAAGCTCTCGGAAAAGCACACTTAGGCAGGGTCGGTAGACCCGATCCCTGCCCGCAAGGAGCTTGCGATCTTACAGGGTGAGCTGGCCAGGGCGATGTGGTGGGTGGCTCCTCTGAAATGGACCCCTGTAAAAGATCCAAGATAGTGACCGGCCATATGAATCCAGTGCGGTGGCTCTGCCGTCATCGTCTTGGCCCAAAATCCTTCACCTGGACCGAGAGGCTGCCAGGGCCCAAGCTCCAAACCCCACCGCCACGCATCCGGGGAGGGTGCAGAGGGACCGTCAGGGCCTGGCCTGAGCCATCTTGGTCCCCTCAGGCACTTCTAGGCCCAATCGCTCCAACAAGACTACAAGAATCCGTTTCTGGGTCATCGTGGGGGTGGACGAGGTTCCCCACTCAGAGACAGAATTTTGTAGGGTTCAGAAGAAGCAGCATGGCTCAGTGGAAAGAGCAGGGCTTTGGAGTCAGAAGTCATGGGTTTCAATTCCGACTCCGCCACATGTCTTCTGTGTGACCTTGGACAAGTCACTTAACAGGTCACTTAACCTAGACTGAGCCCCTTCCTTCCTCTCCCCCTCATCCCCCTCTCCATCCCTTACCTCCTTACCTCTTACCTCCTTCCCTTCCCCACAGCACCTGTATATATGTATAAATATATATATTATATATATATATATATAATTATATATATTTATAAACATATATAAATATGTTTGTACATATTTATTACTCTATTTATTTTACTTGTACATATCTATCCTATTTTATTTTGTTAGTATATTTGGTTTTGTTCTCTGTCTCCCCCTTTTAAACTGTGAGCCCACTGTTGGGTAGGGACTGTCTCTATATGTTGCCAATTTGTACTTCCCAAGCGCTTAGTACAGTGCTCTGCACATAGTAAGCGCTCAATAAATACGATTGATTGATTGATTAACTTATCTGAGCCTCAGTTACCTCATCTGTAAAATGGGGATTAAGACTGTGAGCCCCACGTGGGACATCTTGATCACCTTGTATCTCCCCAGCGCTTAGGACAGTGCTGTGCACATAATAAGCACTTAACAAATGCCATCATCATTATTATTATTATTATTCAGCAGAATGGTCAGAAATAGTTCTCCCGGGCAGTGGGTTTTCACGACTCGCTGAAAGAGAAAGCCTTTGTGGACTTTAGGCAACGTATTTCTGACAACAGGTGTCTGGAGAGAAGGTTAAGCAGTCTGAGTAGTCATAGTATTTTTTGAGTACCAGGTGGGTTCTGTACTAAACGCTTGGGAAAGTGCAACACAAGTGTCATGTTCCCTCCCTCAAGGAGCTTAATGGGGGAGACACACATCAAACCATTTACAACTTGACAACCCATCAAGGAACTGCCTTTTATGGGGGGGGGACACAATGTGACCAGGACCACGGGTCCCACGTTGGCCTTTTCAACCACACAGGTGACCCGAGGCGAATTTCACCGTCAGGGCAACTAGTGCGGCCAAAATAAATAGTTGAATAGACCCGGAAAGAGCTGAGGAAATGGCAAACAGATCTACACGTGTGAGAAATAGCCGAGGGTGTTGGAAATCAATCAGCGATCGGATCTTTCTGGAGGGCTTTGAATATGGACAGGGCTGTGGTCAAGCGGCTTTGGGGTGGGAAGGAGTTTCTGGCTAGGGAAATGGTGAGCCAAGGGGAGGAGACAGAGGAGTTGTGAGCAAGATTTGGTTGGGAAGCGCAGAGCGTGAACTGGAGAATAGCAGGTGAAGAACGTGGCTTTGTAAGATGAAAGAGAGTCGGTGGCCAGCCTTGAAGCTTGTCTTGGGTTTCTGCTGGATGCGGAAGGAAGTGGGAAGGTCTGAGGGGTGGAGAGGACGCTTCAAGCAGTTAATTCATCCGGCAGCAGCGGGGAGCAGAGTTTGGAGCGGGGAGATCAGCGAGGAGGCTGATCCAAATGTTTTGCCTCCATAAGACCACTGGACTGTAGGCCACTGGGGACGGAGAACAAGGAGTGGACGCGGGAGATGTGGGGAAGAACTGACAGAATTTGGCAGTAGATTGAATATGCTCTAAGGAGTCGAGGCTTGCCAGACTCTGGGATGGGGAAGGAGGCGGTCGTGTCGACAAAAGTGGAAACCTTCGGAGGAGCGGGTTGAGTGGGGAAGAGGAGGAGTTTGTTTGTAGACATGTTGCGTTGAGGTGCCCGGGGACATCAAACAACGGTTTTTATTGAGCACATCTTGCATGCAGAGCACTGCAGTCAGCGATAGAAGCGCTTCAGTAGGGTTGGTAGATACGATCCCTTCCCACAAGGAGCTGACAGTCTAGTGGGGGAGGTGAACAATTAAAGTAAATTACAGATAGCAGTAGCAGTTGGAGATGTCTGGAGGCAAGAGGAGGTATATGTTAGACGAGAGCTCAGGGCTAGAGAGGCCAACTGAGGAGTCGTCCAGAACAAGCTTGTGGAACTCGCAGGATAAGTGAGAGGATGAGAGGTAGCCAAGAGCTAGCAAATGGAACCCAGAAGGAGCATGCAGAAAGGTTGGAGGAGAACCAGGGAAGTAACAATAATAATAATGGTACTTGTTAAGCGCTTACTGTGTGCCCAGCACTGTTGTAAGCGCTGGAGTAGATACAAGTTGAGAAGCAGCGTGGCTCAGTGGAAAGAGCCCGGGCTTTGGAGTCAGAGGTCATGGGTTCAAATCCTGACTCCACCAATTGTCAGCTGTGTGACTTTGGGCAAGTCACTTCACTTCTCTGGGCCTCAGTTCCCTCATCTGTAAACTGGGGGTTAAGACCGTGAGCCCCCCGTGGGACAACCTGATCACCTTGTAACCTCCCCAGCGCTTAGAACAGTGCTTTGTACATAGTAAGCGCTTAATAAATTGCCATCATTATTATTATTGAGTTAATCAGGTTGGACACAGTCCCTGTCCCATGTGGGGCTCACACTCTTAATCTCCATTTTACAGATGAGGGAACTGATGCCCAGAGAAGTTCATTCATTCAATCCTATTGAGCGCTTCCTGTGTGCAGAACACTGTAGTAAGCGTTTGGGAAAGTACAGTATGACAATAAACAGACACATTCCCTGCCCACAGTAAGCTTACAGTCTGGAGAAATGACTTGCCCCAGGTTGCATGGCAGACATGTGGCAGAGCCAGGATTAGAACTCAGGTACTTCGGACTCCCGGGCCCGTGCTCTAGCCACGAGGCCAGGCTGCTCCTACTGGATCAGCAAATCGAGACCTGAAAAAAGCCTTTCAAGGGAAGCTGCCCAGAGGATTAGGACAGAGTAGAACCCTTCAGACTTGGCTATAAGGAGGTTGTCGGAAACCTTAGAAAGTGCAGAGTTGCTGAAGCGAAGGGATTGAAAACCTGATTATAGTGAGACAGGAAGAGAGTCTGACGCGATGACGGAAAAAAGGGTTGTGTGCATGCTCGTATCATCGGTTAGAGCTTCCGTACTACGGTGCGCGTTTTCCCGGCCTTGGGTTCTTCAAAAACATGGCATGTCGTTGTGAGAGAGCTGACCGTTGTTGGAGGGAAAATTGGGAGCGAGCATGGCCTAGGGTGGCTCATCTCAGCCTTGCTGCAGGGCTTGTCTGGTTGCCCTTATCATCATCATCAATCGTATTTATTGAGCGCTTACTGTGTGCAGAGCACTGTACTGAGCGCTTATGCCAGCAGCTTAGGGGCCGTAGCTGTGCCCAAATGGACCCAGGGTGGTCTTGGCCAGAAATCCTTGGCCTGGTCAAGGTCAGCTCCTGCCACCCTGGCTGGACCCACCCAGTGCCACAGGGCAAGCCCCGCTCAGATACCCCTGATCTCCCAGAACAGCCAGTCAGTCAAGCAATCAGTAGTATTCATTGAGCGCTTACTGTCTGCAGAGCACTGGACTGAGCGCCTGAGAGACTACGGTACAATAGAGTGGGTGGTCATGGTGCCTGCCCTCGAAGAGCTTACGGTCTAACAGAATAGCTTATGATATTTTCGGGTTTCCGCAGAAAGAAAAAGGACGTGAGCAGTCCGCGCGGGTGGTTCAACAATCCTTTCAAGGGCAGTAAAATCAAACGTGGTAGCCCGATTTGCCAGAACCTGTCCCTGGTTGGCAACCACAGGTTTGGTGCCTAGTAGGTAGAGTTTTCCTGATGAATTCCTCCACGGGTTTGGGTAGTTGTCCTTCACACTCAAAGCCTAGTTCCCTCTAAAATTCACCCATGGGTGCTGGTGATGGAAAAGGGAAACTAGGGGTGCGGGGGGCGACAGTTCTGCACACAAATGTTGGCCTTTGTTGTGCTGTCACGAGTGAGGTCTGCAGGGTCTGGTGTCATTTTCAGTTTCGCCTCGTTGTCTCTCGATCCCGACAAAGCGTCCGCTCCGCTCTGAGGACCCTGTCTGTGTGTCTGTCTGTCTTCCTCTGGGATGGGCCACGGCTGAGAATCTGTATGGCTGTTGCTTGAAACATTTGCTTAAAACATCCCCCCGTGAACCCATTCTCTCTCGTCTCCTGTGTCCAACTCCAACTTCTCAGTAATAGTCATGATGTTTGTTAAGCGTTTATTATGTGTCACATGCCATTCTAAGTGCTGGGGCAGATACAAGGTAATCGGGTCAGACACAGTCCCTGCCCCACATAGGACTCACAGTCTAAAAAGGAAGGAGGACAGATCCTGAAGCCTTATTCTGCAGTTGAGGGAACTGAAGCACAGAGAAGTGAAGTGACTTGCCCACGGTCACATAGCAGGCAAGTGGTGGGGCTGAGATTACTCATTCATTCGATCATATTTATTGAGCACTTACTGTATGCAAAGCACTATACTGAGCGCTTGGGAAAGTACAGTAAAACAAGCACATTCCTGCCCACAACAAGCTCACAAGAGCCCATGTTGTCTGAGTCCCAGCCTGTGCTTTTTCCACTAAGCCACGCTGCTTCCCTTATTTATTTAGCGAGCAATTCCTTTGTGCTAAGCCCCGTACCGAGTAACAGCGGTTTGGACACAGTCCTTGTCCCGGCCGGAGCTCACAGTCTAAGAGAGAGGGAGAACAGGTATTGGATCTCCACTTTACAGATGAAGAAATGGAGGCACAGAGAAGTGAAGTGATTGCCCAGTGTCAACCAGCAGGCATATGGAGAAATTGGGATTGGAATCTTGGCCCTCTAAGGCTCTTTCCACTAGCCCAGGATGTTCCCATTTTTCCTAGCATATGCTACCCTTGTGTCTTTGGGATAAATTCTGTGCCACAGAGCATTCCCCCTCCAGCCCTTGCACACAGCTAGAGGCCCAATCCCATTTCCAGCTAGCCAAAGCCCCCAAACTCCACTGAGTTTCCCCACTTCTGTCCAGCCCAACACCAACGTCAACATTTTCATTGTTCCGCGATGCCGGCGGGTTTGAATTTCAATCCACGGCCCTTCTTTGGCGGTTGAAAGCTGACGTTGAGAGTGGAAACCATATTGGGTTTTTTCCTGAGCCGTTTTGGTCTGAGGACAATAACAATAATAATTGTATTTGTTAAGCACTTACTATGTGCCAGGCACTATACTAAGCTCTGGCGGGTTTAGAAACAAATCGGGTTGGACACAGTCCCCGTCCCACCCAGAGCTCACAGTCTTAATCCTCATCTTACAGATGAGGGAACTGAGGTACAGAGAAGTGAGGTGATTCGTCCAGGGTCGTACAGCAGACAAGTGGCGGAGCCAGGATTAGAACCCAGGTCCTTCTAACTCCCAGGCCTGTGCTCCACCCTAAGCACAAATATGCCAGGAGACAGATGATCCATTTCTGCTCTACCTAGGAAAAAAGTATTGATGAGCATTCGGGGTTCTAGAATAACAAATCAGCCTTCCCTGTGAAACTTCCTGATTACCACAGCTATTGTTCGAAGCAAATTGCACTCTTAATATACAGTCAGGTGGTGACTTAGCAGAATGAAATTAATCGTGCGTTTTGGGGGCGATCCAAACTCGGTTCTTTCTGAAGTGCATCAAAGCGTACCAAAATATGAAAACCTGGTGCCGTACTTGTATTTCACCTGCCTGACACCGTCTGATTTAGAGAAGCTGAGTTACCTATCGCGTTCAGACGAAGCAAGGGGAATTGAAAGCTTTCTTAAGCCCTCAGATTCTCCAACTACACTTGGTTTCGGCCTGGTCATATCACCAGACCGTTTGTAGATAGATAGAGTGTGGTATTTATTCATTCAGTTGTATTTATTGAGCGCTTACTGTGTGCAGAGCACTGTACTAAGCGCTTGGGAAGTACAATTTGGCAACATATAGAGGCGGTCCCTACACAACAGCGGGCTCACAGTCTAGAAGGGGGAGACAGACAACGAAACAAAACATGGAGACAGGTGTCAAAATCGCCAGAACAAATAGAATTAAAGCTACATGCACATCATTAACAAAATAAATAGAATAGGAAATATGTACAAGTAAAATAGAGTAATAAATCTGTACAAATATATATACGAGTGCTGTGGGGAGGGGAAGGAGGTAGGGAAGAGGAGGGGGGTGGGGAGGAGAGGAAAATGGGGGCTCAGTCTGGGAAGGCCTCCTGGAGGAGGTGAGCTCTCTGTAGGGCTTTTGAAGGGAGGAAGAGAGCTAGCTTGGCGGTTGTGTGGAGGCAGGGCATTCCAGGCCAGGGGGAGGACGTGGGCCGGGGGTCGATGGCGGGACGGGTGAGAATGAGGTACAGTAGGGAGGTTAGCGGCATCAGAGGAGTGGAGGCTGCGGGCTGGGCTGGAGAAAGAGAGAAGGGAGGTGAGGTAGGAGGGGGCGAGGGGATGGACAGCCTTGAAGCTGAGAGTGAGGAGTTTTTGCTTGATTTGTAGATTGACAGGCAGCCATATTTATATAAATATAAAGTGTATTCATAAAGCACTTACTAGGTGCAGAGCACTGGGCTAAGCACTGGGAAAGGGCTGCCAGGTGGGAATTGCACAGGGTCCCTGCCCCTCGAGGGGCTTTTGGGTTTGAAGATGATGCTGGTGCCATCAGAACCATTTGTAGGTTGCGGGCCCCCCACCAAAAAAAACCAATTTTCCACGCGGTGCGCACAAAGACAGTAAGGACCTTCTTCCAACACTTGGCCCAAAGAGATTCACGGTGGCTTCGTAGAGAGAGCTGCCCAGACCCCACCAGAAGCAGTGTGGCCTAGCGGAAAGAGCCCAGGCCTGGGGGTGGAGGACCTGGTTTCTAATCATTCATTCAATCGTATTTATTGAGCGCTTACTGTGTGCAAGAGCACTGTACTAAGCGCTAATCCCACCTCCGCCACTCCCTCCCAACCCCGTGTGACCCTGGCCGGGTCACCTCACTTCTCCGGGCCTCCGTTTCTCAGTCTGTAAACTGGGGATTCACCCCCCATTACCTCTCCTTCAGACTGTGGGACGGGGACCGTATCCAACCTGATTCTCCCGTATCCACCTCTGCTCTTAAACCAGCGCTTGGCACAGAGTAAGCACTTCACAAATGCCACCATTATCATCATTATCAGAAGATGCCCTCACCTCCCAGCAACTGCAAAAAAAAAATGCAATTCGTGACATTTATTAAGCCCTTACTATGTGCAACACTCTGCACTAAGCCCTTGGGAGAGTAGGGAAGAGTAGGTAGTTACTTTCCCTCGTGGAGCTTACAGTCTAGCAGGGGGTAGTGAGGGGTGGGCAGACACTCAAATAAATTGCAGAAAGGAAACAGTAGAGTATAAGAAACAGTATGGCCTAATGCAAGAACATGGGCTTGGGAGTCATGGGACATGGTTTAATCTTGGCTCTGCCACTTGTCTTCTATGTAATAATAATAATGATGGTATTTGTTAAGCGCTTACTACGAGCAAAGCACTGTTCTAAGCCCTGGGGGGATACAAGGTGATCAGGTTGTCCCACATGGGGCTTACAGTCTTAATCCCCATTTTACAGACGAGGTAACTGAGGCACAGAGAAGTTAAGTGACTTGCCCGAAGTCACACAGCCGATAAGTGGCAGAGCCGGGATTAGAACCCCTGACCTCTGACTCCCAAGCCTGGGCTCTTTCCACTGAGCCACGCTGCTTCCCTGTGGAACTTTGGGCAAGGCACTTAACTTCTCTGTGCCTCAGTTGCCTCATCTGTAAAATAGGGATGAAGACTGTGAGCCCCATGTGGGACAGCCTGATCACCTGTGTCTCCCCCAGTGCTTAGAACAGTGCTTGGCACGTGATAAGCGCTTAACAAATACCATCATTATCATTATTATTATTTCTGATGCTGTTGATGCCTGTCTACTTGTTTTGTCGTCTGTCTCCCTCTTCTAGACTGTGAGCCCGTTGTTGGGAAGGGATTGTCTCTATCTCATTCATTCATTCAATCATATTTATTGAGCGCTTACTGTGTGCAGAGCACTGTACTAAGCGCTTGGGAAGTACAAGTTGGCAACATATAGAGACGGTCCCTACCCAACGGCGGGCTCATCGTCTAGAACAGTGCTCTGCACGCAGTAAGCACTCAATAAATGCGATTGATTGATTTAAAAGGGGGAGACAGGCAACAAAACAAAACATATTAACAAAATAAAATAAATAGAATAGTAAATATGTACAAATAGAGTAATAAATATGTACAAACATATGTACAGGTGCTGTGGGGCGAATTGTACTTTCCAAGCGCTTAGTCCAGTGCTCAGCATTTCATTCATTGTCGTATTTTTTGAGCGCTTACTGTGTGCAGAGGTCTGTACTAAGCGCTTGGGAAGTACAAGTTGGCAACATATAGCGACGGTCCCTCTCAGCGGGCTCATAGTCTGCACACAATAAGCACTCTATCAATACGATTGAATGAATCGTTTTCCACCCGTGGCCACAAAGGGTGGTTGGACCGTGAGAGGCCTTCCCTGACCAAGCCCTCTTTTCCTCTTCTCCCACTTTCTGCTGCATCTCCCTTGCCCCTGGATTTGCTCCCCTTTTTCCCCACCCCTCCCTCAGCCCCGCAGTACTTCTGTCCGTATCCGTAATTTATTTACATTAATGTCCGTCTCCCCCCTCTAGACTGTAAGCTCCTTGTGGGCAAGAGACCATGTCTACCAACTCGGTTATATTGTACTCTTCCAAAGTGCTTAACGCAGTGCTCTGGCGCATAGTAAGAGCTCAGTAAATACGACTGAAAGATCGACAGAGAGTTTGTGATACAGTAGAAATTTACCCATCAGATGATGGATATTGTTCATTCATTCAATTGTATTTATTGAGCGCTTACTGAGTGCAGAGCACTGTACTAAGCGCATGGGAAGTACAAGTTGGCAACATATAGAGATGGTACCTACCCAACAACGGGCTCACAGTCTAGAAGGGGAAGACAGACAACAAAACAAAATATGTGGACAGGTGTCAAGTCATCTATGAGTCTTCAACTGCTCACTCTCCAATGCCTCCTTCCCCACTGCTTTCAAATATGCCCGTGTCTCCTTTATCCTGAAAAAACTCTCTCTTGACCTCACGGCTCCCTCCAGTTTTCACCCCATCTCCCTTCTACCACTAACGACTTAATAATAATGATAATGATGGCATTTATTAAGCGCTTAGTGAAAAGAGCTCGGGCTTGGGAGTCAGAGGAAGTGAGTTCTAATCCCGGCCCCGCCACTTAATAATAATAATGATGGCATTTGTTAAGCGCTTACTATGTGCAGAGCACTGTTCTAAGCACTTGTGTGCTGTGTGACCCTGGGCAAGCCGCTTAATTTCTCTTTGTTGCCCTAAAGTTGATAGATTTCTCCATTCCTACGCCGAGTATTTCCAGAATGAGTTTGTCAGGCAAGTGAGCCGAGGCTGTGGTTTTTCGAAACGGTTTTCATTGTCCATCGTTTTAGAGCTTGAACCAAATCTGCAGTGCCCTAATAATAATAATAATAATAATGATAATAATAACATTTGTTAGGCACTTACTGTGTGCCAGGCACTGTACTAAGTCCTGGGGTAGATACAGGCAATTCAGGCTGGACACAGTCCCTTGTCCCAGACTGAGCCCCTTCCTTCCTCCCCCCCTCGTCCCCCTCTCCATCCCCCCCATCTTACCTCCTTCCCTTCCCCACAGCACCTGTATATATGGATATATGCTTGTACATATTTATTACTCTATTTATTTATTTATTTATTTTACTTGTACATATCTATTTATTTTATTTTGTTAGTATGTTTGGTTCTGTCTCCCCCTTTTAGACTGTGAGCCCACTGGTGGGTAGGGACTGTCTCTATATGTTGCCAATTTGCACTTCCCAAGCGCTTAGTACAGTGCTCTGCACACAGTAAGCGCTCAATAAATACGATTGATTGATTGATTGTCCCACGAAGGGCTCGCAGTCTCAATCCCCATTTTACAGATGAGGTAACTGAGGCACAGAGAAGTAACTTGCCCAAGGTCACGTAGCAGACAGGTGGCGGAGCCAGGATTAGAACCCATGAATCACTGAGTATTCTTGTTTTAACTAGGATGAACTTTCTTTTTTCTTTTTTTTTTAAACGATATTTGCTAAGCACTAACTATGTCAAGCGCGGTTCTAAGAGCTGGGATGGGTACAAGTTAAACAGGCCACATAAATCCCGTCCCACATGGAGGCTCGCAGTCTAAGTAGGAGGGAGCTTAGTACAGTGCTCTGAGTAAGCACTCAATAAATACGACTGAATGAATGAGAGGACAGGCGGAACAGAACTGTTATCACAAATGAACGGCACTTGATGTAAAAACCGAATAACCTGATAACGTAGTTTTCCGGTTCCTCTGCTCCAGTTAACCAAAACTATCTGATCTGAGCCGTTCATGTTTATCTGATTCTTTTAAACGGCATTTATGTTAATGAGGTTGATTGGTTTCTTCATTTTTCATATGAAAAGAAGTGGAACCAAAGTGTTGAAGATTCCTTAACGCATGCAGGCTTTTGATGATCAATTCATGAGTAGAGGTATCTAGGCAGGGTTAGAAAAACGTGCAGCGAGATGTAATTATTAATGTCATTTTCTTAAAAATCAGATTTCTGACAAAGCAGTTCATAGCTGCTGGCGTGCAGTTATGAAAGTGGATTTTTTATCAAGACTCAAGATTTGGAATTTAGGACTCGTCACTAAGCACAAAGACAAATTTCTGGACCCTTCAGTTTATAACTGGAGTTTTAAAAAAAAAATCTGAAAGTAATAACCCAGTCTTACTGGTACAAACCCAGAACATTTATTGTCCTGTCAGAAAGAGAAACTTGATCAAAGTTTACTCTGTAATCTCGGGGTGCTTTAGCGACTAAGATAGCATAAGCAGCCTAGCTCTGTGGAAGGAGCCCGGGCTTTGGAATCAGAGGTCATGGGTTCAAATCCTGGCTCCGCCAACTGTCAGCTGTGTGACTTTGGGCAAGTCACTTCACTTCTCTGAGCCTCAGTTACCTCATCTGTAAAATGGGGATTAAGACTGTGAGCCCCCCGTGGGACAACCTGATCACCTTGTAACCTCCCCAGCGCTTAGAACAGTGCTTTGCACAGAGTAAGCTCATCTGTAAAATGGGGACTAAGACGGTGAGCCCCCCGTGGGACAACCTGATCACCTTGTAAACTCCCCAGCGCTTAGAATAGTGCTTTGCACACAGTAAGCGCTTAACAAATGCCGTTATTATTATTATTATTATTGTCCTCTCCCAAGCACTTAGTACGGTGCTCTGCACACATTAAGAACTCAGTAAATACCACTGACTGATTGATTTGATTGTGTGGAGCTCATTTTGTTGGTAAATATTTTAAATGTTACTGTTTCGTTATAAATTGTAGCCACTTGTGCTCAATCGGTGGTATTTGTTGAGCGTTCACTTTATGCAGAGCATGGTATTAACAGTCCAGGAGAGTACGAGACAGCAGAGTTGGTAGACACATTCTCTTCCCACCAGGAGATTACAGTCTAGAGGGGAAACTTTGTCCTCATTCTACAGAAATCCCATTTTTTTCCTTTGGAATGTTCTCCTAAATTAGGGGCAGCCTTCCGCACATGGCCGGTGCTCAGTAAATACAGTCAGTAATGATACTGTCAATCACTGATGTTTATTGAGCACTTACTGTGTACAGAGCACTGTACTAAGCAGTTGGGAGAGCCCACTACCATAGAGTTGGTAGACACGTTCCCTGCCCACAACAAACTTACGGTCTATAATATCCTACATTAGCCAGACCTGTTCGGTGTATAGATTTGAAAAACAGAAGCATCTTCAAATCACTCCGACGTGACTCTGAGAAGCAGCACGGGCTCGGGAGTCAGAGGACGTGGGTTCTAATCCCGGCTCTGCCACTTGTCTGCCGTGTGACCTTGGGCAAGTCACTTCACTTCTCTGTGCCTCAGTTACCTCATCTGTAAAATGGGGATTAAGACTGGGAGCCCCATGCGGCACAACCTGATTACCGTGTATTTACTCCAGTGCTTAGCACATAGTAAGCGCTTAACCAATACCGTAATTTCTATTATTGTTATTATCTATCTCACTCATCTATAGTGGCGCAGTCTTTGACTGAATTTGCAGTTATCGACAGTTTGACCGTAGAAAGTTTCTGACGCCGTCGATTTTTCACTTTCAACAAAGGGAACGTCAGGCATGCGTGTATACATACACACACACACACACACAACACACACACAAAATCGTCTCTCGTTGGTAACACAGTTCCAATGTAAACCAGCAATGTTGTCTGTACAAAGAAAACCGACGCTAAAAAACACTGCTGGGATTGTTTACCCCATTTCCTTCCGTTTATTTTAGGAGTAAAAGTCCCCCGCAATTTCCGACTATTGGAAGAACTTGAAGAAGGTCAGAAGGGCGTAGGCGATGGGACAGTTAGCTGGGGTCTTGAAGACGATGAAGACATGACACTTACAAGATGGACAGGAATGATTATTGGACCTCCAAGAGTAAGCGACCGGCTGCAGCTATAAATGTCAATGTCTTCTAATATTCACTTTACCTCCTTTGAAAAATAGGAATCTGGATAGGAAAAAAAAAAATCACAGTAGGCTCTCTGAAATGTGGCCCTTGTTTTCTCACCAGTTCGGTCTATAGTGGTGAAAGTCCCCCGATGCAGTTTAATCATTACTTGGGCACAAACCTAGGGTGCATTGGGAGAAAACCCAGAGCTACGATGAGATGGGAGGAAATGTAGGCAAAAATGTCACCGAAGGCCAAAAGCGTCCCGTGGTGATCCGCTGTACCTGGAGGCAATTCCTTTGAAGGGAAAGATGTTTCCTTAAAAGCTTTCCCCTTCAATTTAGACAGAGAGTGTCAGGTCTGGGCCGTGTGGGAAGGTGGGTTGGAATTGTGCGTGTTCTGTTCAGAAACTACATTTCCCACTGGAGGATTCGCGTCTGTGGGGGTGTGTGTGTTTGTGTGTGCGTGTGTCTCTTCCGATGGAAGATTCCTTTTCCGAACTGGTGGAAAGTCACCATTAAGCACCAGTCTAAAGCGAGCAAGGATTGGTGCGTGCCGACTGAAGCAGCCTGTGACTTCTGGAGCCGAGTGCCGGTTATCCCACCTCAGAATTTGTCCAGAAGCTCCTGGCGTCCGCTGGTCCATCTCCTGGACAACCAGCCCTCGAAACTTCTGCGCCCATCAGGCCCGGCAGGCCGTCCAGAATAGGGGGCCCCTCTCTTATGTGTTGACCCTGTTTCCCCAGGGCAGCACCCGGGCACTGGGTGAAGGCTGCTATTTCTGCAGGCCCCCGTGGCGGGATGATGGTGGGGGCCCGGGGTAGGGGGTGCCGGGGCACCCTCAACAGCAGCTCACTGGGCAGGACCCCCCCGCCATCAGGAGATGGGTCCAAGGAGGCATGCCCGGCAGGGTTGCCGGGGGAGGCGGCCGCCTCTCGGCCCTTTCCTGCTCACCTGGGGCAGATTTCCCTGGTCCTTGTTTTTTTTTTATTTATAATGGCATTTATTAAGCGCTTACTATATACAAAGCACTGTTCTAAGCACTGGGGAGATTACAAGGTGATCAGGTTGTCCCAGAGGGAGCTCACAGTCTTCACCCCCATTTTAGAGATGAGGTAACTGAGGCCCAGTGAAGTGACTTAATAATAACAATGGCATTTATTAAGTGCTTACTATGTGCAAAGCACTTTCTAAGCACTGGGGTGGTTACACGGTGATCAGGTTTTCCCACGGGGGGCTCACAGTCTTCATCCCCATTTTAGAGATGAGGTAACTGAGGCCCAGAGAAGCGAAGTGACTTAATAATAATAATGGCATTTATTAAGTGCTTACTATGTGCAAAGCACTGTTCTAAGCACTGGGGAGGTTACACGGTGATCAGGTCGTCCCACGGGGGGCTCACAGTCTTCACCCCCATTTTAGAGATGAGGTAACTGAGGCCCAGAGAAGTGAAGTGACTTAATAATAGTAATGGCATTTATTAAGCGCTTACTATGTGCAAAGCACTGTTCTAAGCACTGGGGGGGTTACACGGTGATCAGGTTGTCCCACGGGCTCACAGTCTTCATCCCCGTTTTAGAGATGAGGTCACTGAGGCCCAGAGAAGTGAAGTGACTTGCCCAAAGTCACACAGCTGACAATTGGCGGAGCCGGGATTTGAACCCATGACCTCCATAGCCCGTGCTCTTTTCCACTGAGCCACGCTGCTTCTCGTTGCCAGGCAAGGAGGGTGTTTTTAGGGTGGTTAACACGTGGCCTCTGGAAACTTTGATTTTTTTCAAATTCTTTCTTCAGTTCAGTAGCTGGAGTTTTGTAGCGGGCTGGGAAGAACCGGTTGAAGTTCGCCATCGGCCCCCACGTTTGCGGTTGAGAAAACTAGGGATGGGAAAGTGGATGAGAAGCAGCATGACCTGATGGATAGAGAACAAGTCTGAAGGACCTGGGTTCTGATTCTGGCTCTGCTACTTGTCTGCTGTGTGACCTTGGGCAAGTCACTTAGCCTCTCCCAGCCTCAGTTTCCTCATCTGTAAAATGGGGATTTAATCCCACTCCCTCCTACCTAGACTGTGAGCCCCTTACGGGACAGGGACTATGTCCAAACTGATAACGGAGAAGCAGCATGGCTCAGTGGAAAGAGCCTGGGCTTTGGAGTCAAATCCTGGCTCCGCCAACTGTCAGCCGGGTGACTTTGGGCAAGTCACTTCACTTCTCTGTGCCTCAGTGACCTCATCTGTCAAATGGGGATTAAAACTGTGAGCCCCCCGTGGGACAACCTGATCACCGCGTAACCTCCCCAGCGCTGAGAACAGTGTTTTGCACGTAGTAGGTGCTTAATAAATGCTATCATCATCATTATTATTATTATTATAACCTTGTCTCCACCCCAGTGTTTAGAACAGTGCTTGACCCATAGTAAGCGCTTAACAAATATAATGATAGTAATAATAATATGTGTGGAACCTAGGAAGGAAGGGGGTTTCTTTTTCCAAAATTGACCCAATCATCTGGGACCCAAGTTGACCTCCAAAGCCAGTTGGCTGTAGCCACCATGACCTGTGGTCACCCCTCACCTGGCAGCCACACCTCTCTGCTCAGAGTCGAGTTTTAAGAGAACCCAGCACTCTGCCTCTGCCGAGAAGCCGTGGCATTTTTATTGCCTTGCATTCTGTTGGCCAGGAGAAATTACGGTGAATTCTTTGCCAAAATGGATCCCCAGTTGTGATTAAGTTGACCAGAGTTCACAGTCAAAATAGAGAAGAGTTTGGTTTTCTCCCAGTTCCTTTATTTGGATGTTTGCCAGGGAGTGGAAGCTATCATTCATTCATTCAGTCGTGTTTATTGAGCGCTTACTGTGTGCAGAGCACTGTACTAAGCGCTTGGGAAGTCCAAGTTGGCCACATAGAGAGACAGTCCCTACCCAACAGCGGGCTCACAGCAGTGACCGACCGCCTCAGTAAACGAGGCCCGTAATCAAGAGAACAGACTCTGGCTAATTATTTGGGTGCACAGGAAAATTTCAAACTGCAGGGATATATATATATATATATTTGGTCTTTAGGAAGACCCAAAATGAACAATTTAGCTTAGGAATTTAGTCTTGCTCGGCCTCTTCTAGCTCCTAGAACAGTGTTTGGCACCTAGTAAGCACTTACAAATGTCAGCATCATCACAATGAACAAGTCTTTCCAGAGTTGCCAAGGAGAAGCAGTGTGGGTTCTAATGCTGACTCTGCCACTTGTGTGTTGTGTGACCTTGGGCAAGTCATTTTGCTTCTTTGTACCTGATATGTTAAAATGGGGTTTGAGAGCATGAGCCTTATGTGGGACAGGGATTGTTTCCAACCTGATCAGCTCGTATCTACCCTCTAGGCTATAAGCTCATTGTGGGCAGAGAATGAGATTGTTTATTATTGTATTGTATTCTCCCGAGTGCTTAGTGCAGTGTTCTGCACACAGGAAGCGCCCAATAAATATGATTGAATGAATGAATGAAGCCATGGCTCTGGTTTCTCCGAGATAATGTCGGAGCTTATACCTCAGCCACTTGGTTTCCTGCTAATCAAATGTGTCAAACCCAAAGTTATGTCAACAAAATAAAAGATTGGCTGTATGTGGCATCAGAATATTTTGCTTGCGCAGAGAGTGTGCCTTCCCACAGTTTTTTTATCATACTTTCCCAAGCGCTTAATACAGTGCTCAGTAAAGCCCAATGATGTTGACGATGAATTGCTTTGGTCACAAGAAGTGCTTTACCTTAAGATACTGAAACAGTTCTCCTAAAGGCGACATTTGATGGTTGTCTCAAATCAGTCAATCAGTGATATTATATGGTATTTGTTAAGCTCTTTCCCTGTACCAAACGCTACACTGAGCAGAGATGCAGGCTAATCTGGTTGGACACAGTCCGTGTCCCAAATGGGGCTCCCAGTGTTAGTCCTCATTTTACAGAAGAGGTATCCGGCATAGAGAAGGTAAGTGACTTTTCCAAGGTCACACAGCAGACAGGTGGTAGGACCAGGATTTAAACCCAGGTCCTGTGATTCCCAGGCCTGTGCTTTAACGACTAGGCTGTGCTGCTTCTCCACTGAGCACTTGCTGTGAGCAGAGCACCCTAGTAAGTGCTTGGAGAGTGCAATATAACAGAATAGGTAATAATAATAATAATAATCATGGTATTTGTTAAGCACTTACTATGTGCAAAGCACTGTTCTAAGCACTGGGAGGGATATAGGGTGAACAGGTTGTCCCACGTGGGGCACACAGTCTTCATCCCCATTTTACAGATGAGGGAACTGGAGAAGTGAAGTCATCATCATCATCAATCGTATTTATTGAGCGCTTACTGTGTGCAGAGCACTGTACTAAGCGCTTGGGAAGTACAAGTTGGCAACATATAGAGACAGTCCCTACCCAACAGTGGGCTGACAGTCTAAAAGGGGGAGACAGAGAACAAAACCAAACATGCTAACAAAATAAAATAAATAGAATAGATATGTACAAGTAAAATAAATAAATAAATAGAGTAACAGATATGTACAAACATATATACATATATACAGGTATATATATACAGGTGTATATATATATATACAGGTATATTTGAAGTGATTTGCCCGAAGTCCCACAGCTGACAAGAGGCGGAGCTGGGATTAGAACCCGTGACCTCTGACTCCCAAGCCCGGGCTCTTTCCACGGAGCCACGGGAAATGGTCTCTGCATTAGGAATTTACGGTCTACAGCGGGAGACAGACCGTAATATAAATAAGTCAATTACAGATAGGTACAGATCAAAGTGCGGAGGTGTTTTAAAAGGGAGAGTAGGGGAAACAGGATTAATCGGGGAAATCCGTCTCCGTGCTTCCTTGCTTTTAAGAAACCTAACAGATGTCTGTGAAGGGCAGCTGGCTCGTTTCGGATTTTCAGTATCTTTTTATGGTGATTGACTTCCCTCTTTCAGTTTCTTCCCAAAGAAATTCCCATTGGATTGTTTGGCAGTGTAGGTAGGTAGTTAGGGTTGTGTGCGACGGAAGAGTAAACCTCCTTCCTGGGTCACCGCAAAGAACCTCCATCGGTCATAGGTCATCTCGGGTGCTGGGCATTCATTCATTCAATCATATTCATTCAGTCGTATTTATTGAGCGCTTACTGTGTGCAGAGCACTGTACTAAGCGCCTGATGAGTGTGTACTGTGTGCAGAGCACTGTACTGAGTGCTTGGGAGAAGACAGTATAACAATAAGCAGACATATTCCCTGCCCACAACGAGCTTACAGTCTAGAGCTTACAGTCCAGAGTCTTCTAGACTGTGAGCCCACTGTTGGGTAGGGACCGTCTCTATATGTTGCCATCTTGTACTTCCCAAGCGCTTAGTAAAGTGCTCTGCACACAGTAAGCCCTCAATAAATACGATTGATTGATTGATTGATTGATAGAGGGGGCTGGGGCACAGTGAAGAGATGGAAAGGAACATGGCCTTGTGGAGAGAGCACTGGGCCCCAGAGGACCTGTGTTTTAATCCTGGTTCCACCGCTTGTCTTCTGTGCCACCCTGGGCAAGTCATTTAACTTCTTTGCGCCTCCATTTCCCCAGCTGCAAAATGGAGATTCGGTACCTGTTCTGCCACCTGCTTAGACTGCGAGCCCCATGTGGGACGGGGACTGTATCCGGCTTGATTCCTTATATCTACCCAGTGCTTAGAACAGTCCTTGACACATAGTAAGTGCATTCATTCATTCAGTTGTATTTATTGAGCTTTCTGTGTGCAGAGCACTGTACTAAGCACTTGGGAAGTACAAATCGGCAACACATAGTGACATTCCCTACCCTACAATGGGCTCGCAGTCTAGAAGACGGGCTCTAACAAATACCATACCAAAAAAAATACAGGAAGCGTGCCTTCCCCGCGGCCTTGGCCCTCCTTCCTCCCGCCACAGCTCCAGAGCACAGAGAAGCAGGGCCGCGGATATAACCGCTCAGGGAGAGCCCTGCTTTGGCCCCTCTGCCCTGTCCTCCCTGCAGGAGAGATCCAGTGGACACGCAGAGGCAACACGGACAGTACAGCCTAACTGTTTTGATTGCCATCTTTTGGCCCCATATGGGGTGGGGACTTGGCTGACCCTTTTTTCTTTTTTAATTTCTTTTTTTTTTTTAACGGTGTGTGTTAATCAATCAATCAATCAATCAATCAATCGTATTTATTGAGCGCTTACTATGTGCAGAGCACTGTACTAAGCGCTTGGGAAGTACAAATTGGCATCACATAGAGACAGTCCCTACCCAACAGTGGGCTCACAGTCTAAAAGGGGGAGACAGAGAACAGAACCAAACATACCAACAAAATAAAATAAGTAGGATAGAAATGTACAAGTAAAATAAATAAATAAATAAATAAATAGAGTAATAAATATGTACAACCATATATACATATATACAGGTGCTGTGGGGAAGGGAAGGAGGTAAGACGGGGGGATGGAGAGGGGGACGAGGGGGAGAGGAAAGAAGGGGCTCAGTCTGGGAAGGCCTCCTGGAGGAGGTGAGCTCTCAGCAGGGCCTTGAAGGGAGGAAGAGAGCTCCCCTTACTGTGTGCCAGACACTGTTCTAAGCGCTGGAATAGATACAAGTTAATCAGGTTGGACACAGCCCACATCCCGCATGGGGCTCGTGGTCTTAATCCCCATTTTACAGGTTTTACATTTTACAGGTGAGGGAACTGAGGGCACCGATAAGTGAAGTGACTTCCCCAAGGTCACACAGCGGACAAGGGGCGGAGTGGGATTAGAACCCAGGTCCTCCTGAGTACCAGGCCCATGCTGAAGCGGCGCGTAAGCTTTGATAAGCACGGTTCTGGCTCAGGGAAGCCGCACAGTCGAGAAGTCGGGAAGACAGACAGGAAAAAACTCAAAATGGCACAAGGGCGTCGGGAAGAGTGACAGTGCGTTATTGCTGAGGGAAGTGTTCTTCGGCTTCCAGGCGGGACTCACCGTGGCTCTGGTCAGTAGTCTTAACTGCTCGTTGTGGTTTTTAATGGCATCTAAGTCCTTAAGATGTATTGAGCACCTGCTATGTGCCGAGCACTGTACTAAGTGCTTGGGAGAGGACAGTATAACAGAATTGATAGGCGCATTTCTTGCCCACAGTGAGTTTACAGCCTAGAGGGGGAAACAGAATAATAAAAATAAATGTTACAGATGTGTACCTAAGTGCCGTGGAGCTGAGAGAGTGACTAAAGGAAACAGGTCAGGGATATGCGGAAGGGAGCAGGAGAAGAGGAAAGGATGGCTCAGTCAGGGAAGGCCTCAATAAGGGCCTTCAATAAGGTTTTGAAAGCAGGGAGAGTAATTGTCAGATTTGAGGAAGGAGGGCGTTCCAGGCCAGAGGCGGGACGTGGGCCAGAGGTTGGTGACGAGATCGAGGTCCGGTGAGTCGGTTGGCATCGGAGGAATGGCGTGTGCAGGCTGGGTCTTAGGAGAACAGTGAGGTGAGATAGGAGGGGGCAAGGCGTTTCGGCTGGATGTGGAGGTGATGCGTCAAACACTGTTCTAGGCGCCGAGGCTGGTACAAGCTAATCAGGTCAGACACAGTCCCCTTTGGGCCCCCGGCTGCTCTCAGCATCCACTCGGGGTCGTCCAGAAAGGCCAGCGGCTTCTGCGTGGCACGTGAACTGACCAGATTCCCAATTGATTAATCGACTGACACGGTGGCCCCGAGGGAAACCCGGAACGGCAGGGCCTGAAGAGACAGCTGGCTCACGGGGGCTGGATCCACTTCATCCACGTTCAGCCACCTCTCAGCCGGGGCTAGCAGGCAGTCCGGAGACCTTCAAGCCTCCCCGGTCTGTCCCGAGGCAGCCGGGACCGACCGACACTGCCCCACATGCCCGCTCATCGTTAGCGTGTACGGTGCCGACGCTGACGAACGCTGCTGGCGTGGAAAAAGACTCAAAAGATCCAGACACACTCAGCACGGGGATTCCAAAACCCGTCGAGCCGCCCGCCGCGAGGGAAAGGAAATGCAAGGGCAGATAGAAACGCCGAAACGTGGAAACTCATCGTCGGACCGCGTCCAACAGGAACGCTGACTGGCAGTGACGTTCTCCGGCTCGGTGACGGCGTCCAACATCTGCTCAATCTCCAGCCCCAAATCAGACAGAAGCAAAGACAGGGAATCCCCCGATAACTAAACGGTGGCACCTCGAGACTGTCAACTTGTTACGGGGCAGGGAACGGATCTGCTAATTCTGTTGTATTCTACTCTCCCAAGTGCTTAGTAGCGGCCTCCGCACGTAGTAGACGCTCCATAAATACCTTTGATTGACTAATCGATCATCTCATCAAGGAGCAGGCCCTGAAAGAGGTCACGAGAAGCAGCATGGCCTGTAGTGGAAAAAGCACGGGTTGGGAGTCGAGAGGGCCTGGGTTCTAATCCCGGCTTTGCCGCTGGTCTCTCTGTGGTCTTCGGCAAACCGCATCATTTCTCTCTGCCTCAGTTACCTCGTCTGTAAAATAGGGATTAAGACTGTGAGCCCCACGTGGGACGTGGTGTCCAACTTGATTATCTTGAATCTACCCCAGCGCTTAGTACAGTGCCTGGCACAGAGTAAGCACTTAACAAATACCATAAAATCAAATACAATCTAGAGAGGGAGAAACAGGGACAGCTATGCACTGCTCTACCCAGCCCGGCTCCACGGAGGGGCTTCCAGCCAGGCAGGGGAGCTGACTGTACCCCTTGATTTTCCACTTAGCACCCAGAGTGGGAAAGCTGTCTCCCTCGCTCCCAAGCCGATTTTTCAGGAAGTGATTTTAGGAATCAGTAGCTTTGATGAGACCTGAAACTCTTAAATCCTTTGAGTAGTCTATTTATTATTATTATTATCATCATCATCATCATGATTTTTCTGCCTTTTCTAACCAGAAGTAAGCAAAACCACCCCAAAGCCAAGGGAAGGTTCAACAAACTTCTATTTTTCTAGAATTCAGGTTCAGAGATGTAGATTTGGTGTTGGGTCGATGTCCAGAAAAAGGGCCTTTGAGACAGCCAGAAACTGATGTGTCTCTTCTCAGCTCTGAACGCTGGGGGAACTGGAATGTTCTCACATTGGAAATCTAACTGAACCAGTGGTGGGGAAAACTGTATTTGGCTTCATTGCACTCAGAACGTCTGCGTGTCATTCTTTGGGCGCTCAATAAATACCTTTCCTACTGCTATTCCAGCTAATTTCTAGTGCTTTATCTTTTCAGGCTATAAAATCCAATTATTTTTTATGGTATTTAAGAGCTTGCTATGTGCCAGGCCCTGTACTAAGCGCTCGGGTAGGGGGAGATCAAGCAGAACCTGTGAAGAACTTGTTCCTAGAAAAGGCAGAGTCCGCTAGACGGTAAGCCCCGGGAGGGCAGGGATCAGGTCTACCAACTATGTTGTCCCCTCCCAAGGGCACAAAGTGCTCAGTAAATACCATTAATAATTGATTGACAAAGCTTGGAGGTTGGGGAGTTTCCTTCCTGGTGAGGCCATCTGGGAAACTTGTAGAAGACGGCAGCTTTTCCAATGCTCTTCGGGCATTCTTCCTGCAGGAGAAATCTCCCTGTTCACTTTCAGCGACACATCTGTTGCCCTGTGCTCTCCCAAGCGCTTGATACAGTGCCTTCTACAAAGTAAGCGTCCCGTAGACACCAGTGATTGATCGGTCGACTGCAAAGATGGTGCACCGTCTTTGGATTTGCGTTGTGAAAAGAACCGTCAATTGGCAATGAGGGGTTTGTAAAAAAAACGAAGAGCCGTGCGGGTCACAGGCGCCAGACTTGGAAAAAAAGAGGCACGCTCTCTATCCCCGATCCGGCCGTGTTTGCGGGTGGCACATTCCCAAATTACCTGGTTTACGTGGGCTTGGATTCTTGCTCCAGAGCCCGAGCAGCAACAGGTGTGGCTGAATGGCCCTTAAACATCAGAGGGCTTTTCTAGTGTTTAGAGGGATGGGGAGTGAATTGCTGATGCTAGTCGGGATTGGCCACTAGATATCACTGGATGGTTCCTAATAATAATAATAATGATGATGGTATTAAGCGCTTACTATGTGCAAAGCACTGTTCTAAGCGCTGGGGAGGTTGCAGGGTAATCAGGTTGTCCCACGGGAGGCTCACAGTTTTAATCCCCATTTTACAGATGAGGGAACTGAGGCGCAGAGAAGTGAAGTGACTTGCCCAAAGTCACACAGCTGACAGTTGGCGGAGCCGGGATTTGAACCCCTGACCTCTGACTCCAAAGCCCGGGCTCTTTCCACCGAGCCACGCTGCTTCTAACCATCCCACCAAACGATTGGGAAGGGGATTTATTCATTCGTATTTATTGAGCACTTACCATGTGCGCAAAGCACTGTACTGAGCGCTTGGGAGAGCACAATATAACAATAAACAGCCACATTCCCTGCCCGCAACGAGCTCGCCGTCTAGAGGGGCTGGATCCGTTTGTCGTGATGTTGAAAAACTGCATCTTACCTAATGAAAAGCGATTGCACTGATACCGCAATGGAGAATTAGACCTTGCAAGGGCGCTATGTTATGGAATTTTCTCTTCTTCGCTCCAGTAAAAACACGTGGATATTTTCTGATATTCTCTCTCCCCCCCCCCACGTTTTTTCCAGACCATTTATGAAAACCGAATATACAGCCTTAAAATAGAATGTGGACCTAAATATCCAGAAGCACCCCCGTTTGTAAGATTTGTAACAAAAATTAATATGAATGGAGTAAATAGTTCTAACGGAGTGGTAAGTGATTTTTTTCCCATTGCCCTCTCGCCCTTCCAAGTCTTAAAGCGTAACCTGGATGTCAGTGGGCTTTGAGTAGCTGATTCTTCGAAAGGCCTCTGATTAGCTTAATTCATTCAATCGTATTTATTGAGCACTTACTGTGTGCAGAGCACTGTACTAAGCGCTTGGGAAGTCCAAGTTGGCAACATATAGAGGCGGTCCCTGCCCAACAGCGGGCTCACAGTCTAGAAGTAATAGAGTTAAGGTGGTAAATAGTAAATAGTTCTAACGGAGTGGTAAGTGATTTATTTTCCCATCGCCCTCTTGCCCTTCCAAATCTTAGAGCGTAACCTGGATGTCAGTGGGCTTTGAGTAGCTGATTTTTCGAAAGGCCTCTGATTAGCTTAAGTAATTCATTCATTCAGTTGTATTTATTGAGCGCTTACTGTGTGAAGAGCACTGTACTAAGCGCTTGGGAAGTCCAAGTTGGCAACATATAGAGACAGTCCCTGCCCAACAGCGGGCTCACAGTCTAGAAGTAATAGAGTTAGGGTGGTGGAAGTAGTAAAGTGGGGTCCAGGCTTCTCATTGTTGTCAACTCTTCCCTTCCTCTAAGGCTCCCACCCTCCATTGGTCCTCCTCCCCTCCCTTACCCCCCAACTCCCTCTCACCTGCCTCATTCTATAAGGAGGCAGAGTGGGCTGTAAGGAGAACCAGCGTGGAAAGAGCACAGACCTGGGGATCAGAGGACCTGGGTTCTAATCCCGGCTCCATCACTTGTCTGCTGTGGGACCTTGGACAAGTCACTTGACTTCTTTTCCGAATCTGTAAAATGGGGATTGAGAGTGTGAGCCCCAGGGGGGACAGGGACTGTGTCCAACCCGATTATCTTGTATCTGCCCCACTACTTAGTTCAGTGCCTGGCACATAGTCAGTGCTTAACAAATGCCGTAATTATGATCATTATTATTCAGGGAGCTGCACAGTTGGTTCAACTGAAAAAACGATGGATAATGAAAACTATTTAGAAAAGCCATAGCCTTTTTTGGGTGCCAGCAGTTTGCACAGGGTTTTCAGTGAAAACTTTATGTGGAGTTTATATACCCACACCTCAAGGCAAGCCCTGTTTCTTTCCTGGTGACCCAAGTGCCTCCCACAGTCCCCTCTGATGTACCGTTCTCCAAGGCCTGATGTTGTGACCAAAGTGCCATAATTTGTTTTGTGATTTCAAACCAAAACCAAAAAAAAACCCAACAAAAACTCTTCAGTAGTGGGACTCTTTTTTCCGTCATCCAAAGTGATCATGGGCAAATCCTCAGCCTGTATTAATTGTTAAAAAACAAAATGGCTCAGGAACGAAACTGAGGAGAAAAAGACCGATTTTAACTAGGGACTTACATCTAAACACGAGAGAGTGAAAGTTCCATTTTCTTTTGTTTGTACAGTTCACACAGCAAATACCTTAGGCTTGTCTTGGACTGCACCCGATCCGATTGATCCGTATCTACCTGTATCGAAACTGATTAACTTGTACTTACCCCAGCGCTTAAAACAGTGTTTGACACATAGTAAGTGCTTAACAGATTCCATTAAAATAAAAAAATGCACCTCAGTGCTTGGCAAAGAGTAAATTCTCAATAAATACCCTTATTATTGTCATTATTTATTATTATTATTATTATTATTATTATTATTATTATTATTATTATCCGGGAGCTACAATGGCTAACGTATTTTTTGTTTCACTTTTTTTTAGGTGGATCCAAGAGCCATATCAGTGCTAGCAAAATGGCAGAATTCATATAGCATCAAAGTTGTTTTGCAAGAGTTGCGGCGCTTAATGATATCTAAAGAAAATATGAAACTTCCTCAGCCACCTGAAGGACAATGTTACAGCAATTAATCACACACAAAAAAATCACCTCCCCCCCCCTTTATTCAATTTAAGCTGTCTTCGTTTTCCACAGTAGTCCATTTTCTAGTTGCATCATGTAGACCTCAAAGTACTGGAAAGGAAGTTCCCATTCAAAGGCGATTTATCTTAAGATACTGTAAATGATACTAATTTTTCATTTGAAACTCAAGTTGTGCTATAGCAAATCATGTGTCATGTGTAACCACTGTCCACTTAGTTGACCTTCGGGTCTCAAGATAGTCTATTTAAATTTTGGACTGTCATAACCGATGTGGCACATCTAACTCAACTGTGAAAGCGTGCATCACACAATCACCTTGCTGCTTTATTTGGCCTGGGATTTCCTCGTTTTCTTTCTTTGGTCAGCCCCCCCACCCAACCTCCTCCCCCCCGCCCACCTTTTGGCAATCGCATTCCAGCTCAGGGCAGTTTGTTAGAGGAAACAAAGGTTTTAGCTTCCAGTGCGACGCTGGGCTTGGGACTACTAAGAGGGTTGCCTGCCAACCTCAGCCATCCCTCCCTTTGTCCCGCCTCTAGCAAAGACTGACGAAGCTGGTTTCCTTCCCCTCCCCACCCCCCTTTTTAAACGCTACCCCAGTAAGCCATCATTCTCCCCTCCGCGGCCTTTGGCCAAGACTTCGATTGTATTTTGTTTTTCCACCCCCTCGTAACAAGGGCCTTTGGTGAGGGATTCAGGGTTTTCTTTCCAACGTCTTCTCTTCCCCCACCTTCGCTGTGGGGTGCTGCTCTTTCTCCGCCCGCCCCTTCCTTGAATCGGTCGGTCATCCCTGTCCTGCAGGTTCTCCTCACCTTAGGCCAATAGCCAGCCTGCCCTCCCTAGCTCATCGTTTTGAATGAAATTGCATTTAATTTTCACCAGCCTGGGGGACCGGCGTATCTAATGTTTGCAAATCCAGACCCAGCTCCTCCTGGCCTCCCTCCCCCGACTTTCTTCTCCCGTCCACCTCTTCCCGCTTTCCCCTCCCTTCCCCACACCCAGCTGCCCCCAGCGACCCCTTCCCTTTTGCCAACTCCCCTGCGACGGCTGATGGTCTTTAGCTTGGCTTTTGGTCCAGTGAGAAGAGCAGAAGTTGCATCAGGATCGAGTGGATCCGTCAACAACAGTCATGATCTTCAGCAGATAATTTCTACGAAAAGGCTGCGATCTCAGTTCTAAGCGCGGCCCGCTTCGAAGGGATCAGTCAGGTATCTGAGGGCTTTCAGCTTTGGAAATTGAAGGAGTATTCGTTAATCGCTCGTGCATCTATTCGGTTGCTCTCGTGGTAGCATTACAGTAGTTTTGGAACTCGGCAACCGGAACAGATGGTTCCTTTCGAACTGGGGGCAAACTTTGGTTTCCGAGCTCTCCCTCGGTGTCTGGGAAGTCCAGCTCTCCTGCGGTTATTCAAGAAAACTCGGTGTGCATAGCAGCCATACCGTTTCCCTGGCATCATTTCCTGGCAACTCACAGCCTCTTCTGACTCACTGTCTTCTACTGAACACGGGGATGCAAGCTTCGAGATTTGTATCCTGGGTTTGATTTTGTGTTTTTGTTTTGGGGTATTTTTTTTGTAATTCAGCATCTGTGTAAAAAACCGCACTTGGAAGCAGTAGATATCCAGCCAGAAACAATCGGTGTTTCCATTAACTTTTCGGAGGGAGATGTTCAAATTGAGTTGTAAGGATTTAACAGCCTCTGTAATTAAAGTTTAACAACAGTATTCCATAAGCAGCCTTTTTATTGTCAGACCATTGCCTGATTTTAATATAATAAAAAGTGTGCATTAATATGAAGAGGCTGTGGTCTTATTCCTTTTAGACTGTGAGCCCACTGTTGGGTAGAGACTGTCTCTATATGTTGCCATCTTGTACTTCCCAAATGCTTAGTATAGTGCTCTGCACACAGTAAGAGCTCAATAAATACGATTGACTGATTGATTGATTCCTGTTAGGGTATTACCCTAGCACTAGCAGGGCTCAGAGACTTGGCCTTCATTGTTCCAATCAGTGGTATTTATTGAGTGCTTGCTGTGTGCAGAGCACTGTACTAAGTGCCTGGGAGGATACAACAGAATGAACGGTCACGTTCCCTGCCCGTAACAAGCTTACAATCTTGAGGACGAGCTTCCGGAAACTCCTCCCGGTAGGGACCGTCTCTATATGTTGCCAACTTGTACTTCCCAAGCACTTAGTACAGTGCCCTGCACACAGTAAGTGCTCAATAAATACAATTGATTGATTGATTGATTGACTTAGAGCGAAGCGTAAATAACCTGCTGAGGTCGTGGGGAGGATCTCCGTCTGGGGATGAGGAGTGGGGATCGCGCTCTGGGCCACCGCCTCTTACCGATTAGAGCAAGGAGCATTCCCAAATTCTCATCGGCGTCCCGTGAGTGCCAATCCTGGAACATTAATAGCACCGGACTCTCACTGCTGGGGTCGAAACTATCATTTTGACCACTGGAAAGTCACTTGGAGACCAAGATTTCCAGGAGATGGAGGAGGCAGGGGAAACAGGGACGTGGCTAAGAACATGCAGCTGGGCTTGGTACTGTTGATGAATGCCTCCTGCCGCGGCTGCGGTCATCGTGAGCGGCGGGGGACAGAAGCCTCTTGGACCCGTGGCTTTCCAAGAGCCGGCCCTTCCCCTTGGACTTCTGCCGTTCTTTTTCCAGGTAGAGAAGAATGACCGCAGCTGGGGGAGGGAACGGTTCAGGGGCTGAAACAAACACTCTCTCTCTGACGGGCAGCTTTTGGAGGGCCAGAGCTGTTGAAGCCACCCGTGAAACCTGCCCGATTCACACTCCCAAGTGGCCCAGGTGGTGGTTCTAACCACTGTAGACTAAACTGGCGGGCGGGGAGCGCGTCTACCCGTTCTGTTATACTTCCCCGAGCATTTAGTACAGGGTCCTACAGACCGTAAGTGCTCAGTAAATGCCACTGATTGACGAATGGATGGGTAAGGGGTTTCCTTTTGGGATGCACTGCTTAGCCTCGAAGACACCGATTCCTGGAATTGCATGTCTAAAGATGCAGGGTCTTCTTTCGTACCCAGATCCGGTCATCGGACACAAGAGAGAGGAGAAGTGCGCGGGAGAGTACAGTCTAACGGAGTTGGTAGACACGTTCCCTGCCCGCAAGGAGCTGACAGTCTAAAGGGTCCCAACACAAGCCTTTTCCTGACATTCAGTTGGGCTTTTATAGCCTTGAAAAAGGTGGTGCCTTGCTCAGTTTTGTGATGTCTTGCTGATTTTTCAGGAAGTTTTGAGGTTGGATGTGACTAGCTCCGTAGCCATTCGGGGGAACTTGGTGGTCAGACAGAATCCTTTTTCAAAAGGGAAGGGGTCGGAGTGCCACCCTAATCAGTGGAGTTTCAGAGAAATCTCTTCTCGGACCAAATCTTGGTAGGACATCGATTGTTCTATTAGCTTCTGTTGCTGTTAAGTTCTCCTGACTAATTCCTTTTGGATTCCCTCTCTCCAGTTAAAGGATCACGCTGTAAGCTTTTATTCTATGTATCTCTTAATAATAATAATAATGGCATTTGTTAAGCGCTTACTATGTGCCGAGCACTGTTCTGAGCACTGGGGTAGATACGAGTAAGTCAGGTTGGCCCGTGTGAGGCTCACAGTCTTAATCCCCATTTTACAGATGAGGGAACTGAGGCACAGAGAAGTCAAGTGACTTACCCAAAGTCACACAGCTGGTCAGTGGCAGGGCTGGGATTAGAACCCACGACCTCTGACTCCTGAGCCCGTGCCTTTTCCACTATGCCACGCTGCTTCTCTCATCTCTTCAACAAGGGATCTCGAAAACGTCGCTGGCATGAAAGGGGGAAATCTGAACCAAGGTGGAAGGTGGCATCACAGCCAGAAAATAAGTTGAATGGTCACTTTGCACTTGTGAAATCCGGAAATAGGACCTGTGAGCCCTGATTCATTTGCCCTGTACACTTTGCTTGCTTCACCCTCAAGCTCCAAACGATCATTCGTGAGGCCAGGGGCCAAACGGTACCTTCAGACCGCAGCTGCGCAGGAGAAGCAGTGTGGCCTAATGGATAGAGCCGGGAGGACCTGGGTTCTAGT
Source organism: Tachyglossus aculeatus (assembly GCF_015852505.1). NCBI lineage: Eukaryota > Metazoa > Chordata > Mammalia > Monotremata > Tachyglossidae > Tachyglossus > Tachyglossus aculeatus. The sequence continues at coordinate 9,807,267 of NC_052073.1, read as the reverse complement.
TCCGACTCCGCCACTTACCTGTTGTGTGACCTGGGGCAAGTCACGTCACGTCTCTGGGCCTCAGTTCCCTCATCTGTAAAATGGAGATTACGACTGTGAGCCCCATGTGGAACGAGGACTGCGGCCAACCTGACTAGCTTGCATTGATCCCAGAGTGTAGAATCAATCAATCAATCAATCAATCGTATTTATTGAGCGCTTACTATGTGCAGAGAATGGTGCCTGGCGGGTAGAAGTCGCGTATTAAATACCATTTTTTAAAAACCCAAAAAGCTACGCAGACTAGGGAACCTGAGGAGCCTTGGTTGTGTTACGCGCCACCTCAAACTGGTTAAAATGTTACGGTGTGAAAATAAATAGAATTGTGCTGCTTCTTCATTGCTCCATTGATTGTCCTGTGATTGTTTTCTGCTGTGCTGAAAAATCCCAACAAGCAGTGAGGCCTAGTGGGAGCAGCACGGGCCTGGGAATCAGAAGATCTGGGTTCTAATTCCGGCTCCACTACTTCCCTGCTATGTGACCTTGGGCCTCGGTGTCCTCGTCATCAGTTGAATCCCTCCCACTTATACTGTGAGCCCCATTTTGGACAGGGACTGCATCCAAACTGATTGATCTGTACCTACCCCCGTGCGTAGAACAGCGCTTGACATAGAGTAAGCGCTCAACAGGTACCTTAAAAATAATAATAATTTAAGAGATAATGAGGGGCATTGGGAAATGTCAGTGGCCCCTTCCATACTCAAGAGAAACAGCAACAGAATTGTTTGGGGTCACACCTGGTTAAGCCGTGGGGTGACAGTTGCTTGTAAGGAGGGAGGTGTTCAGCGCTTAGAACAGTGCTTTGCACATAGTAAGCGCTTAATAAATGCTATTATTATTATTATTATCGTTATTATTATTATTATTATTATCTCCAGGTGATGGCTGGCTTGAGGGCCAGAAGATTTAGGGTCTGTCGGTGCTCAGAACCACCTCCGCCCTTGGGTGAGACCTCTGCCTGCCTTTTTCCTTCTGTAAAATGTGTGTGCTCCCTTCCGCTTGGTGTTATGAGATTGGCCTAGCCTTCGTCAAGTTTTCAGATGCAAAAGACTAAAATCCCTTGAAACAGCGAGGCCTAATGGAAAGAATAAGGGCCTGGGAATCGAGTGACCTGGGTTCTAATCCTGACTGCTCGTCCACTGCGTGACTTGGGGCAAATCACTTAACTTCTGTGGCAAAATCTTATTCTCCCTCCTACTTAGACTGTGAGCGCTCATGTGGGACCTGATTGACTCTCAGTGGAAAGAGCCCGGGCTCTGGAGTCAGAGGTCATTCATTCGTTCAATCGTATTTATTGAGCGCTTACTGTGTGCAGAGCACCAGACTAAGCGCTTGGGAAGTCCAAGTCGGCAACATCTAGAGACGGTCCCTACCCGACAACGGGCTCACAGTCTAGAAAGGGGAGACAGACAATGAAACAAAACATGTGGACAGGTGTCAAGTCATCAGAATAAATAGAAGTAAAGCTAGGTGTGCATCATTAACAAAATAAATAGAATAGTAAATGTGTGCAAGTAAAATAGAGTAATCTGTACAAACATATATACAGGTACTGTGGGGAGGGAAAGGAGGTAGGGCGGAGGGGATGGGGAGGGGGAGAGGAAAGAGGGGGCTCAGTGTGGGAAGGCCTCCTGGAGGAGGTGAGCTCTCAGTAGGGCTTGGAAGGGAGGAAGAGAGCTAGCTTGGCGGATGGGCAGAGGGAGGGCATTCCGGGCCAGGGGAAGGACGTGGGCCGGGGGTCGACAGCGGGACGGGCGAGAACGAGGCCCGGTGAGGAGGTTAGCGGCATCAGAGAAGTGGAGGGTGCGGGCTGGGCTGGAGAAGGAGAGAAGGGAGGTGAGGTAGGAGGGGGGCGAGGTGATGGATGGACAACCTTAAAGCCGAGAGTGAGGAGTGAGGAGGTCATGGGGTCCTATCCCAGCTCCGCCAATTGTCAGCTGTGTGACTTTGGGCAAGTCACTTCACTTCTCTGGGCCTCAGTCACCTCATCTGTAAAATGGGGATTAAGACTGAGCCCCCCGTGGGACAACCTGATCACCTTGTAACCTCCCCAGTGCTTAGGACAGCGCTTAATAAATGCCATTACTATTATTATTATTATTATTGTATCTGTCTACCCCAGCACTTAGTCGTATTTATTGAGCGCTTACTGTGTGCCGAGCACCATACTAAGCGCTTGGGAGACTACAGTGTAACAATATAGCAGACGCGCTCCCTGCCCACAATGAGTTTACAGTCTTGGCACATATAATTAATTCATACATTCATTCATTCAATAGTTTTTATTGAGCGCTTACTGTGTGCAGAGCATCGTACTAAGTGCTTGGAAAGTAAGATTCAGCAGCAGAGACGATCCCTGCCCATATAAGTAAGCGCTTAACAAATACTGTGATTAAAGCTGGGAAAGGGACACACCATATCATTGTATCTCATGCCTCATGGAATCAAACGATGGTATTTATTGAGCACTGGCTATGTGCAGAGCACTTTATTAAGCACTTGGAATAATGCAACAGGGTTAGCAGCCACATTCCCTGTCCCCAGCGGAATCCACAGATAAAATTATCAACAAGTTCACTGTTTATGGTTGTACTCTCGCCAATGCTTCGTACGGTGCCCGGCACACAAGCGCTCAATAAATACGGTGAATGGATGAACAAATTAGTCGAGCATTGGCCGGACCCTTTGGTTTAAAGAGAGACTTAACCGCGTCGGGAGTGCCCGACGTGGGTTCCCCTCCTTCTCTCAAAGCTTTTCTTTTCAGTCTGGCCTCTTGCAGCTCCATAATCCCAAACTCTTAACACCAAAACCAAACTGCAGCAAAGGGCAGAAGCTTTTCTCACGGTCCCGTCAGCCTTTCGTGTGAAGCCAAGACAGCTGGGCCCCAAAAATGTCTCCGGGGAGGTGGCGGGGACGGGGAGAGAAGGGGAGAAATCACCCTGTAGAAGGAATCCCGTTTTCACACAGCCGGTGATATATACAAGAAGTTTGTTACCCCCAGGAAGTTGTACCACATAAATAGCGGTAGATTCAAGCTAGAATTGATAGATTCGTAAACTTGAAGGCCATAAAGGATTATTAGAGGAAGGATTTAATAATAATAATAATAATAATGGTATTTATTAAGTGCCTACTATGTGCAAAGCACTGTTCTAATTGCTGGGGGGGTTACAAGGTGATCAGGTTGTCCCACAAGGGGCTCACAGTCTTCACCCCCATTTTCCAGATGAGGGAACTGAGGCCCCGAGAAGTGAAGTGACTTGCCCAAAGTCCCACAGCTGACAATTGGTGGAGCCAGGATTTGAACCCATGACCTCTGACTCCAAAGCCCGGGCTCTTTCCACTGAGCCACGCTGCTTCTCAATTTGGGATTTGGGATGTAATAATGATGTTGGTACTTGTTAAGCGCTTACTATGTGCCAAGCACTGTTCTAAGTGCTGGGGGGGGATACGAGGTGATCAGGTTGTCCCACGTGGGGCTCACAATCTTAATCCCCATTTTACAGATGAGGGAACTGTGGCACAGAGAATAATAATAATAATGATGGTATTTATTAAGCACTTACTGTGTGCAAAGCACTGTTCTAAGTGCTGGGAGGATGCAGGGTAATCCAGGTTGTCCCACGTGGGGCTCACAATCTTCATCCCCATTTTACAGATGAGGGAATTGAGGCACAGAGAAGTTAAGTGACTTGCCCAAAGTCACACAGCTGAGAAGAGGCAGAGCCAGGATTAGAACCCACGACCTCAGACTCCCAAGCCCGGGCTCTTTCCACTGAGCCACGCTGCTTCCCCATGGGGTGAGGGCCGGGGGACCAGCTCCTTGTGACCAGGGAATGTCTGTTCTGTTCATTCTGTTCATTCAGGAGAAGCAGCGTGGCTCAGTGGAAAGAGCCCGGCCTTTGGAGTCAGAGGTCATGGGTTCAAATCCCGGCTCCACCAACTGTCAGCTGTGTGACTTTGGACAAGTCACTTCATGTCTCTGGGCCTCAGTGGCCTCATCTGTAAAATGGGGATGAAGACTGAGCCCCCCGTGGGGCAACCTGATCACCTTGTAACCTCCCCAGCACTTAGAACAGTGCTGTGCACATAGTAAGCACTTAATAAATGCTATTATTATTATAGAAGCAGTGTGGCTCAGTGGAAAGAGCCTGGCTTTGGAGTCAGAGGTCATGGGTTCAAATCGCGGCTCCGCCAACTGTCAGCTGTGCGACTTGGGGCAAGTCACTTCACTTCTCTGGCCCTCAGTTCCCTCATCTGTAAAATGGGAATGAAGACTGTGAGCCCCCCGTGGGACAACCTGATCACCTTGTATTCCCCCAGCGCTTAGAACAGTGCTTTGCACATAGTAAGCGCTTAACAAGTGCCATTATCATTATTATTATTATTCAACCGACCCCGTAGCTGCACGGGAATCACAGGATTACTGTAGTCTCCCAAGCACTTAGTAGAGTGCTCCGAGCCCAGTAAGCGCTCAATAAATACCACTGATTGATTGGATCAAAAACTTCTGCACTTTGAGGAAGGGCTGTGTGTGTGTGCGTATCAGAGAACAGCGTAGTCTTCTGCTTGGAGAGAGGGTGGACCAGCTAGCTAGCCCGTGGCTCAGTGGAAAGATCCCAGGCTTTGGAGTCAGAGGTCATGGGTTCTAATCCCGGCTCCGCCAACTGTCAGCTGTGTGACCTTGGGCAAGTCACTTCACTTCTCTGAGCCTTAGTTCCCTCATCTGTGCAATGGGGATGAAGACTGTGAGCCCCACGTGGGACAACCTGATCACCTTGTATTCCCCTCCAGCGCTTAGAACAGTGTTTTGCACATAGTAAGTGCTTACCAAATGCCATCATTAGGCAACTAGCCAACCAGCCAGGCAACTAGCCAACCAGCCAGCCAGCCATTGAGGGCGAGCACCAGCAGAGGGAGTGGGTGAACCGTCCAAGCCCCGTGGCTACCCACTAGACCCAAATGATGCACTGGAGCCTTTCTCTCCAGAATGAAATCTTGCTGGTGGTTCATTTTTCACATCCCCCAGGCCAGAAACTCACATTTCGATCTCCTTTTCGCCCTTCTTTTCTCCGCGGGCGGTTTTCATTCCGTGGATTTACCTGGGATCGCTCATGGGGGTGGAGAAAGAAGAAGAGGAAAAGGAAGAAGAAGAGGAGAAGGAAGAAGAGGAAAAAGAAGAAGAGGAGGAGGAAGAGGAAGAGGAGGAAGAGGAAAAGGAAGAAGAAGAGGAGGAGAAGGAAGAAGAGGAAAAGGAAGAAGAAGAGGAGAAGGAAGAAGAGGGGAAAGAAGAAGAGGAGAAGGAAGAGGAAAAGTAAGAAGAAGAGAAGGAGAAGGAAGAGGAGGAGAAGGAAGAAGAGGAAAAGGAAGAAGAAGAAGAGGAGGAGAAGGGAGAAGAGGAAAAGGAAGAAGAAGAGGAGAAGGAAGAAGAGGGAGAAGAAGAAGAAGAGGAGGAGGAGAAGGAAGGGAAAAGGAAGAAGAAGAGGAGGAGAAGGAAGAAGAGGAAAAGGAAGAAGAAGAAGAGGAGGAGAAGGAAGAAGATGAAAAGGAAGAAGAAGAGAAAGGAGAAGAAGGAAAAGGAAGAAGATGAGGAAGAGAAGGAAGAAGAGGAGGAATAATAATAATCATGTTGGTATTTGTTAAGCGCTTACTATGTGCCAAGCACTGTTCTAAGCGCTGGGGTAGATACAAGGTAATCAGGTTGTCCCACGTGGGGCTCACAGTCTTCATCCCCATTTTACAGATGAGGTAACTGAGGCCCAGAGAATAATAATAATTACCGACTACTGACCAACTAGTGTTGGTAGGTTCCCTGCCCACACGTTCAGATTCCCTGCTTCTGTTTCCCCAGGTCCCCACCCGAGAAGCAGCATGTTCACTGGCCCCACGGAGCAGCGGCAGATGGCAGCAGGGGTGTTCCATTTTCGGCGGCAGCAGCCGGGCCCAAAACGAGCTGACAGGGAAGTGGAACAGAACTCCCCGTCCTGGGCCTGCTGGGCTGCTTCCCGCCTTGGGAGCTTCCCATCCCTGGGCCTGGAGGAGTTTGGAGTCGGATGCTTCTTGGTAATAATAATGATGGCATCTGTTAAGCGCTTACTATGTGCCAAGCACTGTTCTAAGCGCTGGGGGCGGATGCAAGGTGATCAGGTTGTCCCACGTGGGGCTCACAGTCTTCATCCCCATTTGACAGATGAGGGAACTGAGCCGACCGCTCCAGGCCGGGAGTTTGGAGTCGGATGCTTCTCGGTAATAATAATGATGGCATCTGTTAAGCGCTTACTATGTGCAAAGCACTGTTCTAAGCGCTGGGGGCGGATACAAGGTCCCACGTGGGGCTCAGTCTTCATCCCCATTTGGCAGATGAGGGAACTGAGGCTCTGAGAAGTGAAGTGACTTGCCCAAGGTCACACAGCAGACATGTGGAGGAGCTGGGATTCGAACCCATGACGTCTGACTCCAAAGCCCAGGCTCTTGCCACTGAGCCACGCTGCTTCTCGCCAGCAGTAGCCCTCACCCATCTCCTCACCCGTACGGGAAACAGTGCGGGGAAGGGGACTCTCCCCCAGAGCTAGACCCTCAAAACTTTCCACTGTCCGGCCTGCGGGGCTTCGGCTGACGATGGGGCCGGGGACGGAGGCCTCGGGCATCCTGCCCACGCCGCGGCCACCGGCCACACGCTCGTGGGCCCAAGCCCTCCCGCCTCCCCCTCTGTCTCGGAGCCGTGTGGTCCCGGCTTCTGATTATTTGTGTTCGCAGATCACTGAGGCCAGAAGTCTCCGCGGCTCCTCGCCGTCGTCGTCGTCGTCGTCACGCTTTCCAGCCAGAGCACAATCCCAGCTCCTGTGTCCCTCCCCACACCCTCTGAGTCCAAAACCCCCTTTGAACTCCGCTCCTTACGGGACCCCTGGAGTCACGGCCTGGCCTCGTTTATAAAGCCCAACCTGTCACCCTTTGGGGTTGAGCGGAGAAACGGGATGGGATGGATGTCGCGACCCCGACCCGCTGGCCGGGGAGAAGAGGAACTGGTGAGTAACAAGCTGAAGACCTACAAGGGCGCTTTTACTGCCAGGCTTGCAGATAACAATAATAATAATAATAATGGCATTTATTAAGCGCTTACTATGTGCAAAGCACTGTTCTAAGCTCTGGAGAGGTTACAAGGTGATCAGGTTGTCCCACTGGGGGCTCACAGTCTTCATCCCCATTTTGCAGATGAGGTAACTGAGGCCCAGAGAAGTGAAGTGACTTGCCCAAAGTCACACAGCTGACAGTTGGAGGAGCTGGGATTTGAACCCGTAACCTCCGATTCCAAAGCCCGGGCTCTTTCCACCCAGCCACGCTGCTTCCCATAGGAAGCTAGGGTTGCTCAGGAAGATAGGGTTGCTCAATCTTTTGGGCAAGTCACTTCACTTCGCTGGGCCTCAGTTCCCTCATCTGCAAAATGGGGATGAAGACTGTGAGCCCCCCGTGGGCCAACCTGATCACCTTATAACCTCCCCAGCGCTTAGAACAGTGCTTTGCACATAGTAAGCGCTTAACAAATGCCATCGTTATTATTATTATTACCAGCCCACACCATATTGTCCAGCCCCTCCCGCACCCAACACCGTCACAGACACCTGGGGAAATCCAGTGCTGTAACAAGAGTTACCAAATCAATGAATTAATCGGGTGTATTTATTGAGTGCTTACTGCAGTGCAGAGCACTGTACTAAGCACTTGGGAATGTACAATGTAACAGAGTTGGTAGACACATTTCCTGCCCACAACGAGCTTACAAATATATTTGCATTCTTTTGAAATTCAGATGCACTTCAGGACCTGAGAGAAGATGCAAATCATGACATGGAATTTGGATTTTAAAGGATTTAAAGGGTGCTTGTGTGGGGCGGCTGGCCTAGTGGAAAGAGCCCGGGCTGGGGTCTGGAGTCCCCCTTCTAGACTGTGAGCCCACTGTTGGGTAGGGACCGTCTCTATATGTTGCCAACTTGGACTTCCCAAGCGCTTAGTACAGTGCTCTGCACACAGTAAGTGCTCAGTAAATACGATTGAATGAATGAATGAATAATTCCGGCCCTGCCATTGGCCTGCTAGTGTGTTCTTGGGCAAATCACTTCTCTGTGAGACCGGGACTGTGCTGATCTGACTGTAGTTTATCTGTTTCTGCGCTTAATACGATGCCCGGCGTGTAGCGGATATAATGCAATTATTATTCTCTATGCCTCAGTTTCCTTATCTTTAAAATGGGGATCCAAAACCTGTCCTTTGTCTTACGGTATTTGTTAAGTGCTTACTCCATGTCAAGCGCAGGATACTGTTTTTATTCTCCCTCCTCAGGCTGGGCGACCATACGAGACAGGGGCTGTGCCGGTCCTGATTATCCGGTGTCTACTGCAGCTCTTAGCACGGTGCTTGGCACAAAATAAATGCTTAACAATTACCGCAATTATCATTATTATCATTAGAAGGGTCTGGAGAGCAGTGGTCCCCTCAACAAGAAGGGGGAAGAATTTCCCGGCAGGAGTGGGGGATGTGAGCAAGAGCTCAGTGGTGAGCCCACTGTTGGGTAGGGACTGTCTCTATATGTTGCCAACTTGTACTTCCCAAGCGCTTAGTACAGTGCTCTGCACACAGTAAGCTCTCAATAAATACGATTGATTGATTGATTGATTGATTGAGAGAAAGAACAAGGCCCAATGAGCCTTGGGAGAAGGAAAGTGGGCAACCCGGTGGGTAGCGAGAGAGGAGAGAGGGTTAAGTAATAATAATAATAATGATGGCATTTATTAAGCGCTTACTATGTGCAAAGCACTGTTCTAAGCACTGGGGAGGTTACAAGGTGATCAGGTTGCCCCACGGGAGGCTCACAGTCTTAATCCCCCTTTTACAGATGAGGCCCAGAGAAGTTAAGTGACTTGCCTAAAGTCACACAGCTGGCAATTGGCAGAGCGGGATTTGAACCCATGACCTCTGACTCCAGAGCCCGGGCTCTTTTCACTGAGCCACGCTGCTTCTCTAAGTAGGTGGGGGAGAGCTGACTGAATGCCTTCAAACCCAGCTAAGGCTTCTAGCCTGAGAGACTTTTAGCGCCCAGCGACTCCGGGAGCGGCTACGTGGTGTGGTGACGAAGTGACCTGGAGTTACTGAGTGGATGCCGACACTCGGCTGAAGTGTTGTCACTTCCTGCAGATTTCTTTCTTCCAGGCTATATCTCTCCGAGGCTCCAGCCTAGGCGCTTACGTGATGCCGGCGGGGAGAGGAGAAGATGTTTGCAGACTGAAATAATAATAATAATAATAATAATAATGCCATTTGTTAAGCGCTTACTATGTGCAAAGCACTGTTCTAAGCGCTGGATATATTTCTTTTCTCCAAACAGTCTGGCCGGGCCAGTGGCCTCCGCCTTCCTGGGGTGATGCTCTTATTGGCAGGGAACGTGTCTGTTATATTGTTATATTGTACTCTCCTAAGTGTTTAGTACAGTGCTCTGCACACAGGAAGTGCTCAATAAGTACGATTGACTGACTGACTGACCCACTAACTTGGTGCTGTACAACCTGTGTACATGGGGACAACCTTTTCTGTGAAACCAAAAAAGGGGGTGCTCAAGCAACAGCCCCCCTGTTTAACTATTTGGCTTTTACTTATCATTATTATTATTATGATGATGATTGTACCTTTTAAGCACTTATTATGTGCCGAGCACTGTTCTAATAATAATAATAATAATAATAATAATAACAACTATGGTATTCGTTAGGTGCTTCGCTGCTGGAGAAGCAGCGTGGCTCAGTGGAAAGAGCCCGGGCTTTGGAGTCAGAGGTCATGGGTTCAAATCCCAGCTCCGCCAACTGTCAGCTGTGCGACTTTGGGCAAGTCGCTTAGCTTCTCTGTGCCTCAGTTACCTCTTCTGTAAAATGGGGGTGAAGACTGTGAGCCCCCCCATGGAACAACCTGATCACCTAGTAACCTCCCCAGCACTTAGAACAGTGCTTTGTACATAGTAAGTGCTTAACAAATACCATCATTATTATTATTATGTGCCAGGCACTGTTCTAAGCACTAGGGTAGATACAAGATAATTTTGGACATAGTCCCTATCCTATAAGGAGCTCACAGTCTTTATCCCCATTTTCCAGATGAGGGAACTGAGGCACAGAGAAGTGAAGTGACTTGCCCAACGTCGCACAGCAGACAAGTGGCAGAGCTGGGATTCGAACCCATTCATTCATTCATTCAATCGTATTTATTGAGCACTTACTCTGTGCAGGGCACTGTACTAAGCGCTTGGGAAGTCCAAGCTGGCAACATATAGAGACGGTCCCTACCCAGCAGTGGGCTCACAGTCTAGAAGGGGGAGACAGAGAACAAAACCAAACATACTAACAAAATAAAATAAATAGAATAAATATGTACAAATAAAATAAATAGAGTAATCAATACGTACAAACATATATGCATATATACAGGTGGTGTGGGGCGGGGAAGGAGGTAAGGCCGAGGGGATGAGGAGGGGGAGAGGAAGGAGGGGGCTGAGTGTGGGAAGGCCTCCTGGAGGAGGTGAGCTCTCAGTAGGGCTTTGAAGAGAGGAAGAGAGCTAGCTTGGCGGATGACCCATGACCCATGACCTACTGTTGTCCAGACCCGTGACCTACGTAGCACTGGTGTAGATACAGTCAATCTGTTTGGGCACAGTCCCTGTTCCACGTGGGGCTCACCGTCTAAGTAGGAGGGAAAAGGATTTAATCCCCATTTTACAGATGGGTTAACCAAGGCACAGGGAAGCTAAGTGACTTGCCCAAGGTCCCGCAGCCGATGTGTGGCAGAGCCAGAATCAGAGCCTGTGCTTTTCCCACCAGACCACGCTGCGTCTCGCTTTATTTTCCCATCATCATCATCATCAATCGTATTTATTGAGCGCTTACTGTGTGCAGAGCACTGTACTAAGTGCTTGGGAAGTACAAGTTGGCAACATATAGAGACAGTCCCTACCCAACAGTGGGCTCACAGTCTAAAAGGGGGAGGCAGAGAACAAAACCCAACATACTAACAAAATAAAATAAATATTTTCCCACACCGCGGGGGCTGCAAGGGGCAGGGGCTCAGATTAGTTGTCAGCTGTGTGACTCTGGGCAAGTCACTTCACTTCTCTGGGCCTCAGTTACCTCATCTGGAGAAGGGGGATTAAGGCTGTGAGCCCCCTGTGGGACAACCTGATCACTCCGTAACCTCCCCAGCGCTTAGAACAGTGCTTTGCACATAGTAAGCGCTTAATAAATGCCATTATTATTATTATTATTATTATTAGTTGCCCGGGATGGCAGACGAGAGGGTGAAAACGGCCAGCCTGCTGGAAGCGGGACGGGAACCCGAAGGTTGGCACCTGTGCTGCCGGGCCCCGTCCCGTCCCGTCCCATCCCATCCTACCCCTCCAGGGAGGGGTGGTGGTTGACCCCTGCCCCATGAGTTTCACCTCGGATGCCATGATGATTTTTTAAGCTCAAGCTTTGTTTGTTGTTCCTGCGTCGAGTTCACCCCCTGGCCCTCGGCAAATGTCTGTTGTGTTTCCTTGCGAGGCTGATGGAGGGTATTTGTGTCTCCGTGTGTGGCTCTGAGCGGGACCTGGAAACCCCCCCTGAACCCTCACGGGGGTGGGGAGTTTGTCTCTCCGCCTCACCTGCAAATATATTTGTACATATTTATTACTCTATTTACTTATTTATTTTACTTGTACATACTTATTCTATTTATTTTATTTTGTTAATATGTTTTGTTTTGTTGTCTGTCTCCCCATTCTAGATTGTGAGCCCGCTGTTAGGTAGGGACCGTCTCTAGATGTTGCCAACTTGGACTTCCCAAGCGCTTCGTACAGTGCTCTGCACACAGTAAGCGCTCAATAAATACGATTGAATGAATGAATGGTTAAGCTATAGTAATAATAATGATGGCATTTACTAAGCGCTTACTATGTGCCAAGCACTGCTCTAAGCACTGGGGGTGATACAAGGTGATCAGGTTGTCCCACGTGGGACTCACGGTTTTAATCTCCATTTTACAGATGAGGTAACTGAGGCTCAGAGAAGTTAAGTGACTTGCCCAAAGTCACACAGCTGACAAGTGGCAGAGCCGGGATTTGAACCCATGACCTCTGACTCCAAAGCCCGGGCTCTTTCCACTGAGCCATGCTGCTTCTCTGCCTCATCTCTCTTCTCTCTCAACTTGCAGATTGCTCAGCACATTTCTCCCAGAAGGAAGAGTGGTGTTGGGTTTTGGGTTTTTTTTTATGGCATTTATTAAGCGCTTACTATGTGCAAAGCACTGTTCTAAGCGCTGGAGAGGTTACAAGGTGATCTGGTTGTCCCATGGGAGGCTCACAGTCTTAATCCCTATTTTACAGATGAGGTAACTGAGGCACAGAGAAGTGAAGTGACTTGCCCAAAGTCACACAGCTGACAAGTGGCAGAGCTGGGATTTGAACCCATGACCTCTGACTCCAAAGCCCAGGCTCTTTCCACTGAGCCTCGCTGCTTCTCTGCCTCATCTCTCTTCTCTCTCAACTTGCAGATCGCTCAGCACATTTCTCCCAGAAGGAAGAGTTGTGTCGGGGGTTATTTTGGGTTTTTTTATGGCATTTATTAAGCACTTACTTTGTGCAGAGCACTGTTCTAAGCACTGGAGAGCTTACAAGGTGATCAGGTTGTCCCACGGGGGGCTCACAGTCTTAATCCCCATTTTACAGATGAGGTAACTGAGGACCAGAGAAGTGGGCCTCAGAGCCCACTTAGACTTAGACTTGGACTGTGAGCCCACTTTTAGACTGTAGAGCCCACTGTTGGGTAGGGACTGCCTCTATATGTTGCCAACTTGTACTTCCCAAACGCTTAGTACAGTGCTCTGCACACAGTAAGTGCTCAATAAATACGATTGATTGATTGATTGAAGTGACTTGCCCAAAGTCACACAGCTGACAAGTGGTGGAGCCGGATTTTGAACCCATGACCTCTGGCTCCCAAGCCCGGGCTCTTTCCACTGAGCCTCGCTGCTTCTCTGCCTCATCTCTCTTCTCTCTCAACTTGCAGATTGCTCAGCACATTTCTCCCAGAAGGAAGAGTGGTGGTGTTTTTAGGGAGTGGGGTGCGGTGGGGTTTATGGCATTTATTAAGCGCTTGCTATGTGCAAAGCACTGTTCTAAGCACAGATGAGGTAACTGAGGCACAGAGAAGTAAAGTGACTCACCTAACAGACAGGTAGCAGAGTCAGGATTAGAACCCAGGTCCTCTGGCTCCCAAACCCGTGCTCTATCCATTACACCGTGCGGCTTCAGTCAGTCAGTCAGTCGGTCGTACTTATCGGTGCTTACTGTGTGCAGAGCACCGTACTAAGTGTTTGGGAGAGTACAGTCCCTGCTTGGAGAAGCAGCATGGCTCAGTGGAAGGAGCCCGGGCTCGGGAGTCAGAGGTCATGGGTTCGAATCCCGGCTTCACCATTTGTCAGCTGGGTGACTTTGGGCAAATCACTTCACTTCTCTGGGCCTCAGTTCCCTCATCTGTAAAATGGGGATTAAGACTGTGAGCCCCTCGTGGGACAACCTGATCACCTTGTAACCTCCCCAGTGTTTAGAACAGTGCTTTGCACATAGTAGGCACTCAATAAATGCCATTATTATTATTATCATTACAATCTAACAGTCACATTCCCTGCCCACAAGGAGCTTACAGTCCAGAGGGGGAGACAGACATTAATAGAAATAACTAAAGGACAGATATGGCCCTGCCCCTGTCCTCGGAGGCTGCTCACCACCTGGTGATTAGTATCCAGGCCCTGGGCAGGTCGCATAAGCGCTTAGTCCAGTGCTCTGCACACAGTAAGCACTCAATAAATACGATTGAATATATGAATGAGTGAATTCCTGCAGCAGCCTCCTGCTCTCTCCAGCCTCTTGTCCAAAAGCGCTGCTGGCTGGGATCGGGGATAAAAGGGATTTGGCCCACCGTAAGCTCAGAGACCCCAACCCCGGGCCCAGTGGGAATCCCTTCCGGACACGGGCTGGACCTCCCTGGAATCAGCCGCTCCGCAGCCGGTTAATCCGCTCAGGATTTGGGTCCTGGAGCTTGGAGGGGAGGGAGGGTTCAAAAGAACACAGTCACTTGGCTCCTGGAGATTGTTTCTGGCTCTTGCCAGCTGTGGGGAAGGCAGGTCTACGGCGAGGCAGGCCCAGAACTCTTGTTCGCTTTCTTCGTCCCCCCTCCCAGCCCGCACCACTTATCAATCAATCGTATTTATTGAGCGCTTACTATGTGCAGAGCACTGTACTAAGCGCTTGGGAAGTACAAATTGGCAACACATAGAGACAGTCCCTATCCAACAGTGGGCTCACAGTCTAAAAGGGGGAGACAGAGAACAGAACCAAACATACCAACAAAATAAAATAAATAGGATAGAAATGTACAAGTAAAATAAATAAATAAATAAATAAATAGAGTAATAAATATGTATTATAATGGACACATGTCCATCGAGGCAGGCCCAGAACTCTTGTTCGCTTCCTTCACCCCCCCTCCCAGCCCCTCACCACTTATGTCCATCAGCGTGGCTCAGTGGAAAGAGCCCGGGCTTTGGATTCAGAGATCGTGGGCTCAAATCCCGGCTTGTCAGCTGTGTAACTTTGGGCAAGTCACTTCACTTCTCTGAGCCTCAGTTCCCTCATCTGTACAATGGGGATTGACTGTGAGCCCCACGTGGGACAGCCTGATCACCTTGTATCCCCTCCAGCGCTTAGAACAGTGTTTTGCACATAGTAAGCGCTTAACAAATACCATCATTATTATTATATCTGTCCTTTAGTTATTTATGTTAATGTCTGTCTTCCCCTCTGGACTGTAAGCTCCTTATGGGCAGGGAATGTGACTGTTATATTGTACTCGTACGGTGCTCTGCACACAGCAAGCACTCAATAATAATAATAATGGCATTTGTTAAGCGCTTACTATGTGCAAAGCACTGTTCTAAGCGCTGGGGGGGATACAAGGTGATCAGGTTGTCCCACGTGGGGCTCACAGTCTTCACCCCCATTTTACAGATGAGGTAACTGAGGCTCGGAGAAGTTAAGTGACTTGCCCAAGGTCACACAGCAGACATGTGGCGGAGCCGGGATTCGAACCCATGACCTCTGACTCCGAAGCGCGGGCTCTTTCCACTGAGCCTCGCTGCTTCACTCAATATGTACGACCGACCGACTGACTGACTGAAGCAGCATGGTGTAATGGCTACAGCATGAATCTGGGAGGCAGAGGACCTGGGTTTTATAATAGCATTTATAATAATAATAATAATAAATTATTATAAATAATAGTATAATAATATATAATATAATAATGATTGTATATTATAAATAATATATAGAACCAGGTTCTAATCCTCCTCTGCTACTTGTCTGTTGGGCAAGTCACTTTGCTTCTCTGTGCCTCAGTTACCTCATCTGTAAAATGGGGATTGAGACTGAGAGCCCCTCGTGGGACAGGGACGGCGTCCAACTTAAGAACCCTGTATCCATCTCAGCCCATAGAACAGTGCTTGGCATATAGTAAGCTCTTAAATACCATCATCATTATTATTATTGTTACCCCAGACACCATCCCCCCAGTTTAGCTCACTTCAAAGTGGTTTCCCATCGACTCTGAGCACCAGAATAATAATAATAATGGCATTTATTAAGCGCTTACTATGTGCATAGCACTGTTCTAAGCACTGAGGGGTTTCAAGGTGATCAGGTTGTCCCACTTGATACTCACAGTCTTAATCCCCATTTTACAGATGAGGCACAGAGACGTTCAGTGACTTGCCTGTAGTCACACAGCTAACAAGTGGTGGAGCCGGGATCTGAACCCATGACCTCTGACTCCAAAGTCCGTGCTCTTTCCACTGAGCCACGAGAAGGTCACGAGGGTTCACCCAGTCCACCTGCCTGCCTCAGTCACCTGGGGCAGATAGGAGGGGAAACTCCTTCCACTCCCGCTCCCCCAGAGCCAGTACCAGTTGGAAAACTCCATTCTCTCGCTGTAATCAAACCCCGGTTCCTTGGCCCCTCGAGGGTGTCTCGTCTGAGGCGGGGGAATGGGAAGGCAGGAGAAACAACTCCTGGAAAGTGGGGGGCCATTGTTGGGGAGCCCCCTCCCAGAGAGCCAACAAGATCCGGATGGAGAACGTTCCAAGCTGTGTTTTATAAAGTTTGTTGTGTGTTTTGGCAGGATGAGGGTGGCGGGGAAGCCAAGCTGCCGGCGTCTGTCGGCTCCAGAGACCAAGTGGAAAGCCAAAACCTAAACCCTGCTGGCCCTCCGCGCCCTCCACCTACAAAGCAATCGATCAGTCAATCAAACAATCGTATTTATTACGCGTTTACTGTGTGTAGAGAAAGCATGGTACTCAGAGTTGGGAGAGTGCAGTATAACAATATAACAGCCCACCACGAGCTTTCATCCTGGAGGGTGTGAGCATTTATTATTTTATTTTGTTAATACGTCTTGTTTTGTTCTCTGCCTCCCCCTTTTAGACTGTGAGCCCACTGTTGGGTAGGGACTGTCTCTATATGTTGCCAACTTGGACTTCCCAAGCGCTTAGTACAGTGCTCTGCACACAGTAAGCACTCAATAAATACGATTGATGATGATGACGATGATGATGAGACAAACATTAATATAAATAAATTACAGATATGTACATAAGTGCTGAGGGAGGGGTGAATAAAGGGTAAAAAGGGTACAAATTCAAGTGCCCACCACGAGCTTTCATCCTAGAGGGTGAGACAAACATTAATATAAATAAATTACAGATATGTACATAAGTGCCGAGGGAGGGGTGAATAAAGGGTACAAATTCAAGTGCAAGGGTGATGCTGAAGGTAGCGGGAGAAGGGGAAATGCAGCGTGGCCAGCGTGGCCAGAGAAGTAGCGTGGCTCAGTGGAAAGAGCATGGGCTTTGGAGTCAGAGGTCATGGGTTCAAATTCCGACTCCACCAATTGCCAGCTGTGTGACTTTGGGCGAGTCACTTAACTTCTCTGTGCCTCAGTTACCTCATCTGTAAGATGGGGATTAAGACTGTGAGCCCCCCAAGGGACATCTTGATCACCGTGTAAGCTCCCCAGCGCTTAGAACAGTGCTTTGCATGTAGTAAGCACTTAATAAATGCTATTATTATTATTATTATTATTATTATTATTAAATGAGGGTTCAGTTAGGGAAGACCTATTTGCCTCCAATAAGGCTTTGAAGGTGGTAAGAGTAATCGTCTGTCGGGTACGAAGAGGTAGGGCATTTCGGGCCAGAGGCAGGACTTGGGTGAGAGATCGGCGGCAAGGTAGATGAAATCGAAAGCTTAGTACAGTGCCTGGCACACTGTAAGCACTTAACAAATACCATTTTTTTAAAAAGCAATGTCCCACTCCCTCCCCCGCAAAAAATCCTGAACAAACCAACAGGGACCCCACCTAAAAAGCCAGGGAACAAGAACCCACAATAGTCATAAAATAGCCACCAGCTGCAATGAACTGAACTAGTAACTTAGACCAGGATCTTAATAACCCTCTTGATGCAGAAATTTTTCTTTGTGTCTAAAACACGTCTCAGATGTTTGCTGCTTTATCTTGGCCTAGTGAAACAAAAGACAGGTTTGAGAGTCAGGAGACTTCACCATTCACCTACTGTGTGACCTTGGATGAGTCACTTCACTTCTCTCTATCTCAGTTTCCTCATCTGGAAAATAGGAACAAGACGCCTGTTCTTTCCCAACACACCAATCCATCCTTTAGACTGTAATCCCCATGTAAAATGGGAATTGGGTCTGATAGCACTGTATCTACCCCTGAGCTTTTACAGAGTGCTTGGCACATAGTGAGCATTTGACAAATGCCACAATTATTACTATTTGCTTCTGCTGGGTCTTTTTGTGAGAAGGAAATCAGCTATTCCCATTCTCAGTATTAGAGATTACACATATGGCAGCCTTAAGCTGCCCCTCGGTCTTTTCTTCTTTGGCTAAAGAGCTCCAGTTCTTCAAGGGTTTCCTCATAAACCAAATTTTCCAGCCCTTTCGCCATCTCTCTAGCTGTTCCCTAAACCCCATCTTTGTTCCCCAGGTTCTGCTAGAATAGAAAACCCAGGCCTGGATTCAGCCCTGCAGAAAGGGTATCTCATTGTGGGGTGTGATGGACGGCTTTGGGGCCAAGGGGGGTCGAGGGGAGGGACACTACCAAGGAGGGTCCTTGGGCCCACATGAAGTTTCCCCTGCAGAGGGGAACCAGTCAAATATGTGTGTGTGAGTGTGTGTGCGCACTTCCACATAAGACGGGATGTGGTAATGGAGAAGAAGTCTGAAAGGAATTCCACTCCTTGACTCCCGCCTTCTCCCTCTCTGCTCCAAGGTCTGAGTTCTTGTTTGACTTGGGACCTGAAGATCTTTTCTCTCTTTTCCTCCCTCTCATTCCTCCTCCCTTCCTCTCTTCCTTCCTTCTTCTCCTCCAACCCCCTTCCCCTTCTCCATCCCTCCTTTCTTCCTCCCTTTCTCTCTTCCTCCCCTCCTCTCCTCTTCTCCCTCTCTCCCTCTCCACTTCCCTCCTTCTCCTTCTCTTCCCTCTTTCCCGGCTGGAGATGAAGACAGGCTCAAGTGAGTCAAGAGGGCCCTAAGAGGCAGCTGTTCAAGCCTGTTGGCAGGCCGGGCCAGGGCAGACAAGACCAGAAACCTCTCTGAAGGTTCCCAGGCTTTCTCCCCAACAGGCAGGCGATAGCGGAGGGAGGGAAGGTGAAACGGGGGGAAGGCCCTGGGGGAGATGGCAGGCTGAGGTCACTCCTTCCTGAGTGAGATCCCCCAGCCAACCTGGCAGAGATAAAGCCTCTGCTCTCACTACAGCAAAGCATCCTCTGGGCCGTGACCTTCTCTTCCCTCCCACCTTGGTTCCTCCTCGCTCCTTGGGACCCAGATCCTAGGCTTGGTCTGGGAGCCTTAACAATAGTAAAAATAATAATAGTTAAGTGCTTACTTTATGCCAAGTACAGGGCTCTTCCCCTCTCCCAACCCCAAAGCACTTATGTACATATTTGCAATTTTTTTTATTCCTTTACTCGTCCCCCCTCCCAGCCCCAAAGCACTTATGTACATATTGGTAATTTTATTTTTTTGTATTGCTGTCTGTCTCCCCTACTGTAGGCTGTGAGCTCGTGTGGGCAGGGAATGTCACTGTTTATTGTTGTACTGTACTTTCCCGAGCGCTTAGTTCAGTGCTCTGTACACAGTAAGCACTCAATAAGTATGATTTAATGAATGAATGAATGATAATCAGACTATTCACAGTCCCCACCCTGCAGTCTGAAGGCGGGAGAACAGGTATTGAATCTTTGCCCCTAGAAATCTTTCCACGCAAAATGGGGAACAGATACCTGAAAGTCAGCTGCGTGACTCTGGGCAAGTCACTTCACTTCTCTGGGCCTCAGTTACCTCATCTGTAAAATGGGATTAAAATTGTGATCCCCCCATGGGACAACTTGATCACCTTGTAACCTCCCCAGCACTTAGAACAGTGCTTTGCACATAGTAAGCACTTAATAAATGCCATCTTTTTTTTTTTAAGATTTCACCTGCCTCGAGGCAGAAGAATGAACTAGATGACCTTTTGAGGCCTCCTCCAAATCCAGGATACTCTAATTCCGTGACATCAGGATAGGGAAAGGAGAGGGCCACATCCTACCCAGCCTCTTCCACTCCAAAGAAGCAGTGTGACTTCATGGAAAAAGCACAGCCCTGTGAGTCAGAGTACTTGAGTTCTAATCCTGCTCTGTCACTTGTCTGCCTTTTGACCTTTGAGAAGTCATTTCAATTCTCTATGCCTCAGTTTCCTCAACTGTTAAATGGGGATTCTATACCTTTCTCCCTTCTACTTAGACCGCGAGCCCCATAAGGGACAGGGACTGTGTCCAACCTGATTAACTTGTATCTACCCCAGCATTTAGAACAGTGCTTAACACATACTACGTGCTTAACAAATATTA
Source organism: Tachyglossus aculeatus (assembly GCF_015852505.1). NCBI lineage: Eukaryota > Metazoa > Chordata > Mammalia > Monotremata > Tachyglossidae > Tachyglossus > Tachyglossus aculeatus. Next base: position 9,787,191 of record NC_052073.1, on the reverse strand, counting down.
TTATTTGTATTATTATTAATAATAATAATGATATAAATTTTTTAAAAGTATCGGGTGAAGGAACCTGTCCTGCCCCCACCCTCTTGTCCATGAGAAGGCCATCCTGTAAAAAAGAGTTAGGAAAAGCAAGACCAAGCGTAGATTGTATATTTCATAGCGATCCGTAAATCAGGGGCAAACATTTTTCCAATTAATGGGAACCATTTGTTTAAAAAGCATATCGCATCCAGGCCCTCCCGAGGGGGCTAGAAAAGCAAGATGAAGCGATAGCGGTTTAGACCTCATGGTCACCAACCCAGTAACCTCCCTGACAGCCCAAGTTGGAGAACGTCACAGCTGCAGCTCCATCTCCGGCAAACAGGCACAGTCATGGGACACTAAAATCAATCAATCAATCAATCGTATTTATTGAGCGCTTACTGTGTGCAGAGCACTGTACTAGGCGCTTGGGAAAGCCTTGAGGAAGTAGAATAGGCCAGTTGGCAATGAGCTCTGCCTGTTTGCCCCCCTTATCTGTTCTCAGAGAGAGAGAGAGAGAGTTGGGAACAGTGGGCAGAAATTGTGTGACAGGAACTAACACTTTTTTTAATGGTATTTTTATTCATTCATTCAACCAGTCATATTTATTGGGAGCTTACTGTGTGCAGAGCACTGTACTGAGCGCTTGGAATGTACAATTCGGCACCAGCTAGAGACGATCCCTTCCCAACACTGTACTATGCGCTGGGTTACTTACAAGCTAATCAGGTTAGACACAGTCCATGTTCCACATGGGGCTCACAGTAGGTTCCAATCCCGGCTCCGCCAATTCATTCATTCATTCATTCATTCGATCGTATTTATTGAGCGCTTACTGTGTGCAGAGCACTGGACTAAGTGCTTGGGAAGTCCAAGTTGGCAACATATGGAGACGGTCCCTACCCAACAGCAGGCTCACAGTCTAGAAAGGAGAGACAGACAACAAAACAAAACATATTAACAAAATAAAATAAATAGAATAGATATGTACAAGTCAAATAAATAGAGTAATAGCCAATTGTCAGCTGTGTGACTTTGGGCAAGTCACTTAACTTCTCTGTGCCTCTGTTCCCTCATCTGTAAAATGGGGGTTAAGATTGTGAGCCCCATATGGGACAATCTGATCACCTTGTACCCTCCCCAGCGCTTAGAACAGTGCTTTGCATGTAGTAACACTGAACAAATACCATCATTGCAGTAGTCCCCGTTTTACTGATGAGGTAACTGAGGCCCAGAGAAGTTGAGTGACTCGCTCGAGGTCACACAGCCTACAGTGTGGCTTAGAACAATGCTTTGGTTCATAGTAAGCGCTTAATACATGCCATCATTATGATTACCATTATGATAACTGGCAGGAATAAAGCAAATCGTAGCATTAGCGTGAGTTCCAGTGACCTGCTGTGTGACGTGGGGTGCAAGAGAGGGCAACTGGCCTCTTTTAAGCCTAGCTAGCCCCCAATAGTGGTTCTGTCTGTGGAGTTTGCTGTGGGCCATGGAAGCCAGGAGACTTATCGGTACAACTACTTCCAGGAACTCAGGAGGGCAATTAATGGCCATTCCCCGCCTCTCCCTCCCCCAGTAATCGTCACCTCTCCCCTATCAGCAGGACCCTCTAAGAGTATCTGGGCCGCCAGAAGACCCTTCAGTGGAGGAAACGTTTGTGCCACTGCCCAGGACGGGCTTCAGACATTCAGCCGCCCTGAGGTGGGGCCAAGAGTCATTCATTCATTCAATCGTATTTATTGAGCACTTACTGTGTGCAGAGCACACAGTGCACAGTTTGGCAACATATAGAGATGGTCCCTACCCAACAGTGGGCTCACGGTCTAGATCCAAGATCTCCGCTCTGTGGCCGGGCCCAAATGAGCCATCCCTCAACGTTCCTCACGGACACGATCACGTCAGAGCTCTGTTGAAGAGACGGAATAAGGAGAGTAGGGGGCAGCTGCTTCCCAGAAGTCAAAGTCTTCAACTCGAGGCCCTGCTGGGGCTTCAAGTCCTGCTGTTAATAATAACAATAGTAATATTGGTATTTGTTACTCTATTTATTACTTTTTATTTATTTATTTATTTATTTATTACTCCATTACTCTATTATTTATTTATTATTTGTTATTTATTTATTTATTTATTTATTTATTTTGCTTGTACATATCTATCCTATTTATTTTATTTTGTTGGTATGCTTGGTTTTGTTCTCTGTCTCCCCCTTTTAGACTGTGAGCCCACTGTTCGGTAGGGACTGTCTCTATGTGTTGCCAATTTGTACTTCCCAAGCGCTTAGTACAGTGCTCTGCACATAGTAAGCGCTCAATAAATACGATTGATGATGATGATGATGATTTGTCAAGCGCTTATTATGTGCGGAGCACTGTTCTAAGCACTTGGCGGGGGGATACAAGGTGATCAAGTTGTCCCACGTGGGGCTCACAGTCTTAATCCCCATTTTACAGATGAGAGAACTGAGGCCCAGAGAAGGTAAGTGGCTTGCCCAAGCCCAGCTTCAACCATCCTGTTAAAGAGAAAACCCCAGAACGTCACACTCAACAGGAGCATAGACAACTCTCTCCAGTCTCCGTGGAGGAGACCCGAGGCCCAGAAAGGAACAAGAGCACGTCTGAGGTCACACAGTCCACGAGCGGCAGAACGGGGACCAGAACCCAACTCTCCCCGCAAGATGACTCAGCCTGCCGAGGTCCCGCCGCCCCCGTCCCCCCTCGCCAAGCAGCCCACCCCCCGGGGGACCCAAAGTCTGGGAAGCCTGGAGGTCAGTGACGTCCCCGGGCCGGCCGGCCCCCTGCACATGAGCTTTCGATAAAGGCCCTCTGTCAAACAAAGTTCTGAATAAATCATGATGTGTTACCAAGACGCATTACAGCTTTCAAAACCACCAGCGTGGCATTCGAGCCGGGGCCGCCGATGAGCCTCGGGGAGATGCCAGGCCTCCCTCCGCCTCTGCTCAGCCACGCTGGAGCCGGCGCACATCTGGAGCGCAGTAAACGTCCCCAGAAGCAAGCGAGCGGCTCCGGCGGGTCAGGAGGACAGAGAGCGGCTGCTGACACGAGGCGCCACCCCAAACCCGCACGCATTTCCTTGTGTAAACACATGTGGCCCAGCCCGACGCTCACGGTCACCTTCCTCCCGGGCAGGCTCCGGGACCCCGGCGGCCGGGCACGAACAATGCCCGCATTATCGGGGCCTCCTCGGCGGTGGGGTGGACGGCCGGGGGTGGCGGCGGCATTCCTCCGCAGCAGGAAGGCACGGCCAGCGGCGGGGCCCAGCCGACGCTAGGCCCCGGCGGCCCCAGTGAACCAGGGCGACCGTCCGTATTAAAAATAACAACACGAATAATAATAATAATGGTATCTGTTAAGCGCTTACCGTGCGCCGGGCACCGTGCTAAGCCCCAGGGTGGACCCAAGCCAACTGGGTCGGATGCAATCCCGCGCGACACTCACGGTCTCCATCCCCATTTTACACATGAGGTAACTGAGGCCCTGTGAAGTGACTTGCCCAAGGAGCATTCAACAGACAAGTGACGGAGCCGGGATTAGACGGACTCTCGGGCCCGAGCTCTTGCCACTAACTAATAATAATAATGGCATTTATTAAGTGCTTACTACGTGCAAAGCACTGTTCCAAGCGCTGGGGAGGTTACAAGGCGATCGGGTTGTCCCACAGGGGGCTCAGCCTTCATCCCCATTGTACGGATGAGGGAACTGAGGCACAGAGAAGTTAAGTGGCTTGCCCAAAGTCACGCAGCTGACGAGGTCAGGGGTTCCAATCCCGGCTCCACCAGTTGTCAGCTGTGGCTCAGTGGAAAGAGCCCGGGCTTTGGAGTCAGAGGTCATGGGTTCAAATCCCGGCTCCCCCACTTGGCAGCTGTGTGACTTTGGGCAAGTCACTTCACTTCTCTGCGCCTCAGTTACCTCATCTGTAAAATGAGGGTTAAGACTGTGAGGCCCCCCGTGGGACAACCTGATCACCTTGTAACCTCCCCAGTGCTTAGAACAGTGCTTTGCACATAGTAAGCGCTTAATAAATGCCATTATTATTACTGTAACACGGGGATTCAAATCTCTCTTCCCCGATATTCTCTCTTCCCCGATAGATTGTGAGCCCCGTGTCGGACAGGGACCGTTTCTGACCTGATTGTTTTGAAGTAATCATAATAATAATAATAATAATAACGGTACTCGTTAAGAACTTACCATATGCCAAGCACTGTTCTAAGGACTGGGGTAGATACAGGTTTATTCATTAGTTCACTCAATCATATTTATTGAGCGCTTACTGGACAGAAGTGCTGAGAGGCTGAAGGATGCAAATCCAAGTGTAAGGATGACGCAGAAGGGAGAGAGAGTAGGGGAAGAAGTCTAGGGCTTGGGGTGCAAGTGCTGTCACTTAATAATAATAATCATGATGGCATTTATTAAGCACTTACTGTGTGCAAAGCACTGTTCCAAGCGCTGGGGAGATTACAAGGTGATCAGATTGTCCCACAGGGGGCTCACAGTCTTAATCCCCGTAATAATAATAATGGCATTTATTAAGCGCTTACTATGTGCAAAGCACTGTTCTAAGAGCTGGGCAGGTTACAAGGTGATCAGATTGTCCCATGGGGGGCTCACAGTCTTAATCCCCATTTTACAGATGAGGTAACTGAGGTCCAGAGAAGTGAAGTGACTTGCCCAAAGTCACACAGCTGACAACTGGTGGAGCCAGGATTTGAACTCCTGACCTCTGACTCCAAAGCCCGGGCTCTTTCCACTGAGCCACGTTCACTCCAGGAAGTCACCCCTTTCCCTGCTTCCTCCCTAGTGTAATTTATTTGAGTGCCTGTCTCCCTTGATAGAGTAAAAACCCTCGGAGGCCAGGGGTCAGCCCTGCTAATTCTACTGAGTTCATTAGCAGGGTCATTGGTCATGGGTTCAAATTGGGTCATGGGTTCAAATCCCGCCTCTGCCAATTGTCAGCTGTGTGACTTTGGGCAAGTCACTTGACTTCTCTGGGCCTCAGCTACCTCATCTGTAAAATGGGGATGAAGACTGTGAGCCCCACATGGGACAACTGATCATCTTGTATCTTCCCGAGCGCTTAGAACAGTGCTTTGCTCATAGTAAGCGCTTAACAAATCCCATCGTTATTATAGAGAAGCAGCGTGGCTCAGTGGAAAGAGCCCGGGCTCTGGAGTCAGAGGTCATGGGTTCAAACTCCGGCTCCGCCAGTTGTCAGCTGTGTGACTTTGGTCAAGTCACTTCACTTCTCTGTGCCTCAGTTCCCTCATCTGTAAAATGGGGATTAAGACTGTGAGCCTCCTGTGGGACAACCCGATCACCCTGTAACCTCCCCAGCGCTTAGAACAGTGCTTTGCACATAGTAAGCCCTTAACAAATACCACATCATTATTATTATTATTATTATTGGAGTCTCCCCAGTGCTAAGTATAATGCTCCCGACACAAAAGGTGCTCAATAATCAATCAATCAATCAATCGTATTTATTGAGTGCTTACTGTGTGCAGAGCACTGTACTAAGCGCTTGGGAAGTACAAGTTGGCAACATAGTTGGCAACATAAAGTTACTGATTGATTGATCGACCGATTGATTATGGAGCTTTGGGGGAGAGGTGTGGCAGAACGGCCGTCAGGCGGGGATGGAGAAGCAGTGAGCCCCAGATGCCGAAGGAGTAGAAAGTCTGGGTCCCTCGGCGGAGCAGGTGAGAGGAGGAGATCGGTTTATAATAATAATAATGATGGAATTTATTAAGCGCTTAGTATGTGCAAAGCACTGTCCTAAGCGCTGGGGAGGTTACAAGGTGATCAGGTTGTCTCCCGGCGGGGGCTCACAATCTTCATCCCCATTTCATAAATGAGGTAACTGAGGCCTAGAGAAGTGAAGTGACTTGCCCAAAGTCACACAGCTGACAAGCAGCGGAGCCGGGGTTTGAACCCATGACCTCTGACTCCAAAGCCCGGGCTCTTTCCACTGAGCCACGCTGCTTCTCTTTTTCTGGTTTCCTTTTTAGCGGGTGGGAGGACATGGAAGGTGGGAACATGAGTTCGGAAGCTGTTAGGGCAGGGGTCGGGGGGCCCACCTGCATCTCATCACCGTGGACAATTTCCTCGCTGGCTTGGAGTGCCCCACGTGGGACAATCTAATCATCTTGTATTCCCCCCCCACCCCCAGCGCTTAGAACAGTGCTGTGCACATAGTAAGCGCTTAATAAATGCCATTATTGGATGTCTGGGACTAGTGGCCGGATAGCCTAATGGAAAGAGCACTGGATTAGAAGTCAGGAGTAGGGACTGTCTCCATGTGTTGCCAACTTGTACTTCCCAAGCGCTTAGTACAGTGCTCTGCACACAGCAAGAGCTCAATAAATACGATTGATTGATTGATTGATTGATTGATTCTGGTCCCAGCTCTCCATCTACCTGCTGGGTGACACTACGCAGACAACTTAGCCTCTCTGGGCCTCAGTTTCCTCTTCTGGAAAACGGGGATAGCCTAACTGCCTCTCCTCACCTCACAGAGCCGCTGCGAGGAAAAATATAATAACTGATGTGGAAGCTCTGTGGAAAAATGAAAACAGGGCAAATTCCAGGTGTTTTTATTTATGGGTCCAAGCGCTTTCCATATCCAGTGTTCCTTTAGCCTTTCTATTTCTGTGTTTGCGCACGTGTGTGTGAGTGTGTTTGTTGAGACATGATTATAGATTCAGGTACAGATTCCACTCCGGCCAACTACCTAGAAAATATTCTGCCTCCTGGGAACGGGAGCCAAATCCAGAAGCCCGGGTCAGTGAAGCAAGCCTGGCTCTCTTCCTTTTCTGGGTCCTTGAAATACCAGCCCGGCTCTCTTCTTTTTCCAAGTCCTTGGAAAACTAACCCAGCTTTCTCCTCATTCCCAGCCTGTGGGACCACCTTGGCTTTCTCTCGGTTCCTGAATGTCGGAAGGGCCTGGTGTTCCGTGCATCCCTCGACTCTCGACTGTTAGCTCGTCTCTAGCTCCGTCAGCTCATTGTGGGCAGGGAACGCGTCTGTTCATTCTCTCGTATCATATTCTCCCAAGCGCTTAGTGCAGTGCTCTGCACACGGTAAGCGCTCAATAAATGTCACCGATTGATTGATTGATTGGTCCCCTCAAAGAAGTTCTCTAGGAGAAGCTGCATTGCCTCACCGGGGTTCATATGCCAGTTGGTCAGTCAGTCCGTCGATCGTATTTATTGAACGTCTTATTGCGTGCAGTTAGGAGAGAGGGACTTGTGCCCCAGACCCTCAGGGGTCAAGGGTTTCTGCGGAAGGGAGTGGACATGTCGCAGGAAGAGATCTGAGGGGCGGGAATGGGGAACCGGGAGCCAGTTGTGGCTGAGTCACGGGGGTCACCGTGGGCTGAGGAGCCTGGACTCAAAATGGCTCTCTATATGTTGTCAGCTTGTACTTCCAAAGCGCTTAGTACAGTGCTCTGCACACAGTAAGCGCTCAATAAATACGATTGGTTGATTGACACAGTGTGAGAACAGAAGTCGCTGTGGGAGCGACGCACAAACCAGTGGCCCAAAGCGCTTTCAAAGGAGGGAGCTACTCTTTCCCCTTTCCCTAATCTACTTCGATGTCTTGCCTGACCCCGCCATGTAGACTGTAAGCTCCTTTTTCATAATAATAATAATAATAATAATTGCATTTGTCAAGCGCTTACTATGTGCAAAACACTGTTCTATGCGCTGGGGGAATACAAGGTGATCAGGTTGTCCCACGCTGGGGCTCCCAGTCTTAATCCCCATTTTACAGATGAGGGAACTGAGGCACAGAGAAGTGAAGTGACTTGTCCAAAGTCAGCCAGCTGACAATTGGAGGAGCCGGGATTTGAACCCACGATCTCTGACTCCAAAGCCCGGGCTCTCTCCACTGAGCCACGCTGCTCCTGTTAAGCGCTTACTGTGTGTCACACTAGTCTAAGCACTGGGGTAGGTACAAATTAATTAGGTCAGACATAGGCCCTGTCCCACATGGGGCTCACAGTTTAAGTAGGAGGGAAAACAGGTGTTGAATCCCCATTTTACAGAGGAGGAAACTGAGGCTTTTTACTAGGCCATACTGCTGTGCAGGAATTGTACCTCCCTTCTAGACTGTGAGCCCATTGTTGGGTAGGGACTGTCTCTATAATAATAATAATAATAATAATGGCATTTGTTAAGTGCTTACTATATGCAAAGCACTGTTCTAAGCGCTGGGGGGGATACAAGGTGATCAAATTGTCCCACGTGTTGCTCACAGTCTTAATCCCCAATTTACAGATGAAGTAATTGAGGCTCAGAAATGTTAATTGACTTGCCCAAGGTCACACAGCAGACATGTGGGGGAGCCGGGATTCGAACCCATGACCTCCGACTCCAAAGCCCGTGCTCTTTCCACTGACCCATGCTCTATATGTTGCCAACTTGTACTTCCCAAGCACTTAATACAGTGCTCTGCACACAGTAAGCGCTCAGTAAATATGACTGAATGAATGAATGAATGCATCTACCAGCTTTGATGTCATGTACTTTCAATCAGTTAGTCAGTCTTATTTATTGAGTGTTTCCTGTGTGCAGAGCACTGTACTAAGTGCTTGGGAGAGTAAAATACCACGGATTGATTGATTGGAGAGAAAAGTGCCCACGAATCCGGCCGCTGCCAGAGGAGACCCATCCCCACTTCCCAAGCGCTTAGTCCAGTGCTCTGCGCACAGTAAGCGCTCAATAAATACGATTGAATGAATGAATGAATCTACCAGCTTCGATGTCATGTACTTTCAATCAGTCTTATTTATTGACTGTTTACTGTATGCAGAGCACTGTACTAAGTGCTTTGGGAGAGTACAATACCATGGATTGATTGATTGGAGAGCAAAGTGCCCATGAATCCGGTCGCTGCCAGAGGAGACCTATCCCTACTTCCCAAGCGCTTAGTCCAGTGCTCTGCACACAGTAAGTGCTCAGTAAATACGATTGAATGAATGAATGAATCTACCAGCTTCGATGTCATGTACTTTCAATCAGTCTTATTTATTGACTGTTTACTGTATGCAGAGCACTGTACTAAGTGCTTTGGGAGAGTACAATACCATGGATTGATTGATTGGAGAGCAAAGTGCCCATGAATCCGGTCGCTGCCAGAGGAGACCTATCCCTACTTCCCAAGCGCTTAGTCCAGTGCTCTGCACACAGTAAGTGCTCAGTAAATACGATTGAATGAATGAATGAATCTACCAGCTTTGATGTCATGTACTTTCAATCAGTCTTATTTATTGTTTACTGTATGCAGAGCACTGTACTAAGTGCTTGGGAGAGTACAATACCACGGATTGATTTATTGGAGAGCGAAGTGCCCATGAATCAGGTCGCTGCCAGAGGAGACCCCTCCCCACTTCCCAAGCGCTTAGTCCAGTGCTCTGCACACAGTAAGCGCTCAATAAATACGACTGACTGAATGAATGAATCTACCAGCTTTGATGTCATGTACTTTCAATCAGTTAGTCTTATTTATTGAGTGTTTACTGTGTGCAGGGCACTGTACTAAGTGCTTGGGAGAGTACAATACCACGGATTGATTGAATGGAGAGAAAAGTGCCCACGAATCCGGCCGCTGCCAGAGGAGACCCAACCCCACTTCCCAAGCGCTTAGTCCAGTGCTCTGCACACAGTAAGCGCTCAATAAATACGACTGACTGAATGAATGAATCTACCAGCTTTGATGTCATGTACTTTCAATCAGTTAGTCTTATTTATTGAGTGCCCACGAATCCAGCTGCTGCCAGAGGAGACCCAACCCCACTTCCCAAGCGCTTAGTCCAGTGCTCTGCACACAGTAAGCGCTCAATAAATACGATTGAATGAATTAATCCCCACAGTGGATCTGGTCCTCCTGGCACCGGGGTGACCACACTCTCCCGGACGCGGCGGGTCAGAGGGGGCAAGGCCCTCCCCGGAGATGTCCCCTGCCCGGCCGGGTTGACAAAGTCTGCCAAGGACACGCTGGGTACGGGAACGTGGCGGAAGAGGGCAGCGAGTCAGAAGCGGAGGAGGAAAAGTCCCGTGGAAAAAGCACGGGCTGGGAATCAGAAGGACCTAATCCCAGCTCCGCCACTTGTCATTCATTCAATCGTATTTATTGAGCGCTTACTGTGTGCAGAGCACTGGACTAAGCGCTTGGGAAGTACAAGTTGGCAACATATAGAGATGGTCCCTCCCCAACAGTGGGCTCACAGTCTAGAATTAAGTGCTTACTATGTGCAAAGCACTGTTCTAAGCGCTGGGGACGTTACAAGGTGATGAGGTTGTCCCACGAGCGGCTCACGGTCTTCATCCCCATTTTCCAGATGAGGGAACTGAGGCCCAGAGAAGTGAAGCACCCAGCTGACAATTGGAAGAGCCAGGATTTGAACCCATGACCTCTGACTCCAAAGCCCGGGCTCTTTCCACTGAGCCGCGCTGATTAGCTTGTATCTATCCCAGCGCTTAGAACAGCGCCTTGTACGTAGTAAGCTCTTAACAAATACCACTGGAAAAAAGCTTCCTTGTGACTCCCAGGACCCTTCCCAACCTCCACCCCCGGGCCCAGGCTGAGCCTCGGAGGCTGATCCGGTGCTCCTGGCTGGATCCCAACCCCAGCCCCGGGATTTGGCTCTACAAACAGGGAGTTTGGGGGGCCGAGGGGGGCGGGGAGCAAGGAGATGGGAGAGGAGATAGCGGTGGCGGGCTGACGGACGGACAGAAGGACGGGGGGCCTGTTCTCCACCTGTTGTTATTTTGGTCTACCCCAATCAACCTGCTAGCCAGACTGGAGCCAGCAGCCATCTGGAAAAACTGCACTGTTTATAAAACTGACACAGCTCGGCACCCCAGGGCCCTGACCTCGCACACAAATCTGGAAATGATTAAGATGGCCGGGGCTGCCTCGGCTGCCCAGAGCCCGCCCAGCCCCCGGCCGGGTAGACATTTGGCGTTCTCATTAGCGGGAGCTGGAAGCGGGGCCGCCTCGGCCCTTTTCTGTCTAGGCCCGGCCGGGAGGCGGGAAGCCCAGCTGAGCCCTCGGCCTCCGGCCCGCTTTGGGAACCTCCCCAAGAGGAGATCAAAAAGCAGCATGGCCTAGTGGATGGAGCCCGGGTCCGGGAACTGGAGGATCTGGGTTCTATTCTCGGCTCCGTCACTTGCCTGTTGGGCCTCTTCAGCTCTCTGAGCTTCAGTTCCCTCATCTGAAAAAATGGGGATAAACACTGTGAGCCCAATTTGGGACAGGGACTTCGGGAGCCTCCCCAGGAGGAGATCAAAAAGCAGCATGGCCTAGTGGATGGAGCCCGGGCCCGGGAACTGAAGGATCTGGGTTCTATTCTCGGCTCCGTCACTTGCCTGCTGGGCCTCTTCAGCTCTCTGGGCTTCAGTTCCCTCATCTGAAAAAATGGGGATAAAGACTGTGAGCCCAATTTGGGGCAGGGACTTCGGGAGCCTCCCCAGGAGGAGATCAAAAAGCAGCATGGTCTAGTGGATGGAGCCTGGGCCCGGGAACTGGAGGACCTCCGTCACTTGCCTGCTGGGCCTCTTCAGCTCTCTGGGCTTCATTTCCCTCATCTGAAAAATGGGGATAAAGACTGTGAGCCCAATTTGGGGCAGGGACTTCGGGAGCCTCCCCAGAAGGAGATCAAAAAGCAGCATGGCCTAGTGGACGGAGCCCGGGCCCGGGAACTGGAGGATCTGGGTTCTATTCTCGGCTCCCTCACTTGCCTCCTGGGCCACTTAGCTCTCTGGGCTTCATTTCCCTCATCTGAAAAATGGGGATAAACACTGTGAGCCCAATTTGGGGCAGGGACTGTGTCCAACCCAATTACCTTACTATTCTGTTTGTACCTCTTTACTATTCTATTTATTTTATTTTGTTAATACGTTTTGTTTGGCCGTCTGTCTCCCCCTTCTAGACTGTGAGCCCGCTGTTGGGTAGGGACCATCTCTAGATGTTGCCAACTTGGACTTCCCAAGCGCTTAGTCCAGTGCTCTACACACAGTAAGCGCTCAATAAATACGATTGAATGAATGAATGAAAGAATAAAGTGGGCACGTAGTAAGCACTTAACAAATACCATTACCATTATTATTATTATTGTTATTATTATTATTACCATTTGTTACCTCGGTCAAGTCAGTTCACTTCTGAGAAGCAGCGTGGCTCAATGGAAAGAGCCTGGGCTTGGGAGTCAGAAGTCATGGGTTCGAATCCCGCTCCACCACATGTCTGCTGTGTGACCTTGGGCAAGTTGCTTAACTTCTCTGAGCCTCAGTGACCTATTCTGTAAAATGGGGATTAAGACTGTGAGCCCCACGTGGGACAACTTGATCACCTTTTATCCCCCCCAGCGCTTAGAACAGTGCTCTGCACATAGTAAGCACTTAACAAATGCCATTATTATTATTATTATGGGTTCTAATTCTGGCTCCGCCAACTGTCAGCTGTGTGACTTTGGGCAAATCATTTAACTTCTCTGTGCCTCAGTTACCTTATCTGTAAAATGGGGATTAAAACTGTGAGCCCCCCGCGGGACAACCTGATTATGCCGTAACCTCCCCAGTGCCTAGAGCAGTGCTTTTCACATAGTAAGTGCTTAATAAATACCATCATCATTATTATTATTCTTTGCACTTCAGTTTCTTCAGCTGCAAAATGGGGATTCAATGTCTGTCCACCCTCCTACTTAGACTATGTCCGATTGGATTCTCTCGACCCTGCTCCAGTGCTCAGTACAGTGCTTGGCCCGTAGTAAGAACTTAATTATTTAACAGACGCGGGAGCCAAGAAATTGTGCGTGCTGGGAGGGCGGGGAGAGTGTGCCACGATGGGTCTTGTATGACCAGAAGGTCACCAAAATGGGCTCCTGCAGGGAGCTTGATGGCTATTGTGGGATTGAGGGCCTATCAATCAGTCGGTGATATTTATTGAGCGCTTACTGTGTGCAGAGCACTGTGCTAAACGCTTGGGAGAGTACGAAAAAAGCGTTGGGAGACACGTTCCCTGCCCACGGTGGAGCGAAAAAGGAAGTCCCCTTTCCCCCACTTCTGGACAGGAAGAAGTTGGTGAATCAGGCTTGGTTTGTTAGATGCAATGGAAATGCTGGGCAGAGGCTGAATTGGCAGGAAGTGGCAGCGAAGCGGCGTGGCTCAGTGGAGAGAGCCCGGGCTTTGGAGTCAGAGGTCATGGGTTCAAATCCCGGCTCCGCCAATTGTCAGCTGTGGGACTATGGGCAAGTCACTTCACTTCTCCCAGCGCTTAGAACAGTGCTTTCCACATAGTAAGCGCAGAGAAGCAGCGTGGCTCAGTGGAGAGGAGCCCGGGCTTTGGAGTCAGAGGTCAGGGATTCAAACCCCGGCTCCGCCAATTGTCAGCTGTGTGACTTTGGGCAAGTCACTTAACTTCTCTGGGCCTCAGTCACCTCATCTGTAAAATGGGGATTGAGACTGTGAGCCCCACGTGGGACAACCTGATCACCTTGTAACCTCCCCAGCGCTTAGAACAGTGCTTTGCACATAGTAAGCCATTGCCATAAAAAATAATAATTAATAAATGCCATTGTTATTATTAGTAGTATTAACAAATGCCATCATTATTATTATTCTCTGAGCCTCAGTTCCCTCATCTGTAAAATGGGGGTTGAGACTGTGAGCCCCCAGTGGGACAACCTGATCACCTTGTAACCTTCCCAGTGCTTAGAACAGTGCTTGGCACATAGTAAGCGCTTGCTCAGTGGAAAGGGGCCGGGCTTTGGAGTCAGAGGTCATGGGTTCAAATCCCGGCTCCACCAGTTGTCAGCTGTGTGACTTTGGGCAAGTCACTTGACTTCTCTGGGCCTCAGTTACCTCATCTGTAAAATGGGGATTAAGACTGTGAGCCCCCCGTGGGACAACCTGATCACCTTGTAACCTCCCCAGTGCTTAGAACAGTGCTTTGCACATATTAAGTGCTTAATAAATGCCATAAAAAAAATAAATCCATTATTAGTATGATAATGTTGACTGAGCCCAGACTGAGCCCCCTCCTTCCTCTCCCCTTCCTCCCCCTCTCCCTCCGCCCCGCCTTAGCTCCTTCCCCTCCGCACAGCACCTGTATATATGTTTATATGTATTTATTACTCTATTTATTTATTTCATTTGTACATATTTATTCTATTTATTTTATTTTGTTACGATGTTTTGTTTTGTTCTCTGTCTCCCCCTTCTAGGCTGTGAGCCCACTGTTGGGTAGGGGCCGTCTCTATATGCTGCCAACTTGTACTTCCCAAGCGCTTAGTACAGTGCTCTGCACACAGTAAGTGCTCAATAAATACGATTGAATGAATGAATTATAATGCAGTCATGCTCCAAGGTGACAGGGAAGAGATGGGGAGAGGGTGGAAACGGGGGTTAGAGGCCAAGCCCAGACCTCTCTGGAAAGGGGCAGAACAGGGCCCAGGAGAGGAATAATAATTATGTTAATAATGTTGGTATTTGTTAAGCGCTTACTATGTGCAAAGCACTGTTCTAAGCGCTGGGGAGATACAAGGAGATCAGGTGGACCCATGGGGGGCTCACAGTCTTCACCCCCATTTTACAGATGAGGGAACTAAGGCCCAGAGAAGTGAAGTGACTCGCCCAAAGTCACCGAGCTGACGAGTGGCAGAGCCAGGATTTGAACCCACGACCTCTGGCTCCAAGCCCGGGCTCTTTCCACTGAGCCACGAGGGAGAGAAGGGGAGGAGAGGGGAGGGAAGTGGGAAGGTGACTGAGGGAAACCAGCCAGCAACGGGGCTCTGGCTGCGTAGTCAGTCAGTCAACCGGATTTATCGAGCACCTGTTGGGTGCGGAGCACTGTACTAAGCGCTTGGCAGAGTACAATAAACGGACACATTCCCTGGCCGCAATGAGCTTACAATCTAGAGGGAGGAGCAACTGGGTTTGGAATTGGCTCCGAGCAAATGCTTCATAATGCCGTGCCGGACGAAACACTCATATGGAACAAGTGGAAAGCAGTGCGGCTTCGTGAGTAGAGCCCGGGCCTCGGAGTCAGAAGGACCTGGGTTCTAATCCTGGTTCCGCCACAGGTCTGCTGTGTGACTTTGGGCAAGTCACTTCACTTCTCTGGTCCTCACTTATCTCATCTGTAAAATGGGGATTAATGATAATAATAATGACGATAGTATTTGTTAAGCACTTCTAGGTACTGTTCTAAATGATGGATTATTCATTCATTCATTCATTCATTCAATTGTATTTATTGAGCGCTTACTGTGTGCAGAGCACTCTACTAAGCGCTTGGGAAGTCCAAGTTGGCAACGTATAGAGACAGTCCCTACCCAACAGTGGGCTCACAGTCTAGACGGGGGAGACAGAGAACAAAACCAAACATATTAACAAAATAAAATAAATAGAATATGTACAAGTAAAATAAATAAATAAATAGAGTAATAGATTAAGAGTGTGAATTCTATGTGGGACAGGAACTGTGTCCAACCTGATTAACTGGTATTTACCCCAGTGCTTAGAACAGGGCTTGGCACTTAGTAAGCGCTTAATGTGTGCCAAAATTATTATTATTATTTTTCCAGGGGTCCAGGCCAGGCAGCGGACTGGCCTAGCTCGGGCTAGTGAATAAAGTAAACCCTCTCCCTCAGAGAACTGAGAGAGTTTGGGATTAGTCAGGAGGAAGAATGTCTCATCATTAAGGGGGATGAGTCCCTGGTGTAGGTGGCTGAGATACATCCTGGATTGTCCCCGGCAGGTATTTTAAAACTAGGACACTCTGTTTCTTCTGGGCCACAGAGGCAGAGGATTGGGACTAGATGATCTCCCAAGGTTCCTGCCATCTCAAGGATTTTAGGATGATTCCGACCTATCCTGCAGGAAACTGATCTTTAGGGGCCCCCTGTCAATCAGTCCATCAGTGGTATTTATTGAGGGCTCACTGTGGGCAGAACACTGTACTAAGCACTGGGCAGAGTATAATAAAGTCGGTAGATATGCCCTCAACTAGCTAACAAATAATAATAATAATAATAATGATGGCATTTATTAAGCGCTTACCATGTGCAAAGCACTGCTCTAAGCGCTGGGGAGGTTACAGGGCGATTAGGTTGTCCCACGGGGGGCTCACAGTCTTAATCCCCATTTTACAGATGAGGTAACAGGCACAGAGAAGTGAAGTGACTTGCCCAAAGTCACACAGCTGACAATTGGCAGAGCTGGGATTTGAACCCCTGACCTCTGACTCCAAAGCCCGGGCTCTTTCCACTGAGCCACGCTGCTTCTCATAACTAGTCAAATAGTCAAACGGGGGAGACAGACACTAAAATAAATTACAGTCAGGGGAAGCAGCAAAGTACAAAAGATAAGTTTCCTCATCTGTAAAATGGGAAACTGTGAGCCCCGTGTGGGACATGGACTATGTCCAACCTGATGAGCTGGTTGGACTACCCCAGTGCTTAGTTCAGTGTCTGGCACATAGTAAGTGCTTAACAAATACCATTAAACAACCAAAAAAAAAAAAAAAAAGCAGAGAGCAGGGAGAGTCTAGGGTCCCTCTGTCCTCTCCTGACCTGGGGAGGAGCTGCGGGGGTGGCGGGAGAGTGGCGTCCATGCAGCTCCCCGGAGGGGGAGGAATTTCCCCATGAGCCATCCCCGGCTGGGAGGTGACGGGACTGCGGTTGGGGTTTTGCAACCAGGGGTTGTGTAAATCGCAACAAGCATTTGCACGTGTGGAGTGTGTGTGTGTGTGTGAGCGGAGCGCACACCCATGCCCCTCATCGGGTCCGCCAGCCACCTAGGCACGGAACAGTTACAGGCCGGTCTTTCCGTGCTGCCCCCCAGCTCCCTTCCCTCCAGGTTCAGCTCCAAGGCCGCCACTCCAAGCTCCGCTCCCCCAGGCCGGACGATTCTAGCCCTTGATCCAGGGAAAGGGACGGTGGGATCACCAGGGTGGGCGGGAAACGGGTTGGGAGTTGGTTGGATGGCCGCGAGCATCGCCAGGCCTGGATTTGGGCTCATGAGCACCCTGCGGGGGGACAGGCCGACAAGAAAGAATGGCCAGGGGAGGACGGCAGTAAATAGCTTCCCAGCCACCGTTACCTTTTTTTTAATGGCATTTGTTAAGCGCTTACTATATGCCAGGCACTGTTCTAAGAGCTGGGACAGATGCGAGGTAATCAGGTTGGACACAGTCCACGTCCCACATGGGGCTCACAGTCTTAATTTCCATTTTACAGAAGAGGCAACTGAGGCCCTGAGAAGTGAAATGACTTGCCAAAGGTCACACAGGGATTAGAACCCAGGTCCTTCTGACTCATTCATTCATTCATTCAATCGTATTTATTGAGCGCTTACTGTGTGCAGAGTACTGGACTAAGCGCTTGGGGAGTATAAGTTGGCAACATATAGAGCCAGTCCCTACTCCCAGGCCCAAACTCTATCCACTAGACCACGCTGCTTTCCCAGACCCAGAGGCTTCTTCCCAAAACCCACAGCCTCTCCAGATTCCTTCATGAATCTGATGCGTCTTTCAGGTTCTATACCTTCTCCGTGCCTCAGTTTCCTCATCTGAAAAACAGGGATAAGATTCCTGTTCTCCCTCTTCCTTAGACTGTGAGCCCCACTTGGGCCGGGGACTGTATCCCATTGGATAATACTAATAAGTGTGGTATTTCTTAAATGCACAGAGCACTGTACTAAGCTCTTGGGAGAGTACAAAATAACAATAAACGGACACATTCTCTACCCACAGTGAGCTTACGGTCTAGAGGGGGAGACGGACATTACTATAAATAAATACATGACAGATATGGACATGAGTGGCGAGGGGCTGGGAGGGGAGAAGAATAAAGGGAGCAAGTTGGGGCGACGCAGAAGGGTGTGGGAGATGAGGAAAGGAGGGCTTAGTCAGGGAAGGCCTCTTGGAGGAGATGGGCCTTCACTAAGCACTTGGCCGCTCTGATGTGTCTCTCGTGGTTTATATTTTGATCGTCTGTGGGCTTTCTTCGAGCCGGTTGCCGGTGATGGTGATGAAAAGCTTCCAGGCGTGGGCCTTCGGAGGGAGACGAATGAAGATTAATTAGCCAAGCCAAGAGAGCCAAGAGGGACTTTACGGCAGATGAGAGCAGCCGAGAATTCCCAGGCTCACAGCTCCCGACTCTGCCGGGAGCCTCGCTGGAGAATCAGCTGTCCTCCCAGCCGTCTGAAGACATGGCTGGCTTCCCCAGCTTCTCCTACTCCATCAACCATGATAATGATGATGATGATGATGGCATTTGTTAAGCGCTTACTATGCACGAAGCACTGTTCTAAGCGCTCGGGGGGAAACAAGGTGATCAGGTTGTCCCACGTGGGGCACACAGTCCTAATCCACATTTTACAGACTGAGGCTCAGAGAAGTTGAGCGACTTGCCCAAAATCACACAGCTGACAAGTGGCGGAGCCGGGATTAGAACCCACGACCTCTGGCTCCCCAGCCCGGGCTCTTTCCACTGAGTCACACTGCTTCCCTATCAGAAGCAGCGTGGCTTAATGGAGAGAGCCCAGGCCTGGAGTCAGAAGGACTCGATTTCTCATTCCAGCTCCGCCAAATGTCCGCTGTGTGACCTCGGGTAAGTCACTTAGCTTCACTGAGCCTCAGTTACCTCATCTGTAAAATGGGAGTTAGGAGTGTGAGCCCCACGTGTGACAGGGACGATGTCCAATCTGATTTTAACTTGTATCTACCTCAGGATTTAGAACAGTGTTTGGCACATTGTAAGCACTTAACAAGTACCATAATTATTATCATTATTATTATTAACGGTTGAGCATACGGAACGGAATCAATCAGTTGTATTTATTGAGTGCTAACTGAGTGCAGAGCACTGTACTAAGGGGCAGGGAACAAGTCTGCTAATTCTGTGTTGTCGTACTCTCCCAAGTGCTTAGTACAGTGCTCTGCACATAGTAAGCATTCAATCAATACCATCGATCGATTGATTGAAAAAGTACAGTTCAATAGAGAAGCGGCGTGGCTCAGTGGAAAGAGCCTGGGCTTTGGAGTCAGAAGTCATGGGTTCAAATCCCGGCTCCGCCAGTTGTCAGCTGTGGGACTTTGGGCAATTTTGTTCTGACTACTTGACACCCGTCCACATGTTTTGTTTTGTTGTCCGTCTCCCCCTTCTAGACCGTGAACCCGTTGTGGGGTAGGGACCGTTTCAATATGTTGCCAATTTGTCCTTCCCAAGCGCTTAGTCCAGTGCTCTGCACACAGTAAGCGCTCAATAAATACGATTGAATGAATGAATGAATGAAAGTCACTTAACTTCTCTGGGCCTGAGTTCCCTCATCTGTAAAATGGGGATTAAGACTGTGAACCCCCCGTGGGACAACCTGATCACCTTATAACCTCCCCAGTGCTTAGAACTGTGCTTTGCACATAGTAAGTGCTCAATAAATGCCATCATTATTATTATTATTCTTATAGTGTGGGTAGACATTCATTCATTCATTCAATTGTATTTATTGAGCGCTTACTGTGTGCAGAGCACTGTACTAAGCGCTTGGGAAGTACAAGTTGGCAACATATAGAGATGGTCCCTACCCAACAGTGGGCTGATTCCTGCCCACAAGAAGCTTGCAGTCTAAAGGGGGAATGGCCCCGAGTGGAAAGGCCAGCAGGGGCCAAGTGGAGGCTTTGCAGCTGACAGAGTTGAACAAGGCCCCCACTCCAACCGCGCAGCCCCCAGCCCCCAACCCCAACCAGTTTCAGCCCCAAAGGGGGGTTCTGGAGGGCAAGGAGAAGGAGAATTAATAAGAATTAATAATAATTACGGTATTTGTTAAGTGCTTGCTATGTGCCAAGCGTTTAGAACAGAGCTCTCTGCCCCACAGCCATCAAATCCCAGCGCTTAGTACAAGCACCATTATTCATCTCAGTTCATTAATCGGGAGCCTGGACGTGGTCCTGCGATGGGGCTGAGGTTCACTTGTGGAGATGCAGGCTTCCTGTTTCGCTCTCCGTCTCTCCCTGACCCCGGGGCCTTGGGAATACAAACACGATCCTAAATTGGCCTGGTTCTAACCCCAGAGAAGCCCTGGGTGGTCGGAGCTCCTGGGCTCCCTGTTTGAACAAAGACGCAGCGTGACTTAGTGGATAGAGCAGGGGTTTGGGAGCAAGAAGATCGTGGGTTCTAATTCTTGCTTGACCACTTGTCTGCTGTGTGGTCTTGGGCAAATCATTTCACTTCTCTGGACCTCAGTTCCTTCGTCTGTAAATGGAATTAATAATAATAATAATGATGATGATGATATTTGTTAAGCGCTTACTATGTGCCAAGCACTTTTCTAAGACTGCGAGCCCTCTGTGGGACAGGGATTGCGTCCAACCTGATTACCTTGTGTCTACTCCGGTGTTCAGAACAATGCCTGGCACATAGTAAGCGCTTAACAAGTACCATAATTACTATTCTGGGAAGGCCTGGGGCGAGGATGAAAATTTAGGGTTCTAAGTCCCAGGGGTCACTGCTGTAGCCAAATCTGGCCGTCCCCGTTGCCATGGCTGGAAGGACTTTCTCAGACCTGTAGTAATAATGACGGTATTTGTTAAGCGCTCACTAAGTGCCAAGCGCTGTTGTAAGTGCTGGGGTAGGTACAAGCTGAACAGGTTGGACAAAGTCCCTCTCCCACATGGGGCTCAGAGTATTATTATTATTATATATTATATATAATATATATTATATATTATAATAATAAATACCCTCATTATTATTATTGTTATTATATATTATATATAATATATATTACATATAATATATAATAATAATAATGAGGGTATTTGTTAAGCACTTACTATTATTTTATTTTGTTAGTATGTTTGCTTTTGTTCTCTGTCTCCCTCTTTTAGACTGTGAGCCCACTGTTGGGTAGGGACTGTCTCTATATGTTGCCAACTTGTACTTCCCAAGCGCTTAGTACAGTGCTCTGCACACAGTAAGCGCTCAATAACTACAATTGATGATGATGATGATGATGATGATGATGTTGTGCCAGCCACTGAACTAAGCTCTAGGGTGGATACAAGAAAATCAGATTGGACACAGTCTCCTGTCCCTTATGGGGCTCGCATTTTTAATCCCCATTTTACGGATGAGGTAACGGAGGCCCAGACAAGTGAAATGACTTGCTCAGGGTCATCCAACTCCCAGGCCTGTGCTCTCTCCACTACGCCATGCCGCTTCCCCTCTTAATTCCCATTTTACCGATGAGGTAACTGAGGCACAGAGAAACGAAGAGACCCGTACTGTCTAGCTCCTCGCCGACGCTCCCACCGGGCCCCTGTTCCGGCCGGACATGGCTACTGAGCGGCCATTGCCCCATCTGGGATATTCTCGGGGGCCCGGAGGCAGGGCCGAGGGGCAGGGCCGGGGGGCAAATGCCTGAACGGATTCAGCCCCGGCCAACTCAACGGGAGGAAGACATTCCTCCGGGCCTTTATCTTTGTTTTCAAAGGGAAGCTGCAGGGCCACCGGCATCCTGTCCCCCCAGCCGGGGGCAGGGCCCTGGCCCTCCTCCGTCCAGCCCTCACCGGCTCCATTTCCGACAGGAATGATCTTGTTTGCCTGTGGAATTCTGCCTGGCGCGGGGCTATGGGAGGGAATAAACAGGAAGAGTCCTGGGGGCCGGAGAGGGGGAAGAGGATCTCTCCGTGGGTGTGCTTGTGGGAATTCCTCCCGGGAGAGAGAGGGAGGGAGGAATCAGAGTTAGGAAGAGGGCCTTCCCAGTAGTCCAGACCGGATGGTGAGGGACTCCTGACTGGTGCTGGGTGGGATGCTTAGTACAGCGTAGTACAGCTTAGTGCAGTGCTCTGCACACAGTAAGTGCCCAATAAATTGACTGGCTGATTGATTGACTGACTGGGCCCTGAAGAGGCATCGGGAGAAGACCAGTCAGTGCATCGTTGGCATCCACAGGGGCCAGGGAAGAGGGGGAGGAGGGCAGGCTGCAGAAGGAGAAATGAGGTGAGCCTAGAGAACCATTGTACCTTGAATAATAATAATTATTATTGTGGTAAATATTGCGGTACTCGTTAAGCGCTTACTATGTGCCAGGCACTCTACGAAGCACTGGGTTAGGTACGAGCTAATGAGGTTGGACACAGTCCCTGTCCCACATGGGGTTCACAGTCTTCATCCCTGTTTTACAGATTCATTCATTCATTCAATCGTATTTATTGAGCGCTTACTATGTGCAGAGCACTGTAATGATAATAATAATAATGATGGCATTTATTAAGTGCTTACTATGTGCAAAGCACTGTTCTAAGCGCTGGGGAGGTTACAAGGTGATCAGGTTGTCCCACGGGGGCTCACAGTCTTCATCCCCATTTTCCAGATGAGGTAACTGAGGCTCAGAGAAGTTAAGTGACTTGCCCAAAGTCACACAGCTGACAAGTGGCGGAGCCGGGATTTGAACCCAGGACCTCTGACTCCAAAGCCCAGGCTCTTTCCACTGAGCCACGCTGCTTCTCTAATAATTCTCTAATAATAATAATCCATCTGTAATTTATATTGTCTGTCTGTCTCCCTCTCTAGTCTGTAAACTCCTTGAGGGCAGGGGTCATCTGTACCTGCTCTGTTGTATTGTGCTCTTCCAAGTGCTTAGTACAATGCTGTGTGTACAGTAAGTGCTCAATAAGTACCATTAATTATTAGTAGTAGTAATAATAATGATGGTGATGGCATTTGTTAAGCGTTTACTATGTGCAAAGCACTGTTCTAAGTGCTGGGGAGGTTACAAGGTGATCTGGTTGTCCCATGGGGGGCTCACAGTCTTCATCCCCATTTTCCAGATGAGGTCACTGAGGCCCAGAGAAGTGAAGTGACTTGCCCAAAGTCACACAGCTGACAATTGGCGGAGCCGGGATTTGAACCCATGACCTCTGCTCTTTTCCACTGAGCCACGCTGCTTCTCTAATTATTATCATATTATTATTATTATATCTATATAATATATTAGTATTTTTATATCTAAGTATTATATCCTCTCAGGGTCGCACCTGGAGCGTTTCCAGTCCTCTACCAGTCTGGACTACAGGAGGAAGATTCAAACAGAGGCCTACCCATTCCATTCCTAGCTTGGGCAGTGGCTAGGGAGTGGAAGGCAATATAATAATAATAATGGCATTTGTTAAGCGCTTACTATGTGCAAAGCACTGTTCTAAGCGCTGGGGAGATACAAGGTGATCAGGTTGTCCCACGTGAGGCTCACAGTCTTAATCCCCATTTTACAGATTAGGGAATTGAGGCACAGAGAAGTTAAGTGACTTGCCCAAAGTCACACAGCTGACACTTGGCAGCGTCGGGATTTGAACCCATGACCTCTGACTCCAAAGCCCGGGCTCTTTCCACTGAGCCACGCTGCAATATCTGCTGCAAGCAAAATTTCCCTGTGCTGGGCAGCAGCACCATGGGGGAGCGTCGAAGGAGGACTGCGCGGAAGGAGGTAGTGATAAACCACTTCTGTATTTTTACAAAGAAAACTCTCTGAATCCACTACCGGAACGACTGCAGATGGAGATGGGGCATTCTGGGAGAGATGTGCCCCAGGTGTCGCTATGGATCGGAGACGACTTGATGGCATAAGTCAAGACCATTATTATTATGATATTTATGAAGCGTTTACTATATGCCAGGCACTGGACGAAGTGCTGGGGTAGCTACGAGGTAATCAGATGTGGGGCTCACAGTCTTAATCCCCATTTTACAGATGAGGGAACTGAAGCCCAGAGAAGGTAAGTGACTTGCCCAAGGTCACCCAGCAGACAAGTGGATTGGTACTTAAATGTGTATTTTTAATTGCTCTATGTATCTTGAGGTCTACGGTTCCAGAGGAAACCGAACAAATCCCGGCATCTAGAAGAGCAGGAGTGATTTGATGAGGTGATTAGACGTGACCGAGGTGTCCTGGGCTTTGTGGGAATCTGGCCTGCAGCGTGGCTCAGTGGGAAGAGCACGGGCTTTCGAGTCAGAATTCGTGGGTTCTAGTCCCGGTTCCGCCGCTTATCAGCTGTGTGACCTTGGGCAAGTCACTTCACTTCTCTATGCCTCAGTTCCCTCATCTGGAAAATGGGGATTAAGACTGTGAGCCCCCCGAGGGACAACCTGATCACCTTGCAACCTCCCCGCCGCTTAGTACTGTGCTTTGCACAGAGTAAGAGCTTAATAAATGCCATCATTATTATTATTATCTGTAAAATGGAGATGAAGACTGTGAGCCCCACGTGGGACAGCCTGATGACCTTGGGCCTTGTATCTCCCCCAGTGCTTGGCACATAGGAAGTGCTTAACACATACCAACATAATTATTATTATTATTATTAGCCAGGTCCTTCTAATTCCAGGTCCATGGTCTATCCTGTAGGCCCTGCACTTTCCCTTGGAACTTGGCACTGACACGCTTCCTGGGCATCTGGAGCCGGAGCATTCCCCTCCCATTCCTCGTCTCCCCACGCTGGACAGTGGGAATCAGGGAAAGCTGGGGGTGGGGAGGGGGATGCCGGGGAGACCATCCGCCTATGACAATTGTGTCCAGACCAACAGGAACTAGGAGCAGAGGGGGGAACTGGTTCCTCTGTTTCTTCAACGCCTGACATAGGGGTCTCCATCAGCCATGCCAAGCAGGAAACAGGTGCTCCCAGCATCCTGGCCTCAGCAGAACACCTCATTCATTCATTATTTCATCCATTCATTCATTCATTCATTCACTAGGCTAGCTGAGAGCCACCTGTGTGAAGAGCACTGGAGGACCCGCCTGTTTGCCGAGCTCTGGACTCAACTCTGGAAAAGAGATCTCTGAAGGAAAATTTAGACACGGCCCGTGGCCCTCGTAATCTAAGAAACGTCCCCCAAGCCTTCTCTTACTAATACTGATGGTATGTATTAACTGCTTTACAGTGTGCTAAATGTAGAGTTAGAAAGAAGCAGCGTGGCTCAGTGGGAAGAGCCCGGGCTTTGGAGTCAGTGGTCATGGGTTCAAATCCCGGCCCCGCCACTTGTCAGCTGTGTGGCTTTGGGCAAGTCACTTAACTTCTCTGGGCCTCAGGTACCTCATCTGGAAAATGGGGATTGTGACTGAGCCCACCGTGGGACAACTTGATCATCTTGTAACCTCCGCAGTAATTAGAACAGTGCTTTGCACATAGTAAGCGCTTAATAAATGCCATTATTAAAATTTTTTATGAGAAGCAGTGTGGCTCAGTGGAAAGAGCCCGGGCTTTGGAGTCAGAGGTCATGGGTTCGAATCCCGGCTCTACGAATTGTCAGCTGTGTGACTTTGGGCAAGTCACTTAACTTCTCTGTGCCTCAGTTACCTCATCTGTAAAATGGGGATTAAGACTGTGAGCCACCACTGTGGGACAACCTGATCACTTTGTAACCTCCCCAGTGCTTAGAACAGTGCTTTGCACATAGTAAGCGCTTAATAAATACCATTATTATTATTATTATTACCATGCAGTAAGAGCTTAATAAATACCATTATTCTTATTCTTATTCTTATTATTACCATCCCTGCTCTCTAAGGGGCTCACAAACCAGCTCCTTTCCATTTTACAGATGAGAAAACTAAGCTCCAGAGAAGTTAAATTATGTACATCCAAAATGCCTAGTGTACTGTACCACACATCGGCCTTACTGCTACTACTATAGCTATTAATAGTTGTCCTGACTGAGTGCAGAGCACTGTACCGGACGCTTGGGAGAGTAAATACAATGGTGTTGGTAGACGTGATCCCTACCCTCCAGGAGCTTACAGTTTAGAGGGGGAGATGGACATTAAAATAAAGTACAGAAAAGGGAAGTGGCAGAGCGTAAGGAGAGGTAAATAAGTGCTGTGGGGCTGAGGACGGTGAATATCAAATGAAGGTGCTTAATGTGTACAGATCCTAAGGCATCCAACCTCCTGCCTCTCCCCACTTCAGTCCCTACTTCACTCTGCCGTCAATCAATCAATCAATCAATCATATTTATTGAGCGCTTACTGTGTGCAGAGCACTGTACTAAGCGCTTGGGAAGTACAAGTTGGCAACATATAGAGACGGTCCCTACCCAACAGTGGGCTCACAGTCTGTCCGGTTTACCTTTCTGCGGAAACGTTCTGGGCATGTCACCTCAAAAATCTCCCGTGGTCGCCTATCAACCTCCGTATCAAACAAAAACGCCTCACTATTGGCTTCAAAGCTTCCATCCCCTTCCGCCTATTTATCTCACCTCCCTTCTCTCCTTCTCCAGCCCAGCCCGCACACTCCGCTCCTCTGGTGCTGCTAACCTTCTCACTGGGCCTCGTCCTCTCCTGTCCCGCCATCGACGTCCTCATCCTACCACTGACCTGGAATACTCTCCCTCCTCAAATCTGCCAAACAATGTTGGTGTTTACTGAGCAAGCGCTTAGTACAGTGCTCTGCACACAGCACTCAATAAATACGATTGAATGAATGAATGAATAGTTACTATTCTATTTATTTTATTAATATATTTTGTTTTGTTGTCTGTCTCCCCCCTTCTAGACTGTGAGCCTGCTGTTGGGCAGGGACCGTCTCTATATGTTGCCAACTTGTACTTCCCAAGAGCTTAGTACAGTGTTCTGCACACAGTAAGCGCTCAATAAATACGATTGATTGATTGAATAAATACGATTGAATGAATGAATGAATATTTTCTATTCTATTTATTTTTATTTTGTCAGTATATTTTGTTTTGTTGTCTGTCTCCCCCCTTCTAGACTGTGAGCCCGCTGTTGGGTAGGGACCATCTCGGTATGTTGCCAACTTGTACTTCCCAAGCACTTAGTACAGTGCTGTGCACACAGTAAGCACTCAATAAATACGATTGATTGATTGATTGATTGATCTTCCCCCCTTCAAAGCTCTACTGAAGGCTCAACTCCTCCAAGAGGCCTTCCCAGACTAAATCCCTTTTCCTCAGTTCCCCCTCCCTTCCACGTCACCTCAACTCATTCCCTTTGTCCTTCCCCCCGCCCCAGCACTTATATATATATATATATATGTATATATATATAATTCTATTTATTTATATTGATGCTAATTACTTGTTTTGATGTGTGTACATCTCTAATTTTATTTCCACTGATGCCTATTTACTCGTTTTGATGTCTGTCTCCCCACTTCTAGACTGTAAGCCCGGTGTGGGCAGGGATTGTCTCTCTTTATTGCTGAATTGTACTTTCCAAGCGCTTAGTATAGTGCTCTGCACTCAGTAAGCATTCAATAAATAGGATTGAATGAACGAATGAATAAGCAGTGAAGAAGAAGGGTGAGTCAGAGAAATGAGGGCTTTCGGAGGGCTTTGAAGGTGGGGAAAGTGATCATCTGTTGAATGCGAAAGAGATGGCAGTTCCAGATCAGAGGGAATATTTGAGCAAGAGACAGCAGAGAGATTGATGAGATCGAGGAAGAGCGATTAGGTTGGCTTTAGAGGAGGGATGAGTACAACCTGGGTTACAGCAGGAGATCAGTGATGTAAGGTAGATAAAATCCCTGCTCTGAAGGAGCTTATTTTCTAGCAGGGGAGACAGAAGTGAAAACATATATAATATATGAAGGAAGGAAGAAGGAAAAAGGGAAAATGAGTTCGCTCTTCCTTGTAGAATGGCTAGGCTAGTGGCCTTCCCAGAATCTGAGGCAACTGCAATTGTGGCCAAAGATACCTAGGAATAATAATTGTGAAGCGCTTACTATAATAATAACTGTGGTATTTATCAAGCGCTTACTATGTGCCAGGAACGGTACTAAACGTTCAGGTGGTTACAAGCAAATCGGGTTAGACCCAATCCCTGTCCCATGTGGGGCTCACAGTCTCAATCCCCATTTTACAGATGAGGTACCTGAAGCACAGAGAAGTGAAGTGAATTGCCTAAGGTCACACAGCAGACAAGTTGCAGAGCTGGGATTAGAACGCATTTCATTCATTCAGTCGTATTTATTGAGCGCTTACTGTGCTGTACTAAGCACGTGGGAAGCCCAAGTTGGCAACATATAGAGACGGTCCCTACCCAACAACGGGCTCACAGTCTAGAATGGGGAGACAGACAATAAAACAAAGCACAGTCACCAAACCCACACCATCATTTTGGAGAAGCAGAATGGCTCAGAGGAAAGAGGCCGGGCTTGGGAGTCAGAGGTCTTGGGTTCAAATCCCTTAGGTCACACAGCAGACAAGTGGCAGGCCTGGGATTAGAACCCATGACCTTCTAACTCTCAGGCCCGTGCTCTGCTACGCAGCGGTGCTTCCCTACGAGTTGGTGCTTACTTGATGGGGCATGGAAGATGTGTACATGCGTGTCGCGGGACGTTGTGTGCTCGTGTGTACACCGTGCAGAGAGCGGGGAAGTGCTGAGGGCAAAGCTTGGGTGATTAAGAGTCTAAGGGGGGAAAGATGTTAGGGGCGTGGGGCTCACCTGGTTCACTTCCTCATCTAGAGAAGCAGCATGGCTCAGTGGAAAGAGCCCGGGCTTTGGAGTCAGAGGTCATGGGTTCAAATCCCGGCTCTGCCCATTGTCAGCTGTGTGACTTTGGGCAAGTCACTTAACTTCTCTGTGCCTCAGATACCTAATCTGTAAAATGGGGATTAAGACTGTGAGCCCCCCGTGGCACAACCTTATCACCTTGTAACCTCCCCAGTGCTTTGCACATAGTAAGTGCTTAATAAATGCCATTATTATTATTATTATTATCTAGGGGCAGAGACAACTGCCCTGGAGCCTGTCTCTTCTAAACTGTAAGCTCGCTGTGGCCAGGAAATGTGTCTACCAACTCTGTTATATTGTTATATTTTATTCTTCCAAGCGCGTAATACAGCGCTGCACACCCTGTAAGTGTTCAGTAAATACTATCGATTGATTGATCGATTGGCTCCTGGGAGTCCCCAGCCGGGCAGAGCTCAGAGCGGAGTCAGTCCCTAGGGATGTGGGGGGCAGGGGGAGTCTCTGTGGGAGTCTCCTTCTCTCTGCCTGAGGAAGCAGGTGTTCTGGATTCCCAGCCAGATGTTCCTCATTTCCTGCTCCGGGACACTGGTGGTTCGGGATCCCCCATCGACATTCCCATTCACATGTCAGGGAAGCAGGCAGCTGGCTCCCGGGATGAGCTCAGCCCCAGTGACATCATGGCCAGGGAAGGAAGCCAGAGGACAAGGCCCGGCCAAGCATCGCCCCCGCCCACCCCTAAGGCCCCTGAGGCCTCCCATCAGCCAGATAATCAGTTGATCGTATTTATTGAGCGTTTCCTGTGTGCAGAGCACTGTACTACTGCTGAAATACTGTACTACTACTACAAGGAGTCAGAAGGTCATGGGTTCTAATTCTGGCTCTGCCACTTGTCTGCTGTGTGACCTCGGGCAAGTCACTTCACTTCTCTGGGCCTCGGTTACCTCATCTGTAAAATAATAATAATAATAATAATGGCATTTGTTAAGTGCTTACTATGTACAAAGCACTGTTCTAAGTGCTGGTGATTGAGACTGTGAGCCCCACGTGGGACAAGGTCTGGGTACAACCTGATCTGCTTGTATCCACCCCGGCGCCTAGTACAGTGCCTGGCACACAGTAAGCCCTTAACAAATACCGCAATTATTATTATTATTACTACTATAACTATTGCTACTACTAGTAATAATAATAATGACGATGGCATTTATCGAGCGCTTACTATGTGCAAAGCACTGTTCTAAGTGCTGGGGAGGTTACAAGGTGATCAGGTTGTCCCACGGGGGGTTCACAGTCTTAATCCCCATTTTGCAGATGAGGCCCAGAGAAGTGAAGTGACTTGCCCAAAGTCACACAGCTGGCAAGTGGCAGAGCCGGGATTTGAACCCATGACCTCTGACTCCAAAGCCCGGGCTCTTTTCACTGAGCCACGCTACTACAACTAGTTCAGCTGTTACTGTTACTACTGCTACTTGTCTTATGCCGTCTCCAACCGACAGCGACACCAGGGACACATCTCTCCCGGAACGCCCTGCTTTCCATCTGCAATCGTTCCGGTAGGTGTATCCATGGAATTTTCTTGGAAAAAATGCGGAAGTGGTTTATCATTTCCTCCTTCCATATTGTCGACTTGAGTCTCTGCCCTCGACTCTCTCCTACGCTCCTACAGGGGAGTTTTGACTTGTAGCAGATGGCCTTCAACTCGCTAGCCACTGTCCAAGAGAAGTAGCGTGGCTCAGTGCAAAAGAGCACGGGCTTTGGAGTCAGAGATCATGAGTTCAAATCCCGGCTCCACCAATTGTCAGCTGTGTGACTTTGGGCAAGTCACTTAACTTCTCTGGGCCTCAGTTACCTCATCTGTAAAAGGGGGATTAAGACTGTGAGCCCCACGTGGGACAACCTGATCACCCTGTAACCTCCCCAGTGCTTAGAACAGTGCTTTGCACATAGTAAGAGCTTAATAAATGCCATCATCGTCATCAAGCTGGGAATGGAATGGGTAGGCCTCTGCTTGACCCTCCCTCACGTAGCCGAGACTGGTAGCGTCCTGGAAACTCTCCAGGTGTGACTCTGAGAGGTGTTACTACCGCTACTGCTACCACAATTATTACTTCTACTACTACAACTATTACTACTACTATAATAATAATAATAACGATGGCATTAATTAAGCGCTTACTATGTGCAAAGCACTGTTCTAAGCGCTGGGGAGGTTACAAGGTGATCAGGTTGTCCCACAGGGGGCTCAGAGTCTTCATCCCCATTTTCCAGATGAGGGAACTGGGGCCCAGAGAAGTGAAGTGACTTGCCCAAAGTCACACAGCTGGCAATTGGCAGAGCCGGGATTTGAACCCATGACCTCTGACTCCAAAGCCCGGGCTCTTTCCACTGAACTAGTTGTGTTTACCTGAATTTAACATGTTAAAGACGGGGACTCCGGTAAACCAGCCAAAGGGAAGGGAAAATGTAACCACTCTCCCTGAACTGGAGGAGAATACATCCTGAAGATACCTGAGCCATAACTATTTACTGCTACTATTACTACTAGAAATGTTTTCCAGTTTTTGATTTTTCTCCCACACTTGAAAAATTGCTCCTCTCCTTGTCAACCCAAGCCCCAGAACTTCCCCAAATTTGCCCTTCTGGACTGGGAGCTTTGAGGCTTCCAAGGTTGTTCCCCCTTTTCCCGGTTCTGCCAATCCCAGAATGTCTTTGGGGCCTTGATGACTGGGATTGCCCAGAGCAAGTCTGAGGGAAGAGAAGAAGGAGAGGGAGTGGAGTTGGGGGACTGGTTTTCCCTTTGACTTCTTAACAGTGTGGCCTAATCATCATCAATCGTGTTTATTGAGCGCTTACTATGTGCAGAGCACTGTACGGAAAGAACCCGTGCTTGGGCATCACAGGACCTGGGTTCTAATCCCAGCTCTGCCACTCACCTGCTGTTTGTCCTTGGGCAAGTCATCTCACTTCTCCTTGCCTCAGTTTCTTCATCGGTAAAATGAGGATTCAATCTCTGTTCCCTCTCCTACTTGGACTGTAAGCCCCAAGTGAGACAGGCACTCCGTCGGATATGGTTATCTTGACTCTACCCCAGTGCCTGGCACATAGTAAGCACTTCACAAATACCACTATTATTAGTAATATTTACTATTATTATTGTTATTATGATGATTAGTCCTTTGTCCACATTTGTAGTTGTCTCAGGTTCTGGGAAGGCCACAAGCCCAGCTGTTCTACAAGAAAGACCAAGCCCATTGGTAAGCTCACTGTGGCCAGGGAATGTGTCTGTTTGTTGTTATACTGTACTCTCCCAAGCCTTAGTACAGTGCTCTGCACACAGGAAGTGCTCAGTAAATACGATTGAATGAATGAATGAATGAACAACCAGAGTGGTCAAAATAAAACTTAAGCACTCATATTTACATGAGTGTGGAGGAGGGTGTCAAAAAATGCATAAGTGCTCTCCTGCTAGACTGTAAACTCTTTGAAGCCAAGGTTCTGCACTCTCCCCAACACTCAAGACAGTGCTCTGTTCACCTCTGTGACATCATCAATTTATCTGCAATAAGGAAGGTGAAGTGGTGGGTTGGGCAAACTTTCTGGGCCGCTTCTAATGTGACGAGCGTTTTATAATAATAGGAATAATCAACTGCGAAATACTCGTTTCAGAGTAGGAGCGGGGCTTCTGAAACTCCAAGGTGAAATGTCAAAGAAAGGGGAAAAATCCGAGTGCATTCCTCTCCTTGTTTTCCCCTTAGCCATGAGAAAAGAAAATGCAAGGTTTTTGTTTTGTTTTGTTTTTTAACGGTATTTGTTAAGTGCTTGCTACGAGCGGGGCACTGAACTGAAGCACTGGGGTAGATACATAATAATTAGGTTGGATACAAAACATATCCCACATGGGGCTCGCAGTCTTCATCCCCCGTTTAACAGATAACTGAGGTAATTGAAGCACAGAGAAGTGACTTGCCCAGGGTCATACTGCAGATTCATTCATTCATTCATTCGCATTTATTGAGCGCTTACTGTGTGCAGAGCACTGTACTAAGCACTTGGAAAGTAGGGATTAAAATGCAGGTCGACTCCAAAGCCCATGGTTTTTCCTCTAGGCCACACTGCTTCCCGTGTGCACGTGTGGGGCTTTTAGTAGTCCCCTCTATTCATTCATTCATTCAATCGCATTTATTGAGCGCTTACTGTGTGCAGAGTACTGTACTAAGCGCTTGGAAAGTACAAGTCGGCAACATATAGAGATGGTCCCGACCCAACAACAGGCTCACAGTCTAGAAGGGGGAGGCAGACAACAAAACAAAACATGTAGACAGGTGTCCAAATCGTCAGAACAAATTCTACCTCTTTGCTTCAGAGGCAGCATGCTAAGAGCACAGGAAGGAGAGTCGGGGGTCTTGGGTTCTAATCCTGACTCTGCTGTATGACATTAGGCAAATCACTCCACTTCTCTGTGCCTCAGTTCCTTCCTCTGTAAAATGGGAGTAAAATACCTATTCTCCCTCCCCCATGTGGGACAGGAACTGTATCTGACCTGCTTATATTGTATCAAACCCAGAAGAAAAACTGTGCTAATACTAATTCATTCATTCATTCAATCGTATTTATTGAGCACTTACTGTGTGCAGAGCACTGTACTAAGCACTTGAGAAGTTCAAGTTTGCAACATTTAGAGACGGTCCCTACCCAACAGCGGGCTCACAGTCTAGAAGTCACTAATGATAGTGACATTTATTTAAGCAGCATTTTGCTACACACTGGGGTAGTTAAAATATAATCAGATAGGACACGGGCCCTTCCTCATAAGGGAATCTTTCATTAATTCATTCAATCGTATTTATTGAGCGCTTACTGTGTGCAGAGCACTGTACTAAGTGCTTGGGAAGTACAGGTTGGCAACATATAGAGACGGTCCCTACCCAATCTTATTCTAAAAGCCCCAGTCTAAGGGTGGGAGGAAGCGGGGGAGGGAAGGGGCGAACTAGTATCTGAACCCCATTTTACAGATGAAGAAACTGAGGCACAGAGAGGTTCAGCGACTTGTCCCAGGCCACTCAAGTGGTAGAGGTGGGATTAGGACCCTCTCCCTTAACCCCCCCAGTCCCATTCTTTTTCTTTAAACCACTCTTTTCTCTAAAAGCCCAGGAGAAGATTTCAGATTTCTCAGGAAACCCCTCCTTCCTCTCTCCTCTCCCCTCCTCCCCACACTTCTTCTGTTTTCCCATATTTTTCTAACACTTGGCCAGATGTGCAGGGCAGGGAACCGCGCTTTCCAGGCCGGACATCTTCCCCCTGGAGAGGTTTTCCTCAGAACGTTTCCCCACATTCTGCCCTTGCGATTCCAGAGGGTTTGGTGTTGGTGGGCCGCCCCGCTCTCCTGGGTCCCTCCCCAGCTCCAGAAGCTACCGCAGCAGCAGGGAGGTCTGGGCCTTCCCCACAGCCCCTTGCATGGCGAGGAAGGAGAAGAAAGGGGCCTGGCGGAATGAATCCACTTAGGGTCACCCCTACAGAGAGCCCCCCTCCCTGTCCAACTCCGCCCTGCCTCCCCCTGTCTTTCCCCTTCCTTCCCCACAGCGGCCTGGCTCGCACTCCCAGAGGAAGGGAGACACTTAGAAAATAAACTTTCCCCTCTTTGATCTGGCTTTATTAGCGCACGCTGTTTATAGTTCCTTGTGTACGATTTACCACCTTGCCACCTGGGACCCGGGAACTGCTTCTTATCACAGCCACTTTGGATATTAGCAGACCCATCGGCTGGGAAGGGACCGGCGGGGAGCGGGGGGCTTTGTTCCCCCTCTTCTTTTCCCACTGCTCCCACCCTGGCCTCCCCTTCCCCCACCTCCCACGTTCCTATAGCTCTCCAAGGCTCCAAAATTCAGGATCAGGTGGGCAGGGGCTGGAGATGGGAGGCCAGGATGTGCTAATTCCATCACTGGGAGAGCATGGAATGTGTGTGTAGATGGGTGGCGGTGATAGGATTGGGTCCAGCTTCCAGATAAATCCCTTCTCTGCAGATAGAAGCGGGGGTCTGCTTGGGTCAACTTGTCCCGGTTCAGACTGAACCGGGGGGAAAAGGACCGTGAGCCCACTCTTTTAGACTGTGAGCCCACTGTTGGGTAGGGACTGTCTCTATATGTTGCCAACTTGTACTTCCCAAGCGCTTAGTACAGTGCTCTGCACACAGTAAGCGCTCAATAAATATGAATGATTGATTGAAAAAGAGGCATTTTGCAGGAGGAAAGATTTGGAGTCGATTCGAGGGGTAACGGTGCTTTGCACATAGTAAGCGCTTAATAATAATAATAATGATGATGGCATTTGTTAAGCTCTCACTATGTGCAAAGCACTGTTCTAAGCGCTGGGAAGGTAGCAAGGTGATCAGATTGCCCCACAGGGGACTCACAGTCAATCCCCATTTTACAGGTGAGGGAACTGAGGCACAGAGAAGTTGTGACTTGCCCAAAGTCACACAGCTGACAATTGGTGGAGTGGGATCCGAACCCATGACCTCCGAGTCCAAAGCCCGGGCTCTTTCCACTGAGCCATGCTGCTTCTCATTAATAAACAAATGAGAATAATAAATAAATAAATCTAATAAATGAATAAATAAT
Organism: Tachyglossus aculeatus; assembly: GCF_015852505.1. Classification (NCBI taxonomy): domain Eukaryota; kingdom Metazoa; phylum Chordata; class Mammalia; order Monotremata; family Tachyglossidae; genus Tachyglossus; species Tachyglossus aculeatus. The sequence goes on along the minus strand of NC_052073.1, from coordinate 9,752,049 downwards.
ATAAATAAATAAATAAATCTAATAAATGCCATCATTATTATTACTGAAGAAGGGAGACTATGGAGTCTTTGGCAGTGGAATAGTCAGTCAGTGGCATTTATTGAGCGCTTACTGTGGGCAGAGCACTGTACTAAGTGCTTTGAGAGTACACTACAGAAACAAACAGACACATTCCCTGCCATAACGAGCTTACAGTCTAGAGGGGACATTAATATAAATAAATAAATTACAGCTATAATTTCAGAAGCAGCATGGCTCAGTGGCGAGAGTCCAGGCTTGGGAGTCAGAAGTCATGGGTTCTAATCCCGGTTCCACCACTTGTCAGCTGTGTGACTTTGGACAAGTCACTTAACTTCTCTGTGCCTCAGTTCCCTCATCTGCCAAATGGGGATTAAGACTGTGAGCCCCACCTGGGACAACCTTGAGCCCACTGTTGGGTAGGGACCGTCTCTATATGTCGCCAACTTGGACTTCAAGCGCTTAGTACAGTGCTCTGCACACAGTAAGCACTCAATAAATGCGATTGAATGAATGAATTACCTTGTATCCCTCCCAGCACTTAGAACAACGCTTGGCACATAGTAAGCACTTAACAAATACCAACAATATTATTCTTATTATATAATTACAGAATACCTTGAACTCCTAGGCTGTGAGCCCACTGTTGGGTAGGGACCTTCTCTATATGTTGCCAACTTGTACTTCCCAAGTGCTTAGTACAGTGCTCCGCACACAGTAAGCGCTCAATAAATACGACTGATTGATTGATTGATTATTAAGATTGTGAGCTTCAGGAGGGCAGGGACTGTGTCTCTTGTCCATGACTGTGCTCTGGATGCTGTCCCCTGATTGTTTTGGGCCATGAGGCAGTATAAACTGCCACTAGACTGTAAGCTCTTTGTGGGAAGGAAATGTGTCAATTTATTGTTGTACTCTCCCAAGAACTTAGTACAGTGCTCTGCACACAGTAAGCGCTCAAGAAATACGATTGGCTGGCTGACTGACTGCCTTGGGGATGAGGAGGGGACTGTCTCTCCCAAGGAGGAGTTGGAAAATCCATCCTGAAAGGGCTGTCCCTAAGTACAGGCTGAAAGGCTGAGAATCCCTCATCCCATGGAGATTTGCAGGAGGGGAGAGGGAGCAGGATTCTTCCCTGGAAAGACCACAGACCAAAAGCTGAATTCTGGGATGATCGCATTGGATTCAGGCCATTTTCTCTCTGGGAGATTCCCAGGGGTGGAACTCCGAGGGGCCCAGGGATGGATCAGGGCTCTTCCAGGCCACCCAATTCCAGGGAGCAACAGGGTCTCTTTGAGGGGGAAGATCTCTCTGGATTCCCTCCAGAAGAGACCAAACAGGGCCAGGGGTTGATGATTACGTGATTTGGGGCTTCTGGCCTGAGGGAAAGACCCAAGGCCCTATTGGGACATATCTTGGAGATTCCAGATTAGCCTCAATCAATCAATCTATCAGTGGCATTTACTGAGCGCTTAGTGCGGGCAGAGCACTGTACTGAAGACCTGGTAGACTACACTGTAATTGAATTGGTGGACACGTTCCCTGCCCACAAGGAGCTTACAGTCTCGAGGGGAAGACGGACATTAAAATAAGTTATGGATGTGGACATAAGTGCAGTGGGGTTGGGGGCGGAGTGAATATCAAGTGATTAACAGGCACATCTTCAGCTGCATAGGCAATGCGAAAGGGAGAAGGGAAATGAGGGCTTAATTGGGGGTGGCCTCTTGGAGGAGGTGTGATTTTAATAAATCTTTGAAGGTGGAGAGATTGCCCTCCAGGACAGCCTGGACACTTGTTTCCGGCAAGGGTCCACTTAGGTCGAGCGAAGAGAAGAGGAAGAGCATTTGGATTTGCCCCCTTTATTCATCGCGCCCTCAGCCCCAAATCCCAGCTCTGCCAGTTGTCAGCTGTGTGACCTTGGGCAGGTCACTTAACTTCTCTGTGCCTCAGTTACTTCATCTGTAAAATGGGGATTAAGACTGTGAGCCCCACGTGGGACAACCTGATCACCTTATATCCTCCCCAGAGCTTAAAACAGCGCTTTGCACATAGTAAGCGCTTAACAAATGCCATCATTATTATTATTATTATTATTATTAAAACAATTATGTCCATATCCATAATGATGGTATTTGTTAAGTGCTTACTATGTGCCAAGCATTGTTCTAAGCACTGAGGCACATACAACGTAATCGGGTTGTTGCACATGGGGCTCACAGTCTTAATCCCCATTTCCCAGATGAGGTAACTGAGGCCCAGTGAAGTGACTTGCCCAAAGTCACACAGCTGACATGTGGCGGAGCTGGGATTAGAACCCACGACCTCTGACTCCTAAGCCCGAGCTCTTTCCACTGAGCCACGCTGTATTTGTTTATATTAACGTCCATCTCCCCACCTAGATTATAAGGCTGTTGTAGTCAGGGAATATGTCTACCAACTTTGTTATTCTGTGTTCTCACAAGCACTGCGTATAGTGCTCTGCGCACAGTAAACGTTCAATATATACAATCTGATTGGCGTTTGTGAGGAGCTCATTTATTTTCTACCTGTATCGCCTCCATAAAGGAAGGCGGGATAATAATAATAATAATGGCATTTATTAAGCGCTTACTATGTGCAAAGCACTGTTCTAAGCGCCGGGTCGGGGGGGGGGGTACAAGGCGATCAGGATGTCCCACGGGTGGGCTCACAGGATTCATCCCCATTTTACAGATGAGGGAACTGAGGCCCGGAGAAGTGAAGTGACTTGCCCAAAGTCACACAGCTGACAATTGGTGGATTTGGGATTTGAACCCACGACCTCCGACTCCAAAGCTCGGGCTCTTTCCTCTGAGCCACGCTGCGTGGCTCTCATCTTCAAGGCTGCTTAAAAAGGATCTGTGCTTCTCCTCTATAAATATCCCTCTTGTTCTTTCCAGGAGAGATCTCTTTTCTGGAGAAGGAGGGTGGTCCAGTGGACAGGCCAGCGCTTAGTACATTGCTCCTCCTCGCACAGTAAGAGCTTAATAAATACTATCACTCCTACTTCGACAGGGAGCCTAGTGGCATGGGGTATGATTGGGAATGGGCTTTGGGGCACCCCAAGAGCTGCAGCCCCCGGCTCTCCGCAGCGACCCCTCATCCACGCCCCAGAAAACCACTCTCCCTTCTTTCAAAGCCTTATCTAGACTGTGAGCCCACTGTTGGGTAGGGACCGTCTCTAGATGTTGCCAACTTGGACTTCCCAAGCGCTTAGTACAGTGCTCTGCACACAGTAAGTGCTCAATAAATACGATTGAATGAATGAATCGAAGGCCCATCTCCTCCAAGAGGCCTTCCCGGACTAAGCCCCACCTTTCTTCATCTCCCACTCCCTTCTACGTCGCCTTGACTTGCTCCCTTTGTTCTTCCCCGACTCTGCCACATGTCTGCTGTGTGACCTTGGGTAAGTCATTTCACTTCTCTGAGCCTCAGTGACCTCATCTGTGAAATGGGGATGAAGACTGTGAGCCCCATGTGGGACAACTTGATCACCTTGTATCCCCCCCAAGCGCTTAGAACAGTGCTCTGCACATAGTAAGCGCTTACTAAATGCCATCATTATTATTATTATTATTCCCCCCCCTCCCACCCCACAGCACTTATGTACCCATCTGTAATTTTATTTATTTGTATTCATGTCTGTCTCCCCTGGCATCTAGACTGTAAGCCTGTTGTGAGCATGGAATGTGTCTGTTTATTGTTTTCTACTTTCCCAAGCGCTTAGTACAGTGCTCTGCATACAGTAAGCACTCAATAAATGCGATCGAATGAACCCGCCTTGGCCTGCTAAGTTTCTGGGGTGAGAGAGGTGAGCAGCTGGCGAGGAAGGGTGGCGTTTCATCTTGAAGCAGCGTGGCTCAGTGGAAAGAGCCCGGGCTTGGGAGTCAGAGGTCATGGGTTCAAATCCCGGCTCTGCTGCTTGTCAGCTGTGTGACTTTGGGCAAGTCGCTTCACTTCTCTGGGCCTCAGTTCCCTCATCTGGAAAATGGGGATTGAGACTGTGAGCCCCAGGTGGGACAACGTGATCACCTTGTAACCTCCCCAGTGCTTAGAACGGTGCTTTGCACATAGTAAGCGCTTAATAAATGCCATCATTATTATTATTATTATTAACAAATGCCATCATTATTATTATTCTCTGAGCCTCAGTTCTCTCATCTGTAAAATGGGGGTTAAGACTGTGAGCCCCCGATGGGACAACCTGATCACCTTGTAACCTCTCCAGCGCTTAGAACAGTGCTTGGCACATAGTAAGCGCTTAATAAATGCCATCGTTATTATTATTATTATTATTAACAAATGCCATCATTATTATTATTCTCTGAGCCTCAGTTCCCTCATCTGTAAAATGGGGGTTAAGATTGTGAGCCCCCGGTGGGACAACCTGATCACCTTGTAACCTCCCCAGCGCTTAGAACAGTGCTTGGCACATAGTAAGCGCTTGCTCAGTGGAAAGGCACCGGGCTTTGGAGTCAGAGGTCATGGGTTCAAATCCCGGCTCCGCCAGTTGTCAGCTGTGTGACTTTGGGCAAGTCGCTTGACTTCTCTGGGCCTCAGTTCCCTCATCTGGAATGGGGATTAAGACTGTGAGCCCCACATGGGACAACATAATCACCTTGTATCCTCCCCAGTCCTTAAAATGGTACTTTGCACATAGTAAGCGCTTAACAAATGCCATCATCATCATCATCATCGTCTTGCTAGCCCTCGGGCTTGGCTGGCAGACCAGCCTTCCGGCTCCCGGACTCCCTAATTCCCGGCTCTTATCTGGGCCTGGCAAGCGAGTTGTTGTTGCCACGGGCCCCGGTTGTGAGTCCCGACTGGGAGGGGTAGGGCTCATTCCTGACAAGTGGTGGCAAATTCCTTCAATGGAGAAATGGAGAACAGGCAGGTGCAGAGACCTGTAGAGCCGGTTGGGTGTCAGTGCGCGTGCCGGCACGTGTGCGGCTGTGTGTCTGTGTGTGTCTTTGTGTCTGTGCACACGTGTCGTTTAGGCATCTCCTGAACAACACTGAGCGATGGCTCCCCTGCCTGTCCTCTCAAAACTTTGGTATCTGTTAAGCACTTACTAGGTGCTAAGCACTGCACCGAGCACTGGGGTAGATACAAGATAATAAGAATTATTATTATTTTTACGGTTATTGTTAAATGTTTACTACGTGCAAGGCACCGCGCTAAGTACCGGGGTGAGTTCAAGCAAATCAGGTCGGACACAGCCCCTGTCCCGCGTGGGGCTCACATTCTTAATCCCCATTTTACAGATGAGGTCGCTGAGGCCCAGAGAAGTGAATAATAATAATAATGTTGGTATTTGTTAAGCGCTTACTCTGTGCCAAGCACTGTTCTATGCACTGGGGAGGTTACAAGGTGATCAGGTTGTCCCACGGAAGGCTCACACAATTTTAATCCCCATTTTACAGACGAGGTAACTGCGGCACAGAGAAGTGAAGTGACTTGCCCAAAGTCACACAGCCGACGGTTGGCGGAGCCGGGATTTGAACCCATGACCTCTGACTCTGAAACCCGGGCTCTTTCCACTGAGCCACGCTGCTTCTCTAGCAGGAAACAGAAGCGCTCTAGGAAAGCGCTCTAGGAAAGAGCCCGGGCTTCGGAGTCAGAGGTCATGGGTTCAAATCCTGGCTCTGCCACTTGTCAGCTGGGTGACCTTGGGCAAGTCACCTCACCTCACTTCACAAGTCAAGTGACTTGTCCAAGGTCACACCACGGATGAGTGGCGGAGCTGGAACTAGAATAATAATAATAATAATAATGATGGCATTTGTTAAGCGCTTACTATGTGCAAAGCACTGTTCTAAGCGCTGGGGGGGATACAAGGTGATCAGGTTTTCCCACGTGGGGCTCACAGTCATCCATCCCCAGGACCTTCTGATTCCCAAGACTGTGCTCTATCCACTAGGCCACGCTGCTTCTCGACGCTTGTGTTTCTGCCCCGCTGTTCTCTTTACTTCTGAGCAGGGGTTTCCCGCGCCCTGCATTGTCCGGGAGTGGGCATTCATTCATTCAGTGGTATTTATTGAGTGCTTACTGTGTGAAGAGCACTGTACTAAGCGCTTGGGAAGTCCAAGGTGACAACATATAGAGACGGTCTCTACCCAACAGCGGGCTCACAGTCCAGAAGGGCAGGGGGCCGGCAGGGTTCGGGACGCAGCCTCCTGCTCCTAATGGGTGTCTGGACAATGCCCCCACCAGCGTCCAGTGGTAGGCATCCCGAGGGCACTGAGGATGGACGGACGGACGGACGGACTGCCCCCGCCCATTCCTGGAGGGCTTTTCCAGGACTGCTGCCGCCCCCGCTGAGCCACTGCGAGCAGACTCTGAGCAAGACCGGGCTGGCGAGCAGGTGGAAACAGCCCCAGTCCCAGGAGCCATCCCAGAAAATCGGATTGTCCCACGTGGGGCTCACAGTCTTAATCCCCATTTTACAGATGAGGTCACCGAGGCACAGAGAAGTCAAGTGATTTGCCCAAAGTCACACTGCTGATCAGCGACCGATCAGCCGTGGTTAATAATAATAATAATAATGATGATGATGGCATTTGTTAAGCACTTACTACATGCAGAGTACTGTTCTAAGTGCTGGGGAAGATACATGGTGATCAGGTTGTCCCACAGGGGGCTCACAGTCTTAATCCCCATTTTACAGATGAGGTCACCGAGGCACAGAGAAGTCAAGTGATTTGCCCAAAGTCACACTGCTGATCAGCGACCAATCAGGCGTGGTTAATAATAATAATAATAATAAGGATGGCATTTGTTAAGCGCTTACTATATGCAAAGTACTGTTCTAAGCGCTGGGGAAGATACAAGGTGATCAGGCTGTCCCACGTGGGACTCACAGTCTTAATCCCCATTTTACAGGTGAGGTCACTGAGGCACAGGGAAGTCAAGTGATTTGCCCAAAGTCACACTGCAGATCAGCGACCGATCAGGCGTGGTTAATAATAATAATAATAATAATAATGATGATGATGGCATTTGTTAAGCGCTTACTATATGCAGAGTACTGTTCTAAGCGCTGGGGAAGATACAAGGTGATCAGGCTGTCCCACACGGGGCTCACAGTCTTAATCCCCATTTTACAGATGAGGTCACTGAGGCACAGAGAAGTCAAGTGATTTGCCCAAAGTCACACTGCTGATCAGCGACCGATCAGGCGTGGTTAATAATAATAATAATAATGATGATGATGATGGCATTTGTTAAGCGCTTACTATATGCAAAGCACTGTTCTAAGCACTGGAGAAATACAAGGTGATCAGGTTGTCCCACGTGGGGCTCACAGTCTTAATCCCCATTTTACAGATGAGGGAAATGAAGCCCAGAGAAGTGAAGTGACTTGCCCAAAGTCACACAGCTAAGTGGCAGAGCTGGGATTCGAACCCATGACCTCTGACTCCCAAGCCCGGGCTCTTTCCACTGATCCACGCTGCCTCCCCATTAGATTGTGAGCTTCTAGGGCACAGGGAGCATCTCTTTTGTCTTGGGCACCCAACCCCCCGGGTGCTTAGTACAGGGAACGTAACTGTTTATTGTATTGTACTCTCCCCAGCAAGCAGAGGCATTTCCATTCCTAGCTTGGCCAGTGGCTAGCGAGTGGCAGGCAATCTGCTGTTACTCTATTTATTTATTATTACTCTATTTATTTATTTTATTTGTACATATTTATTCTATTTATTTTATTTTGTTAATATGTTTTGTTCTCTGTTTCCCCCTTCCAGACTGTGAGCCCGCTGTTGGGTAGGGACCGTCTCTATATGTTGCCGACTTGTACTTCCCAAGCGCTTAGTACAGTGCTCTGCACACAGTAAGCGCTCAATAAATACTATTGAATGAATGAATGAGCCCAGATTGAGCCCCCTCCTTCCTCTCCCCCCCCAACCCCCCGCCCTACTTCCTTCCCCTTCCCACAGCACCTGTATATATGTTTGTACAGATTTATTACTCTATTTTACTTGTACATATTTACTGTTCTATTTATTTTGTTAATGATGTGCATCTAGCTTTAATTCTATTGTTCTGACGACTTGACTTGACTGTCTCCCCCTTCTAGACTGTGAGCCCGTTGTTGAGTAGGGACCGTCTCTAGATGTTGCCAACTTATACTTCCTAAGCATTAGTACAGTGCTTTGCACACAGTAAGTGCTCAGTAAATATGATTGAATCTGGCTGCACACAGCCACGTGCACAGGCTGGGCAGCCTGCTTGTCGTCTCCCTCAGGGACCGGCTAGCCACCAGCCACGAGCCACCAGGCCCTGCCCAGGCCGCCCTCCGCCCCCTGCCCTCCCTGCCGGCCCTGGGGCAGGAACTCCTGCAGGTCTGGGCTTGAGGACTATGTAAACGCCTCCTCACCGAACCGCCTGCCTAGGACAAAGATGAGATCTGAGATCTCTACACTCACTCCCTTGGTGACCTCATTCGCTCCCACGGCTTCAACTATCATCTCTACGCCGATGACACCCAAATCTAAATCTCTGCCCCTGCTCTCTCTCCATCCCTCCAGGCTCGCATCTCCTCCTGCCTTCAGGACATCTCCATCTGGATGTCTGCCAGCCACCTAAAACTCAACATGTCCAAGACTGAACTCCTTGTCTTCCCTCCCAAACCCTGCCCTCTCCCTGACTTTCCCATCACTGTTGACGGCACTACCATCCTTCCCGTCTCACAGGCCCGCAACCTTGGTGTCATCCTCGACTCCGCTCTCTCGTTCAGCCCTCACATCCAATCAATCACCAAAAGCTGCCACTCTCACCTCCTCAACATCGCCAAGATCTGCCCTTTCCTCTCCATTCAAACCGCTACCCTACTGGTTCAGTCTCTCATCCTATCCCGACTGGATTACTGTATCAGCCTCCTCTCTGATCTCCCATCCTCCTGTCTCTCCCCTCTTCAATCCATACTTCACACCGCTGCCTGGATTGTCTTTGTCCAGAAAAGCTCTGGGCATGTTACTCCCCTCCTCTAAAATCTCCAGTGGCTACCAATCAACCTACGCATCAGGCAGAAACTCCTCACCCTGGGCTTCAAGGCTGTCCATCCCCTCGCTCCCTCCTACCTCACCTCCCTTCTCTCCTTCTCCAGCCCAGCCCACACCCTCCGCTCCTCTGCCGCTAATCTCCTCACCGTTAGGCCTCGTTCTCACCTGTCCCACCGTCGATCCCCGGCCCACATCATCCCCCTGGCCTGGAATGCCCTCCCTCTGCCCATCCGCCAAGCTAGCTCTCTTCCTCCCTTCAAGGCCCTACTGAGAGCTCACCTCCTCCAGGAGGCCTTCCCACACTGAGCCCCCTCCTTCCTCTCCCCCTCATCCTCCTCTCGATCCCCCCCGCCTTACCTCCTTCCCCTCTCCACAGCACCTGTATATATGTATATATGTTTGTATGTATTTATTACTCTATTTATTTTTTATTTTTTTGTACATATTTACTCTATTTTATTTTGTTAATATGTTTTGTTTTGTTCTCTGTCTCCCTCTTCTAGACTGTGAGCCCGCTGTTGGTTAGTGACTGTCTCTATATGTTGCCAACTTGTACTTCCCAAGCACTTAGTACAGTGCTCTACGCATAGTAAGCGCTCAATAAATACGATTGAATGAATGAATGAATCTGAGACTGTCAACCTCTCCCAACCCCAGGAGGGGAGGATAGGCAGGGGGGAGTGGCAGGGACTGGGTCCTAACCCCTCATTTGGATCCACCTCAGCACTTAGTATGTAGTAAGCTCTTACCACATACCACAATTTTTTTTCTTATTGGTAGGTGTTAAGCGCTTACTATGTGCCAAGCACTATATTAATCACTAGGGTAGATACAAGACAGTTAGGTTGGACCCAGTCTATGTCCCACGTGGGGCTCACAGTCGAGCCTCATTTCACAGATGAAGTAACTGCGGCACAGAGAATAATAATGATGGTATTTGTTAAGCACTTACTATGTGCAAAGCACTGTTCTAAGTGCTGGGGAGGTTACAAGGTGGTGAGGTTGTCCACGAGGGGCTCACTGTTTTAATCCCCATTTTACAGATGAGGTAACTGAGGCACAGAAAAGTGAAGTGACTTGCCCAAAGTCACACAGCTGGCAGTTGGCGGAGCCGGGATTTGAACCCATGACCTCTGACTCCAAATAATAATAATAATAATGGCATTTATTAAGCGCTTACTTTGTGCAAAGCACTGTTCTAAGTGCTGTGGAGGTTACAAGGTGATGAGGTTGTCCCATGAGGAGCTCACTATTTTAATCCCCATTTTACAGATGAGGTCACTGAGGTCCAGAAAAGTGAAGTGACTGGCCCAAAGTCACACAGCTGGCAGTTGGAGGAACCGGGATTTGAACCCATGACCTCTGACTCCAAAGCCCGGGCTCTTTCCACTGAGCCATACTGCTTGCCCAAAGTCACCCAGCAGACGAGTGGCAGAACCGGGATTAGAACCCAGGTCCTTCTGATTCCCAAGCCCATGCTCCGCCCATTAGGCCGTGCTGGTTATCAGTATTCTTATCAGTATTAGTATCTAATTAATATACTAATATACTATGTAATTGTATATTAATATATATAATATATTAGTACTATTACTGATTACTATTAGTATATATTAATATACTAATTAGTATTATTAGTATTAGCTGGTTATCAGTATTCAGTAATGGAGAAGCAGCGTGGCTCAGTGGAAAGAGCCCAGGCTTTGGAATTGGAGGTCGTGGGTTCAAACCCCGGCTCCACCACTTGTCAGCTGTGGGACTTTGGGCAAGTCACTTCACTTCTCTGGGCCTCAGTTCCCTCATCTGTCAAATGGGGATTAAGACTGTGAGTCCCCCGTGGGGCAACCTGATCACCTTGCAACCTTCCCGGTGCTTAGAACAGTGCACATAGTAAGCGCTTAATAAATGCCATTATTATTATTATTACCAGGGAGTCTGTCCGATCCCATTATCTCGTTTCTGCCCCAGGGCTCAGCACAGTGCTTGGCACAGAGTTCCCCAACCCCAACCGTGTTCCTCGCCCAGCCCCACCCCCCCCCCCGGCCCCAGCCTGGTCTTCCACCCCAGCCCTGTCGTTGATCCCAACCCCAATCCCGACCCCACCATTCCTAACCCCTACTTCAGCCTGATTCTCCCACCCCAAGCCTTTCCTCCATGCCCCTTCTCCAAGCTTCATTCCATTCCCAAGCTTCATCTCCATTCCCCCACCCAACACACCCAATAAGCCCCATCCCATCCCCAAGCCCTGGCCCTCATTTCCCGACCCCAACCCGTCCCCTTAAACCCCCGCCCCCATCGAACCCGAACCCCACTCCGGCTCCGGCCCTGGGCCCCACCGGGGCCCCACGCTCCCTCAGCCTTCCAGCACTGCGGCCGCAGAACTGCGCTCAGCCGGGAAACAGGAAGGCTTCTCTGGTCCAGGGACTGGCCTGGGGCTTCCTCCCGGAAACGCTTCCGGCATGGAAAGTGCCCAGCAGCAGGCCTGAGGGAGCGGGGCCGGGCCTCCCGCCATCCAGCCGGGGATGCTCAGACTCCGATTCCTCCCCCCCCGGGCTCCTCCTTCTTCCAGTGGACGTGGCTGGGCCGCGGGCCAGCTGGGCCCGTCCCCAAGGTCTCTTTTAATTATCAATCAATCACGGTCATGGATACGCACTTCCGACAGGCCAAACTCTAGGCTAAGAGCTCAGGCCTGCTTTCTGGTCCACCGGGAGCTCCTAGTCTAATGGGAAACACTGGCTGCCCCCACCCTCTGCCTCCAGCCACCCGGACCACCCCCTCCTCACCCCCAAAAGTCTCCTTTATGGGGGACAGACCATCTCAGTGGGGAGAGGGAGAGTCTCTCCAGTTTTATCCTTGAATCTTTAGGTGCCAGGACCCACCTTCTTTCGGCCGGGCAACGAGGGATTCGCCTGTCCTCTCCCGGGCTCTCCCACCGGCCAACTGGGAAACTTGATTTGGAAGCGTTCAGAGGAGAGATCAATCAATCAATTGTATTTATTGAGCGCTTACTGTTTGCAGAGCACTGTACTAAGCGCTTGGGAAGTACAAGTTGGCAACATATAGAGACGGTCCCTACCCTACAGTGGGATCACAGTCTAGAAGGGGGAGACAGAGAACAAAACCAAACATACTAACAGTAGAACGGGGAGAGAGGGGTGTCACCTTGCTTTATATTAAGCAGAGCCATTGTCAATATTCCGGGCCACGTAGGGCTTACGTGCTATTGTTTCTTCCTCCTGTGAGTAATTTTTGTTAGGGTCTGTATCTCCCGCTAGAGTATAAGCTCCTGGAGGGCTTACTAACTCGACTGTACTCTCAAGCGTTCAGTACAGTGCTCTACACACGAAGACTGTCAGCTTCTCCAGGCCAGGAACCACATCTACTAATTCCACTGCATTTTCCAAAATGTTCAGTACAGTCCTGTGCAAACAGAAGACTATCAGCTCCTCCAGGTCAGGAACCACGTCTACTAATTCCACTGCTTTTTCCAAAACGTTCAGTACAGTCCTGTGCAAACGGAAGACTATCAGCTCCTCCAGGCCAGGAACCACGTCTACTAATTCCACTGCATTTTCCGAAACGTTCAGTAGAGTCCTGTGCAAACGAAAGACTGTCAGCTCCTCCGTAGCAGGGATCACGTCTACTAACTCCACCGTACTCTCACAAACACCAGAGCCGCTCCCGGCCCCGACTTTGGAGGGCCGAGAGGAGCAGTGCGGCTCAGTGGAAAGAGCCCGGGCTTTGGAGTCAGAGGTCATGGGTTCAAATCCCAGCTCCGCCAATTGTCAGCTGGGTGACTTGGGCAAGTCACTTAACTTCTCGATGCCTCAGTTACCTCATCTGTAAAACGGGGATTAAGTCTGTGAGCCCCAAGTGGGACAACCTCATCACCTTGTATCCCCCCAGCACTTAGAACAGTGCTTTGCACATAGTAAGCGCTTAGTAAATGCCATTATTATTATTATTATTTATTATTTATGATGAAGCCTCAGTCTTGGGGGGCTCCCCAAGTCCCCTCCTGCAAACCCCTGCCCCAGTCTCTCCCCACTCTGACCCTGCTGAAGCAAAACCCCAGGGGACCACTCACCTTGACCTCCGTCTCCCCGATGGAGTTTCCAACGGTAGAGACGCAAAAAGAACGGCCCGGCAGATGACTGTGCGGGGTGGTTCGAGGTGTGTGTTGTATTATGGACGTGGGACGGAGAACATGTGCGTGCTTATATATGTGTGTGTGTGTGTGTACGCGGGTGTGAGCCTGAATGCTTTTCTCTTTTTCTTTCCACGGGAGCCCGGATGCACCCCGGCTCCGCCAACTGTCAGCTGCGTGACTTCGGGCAAGTCACTTCACTTCTCTGGGCCTCAGTGACCTCATCTGGAAAATGGGGATGAAGACTGTGAGCCCCATGTGGGACGGCCTGATCACCTTGTAACCTCCCCAGCGCTTAGAACAGTGCTTTGCACATAGTAAGCGCTTCATAAAGCCATCATTATTATTATTATTATTATTCCTGTGTTTCTGCTCTTTCCTCTCCCCAGGGTCAGACGGGGGGCTGCCAAAGCCGCCGGCAGGAATGTGGCCAAAGTCGGCTCCCGCCCCCAACCCCCGGTCCACCCCGGGCTCCGACCACCGTTCAGCTGGTCATTGGACGCCCCCCAGGAAGGGCTCCAGGCTGCCCAGGGATCTCCCCACCTTCTCCCCACCCCTGCCCTTCCAACCCCGCTCCCAGCCAACGTCTCCCGGCTCCCAGGCTAATCCCACCCACCTCTTCTCCCCCTCCACAGTCCCCCAGCCGCCCGCCCAGGGAAATTGCGGAATTTCTTACTGGGCCCCCTCACTGGTGGCAGTGCTCGGGCTCGACGCCCGCCGAGCAACATGGTGGAGCAGACTTTCTGTCTGCTCAGGGACTTCCTGTGCCGGGCTGGGCCGGAGCTTTAAAAGACTCCGAGAAACCCAAGCCAGGCCTGAAGTCTGCCTCACGGCCTCCTCGCTCTCGCTCCCACCCTCCCCCCATCCTCTCCTTCCTCCTGGCCGCTGCGGGCCTCAGCTCTTCAGTCAGTCCGTCAATCGGATTTATTGAGCGCTTACTGTGTGCCGACCCCTGGACTGCTACTCATGATAATGACGGCATTTGTTAAGCGCTTACTATGTTTGGGGGGGCACAACAAGGAAGCAGCGTGGCTTAATGGATAGAGCTCCGGCCTAGGAGTAGGAAGGCCGGGGGTTCTGATCCCTGCTCCGCCACTTCGTTCATTCATTCAGTCGTATTTATTGAGCGCTTACTGTGTGCAGAGCACTGTGCTAAGCGCTTGGGAAGTACAAGTCGGCAACATATAGAGACGGTCCCTATTCATTCATTCATTCATTCATTCATTAAATCGTATTTATTAAGTGCTTACTGTGTGCACAGCACTGTGCTAAGCGCTTGGGAAGTACAAGTCAGCAACTTATAGGGACGGTCCCTATTCATTCATTCATTCAATCGTATTTATTGAGCGCTTACTGTGTGCAGAGCACTGTGCTAAGCGCTTGGGAAGTACAAGTCAGCAACGTATAGGGACGGTCCCTATTCATTCATTCATTCAATCATATTTATTGAGCGCTTACTGTGTGCAGAGCACTGTGCTGAGCGCTTGGGAAGTACAAGACGGCAACATATAGAGACGGTCCCTATTCATTCATTCAATCGTATTTATTGAGCGCTTACTGTGTGCAGAGCACTGTGCTGAGCGCTTGGGAAGTACAAGTCGGCAACATGTAGAGACAGTCCCTATTCATTCATTCATTCATTCAATCGTATTTATTGAGCGTTTACTTGTGCAGAGCACTGTGCTAAGCGCTTGGGAAGTACAAGTCGGCAACATATAGGGACGGTCCCTGTTCATTCATTCATTCATTCATTCAACCATATTTATTGAGCGCTTACTGTGTGCAGAGCACTGTGCTAAGCGCTTGGGAAGTACAAGTTGGCAACATATAGAGACGGTCCCTACCCAACAATGGGCTCACGGACTTGCCTGCTGTGGGACTTTGGGCAAGTCGCATCACTTCTCTGGACCTCAGTCATTCATTCAATTGTATTTATTGAGCACTCACTGTGTGCAGAGCACTGTACTAAGCGCTTAGGAAGTACAAGTTGGCAACATATAGAGATGGTCCCTACCCAACAGTGGGCTCCCTACCCAACAGCAGGCTCACGGACTTGTCTGCTGTGGGACTTTGGGCAAGTTGCATCATTTCTCTGGGCCTCAGTTATCCATTCAATCATATTTATTGAGCGCTTACTGTGTGCAGAGCACTGTACTAAGCGCTTGGGAAGTCCAAGTTGGCAACATATAGAGACGGTCCCTACCCAACAGTGGGCTCGCAGTCTAGAAGGGGGAGACAGAGAACAAAACAAAACATATTAACAAAATAAAATAGAACAAATATGTACAAATAAATAAATAAATAAATAAATAGAGTAATAGAGTTATCTCATCTGTAAAAGGAGGATTGAGACTGGGAGCCCCTCATGGGACAGGGACTGTGTCCAACCTGATTAGCTGGTATCTACCCCTGCATGCCTCCCGGGCTTTGGAGTCAGAGGTCATGGGTTCGAATCCTGGCTCTGCCACTTGTCAGCTGTGTGACTTCGGGCAAGTCACTTCACTTCTCTGGGCCTCAGTTTCCTCATCTGGAAAATGGGGATTAAATCTGTGAGCCCCACGTGGGACAACCTGATTACCTTGTATCTACCCCAGCACTTAGAACAGTGCTTTGCACATAGTAAGCGCTTAATAAAAATGCCATTATTATTATTACTTGGCACATAGTAAGCGCTTAAGAAATACCACTATTATTATTATTGTTAGTCTTATCATTAGAACAAAATAAATATAACAAGCACATTCCCTGCCCACAACGAGCTTACAGTCTAAAGTGGGGGAGCTCTTCTCTACCTACATCAGGGCTGGGGAAACCAAGGGGCTCCATTCATTCATTCATTCATTCATTCATTCAATCATATTTATTGAGCGCTTACTGTGTGCAGAGCACTGTACTAAGCGCTTGGGGAGACCAAGGGGCTCCATTCATTCACTCATTCATTCATTCAATGGTATTTATTCATTCATTCATTCATTCAATCGTATTTATTGAGCGCTTACTGTGTGCAGAACACTGTACTAAGCGCTTGGGAAGTAAAATTGGCAACATATAGAGACGGTCGCTACGCAACAACGGGCTCGCAGTCTAGAAGGGGGGGACAGAAACAAAACAAAACATGTGGACGGGTGTCAAGTCATCAGAATAAATAGAAATAAAGCTAGATGCACAGCACTGACAAAATAAATAGCAGGGTAGGGGCAGGAAAACAGATTGGGGAAGCAGACCAGCTTTCTTCTTGGCCACAAGAGAGTGGAGAGAGAGCTGAGGGGTCTCTGAGGAGAGACCTCTTCTCTCTCTGCACTCCCATCCCCATCCATCATTCATTCAATCAAATTTATTGAGCGCTTACTGTGTGCAGAGCACCGTACTAATCCACCAGCCAGTTGGGAGCACTTACAGAGTGCCTTTCTCTGAGCCTCAGTTTCCTCATCTGTAAAATGGGGATTAAGACTGTGAGCCCCCCGCGGGACAACTTGATCACCTTGTAACCTCCCCAGCGCTTAGAACAGTGCTTTGCACATAGTAAGCGCTTAATAAATGCCACTATTATTATTATTACTGAGTGCAGAGCACTGTATGAATACTCATTCATACAAGCTAAAGTCAGACAGCAGAATCCCTCTCCTCAATGACTGTAGGCTTGTTGTGGTCAGGGAAGGTGTCTGTTATATTGTTATATTGTACTCTACTGGGAGACCAAGCACTTAGTACAGTGCTCTGCACACAGTAGGCACTCAGTAAATATGACTAACTGATTGACTTAATGCGCCCTTCTTGCTAGGTCACTAGAAATATGGTTTTATGTTCATCTCCCCATCCTAGAATGGAGGCTCCCTGTGGGCAGGAAGTGTCTGCCATCTCCATTGCATAGTACTCTCCCAGGCACTTAGTACAGTGCTCTGCACACAGTAAGCACTCAATAAATACCATTGAATGATTGATTGATTAATCTATAACCCAGGCACCTAATAAAGGGCAGCATACCAAGTGGGTGTTTAATAAATACTACTACTACTATTACTAGTATTAATACTAGTATTAGTAGAGAAGCAACGTCGCTCAGTGGAAAGAGCCCAGGCTTTGGAGTCCGAGGTCAGGGGTTCAAATCCCGGCTCTGCCAATTGCCAGCTGTGTGACTTTGGGCAAGTCACTTCACTTCTCTAGGCCTCAGTTCCCTCATCTGTAAAATGGGGATTAAGACTGTGAGCCCCCCACGGGACAACCTGATCACCTTGTAACTTCCCCAGTGCTTAGTACAGTGCTTTGCACATAGTAAGCGCTTAATAAATGCTATCATTATTATTATTATTTTACTACAATTATTACCTCACCTATTACTGCTACTATTCTATTCTTATCTTTGCTCTTACTACTACTATTATTACTATGAATATTAATTAATATTAACTGTTAATTAGAGGAGCAATGTGGCCTAGTGGAGAGAGCACAAGCCTGGGCGTCAGAAGGACCTGGGTTCTAATCCTGGGGCTGCCACTTGTCTGCTGTGTGATCTCGGGCAAATCACTTCACTTCTCTGTGCCTCAGTTACCTCATCTGTAAAATTGGGATTAAGACAGGGAGCCCTGTGTGGGATAGGGACCACGGCCAACTCAATCACCTTGTATCCAGTCCAGCGGTTAGTGAAGTGCCTGGCACATAGTAAGCGCTTCCCAAATGCCATTAATAATAATAATAAAAAATAATACATACTATTAGTTCTGTTATTTCTACCATACTACCATGATTACTGTTACTACTACTACTACCACTACTATTACCTCTTCTGTTACTATTATAACTACTATTTTTATTATTATTATTATTATTATTAATAGTAATAATAATAATACTGGTATTTGTTAAGCACTTACTATGTTCATTCATTCATTCATATATATTGAGTGCTTACTGTGTGCAGAGCACTGTACTAAGCGCTTGGGAAGTGCAAGTTGGCAACATATAGAGATGGTCCCTACCCAACAACGGGCTCACAGTCTAGAAGGGGGAGACAGACAACAAAATGAAACATGTGGTCAATGTCAAGTCAATGTGCCAAGCACTGTTCAAAGCGCTGGGGTAGATGCAAGGTAATCAGGCTGTCCCACATTGGGTTTACAGTCTTTTAATCCTTATTTACAGATGAGGGAACTGAGGCACAGAGAAATTAAATGACTTGGCCAAGGTCCCACAGCAGACAAGTGGTGGAGCCAGAATGACCTCTGACTTCCAAGGGCAGGATCTTTCCACTAAGCTACGCTTCTTCTCAGTATTACTATTACCTCCGCTACTACTACTCCGTCTTCTGCCGTGACTATCATGGCTACTATTAGTCCTACGACTACAACGAGTAGGCCTCGCAGGGTCAGGCCCCAGTTTCCTGCACAGGGGCACGACCTTGGGAGCAGCTCCCAGATGTGCTGATTCTCCAGTTCCTCCTCTTACTCACCGTGTTGTTTATCCGGAGCTGACTGCCCTGCGCATCCGACACATCCGAAGAGACCCCCCCCACCACCCCAGCTCCTCTGCTTTCCCAGAACGTCGTTTCCTTCCCGGAAGCCGGTCCACGCGTGCAAGCACATGCACAGAGCCCGGCTGAGCCGGGGTTGTGTCATCACTGGGAGTGTTGTAACGGCGAGTGGTCCTTGGGGGGTACAGAGCGGGGGGAAGAAGGGCGGCTCCGGCTGCTGCCCCTGGAAAAGGATCCGCCAGGGAATCACTTGAGCCGTCTGCCTCCTCTCCAAATCCACCCTGGACCAGTCCACCCCAGGTGGAACTACAGACATACAGGGTGAGGAAATAGCAGACTGTGTTGAACAGGGGGCGAAAAGATCCTGAGGCTCAGAGCGGACTCCAGCTTAGTAAATTTCCAGCTACGAAAATAAAAGAGCTGTTTATTTAAAATGCTCATTCATTCATTCAATCGTATTTATTGAGCGCTTACTGTGTGCAGAGCACCGTACTAAGCGCTTGGGAAGTACAAGTTGGCAACATACAGAGACGGTCCCTACCCAACAGTGGGCTCACAGTCTAGAAGGGACAGAACCCAGCTTCTCCCTCAAAGCTAGCTGCTGGCAACACAAGACAGGGAGAGCTAGACTGTAAGCTCGTTGTGAAATGGAAATGTGCCTGTTTATTGTTATAGTGTATTCCCCTGAGCGCTCAGTACAGTGCTCTGCACACGGTAAGTGCTCAGTAAATATGATTGGATGAATGAATGATTAATGAAATGCCTGGAGCTCTGGATTCTGGTCTCTGCCCTGATGGTTTCTGATGGATAGCTAGCTCACTTTGACTCAGTTTCCTCTTCTGAAGTGGGCAGAATAATCCCTCTCTCCACCAGGTGCCTTTTCCGCCCCTCCTGGGATGGTTTGGTGGAAGTCTGGCCGGGGGAGGCTCCTTTAAGCCTTCTAGCTGCCTTCTAGTTCTAGAAACAAATCCCGAAAGCCGACTTGCGGACTCGATGCCCCCAGGGTTGGGCCAGAAGTGTAATTCTCAGCCTCCCTTGACTGGGGAGAAGCTGGAGTTGGAGCCCCACAGAAATGCCCCTCCCTTGAGGTTCAGTCCTCTGAAAGAGAGAGATGTGCTTGGACCTTGAGGTCACCCTCCCAGTCCCTCACCCTTCTGGCCTCCGGGCCGGGCGAGTTACCGCCCAGGAGGCCCAGGAGGATGTCTCGAAGAAGGTGAGGATGGCCCCTTCCCCAACAACGGCCTAGTCGGTTGGCACAAGCCCAGTGGACCTCTTGTGGGCCAGTGCTTCTTTTTTGGGCCAAAGGAAACTGGTCAGACTGGCACGGGCCCCGGGATTTCTCCCCGGTTTCCCCGGAGTCTCCCGGCTCAGCGCTGGTAGCTTCCAGGAGTCTGGAGCTTCTGTCCACCAGAGACTGGGAGGGAGGGAGAGAGGAAAGAGAGCAGAGGGATGGAGGGAGAGCGGGTGAGCGGGTGAGAGGAACCCCACCCATCTCCCCGGCATCCTCCTAATCCCATCCCCAGCTCCAACTTTCTCTTTCATCTGGCCGGCGCACGTTGCGTTTGGGCTTGGCTGTGGGCTTCCCTGTCAGGCCCCATTTATCAAAGTGAGGATCTTGACAGGCTGGCTCCTCGTCTGTGCCATATCCTGCTGAGTCACCCGGGATGAAGAGCCTTACATGGTGGGGAAGAGCTCAGCCCGCTAGTTCCTGCCAGGCCCCGCCAGGCCTGCTTCCCTCCCTCCTTCCCTCTCCAAGCAGTGCCCACCTCCCGGCCCGTCTCCCCCATCCTGCCAGGGGAGTGTCCGGATTTGCCCCAGCCTCCCTCCCCTCTTCTCCCTCTCCATCCCCGGCAGGAGTCCCGGGCCCTACGGGAAGCGCCGGACGCAAGACCGGCCGACAAACAATAATAATAATGATAGCGTTTGTTAAGCACTTACTATGTGCAAAGCACTGTTCTAAGCACTGGGGGGATACAAGGTGATCAGGTTGTCGCACATGGGGCTCACGGTCTTAATCCCCATTTTACAGATGAGGTAACTGAGGCTCAGGGAAGTTAAGTGTCTTGCCCAAGGTCACACAGCAGACCCCCCCCCCCCTCCATCCCCCCCGCCATACCTCCTTCCCTTCCCCACAGCACCTGTACATATGTATATATGTTTGTACGGATTTATTACTCTATTTATTTTACTTGTACTTATTTTATTTTGTTAATATGTTTTGTTTTGCTCTCTGTCTCCCCCTTCTAGACTGTGAGCCCACTGTTGGGTAGGGACCGTCTCTCTATGTTGCCAACTTGGACTTCCCAAGCGCTTAGTCCAGTGCTCTGCACACAGTAAGCGCTCAATAAATACGATTGAATGAATGAATGAAAGGTGGCAGATCCAGGAATATGAACCCATGTCCTCTGACTCCAAAGCCCGTGCTCTTTCCACTGAGCCACGCTGCTTCTCTAACAAATGGCCCAGGATGTCACACCCCCATCACCAGCTTTACTTTCCTCCTCCTCCTCCTCCTGCCACCCACCGCCCAGGTCACAGATCAATCAGTTGTATTTATTGAGCGCTTACTGTGTGCAGAGCACTGTACTAAGTGCTTAGATGCCCACCGACCACCCCTCCCGACCTCCTGGGAACAGGCGTGAGGCGGCCAACAGCCTCCGACCTCGGAGGCCGCTTTCTCCGGCCACCCTCCTGGCCCGACGCGCTGGACTCCCGCCACTCTGGGCCCCAGACTGTTCTCGGGGAGAGCTGCTGGCAGTGGGCAGAGGGGGGGGAAACTGAGTAAGGTGGGAAGCCCCAGCTGTGACTGCCATCAGGGAGGGTAGGGAGGTGGACCGGACACTAAATCTTGAAGGTTAGTGGTCTAGGGGTTTGGCCTTTGCCTGCCATTTGCCCTGGCTACAATAAGAGCAGGATTCCGGCCTCGGGGACGGTGGTGGTCAGCTGCGGAGAGCAAGGCCTGAGAGGTCAGAGAGGTGGCTGTTGGGCCGGCCGCAGCCGGAAAGCGTGGTGTACAGCGCTTACGGACGTGTCTTTACACCCTGTTGCTTCCCCCTACTTGTAATGTATTTTCCTGTCTGCCTCCCTTACGAGACGACCAGCCCCCCTTTTTTTTTGGTGGCATTTATTAAGCACTTACTATGTGCAAAGCACTGTTCTAAGCACTGGGGAGGTTACACGGTGATCAGGTTGTCCCACAGGGGTCTCACAGTTTTAATTCCCATTTTACAGATGAGGTAGTGGAGGCACAGAGAAGTGAAGCGACTTGCCCAAAGTCACACAGCTGGCAATCGGCAGAGCTGGGATTTGAACCCATAACCTCTGACTCCAAAGCCCGGGCTCTTTCCACTGAGCCACGCTGCTTCTCTTAAGCAGCATGATCCCTTGAGGGCAGGGATCGTGTCTACTAACTCTGTTATATTGTCCTCTCCCAGGCACTTAGGACAGTACTCTGCACACAGTAAGCACTCATTCATTCATTCAATCGTATTTATTGAGCGCTTACTGTGTGCAGAGCACTGTACTAAGCGCTTGGGAAGTACAAGTTGGCAACATAGAGAGACGGTCCCTACCCACAGTGGGTTCACACTCGATAGATACCACTGATTGATTGATGGTAATAATAACAGCACTAATAAGTGTGGTATTTTTAGGCACTTCCTAGGCGCCGAGCACGATGAAAAGCACTGGGGTAGAAACAGAAAAATCCCATCAGACCCACCCCCTGTCCCAAATAGGATTCTCAGTCTGGAGATCAGGGGTGGAGAATAGGTATTGAACCCCATTTTATGGGCCGGGGGGGTTTCTGACCTGGGAACGGGTGGTCCCAGGGCTCTGCCCGGGCACCTGTTCCCCAGCAAAAAGTATTTGTTAAGTGCTTACTATGTGCTGAGCACTGTAATAAGCGCTGGGGTAGGTACAATATGAGCAGGCCGGATCCACTCCCCATTCCACTTGGAACTCACAGTTTTAATAATACTAATAATAATGGCATTTATTAAGCACTTACTATGTGCAAAGCACTGTTCTAAGGGCTGGAGGCACGGAGAGATTATGAGTCAGGATTGGAATGGCGGTCCCCAAGGCTCCCCAGGCTAGAGAGGTCAGCGGTTCCCGGCATAAGATAATAATATTTATTTATTTTACTTGTACATATCTATTCTATTTGTTTTATTTTGTTAGTATGTTGGGTTTTGTTCTCTGTCTCCCCCTTTTAGACTGTGAGCCCACTGTTCGGTAGGGAAGCAGCATGGCTCAGTGGAAAGAGCCCGGGCTTTGGAGTCAGAGGTCAGGGGTTCAAATCCCGGCTCCAGCAGTTGTCAGCTGTGTGACTTTGGGCAAGTCACTTAACTTCTCTGGGCCTCAGTTACCTCATCTGGAAAATGGGGATTAAGACTGTGAGCCCCCCGTGGGACAACCTGATCACCTTGTAACCTTCCCAGAGCTTAGAACAGTGCTTTGCACATAGTAAGCGCTTAATAAATGCCATTATTATTATTATTAGGGACTGTCTCTATATGTTGCCAACTTGTACTTCCCAAGCGCTTAGTCCAGTGCTCTGCACACAGTAAGCGCTCAATAAATACGATTGATTGATTGATTGATTCTCTGAGGGAACCCCAGCTACCGACTGGGCCCTCTGAGAAACCAAGCCCAAAAACCGGCCAGAAAGACCCCCGCAGAACTGAGCCCGAGCCGGTGGGGCCCGGGGCGGGGGTGCAGGGCTGCCTTTGGAGGAAGGGAGAGGCAGATTGTGGGGCAGCCCCTGGGTGAGGGGACGGGAAGGGGGGGAGACTGCCCAGCCTCAGTGGAGCCTCCCTTCCCTCCCACCTAGGTGACAATAAGGGTCTTGGCGACTTCACAGCTCCCCGGCAGTGGCAGCCCAGCCTCTCCACCAAACTGGCAGGAAGCCATTTGGAAAGAAGGGAGGCGGGTGGTCTGCGGAGGGGAGGGGGCCTGGGGAGATTACACTTCATTAAGCACTGAGGGGGCCGGGATCTGGGGGGGCTCCCTGGGGAAACTGCCACTTCTCTCAGGTGGGGTGTGACCAAGGGGTGGGTCCGTGTCCCTGTCTGCCTGCTGTCCTTCCTCCCTGTTGGGCATTTCAGCTCTCCTCTGCTCCTCTTCTTCTGGCTTGTCCTCATTTGGTGAGGACCCCACTGTGGTTGGGGCCAGGGCGGGGGGTTTCTGCACTGGGAACGGGTGGTCCCACGGCTCTTGGGGCTCTGCCCAGGGACCCGTTCCCCAGCAACAAGTATTTGTTAAGTGCTTACTATGTGCCAAGCACTGTAATAAGCGCTCTTCTAGACTGCGAGCCCACTGTTGGGTAGGGACCGTCTCTATACGTTGCCAAATTGGACTTCCCAAGCGCTTAGTACAGTGCTCTGCACACAGTAAGCGCTCAATACATACGATTGAATGAATGAATGGGGTAAGTACAATATGAGCAGGCCTGATCCAGTCCCTGTTCCACTTGGAACTCACAGTTTTAATAATAATAATGGATTTATTAAGCACTTACTATGTGCAAAGCACTGTTCTAAGCGCTGGGAAGGTTACAAGGTGATCAGATTGGCCCACGGGGGCTCACAGTCCTAATCCCCATTTTACAGATGAGGGCCCAGAGAAGTGAAGTGACTTGCCCAAAGTCACACGGCTGACAAGCGGCAGAGCCGGGATTTGAACCCATGACCAAGCCCGGGCTCTTTCCACTGAGCCACGCTGCTTCCCGGTAGCCAGGAGAGAGAGAACAATCGATCATTCGATCACTCATTGGTATTTATCGAGTGCTTAGTGTGTGCAGAGCACTGTACTAAGTAGGGACCATCTCTATATGTTGCCAACTTGTACTTCCCAAGCGCTTAGTACAGTGCTCTGCACACAGTAAGCGCTCAATAAATACGATCGAATGAATTGGAACAGTACACTCCAGTAGAGTTAATAGTAGTTTCCTGCCCACAAGGAATTTACTCTCTAAATTCTAAATGTCTGTGGGGGAGACCAACATTAATATAAATAAATCAATCATGGCTCTGTACAGAAGTGTCCTCCTCCCCCTCTCCATCCCCACCACCTTACCTCCTTCCCTTCCCCACAGCACCTGTATATATGTATATATGTTTGTACGTATTTATTACTCTATTTATTTATTTTACTTGTACATATTTATTCTATTTATTTTATTCTGTTAATAGGTTTTGTTAATGTTTTGTTCTCTGTCTCTGTCTCCCCCTTCTAGACTGTGAGCCCACTGTTCGGTAGGGACCATCTCTATATGTTGCCAACTTGGACTTCCCAAGCGCTTAGTACAGTGCTCTGCACACAGTAAGCGCTCAATAAATATGATTGAATGAATGAATGAATGAATGAAGTGTCTTGGGGCTGAGGGAGAGATGAACCAAGTATGCAAACAAGTATTTTCACTTTCTTCTTGTGGGCAGGGAAAGTGTCTACCAACTCTGCTATAATAATGATAATAATAATAATAATGATGGTATTTGTTAAGCGCTTACTATGTGAAAAGCACTGTTCTAAGTGCTGGGGAAGATGCAAGGTTATCAGGTTGTCCCACATGGGGCTCACAGTCTTAGTCCCCATTTTACAGATGAGGGAACTGAGGCCCAGAGAAGTTAAGTGACTTGCCCAAAGTCACACAGCTGACAAGTGGCAGAGCTGGGATTCAAACCCATGACCTCTGACTCCAAAGCCCATGATCTTTCCACTGAGCCACAGTTATACTCTTCCAAATGCTTAGTACAGTGCTCTGCACACAGTAAGAGCTCAGTAGATAAGCTTTACTGATTAATTAACCCCATTTTTCCAGATAAGGAAACTGAGACCCCGGACCACACGGCAGGCAAACGGCAGAACTGGGATTAGAACCCAGGTGGCCTCACTCCCAGACCTCGGCTCATTTCTACCAGGCCCTTTTAACCCGAGCAGAGTGGGGGGCTTGTGGCGGGAGTGGGAAGGGGACCGGTTCTTGGATGGGGCTGGGTTAGATTCTGCTCCTCCATGCCTCCAGCCCCCTGCCCTCCTCCTCACCCCAGTACTCAGCCATCCTGGGAAGAGACTGGAGCTCCTTGCTGAGAGAGGCAGACCCTGAGGCCTGCAATCAGGCACCGATTTCAGCCCCCAGTGCCAGCTAAGTACGCTGCCACGTGGCTTGAGACGGCAGATTGGCATTTCCCAGTGCCACTGTGAATCCGTCTGGCCCCTGAGGGGATGGAGAGGAAACCCCGGGTTCGGAACCGGTGCCTCGGCTCTTCCTCTGGAGAGGGGAACCCCGGGATCTCCCCTTGGCAGAAGCAGGGCAAAGTCCTCTGTCTCTCTCTCTCTCTCAGAATGCCCTGGGCATTCATTCATTCATTCATTCATTCATATTTATTGAGCGCTTACTATGTGCAGAGCACTGTACTAAACACTTGGGAAGTACAGGTTGGCAACATATAGAGACGGTCCCTACCCAACAGTGGGCTCACAGTCTAGAAGGGGGCATAGTGTGGCTTAGTGGATTCAGCCCCAGCCTGGGAGTCAAAAGGACCTGGGTTCTAGTCCCGGCTCTGCCGCTTGTCTGCTCGTGTGACCTTGGGCGAGTCGCTTCACTTCTCTGGGCCTCAGTTACCTCATCTGTAAAATAACAATAAAAATTGTGGTATTCATTCATTCATTCAATCGTATTTATTGAGCGCTTACTGTGTGCAGAGCACTGTACTAAGCACTTGGGAAGTACAAGTTGGCAACAATGTGGTATATGTTAAGCCCTTTCTCTGTGCCAGACACTGTACTACGTGCTGGGGATTAAGATTGTGAGCCCCACGTGGGGCAGGGACTCTGTCCAACTCGATTGGCCAGTGCTTGGTATAGTGCCTGGCACATAGTAAGTGCTTAACAAACACCACAATTATTATTATTATTATTATTACCCAGGTGGCCAGACCCAAAGTCGCCAGGCACCAATCCATGGACCAGGGGCTTTCCCAAGGACCGGAGTCTTGGGAAACAGGAAGGAGGGGGACTGGAAGTCTTCTCAGACGACATCATTCTTTCCTGAAAGTCACCACTCCGGGAGCCAGGGGCTGGGAAGGGGAATGCCAGCCTGGAGGAGAAGAGGGTCCAGAGACCGGGGGCCTGGGACCCTCGAGGCTGTAAACTGGATGTGGGCAGGGAATGGGTCTGTTTATTGTTGTATTGTACTCTCCCAAGCACTTAGTACAGTGCCCTGTACACAGTAGATGCTCAATAAATACGACCGAATGAATGAATGAAAGAATGAATGAATGCCCCAATTCCAGGGCTCTGCCCAGCTTCCCACAGCTGGGGCCAGTCCTCTGCTTCTCACCGTGTGACCCCCTGAGAGCCCTTCCCATCTCTGAGCCTCTCCCGGCTCTGCCACGTGTCTGCTGCGTGACCCTGGGCAAGTCATTTCACTTCTCTACGCCTCAGTTCCTTCATCTGTGAAATGGAGACGGAAACTGGGAGCCCCACGTGGGACGGGGGCTGCATCCTACCTGATTTGCTTGTATCCATCCCAGTGCTTGGCACATAGTAAGCTCTTAACAAATTCCATGATTATTATTCTCATTACTTCTTTCTTGGAAACTGGTCGAGACATAACCCTGCCCCCTCCCTGTCTCCCACTTTTCTGGAGTAGATAGAGGAGAGAGGCAGCAAAGGGTGAAGAAAATCTCGACTTCCCTAACCCAGCAGCCCAGCTGCCTGGAAGCCCAGACCCCAGATGGTTCTTCATTCAATCATATTTATTGAGCACTTACTGTGTACTAAGCACTTGAAAGGGTGAGGAATTTCCTCTAGACTGGCAGCTCGTTGTGGGCAGAGAATGTGTCTGTTAGATTGTTCATTCATTCAATCATACTTATTGAGCGCTTACTGTGTGCAGAATGCTGTACTAAATGCTTGGGGGAGTACGATGTAACAATAAATGGATACGTTCCCTGCCCACAGCGAGCGGTCTAGAAGGGGGAGAACAGTCTAGAGGCAGGGAGAACTTCTATTCTCCTCTCCCAAGTGCTTAGTACAGTGCTCTGCACACAGTAAGTGCTCAACAAATACGACTGACTGACTGACTCTCCTCTCTGGGATTCCAGGGGACGACAGTCACTCAGAGCCAGGATGATCAGGGAGAACAGCTGAGCCCCAAGGTGAGAGAGGAACTTCTATTCCCCTCTCCCAAGCCCTTAGTACAGTGCTCTGCACACAGTAAGTGCTCAATAAATACGACTGACTGACTGACTCTCCTCTCTGGGATTCCAGGGGACGACAGTCACTCAGCGCCAGGGTGTTCAGGGAGAACAGCTGAGCCCCAAGGTGAGAGAGGAACTTCTATTTCCCTCTCCCAAGCGCTTAGTACAGTGCTCTGCACACAGTAAGTGCTCAATAAATACGACTGACTGACTGACTCTCCTCTCTGGGATTCCAGGGGACGACAGTCACTCAGCGCCGGGGTGATTAGGGAGAACAGCTGAGCCCCAAGGTGGGAGAGGGAGGTGGGGTGGCATTGGGAGGAAGCGGGAGAGGGAATTCAGGTTCAGAATTGCTTCTGGAGTGGGAGTCCTCCAGCCCAACGGCTGGAAGAGCCTCACCCTGAGGGGGCCGAGGGGGCACTTGTTCTTTTCTCAAGACTCCTTGAGGGTCAGTCCCTCCCTAACTCCCCCGCCCCCAGAATAGCAGGACTGAGAGCAGCACCCCCCACCCCCCGAATGTTGTCCACACCTTGGACGACAGCTGCGATCTGATGTTACCCTTAGCAAAATGACCAGCCTCCTGGATTTCAGCATCTGCCTGGCCACCATTCATTCATTCATTCAATCGCATTTATTGAGCGCTTACTGTGTGCAGAGCACTGTACTAAGCACTTGGGAAGTACAAGTTGGCAACAGATCCTTCGCTCTGGACGGCGGGCAGCGGTCCGATGCTTCAGAGGACGTTCCTGCGACCAAACATCGAAGCCAGCAATGGGCCGCCTGCCCGGCTGTAAGGACTGGCTACTGGGAACTACGGGCCGAGAAGCAGGGGACCACCACCGGCGAGCTGGGCAGAGCCCTGGGGTTGGGTCCCAACTCCCGGTCTCAGGACCCTCTTCTCCTCTGAGCTGGCATTCCCCTTCCCAGGCCCTGGCTCCCGGAGCGGTGACTTTCAGGAATGAATGATGTCGTCTGAGAAGACTTCCAGTCCCTCTCCTTCCTGTTTCCCGAGACTCTGGTCCTCGGGAAAGCCCCGGGCCTGGATTGGTGCCCGGCAGCTGTCCCGTCTGGCCAACTGGGTGCCCGGAGCGCTCTGGAAGAGAGGTAGGGGAGACGAGCGGGGGAGACCCCGGGGCTCTTTCCAGGGCAAGATATATTTATAGATCTATCTACATATTCATTTATTTGCTCAGCCACTTCATCCCTACAGATTTGTTCGGCTGCCGGCGTCAGAGCAGAGAGTGGAGTGGCCCTGCATAAACCACCATTGTACTTTTTCAACAGGTCATCCGAGCAGGTGGTCAGTCCTGAACTACTCAATGTACCTTATTCTCATCTAATTTGCCACCTACCCCTCACCCATGTCCTGCCTCTACATACCCGACAGACCACCCCGCTCCCCACCTTTTTTAAAGCACATCTCCTCCCTAACTGAGTCCTCGTTTCCCCCACTCCCTCTTCCTTCTGGCTCACCCTTGCACTTGGATTTATTCACCCCGTCCTCAGCCCCACAGTGCTTACATCCATATCCTTGATTTATTTTAACGCCTGTCTCCTCATCGAGACTGTAAGCTTCACGTGGGCAGAGAACGTGTCCACCGACTCTCCTGTGTCGTACTCTCCCAAGCCGAGTGGCCTAGTAGATAGAGCATGGGCTGGGAGTCAGAAGGACCTGGGTTCTAATCCCAGCTCCTCCACATATCTGCTGTGTGACCTTGGGCAAGTCACTTTACTTCTCCGAACCTCAGTTACCTCATTTGTAAAATGGGGATGAAGAGTGTGAGCCCCGTGTGGAACAGGGACTGTGTCCAACCTGATTAACAAGTTGTTGCCAACTTGTACTTCCCAAGCACTTAGTACAGTGCTCTGCACTGTATGTACACCTGTATATATGTATATATGTTTGTACGTATTTATTACTCTATTTCACTTGTACATATTCTATTTATTTAATTTTGTTAATACGTTTTGTTTTGTTCTCTGTCTCCCCCTTCTAGACTGTGAGCCCACTGTTGGGTAGGGACCGTCTCTATATGTTGCCAACTTGGACTTCCCAAGCGCTTAGTACAGTGCTCTGCACTGTACTATATGTACACCTGTATATATGTATATATGTTTGTACATATTTATTACTCTATTTATTTTACTTGTACATATTCTATTTATTTTATTTTGTTAATACGTTTTGTTTTGTTCTCTGTCTCCCCCTTCTAGACTGTGAGCCTGCTGTTCGGTAGGGACCGTCTCTATATGTTGCCAACTTGGACTTCCCAAGCACTTAGTACAGTGCTCTGCACACAGTAAGAGCTCAATAAATACGATTGAATGAATTAACTTGGCACATAGTGAGCGCTTAAGTACCATAATTATTACTATTATCACTTAGCACAGTGCTCTGTGGACAATAAGTGCTCAGTAAGTACCACTGAATGATTGATCGAAGTCTCGGGATGGAGGGTCTCCTGTTGTTTGTCTGTCTTCCCCTGGCAGACTATCGACTCCAGCGTTTAGTATGGTACTTACCACCTAGTAAATATTTTTTATTCGTATCATTATTATTATTATTTGCTGACAAGTTAGAGTGTGGGTTGTGGGTAGTCAGAGAAAGCTGCTGGAGGGGATTTGAGGAGAGCTCATCTCCTCCGGGAGGCCTTCCCAGACTGAGCCCCCTTTTTCCTCTCCTCCTCCCCATCCCCTCGCCCTACCTCCTTCCCCTCCCCACAGCCCCTGTATATATGTTTGAACAGATTTATTACTCTATTTTACTTGTACATATTTACTATTCTATTTATTTTCTTAATGATGTGCATCTGGCTTTATTTCTATTTATTCTGATGACTTGACACCCGTCCACATGTTTTGTTTTGTTGTCTGCCTCCCCCTTCTAGACTGTGAGCCCGTTGTTCAGGAGGGACCGTCTCTCTATGTTGCCAACTTGTACTTCCCAAGCGCTTAGTACAGTGCTCTGCACACAGTAAGCGCTCAATAAATACGATTGAATGAAGGAATGAATGAGGATCAAATAAACTAGTCCATAAACTCCATGAGGGAGGTCAGGTTTACCAGCTCCATTAGACACAGAGTGGTTGCTCCATTAATGCTATTGATTGACCAATAATTAGCCTGAGGCTGTGATTTATGGGAAGGGAGGGAACTACTGCAGGGAGAATGATCACAGATTCTATTGTGTGTTTATACCTGTCAGTCTGTCCCTGGTTTCTGTGCCCCAGGGTTTCCAGGTGGTACTGAGTCACGGGGTGCCCAGTAAGCTCCAAGGCCTTGGGGGTCATGTGAAAGAATAGAGACGGACCCTACCTTCAAGAAGCTTACAATCTTCTAGGGAAAGCAAGACAAAAAATAATAACAATAATATTGGTATTTGTTAAGTGCTTACTGTGTGCAAAGCACTGTTCTAAGCCCTGGGGAGGGTACAAGGTGATCGGGTTGGCCCACTGGGGGCTCACAGTCTCCATCCCCATTTTGCAGATGAAGGAACTGAGGCCCAGAAAAGTGAAGCGACTTGCCCAAAGTCACACAGCTGACAATTGGCGGAGCCGGGATTTGAACCCATGACCTCTGACTCCAAAGCCACTGAGCCAGATCACCATATAGAGGTGGGCGTCAGTTTGCAGAATGAAAATGAGAGAAGCAGTGCAGACCAGTAGAAAGCCATAGTACTGGGAATCGGGAGCCTTGGGTTCTAATTCCAGCTCCACCGCTTACCTGCTGTGTGACCTTGGGCAAATCATTTAACTTCTCGGGGCCTCAGTTTCCTCACCTGTAAACGAAGATAAAACGATCCCTGTCCTCCCTCCCGCTTCAGCTGTGAGCCCCGTGTGGGACAGGAACTGTGTCCAATCTGATTGCACCACATCTACTTTAGCGCTGAGCACATACTCAGCAATAACAAATGCCACAATCATTATTATTAGTTGGCGAACGGGAATGGTCACAGGTTGGAAAATGGGCGGCGTGAATCGGGGAAATGTTTTTGGCAGAGAGGAGGCCTGGAGCCGCTCCAGGAAAGAAGGGGCTGGAGGAGGGGGGGAAGGCACGGGCAAGCAGGGAAGATTTCCTAATGGTCACCGGTAGTTTCCCAGCCTCTCCTGCCCCAGCACGGAGATTTCATTTTATCCTGGGATGCAAAAGCAGGAAATTAGCTCAAGGGAGAGGCTGGTGTCTCACTTCCAGGAGGTGGTGAGGTTTCCTCTCTCCTGTCCCGCTAGCTGCTGGGACTTCCTATCCTCCAACCCGCCGGCCCAGCCCGGGCCGGTGGCCTTGAGTGGCCTCATCCTCCTCACTTTGGGATTCCCAAAAATCCTGTGAGCTGTAATTCCCTGCTTCCGTCCTCACCCCTATCCCAGCCTGAGGAGAAGAGGGGCAGGATGCAGCCCTGGGGACACACAGTCCATCAACCAGTGGCATTTATCAAGAAGACTTTGTACTTCCCAAGCGCTTAGTACAGTGCTCTGCACATAGTAAGTGCTCAATAAATACGATTGATGATGATGATGAAGTCTGTGGAGAGGGACTGTCTCTATAATAATAATAATAATAATAATAATAATGGCATTTATTAAGCGCTTACGATGTGCAAAGCACTGTTCTAAGAGCTGGGGAGGTTACAAGATGATCAGGTTGGCCCACGGGGGGCTCACAGTCTTAACCCCCATTTTACAGATGAGGTAACTGAGGCACAGAGAAGTTAAGTGACTTGCCCAAAGTCACACAGCTGACAATTGGCGGAGCCAGGATTTGAACCCATGACCTCTGACTCCAAACCCCGGGCTCATTCCAGTGAGCCACGCTGCTTCTCAATATGTTGCCAACTTGTAGTTCCCAATCAATCAATCGTATTTATTGAGCGCCTACTGTGTGCAGAGCACTGTACTAAGCGCTTGAGAAGTCCAAGTTGGCAACATATAGAGACGGTCCCTACCCAACAGTGGGCTCACGGTCTAGAATGGGGAGACAGACAACAAAACCAAACATATTAACAAAATAAAATAAATAGAATAGATATGTACAAGTAAAATAGAGTAATAGTATATACCAATACCAAGCGCTTAGTACAGTGCTCTGCACACAGTAAGCACTCAATAACTATGATTGAATGAATGAATGAATGAAAGTGCTTGGAGGGGTGAGGGGGAGATGTAAGATACAGTAGAGTTAGTAATAATAATAATAACGATGGCATTTGTTAAGCGCTTCCTATGTGCAAAGCACTGTTCTAAGCGCTGAGGAGGATATAAGGTGATAAGGTAGACATGATTCCTGCCCTCAATAATAGTGGCATTTGTTAAGCACTTACTAGATGCCAGGCACTGTGCTAAGAACAGGGGTAGATAATAATAATAATAATAATGATAATAATAATGGTATTTGTTAAGCACTTACTATGTGCCAGGCACTGTTCTAAGCACTGGGGTAATAATAATAATAATAACAGCATTTGTTAAGCGCTTACTATGTGCAAAGCACTGTTCTAAGTGCTGAGGAGGATACAAGGTGATCAGGTTGTCCCACGTGGGGCTCACAATCTTAATCCCCATTTTCCAGATGAGGTAACTAGAAGTTAAGTGACTTGCCCAAAGTCACACACCTAAATGGCGGAGTCGGGATTTGAACCCATGACCTCTGACTCCAAAGCCCGGGCTCTTTCCACTGAGCCATGCTGCTTCTCTAGATACAAGCTAATCAGGTTGTCCCACACTGGGCTTACAGTCTTAATCCCTATTTTACGGAGGAAGTAACTGAGGCACAGAGAAGTTAAGTGACTTGCCCACAGTCACACAGCAGACAAGGGGCGGAGCCGGGATTAGAACCCACGTCTATGAGTTTGTCCCTGTCCTACGTGGGGCTCACAGTCATTCATTCATTCCATCATATTTATTGAGCGCCTACTGTGTGCAGAGCACTGTACTAAGCACTTGGGAAGTACAAGTTGGCAACATATGGAGACGGTCCCTACCCATATATATATATATATATATATAAATGTATACATACATTACATATATTATATATACAGGTAATATACATTGCCTGTATATATGTGCATATGTATATATGTTTGTATATGTTTATTACTCTATTTTACATGTACATATTTATTCTATTTATTTTATTTTGTTAATATGTTTTGCTTTGTTCATTCATTCATTCATTCAATCATATTTATTGAGCACTTACTGTGTACAGAGCACTGTACTAAGCGCCTGGGAAGTACAAGTTGGCAACATATAGAGACGGTTCCTACCCATATATGTGTGTGTGTGTGTGTGTGTGTGTGTGTGTGTGTATGTACATGTATATGTATATGTATATGTATATGTATACATTACATACATTATATATACAGGTAATATACATTACCTGTATATATGTACATATGTATATATGTTTGTACATATTTATTACTCTATTTTACTTGTATATATTTATTCTATTTATTTTATTTTGTTAATATGCTTTGTTTTGTTCATTCATTCATTCATTCATTCAATCATATTTATTGAGCGCTTACTCTGTGCAGAGCACTGTACTAAGAGCTTAGGAAGTCCAAGTTGGCAACATATAGAGATGGTCCCTACCCAACAATGGGCTCACAGTCTAGAAGGGGGAGACAGACAACAAAACAAAACATATTAACAAAACACATGACCTGTATGTATGTGTATATGTATATAAGTTTGTACATATTTATTACTCCATTTAATTATTTATTTTACTTGTACCTATTTATTCTATTTATTTTATTTTGTTAATATGTTTTGTTTTGTTGCCTGTCTCCCCCTTCTAGACTGTGATCCCGCTGTTGGGTAGGGACCGTCTCTCTATGTTGCCAACTTGGACTTCCCAAGCGCTTAGTACAGTGCTCTGCACATGGTGAGTGCTCAATAAATACGATTGAATGAATGAATGAATAAGCCCGCTGTTGGGTAGGGACCGTCTCTCTATGTTGCCAACTTGGACTTCCCAAGCGCTTAGTACAGTGCTCTGCACACAGTAAGCGCTCAGTAAATACGATTGAATGAATGAGTGAATCTCCATTTTGCAAATGAGGTCACTGAGGCCCAGAGAAGTGAAGTGACTTGCCCAGAGTCACACAGCTGACAAGTGACGGAGCCGGGGTTAGAACCCACGACCTCTGACTCCCAAATCCCGGCTTTTTCCACTGAGCTTCTTGCGAACAGGGAACGCATCTACCGACTCTGTTATTCCAACTCTCTCTCCCAAGGGTTTAGTACAGTGCTCTGAGCACAGTAAGTCCTCAATAAATGCAGTTGATTGATTGATTGATTGATTGGGCAGGAGATAAGACAGGAGGGCTCTGTGGGAGGAGAAGGAGGGTGGGAGAATGATCACGTGAAAACGTAACAGGCCATTTTCCAATCCATCGGTGCAGGTTGACGAGGCAAAGCTGCTTCCAACAGGCCTGTTTAAATGGATCCAAGTCCGAGCCAAGAGCATAAACACCGGGAGGAAGTTTGGCCGGAGTTAAATCATGTTTTATTTTAAAAATCTCCTTTGGTCATAGATGGAAACGCTCCATCTGAAAAGTGAAACTAAGATTGAAACCAGTCTGCAGTCATTAAGCGCGGGGCTCAGCTTTTTAGTCAAGTCAAATATCCACCGGCTCCACTGTCAGGGGCCGGAAACGTTGGTAATAAGTTCATAGATTTACATTTTCCCCTGGGAAGCCCAGAAATATCCAAGATCAAAAGTTGGAGAAAGGAGTTATTTTGGAGCCTAGTGATTTGCAGCGAACATTCATTGGGGAAGTAAATAAACGACTGTTCCAGCCTGGCAAGCTGAATTTTCCTTGTCTCTTTTTAGCGTTGCCCCTTTGAACTCCTGTAGGGAGGGAGTGGTTGGGTGGGGGGCTGGAAGGGAGGGCGGGAGCCGGGAGGGGTGACGGCTGTGCAGAAGAAAAATCTCCAAGGAACCGGGAAACCCAGCATTCCCGGCCCCCTCCCTGCCAGCTTCCCCAGGAGGGAAAGCCACAGGGTGGGAATTTGGAGAACCCGGAAACAGTGTGGCCTGGTTTGGTTTTGTTCTCTGTCTCCCCCTTTTAGACTGTGAGCCCACTGTTGGGTAGGGACTGTCTCTATATGTTGCCAACTTGTACTTCCCAAACGCTTAGTACAGTGCTCTGCACACAGTAAGCGCTCAATAAATACAATTGATTGATAAAGCACAGTCATGGGAGCCAAAGGACCTGGGTTCTAATCTCGGCTCCACCACTCGTCATCTGTGTGACGTTAGGCAAGTCACTTCTCTTTGCCTCGGTTCCCTCATCTGTAAAATGGGGATTAAGATGGTGAGCCCCACGTGGGACAACCTGATCACCTTGTATCCTCCCCAGAGCTTAGAACGGTGCTTTGCACGTAATAAGCGCTTAACAAATGCCATCATTATTATTATTATCTAGGAAAATATCTAGTGGGGGAGACGGACATTAAGATAAATTTCAGAGACAGGATGGAGAGGAAGAGGAATATTCTCAAGATGCTGTGAAGATAGAACAAATAGGATAATAATAATAATAATAATAATCTAGGCTCCACCACTCGTCAGCTGTATGACCTTGGGCAAGTCACTTAACTTCTCTTTGCCTCGGTTACTTCATCTGTACATTGGGATTAAGACAGTGAGCCCCACGTGGTACAACCTGATCACCTTGTATCCTCCCCAGCACTTAGAACAGTGTTTTGCATATAGTAAGTGCTTAACAAATGCCATCGTTATTATTATTATTATTATTATTATCAAGAAAAATATAATCTAGTGGGGGAGACGGACATTAAAATAAATTTCAGAGATGGGATGGAGAGGAAGAGGAGGATTCTCAAGATGCTGTGGAGATAGAACCAATAGGATAATAATAATAATAATAATAATAATAATAATAATGGTATTTGTGAAGTGCTTACTATGTGGAAAGCACTGTTCTAAGCGCTGGGGTGGTTACCAGGTGATCAGGTTGTCCCATTTTACAGATGAGGTAACTGAGGCATAGAGAAGTTAAGTGACTTGCCCAAAGTCACACAGCTGACAGTTGGCGGAGCTGAGATTTTTTTGTTGAATGACTGAATATATGGACTGAAATAGAGAGAGGAATCGTGGATAACACCAAGTGTGTGAGCTTGTGAGATGGGGAGAATGACGAGAAAGTTGCGGAGAGGAGAGAATCTGGCAGGGAAAATGAGGAGTTCTGTTTTGGACGTGTTAAATTGGA
Organism: Tachyglossus aculeatus; assembly: GCF_015852505.1. Classification (NCBI taxonomy): domain Eukaryota; kingdom Metazoa; phylum Chordata; class Mammalia; order Monotremata; family Tachyglossidae; genus Tachyglossus; species Tachyglossus aculeatus. The sequence continues at coordinate 9,714,953 of NC_052073.1, read as the reverse complement.
GGTCTCTGCGAGACACGCAGGTAGAATATCCTGAAGCCAGGAGGAAGTGGGAGACTGCAGGGGAGAGAGGTCAGCGCTGGAGGGGTAGATTTGGAAATCATCTGTGTAGAAATGGAAGTTAGAGCAATGAGAGTGAACGATTTCTCCCAAGGAGTGGGTGTAGATGGGAGACTAGAAGGAGATCCAGAAATGAGAAGCAGCTTAGTGGAATGAGCAGAGGCCTGGGCGTTAGAGGACCTGGGCTCTAATCCCATCTTCCCCATGTGTCTTCTGTGTGACCTTGGGCAAGTCACTTCACTTTTATGTGCCTCAGTTACTGCATCTGTAAAATGGGGATTAAGACTGTGAGCCCCACAAGGGATAAGGACTGTGTCCGGTGTCCGACCTGATTAGCCTGTGTCTACACTAGCGTTTAGTAATAATAATAATAATGGTATTTATTAAGCACTTACTATATGCAAATCAATCGATCGTATTTATTGAGTGCTTACTGTGTGCAGAACACTGTACTAAGCGCTTGGGAAGTACAAGTTGGCAACAAATAGAGACGGTCCCTACCCAACAGTGGGCTCACAGTCTAGAAGGGGGAGAACAGTGCAAAGCACTGTTCTAAGTGCCGGGGAGGGTACAAGGTGATCAGGTTGTCCCACTGGGGGCTCACAGTCTTAATCCCCATTTTCCAGAGGAGGTAACTGAGGCCCAGAGAAGTTAAGTGACTTGCCCAGAGTCACACAGCTGACAATTGGCGGAGTCGGGGTTTGAACCCATTACCTCTGACTCCAAAGCCCAGGATCTTTCCACTGAGCCACGGTACAGAGTCTGGCACACATGAGGCATTTTAGAAATATATATTTTTTAAAAAACCAACCTTTTAGGGAACCCCACAGTTAGGGAGGGGGTGGAAGATGGGGAGCTGGCGAAAGGAACAGAGGAGTAGCCAGAGAGGTAGAAGGAGAACCAAGAGAGGACAGAGTCAGAGGAATCAAGGTTGGAAAGTGTTTCCAGGAGGAGGGGTTGGTCCAGTTTCTAAAGCTTCCAAGAGGTCAAGGAGGATTAGGATGGAAAAGAGTCCATGGGATTTGGCAAGGAGGAGGTCTTCGGTGACCTTGGAGAGAGCAGTTTTAGTAGACTGGAGCGGGTGGAAATCTGATTGTACTGGATCAAGGAGGGAGTTGGGGGAGAGGAAGCAAAGGAAACCGGTGTAAACAACCCATTCGAGGAGGTTGGACAAAAATGGAAGAAGGGAGGTGGGAAAAAAACAGTTAGATGGTTCAGTGAGAGTGGAGAGAGGACTCTTTTTTTTTTTTTAGGATAGGAGACAAGTGGGCGTATTAGAGAGCGGAAGAGCCTGAAAACTGCCTCTTGAGCCAAAATGAACCGTAACTCTCCCTGTTTCCATTGTCGTTCTTGTCTTTTAAATCAGTTTGGCTGCTCCTATCATTTCAATCTGTCGCTTTGTATCTGTGGTTAATCTTCCTCCACCCCCATCTATATAATGGTATTTGTTAAGCGCTTACTATGTGCAAAGCACTGTTCTAAGCGCTGGGGGATACAAGGTGATCAGGTTGTCCCATGTGGGGCTCACAATCTTAATCCCCATTTTCCAGAGGAGGTAGCTGAGGCCCAGAGAATTGAAGTGACTTGCCCAAAGTCACACAGCTGACAAGTGGCGGAGCCAGGATTAGAACCCATGACCTCTGACTCCCAAACCCGGGCTCTTCCCACTGAGCCACGGTTCTAATTACTCAGTTTGGTAGCCCCTCAGGGACCGTGTCTAGTTATTATCCTTGTAATCATCATCATCATCATCAATCGTATTTATTGAGTGCTTACTGTGTGCAGAGCACTGTACTAAGCGCTTGGGAAGTACAAGTTGGCAACACATAGAGACAGTCCCTACCCAACAGTGGGCTCACAGTCTAAAAGGGGGAGACAGAGAACAAAACCAAACATACTAACAAAATAAAATAAATAGAATATATATGTAAAATAAATAGAATAGATATGTAATCTTCTCCGGCGCTCAATATAGTGCTCTGCCCACAGTGGGTGTTCAGTACATACCACTGAATCTGGTTGAATAGATGAGGGCTGGCTATGTCTTTTCTCTCTGGAGCGACCGAGGCTGGAGCCGGGCGTGTTTGAAGCCTACAGATTCATAAAGGGAGGGGATCAGGACATAATCCCGGAATTGATAGTCCCCAAATCCCTCACCAACAGGATAAGGGGACACCCAACGAAGCTTGAAGGTGGTAAGTTCAAGACAAACAAAAGGAAATTCTTCTTCTCCCAATGAGTGGCAAACATATGGGATTCATTAGCACAGGAAGTTGTGAGGGCTGAAAATATCAGTAGGCTCCAGAGGAGGTTGGTGGAATTCCTGGGTGACGGGTCCAAAATAGGCTGCTGGAGGGGAAAATTCGCATGGTTAGCTGAATGTCAAAGAGAACAACCATCGCACAGCAGTGGAAATGGTATTTTTGAAGCGCTTACTGCGTGCAGAGCACTGTCTGTCTCCCCCTTCTAGACTGCGACCCCGTTGCTGGGTAGGGACCATCTCTGTACATATTTATTACTCTATTTATTTATTTATTTATTTATTTTACTTGTACATTTCTATCCTATTTATTTTATTTTGTTGGTATGTTTGGTTCTGTTCTCTGTCTCCCCCTTTTAGACTGTGAGCCCACTGTTGGGTAGGGACTGTCTCTATGTGTTGCCAATTTGTACTTCCCAAGCGCTTAGTACAGTGCTCTGCACATAGTAAGTGCTCAATAAATACGATTGATTGATTGATTGATTGTATGTTACCGACTTGTGCTTAGTACAGTGCTCTGCACACAGTACACACTCAATAATAATAATAATAATAATAGCATTTATTAAGTGCTTACTATGTACAAAGCACTGTTCTGAGCGCTGGGGAGGTTACAAGGTGATCAGGTTGTCCCAAGGGGCTCACAGTCCTAATCCCCATTTTACAGATGAGGTCACTGAGGCCCAGAGAAGTGAAGTGACTTGCCCAAAGTCACACAGCTGACAAGTGGCAGAGCCGGGATTTGAACCCCTGACCTCCGACTCCAAAGAGCGTGCTCTTTCCATTGAGCCACGCTTCTTCTCCAATAAATAAATATGATTGAATGAATGAATGAATGTACTCAGCGCTGGGAAAGAATGCACAGCTAGGAATCATTCATTCATTCATTCAATTGTATTTATTGAGCGCTTACTGTGTGCAGAGCACTGTACTAAGCGCTTGGGAAGTCCAAGTTGGCAACATGTAGAAGCAGTCCCTACCCAACAGTGGGCTCACAGTCTAGAAGGGGGAGACAGAGAATCAATCAATCAATCAATCGTATTTGTTGAGCGCTTACTGTGTGCAGAGCACTGTACTAAGCTCTTGGGAAGTACAAGTTGGCGACAAATAGAGACGGTCCCTACCCAACAGTGGGCTCCCAGTCTAGAAACAAAATATATTAACAAAATAAAATAAATAGAATAAAAATGTACAAATAAAATAAATAGAGTAATAAATCCATACAAACATATATACATATATACAGGTGCTGTGGGGAGGGGAAGGATGAAAACTGTGAGCCCCCCGTGGCACAACCTGATCACCTTGTAATCTCCCCAGTGCTTAGCACAGTGCTTTGCACATGTGCTTTGCACATCCCTTCTAGACTGTGAGCCCACTGTTGGGTAGGGACCGTCTCTATGTGTTGCCAACTTGTACTTCCCAAGCGCTTAGTACAGTGCTCTGCACACAGTAAGCACTCAATAAATGCAATTGATTGATTGATTGATTGATAGTAAATGCTTAATAAATGCCATTATTATTATTATTATTATTCTCTGTGCCTCAGTTACCTCGTCTGTAAAATGGGGATTAAAAGGGTGAGCCCCCCATGGGACAACCTGATCACCTTGTAATCTCCCCAGCGCTTAGAACATAGTAAGCGCTTAACAAATTCCATCATCATCATTCTCAACAGTGCTTTGCACATGGTAAGCGCTTAATAAATTAATTAATCAATTAATTAATTAATAATTAATTGAAGCACTTAGTACAGGGCTCTGCACACAGTAAGCGCTCAATAAATATGAATGAATGAACTGGATGAATGAATCCCATCTCTCAGACTATCATCAGAGACAATGCATTTTGCCTCAGGCCTATCCCTGAGGAGGGACACTTGCCCAGACTCCTAGGTGAGCGTCACCAAACCCGGTGTCTTATCCCAATATGAGCAACAACTGGGGAATCAGCCTAATTAGCCCTGACAGGCCTAATTAATGCTCATAACCCCCTCCAGACTATACGTTCATTGTGGGCAGGGAATGTGTTCATTGTTGCACTCTCCCGGAAGCTTAGTACAGCGCTCTGCACACAGTGGGCACTCAATAAACACAACTGATAATAAATAAATAAATACAATAAATATTGTATTTATTATCTGCATATATTATCCGCACGGGAAAGCAGCGCGGCTCAGTGGAAAGAGCCCGGGCTTTGGAGTCAGAGGCCATGGGTTCAAATCCCGGCTCTGCCACTTGTCAGCTGGGTGACTTTGGGCAAGTCACTTCGCTTCTCTGGGCCTCAGTTCCCTCATCTGGAAAATGGGGATGAAGACTGTGAGCCCCTCGTGGGACCACCTGATTACCTTGTATCTAACCCCAGCGCTTAGAACAGTGCTTTGCACATAGTAAGCGCTTAACAAATACCAACATTATTATTAATCATCATCAATCATCATCAATCGTATTTATTGAGCGCTTACTGTGTGCAGAGCACTAGGCTAAGCGCTTGGGAAGTACAAGTTGGCAACATATAGAGACAGTCCCTACCCAACAGTGGGCTCACAGTCTAAAAATAATTAATAACTACAATACAAAAGAGAAGCAGCGTGGCTCAGTGGAAAGAGCTCGGGCTTGGGAGTCAGAGTCATGGGTTCTAATCCCAACTCCACCACATGCCTGCTTTGTGACCTTGGGCAAGTCACTTAACTTCTCTATGCCTCAGTTACCTCATCTGTAAAATGGGGATTCAGACTGTGAGCCCCACGTGGGACAACCTGATCATCTTTTCCCAGATCATTTCCCAGACTGAGTCCCCTCCTTCCGTTCCCCATCCCCCCCACCTTACCTCCTTCCCCTCCCCACAGCACCTGCATATATGTATATATGTTTGTACATATTTATTACTGTATTTATTTTACCTGTACATTCTATTAATTTTATTTTGTTAATATGTTTTGTTTTGTTGTCTGTGTCCCCCTTCTAGACTGTGAGCCCTCTGTTGGGTAGAGACCGTCTCTATATGTTGCCAACTGGGACTTCCCAAGCACTTAGTACAGTGCTCTGCACACAGTAAATGCTCAATAAATACGATTGAATGAATGAATGAATGAATCTTGTATCCCCCCCCAGCGCTTAGAACAGTGGTTCACACATAGTAAGCACTTAGCAAATGCCATCGTTATTATTATTATTAATTGACTGACTATAATTCTCTTTATAACTGACGAGAAGCAGTGTGTCTCTGTGGAAAGAGCATGGGCTTAGGAGTAAGAGGTCATGGGTTCGGCTCCCGCCTCCACTACTTGTCAGCAGGGCAACTCGCTTAATTTCTGTGTGCCTCAGTCACCTCATCTGTAAAATGGGGATTTTTTTGATAGCATTTATTAAGCACTTACTATGTGCAAAGCACTGTGACTGGGAGCCCCATGTGGAACAGGAGCTATGTCCAACCTGATTTGCTCATAACCACCCTAGCACTTAGTACAGTGTCTGGCTTAATAAGCACTTAACAAATGCCACAATTATTATTTTGATTATTATGATTATTATGACTGCACCCCTCCCCTGGAATGAGGTGGGGTGCAAAGTGTGCAGGGAGGAGAGGAAAAGGAGGAGCTATTGGAAAAGCAGCATGCCCTAATGGAAAAAAGCAAAGACCTGGGAATCAGATGCCCTGGGTTCTAGTCTCTGCTCTGACCATCATTTGCTGTGTGACCTTGGCCTAGTCACTTAACTTCTCTAGACCTCAGTTACCTCATCTATAGAATGGGGATTCAATACCTGCTCTCCCTCCCACTTAAACAGGGAGCTCCATGTTGAACAGGGACTATGTGTCCAAACTGATAAACCTGTATCTACCCCAGCGCTCAAAACATTGCTCGACACATAGTAAGCACTTAATAAATGCCATAAAAAAAAAGAAAAGCTACAGCAAGTGCCACCCTCCTTCAACCCCTAGCCCACCTCTAGTCCCAAGACCACTCCCTGCCAACATGGCAGACCCGGAGAGCCTGGATTCCTGAATCTCGGAGTCATTTCTGCGACCCCAGCTACAATCCCACGCTGGGTACCCGTTCCGAGAAGCCGGTTAGGCAGCGGCGCGGAGGAGGAGGCCCTTGGATGGGATGTCCTAAACACCCGAGACATGCCAACTTGTACTTCCCAAGTGCTTAGTACAGTGCTCTGCACACAGTAAGCGCTCAATAAATACGATTGAATGAATGAATGAATGAATGAGTTGCCTCCCAGGCCGCAGAGATGGAGTCCAGGCTGGGGGTGGCGGGGGAGGGATCAGTTCCTCTGGAACATTATTTATTTTCCCATCTATTTAAAACTCCGGACTGCTGCAGATAAGCACAGGGCGCTGGTGGCAGAGGGGATCGTGGGACTGGAGTGCAGGAACTGCTGCCAGATTGGGTGTTCGGGAGTATTTCCTCTGAACCTGATAAATCTGGCTTGTCTGCCAGGCCCGGTCACTTCCTCCGGCCCTCCCTCTCCCCCACCCCCGCTGTATTATTGCTTATTAAAATCTCCTGTATATAGGCAGTGGTGCAACATCCTGCAATAACCATCCATCGTCCTTGTTATCTCGACACTGACAATTCCCACAAGTACCCAGGAAAGGGGGCTTGAGAAGAACCAGAGAGACGGAGTTCTGTCTCTGGAGGCGGGGGAAGTTGTTGGGGTGGGGAGGGGGGCACTAAGGCAAGGAAAATAGTCCCAGGACTGCTGGAAGGAATAGGGAGAGATGAGGAATGGGGTCACCAATGCTCCCCAACCCTGGAGGGAATCCAGCCCCCTAGCTGGATTAGGAAAGGGAGAAAGTCAACTTAGCCCCTTTCTGATTTTCCTCCCAACCCTTGATATCCCGACTGGGACCCTCTCTCTCTCTCAGGTTGGATTTGGGCGGGGGGGTGGCTGAGGATTTAGCCTCTTTTCATCGGCATCGACAGAATTTATCTAGCGCCAACAAAGCTCCCATCGTAAATTCTTTGAAGATTGGGACTGTGTCTTCACTTCTTTCCTTCTCACCGAAGCATCCATTAAGTGCTCCAGAAGTTCCACTGATCTATCACTGGGTGCATACCATCAAAGCAGAAGACATGGTCCCCGCCCTCTATCAATTAATCAGTGGTATTTATTGAACGCTTACTGGTGCAGAGGACCGTACTAAGCGCTTGGGAGGGTACAGTACAACAGAGGTTTGGGGTTTTTTTTATGGTACTTGCTCAGCGCTTACTATGTGCCAAGTACCCTGTACTAAGCACTGGGGTAGATACAAGATAATCATGTTGGACACAATTCCTTTCCCACATGGGGCTCACCGTTTAAACAGGAGGGAGGAGGATGTAATTCCCATTTTACAGATAAGGCACAAAGAATCAATCAATCAATCAATGGTATTTATTAAGTGCTTAATAATAATAATAATAATGGCATTTATTAAGCGCTTACTATGTGCAAAGCACTGTTCTAAGCACTGGGGAGGTTACAAGGTGATCAGGTTGTCCCACAGGGGCTCACAATCTTAATCCCCATTTTACAGATGAGGTAACTGAGGTCCAGAGAAGTTAAGTGATTTGCTCAAAGTCACACAGCTGACAATTGTGTGCAGTCCCCTGCACTAAGTGCTTGAGAGTCCTTGCGAAGCAACAGGGCTTAGCAGATAGAGCACGAGCCTGGGAGCCAGAAGGACCTGGGTTCTAATCCTGGCTCCGCCACATGTCTGCTGTGTGACCCTGGTAAATTACCTAACTCCTCTGTGCCTGTTACCTCATCTGTATAATGAGGATTAAGAGTGTGAGCCCCATATGATGATGATGATGATGGCATTTGTTAAGCGCTTACTATGTGCCAAGCACTTTTCTAAGCGCTGGGGGGGATACAAGGTGAACAGGTTGTCCCATGTAGGGCTTACAATCTTCATCCCCATTTTACAGATGAGGTAACTGAGGCTCAGAGAAGTTAAGTGACTTGCCCAAGGTCACAGAGCAGACATGTGGCAGAGTCGGGATTCGAACCTATGACCTCTGACTCCAAAGCCCGTGCTCTTTCCACTGAGTCACGCTGCTTCACAGCGTGAACAGGAACAGGAACTGTGGAACAGGAACTGTGTCCAACCTGATTAACTTGCATCTACATCAGTGCTTAGAACAGTGATTAGCACATAGAAAGCCCTTAACAACTACTATTATTATTATTATTATTATTATTATTATTATTATTATTATTATTATTATTACAATACCCCAAAGTTTGTAAACATGTTTTCTGTCCACATCGAGTTAAAAATCTAAAGAAGCCAAGCAACCCACCCTAGGACACACAGCAAGTAAGTGGCAGATTTGGGAATAGAACCAGGTCACCCAACTCCCAGGCTAGCATACAGTTGGTAGACACATTCCCTGCCCTCAAGGAGTTTACATTCTTGAGAGGAGCTTTTAATCTAAACATCCATGACCAGTGAGCAAAAAGGCTAGAGGACTTGCCACTCCTGTAGAGCCTTTTTTTTCCCACAAAAAGAAAATGGCAGCAATTAGTCCGGGATGCCATGGATAGCCATCTGCCATGAGGCAGAGGGTTGGACAGGATGACCTCTTGAGACCCTTCTGGTTCCAGAAGTCTGTGAAAGATATCAAAGCGCTGTTCTGCTTTTTCTGTTGAGTTGCTGGTAAAAGTACCACCCAGATAGCTAAGGGCCCGCGATGGTTCTACCCACTACTTTTCTACTGCAACCCAACCTGCAAACTCTGCTCCTCCAATGCCAACCTCCTCAATGATCTCGATCTCGACCTCTCGTCCACATCCTTCCTCTCGCCTCGTCATATCCGACACACAATGACTCTCCTCCCCTTCAAAGCCTTATCGAAGGCCCATCTCCTCCAAGAGACCTTTCCTGACAAAGCCCTCCTTTCCTGTTCTCCCACTCCCTTAATAATAATGTTAGCATTTATTAAGTGCTTATTATGTGCCAAGCACTGTTCTAAGCGCTGGGGAGGTTACAAGGTGATCAGGTTGCCCCACGGGGGGCTCACAGTCTTCATCCCCACTTTCCAGATGAGGGAACTGAGGCCCAGAAAAGTTAAGCGACTTGCCCAAAGTCACACAGCTGACAATTGGCAGAGCCGGGATTTGAACCCATGACCTCTGACTCCAAAGCCCGGGCTGTTTCCACTGAGCCACGTGGCTTCCCTTCTATGTCATCCTGACTTGCTCCCTTTATTCATTCATTCATTCATTCATTCTATCGTATTTATTGAGTGCTTACTGTGTGCAGAGTACTGGACTAAGCGCTTGGGAAGTACAAGTTGGCAACATTTAGAGACCGTCCCTACCCAACAACGGGCTCACAGTCTAGAAAGGGGAGACAGACAACAAAACAAAACGTGTGGACAGGTGTCAAGTCATCAGAACAAACAGAATTAGAGCTAAATGCACATCATTTACAAAATAAATTGAATAGTAAATATGTATAATGTGCAATATGTACAATATTCATCCCCCTTTCCAGCCCCAGGGGACTTATGATGATGATGACAGTGGTATTTGTTAAGCACTTACTATGTGCCAAGCACTGTTCTAAGTGCTGGGACAGATACAAGGTAATCAGGTTGTCCCACTTGGGTCTCACAGTCTTCATCCCCATTTTACAGATGAGGTTACTGGGGCCCAGAGAAGTGAAGTGACCTGCCCAAAGTCACACAGCTGACAAGTGTTGGAGCCGGGATTAGAACCCACAACCTCTGACTCCTTAGCCCGGGCTCTTTCCACTAAGCCACACTGCCTCTCACGTACTTGTGTACACATCTGTAATTTATTTATTTATATTAATGTCTGCCTCCCCCTCTAGACCGTAAGCTTGTTGTGGGCAGGGATTGTGTCTGTTTATTGTTATAGTGTACTCTCCCAAGTGCTTAGTCCGGTACTCTGCACACAGTAAGCAATAATAATAATAATGATGGCATTTATTAAGCGCTTACTATGTGCAAAGCGCTGTTCTAAGTGCTGGAGAGGTTACAATGTAAGGTGAGTTAAGTGCTCGATAAATATGATTTATTGACTGACTGGTTCTAATGTCAACCACAATTGGTCTGAGCGGGGAACTGAGCCCCTGGACTGTAATAGGCAAGTGGAGGCCAGACCCTCTTTTAAAGAGAACAGACCCCCACCCCTAAAGCTGCGTCCTGAGCTCCGCTGGACCCATCACGGACTTCATCTCTTCATCCCCCTTTTAGACTGTGAGCCCACTGTTGGGTAGGGACTGTCTCTACATGTTGCCAATTTGTACTTCCCAAGCGCTTAGTACAGTGCTCTGCACATAGTAAGCGCTCAATAAATACGATTGATGATGATGATGATGATCTCCCACCCTCCCCTCGCCCCCAACCCCCACCGACTGCTTGCCAGTCTCCTTGGTTTGGGGAATGTGGGGAGGTAGAAGCTGGGAGAAACCCACCTCTTCCAAGGGAGATTCCCTCCCCCCAAACCCCTTGACACACACACACACACACACACACACAAACACACACCAGGCTCCAGTGTGGCGGCTGAGCTTTGGTTATTGGCCCTAAGCCTGTCTAGGTCATTCCTGCTCCAGCCCACTCCTGGAGAGGAAGGCCAGGGGAAGGAACCCTTTCCTTCTCTTCCCCATCTTCCCCTTTTCCTTCTCCCCCTTCTCTTTCCCTTCCTCTCCTTTTTCCCCTCCTCCTCCTCCTCCTCCTTCCCCCCACTCCCACCTTCCTCCTCCCCCTTTCCCACTGTTCTCCTCCTCCATCTCCCCATGTGGGCTCAATCAGAGGCCATCTGCTTCCCATTCCCGTGTTTAAAAGCCAGTTTAGTTGGGGAGCCTCCTGCTAGGGTGTTAATTTTATATACACAGACTGGAGCCCCGACTCCATGTTTGTGGAGTCATAGACAGGGTGGGGAAGACCCTGGGACCCTCACTGGACCAAGGAGCTGGAGGGCAACCACAAAAAGCCCGGGAGAGCAGCAGTCGGTCAGTCAATTGTATTTATTGGTGATGGTATTTGTTAAGCGCTTACTGTGTGCTATGCGCTGTTCTAAGCACGCTTCCCGTGTGTGGAGCATTGTACTGTGCATTTGGGAGAATACAATACAACAATATTATAGACACAGTCCCTGACCAAAATGAGCTTACAGTCTGGAGGAGGGAGTCAGACTTTAATATAAATAATTACTGTGTGTACATAAGTGCCGTGGGGCTGGGAGAGGGGATAATAATATAATAATAATAATGATGGTATTTGTTAAGCGCTTACTATGTGCCAAGCACTGTTCTAAGCACTGGGGGGATACAAGTTGATCAGGTTGTCCCACGGGGGGTTCACAGTCTTAATCCCCATTTTAATCAATTGTATTTATTGAGCACTTACTGTGTGCAGAGTACTGTACTAAGCGCTTGGGAAGTACAAGTTGGCAACATAATAGAGACAGTCCCTACCCAACAGTGGGCTCCCAGTCTAGAAGGGGGAGACAGAGAACAAAACCAAACATATCAACAAAATAAAATAAATAGAATAGATATGTAAAATAAAATAAATAAATAGAGTAATAAATATGTACAAACATATATACATATATACAGGTGCTGTGGGGAAGGGAAGGAGGTAAGATGTGGGGGATGGAGAAGGGGATGAGGGGAAGAGGAAGGAGGGGGCTCAGTGTGGGAAGGCCTCCTGGAGGAGGTGAGCTCTCAGTGGGGCCTTAATATAATAATAATAATGATGGTATTTGTTAAGTGCTTACTATGTGCCAAGCACTGTGGGAATACAAGGTGATCAGGTTGTCCCAGTCTTAATCCCAATTTTGCAGATGAGGGAACTGAGGCCCAGAGAAGTTAAGTGACTTGCCCAAAGTCACACAGCTGACAACTGGCGGAGCTGGGATTTGAACCCGTGACCTCTGACTCCAAAGCCCGGGCTTTTTCCACTGAGCCACGCTGCTTCTCTGGGTAAAGGCAACGCAGAAGGGAGTGGGGAAAGGAGAGTTTAGTCAGGGAAGGCCGGCAGCAGGGCCTGGCAATGAAAGTAGAGAAGAGAAAGGAAAACCGGGGTGGAGGACAGAGGACCAAGAAGGAGGAGCTGGGGGAGTGCTCTCTACTCCCCTTATCCCTTGGGTTCCCCACTAATAATAATGATGGTATTTGTTAAGCCCTTACTATGTGCAAAACACTGTTCTAAGCATTCATTCATTGTCGTATTTATTGAGTGCTTACTGTGTGGAAAGCACTGGACTAAGTGCTTAATAATAATAGCATTTGCTAAGCGCTTACTATGTGCAAAGCACTGTTCTAAGCACTGGCGTAAGTACACGATAATCAGGTTGTCCCACGTGGAGCTCACAGTCTTCATCCCCATTTTACAGATGAGGGAACTGAGGCACAGAGGGGTGAGTGACTCGCCCAAAGCCACACAGCTAAGTGTGACAGAGCCGGGATTAGAACCATGACCTCTGAGTTCGAAGCCCGGGCTCTTTCCACTAAGCCACGCTGCTTCTCTATAGTGAGATTGGCATCTCTTATTGGCATCAATCGAAGGTCTATCTGCTTATCCTGTAGTAGTCATTGTCAGGCAATCATATTTATTGAGCACTTACTGTGTGCAGAGCACTGGACTAAGCACTTGGGAGGGTCCAATATAACAATAAACAGACACATTCTCTGCCCACAACAAGCTTAAAGTCTAGAGGGGCTTAGCCTAGTGTCTATGGTAATAATAATGATGGCATTTGTTAAGGGCTTACTATGTGCCAAGCACTGTTCTAAGCGCTGGGGGGGATACAAGGTAATCAGGTTGTCCCACGTGGGGCTCACAGTCTTAATCCCCATTTTTCAGATGGGATGACTGAAGCACAGAGAAGCTAAGTGACTAGCCCCAAGTCACACAGCTGACAAGTGTCAGAGATTAGAACCCATGACCTCTGACTCCCAAGCCCAGACTCTTTCCACTGAGCCACGCCGGTACTCTCCTAAATGCTTAGTACAGTGTTCTGCACACAGAAAATGCTCAGTAAATACCAATGATTGATTGTTATTGAGAATGCTCAGGTTAAGAGGCACCAAGACACAGTGTGGAAAGAACTACCCCAGCGCTTAGAACAGTGCTTGACACATAGTAAGAGCTTAATAATACCATCATTCAATTCAATCCAATTCAACCCCGGCCCGAGTGTCAGGAGACATTAGCTCTGATCCTGGCTCCACTACCTGCCTGCTGTGTGACCTTGGGAAAGTCATTTCACTTCTCTGTACCTCGGTTACCTCACCTGTAAATTGGTGATTGAGACCGTGAACCCTACGTGGGACAGGGACTGTGTCCAACCTGATTAGCTTCTGTCTACCCCAATGCTAAGAACAGTGCCTGGCACATAGTAAGCACTTAACAAATACCATAGGAAAAAAAATAGCTTCATTTACCTGGGCCTCTGATTTCTCATCTGTAGTATGGGCACAAAATAATAATAATGGCATTTATTAAGTGCTTACCATGTGTCAAGCACTGTTCTAAGCACTGGGGTAGATACAAGGTAATCAGGTTGTCCCACTTGGGGCTCACTGTCTTAATCCCCATTTTACAGATGTGGTAACTGAGGCTCAGAGAAGTGAAGTGACTTGCCCAAAGTCACACAGCGGACAAGTCGCGGAGCTGAGATTAGAACCCAAGACCTCTGACTCTCCAGCCCGGGGTCTTTCCGCTGAGCCCTTAAACTGTGAGCCCCATGATGGGTAGGGATTGAGTCTGATCTGATTATCTTGTATCTGCTCCAGCATTTAGCACGGAACTTGACACATAGTAAGGGCTTAATGAAGTCCATCATTTTCAGGATTAGAGTGTAAGCTCCAAGAGGGCAGGATCCAGTCTTCTACTCTTATGAAATGCCCCCAAGCTCGGCACTCAGCAGGTGCTCAATAAATACTGAGGAGTCAATGGTGCTGAGGGAAATTAAAAAGAGACCCAATGGGGCACGGCCCCGCCCTCACGATGCTTACAATTCCCAACTGCCCTTGGTCTCCAGACCAGGATTTCACAATCCTCAGGCCACCATGGGCTGCACCAAGGCAAACAGCCACCCCCTACCCTGGTCTTCCCAGGGCTGAAAAGTAATCCCTGGCACCCCCAGCTAGAAGCAGAGAAGCCTAGTGGAAAAATCACAGGACTGAAAGTAAGACATTGGCTCTAATCCCCAACCTGCCCAGGCCTGACCTCTCTAGACCCTAGTTTCCTCGCCTATAAAATGGGGTGGGAATCGATTGTGAGCTTAACTGGGACAGGGCCCGAGTCTGTCCTCAAAAGCTCGTGTATACCCCAGCACTTAGCACGTAGGAAGTGCTTAATCGATGCCATAGTTATTATTAAATTACAGGTATTCACTAGTGGTGTGTGACCCTTTTGGGTCCTACACTTATTTTCTCTGGCCCCGCTTTAGCCCTACTTGTGTTTATGTGTTTGTGTTAATTCCTGCTTGAGCCACGGGCTCTTTGAGGGCAAGGGATGGTGCCTTGTTCTTCTGTAGTTAGTAACTCCCCTCAGCGTGCAGGGGGCCTGGGCTGTCTACCTGACTGACTGGTGGATGGATTGACTGACTAACTTGCTGACTGACTGATTGGCTGACTGACGGACTGTCTGACTGATGGATGGATCAACCTACTGATTGACTTACTGATGGACAGACGGACTGTCTGACTGATGGATGGATCAACCTACTGATTGACTTACTGATGGACAGACTGACTGACTGACGGGCTGTCTTACTGATGGAAGTCCAACTGACTGACTTTTTGATGGACACACAACATACAGACGGACTAACAGGCTGTCTTAGTTTCTGATGGACTGACTCTCCGACTTCCCGGTGGACAGATGACGTACAGGCCGACTGACCGACTGACTCTCTGCTGGACGAACAATGGATAGACTGACTGACAGGCCGTCTGACTTTCTGACGGGCTGACTCTCTGACTCACTGAGGGACGGACTGTGGTCAGACAGTGGTCAGACTGACGGACGACGGTCGGACTGACTGCTGGACTGGAGGCGCCTCCTCCTCTGGTGTCTGGGAAAACTAGGCCAAGCGGATCCAGATGGCCCCCATGGGGGAATCTCACCATCCTTCCCTGCTCCCGAGCTCCTTCAGGCAGCCTTCTGGAGGCCTAGGGGAGCAAGGAGAAGGTGGCTGTATCTTTGGCCCCGATTCCATTCCCGTTCACCCCCAGCCCCGATGCTAGGAGGCTGATGGGACAGACGAGGTCCCAGTGGTCCTTTCCTGACTCAACTCTCTCCACATGAAGGCCTTGGTTGGAACCTGGGGTCAGACAACCCCGTCTGCCTCAGCCTCTCTCCTCTCTGGTGCCTCTCTGGTGCCTCTCTCTCAGGCTCCCATCCCGAGGCCACAGACAAGAAGGCCGTTAATCTTTCCAGCAGATCCAGCCCACAGAAATGCAAAACCGCCATTCCCCCTGGACCTAGACGGAGGAGCAGCTCTGGTCTCCTTCAGCTTTCTAAGATTTCAGTGGAGCCACAGATAGCTATTTTAACCCAAGCGACACAGCAATTGCCTTTTACAATGTGTGAGATTTCTCACCCTTCCCAGTCCAGCTTCTAGCTCCACTGGCAGCCCCAGAGGGATTGGCTTTTTCATCAAGTTAGAAATAAAACTCCAGTTGCTTTTGGTCTGCAGGAAAAAAACCAGAAAGTCAAGTTTTCCCCTCTGCCCTTCACTCCTCTTCTCCCCAGCCCTGTGGGATGGTCTCTTCCACTCCCTTCTACCTTCCCCGAGAGACCCGCCAGAACCCTCTGCCTCTGACTTGGGATGCTCTCTCAGATCTGGAGAGCATCCCAAGGACACAGCAAGCATCCAAAGAAGAGCAGGGCCAAGGCAATGCTTCCTGGGGAAAAAAAAATATTAACAACAATTATAATAATAATAATACTTGTTGAGTTCTTACTGTGTGCCAAGCGCTAGGGAAGATGCAACACAGGTACAGTCTCTGTCCCAAAGAGGGAGGGAGGGAGAAGAGATTCCTATTTAAGCCCATTTTACAGAAGAGGAAACTGAGGTCCAGAGCAATTCGAATGACTTCCCCAAGGTCTCACAGCAAGTAACGTAAGTCCCCTTCTCTGGACCTCAGCTTGCAAACTGTAGCTTAGGCTGAGGTGGAGAGAATTTTCTTGGGTTTTATGAGGGAAAAAAAGTAAAGTAAATCCAAATTAATATTCTAATGAACATCAAACCCTCTCCAGGGGGAGTGGCAGCTTTAAGACTTCTCCTCAGGACCCAGACCTCACCCAGAGTTTCTGGGAAGGGCCAAATAAATGCCTTGTAGAAATTTGCCTCACCCCCCCACCACCTCCCACTCCTCAGGCTGAAAGGTGTACAGTCAAGATGGGTGGGCTGCGGTTCAAAGTGGTGCCCATTATTCTTCCCAGAAGAGAGGGAGTCCTATGTTGGTGGAACTGTTCTCGTGATGACTCCTGGAAGCTGCCACCCAGAAGCCCTTCGGAGTGCTTTGCACACGGTTAAGTACCCAATAAATACGATTGAAAGATGTGAAAGAAGAACCTGAGTGGAATTTGCAAAAGCCCAGATTTCAGCCATAGTCTAACACGCAGCCGTATAATAGCTGGAGGAGGAAAAGGAGGAAGAGGAATAACAACAACAAAAATAATACTAATAATAGTATTTGTTAAGCATTTACTATGTGCCAGCCACTATTCTAAGCTCTGGGGTAGATACAAGATAATCAGGTTGAAAACTTGGAATAGGGTTCTGTATACAGTAAGGACTCAATAAATACCTTTGATTGGTTGAGGTGGTGGCAAAAAAAAAGAACCCTCTTAAAGGTGGATGAAAACTTGGTTGGATCTTCAGGGGAGAGGACGGTTATGGAGCTGAATACAGGATCTTCCTTTTTTAAAAAAATACTATTAAGTGCTTACTATGTGCCAGGCACTGTACTAAGGTCCAGGATAGATATAAGACAATCAAGTGTGACACAGTCCCTATCCCACATAGGGCTCACAGTCTCAATCCCCATTTTACAGATGAGGTGACTGAGGCCCAGAGAAGTGAAATGACTCACCCAAAGTCACACAGCAGGCAAGGGGCGGAGCCAGGATTAAAACCCAGGTTCTCGGACTCCCAAGTGGCTGCTCTTTTCGCTAAGCCCCACTACTTCTCACCTTAGTGGTTCCATTTCTTTCAGGGGACTTCTGCCCTTGATACTGATGGCAAATTCTTCCCACTCTGGCAGTTTGGAGACCAGCATCTAAATTAAGCAATCACAGCATTCAGTTCCCAAAATCCCGGGCCAGGTGAAAGAACATGAGTCAATAGCATGATCCAGGGGAAACGACACAGAACTGGGAGTCAAGAGACCAGCTAGCAATCCCGGCTCTGCCATTTCCCTCTGGTTCACTTTATTTGTCTGTGCCTCAGTTTCCTCATCAGAAACCGTGCTTCGGTTTCCTCATCAGAAACTGTGCTTCAGTTCTCATTAGAAATGAGGATAAAATGCCTGTCCTTCCTCCCCCTTAGTCTATGGCTAAATCCTTCTAGACTGTAAACTCCTTGTGGGCAGGGAACGTGTCTCTCAACTTTGTTATATAGTGCTCTCCCAAGAATTTAGTTTAGTTTTCCATACACGGTACGCGCTCAGTAAATATGATGGATGGATCGCTGGGGACCACGCAATATGATCAGATTAGATGCGATACGTTTCTGTCTCAATCTCCTTAATAATAATAATTATGGTATTTGTTAAGCACTTATTATGTGTCAAGCGCTGTTCTAAGCACTTGGGAAGATACAAGTTAATTAGGTTGGACACAGTCCCTGTCACTCATGGGGCTCATAGTTAAGTAGGAGGGAGAAGGAGAATTGGTTGAATTCCCTCCATTTTTCTCTGACCTTTCCCACTTTCCTTTCCTGTGATTCCCTTCTCATCCCCTGCAGCACCCCACAACACCTGTTTGTCGGCACCTATTCATTCATTCATTCAATCGTATTTATTGAGCGCTTACTGTGTCCGGAGCACTGTACTAAGCGCTTGGGAAGTCCAAGTTGGCAAAATATAGAGACGGTCCCTACCCAACAGTGGGCTCACAGTCTAGAAGGGGGAGACAGAGAACAAAACAAAACATATTAACAAAATAAAATAAATAGAATAAATATGTATAAATAAAATAGAGTAATAAATACGTACAAACATATATACAGGTGCCGTGGGGAGGGGAAGGAGGTAAGGCGTCCTCTAACCCAGTTGGGATTTAGGTTCTTCTCAGGACAGTGGGAAGGAAAGGGGCAATCCAGACACAGAGAAGCAGTATGGCTCAGTGGAAAGAGCCCGGGCTTTGGAGTCAGAGGTCATGGGTTCAAATCCAGGCTCCACCAGTTGTCAGCTGTGTGACTTTGGGCAAGTCACTTCACTTCTCTGGGCCTCCGTTACCTCATCTGTAAAATGAGGATTAAGACTGTGAGCCCCATGTGGGACAACCTGATTACCTTGTTTCCCCCAGCACTTAGAACAGTGCTTTGCACATAGCCATCATTATTATTATTATTCTCTGGGCCTCAGTTACCGCATCCGTAAAATAGGGATGAAGACTGTGAGCCCCCAGTGGGACAACCTGATCACCTTGTAACCTCCCCAGCGCTTAGAACAGTGCTTTACACATAGTAAGCGCTTAATAAATGCCATTATTATTATTATCCGCCCAGCTGCGGTAACCTCTGGGGAGGGTCCTCCGGGGTGGGGATTAGTCTAATTAACCCCACCATTCATTCAGTCAGTCAGTCAGTCGTATTTATTGAGCGCTTACTGTGTGCAGAGCACTGTACTAGGCGCTTGGGAAGTACAAGTTGGCAACATATAGAAACGGTCCCTACCCAACAATGGGCTCACAGTCTAGAAGACCTGACCTGATTGATATCTTTCTTCCCCTCTAGACTGTATGCTTGTTGTGGGCAGGGAATGTGTTAGTTACACTGTTACACCGTACTCTCCCCAGCACTTAGCATTGGCATAGTGGCTAGTGCACGGGGCTGGGAATCACAAGGTAATGAGTTCTAATCCCGGCTGGGCCACTCGTCTGCTGTGTGACCTTGGGAAAGTCACGTCACTTCTCTGGGCCTCAGTTCCCTCATCCGTAAAATGGGAATTATAATAATGACGGCATTTATGAAGCCCTTACTATGTGCAAAGCACTGTTCTAAGCGCTGGGGAGGTTACACAGAAGCAGCGAGGCTTCTGAGAGCTAGGCTCTCAGTGAGGCTTATGAGAAGCAGCGTGGCTCAGTGGAAAGAGCCTGGGCTTTGGAGTCAAAGGTCATGGGTTCGAATCTTGGCTCCAGGACATAATAATAATAATAATGGCATTTATTAAGTGCTTACTATGTGCAAAGCACTGTTCTAAGCGCTGGGGAGGAGACAAGGTGACCAGGTTGTCCCACATGGGGCTCTCAGTCTTAATCCCCCTTTTACAGATGAGGTAACTGAGGCCCAGAGAAGTTAAGTGACTTGCCCAAGTCACACAGCTGACAATTGGTGGAGCCGGGATTTGAACCCATGACCTCTGACTCCAAAGCCTGGGCTCTTTCCACTGAGCCATGCACATGTCTGCTGTGTGACCTTGGGCAAGTCACTTAACTTCTCTGAGCCTCAGTTACCTCATCTGTAAAATGGGGATTAAGACTGTGGGCCCCCACGTGGGACAACCTGATCACCTTGTATCCCCCCAGCGCTTAGAACAGTGCTTTGCACATAGCAAGTGCTTAACAAATGCCATTATTATTATTATTATTACAAGGTGATCAGGTTGTCCCCCAGGGGGGCTCACAGTCTTAATCCCCATTTTACAGATGAGGTAACTGAGGCACAGAGAAGCAAAGTGACTTGCCCAAAGGCACACAACTGACAATTGGTGGAGCCGGGATTTAAACCCATGACCTCTGACTCCAAAGTCACTGAGCCATGCTGCTTCTCTAATTGAGACTATGAGCCCCACTTGGGACAGGGGCTATGTCCAACCCAATTTGCTTTCATCCAGCCTAGCGCTTAGTACAGTGCCTGGCACATTATAAGCTTTTAACAAATACAGTTATTATTATTAGTAATAGTAGTAGTACTCTTCTAGACTGGGAGCCCACTGTTGGGTAGGGACCGTCTCTATATGTTTCCAACTTGGATTTCCCAAGCGCTTAGTACAGTGCTCTGCACACAGTAAGTGCTCAATAAATATGATTGATTGATTAGTAGTAGTACGGTGCTCTGCACACAGTAAGTGCTCAAATGAGCCCACTGTTGGGTAGGGACTGTCTCTATACGTTGCCAACTTGTACTTCTCAAGCGCTTAGTCCAGTGCTCTGCACACAGTAAGCGCTCAATAAATACGATTGATTGATTGATTGATTAGTAGTAGTACGGTGCTCTGCACACAGTAAGTGCTCAAATGAGCCCACTGTTGGGTAGGGACTGTCTCTATATGTTGCCAACTTGGACTTCCCAAGCACTTAGTCCAGTGCTCTGCACACAGTAAGCGCTCAATAAATACGATTGATTGATTGACTGACCGACTGAGCCAGTTCAGGCTTCGAGCCTCAAATCCTGAGCAAGGCCGGGCTGTGGGCCGGAAGGGCGTATGCCATTTTGGGGGCGATGGGAGCTTTATCCAACCCTGGAACCACCCCAGGGAAGGGAACTGGTTCCCAAAAGGGTGAGAACGCTCCCCGGCCGCAGCCAGGACCACCCGTCCCCGGCTGCCCGACATTCCCGGGCCTCCAGCACAGAGTCCGCCACCGAATCTGAGGGTCTTCGCCGCCGCCCCCACCGTCGCTGCCTTTATGGAGGAGACAGACAGCGTGTCGCCGGCCTAACCCCGCGTGGAAAATTCGGAGGTGGACGGGAATGCCGCTTAATTAGCCCCGGGGACGCTGGGGCTTTCCCCTGTGCAACGTGAGCCGCTTTATTGGGAGACGCAACAGGCCGGGCTCGCTTATTCGTCCGTTCATTCAATCATATTTATTGAGCGCTCACCGTGTGCAGAGCACTGTACTAAACGCTTGATAACTGTGGCAATTGTTAAGCGCTTACTATGTGTCAGACACTGTTACCCCCCCATCTTATCTCCTTCCCTTCCCCACAGCACCTGTATATATGTATATATGTTTGTACATATTTATTACTCTATTTATTTTACTTGTACATATCTTTTCTATTTATTTTATTTTGTTAGTATGTTTGGTTTGGTTCTCTGTCTCCCCCTTTTATTTTATTTTACAGATGAGGTAACTGAGGCCCAGAGAAGTCAAGTGATTCAAGTGACTTGAAGTCAAGTCAGTCTTCTAGACTTTGAGCCCACTGTTGGGTAGGGACCGTCTCTATATGTTGCCAACTTGGACTTCACAAGCGCTTAGTACAGTGCTCTGCACACAGTAAGCACTCAATAAATACGATTGATTGACTGTACATATTTATTACTCTATTTTATTGAGCACAGTAAGCGCTCAATAAATACGATTGATTGATTCTAAGCACTGGTGTAGATAGGAGGTGATTCATTCATTCATTTATTCAATCGTATTTATTGAGTGCTTACGGTGTGCTGAGCACTGTACTAAGCACTTGGGAAGTCCAAGTTGGCAACATATTAGAGACGGTCCCTACCCAACAGCAGGCTCCCAGTCTAGAAGGGGGAGACAGAGAACAAAACAAAACATATTAACAAAATAAAATAAATAGAATAGATCAATCAATCACATTTATTGAGCACTTACTGTGTGCAGAGCACTGTACTTAGTGCTTGGGAAGTCCAAGTTGGCAACATATAGAGACAGTCCCTACCCAACAGTGGGCTCACAGTCTAGAAGGGGGAGACAGAGAACAAAACCAAACATATTAACAAAACAAAATAAATAGAATAGATATGTACAAGTAAAATAGAGTAATAAATATGTACAATCAATCAGTCAATCAATTGTATTTATTGAGTGCTTACTGTGTGCAGAGCACTGTACTAAGTGCTTGGGAAGTCCAAGTTGGCAACGTATAGAGACGGTCCCTACCCAACAGTGGGCTCACAGTCTAGAAGACTGACTTGACTTCAAGTCACTTGAATCAGTTGACTTCTCTGGGCCTCAGTTCCCTCATCTGTAAAATGGGGATTAAGACTGTGAGCCCCCCGTGGGACAACCTGATCACCTTGTATCTTCCCCAGCGCTTAGAACAGTACTTTGCACATAGTAAGTGCTTAACAAATGCCATCATTGTTATTATTATTGTTATTAACCATGTCTGATCGGTCACTGATCAGCAGTGTGACTTTGGGCAAATCACTTTAATTCATTCAATCGCATTTATTGAGCGCTTACTGTGTGCAGAGCACTGTACTAAGCGCTTGGGAAGTCCAAGTTGGCAACATATAGAGACAGTCCCTACCAAACAGTGGGCTTACAGTCTAGAAGACTGACTTGACTTCAAGTCACTTGAATCACCTGACTTCTCTGTGCCTCAGTTGCCTCATCTGTAAAATGGGGATTAAGACTGTGAGCCCCACGTGGGACAATCCGATTACCTTGTGTCTTCCCTGGTGCTTAGAACAGTGCTTGGCACATAGTAAGCATTTAACAAATGCCATGATTAACTAATTAATTCACCATGTAAAAAGAATGGGAGCAGGAGGAAGGATAGGAATCGAGCAAATAGAAGTGCGTGTAGGTCCAGTTCAGATCGTGGAAAAAATAATGTCTCGTACTTCTGTTTTCTTCTCCCAATTGCTTGTACCCAATAGATACTCAACAGATGCCTCCACTTGAAGTAGCGTGGCTCAGTGGAAAGAGCCCGGGCTTTGGAGTCAGAGGTCATGGGTTCAAATCCCGGCTCCACCAACTGTCAGCTGTGTGACTTTGGGCAAGTCACTTCACTTCTCTGGGCCTCAGTTCCCTCATCTGTAAAATGGGGATTAAGACTGTGAGCCCCACATGGGACAACTTGATCACCCTGTATCTCCCCCAGAGCTTAGAACAGTGCTTTGCACATAGTAAGCACCTAACAAATACCATCATTATCATTATTATTATTATTATTATTATCATTATTATTATTATTATTCTCTGGGCCTCAGTTCCCTCATCTGTAAAATGGGAATTAAGACTGTGAGCCCCACCTGATCACCTTGTATGCCCCCAGCGCTTAGAACAGTGCTTTGCACATAGTAAGCGCTTAACAAATACCATCATTATTATTATTAATACTGGTTCTGTCACTTGCCTGCTGTGTGGCCTTGGACTTAACCACTTAACTCCTCTGGGCCTCAGTTTCCTCACCTGTAAAATGGGGATTAAAATACCTGTTCTTCCTCCTACATTAGCTGTGACCCCCCTCCAAGAGGGACAGGGACTGTGTCTGACCCGATTATCTCATATCAACCCCAGCGCTTATTACAGCGTTCGGCACAAGCTAAGCTTTGGATAAATACCACGATTATTTTTACTTCCACTACTATTACTACTCGATACTACCTGACTCATGGACTTTCTCTACCCGGTCCCCCTAGAGCGAAGCCAAAAGGATGTGGGATGCCCAGAAAATCATGTCAGGCAGAAATTTCCCCCCAAAGAGGATAAGAGTGTTTTCCTAAGAACTGAAGGCATGAGAGGAATTTAGAAAGCAAAATAGAAAGAACAGAGCTTCTGACAGCCGCAGCGTTTAAGCCGGTCCATTAAGACCGGCTGAAAAGAGCAAAAAGTGAAATCCTGTTTTAAAATGTAACCCTCACCTTCTGCCCATTGATTTTTCCCCGGAGTGGAGCCACCGGAGAACCTTCCCAAACCAAGATCTTCCGATTCCATTAGCCCGCAGTTCATGATCTCTCTTGGGAGTCTTTTCAATCAATCAATCAATCAATCAATCAATCGTATTTATTAAGACTGTGAGCCCACTGTTGGGTAGGGACTGTCTCTATATGTTGCCAATTTATACTTCCCAAGGGCTTAGTACAGTGCTCTGCACACAGTCAGCGCTCAATAAATACTATTGATTGATTGAGTGAGTGCTTACTGTGTGCAGAGCACTGTACTAAGCACTTGGGAAGTCCAAGTTGGCAACAGATAGAGCCGGTCCCTACCCAACAGCAGGCTCACAGTCTAGAAGGGGGAGACAGACAACAAAACTAAACATATTTCCGAACAGAAGCAGTGTGGCTTAGTGGAAAGAGCCCGGGCTTGGGAGTCAGAGGATGTGGGTTCTAATCCTGGCCCTGCCACTTGTCAGCTGGGTGACCTTGGGCAAGCCACTTTAATCAATCAATCAATCGTATTTATTGAGCGCTTACTGTGTGCAGAGCACTGTACTAAGCGCTTGGGAAGTCCAAGTTGGCAACATATAGAGACAGTCCCTACCCCACAGTGGGCTCACAGTCTAAAAGGGGGAGACAGGCAACAAAACCAAACATAATAACAAAATAAAATAAATAGAATAAATATGTACAAATAAAATACACTTCACTTCTCTGAGCCTTAGTTACCTCATTTGTAAAATGGAGATTATGACTTTAAGCCCCCTGTGGGCCATGGAACGGTGTAAAATG
Organism: Tachyglossus aculeatus; assembly: GCF_015852505.1. Classification (NCBI taxonomy): domain Eukaryota; kingdom Metazoa; phylum Chordata; class Mammalia; order Monotremata; family Tachyglossidae; genus Tachyglossus; species Tachyglossus aculeatus. Next base: position 9,690,055 of record NC_052073.1, on the reverse strand, counting down.
GGGATTAAGACTGTGAGACCCAAGTGGGACAACCCGATCACCTTGTAACTTCCCCAGCGCTTAGAACAGTGCTTTGCACATAGTAAACACTTAATAAATGCCATTATTATTATTGTTATTATTATTAATCTCTGTGCCTCAGTTCCCTCATTTGTAAAATGTGGATTAAGACTGTGAGCCCCACATGGGACAACCTGATTACCTTGCATCTACGGCAGCACTTAGAACAGTACCTGGCACATAATAAGAGCTTAACAAATGCCGTTATTATTATTATCATTATTATAATTGTCTGGGTCTCAGTTACTTCACCTGGAAAATTGGGATTAATCAATCAATCGTATTTATTGAGCACTTACTGTGTGCAGAGCACTGGACTAAGAGTGTCAGCCCCATGTGGGACAGGGACTATGTCCAACCTGATTAACTTGTAGCTGCTCCAGTGTTTAGAACAGTGCTTGGCACGTAGTAAGCGTTTAATAAGTACCATAATTTCTTTTTCTCTTCAGAAGCATTGTAGGTGTCAGGAGATCTGGGTTCTAATCTCAAGCATCCAAAGTCCGTGCCCAGGGTGACCAGTCAGTTAAACAATGGTAATAATAATAATAATAATAGTATTCATTCATTCAATTGTATTTATTGAGCGCTTACTGAGTGCAGAGCACTGTACTAAGTGCTTGGGAAGTACAAGTTGGCAACATATAGACAGGGTCCCTACCCAACAGCAGGCTCACTAGTATGATAATAATAGTATAATAATAATATTTAGAGAAGCAGCGTGGCTCAGTGGAAAGAGCCCGGACTTTGGAGTCTGAGGTCATGGGTTCAAATCCTGGCTCTGCCAATTGTCAGCTGTGTGACTTCGGGCAAGTCGCTTCACTTCTCTGTGCCTCAGTTACCTCATCTGTAAAATGGGGATTAAGACTGTGAGCCCCCTGAGGGACAACCTGATTGCCTTGTAACTTCTCCAGCACTTAGAACAGTTCTTTGCACATAGTAAGCGCTTAATAAATGCCATAAAAAAATATTTGTTAAGCACTTACTCTGTGCCAAGGACTGTTTATTGAGCTATTCCTATGTTCAGAGCACATGAGAGCAATAATAATAATAATAATAATGGCATTTGTTAAGCACTTACTATGTGCCGAGCACTGTTCTAAGCACTGGGGGAGATCTAAGGTAATGAGGTTGTCCCACATGGGGCTCACAGTCTTAATCCCCATTTTACAGATGAGGTAACTGAGGCACAGAGAAGTTAAGTGACTTACCCAAAGTCACACAGCTGATCAATGGTGGAGCCGGGATTAGAACCCATGACCTCTGACTCCCAAGCCTGGGCTCTTTCCACTATGCCATGCTCCTTCTCTACAATAGGCTTGGATGACATATTCCCTGCCCACAAGGAGTTTATAGTCTAGAATTCGGAATTAAGACACGGTGTGACCTAGTGGATAGAGCCCAGTCTTGGGAGTCAGAGGTCGTGGGTTCTAATCCCGGCTCTGCCACCAATCAGCTGTGTGACTTTGGGCAAGTCACTTCACTTCTCTGTGCCTCAGTTGCCTCATCTGTAAAATGGGGATTAAGACTGTGAACCCCACGTGGGACAACCTGATCACCTTGTATCCTCCCCAGCATTTAGAACAGTACTTGGCACATAGTAAGCGCTTATTATTATTATTATTATCTGGGTTCTAATCCTGACTCTGCCACTTATCTGCTTTGTGACCTTGGGGCAAGACGCTTCACTTCTCTGTGCCTCAGTTCCCTCAACTGTAAAATGGGGATTAAGACAGGGCCCAATGTAGGACATGGACTGTGTCCTTTTGGATTGGCTTGCATCTTCCCCAGCGTTTAGTACAGTGCCTGGCACATAATCAATCAATCAATCAGCCAATCATATTTATTGAGCGCTTACTGTGTGCAGAGCACTGTACTAAGCACTTGGGATGTCCAAGTTGGCAACATATAGAGACGGTCCCTACCCAACAGTGGGCTCACCATCTAGAAGGGGGAGACAGACAACAAAACAAAACATATTAACAAAATAGAATAAATAGAATAAATATGTACAAATAGAGTACAAGTAAAATGGATAATAAGTGCTTAACAACTACTGTAAGAAAAAAAATGAGACACAGGTGAGTTACATGTTACATCATTTACGCTTAACATAGTGGCAGGATAGTGGCATCACAAGTGCCATTTTGCAGAACAACTCTGAGTTGGCCTGGACCTGGCTCAGTGGAGCCCGGGCTTTGGAGTCAGAAGTCAGGGATTCGAATCCCGGCTCTGCCAATTGTCAGCTGGGTGACTTTGGGCAAGTCACTTCACTTCTCTGGGCCTCAGTTACCTCATCTGTAAAATGGAGATTAAGACTGTGAGCCCCCCGTGGGACAACTTGATCACCTTGTAACCTCCCCAGCGCTTAGAACAGTGCTTTGCACATAGTAAGTGCTTAATAAATGCCATTATTATTATTATTATTATTAGGGGGAAAGTCCCAACTCCCTCCCTGCCGCCAGCTCCAGGGAGACTATATTCCTTTCCCAGGATGTAGGCAGCAATAGCTACTGGGCCGGGAATTGGGGCGGGGGGAAAAGAGCCTTCCAAAACTATATCTGTACCGGACACGGGGCGGTCTGGACACCCTGGACGCTGGATTGGCTGTCCTTCCTGCCCCCCACTCATCCTGGTGGAGCGCTCATTAAACATTCACTGATGATGATGATGAGGGTGATGAAGATGATAAAGAGGGACCAGTGGGAGTCAGTTCTGACTCACGGCTTGGTAGGGGTGGGACGAAGGGGGCCCATAGATCACAATTCATACCGCTAATTAATTAATTAATCCCAAACTTTGGGTCTGGGTGTCCTTGTCACTTCGCAGTCCACACCCTCGGGAAGATGTCCAGGTCTTAAATGGTCATATTTCTGGGGAGACCGCTATCCTTAGAGTCAGAATAATGCCTTCGCTACCTGGAGTTCCTGGTACCCTAGGACTCCGGCTGCCCAAGATCACTTGCGGGTGCAATCAATCAATCAATCAATCGTATTTATTGAGCGCTTACTGTGTGCAGAGCACTGGACTAAGCCCTTGGGAAGTACAAGTTGGCAACATATAGAGACAGTCCCTACCCAACAGTGGGCTCATAGTCTAAAAGGGGGAGACGGAGAACAAAACCAAACACACTAACAAAATAAAATAAATAGAATAGATATGTACAAGTAAAATAGAGTAATAAATATGTACAACCATATATACATATATCCAGGTGCTGTGGGGAAGGGAAGGAGGTAAGATGGGGGGATGGAGAGGGGGACGAGGGGGTGCCTTGGCAGAAGACTCTGCCTTTCCCCTTCAGGGCTGCCCACTCAGGGCTCTCTCTTGGGGAGTCAGGGAGAGACGGACAGCGATGATGGAAAAATCGTGGGTGCAGGGGGAAGGAGGAATAAAGGAAATAGATAGAAGCGAGTGTGTGTCCAGAGGAGATCTCAATCGCCAGGCCTGCATCCCCTCTGCCTCCATCTTTGGCCAACGTGGGCGGGCAGTCATTAATTCAATCATATTTATTGAGCACTTACTGTGTGAAGAGCACTGTACTAAGCGCTTACAGTGGCCGCACCCCAGACCATCCTGCCGGGGAGGGATGGGGGAGGCCCTTTGTGACACAGATATGTTAGCAGGACCCTCTGGCTAATAAAACCTAATTAAATGCTTCAGCGGCCAGGCATTCATTCATTCATATTTATTGAGCACTTACTGTGTGCATTCATTCATTCATTCAATCGCATTTATTGAGTGCTTACTGTGTGCTGAGCACTGGACTAAGCGCTTGGGAAGTCCAAGTTGGCAACATACAGAGACGGTCCCTACCCAACAACGGGCTCACAGTCTAGAAGGCAGGTGAGGAGCAGGAAGAATGAGAACAGAAAAGTTGGCTGTAAAGCCCTGGGTTGTCTGTATTTATTCATTCATTCATTCAATCATATTTATTGAGCACTTACTGTGTGCAGAGCACTGTACTAAGGCTTGGGAAGTACAAGTTGGCAACATATAGAGACGGTCCCTACCCAACAGCGGGCTCACAGTCTAGAAGGCAGGTGAGGCGCAGGAAGAATGAGAACAGAAAAGTTGGCTGCAAAGCCCTGGGTTGTCTGTACTCATTCATTCATTCAATCGTATTTATTGAGCGCTTACTGTGTGCAGAGCACTGGACTAAGCCCTTGGGAAGTCCAAGTTGGCAACATAGAGAGACAGTCCCTACCCAACAGCGGGCTCACAGTCTAGAAGGCAGGTGAGGTGCAGAAAGAATGAGAACAGAAAAGTTGGCTGCAAAGCCCTGGGTTGTCTGTATTCATTCATTCATTCAATCGTATTTATTGAGCGCTTACTGTGTGCAGAGCACTGGACTAAGGCTTGGGAAGTACAAGTTGGCAACATATAGAGATGGTCCCTACCCAACAGTGGGCTAACAGTCTAGAATACCCCTGTATCAACAGGGGTTCTAGAGTGAGAGAGAGGAAAGTTTTTCAACCACTGAGTTTCTTGGGGAGACGCAGGGTTTCCCCAGCCACTCCGGCCACCCCGCTGACTCGGCCATTCCCCCTCCCCAGAGCCCCCAGCTCCCCGGAGCCAAGCTGATGGAGCAGGGGCCATGATTGGCAGTGACAAGGTAATCAGTTGCAGATGTTCACACAAGGTGGTCACCAAACCTCGACCCCAGGTTTCCCCCACCCCGCCAACCTCCTCTTCCTTCCCTCCCTCCCCCCGGGACGGCCACTAGCCCCCATCTTACCTGTCTGGAACACACAGATGCGGGAGACCTGTTTTACAATCTGTTTATTTCCTGGACTCGCTTAAAGGAGGGGGTTGAGATGGGGCTGGTGGGGGAAGACACGCAAGCTCAGCCAAAGCCCCAAGTCCCCAACCGCCCCCTGCCCTCCCGGCTCCAAAGGACTGTGGTAGAACAAGAATGTTTTCTTAATAGGTTTCACCCTATTAAGTTCCATTAGAGCGGGAGGCCTAATTCCATTATGACCCCCCAAACCAAGAGGGCCGGGACTGGGAGTGGAGGTCGTTAGGAGTGATTTATGAACTCTGCGCCTCCAGCCCTGCTAGGAAACAGAACCAGAGATTAAATAGTTCTGCTCAGACACCTCTTGGGTTCGTTCTCTCCCCCTTCGCTCCAAGGACGTTTGAAGAACTGGGAGAAGAGTTAACAGTATGACAGACACGTCAACAGTCCACAACGAGCTTACAGTCTAGAGGCGGGGAGATGGACATTAATATAAATGAAATTACAGTTATGTGTGTAAATGCTGAGGGGCTGGGAGGGGGGATGAATTAAGGAAGCCAGGATGATGCAGAAGGGAGTGGGAGAAGAGGAAAGGAGGGCTTAGTCAGGGAAGGCCTCTTGGAGGAGATGGGCCTTCAAATAATAATAATAATGAAGGCATTTATTAAGCGCTTAATTTGTGCAAAGCACTGTACGTATGTATATATGTTTGTACATATTTATTACTCTATTTATTTTACTTGTGCATATCTATTCTATTTATTTTATTTTGTTAGTATGTTTGGTTTTGTTCTCCGTCTCCCCCTTTTAGACTGGGAGCCCACTGTTGGGTAGGGACTGTCTCTATATGTTGCCAACTTGTACTTCCCAAGCGCCTAGTACAGTGCTCTGCACACAGTAAGCGCTCAATAAATACGATTGATGATGATGATGATCAACAGACCACAACGAGATTACAGTCTAGAGGCGGGGAGACGGACATTAATATAAATGAAATTACAGTTATGTGTGTAAATGCTGAGGACCTGGGAGGGGGGGATGAATTAAGGGAGCCAGGATGACGCAGAAGGGAGTGGGAGAAGAGGAAAGGAGGGCTTAGTCAGGGAAGGCCTCTTGGAGGAGATGGGCCTTCAAATAATAATAATAATAATAATGAAGGCATTTATTAAGCGCTTACTATGTGCAAAGCACTGTATATATGTATATATGTTTGTACATATTTATTACTCTATTTATTTATTTATTTTACTTGTGCATATCTATTCTATTTATTTTATTTTGTTAGTATGTTTGGTTTTGTTCTCCGTCTCCCCCTTTTAGACTGGGAGCCCACTGTTGGGTAGGGACTGTCTCTATATGTTGCCAACTTGCACTTCCCAAGCGCTTAGTATAGTGCTCTGCACACAGTAAGCACTCAATAAATATGATTGATTGATTGTTCTAAGCACTGGGGGAGATACAGGGTGATCAAGTTGTCCCACGTGGGGCTCACAGTCTTCATCCCCATTTTCCAGATGAGGTAACTGAGGCCCAGAGAAGTGAAGTGACTTGCCCAAAGCCACACAGCTGACAATTGGTGGAGCTGGGATTCGAACCCCTGGCCTCTGACTCCAAAGCCCGGGCTCTTTCCACCGAGCCACGCTGCTTCTCTATAGCTCTGCAAAAAGGCTCTGAAGGCAGTGAGGATAATTGTCCGTCAGATATCGAGGCCAGAAGCAAGACGTGGGCGAGGGGTCAGTGATGAGATCAATGAGAGCGAAGTACAGTGAGAAGGAGCAAAGTGTGCGGGCTGGATTGTAGTGAGGTGAGAGGTAGGTGGGGGCGGGATGGGGGTGCAGGGGATGCACGGGGAGATAGCAGCGGGCACGTTTTTCCAAAAGTTAACAAGCCACCCCCTCCCCTGGCACCTTACCATTTTAGCCTTGCTTTCCCACTGCCCCCACTCAATCCGATAGATCGTATTTACCGAGAGCATACTGTACAGTCTAGGAGTCTAGCCTTCAGCCTACAGATGGGCGCTCCGGCCAACTTCAACTCCCTCAGCATTTTTCTCTCTCCTTTCCTTCGAGGAGACCATACTCGAATTCCAGCTGGTAATATGAGTATGGAAAACGAAATAAGAGTAAATGGAGTAGGGTAAATTGATATACTCATAAGGGTTCAAGATGGCTGAATAGGCCCATTTTTGATGGTAAAATCCTGGAGGGCAGGGATCAGAGCTAATTAACCTTCTATGGTGCCTAACCCTCCCCATTAATGTGTGGAGGCCTGATAAAGTGATGAAGAGTTAGTCCGATTCTGTTACCCTTATTCCCTCAGGCCTTTGGGAGATTTCTCTAATGACTGGTCCTGGGTTATTAATGGAATCAGAGCTTTTATGGGTGGGAACTGCAAGTAATTAGAGCACAATCCTTGTCTGCATTTCACTGTTTCCTGTTAAACGCACACATACAAGGAAAAAAGCACATTTCCTGCAAAGAAAAAAAAACCACTTCCGCCTTCCTAAATCCCAAAGGTTATAATGAACAGAGCTCCTAAGGGAATGCATGTTTATACTGGGGGAGCAGTTAATTAGAGAAAGCTAAACGGTCTATCTGCTTTACTTTTACAACTCCACATCTTCCTGCTTTATAAGAAGCACCTTTCAAGCCAAGGGGAAATAGGGGGAGGGGGTGTCAGCTGCCTGTCTCACACTGCCCAGTCCACCTTAAAAAGGTGAAGGTGGGGAGGAGGGGGAAAAGGAGAAGGGGAGGGAAAGGAAGAAGAGTAAGGAATGCTTTCCTTTTGTTTTTGAAATTGAGGAACAATGCCAAAGGGAAACCCTCACGGAGCTCTCGGTTTGAACGTAGGGCAAGAGGGCTGGTTTCTGGGAAGACCAAAATAAGTGTCTTAAGTGGACTCTGCGCCTATTCTTAACCATGGGAGGAGTGAATGGAAACAAGAGGTAGGAGATGAGCCTTGGCCTCGGGCACTTCTGGCCGGGCAGGAGAGTCTAATGAGGAGAAACAAGCCGGGCCCCATCCTCGCTTTTCACCCCCAACAGTCTGCAAGGCTTCCTAAATTTAGCTCTTCCCTTCCAGTTTCCCCCCCATCAAAGGCCAACTGGCTCTGCCCCCAGCCCATTTGCCCTAGAGGAGTCCTGGAAGCCTTTTGGGTAGAACCGCTCCGGGACAAGAGAAATTTGAGGAATACATCCTCCTCCGTGGCCCTGGGAGAGGCAGCCTGGGCCGGGGCCTGGTGGTTTGGCTGAACCACAGCGATGCAGAGAAAGGAACGGTTTTCTTGCCACGACTTAGCTTCGGCAGACTTGGGAGAGCCACCCACCCTGAGACTTCCCAAAGAGCTTATTTTAGCAAGTGACTGGATGAAGTTCTGGTGGGGGGGAACATTCCAGCGCCCTGCTATTTTTAAAGAGTTTTGAGCTGAAGGCACCGTCAACATGACCCCCTGCCCCCCCCCAAAAAAAGAAAAGTCGTGTCTCTCTTTGCTGGTCCTGTAAAATGCCAGAGTCAATAGGCCATCCGCTCCCTTCCAAGCCCGCAGGAGAGGACTATTGGGAGTTGAAAAGTTTTTGTTTTTATGAAAAATATTCAGGCCGAACCTCTGCAGGCAAGTAAGCGGGCGAGCAAGCAACCTAGTCGTTGCGCAGTTACTCCTCTGTTTCAGTTAGATCTGCTCAATTAAGTTCCACTAGAGACGGGCAACGGATTCTACCCGAACTCTCTAATTGCACCCGGGAAGTCTTCAAACAGTATTATTGACGGGTGGCTGGGTGCTGATCCTGGAATCTTCCTGTGCCAGGCCACCATCTCTTCCCACCCCCCAAGCCTATCTCGGAAGCCCTTTGGAAGAAAGGATGTTAACTGGTCATCCTGGTGCGCCTTTGGGGGAAGACATCTCAGAGCAAAATGCCTCTCCAGTAGCTCAGCTCCCCTCCTGGGGGAGTCCTGATCCTCCCTCAGGTTACCATGAGACGGACTGTTGATGGTTTTTTTATAAATTAAACATTTTATTGAATATCAATAAATTGTATAGAATTATAAAAAACGTTTCATCAGTACAAAATGTGGCACAAAAATATAAATACCAGTGTACCTTTGAAATGTAAACATATCCTTTGTTACGATTATATGGAAAACAAACCAACAAAGATGCATTGAGCAGGCACCTGTCAATAACCCTAAATAGCACTCGGGGAACACACCTGTCAGCAGACGGGACCCTTCTACAGCTTCCCATTGTATCATCTGACAAGCGCTTGTCATTAGTCACAGTTCTCCTGAAAAGCAGTTGTTAAGAGTCATATTAACAGGTGCTTGAGTGCATAGCTGTCCTATAAACAGAATTCTTGTTTGAAATGGCTTCGGGCCTTTTATGGCAATTGTTAATCTTGTAGGCATTGCAAATGATCACTGAGGCACTAGCTGCCTCATAACTTCAGGGATACTGTATTATTATTGCATAGTTACCTTCCGACCGGGTGGTTTTCGTTTGCGTATGTACAATCGAAACAGGCAAGACAGAGGTTTAACTTAACCCTAGGGTTTTCGGTTTTTTGGGGTTTTTTTGTCCGAGGTGGAATTAAAAATCCACGAACCCAAGAGTATCCTGAAAGGGAACTGTTCCCCGATGGCTATTGGTTTAAAAAACAAAACAAACCAGATCCCCACATATGAGACGGTAACCGATCTTTCAGAGGCCAGCTGCACGGGTCACGGTTCAGACTGTGAGCGACAGTCGGTCGGAAGAGGCAGAACGGGGGATCTTGCAGGAGGAAGGGAGAAGGGAGGGAAGAGGATTGAGGCATTCAGAGTCCCGAAGCAGCCGAATACGTGGGATCCGAGCCGGGATCGGGACCGCCCGCAGCGGCCCAGAGGGGCCTATTTCCTAATGAGACTATTTTCTTTAAAATAAGACAAGAAAAGATACATGTTGGGTCCGGCGGGGGCCTAGGGGCAGAGTTCCTGGAGGGGAGACGTGCGCCCCGCCGCCCACACGCCTCTGAACCCCAGAAAGTTTTCTCAGCGAGAACCCGAGCAGCCCGTCTCCTCGTGCTTGTGGAGCAGGGACATTCGGGAGAAAGTCCGGGAGCAGGATTTACACTGATACTTCTTGACGTCCGAGTGCGTCTGCAGGTGGGCCCGGAGGTTGGAGCGGTCTGCAAAGGCTCGGTTGCAGTGTGTACAGGAGAATGGCTTCTCCCCTGGAAGAGACAGAAGGGAAACTTCGCGTTAGAGACAGTGCCTTCGCGTTAGCCCGGTGAAACGGCCGTTGGAAGCCAAACGGAAGTCGTCCGTCATCCCCGAATCCCAACCAGCCTCTGTAGATGGACGGAGTTTGGGGAGGAAAGAGGAGTGGTCCCGTGTGGGTGCTGTGGCTGCCCCGTCTTTAAGGCACCAACGGAGAATTAATTAATCCCACAACTCTGATCCGATCTAAGCACTTCCCAAGCGCTTAGTACAGCGCTCCGCACACAATAAGCGCTCAATAAATACGATTGACTGAGGGGAAAATTAAAAAGTCCGAAGCCACCCAGGCAGGGACCTCCGACACACTACCGAGTCCCACCAGAAGCAGCTGTGCTAATATTTTAAGAGGCAATTCGATGAGGGAGAGGGGAGAGGCGTTCGGATGCTGGGGAATAATGGGAGAGGGTGTCGGGGAGTGGGAAGGGCGGTATTCCTACAGTGGAAAAACGGGCTGCCCATTCCAGGATCGGGCACTGCAGGAGGGGCAGTCGGGGGAGGGTCTCCCACACGTGCACAGTAAGCGCTCAATAAATACGATTGATTGAATGAATGAATCCCGACCCGAGCGAGCGCTCTAACAGGGTGTGAAATCGGCACCCAAGCAACCAGGGCCCCGGCCCCCGTGAAGGGTAAAAAGGCTACGGAGGGCGGCATTGTACACGTGCTACTTCTCGGATTAAAAGCTCTGCCGGGCTGGCAGCTGGCAGAGTGCGGCAGGCCGGGCCGGGGCTGCCCAGAGCTAACAGGTGCACGGGGCGGGCTGCGACCAGACAGCTCCTGCCAGGGAGCACCTGCTCTCCTGCCCCAGCCGGCCCTCCCCTCCCCGCAACGGGGCCTGCCATTAAACCAGACAATGAAAATCAATGAGGTTTCAAATGATGCATTTCAACAGTAGCTTTTGTGGCCGCCCTTCCGCTCCCCCGTCCTCCAAGGTCGAGAGGATTAATATACATGTAAAAAAAAAAGGGGGGGGGGGGGCGGGGAGAAGTCACCCTAGGACGTGTCCCACTATTGTGTGGTCGCTTAGTACAGCGCAGTAAAAATCACAGGTGGACTGATCCCTCACGGGATGGGGAAGGAGAGGCAGCTGCAGGGGGATGACCTATAGGACGGGGTGATGATGGCACATAGACGCCTGGAAGGGCTGAAGGGAGAAAGAAGCCTGCAATGAGGACTACGGGATGGGGAGGAGAGAGGAGGTGGGGGATGTGGGGGACGGAGGATGCCCCCCCTGCAGCCCAGCCTCCTTTCCCCGGTGGCAAGGTGGCTAAGGAGGTGCCCAGACACCTTGTATTTCCTCTTGGCCGTGGTTGTTAGGGCCACTTCACACCTCCTCAGAGCTGGAGAGGAAACTTGACCTTAAATATGAATGAATGACCTGACCCGCCCCCACCAATCTGCGGTCCCGGGGACGGAGGGAGACGGGGGCGTCGGATGGGACGGCGCCCGGCGGGCCTCACCTGTGTGCGTGCGGATGTGGCCCTGAAGGAGCCAGGGCCGAGAGAAGGCCTTGCCGCACATCTTGCAGACACAGGGCAACGTGTGGCTGCGGATGTGCATCTTGAGGGCCCCGAGGCTCACGTACTCCTTCTCGCAGTACTTGCAGCTGAAGGACTTGCGGGGCTGCGCGTCGCAGTGGAGCAGCTGCCGGTGCTTGGAGAGGCCCGCGAAGGTGGCGTAGGCCTTGGGACACTGGTGACAGGAGAACTTCTCGGCCTCGGCGGCCGGGGACGCGGGGCTGGGGGGCGCCGAGCTCTTGCCGCTCCCCTCTTCATCCTCCTCGCTGCTGGACAGGGAGGTGAGGTCCAGCGGCTTGGGGTCCTGGCCGGAGGCCGGGCCGGCGGGGGGGCCTTGGGCCTGGTAATCGGGCTGAGGGCTGAAGAAGCTGGACAGCAGGCCCGTGTCCCAGACCAGCGGAGGGTAGCAGGCGGCTGGGCTCAGGACCTCGGGCGCCGGGATGACCGAAAGGCGCGACTGCTCACACGGGAAGGGGGACACGATCACTGCAGGGGCGACGGGGGGAAAAAGAAACGGGGGTGACCGGGTGACAAACAGAACCACCGCCCGAGTTGACCGACTGCCGACGGTAATTAATATTACTCTAACTTGTACGCATTGATTCTGTTTATTTCGTTAATACGTTTTGTTTTGTTCTCTGTCTCCCCCTTCTAGACTGTGAGCCCGCTGCTGGATAGGGACCGTCTCTATGGGTTGCCAACTTGGACTTCCCAAGCGCTTAGTACAGTGCTCTGCACACAGTAAGTGCTCAATAAATAGGATTGAATGAATGAATGAACTTGTACTTCCCAAGCGCTTAGTCCAGTGCTCTGCACACAGTAAGCGCTTAATAAATATGATTGAATGAATGAATGAATGTGTACTTCCCAAGTGCTTAGTCCAGTGCTCTGCACACAGTAAGCGCTCAATAAATATGATTGAATGAATGAATGAACGTGTACTTCCCAAGCGCTTAGTCCAGTGCCCTGCACACAGTAAGCACTCAATAAATATGATTGGATGAATGAATTAACGTGTACTTCCCAAGCGCTTAGTACAGTGCCCTGCACACAGTAAGCACTCAATAAATATGATTGAATTAATGAATTAATGAACTTGCACTTCCCAAGCGCTTAGTACAGTGCTCTGCACACAGTGAGCGCTCAATAAATACGATTGAATGAATGAATGAATGATGGTGTTTGTTAAGCGCTGACTGTGTGTCAAGCACCGTTCTAGATAAGGTAATCAGGTTGTCCCCCATAGGGCTCGCAGTCTCACAATCTCCCTTTCACAGATGAGGGGAACTGAGGCACTGAGAAGCGAGGGTCACAAACCTGATAAAGTGGAGGGGCCGGGATTAGAACTCACGTCTCCTGACTCCCAAGCCCGGGCTCTCGTCACGGGCCACGTTGCTTTCATTCATTCATTCAATCGTATTTATTGAGCGCTTACTGCGTGCAGAGCACCGTACTAAGCGCTTGGGAAGTACAAGTCTAGATGCTTCTCGTACATCATTCCCGACTCCTCTCCCCAGCGCTTAGTCCAGGGTTGTGCACACACACAGCACGGGAAGCGGCATGGCGTAGTGGAAAGAGCCTGGGGGCCAGAAGGTTATGGGTTCTAATACCGCTCCGCCACCTGTCTGCTGGGTGACCTTGGGCAACTCACTTCACTTCTCTGGGCCTCAGTTCCCTCCTCTGGAAAACGGAGATTGAGAGTTTGTTCCCCACCTGGGACAGGGCCTGCGATTTGCTCGGATCCACCCGGGCGCTTAGTACAGTGCCTGGCACATGGCAAGCGCTTAACAAGCACCACAATTGTCAATTATCATTACAGCCAGCGCACAATAAGTGCGATTGACTGGATCTTCCCCCCTTCTCCAGCTGAAGTCTTCGTCCCACCGGTCCATTTGGGGTTCAAAACGTGCCCGACCTGACTATGATGTCTGCCCCAGCGCTTAGCGCAGCGGGGTCCAGGGAGAACACCGCAGATCCATTCATTCAGTCGTATTTATTGAGCGCTTACTGTGCGCAGAGCACTGTGCTAAGCGCTTGGAAAGTACAAGGGGCTCCCAGTCTACTCCACCCTATTCTCCGGGTGTCTCCATTTGGGGAACTATTGATCCACCGCTCTGCACACACTAGGCGCTCCATAAATAGGATCGATTGAATTCATTCATTCATTCAATCGTACTTATTGAGCGCTTACTGGGGACTGTGAGCCCACTGTTGGGTAGGGACCGTCTCTCTATGTTGCCAACTTGTACTTCCCAAGCGTTTAGTCCAGTGTTCTGCACACAGTAAGCGCTCAATAAATACGATTGATTGATTGAGCACTGGACTAAGCGCCTAGGAAGTACTGAATGAAGCCCCGACCGGTCCCGCTCCTCCTTGAACCGCGGGCTGCGGTGAAGCAGCGTGGCTCAGTGGAAAGAGCCCGGGCTTGGGAGTCAGGGGTCATGGGTTCAAATCCCGGCTCCGCCACTTGTCAGCTGGGTGACTCTGGGCAAGTCGCTTCACTTCTCTGGGCCTCAGTTCCCTCATCTGTCAAATGGGGATGAAGACTGTAAGCCTCCCGTGGGACAATCTGATCACCCTGCATCCTCCCCAGCGCTTAGAACAGTGCTTGGCACATAGTAAGCGCTTAACCATTCATCCAATCGTATTTATTCAGCGCTTATTGTGTGCCAAACACTGTACTAAGCGCTTGGGAAGTCCAAGTTTGCAACATCTAGAGACGGTCCCTACCCAACAGTGGGCTCACAGTCTAGACGGCAATGCCATCATCATTATTATTACTATTATTATTATTATTATTACCTGTCTGGCTCTCCAGCTCGCTGTAGTTGGGCTTCTTGCTGGAGGAGAAATGCTTCTTGACGAGGAAGGAGCGCGGCATAATGACTGTCGCGATGCCCGTCCCCGTCGCGACCCGCACGACTGCTGCGACCTCGCGGGCGCGGAGCGGGGCTTTTAAAGGGGCAGGCGGAGGGGGCGTGGCCAGGGCCGGGAAATCCCCGCCCCTTATCCCCGGCCGGCCAATCAGCGCTTTCGAAGCCCCAGAGGGGCGGGAGGAAGGGACGGAGCGCCCCGCCCCTTGTCTCCTAGCGACCAATCAGCGCCTTCGAATTCGAGGAGTCGGAGCGCCCAGCCCCTTGTCGCCGACTGACCAATCAGCGCCTTCGAAATCGACGGGGCGGATCTCCACGCCCCTTGTCACCGGCCGACCAATCAGCGCCTTCGAAGCCCCGAGGGGGCGGGAGGGAGGGACGGAGCACCCCGCCCCTTGTCGGCGACCGTCCAATCAGCGCCTTCAAAGCCCCGGGGGGGCGGGGGGAGGGCCGGAGCGCCACGCCCCTTGTTGGCGACCGACCAATCAGCGCCTTCTAAATCGAGGGGCCGGAGCCCCCTCGCCCCTTGTTACCGGCCAACCAATCAGTGCCTTCGAAGCCCCGGGGGGCGGGTGGAGGGCCGGAGCGCCCCGCCCCTTGTCACCGGCTGACCAATCAGCGCCTTCTAAGCCCTCGAAGGGAGCGGGGGGAGGGCCGGAGCACCCCGCCCCTTGTCGCCAGCCGACCAATCAGTGCCTTCGAAATCGAGGGGCGGGAGCGCCCCGCCCCTTGTTACGGGCTGACCAATCGGAGCCTTCGAGGCCCGGGGTGGGGGGCCGGAGCGCCCCGCCCCTTGTTACCGGCTGACCAATCAGCGCCTTCGAAGACCCGGGGGGGCGGGGGAGAGCCGGAGCGCCCCGCCCTTTGTTACCGGCTGACCAATCAGCGCCTTCGAAACCCGGGGCTGCGGGGCCGGAGCGCTCCGCCCTTTGTTACGGGCTGACCAATCAGCGCTTTCGAAGGCCGGGAGGGGGGCGGAACTCCCCGCCCTCTGTCGCCGGCCGACCAATCAGTGCCATCGAATCCCGCTCCCCTGCTGGCCCCGCCCCCTCCTGGCCCCGCCCCCGGACTCGAGGCAGGTGCCGCGCTGGGGGGGCCGGGGGCGCGCGTCCTCATCAGGACGCCCGGAGCACGAGGGGGCGCCCCCTAATTAACAATAATAATAATAATGACATTTATTAAGCGCTTACTATGTGCAAAGCACTGTTCTAAGCGCTGAGGAGGTTACAAGGTGATCAGGTTGTCCCACGGGAGGCTCACAGTCTTCATCCCCATTTTCCAGATGAGGTCACTGAGGCCCAGAGAAGTGAAGTGACCTGCCCAAAGTCACACAGCTGACAAGCGGCGCAGTCAGGATTTGAACCCACGACCTCTGGCTCCAAAGCCCGGGCTCTTTCCCCTGAGCCACGCTTCTTCTCAATCCCCTCCTCCGCCTCTTGTCTGTTGAGTGACCTAGGGCAAGTCACTTCACGTCTCCGTACCTCAGTTACCACATCTGTAAAATGGGGATTAAGACTGCGAACGCCACGTGGGACAGCCCGATTACCTTGTATCTACCCCAGCGCTTTGAACAGCGCTTGGCCCAGAGTAAGTGCTTAACAAACCAAGCGCTTAGTACAGTGCTCTGCACACAGTAAGCGCTCAATAAATACGATTGAATGAACAAATGCCATTACTATTATTATTATTGTCTGCTGTGTAACCTTGGGCAAGTCACTTCACTTCTGTTTCTCATTTCCCTGACCTGTAAAATGGGGATTGAGTGTGAGCCCCAAGTGGGACAACCTGACGACCTCGTCCTGATACTGATGATGGCGTTTATTAAGCGCTTACTATGTGCAAAGCACTGTTCTAAGCGCTGGAGAGGATACAAAGTGATTAGGTTGTCCCACGTGGGTCTCACAGACTTAATCCCCATTTTCCAGATGAGGGAACTGAGGCCCAGAGAAGTCAAGTAACTTGCCCAAAGTCACCC
Source organism: Tachyglossus aculeatus (assembly GCF_015852505.1). NCBI lineage: Eukaryota > Metazoa > Chordata > Mammalia > Monotremata > Tachyglossidae > Tachyglossus > Tachyglossus aculeatus. Next base: position 9,673,646 of record NC_052073.1, on the reverse strand, counting down.
AGCTGACAAGTGGTGGAGCCGGGATTTGAACCCATGACCTCTGACTCCAAAGCCCGGGCTCTTTCCACTGAGCCACGCTGCTTCTTGTATCTACCTCAGCGTTTAGAATAGTGTTTGGCACATAGTAAGCGCTTAAGTGCCATTATTATTATTATCTTTGCCTCAGTTACCTCATCTGTAAAATGGGGATCGAGACTGTGAGCCCCACAGTCTTGCCCGTCACGTCTCATCTCTGTGACTTTGGCCAAGTCACTTCGCTTCTCTGTGCCTCAGTGACCTCATCTGTAAAAGGGGGATTCATAATAATAATAATAATAATAATAATGATGGAATTTGTTGAGCGATTATTATGTGGGCTTCACTTCTCTGTGCCTCAGTGACCTCATCTGTAAAAGGGGGATTAATAATAATAATGATGATGGAATTTGTTGAGCGCTTACTATGTGGACTTTACTTCTCTGTGCCTCAATCAATCAATCAATCAATCGTATTTATTGAGCGCTTACTATGTGCAGAGCACTGTACTAAGCGCTTGGGAAGTACAAATTGGCATCACATAGAGACAGTCCCTACCCGATAGTGGGCTCACAGTCTAAAAGGGGGAGACAGAGAACAGAACCAAACATACCAACAAAATAAAATAAGTAGGATAGAAATGTACAAGTAAAATAAATAAATAAATAAATAAACAGTAATAAATATGTACAACCATATATACATATATACAGGTGCTGTGGGGAAGGGAAGGAGGTAAGATGGGGGGATGGAGGGGGGACAAGGGGGAGAGGAAAGAAGGGGCTCAGTGTGGGAAGGCCTCCTGGAGGAGGTGAGCTCTCAGCAGGGCCTTGAAGGGAGGAAGAGAGCTAGCTTGGCGGATGGGCAGAGGGATTGGGGGCATTCCAGGCCCGGGGGATGACGTGGGCCGGGGGTCGATGGCGGGACAGGCGAGAGCGAGGTACAGTGAGGAGATTAGTGGTGGAGGAGCGGAGGGTGCGGGCTGGGCAGTAGAAGGAGAGAAGGGAGGTGAGGTAGGAGGGGGCCAGGGGATGGAGAGCCTTGAAGCCCAGGGTGAGGAGTTTCTGCCTGATGCGCAGATTGATCGGTAGCCATTGGAGGTTTTTGAGGAGGGGAGTGATATGTCCAGAGCGTTTCTGGACAAAGATAATCCGGGCAGCAGCATGAAGTATGGATTGAAGTGGAGAGAGACACGAGGATGGGAGATCAGAGAGAAGGCTAGTGCAGTAGTCCAGACGGGATAGGATGAGAGCTTGAATTAGCAGGGTAGCGGTTTGGATGGAGAGGAAAGGGCGGATCTTGGCAATGTTGCGGAGCTGAGACCGGCAGGTTTTGGTGACGGCTTGGATGTGAGGGGTGAATGAGAGAGCGGAGTCGAGGATGACACCAAGGTTGCGGGCTTGTGAGACGGGAAGGATGGTAGTGCCGTCAACAGAGATGGGAAAGTCAGGGAGAAGACAAGGTTTGGGAGGGAAGACAAGGAGCTCAGTCTTCGACATGTTGAGCTTTAGGTGGCGGGCGGACATCCAGATGGAGATGTCCTGAAGGCAGGAGGAGATGCAAGCCTGGAGGGAGGGGGAGAGAGCAGGGGCAGAGATGTAGATCTGGGTGTCATCAGCGTAGAGATGATAGTTGAAGCCGTGGGAGCGAATGAGGTCACCAAGGGAGTGAGTGTAGATTGAGAACAGAAGGGGACCAAGCACTGAACCTTGGGGAACCCCCACAGTAAGAGGATGGGAGGGGGAGGAGGAGCCTGCAAAAGAGACTGAGAAAGAACGACCGGAGAGATAAGAGGAGAACCAGGAGAGGACGGAGTCTGTGAAGCCAAGGTCAGATAGCGTGTTGAGGAGAAGGGGGTGGTCCACAGTGTCAAAGGCAGCTGAGAGGTCGAGGAGGATTAGGACACAGAGTATGAGCCGTTGGATTTGGCAAGCAGGAGGTCATTGGTGACCTTTGAGAGCGCAGTTTCCGTGGGTAAAAGCGGGATTAATAATAATAGTAATGATGGAATTTGTTGAGTGCTTACTATGTGGACTTCACTTCTCTGTGCCTCAGTGACCTCATCTGTAAAAGGGGGATTAATAATAATAATAATGATGGAATTTGTTGAGTGCTTACTATGTGGACTTTACTTCTCTGTGCCTCAGTGACCTCATCTGTAAAAGGGTGATTAATAATAATAATAATGATGGAATTTGTTGAGCGCTTACTATGTGGACTTCACTTCTCTGTGCCTCAGTGACCTCATCTGTAAAAGGGGGATTAATAATAATAATGATGATGGAATTTGTTGAGTGCTTACTATGTGGGCTTTACTTCCCTGTGCCTCAGTGACCTTGTCTGTAAAAGGGGGATTAATAATAATAATGATGATGGAATTTGTTGAGCGCTTACTATGTGGACTTTACTTCTCTGTGCCTCAGTGACCTCATCTGTAAAAGGGGGATTAATAATAATAATGATGATGGAATTTGTTGAGCGCTTACTATGTGGACTTCACTTCTCTGTGCCTCAGTGACCTCATCTGTAAAAGCGGGATTAATAATAATAGTAATGATGGAATTTGTTGAGTGCTTACTATGTGGACTTCACTTCTCTGTGCCTCAGTGACCTCATCTGTAAAAGGGGGATTAATAATCATAATAATAATGATGGAATTTGTTGAGCGCTTACTATGTGGACAGGGATGTGTCCAACCCAGCACTTAGTACAGTGCCTGGCACATAGTAAGTGCTTAACAAATACCATAATTATTATTATTATAATTATTATTAGTGCTCAGTAGATAGGATTGGATGGATGGATGGATGGATCCTGGCGGTCCAGGGGAGTGAACCTGTCCCCTTTGGAGGAGCTGCAGAATTCCGGGGTGCCTGGGTTTGGAGATGAGCGGAGCGGCTCCCAGAAAATTCATTTATTCATTCAATCGTATTTATTGAGCGCTCACTGTGTGCAAAGCTCTGTACTAAGCACAGCATCGCTTAAGGGAAAGAGCACAGGTTTGGGAGTCAGAGGTCGTGGGTTCTAATCCCGACTCCGTCACTTCACTTCTCTATGCCTCACTGACCTCATCTGTAAAAGGGGGATTAATAATAATAATAATAATAATAATAATGGAATTTGTCAAGCGCTTACTATGTGCCAAGCACTGTTCTAAGCGCCGCGGGATACAAGGTGATCAAGGTTTCCCCACGTGGGGCACACAATCTTAATCCCCATTTTACAGATGAGGGACCTGAGGCACAGAGAAGTGAAGTGACCTCCCCAAAGTCACACAGCTGACAATTGGCAGAGCCGGGATTTGAACCCATGACCTCTGATTCCAAAGCCCGGGCTCTTTCCACTGAGCCACGAGTAATAATAATGATGGCATTTATTAAGCGCTTACTATGTGCAAAGCACTGTTCTGAGCGCTGGGGAGGTACAAGATGATGACAGGTTGTCCCACGGGGGGCTCCCAGTCTTCATCCCCATTTTCCAGGTGATGTAACGGGGGCACAGAGAAGTTAAGTGACCTGCCCAAAGTCACCCTCAGTAAATAAGATGGAATTGAAAGACTGAATCAATCAATCAATCAATCGTATTTATTAAGCACTTACTGTGTGCAGAGCACTGTACTAAGCGCTTGGGAAGTCCAAGTTGGCAACATACAGAGACAGTCCCTACCCAACAGTGGGTTCACAGTTTAGAAGGGGGAGACAGAGAACAAAACCAAACATATTAACAAAATAAAATAAATAGAATAGAATAAATAATAATAATAATAATGGCATTTGTTAAGCACTTACTATGTGCAAAGCACTGTTCTAAGCGCTGGGGGATACAATGGGATCAAGTTGTCCCACGTGGGGCTCACAGTCTTAATCCTCATTTTACAGATGAGGTAACTGAGGCTCAGAGAATAATAATAATAATGGCATTTATTAAGCGCTTACTATGTGCAAAGCACTGTTCTAAGCGCTGGGGGGGGGATACAAGGTGATCAGGTTGGCCCACATGGGGGCCTCACAGTCTTAATCCCCATTTTACAGATGAGGTCACTGAGGATCAGAGAAGTTAAGTGACTTGCCCTAGGTCACCCAGCAGACATGTGGTGAAGTCGGGATTCGAATCCATGATCTCTGACTCCGAAGCCCGGGCTCCTTCCACTGAGCCACGCTGCTTCTCAGAATTAGAACCCAAGCCCGTGCTCTTCCCACTAAGCCACGCTGCTTCCCCCAAAGTTCAGAGCCGGGACCCCCGAAAGAAGCTTTGAAGGTTTTTTGGGGGCCGAAGTTGAATCAATCACGTTGATCCCGTGTTAAGTACATGAGACTTTTATGTACTTTTATGTACTTTTATGACTTTTATGTACTTTTAGACTGTGAGCCCACTGTTGGGTAGGGACTGTCTCTATATGTTGCCAACTTGGACTTCCCAAGCGCTTAGTCCGGTGCTCTGCACACAGTAAGCGCTCAATAAATACAGTTGATTGATTGATTTTGTTGTCTGTCTCCCCCTTCTAGACTGTGAGCCCGCTGTTGGGTCGGGGCCGCCTCTATATGTTGCCAACTTGGACTTCCCAAGCGCTTAGTCCAGTGCTCTGACCACAGTAAGAGCTCAATAAATACGATTGATTTTGTTGTCTGTCTCCCCCTTCTAGACTGTGAGCCCACTGTCGGGTTGGGACTGTCTCTATATGTTGCCAATTTGGACTTCCCAAGCGCTTAGTCCAGTGCTCTGCCCACAGTAAGCGCTCAATAAATACGATTGATTTTGTTCTCTGTCTCTCCCTTCTAGACTGTGAGCCCACTGGTGGGTCGGGACTGTCTCTATATGTTGCCAACTTGGACTTCCCAAGCGCTTAGTCCAGTGCTCTGCACACAGTAAGCGCTCAATAAATACGATTGATTGACTGAGAGGTAGGGACCGTCTTTACCTGTTGCCAACTTGGACTTCCCAAGCGCTTAGTCCAGTGCTCTGCACACAGTAAGCGCTCAATTAATATGATTGATTGATTGAGAGGTAGGGACCGTCTTTACCTGTTGCCAACTTGGACTTCCCAAGGGCTTAGTACAGTGCTCTGCACACAGTGAGCGCTCAACAAAGACGACTGAATGAATGAGTGAGAGGGGAGACAGGTGATGGGAAGAAATTCGCAGTCAGGGGGAAAAAAGGGGGAAAAAGGAGTGACACCTCGCCTTTTTAGGGACTGCTTTGAAGTTTCCTTGGGCTATCGGGGGGCCTTGTCTCCTCCAGGCCTCTTAGGCTGCTGATTTAATCATGGTAATGCCAATTATCTGTACGGGCCTCTCTCCCCAGGTGCAGGCTCTAAGGAGAAGCCCTGAAAAGGAGCAGAATTAGGCAAAGAAGGGTTGATGCGATTAGGTACCCAGGGCGATGGATGGCTGCAAAACAGAGTCCAAACTAGCCCCCGCTTGCCCCCTGATTAGATGTGGACTTGTAAAGGAGCTGCTGGGTGCGACGGTGGCTACTGAAAGAGGTGCTAAAAGGACCCCCTTTCACGGGAGGAAAAGGTGATTTGGACTCCTTTCAGGGTAAAACGGCCTGGGCGGGGCGGTTTGATGTGGGGAAGCGCTCAGTAAATACGACTGAATGAATGAAATGACAGGAAATGAACTGCATCCCCGAGGAAGGGAAGCCCGGGAGCCAGAAAGCTAGTCTCCTTCTGTTCTTGAAGAATCGCGGTCGGTGGCTGCCAGTGGTGATAATAGTGATGATATTTAGTAAGCGCTTACTATGTGCAAAGCACTGTTCTAAGCGCTTGGGAGGTCACAAGGTGATTGGGTTGGTGATTGGAGAATGCTAATCTCCTTCTGTTCTTGAAGAATTGCAGTCGGTGACTGCCAGTGGTGATAATAATATTTAGTAAGCGCTTACTATGTGCAAAGCACTGTTCTAAGCGCTTGGGAGGTTACAAGGTGGTTGGGTTGGTGATTGGAGAAAGCTAGTCTCCTGTTCTTGAAGAATCGCAGTCGGTGACTGCCAGTGGTGATAATAATGATGATATTTAGTAAGCGCTTACTATGTGCAAAGCACTGTTCTAAGCGCTTGGGAAGTTACAAGGTGGTTGGGTTGGTGATTGGAGAATGCTAGTCTCCTTCTGTTCTTGAAGAATCGCAGTCGGTGACTGCCAGTGGTGATAATAATGATGACATTTATTAATGATATTTATTATTAATGATATATTTATATGATATTTATTAATGATATTTAATTTTTGATGGCATTAAGCGCTTACTATGTGCAAAGCACTGTTCTAAGCGCTTGGGAGGTCACAAGGTGATTGGGGTTGGTGATTGGAGAAGCAGCGTGGCTCAGTAGAAAAGAGCCCGGGCTTTGGAGTCAGAGGTCGTGGGTTCAAATCCCGGCTCCGCCACTTGTCAGCTGGGTGACTTTGGGCAAGTCACTTCACTTCTCTGGGCCTCAGTTCCCTCATCTGGAAAATGGGGATGAATCAATCAATCAATCGTATTTATTGAGCGCTTACTGTGTGCTTGGGAAGTACAAGTTGGCAACATATAGAGACAGTCTCTACCCAACAGTGGGCTCACAGTCTAGAAGGGGGAGACAGAGAACAAAACCAAACATACTAACAAAATAAAATAAATAGAATAGATATGTACAAGTAAAATAAATAAATAGAGTAATAAATACGTACAAACATATATACATATATACAGGTGCTGTGGGGAAGGGAAGGAGGTAAGATGGGGGGACGGAGAGGGGGACGAGGGGGAGAGGAAGGAAGGGGCTCAGTCTGGGAAGGTGATAATGATGATATTTATTAAGCGCTTACTATGTGTAAAGCACTGTTCTAAGCGCTTGGGAGGTTACAAGGTGGTTGGGTTGGGTTGGTAATTGGAGAAGCAGCATGGCTCAGTGGAAAAGAACCCGGGCTTTGGAGTCAGAGGTCATGGGTTCAAATTCCGGCTCCGCCACTTGTCAGCTGTGTGACTTTGGGCAAGTCACTTCATTTCTCTGGGCCTCAGTTCCCTCATCTGGAAAATGGGGATGAAGACTGTGAGCCCCACGTGGGGCAACCTGATCACCTTGTAACCTTCCCAATGCTTAGAACAGTGCTTGGCACATAGTAAGCGCTTAATAAATGCCGTCATTATTATTATTATTATTATTATTATTATTGGGTTGTTCCACGGGGGGGCTCACAGTCTTAATCCCCCTTTTACAGATGAGGTAACTGAGGCACAGAGAAGTTAATTTGTTTTGTTGTCTGTCTCCCCCTTCTAGACTGTGAGCCCACTGTTGGGAAGGGACCGTCTCTAGATGTTGCCAACTTGGACTTCCCAAGCACTTAGTACAGTGCTCTGCACACGGTAAGTGCTCAAGAAATACGATTGAATGAATGAATGAATGAGACTGAGTGTGTGTTTGAGAGAGACTCCCTTGCACATTTTGGTCAATAAGTGGTATTTATTGAACACTTACTGTGGGCAATCAATCAATCAATCGTATTTATTGAGCGCTTACTGTGTGCAGAGCACTGTACTAAGCGCTTGGGAAGTCCAAGTTGGCAACATATAGAGACGGTCCCTACCCAACAGTGGGCTCACAGTCTAGAAGAGCTCACTTGGCATTTGGGCGAGTACAATATAGCGGACACATTCCCTGCCCAAAATGAGCTTACAGTCTAGTTTACAAACTAGTGTCTCCTTGTTGTGGCTTGTTTCTACCCTAGTGCTTAGAACAGTGCCGGGCATATAGTAAGCGCTTAACAAATAGCACAATTATTATTATTATACTGTGGAGTCGTACCCGCCCCATAGCGCCATGGATCCATCTCTCCCAGAACATCCCTCCTCCATCTGCAATCCTTCCGATAGTGGATTCGTAGAGTTTTCCTGGTAAAAATCCGGAATTGGTTTACCATTGCCTCCTTCCACACAGGAAACGAATCTCTGCCCTCGACTGTCTCCCACGTCGCTGCTGCCCAGCACAGGTGAGTTATAAAATAATAATAATAATAATAATAATAACAATAATGGCATTTATTAAGCACTTACTATGTGCAAAGCACTGTTCTAAGCGCTGGGGAAGTTACATTAATAATAATAATGGTATTTGTTAAGTGCTTACTATGTGCAAAGCACTGTTCGTTCATTTCATTCATCCCCATCCCCCCCGCCTTAGCTCCCTCTCCTCCCCTAAGCACCTGTATATATGCATATATGTTTGTACGTATATATTACTCTATTTGTTTATTTGTACATATTTATTCTCTTTATTTTATTTTGTTAATATGTTTTGTTTTGTCATCCATCTCCCCCTTCTAGACTGTGATTCTATTTATTTTGTTTGGTTGATATATTTTGTTTTGTCGTCTGTCTCCCCCTTCTAGACTGTGAGCCCGCTGTTGGGTCGGGACCGTCTCTAGATGTTGCCAACTTGGACTTCCCAAGCGCTTAGTACAGTGCTCTGCACACAGTAAGCGCTCAATAAATACGACTGAATGAATGAACCCATGACCTCTGACTCCAAAACTCGGGCTCTTTTCCCTGAGCCATGCTGCTTCTCTACAAGGTGATCAGGTTGTCCCACGGGGGGGCTCACAGTCTTAATCCCCATTTTCCAGATGAGGGAACTGAGGCACAGAGGAGTTAAGTGACTTGCCCAAAGTCACACAGCTGACAATTGGCAGAGCCGGGATTTGAACCCATGACCTCTGACTCCAAAGCCCAGGCTCTTTCCACAGAGCCATGCTGGTTCTCTGAGCTTCGCTGCTGTATTCATTCATTCATTCGTATTTATTGAGCGCTTACTGTGTGCAGAGCACTGTACTAAGCGCTTGGGTAGTACAAGTTGGCAACATATAGAGACGGTTTTCATTCATTCATTCATTCGTATTTATTGAGCGCTTACTGTGTGCAGAGCACTGTACTAAGCGCTTGGGAAGTACAATCAATCCATCAATCGTATTTATTGAGCGCTTACTGTGTGCACAGACTGTACTAAGCGCTTGGGAAGTACAAGTTGGCAACATATAGAGAGGGTTTTCATTCATTCATTTGCATTTATTGAGCGCTTACTGTGTGCAGAACACTGTACTGCTTGGGAAGTTCAATCAATCAATCGTATTTATTGAGCGCTTACTGTGTGCAGAGCACTGTACTAAGCGCTTGGGAAGTCCAAATTGGCAACATATAGAGACGGTCCTACCCAGCAGCGGGCTCACAGTCTAGAAGGGGGAGACAGACAACAAAAACAAAACATATAAACCAAATAAAATAAAGTAAAAACCAAATAAAATAAAATTAATAATAATAATAATGGTATTTGTTAAGTGCTTACTATGTGCCACGCACTGTTCTAAGCGCTGGGGTAGATACAAGGTAATCAGGTTGTCCCACGTGGGGCTCACAGTCTTAATCCTCATTTTAAAGATGAGGTAAACTGAGGCATAGAGAATAGTAATAATAAGAATGGTTTTTGTTAAGCGCTTACTATGTGCCAAGCACTGCTCTAAGCGCTGGGGAAGATACAAGGTAATCAGGTTGTCCCCCGTGGGGCTCACAGTCTTAATCCCCATTTTACAAATGAGGTAAAATGAGGCATAGGGAATAGTAATAATAAGAATGGTATTTGTTAAGCGCTTACTATGTGCCAAGCACTGTTCTAAGCACTAGGGGAGATACAAGGTAATCAGGTTGTCCCATGTGGGGCTCACAGTCTTAATTGCCGTTTTACAGATGAGGTAAAATAAGGCATAGGGAATAGTAATAATAAGAATGGTATTTGTTAAGCGTTTACTATGTGCCAAGCACTGTTCTAAGCACTGGGGGAGATACAGGGTAATCAGGTTGTCCCCCGTGGGGCTCAAAGTCTTAATCCCCGTTTTACAGATGAGGTAACTGAGGCATAGAGAATAGTAATAATAATAATGATGATGATGATGACATTTGTTAAACGCTTACTATGTGCAAAGCACTGTTGTAAGCGCTGGGGAGGATACCAGGTGATCAGGTTGTCCCACGTGGGGCTCATGGTCTTAATCCCCATTTTACAGATGAGGGAACTGAGGCATAGAGAATAGTAATAATAATGGTATTTGTTAAGTGCTTACTTTGTGCCAAGTACTGTTCTAAGCGCTGGGGTAGATACAAGGTAATCAGGTTGTCCCAAGTGGGACTCACAGGCTTCATCCCCATTTTACAGATGAGGTAAACTGAGGCATAGAGAATAATAATAATGGTATTTGTTAAGTGCTTACTATGTGCCAAGCACTGTTCTAAGCGCTGGGGGAGATACAAGGTGATCAGGTTGTCCCACGTGGGGCTCACCGTCTACATCCCCATTTTACAGGTGAGGTAACTGAGGCACAGAGAAATAAAGTGATTTGCCCAAAATTCCACAGCTGACAAGTGGCAGAGCCGGGATTAGAACCCACGACCTCTGGCTCCCAAGCCCGGGCTCTTTCCACTGAGCCACGCTGCTTCTCTAACGTTCCCCTTGACTCCATTGTACAGGACTCTCCTAAGCACAAGGGAAGCAGCGTGGCTCAGTGGAAAGAGCTCGGGCTTTGGAGTCAGAGGTCATGGGTTCAAATTCTGGCTGCACCACTTGTCAGCTGGGTGACTTTGGGCAAATCACTTCACTTCTTTGGGCCTCAGTTACCTCTTCTGTAAAATGGGGATTAAGAGTGTGAGCCCCCTGTGGGACCACCTCATCACCTTGTAACCTCCGCAGCGCTTAGAGCAGTGCTATGCACATAGTAAGCACTTAATAAATGCCATCAAAAAAAAAAAGAGCTCAGGTTTGGGATTCAGAGGATGTGGGTTCTAATCCCGGCTCCACCGATTGTCAGCTGTGTGATTTTGGGCAAGTCACTTCACTTCTCTGGGCCTCAGTGACCTCATCTGTAAAATGGGGATTAAGACTGTGAGCCCCCTGTGGGACAACCTGATCACCTTGTAACCTCCCCAGCACTTAGAACAGTGCTTTGCACCTAGTAAGTGCTTCATAAATGCCATAAAAAAAAGAGCTCAGGCTTGGGATTCAGAGGATGTGGGTTCTAATCCCGGCTCCGCCAATTGTCAGCTCTGTGACTTTGGGCAAGTCACTTCACTTCTCTGGGCCTCAGTTACCTCATCTGGAAAATGGGGATTAAAACTGTGAGCCCCCCGTGGGACAACCTAATCACCTTGTAACTTCCCGAGCGCTTAGAACAGTGCTTTGCACATAGTAAGTGCTTAATAAATGCCATCAAACAAAAAAGGAGCTCAGGTTTGGGATTCAGAGGATGTGGGTTCTAATCCCGGCTCTGCCAATTGTCAGCTGTGTGACTTTGGGCAAGTCACTTCACTTCTCTGGGCCTCAGTTCCCTCATCTGTAAAAGGGAGATTGTGAGACTGTGAGCCCACGTGGGACAACCTGATTACTTTGTACCCCCCCACCCCACCCAGCGCTTAGAACAGTGCTTGGCACATAGTAAGCGCTTAACAAATGCCATCATCATTATTATTATTATTATTATTATTATTATTATTATTATTCTTACCCCAGCGCTTAGAACATTGCTTGGCACATAGCGCACAACAAATACCATCCTCACAAGGTAAGCGCTCAATAAATACCATTTATTGACTGATAAGAGGGGGAGACACATCACTGTACCGAAATTATGGATATGTACCTGTGGTGTGGGACACAGTTCCTCATAAAAATACGGTCGTGTGCAACTTTTCTGGGGTTCAGGTGAGCACCAGTGGGGAAGAGGGGGAGACCATCAGCTTGCATTGTGTCACCCTGAGACATGAATATGCCTGTATCTATAATTCTATTTATTTATATGGAGGCCTGTTTACTTGTTCCAGCACTTAGAACAGTGCTTTGCACATAGTAAGCGCTTAATAACTGCCATTATTATTATTGTTGTTTTGATGTCTGTCTCCCCCCCCATAATAATAATAATGGTGGTATTTGTTAAGCACTTACTATGTGCAAATAATAATGATAGCATTTATTAAGCGCTTACTATGTGTGAAGCACTGTTCTAACCGCTGGGGGGGATACAAGGAGATTAAGTTGTCCCACGGGGGGGCTCACTGTCATAATCCCCATTTTACAGATGAGGGAACTGAGGCACAGAGAAGTGAAATGACTTGCCCAAAGTCACAAAGCTGACAATTGGCGGAGCTGGGATTTGAACCCACAATCCCTGACTCGAAGACCCATGCTCTTTCCACTGAGCCACGCTGCTTCTCTGTGTTTGTGCGTATTTATTACTCTATTTATTTATTTCACTTGTATATATTTATTCTATTTATTTTATTTTGTTGATGTGTTTTGTTTTGTTCTGTCTCCCCCTTCTAGACTGTGAGCCTGCTGTTGGGTAGGGAACGCCTCTGTGTTGCCAACTTGGACTTCCCAAGCGCTTAGTACAGTGCTCTGCACACAGTAAGCACTCAATAAATACGATTGAATGAATGAATGTGACCCTGGGCAAGTCACTTCGCTTCTCTGGGCCTCAGTTATCTCATCCGTAAAATGGGGATGATTGAATAATAATAATGGTATTTGTTAAGTGCTTACTATGTGCTAAGCTCTGGGGAGGATACAAGGCGATCAGGTTGTCCTCCTGTGGGGCTCACAGTCTTCATCCCCATTTTACAGATGAGGGAACTGAGGCACAGAGAATAATAATAATAATGGCATTTATTAAGCGCTTACTCTGTGCAAAGCGCTGGGGAGGATACAAGGTGATCAGGTTGTCCCACGTGGGGCTCACAGTCTTCATCCCCATTTTACAGATGAAGGAACTGAGGCACAGAGAATAATAACAATAATAATGGCATTTATTAAGCACTTACTCTGTGCAAAGCGCTGTTCTAAGCGCTGGGGAGGATACAAGGTGATCAGGTTGTCCCACGTGGGGCTCACAGTCTTCATCCCCATTTTACAGATGAGGGAACTGAGGCCCAGAGAAGTGAAGTGACTTGTCCAAAGTCGTCACCCAGCTGACAAGTGGCGGAGCTGGGATTTGAACCCATGACCTCTGACTCCAAAGCCCGGGCTCTTTCCACTGAGCCACACTGCTTCTCTGAAGCAGGATGAAGACTGTGAGCCCCAAGTAGGACAACCTCATTACCTTGTATCTCCCTCAGCGCTTAGAACAGTGCTTGGCACATAGTAAGCGCTTAATAATAATAATAATAATGGCATTTATTAAGGGCTTACTATGTGCCAAGCACTGTTCTAAGCGCTTAATAAATGCTATTATTATTATTATTTCTAGACTGTGAGCCCGCTGTTGACTAGGGACCGTCTCTATATGTGGCCAACTTGGACTTCCCAAGTGCTTAGTGCAGGGCTCTGCACACAGTAAGTGCTCAAATATGATTGGATGAATGAAAGAATGAATTATTAAAGCTAGGTCTCTTTTTAAGCGCATGTGAGGAGAACCCCAAACAGATAATAATAATAATAATAATAATAATAATGATAGCATTTATTAAGCGCTTACTGTGTTATTACACAGTACTCTTAAGGCCAAACAGGGCCTAGTCATTCTTTCACTAATCAGTTTACACTCTAACACTCATTTACGTTTTGATGACCTCAGTTGTAAATATTTTTCCACCTGTTTCCCCTGTTTGGAGTGTAAGCTCGTTGCGGGCAGGGAATGTTTCACTTCTTTATGCTGTACTTCTCAAATGCTTAGCGCAGTGCACAACATCAAGTGGCAGGGAACTCTTGATTCAAAAGAATCCGATAAATAAGGCATTTTTGTTCAGAATCATGGACTTGTTCCAAATTGGATCAATCAATCAAGACTGTGAGCCCCCCGTGGGACAACCTGATCACCTTGTAACCTCCCCAGCGCTTAGAACAGTGCTTGGCACATAGTAAGCGCTTACTAAATGCCATTATTATTATTATTACAGGAAGAGGATCCAGGGAAGAGAAAGAATCCCAACATTAACGCCAAAGTCAGAGATTAATCCAGAAACCCCAAGTGGGAGGTAATGTAGCCCTCTGGGAAAAACTTGTTTTGAGTCAGGAGACTATGGCTCTTTCAATCAATCAATCAATCAATCAATCGTATTTGAGTGCTTACTGTGTGCAGAGCACTGTACTAAGCGCTTGGGAAGTACAAGTTGGCAACATATAGAGACGGTCGCTACCCAGCAGTGGGCTCACAGTCTAGAAGGGGGAGAACAAAACATATTAACAAAATTCCCCTCCTCTGCCGGAGTAAATCTGGGTAAGCCACAGCCTCAGTTTCCTCATCCGTACGAAGGGATTTGCTACCTGTTCTCCCTTCTCAGACTGTGAGCCCTGAGAGAGATGGGGCCTGTTTCTGATCAGATGATCTTCTACCTTACCCCAGGAGCACTTGTATATCAATCAATCAATCGTATTTATTGAGCACTTACTGTGTGCAGAGCGCTGTACTAAGCACTTGGGAAGTTCAAGTTGGCAACATATAGAGACATTCCCTACCCAACAGTGGGCTCAGTCTAGAAGGGCTCACAGTCTAGTCTAGAAGTCAGTCTAGAATCAATCAATCGTATTTATTGAGCGCTTACTGTGTGCAGAGCACTGTACTAAGCGCTTGGGAAGTACAAGTTGGCAACATATACAGTCCCTACCCAACAGTGGGCTCACAGTCTAAAAGGGGGAGTATATAAAAAGTATATATGTTTGTACAGATTTATTACTCTATTTATTTTACTTGTACATACTTACTATTCTTTTTATTTTGTTAAAGATGTGCATCTAATGTGCATGTGCATCTAATGATGAGCGGCATGGCTAAGTGGAAAAAGCCCGGGCTTTGGAGTCAGAGTTCATGGGTTCAAATTCCAGCTCTGCCAATTGTCAGCTGTGTGACTTTGGGCAAGTAACTTCACTTCTCTGGGCCTCAGTTCCCTCACCTGGAAAATGGGGATGAAGACTGTGAGCCCCCAGTGGGACAACCTGATCACCTTGTAACCTGCCCAGCACTTAGAACAGTGCTTTGCACATAGTAAGTGCTTAATAAATGCCATTATTATTATTACATTTAGCGCATCATTACATTATGAGCCCACTGTTGAGTAGGGACTGTCTCTATATGTTGCCAACTTGTACTTCCCAAGCGCTTAGTACAGTGCTCTGCACACAGTAAGCGCTCAATAAATACGACTGATTATTAAACACATGTCCACTTGTGGTATTTGTTGACCCACGACCAGGTCTTGGCAAAACAACACCCCACACCTTGGAGTTATGTCACTGAATTTATTTATACATTACATTGCCTTATAAAAGCCAGAACAAAACGAGCTCTCACTTTCAGAAAAGTCATTTTCATAAGAAATACAAGAAGTGCACTTAGTACAAAATATCATTGGAATTCACAGCACCAGCAAAACCGTGGACCAACTTTCCAACTCGAGTCACGGACCAGCCCCCGACGGAGGATATAATCACCTGTGCGGATGATATTAAATTCAGGGTTTCTAGTAAGGCGGTCAGCTAACCTCTATCCTTCGGGGGCCTCCAAACAGTTTATCGTCCTCAGGCAGCGGCCGGCCACCGGTACAGTGGGAAGACGGGTCACTGGCCAAAAAAAAAAAAAATCCTATCGCGCTTAAACTACTAGAAACTAGTGGGGTTGGCTCGGAACAGTGGCAAACACCCAGTTTCAAACCTTTGGGCCACGATGGCAACAGGGACCGGCCTCCGCCCTGGGAATTCAACTTTTCCCCTCAGAAGCTATTCAGAATACCATCCGCCTCGGCCTTGTGCCTCCTTCTGTGAGCCTCGCAGCGTCTCTCTAATCCCCTGAATGATTCTTCCAAGCACTAAGAGGGATTGTAGACCTGAAAGGTGGTTAGAGACCTTTTTAAACTTTGTGCAAAGAACGGTTATTCCTGGACGGTGCTTTTTTGCCCGTGCATTACATTCAAATACCTGTGCGTACGGGTCTGTGACCGTTCTGATTTCCTTTACGCTAGGAATGTACAAAACGAGGCTCTTGTCTTAAAACCACTTTCACCAGGGAGCCATTCGAAATTTACATATGTTGGCCAAGGTTAATACAATTTTTAAAGAGTGTAAAAAAAAAATATCCTGGAAATTGAAGCATTAAAAAGCCAAGCTTCACCACGGTTTTTCTGAGTGCTTTTGGATCCTCCAAGTTGGATCTTAATACCTTATTACACAAGCCCAGAGCCGAGGATGTAAGAAAATGCAGAAGGAGACTTCTACTACCGTTTGCATAAGAAAAGTAAATCTCAGAGATTGAAAACAACTTAAGTGAAAAAAACTTCCCTCCCTCTCCCCCAACTCCTTTACAAATAAAGATCATTTCAACTTCTAACCTAGAAGCAACTGATAAATGGAGGGTCAAACCTTCTCCCACAGGGCACCGTGTACGTGTTGAACCCAAGATTGCACCGGAAAGCTTCTGGAAGAGTCAGAGTGCTAGGAAAATGTTACTGAGAGCTAATAGGAACCCTAAACCCTGCTAAATTAAATCTGCTCAGTTAAAAGGATTTCTTGGAAGAAAAACCCAGGCATCGGCAGACAAAGCGAGTAACAAGCGCCACCCCCCCCCCCACCAACTGCTGGTCCCATGATACTCCCCAAGTTTGATCGCGGCTCGGGACACACCTGTGTCCAAAGCCCACATTCCTGAGGATAAGAAAATGAGATTTCATGGTCTCAGCTGGGCCACCGGCCCTGGGAAATTACTGCTGGCTCAGAGGAAATAACGGCTGAAACAAAGAGCATGGAACTAAGGTGGACAGGGGGAGGGATGAAAGCAGAGGGGCAAAGGAGGAAAACACGTTCTGTTCCCCGGAGGAGGAACCAGAAAACCAGAGAAGCAGATGAGCTGCAACGAAAGGAGAGGAGGTCGACAGTGTAGCCCGCAGACGCAGCGACAAACCCGAGGAGGAACTGGGCTTTAAACATCAACTCTCCCGGCCCCCACGAAACACACACACACACAAATAAACAAATTCGGTCGCTTTTACAGTCTACACCATTTTTAACGTGGCGATGGTGAAGAGAAGTCAAGATTGCTTGTTTTCATTCAGGCGATGGAAGCTCCGGATTTCAAGTGCCTAGCCGCGCCCTCGGTTCATTTATCCATCAAGGAACGGAGCAGGACCTGGTTCATCGTGTCATCTTCGTCGGCATCATAATCCTATCGGAAGAAAATCCATTTGAAGCCCGGGATCTCCCAATAACGGAAGGGAACAGACGGAGGGGCGCCTGCCAGAATTCATTAGGGTCGGTTCACACAGAGAAGGAGTTTTAGTTTTCCCCAGCACGACTGACCCGATGTTCTCGGAGCCCAGGGCCCAAGGGGACATTGTGATCTCCGAGGGCGTTCGGCCTTTGATGAGATGAAATGTTTCGGAGTAAGAACAGAACCGCCTAGAGTTGCAACATGAACCAAAGGGGCGGATGTCACCGTGTCCCTATTTGGAGCCTTGATCCTTGCCGTTTTGGTCCAGAGTCTGCGTCCCACAGAAATTTCCCAACCAGCTGGGGCTGCCCTGCCTTGGGTCACCACCAAGGCCCCCCCCGTCCCCCGAGAAGGAGCTGACCCCATTTCAAGCGGCCGGTGTGGTCATTCGTCTTGAAGGAGAGCCCGAAATTTAGTAGCCCGGCTCTGGCTAAACACACACAGGGTTGGAGGGTGGGGAAAGCGATTTTTCAAACAAACACTTTGGGCCAGCGCGATGCCCAGAGAACCGTTTCAGACCAAAGCAGAAACTCGACCCTTGGGCGTTGTATGTAGAGAGAGAGCGGATCTCCAGCCGGGAAAAAGCAAGTAGGGCGCATTTTCGTGGTTTCTGCAACACGCTGAATGGAAATTATCCTCCATTTGGCAAAACCGCACCCGCCCGTTTTAAAGAATTTGGCATTCTTTAGTGCAGCTTGGCTAATATCTATTTTAAGACAGAAACAGCTTCCACTTCCTCCTAAATCAGACCCAGCAGGAACCGGGGTGAATGTTAAATGTGGGGGAATGTGGGGGAAGATGGGAGGAGAGTGGGGAAGTAATGGGCGGTCAGAAGGATCACCTGACCTCTCTGAAAAACCCAGTTAAGGCAGCAGGGAAAGATCAAAGTCCACGCCCGTTACTTACCACAAAGGTATCGTAGGAAAACCGATGCCGCCTTTTGATGTGCTCTATAAAGTTGGCGCTCCTGTAGTTAGGGTCTCCCCAGGGCATCGAGGCACAAATTGGACAAACCTTTAAACAGAGAGAGGCAGAGTTATCCAATCCCTTCAAGAAGTCCAACCTCATAAGCACATTCTCTATTTGGAGAAGCGGCGTGGCTCAGTGGAAAGGGCCCGGGCTTTGGAGTCAGAGGTCGTGGGTTCAAATTCCAGCTCCACCACTTGTCAGCTGGGTGACTCTGGGCCTCAGTTACCTCATCTGCAAAATGGGGGATGAAGACCGTGAGCCCCCCGTGGGACAACCTGATCACCTTGTAACCTCCCCAGCGCTTAGAACAGTGCTTTGCACATAGTAAGCGCTTAATAAGTGCCATCATTATTATTATTATTATTTAAGGGGTCTGAAAAGCCCACCAACGAACCCCCAGGCAGACCCACCGGGCTAAGACTGACAAGAGGCTGCCTTTCAGTTTCCTCCACTAGCCTGAGGGTGCAATTTTAAGCCCCACGGCACTAATCCAAAAACTATCGGGGAAAAAAAGAATTCTTCTTCTAGAATTAAATCGAGAGGGAAACAAAGTCACCCATTACCTCTAAGGCCGGCTGGCAAGACAGATGTGGCGATCGACGTGCTGGCCTCCTCCGAATTAGTTCCCTCCCATCTACTGGACCACCCCCGTCCCGGGACCTCCGTCCATTTCACGAGGCTCCCCAACGCGCCGAAGCCAATCCCAATACACCATCCCCATTACCACTGATTTAGCGTCCAGGCTGTGGTCCTTTTTGCAGTGCTCCACTAGTCCTTCCTGATCCAGGTTCTTCTCCGAGCAGTAAGGGCAAGGAAAAGTGAAGCGGTTTGGGACGTCCCTAGAGAGCAGAGACAAACCCTGACACAAAAAGCACAAAAACGACTCTGCTCTTTATTAAGATGATGCGCTTCATACCTCGTGAACCGGAGGGAGTCCACGGAACTGGGCTATATTTCTAACACTAAGCACTTCCCTGTACATTCAACCTGGACCTGAACACCTCTTCCAGTTAAGAAGTGAAGTCTTACAGATCACACACACACACGCACGCACGCACGCATGCATGCACGCCTTTCGATCCGTAAGGCTAAAACACCTACATTTTGAAACCATAAAGTCTTTTACAACCTTGTTGCGTAATCAATTCATTCATTCAATCATATTTATTGAGCGCTTACTGTGTGCAGAGCACTGTACTGAGCGCTTGGGAAGTACAAGTTGTAATTACAAGGCACCTTTGTTCCTAGGCTTTCTTTCATGCACTGCTCCTATGAGGGGCAGGGATTGCATCCAACCTGATAAACTTGCATCTTTCCCAGTACTTAGAGCAGTGCTTGACACATAGTAAGCACTTTAATACCATAATTATACTTCAGGAGCAGCAGGCCTGGTGGACAGAGCATGGACCTTTGAGTTAGAGAACCTGGGTTCTAATCCCAGCTCTGCCACTCATCTGCTGGGTGACCCTGGGCAAGTCACTTAACTTCTCTGGGCCTCAGTTTCTTCATGGGGATGCAATACCTGTTCTCCCTCCTACTTAGGCTGTGAACCCCATATGGCACAAGGACCGTATCTGACTTAAGTTGCATATTAATAATAATAATAATAATGGCATTTATTAAGTGCTTACTATGTGCAAAGTACCGTTCTAAGCGCTGGGGAGTTTACAAGGTGATCAGCTTGTCCCACGGTGGGGCTCACAGTCTTAATCCCCATTTGACAGATGAGGTAACTGAGGCTCAGAGAAGTGAAGTGGCTTGCCCAAAGTCACCCAGCTGACAACTGGCGGAGTGGGGATTTGAACCCATCACCTCTGACTCCAAAGCCCGGGTTCTTTCCGCTGAGCCATGCTGCTTCAGCGCTTGACATTTAGTAAGTGCTTAACAAATAGCCCGGGCTTTGGAGCCAGAGGTCACGGGTTCAAATCCCAGCTCCGCCACACGTCTGCTGTGTGACCTTGGGCAAGTCACTTCACTTCTCTGGGCCGCAGTTCCCTCATCTGCAAAATGGGGATTATGACTGTGAGCCCCACGTGGGACAACTTGATCACCTTGTATCTCCTCCCAGCCCTTAGAACAGTGCTCTGCACATAGTAAGCGCTTAACAAACACCATCATCATCATCAAATAGCACAGTTACTTTCAAGTATTATTTCTACAGCCAGGATGGCCCAACTTGGGCTAGCCTGCATGAAGGTAAAGGGGGGAAATCCGGGAGTGTATTAGAGCAGCGAAATGCTCACTCCTCACCTGCCTAGGCTGCCGACGGCTCACCCGGCGACGTCAGTGGGACCCCAGCCAGATACAGGGAGGATTTAGGGAAAAAGGGAAATACTTATAACGAGGGGCAGGAAGTCCCCCTCTGTAAACTTCTGGACCTTTATGGGCTTTTACCTAGATGCCGGCTACAGTACGGGGGACTTCCCCGGCAACTAAAATCGTACGACAAGCCTAAGCAGCAGCTAAGCTGAAACAGCGTGGCCCAACGGAAAGAGCACGGGCCTGCGAGTCGGAGGACCTGGATTCTAATCCCGCCCGCTGTGGGGCCTCGGGCAAGTCGCTTCACTTCTCCGTGCCTCAGTTCCCTCATCTGTAAAATGGGGATTAAATCCTACTTCCTCCTACTTAGCCTGTCAGCCCCATGTGGGACAGGGGCTATGCCCCACCTGACTAACTTGCCTCTTCCCCTGTGCTCAGCACATAGTAAGCACTGAAGCTCTCCCCCTTTTAGACTGTGAGCCCACTGTTGGGTAGGGACTGTCTCTATATGTTGCCAGCTTGTACTTCCCAAGCGCTTAGTACAGTGCTCTGCACACAGTAAGCGCTCAATAAATACAAATGATGATGATGATGAACAAGGACTACGATTAGGATTGCTATGATCATTAATATAAGAATGGCGGCATAGTCACCTCTGCTGACGAGACACATCTTTAGAGGCCGCTTTAACATCTTCCATTAGCAGGCTCTGGTATTTGCCGCAGGACGCCGCGTGCTCTCGCAGCTTGGAAAGGAACAGCTGAGGGAGCAATACGTACAACCGAGGTTAGCAATTGCTTACCAACTCAGAGGCAGAGTGACCGAGAGAAGAGATAGCACCCTAGGAGGAGAGTGGCTGGGTGAGAAACCTGGAGGTCGGCCAAGCCCAGGTGGGGCCGGGGCTACAGAGACGGAGGCGAAGATGCCGGGCTGGCTTTGAGTCGGGGACCTTATCCTTCCTGAATTCTTGCAATGCCAGGACTGGACGAAAGCGAAGCTCACCGCACACTCGGCTGCTAGAGAGGGAGATGGGCACAACAGGAAAACTGAACAGGTGCAGGACGGGCAGGTGACAGGGAGCGACAGCTTCTAATGGCCTCCAGGCCTGGCTGAGGCCTCTCCTTAATACAGAGGGTGAAACGGTTACACTGCTCCTTATTAAAACGATTGCTCTAACTGGAATGGCTTGTTATTCAGCTTTTGGTTAATGATGAGGTTTAAGGATTCCAGCTCCCCGCTTCCCCACAGAGGGATTCCCCGGAAACCAGCGGGGTATGTTTTATTTTACGAGGTGCTTTCTGCTTTCCGGATACGCACACTCGGTATGTAGGGGAGACGTTACGGTCAATTGCAGTTGTAGGTGATTTAAGGGTTCTCTCTGAGCACATGCCAGGAACCACATCTTATTATGTGCTGGGAGAGAAAGGCTTTGAGGCGGGAGTGCCAGAGCCGCTCGCGCTAATTAGTACAACAACTGATTTGATAAACTGAAGATACCCTCCAGATCTGCTCTCTGGCTCATGAGCCGCAAAGCCTGAAGACTCTTAAATTTGCTACTCTGTAAAACGTGACTAGTAACAAGAGGAAGACAGAACACCCAAGTCTGCAGAAATGTGAGAAAACAACGTTCTTCTGGGGGCTCTACTGAGAAGATGACTTTTGCCTGTAAAAGCCAGCTAAAAACGCTTGTTGAAATCTACTCTTCCGAAATAGTTCTGCCAATTCCCATCTCCCTCCCGCCTCACCCAGTCTATCAGTCTGTCTGGCAGCACTGGGGTCTAGTGGAAAGAATATAGTACTGGAAGTCAGGAGACCTGGATTCGAATCCCGGCTGGGCTCCTGCTGTGTGACCTTGGTAAGTCACTTAACCTCTCTATGCCTCAGCTTCCTCATCCGTAAAATAGGGATTCGATCCATGTGTAGTTTCCGTAGTGTAGTGGTTATCACGTTCGCCTCACACGCGAAAGGTCCCCGGTTCGAAACCGGGCGGAAACACTCAATTTTATGTATATATGTTTGTCCGTATTTATTACTCTATTTATTTTACTTGTACATATCTATTCTATTTATTTTATTTTGTTCATATGTTTGGTTTTGTTCTCTGTCTCCCCCTTCTAGACTGTGAGCCCACTGTTGGGTAGGGACTGTCTCTATACGTTGCCAACTTGCACTTCCCAAGCGCTTAATACAGTGCTCTGCACACAGTAAGCGCTCAATAAATACGATTGATTGATTGATGTGTCCCGTCCCCCCCCTTTGGCCTGGGAGCTTAATGTAGGTCAGGGGCTGTGTCTGATCTGATTCTATCACAGCGCTTTGCTCAGTGGTTGGTACCGACTAAACGCTTCAGACCCTAATTAATATTATTACTGCCTGACGAAAACACTTCCCTTAGGCCTTAAGAGTTTGAATGGTCTCGGTAACACCATAGTTAGCTCTCTCAACATCCACTTATCTACACCAAAAGCCCCAAACCGCCGAAGGCAGAAGTGCAGGAATCCAGACATTCTCATGATGACTTCGCCTCATCTGCGTCCACGGGACTCACTGCATTTTTAAAGGACGCCTGTCACACAAAAGCACCACGGAGATGGCTCCCAATTCCACTTTCATTGTCCACTTACATTTTTATGGCAGCCATTACAAGTTGTCTCGGTCCTTTCAATTTGACTTTCAAGCTCCCTGGCCCGTTCTTTAATCCACAGAGGACTGCGGCACACCCCACAGACGGGTTTCTTCGGCTTCAGACACTCCTCCAGGCACGCGGAACAAAAACTAAAGCAACGGGAAAGACAACAGCTCACACTACGGAAAGATCTTGAAGACCCCTTTCAGCGGGTCTTTAGACATCACTAACATATTTAGTGCAGACCCGCTACCGAAACTGGTCCCAAACTCGGCCAAGAAGCAGAAGTTCACAACGAGACTTCTGACACAATCTAAGTAAAACTGCCATATCCTTCCTTAAATCACTACCGGCTACAGAACTTTGACCTGGGGAGTTATTTTTCCTTAGGCTAACCCTCCCTAGTCTCTTTCCTCTCCTCCATTCCAAGAGGGTTAAAACACGATGGTATCCGTTTTGTGTTTTTTTGAAAGAATTAACAGTGCAACACTGACGTGAATATTGTCCAGAAACAACTTAACGTTTCCATCCCAACTGAAAAGATAAAATCCGACTGGAAAAAGAAAAAGGCCATCACGCTGGCTTATTTTTGTCTTGCGGAGCCAGATGGGCCCCTCTCAAAATCCCAGATTTTCCAGTCCTCTGCCAGTCTCGGCTACGGGAGGAAGAGTCAAGCAGAGACCTGTCCTTTCCGTTAAAAGCCTGGGCAGCAGCGTGGCTCAGCGGAACGAGCCCGGGCTTGGGAGCCTGAGGTCATGGGTTCTAATCCCGGCTCCGCCACTTGTCAGCTGGGTAATAATAATAATGATAATAATGATGGCATTTGTTAAGCGCTTACTATGTGCAAAGCACTGTTCTAAACGCTGGGGGGGATGCAAGGTGATCAGGTTGTCCCACGTGGGGCTCACAGTCTTAATCCCCATTTTACAGATGAGGTAACTGAGGCGCAGAGAAGTTAAGTGACTTGCCCAAGGTCACACAGCAGACATGTGGAGGAGCTGGGATTCGAACCCACGACCTCTGACTCCAAAGCCCGGGCTCTTTCCACTGAGCCATGCTGCTTCCCTAAGCTGGGTGACTTTGGGCAAGTCACTTCACTTCTCTGGGCCTCATCTGTAAAATGAGGATAAAGACTGTGAGCCCCACGTGGGACAACCTGATCACCTTGTATCCCTCCCAGCGTTTAGAACGGTGCTCAGCACATAGTAAGCGCTTAATAAACGCCATCATTATTATTATTATTGAGCAGCGGCTGGCGAGTGGAAGGCCATCTGCTACAAGTCAAAACTTCCCCCGCGCCGGGCAGCGGCGACGTGGGAGAGAGTCGAGGGTGGAGGTTCAAGTTGACCGCACAGAAGGCGGCAACGGTAAACCACGTCCCGATTTTTTACCAAGGAAACACTACCGGAACGACTGCAGATGGAGGTGGGGCGTTCTGCGAGAGATGTGTCCACCGAGTCGCTACGGGCCAGAGACGACTCGTCAGCGTAAAACAAGACAAGAGCCAGACGGAGATGGGGGCTGTGGGGGCTTGCCCTTCCTCGCTGGAGGCAGGCGCTCAACTCTAAATGCATCAGGGAAGCGGGACTGAAAATTGGCGGAGAAGGCAGAAGAGAGGCAGCATGGCTTGGTGGGAAGAGCACGGGCTTGGGAGTCAGAGGACGTGGGTTCTAATTCTGGCTCTCCGCCGCCAGTCTGCGGATCTGAACCCATGGCCTCCGACTCCAAAGCCCGGGCTCTTCCCACTGAGCCACGCTGCTTCTCCGACAGAAGAGATTGGGCAGTCCCTGGCTCCCCCTTCACCTGGAGAAAAATTAAGTTTTTTTCATCAATGGTACTTACTGAGCGCTTACTACATGCAGAGCACTGTACTAAGTGCTTGGGAGAGGACAAAGCAGCAGAGTTGATAGGCGCATTCCCTACCCACTATTATTATTTTATTATTACCCACCATGGGAGCTTAGTCTAGTCTTCAAGCCTCCCCTCCCCCTGGGTCAACTTTCTTAACTATCAGGTGCCATTTCCCTGGACAAAGGCTAATCTTTCTGCCCAACGGCTTGGGCAAGTCACTTCACTTCTCTGTGCCTCAGTTACCCCGTCTGTAAAATGGAGATTAAGACTGTGAGCCCGAGGTGGGACAACCTGCTTACCTTGCATCTACCCCAGCACTTAGAACAGTGCTTGGCACATAGTAAGAGTGCCAAACAAATACCATTATTATTGTTATTAATAAGGGGAGACCCAAAAGACATGGCGTAACCAGAGAGCAGTGATCTGGGGGTGGGGGAGAGGGGGTGTCGGGACAGAATAATAATAATAATGGTATTTGTTAAGCGCTTACTATGTGCAAAGCACTGTTCTAAGCGCTGGGGAGGTTACAAGGGGATCAGGTTGTCCCACGGGGGGCTCACAGTTTTCATCGCCATTTTCCAGATGAGGTAACTGAGGCCCAGAGAAGTGAAGTGACTTGCCCAAAGTCACACAGCTGACAGTTGGCGGAGCTGGGATTTGAACCCGTGACCTCTGCCTCCAAAGCCCGGGCTCTTTCCACTGAGCCACGCTGCTTCTCCGACAGAAGAGATTGGGCAGTCCCTGGCTCCCCCTTCACCTGGAGAAAAAGAAAGTTTTTTTCATCGGTGGTACTTACTGAGCGCTTACTACATGCAGAGCACTGTACTAAGTGCTTGGGAGAGGACAAAGCAACAGAGTTGATAGGCACATTCCCTACCCACTATTATTATTATTATTTTATTATTATTATTACCCACCATGGGAGCTTAGTCTAGTCTTCAAGCCTCCCCTCCCCCTGGGTCAACTTTCTTAACTATCAGGTGCCATTTCCCTGGACAAAGGCTAATCTTTCTGCCCAACGGCTTCTAGCATCAGACTTGAGAAATGTCAGCGGCCTGGCCTAGTGGAAAGGGCACAGGACTGGAAGTCAAGAGACCTGGGTTCAAATATCCGCCCTGCTGTCTGCCTGCTGTGTGACGCCGGGCAAGTCGCTTGACTTCTCCGTGCCTCAGTTCCTTCATCTGTAAAGTGGGAGTAAACTGCCCGTAAAATGTCCCATAGGTGTTGCCGGGAGCTGTGTCCAGTCTGGTTGTCTTGTATCTACACCACCGTTCACTAATAATAATAATAATAATGATGGTATTTGTTAAGCACTTACTATGTGCAAAGCACTGTTCTAAGTGCTGGGGGGGATGCAAGGTGATCGGGTTGTCCCACGTAGGGCTCACAGTCTTCATCCCCATTTTCCAGATGAGGTAACTGAGGCCCAGAGAAGTGAAGTCTTCTAGACTGTGAGTGGGTAGGGACCGTCTCTATATGTTGCCAACTTGGACTTCCCAAGCATTTAGCGCAGTGCTCTGCACACAGTAAGCGCTCAATAAATACGATTGAATGAATGAATGAATGAAGTCTTCTAGACTGTAAGCCTGCTGTTGGGTAGCGACCGTCTCTATATGTTGCCAACTTGGACTTCCCAAGCGCTTAGTACAGTGCTCCGCACACAGTAAGCACTCAATAAATACGACTGAATGAATGAATGAATGAGGCGGCTTGCCCAAAGTCACACAGCTGACAAGTGGCGGAGCTGGGATTCGAATCCATGACCTCTGACGTGGCGGAGCTGGGATTCGAACCCATGACCTCTGACTCCCAAGCCCAGTAGTGCTTGACCCATAGTAAGCACTTAACAAAACAGCATAAATATTACTATTAAGGGGACTGATTAGGGGGGCGGTGGGGGAAAGGGACAGAAGGAGAAGCAGTGTTGCCTAACGGTCAGAGCCCGTGGCTGGGAGTCAGATGGTCATGGGTTCGAATCCCAGCTCCTCCACTTCTCTGCTGTGTGACCTTGGGCATGTCACTTTACTTCTCTGGGCCTCGGTTCCCTCATCTGTAAAATGGGGATGGAGTCTGTGAGCCCTGTGTGGGACAGGGGCTGTGTCCCAACCCGACTTGCACGTACTTACCTCAGCACTTCGAAAAGCACACGGCATACGGTAAGAGCTTAACAAATACCATATTATTACCATCACTATCCCTGTTCCAAGCACTAGGGTAGATACAAGGCAGTCAGGTTGTCCCACACTGGGCTCACGGTCTTAATCCCCATTTTGCAGGTGAGGGAACTGAGGCCCAGAGAAGTGAAGTGACTTGCCCCAAGTCACCCAGCTGACAAGTGGCGGAGGCGGGATTAGAACCCACGACCTCTGACTCCCAAGCCCGGGCTCTGGCCACTAAGCCACGCTGCTTCTCATCCACCTCGGCGACTAGTCCAGTGTCTGGTGCAAAATAATAATAATAACAATAATAATGAAAAGTTCCTTTCTTTTGAGTTCTATCTTTCCAAACCCTTCCATGCCTGTTCAGGGCATGTCACCGCACCCCCCCCCCCAACCTCAAAAATCTCCAAGCTAGCTCTCTTCCTCCCTTCAAAGCCCTAAAGAAAGCTCACCTCCTCCAGGAGGCCTTCCCAGGCTGAGCCCCTCTTTTCCTCTGCTCCCCCTCCCCATCACCCCGACTCCTTCCCTCTCTGCCCCACAGCACTTGTGTGCATATTTATAACTATAATTGCATTTATTTTTTATTAATGATGTGCATATATATATATATATATATATATATATATGTATTTATTTATAGTGATGCTACTGCTGCCTGTTTACTCATTTTGATGTCCTTCTGGACCGTGAGCCTGTTGTGGGCAGGGATGGTCTCCCTTTGTGGCTGAATTGTACTTCCCAAGTGCTCAGAACAGTGCTCTGCACACAGTGAGTGCTCAATAAAGATGACTGAATGAATGAATATCTACGATTCTACTTATCGATACTGACGCTATTGATGCCCACCCTACTTGTTTTGTTCTGAGTCTGTTTCCCCCTTTCTAGACTGTGAGGCCGTTGTGGGCTGGGATGGTCTCTCTCGGTGGCTGAATTGTACTTCCCAAGCGCTTAGAACAGTGCTCTGCACACTGTAAGCACTCAATAAATACAACTGATTGATTAGAACAGTGCTCTGCACACAGTGAGTGCTCAATAAAGATGACTGACTGATTGAGTGACTGAGTGAGTGGCTGGATGTGTGATTGACAGTGACTGGGTGAGTGTGAGTGGGTGACGGAGTGACTGGATGAGTGTGAGTGTGTGACTGACTGGGTGAGTGACTGACTGGGTGTGTGACTGGGTGAGTGCGAATGACTGAGTGACTGGGTGAGTGTGAGTGACGGTGTGTGACTAAGTGACTGGGTGAGTGTGAGTGACAGTGAGTGTGTGACTGAGTGTGTGACTGAGTGTGAGTGACTCAGTGGCTGGGTGTATGACTGGGTGAGTGTGACTAAGTGAGTGACTGGGTGAGTGTGAGTGTGAGTGACTGGGTGTATGACTGAGTGACTGGGTGAGTGTGGGTGACAGTGAGTGTGTGACTGACTGGGTGGAGTGGCAGTGAGTGTGTGACTGGGTGAGTGACTGAGTATGTGACTGGGTGAGTGTGAGTGAGTGACTGCGTGTGCGACTGACTGGGTGAGTGACTGGGTGAGTGACTAAGTGAGAGTGAGTGAGTGGGTGTGTGCCTGACTGACAGGGTGAGTGTGGGTGACAGTGAGTGTGTGACTGGGTGAGTGACTAAGTGACCGGGTGAGTGTGAGTGACTGTGTGACTGGGTGAGTGTGACTGAGCGTGTGACTGACGGTGAGGGACTGACTGACTGGGTGAGTGTGAGTGACTGTGTGACTGCCTGGGTGAGTGTGAGTGACTAAGTGAGTGTGAGTGACTGGGTGTGTGCCTGACTGACTGGGTGAGTGCGGGTGACAGTGAGTGTGTGACTGGCTGGGTGAGGGACTGAGTGACTGGATGAGTGTGAGTGAGTGACTGAGTGTGTGACTGGGCGAGTGTGAGTGACTAAGTGAGTGTGAGTGAGTGACTGGGTGTGTGCCTGACTGACTGAGTGTGGGTGACAGTGAGTGTGTGACTGGGTGAGGGACTGACTGAGTGACTGGGTGAGTGTGAGTGAGTGTGTGACTGACTGGGCGAGTGTGAGTGACTGAGTGTGAGTGAGTGACTGGGTGTGTGCCTGACTGACTGGCTGAGTGTGGGCGTGAGGGACAGTGAGTGTGTGACTGATGACCGACTGGGTGAGGAACTGACTGAGTGACTGGGTGAGTGAGTGACTGAGTGTGTGACTGACTGGGCGAGTGTGAGCGACTGAGTGTGAGTGAGTGAGTGAGTGACTGGGTGTGTGCCTGACTGACTGGGTGAGTGTGGGGGTGAGTGACTGAGTGAGTGTGAGTGAGCGGGCGGGCGCCCGTTGCGGGAGGTCGGTTGGTGCTTCCGGTCCGCCCCTCCCCCCCCAGCCCCCGCTCCCCGCTCACATGTGTCCGCACTGCGCCTTCACCGGCTTGTCGTACACCTCCAGGCACACGGGGCACGTGAAGCGCGACGAGTCCCTGGCGGCCATGGCGGCCGCGGCGGCGGAGTCCATGGCGGCGGCGGCCCCCTGAGGAGCGCCGTCCCCGCCGCCACCCGGGCGCCGCGGCTCGGCCGCCATCTTGGCCCCCGGAGCCCGCCCGCCCGCCCGCGGTGGCCCGGAAGGCCCAGGAGGAGCCGCCGCCCGCCGCCGGCACGTGACCCGCACACGTGACCCCCCCCACCGCCCGGCCCGCCACGGACGGCCGCGCCCCCTAGGGGACACGGCTGGTAGTCCTTCCTTCGTATTTACCGAGCGCTTGCTGGGTGCGGAGCGCCGGGCTGAGCGCTTGGGAAGCACAAGTCGGCAACAGAGAGAGAGAGAGACGGTCCCTACCCAACGGCGGGCTCAGTCTAGAAGGGGGACAGACGAAAAAACAAAACATATCAACAAAATAAATAGAATAAATATGTACCGGTAACATGAATAAATAAATAGAGTAATAAATACGTACAAACATATAGACATATATACAGGAGCATTCATTCACTCATTCATTCATTTACTCATTCATTCATTCGTTTACTCATTCATCCATTTGCTCGTTCGTTTACTCATTTACTCATTCGTTTACTCATTTACTCATTCATCCATTCACATACTCATTCATTCATTCATTTACTCATTCATTCATTCACATATTCATTCATTCATTTACTCATTCATTCATTCACATACTCATTCATTCATTCATTTACTCGTTCATTCATATACTCATTCATTCACTCATTCATTCATTCATTTACTCATTCCTTTACTCATTTACTCATTCATTCATTCATTTACTCATTCATTTACTCATTTACTCATTCATTCATTCATTCATTTACTCATTCATTTACTCATTTACTCATTCACTCATTCATTCATTCATTCATCATTTACTCATTCATTTACGCATTCATTCATTCATTCATTTACTCATTCATTCATTCATTCATTCATTCATTTACTCATTCATCATCATCATCAATCGTATTTATTGAGCGCTTACTATGTGCTGAGCACTGTACGAAGCGCTTGGGAAGTACAAATTGGCAACATAGAGAGACAGTCCCTACCCAACAGTGGGCTCACAGTCTAGAAGGGGGAGACAGAGAACAAAACCAAACATACTAACAAAATAAAATAAATAGAATAGATATGTACAAGTAAAATAAATAAATAAATAAAGAGTAAAAAAAATGTACAAACATATATACATATATACAGGTGCTGTGGGGAAGGGAAGGAGGTAAGATGGGGGGATGGAGAGGGGGACGAGGGGGAGAGGAAGGAAGGGGCTCAGTCTGAGAAGGCCTTTACTCATTCATTCATTCACTCACTCATTCGTTCACTCCCTTCTAGACTGTGAGCCCGCTGTTGGGTAGGAACCGTCTCTACATGTTGCAAGCTTGGACTTCCCAAGAGCTAAGTACAGTGCTCTGCACACAGTAAGCGCTCAATAAATACGATTGAATGAATGAATGAGTACAGGCAACCCAGGGCTTTGCAGCCAACTTTTCTGTTCTCATTCTTGCTGCGCCTCACCTGCCTTCTAGACTGTGAGCCCGCTGTTGGGTAGGGACCGTCTCTATATGTTGCCAACTTGGACTTCCCAAGGGCTTAGTCCAGTGCTCTGCACACAGTAAGCGCTCAATAAATACGATTGAATGAAGTGACTTGCCCAAAGTCATACAGCAGACAAGTGGCAGAGCAGGGATTAGAACCCACATCCTCTGACTCCCAAACCCAGGCTCTTTCCGCTAAGCCATCCAATCATTCATTCATTCATTCGTATTTATTGAGTGCTTACCGTGTGCCGAGCGCTGTAATAAGCTTGGAAAGTATAATGCAAAAATAAAGAGGGACAATCCCTGCCCACAACCGACTCATGTTTAATTGAGTGCTTACTGTAATAATAATAATAATAATAATTGTGGTATTTGTTAAGTGCTTACTGTTATTATCGACAGGGTGCAAAATAAGTTAACCGGTGTAAATCGGCCGCGGGGTTCGCGAACCCAAGGTGGTGACGCAGATAGGGACGATGAGTCGGAGACATTCATTCATTCATTCAATCGTATTTATTGAGCGCTTACTGTGTGCAGAGCACTGGACTAAGCGCTTGGGGGGTACAAGTTGGCAACATATAGAGACGGTCCCTACCCAACAGCGGGCTCACAGTCCAGAAGGGCGAGATAGAGAACAAAACAAAACATATTAGCAAAATTCAGATAGAGCAGTAAAGGAGGAAGGTGTCTACCTGCCCGTTCACCTCCCGAGAGAGGAATGATTGACAAGCAGCCCTGATCCCATTCCCACCATGTCTTTTGTTGTTACAGCAACGCGGGAATGAGCAATGGGAACTTCAGGGAACCAAAGAGGACCGACAGGACGGTTGTGAATTTTCATTGACCCCTGTTATCACAGCCTTGTAATAATAATAATAATAATGACATTTATTAAGCGCTTACTGTGTGCAAAGCACTGTTCTAAGTGCTGGGGACGTTACAAGGTGATCAGGTTGTCCCACGGGGGGGCTCGCAGTCTTAAACCCCCATTTTACAGATGAGGTAACTGAGGCCCAGAGAAGTGAAGTGACTTGCCCAAAGTCACACAGCTGACGATTGGCAGAGCCGGGATTTGAACCCACAACCTCTGACTCCAAGGCCCGGGCTCTTTCCAGTGAGCCACGCTGGAGTTACTTGTTGTAGGTAGGCCTCACAACCTTGCTGTACAGACGGGAGTTACTTGTTGTCGCCCCCACAACTTTGCGTAGACAGGTGTTACTTCTTGCTGGCCTCGAAGACTGTGAGCCCGCTGTTGGGTAGGGACCGTCTCTATATGTTGCCAATTTGTGCTTCCCAAGTGCTTAGTACAGTGCTCTGCACATAGTAAGCGCTCAATAAATACGATTGATGCTGATGATGCTGGCCTCGAAGACTGTGAGCCCACTGTTGGGTAGGGACTGTCTCTATAGGTTGCCCAAGCGCTTAGTACAGAGCTCTGCATACAGTAAGCGCTCAATAAATACAATTAAATGAATGAATGAATGAATAAGCGCTCAATAAATACGATTAAATGGATGAATGAATGAATGAGCTTACAGTTAAGAGGGGGAGAGAGACAACCGTCTGCCCCTGCCCCTGCCTCCCTGGCCCTGACCGTCTTCCCCTGCCTCCCTGGCCCTGACCGTCTGCCCCTGCCCCTGCCTCCCCGGCCCTGACAGTCTTCCCCTGCCCCTGCCTCCCTGGCCCTGACCGTCTTCCCCTGCCTCTGCCTCCCTGGCCCTGACCGTCTTTCCCTGCCCCTGCCTCCCTGGCCCTGACTGTCTGCCCCTGCCTCCCCGGCCCTGACTGTCTTCCCCTGCCTCTGCCTCCCTGGCCCTAACAGTCTTCCCCTGCCTCCCCGGCCCTGACAGTCTTCCCCTGCCCCTGCCTCTGCCTCCCTGGCCCTGACCGTCTTTCCCTGCCCCTGCCTTCCTGGCCCTGACCGTCTGCCCCTGCCTCCCCGGCCCTGACCGTCTTCCCCTGCCTCTGCCTCCCTGGCCCTAACAGTCTTCCCCTGCCTCCCCGGCCCTGACAGTCTTCCCCTGCCCCTGCCTCCCTGGCCCTGACCGTCTTCCCCTGCCTCTGCCTCCCTGGCCCTGACCGTCTTTCCCTGCCCCTGCCTTCCTGGCCCTGACCGTCTGCCCCTGCCTCCCCGGCCCTGACCGTCTTCCCCTGCCTCTGCCTCCCTGGCCCTAACAGTCTTCCCCTGCCTCCCTGGCCCTGACCGTCTTCCCCTGCCCCTGCCTCCCTGGCCCTGACCGTCTGCCCCTGCCTCTGCCTCCCTGGCCCTAACCGTCTGCCCCTGCCCCCCTGGCCCTGACCGTCTGCCCCTGCCTCCCTGGCCCTGACAGTCTGCCCCTGTCCCTCTGCCCCCCTGGCCCTGACCGTCTTCCCCTGCCCCTGCCTCCCTGGCCCTGACCGTCTTCCCCTGCCCCTGCCCCCCTGGCCCTGACCGCCTGCCCCTGCCCCTGCTCCCCTGGCCCTGACCGTCTTCCCCTGCCCCTGCCCCCCTGGCCCTGACCGCCTGCCCCTGCCCCTGCCCCCCTGGCCCTGACCGTCTTCCCCTGCCCCTGCCCCCCTGGCTCTGACCGTCTTCCCCTGCCCCTGCCTCCCTGGCCCTGACCGTCTTCCCCTGCCCCTGCCCCCCTGGCCCTGACCGCCTGCCCCTGCCCCTGCCCCCCTGGCCCTGACCGTCTTCCCCTGCCTCTGCCTCCCTGGCCCTAACCGTCTGCCCCTGCCCCTGCCTCCCTGGCCCTGACCGTCTGCCCCTGCCTCCCTGGCCCCGACCGTCTGCCCCTGCCTCCCCGGCCCTGACAGTCTTCCCCTGCCCCTGCCTCCCTGGCCCTCAGGGAGTTTTTGCAGTTCCCTCATCTGCAAAACGGGGATGAAGCCTGGGGGCCGCCCATGGGACAACCTGATCACCTTGTAACCTCCCCAGCGCTTAGAACAGTGCTCTGCACATAGTAAGCGCTTCATAAATGCCATCATCATTATTATCATTTCTCTGGGCCTCAGTTCCCTCCTCTGCGAAACGGGGATGATGCCTGGGGGACCACCTCATCGCCTTGTAACCTCCCCAGCGCTTAGAACAGTGACGTGCACACAGTAATCGCTTCATAAATGCCATCATCATCATTATTGTTATTTCTCTGGGCCTCAGTTCCCTCATCTGCAAAACGGGGATGAATAATAATGATGGCATTTGTTAAGCGCTTACTATGTGCAAAGCATGTGAGCCCACCCGTGGGACAACCTGATCACCTTGTAACCTCCCCAGTGCTTAGAACAGTCCTTTGCACATAGTAAGCGCTTCATAAATGCCATCATTATTATTATTATTATTATTTTTCTGGGCCTCGGTTCCCTCATCTGCAAAATGGGGATGAAGCCGGTGACCACCCCGTGGGACAACCTCATCCTCTTGTAACCTCCCCAGCGCTTAGAACAGTGTTTTGCACATAGTAAGCGCTTCATAAATGCCATCATCATCATTATTATTATTTCTCTGGGCCTCAGTTCCCTCATCTGCAAAACGGGGAGGAAGCCTGGGACCACCCCGTGGGACCACCTGATCACCTTGTAACCTCCCCAGCGCTTAGAACAGTGCCGTGCACACAGTAATCGCTTCATAAAAGGCATCATCATTATTATTATTTCTCTGGGCCTCAGTTTCTCTGGGCCTCAGTTCCCTCATCTGCGAAACGGGGATGAAGCCTGGGGGACCACCTCATCACCTTGTAACCTCCCCAGCGCTTAGAACAGTGCCGTGCACACAGTAATCGCTTCATAAATGCCATCGTCATCATTATCATTTCTCTGGGCCTCAGTTCCCTCATCTGCGAAACGGGGATGAAGCCTGGGGGGCCACCTCATCACCTTGTAACCTCCCCAGCACTTAGAACAGTGCCGTGCACATAGTAAGCGCTTCATAAATACCATCCTCACTATTATTATTATAATTATTCTAGGCAACCTTCAGGCCGGCGGGGAGGAGTCTTTTAGACCGTGAGCCCACTGTTGGGTAGGGACCGTCTCTCTATGTTGCCAATTTGTGCTTCCCAAGCGCTTAGTCCAGTGCTCCGCACCCAGTAAGCGCTCAATAAATACGACTGATTGATTGATTTTGCCAATTTGTGCTTCCCAAGCGCTGAGTCCTGTGCTCCGCACACGGTAAGCGCTCAATCAATACGATCGATTGATTGATTTTGCCGATTTGTGCTTCCCAAGCGCTGAGTCCAGTGCTCCGCACACGGTAGGCGCTCAATAAATACGATCGATTGATTGATTTTGCCGATTTGTGCTTCCCAAGCGCTGAGTCCAGCGCTCCGCACACAGTAGGCGCTCAATAAATACGATCGATTGATAGATTTTGCCGATTTGTGCTTCCCAAGCGCTGAGTCCAGTGCTCCACACCCAGTAAGCGCTCAATAAATACGATCGATTGATTGATTTTGCCAATTTGTGCTTCCCAAGCGCTGAGTCCAGTGCTCCGCACAGTAAGCGCTCAATAAATACGACTGATTGATTGATTTTGCCAATTTGTGCTTCCCAAGCGCTGAGTCCAGTGCTCCGCACACGGTAAGCGCTCAATAAATACGATCGATTGATTGATTTTGCCGATTTGTGCTTCCCAAGCGCTGAGTCCAGCGCTCCGCACGCAGTAGGCGCTCAATCAATACGATCGATTGATTGAGAGGAGCCCAGAGCGCAGCCCTGAGGCGCGGGCCCCTCCCCACGGCCCGTTCCCATGGCAACGGGAGCCGCCGGCGCCGCGCGCAGGGCCCTGCTGACGTCACATCCGCCCCCCCGCGACGACCACTTCCGGGTCACCGCCCCGGCGCCTCCTCAGAGGGGGCTTCCCGACGCCCCTTCCTCCTTCTCCTCCTCCTCCTCTTTTTTTCTTCCTCTCCTCCTCCTCCTCTTCCTTTTCTCTTTTTCTTCTTTTTTCCTTTTCCTTCCTCGCCCTCCCCGGCCCCCTCCCCGCCGCGGCGGCCATCTACTTCCGGGTCACGCCCCGCCCCCTTCGCCCCTCCCCCCCCTCCCCCGCCGTGGTGTCGCGCGACGCCGGGGCCTCGGGCCGCTGGGCGTCCAGTACGGGCGCGGCGTCCATCACAGGTGTTTGTCCGGGGGACTTCCGGCCACACGCAGCGCTTACGGCAGTGCTTCGCGCGGAGACGTCGCCTCACAGGTGCCGTTAGTCAGTCAGCCATTCGTATTTATTGAGCGCCTACTGTGTGCACAACACCGGGCTAAGCATTCATTCATTCAGTCGTATTTATTGAGCGCCTACTGTTTGCAGAGCACTGCGCTAAGCATTCATTCAGTCGTATTTATGGAGCGCCTACTGTGTGCAGAACACTGCGCTAAGCATTCAGTCAGTCGTATTTATGGAGCGCCTGCTGTGTGCAGAGCACTGCGCTAAGCATTCATTCATTCAGTCGTATTTATTGAGCGCCTGCTGTGTGCAGAGCACTGGGCTAAGCATTCAGTCAGTCAGTCGTATTTATTGAGCGCCTACTGTGTGCAGAGCACTGCGCTAAGCATTCATTCATTCAGTCGTATTTATTGAGCGCCTGCTGGGTGCAGAGCTCTGGACTAAGCATTCAGTCAGTCGTATTTATTGAGCGCCTACTGTGCGCCAAGCACTGGGCTAAGCATTCAGTCAGTCAGTCGTATTTATTGAGCGCTTTCTGTGTGCAGAGCACTGCGCTAAGCATTCATTCAGTCGTATTTATTGAGCGCCTGCTGTGTGCAGAGCTCTGGACTAAGCATTCAGTCAGTCAGTCGTATTTATTGAGCGCTTTCTGTGTGCAGAGCACTGCGCTAAGCATTCATTCATTCAGTCGTATTTATTGAGCGCCTGCTGGGTGCAGAGCTCTGGACTAAGCATTCAGTCAGTCGTATTTATTGAGCGCCTACTGTGCGCCAAGCACTGGGCTAAGCATTCAGTCAGTCAGTCGTATTTATTGAGCGCCTACTGTGTGCAGAGCACTGCGCTAAGCATTCATTCATTCAGTCGTATTTATTGAGCGCCTGCTGTGTGCAGAGCACTGGGCTAAGCATTCAGTCAGTCAGTCGTATTTATTGAGCGCTTTCTGTGTGCAGAGCACTGGGCTAAGCATTCATTCATTCAGTCGTATTTATTGAGCGCCTGCTGGGTGCAGAGCTCTGGACTAAGCATTCAGTCAGTCGTATTTATTGAGCGCCTACTGTGCGCCAAGCACTGGGCTAAGCATTCAGTCAGTCAGTCGTATTTATTGAGCGCCTACTGTGTGTGGAGCACTGCGCTAAGCAGTCAGTCAGTCGTATTTATTGAGCGCTTACTGTGTGCAGAGCACTGGGCTAAGCATTCAGTCGTATTTATTGAGCGCTTTCTGAGTGCAGAGCACTGGACTAAGCATTCAGTCAGTCGTATTTATTGAGCGCCTACTGTGCGCAGAGCACTGGACTAAGCATTCAGTCAGTCGTATTTATCAATCAATCAGTCGTATTTATTGAGCGCTTTCTGTGTGCAAAGCACTGGACTAAGCATTCAGTCAGTCGTATTTATCAATCAATCAATCAGTCGTATTTATTGAGCGCTTTCTGTGTGCAGAGCACTGGACTAAGCATTCAGTCAGTTGTATTTATCAATTAGTCAATCAATCGTATTTATTGAGTGCTTTCTGTGTGCAGAGCACTGGACTGAGCATTCAGTCCGTCGTATTTATCAATCAATCAATCAATCAGTCGTATTTATTGAGCGCTTTCTGTGTGCAGGGCTCTGGACTGAGCATTCAGTCAGTCAGTCGTATTTATTGAGCGCCTACTGTGTGCGGAGCACTGCGCTAAGCATTCAGTCAGTCGTATTTATTAAACGCTTTCTGTGTGCAGAGCACTGGGCTAAGCGTTCAGTCAGTCAGTCGTATTTATCAATCAATCAATCGTATTTATTGAGCGCTTTCTGTGTGCAGAGCACTGGACTGAGCATTCAGTCCGTCGTATTTATCAATCAATCAATCAATCAGTCGTATTTATTGAGCGCTTTCTGTGTGCAGGGCTCTGGACTGAGCATTCACTCAGTCAGTCGTATTTATTGAGCGCCTGCTGTGTGCAGAGCACTGCGCTAAGCATTCAGTCAGTCAGTCGTATTTATTGAGCGCCTGCTGTGTGCAGAGCACTGCGCTAAGCATTCAGTCAGTCGTATTTATTAAACGCTTTCTGTGTGCAGAGCACTGGGCTAAGCATTCAGTCAGTCGTATTTATTGAGCGCTTTCTGTGTGCAGAGCACTGGGCTAAGCATTCAGTCAGTCAGTCGTATTGAGCGCCTGCTTTGTGCAGAGCTCTGCGCTAAGCATTCAGTCAGTCAGTCGTATTTATTGAGCGCCTACTGTGCAGAGCACTGGGCTAAGCATTTGGTCAGTCGTATTTATTGAGCGCTTTCTGTGTGCAGAGCACTGGGCTAAGCATTCGGTCAGTCGTATTTATTGAGCGCCTACTGTGTGCAGAGCACTGCGCTAAGCATTCAGTCAGTCAGTCGTATTGAGCGCCTACTGTGTGCAGAGCTCTGCGCTAAGCATTCAGTCAGTCAGTCGTATTTATTGAGCGCCTACTGTGCAGAGCACTGGGCTAAGCATTCGGTCAGTCGTATTTATTGAGCGCTTTCTGTGTGCAGAGCACTGGGCTAAGCATTCGGTCAGTCGTATTTATTGAGCGCCTACTGTGTGCAGAGCACTGCGCTAAGCATTCAGTCAGTCAGTCGTATTTATTGAGCGCCTACTGTGCAGAGCACTGGGCTAAGCATTCGGTCAGTCGTATGTATTGAGCGCTTTCTGTGTGCAGAGCACTGCGCTAAGCAATCAGTCAGTCGTATTGAACGCTTTCTGTGTGCAGAGCAGTGGGCTAAGCATTCAGTCAGTCATTCGTATTTATTGAGCGCTTTCTGTGTGCTGAGCACTGGGCTAAGCATTCAGTCAGTCAGTCGTATTTATTGAGCACCTACTGTGTGCACAGCTCTGGACTAAGCATTCAGTCAGTCAGTCGTATTTATTGAGCGCCTACTGTGTGCAGAACACTGCGCTAAACATTGTCAGTCAGTCGTATTTATTGAGCGCCTGCTGTGTGCAGAGCACTGGGCAAAGCATTCAGTCAGTCAGTCGTATTTATTGAGCGCCTGCTGTGTGCAGAGCACTGCGCTAAGCATTCAGTCAGTCGTTTTTATTGAGTGCTTGCTGTGTGCAGAGCACTGCGCTAAGCATTCAGTCAGTCGTATTTATTGAGCACCTACTGTGTGCAGAGCACTGCGCTAAGCATTCAGTCAGTCGTTTTTATTGAGCGCTTACTGTTTGCAGAGCACTGGGCTAAGCATTCAGTCAGTCAGTCGTATTTATTGAGCGCCTGCTGTGTGCAGAGCACTGCGCTAAGCATTCAGTCAGTCGTTTTTATTGAGTGCTTGCTGTGTGCAGAGCACTGCGCTAAGCATTCAGTCAGTCGTATTTACTGAGCGCCTACTGTGTGCAGAGCACTGGACTAAGCATTCAGTCAGTCTTTTTATTGAGCGCTTACTGTGTGCTGAGCACTGGACTAAGCATTCAGTCAGTCGTATTTATTGAGCGCTTACTGTGTGCTGAGCACTGGACTAAGCATTCAGTCAGTTGTATTTATTGAGCGCTTTCTGTGTGCAGAGCACTGCGCTAAGCATTCAGTCAGTCGTATTTACTGAGCGCCTACTGTGCAGAGCACTGGACTAAGCATTCAGTCAGTCAGTCGTATTTCTCAATCAATCGTATTTAATGAGCGCTTTCGGTGTGCAGAGCACTGGACTAAGCATTCAGTCAGTCAGTCGTATTTATTGAGCGCTTACTGTGTGCAGAGCACTGGACTAAGCATTCAGTCAGTCAGTCGTATTTATTGAGCGCTTACTGTGTGCAGAGCACTGGACTAAGCATTCAGTCAGTCGTATTTATTGAACGCTTTCTGTGTGCAGAGCACTGAGCTAAGCATTCAGTCAGTCAGTCGTATTTATTGAGCGCTTACTCTGTGCAGAGCACTGGGCTAAGCACTTGGGAAGGACAAAGTGGCAGCATAATGATTATTATTATTTCAGTCATATTGAGCGCTTACTGTGTGCGGAGCACTGGACTAAGCATTCAGTCAGTCAGTCGTATTTATTGAGTGCTTACTGTGTGCAGGGCACTGGACTAAGCATTCAGTCAGTCATATTTACTGAGTGCTTACTGTGTGCAGAGCACTGGACTAAGCATTCAGTCATATTTATTGAGCGCCTGCTGTGTGCAGAGCACTGGACTAAGCGCTTGGGAAGGACAAATTGGCAACATAATTATTATTATTATTTCAGTCGTATTTATTGAGCGCTTACCGTGCAGAGCACTGGACTAAGCAGTCAGTTGTATTTATTGAGCGCTTTCTGTGTGCAGAGCACTGGACTAAGCATTCAGTCAGTCAGTCGTATTTATTGAGCGCCTGCTGTGTGCAGAGCATTGGACTAAGCGCTTGGCAAGGACAGATTGGCAACATAATGATTATTATTATTATTTCAGTCATATTTATTGAGCGCCTGCTGTGTGCAGAGCACTGGGCTAAGCAGTCAGTCAGTCGTATTTATTGAGTGCCTACTGTGTGCAGAGCACTGGACTAAGCGCTTGGGAAGGACAAATTGGCAACATAATGATTATTATTATTTCATTCGTATTTATTGAGCGCTTACTGTGTGCAAAGCACTGCACAAAGCGCTTGGGAAAGACCAATTGGCAACATAATGATTATTATTATTATTTCAGTCGTATTTATTGAGCACCTACTGTGTGCAGGACACTGGACTAAGCGCTTGGGAAGGACAAATTGGCAACATTGTTATTATTATTATTTTTATTTCAATCGTATTTATTGAGCGCTTACTGTGTGCAGAGCACTGGACTAAGCGCTTGGGAAGGACAAATTGGCAACATTATTATTATTATTTTTATTTCAATCGTATTTATTGAGCGCTTACTGTGTGCAGAGCACTGGACTAAGTGCTTGGGAAGGGCAAATTGGCAACATGATGATGATGATGATGGTGATTATTATT
The DNA here is from genome assembly GCF_015852505.1 of Tachyglossus aculeatus. Classification (NCBI taxonomy): domain Eukaryota; kingdom Metazoa; phylum Chordata; class Mammalia; order Monotremata; family Tachyglossidae; genus Tachyglossus; species Tachyglossus aculeatus. The sequence goes on along the minus strand of NC_052073.1, from coordinate 9,632,508 downwards.
ATTATTTCAGTCGTATTCATTGAGCGCCTATTGTGTGCAGAACACTGGACTAAGCACTTGGGAAGGACAAATTGGCAACATAATGATGATTATTATTATTATTTCAGTCGTATTTATTGAGTGCTTACTGTGTGCAGAGCACTGTACTAAGCGCTTGGGAAGTACAAATTGGCAACATAATGACTATTATCATTATTATTATTATTGTTATTATTATGCTGGGCAACTAGAGGGGCTTTGAGCCTAAAGACGCCGCCCCTTCAGGCGCAGAAAGCGGGCAAAGGAGGCCCAGGATAATCACCATGGTGGTCATTCATTCATTCATTCAATCGTATTTATTGAGCGCTTACTGTGTGCAGAGCACTGTACTAAGCGCTTGGGAAGTATAAGTTGGCAACATATAGAGACGATTCCTACCCAACAGTGGGCTCACAGTCTAGAGGATTGGCCCAGCGCTTACTATGTGCCAAGCACGGCGATCCGAATGGGGGAATCGTCCATTCGCTAGCTCGTGTTTGTTCATTCATTCATTCATTTGTATTTATTGAGCGCTTACTGTGTGCAGAACACTGGACTAAGCGCTTGGGAAGTACAAGTTGGCAACATAATGATTATTATTATCATTATTATTGTTATGCTGGGCAACCAGAGGGGCTTTAAGCCTAAAGACGCCGCCCCTTAGGGCGCAGAAAACGGGCAAAGGGGGCCCAGGTTAATCACCATTTTGGTCGGATTTGCCCAGTGCTCACTATGTGCCAAGTGCTGCGATCCAAACGGGGGAATCGTCCATTCGCTCGCGCCTATTTGTTGAGCGCCAACTGTGTGCAGAGCGCTGGGCTAAGGCAGTCAAGTTGGGCGCAGCCCCCCGTCCCACGGTGTCCATCCCCATTTGACAGATGTGGTCACCGAGGCCCAGGGAAGTGGCTTGCCCAAGGTCACGCGGCAGATAGGAGCCGGGATTAGAACCCACGACCTGGGTTCTAATCCCAAGGTGAGCTCGTGGTGGGCCGGGGTTGGCACTCTTTATTGCCATGGTGTAATAATAATAATAATAATAATGGCATTTGTTAAGCCTTCTAGACTGTGAGCCCACTGTTGGGTAGGGACTGTCTCTATATGTTGCCAACTTGGACTTCCCAAGCGCTTAGTACAGTGCTCTGCACACAGTAAGCACTCAATAAATACGATTGATTGATTGATTAAGCGCTTATTATGTGCAAAGCACCGTTCTAAGCGCTGGGGAGGTTACAAGGCGATCAGGTTGTCCCACGGGGGGCTCCCAGTCTTCACCCCCATTTTCCAGATGAGGGAACCGAGGCCCAGAGAAGTGAAGCGACTTGCCCGATGTCCCCCAGCTGACAACTGGCAGAGCTGGGATTCGAACCCCTTTTAGACTGTGAGCCCACTGTTGGGTAGGGACTGTCTCTATGTGTTGCCAATTTGTACTTCCCAAGCGCTTAGTACAGTGCTCTGCACATAGTAAGCGCTCAATAAATACGATTGATGATGATGATGATGAACCCATGACCTCTGACCCCAAAGCCCGTGCCCTTTCCCCTGAGCCACGGCGCTTCTCCACTTTCCCAAGTGCTCCGCGCACAGCAAGCGCTCAGTAAATACCGAGCGAATGAGTCTTGCCACCAGGCCCTGCTGCTTCTGACGGGAGAGGGGTGGGCCGTGGGTTGGCAACTGGAGGGGTCGAAGGGCGGACGTGTTTCTGTGCAGAAACCCTTAAATCCCACGCACGTTGGGCCCTTGGTTCCAGAAAGATGGACGGCAGGACCCGTTCCCCCGGGGAGAGGAAGAAAGCCCCGGTGAGCCCCTGCCCGTTGAATCGGAGGAGCGCGGCGGTTAAAAGACATCCCTCCTTCAAAGCCCGTCCCACCACGGCAGATAATAGGACCAGAAAAGATTCATCAGCCGTTTCTCTCCTCCCCTTCCCTCTCCTCACCCGAAGGAAAACCGTTTCGGACCGAGAGCGACCGTGGTTTTTGCGGCCAGAAAAGACTCATCGGCCATTTCTCTCCTCCCCCTCCCTCCCCTCTCCTCACCCGAAGGAAAACCGTTCGGACCGAGAGTGATCGCGGTTTCTGCTAAACGCTCACCCCGGGCCGCACGCCGGGGTAAGAGGCGGCCCAGGTTGGATCAGACGCCCGGCCCACCCTGGGCTACGGGGGAGGGAGGATGCGTCTTTATAATAATAATAATAATAATAATAATGATGGCTTTTGTTAAGCGCTTACTATGTGCAAAGCACTGTTCTAAGCGCTAGGGAGGTTAGAAGGTGATCAGGTTGTCCCCCGGGGGGCTCACAGTCTTCATCCCCATTTTCCAATCAATCAATCACTCGTATTTATTGAGCACTTACTGTGTGCGGAGCACTGTACTAAGCGCTTGGGGAGTCCAAGTTGGCAACATATAGAGACGGTCCCTACCCAACAGTGGGCTCACCGTCCAGATGAGGGAACTGAGGCCCAGAGAAGTGAAGTGACTTGCCCAAAGTCACACAGCCGACAGTTGGCGGAGCCGGGATTTGAACCCGTGACCTCTGACTCCAAAGCCCGGGCTCTTTCCCACTGAGCCACGCCGCTTCTTTCATCCCCGTGGGCAAGTCACTTAACTTCTCCGTGCCTCAGTTCCCTCATCTGTAAAATGGGGATTAAGACTGTGAGCCCCTTCCAGACTGTGAGCCCACTGTTGGGTAGGGACCATCTCTATGTGTTGCCAACTTGTCCTTCCCAAGCGCTTAGTACAGTGCTCTGCACACAGTAAGCGCTCAATAAATACGAGTGATTGATTGATAACCTGATCACCTTGTAACCTCCCCAGCACTTAGAACAGTGCTTTGCACATAGTAAGTGCTTTATAAATGCCATCATTATTATTATTATTATTATTTTACAGATGAGGAAATTGAGGGCCCGGAGAAGTTGTGACTTGCCCGAGACCACCCAGCCGGCAAGTGGCGGAGCCGGGATTAGAACCCAGTTCCCTCGCGCTTAGTACGGTGCTCTGCACACAGTAAGTGCTCAATAAATACGATTGAATGAATGACTCCCACTCCTGTATTGAGAAGCAGCGTGGCTCAGTGGAAAGAGCCCGGGCTTTGGAGTCAGAGGTCACGGGTTCAAATTCCGGCTCCGCCAACTGTCAGCTGTGTGGCTCTGGGCAAGTCACTTCACTTCTCTGGGCCTCAGTTCCCTCCTCTGGAAAATGGGGATGAAGACTGTGAGCCCCCCTTGGGACAGCCTGATCACCTTGTAACCTCCCCAGCGCTTAGAACAGGGCTTGGCACATAGTAAGCGCTTAACAAACACCATCATCATCATTATTATTATTATTCGCTCATTCATTCGGTCGTATCTATCGAGCGTTTACTGTGCGCAGCTTGGGAGAGTGCATTATAACAACAAACAGACACAGTCCCTGCCCGCCAGGAGCTTACATTCATTCAATCGTATTTATTGAGCGCTTACTGTGTGCAGAGCAGTGTAGCCTACACTCTTGCCACTCGGGTATGCTGCTCAGTCAGTCCGTGGTATTTATTGAGCGCTTAGTGGGTGCAGAGCACTGTAGTAAGCCTGTGGGAGAGGGTAGTCGAACAGTATAAAGACACAGGCTGCTCCCGTCCCAGTCAATCAATCAATCAATCAATCGTATTTATTGAGCGCTTACTTTGTGCAGAGCACTGTACTAAGCGCTTGGGAAGTACAAGTTGGCAACATAGAGAGACGGTCCTTACCCAACAGTGGGCTCACAGTCCTACAGGAGGGCCCTCAAAAGCTGTTACGCTGGCCGCTTTCTCTCTCCCCCGCCAGACTGTAGACTGGTCTACAGTCGGGATCGCCGTCTTAATCCCCATTTTCCAGATGAGGAGAGCAGCGAAGTGACCCGCCCGAAGCAAGAGGCGGAGCCAGGATTAGAACCCAGGTCCTCCGGACTCCCAGTCCCGGGCTCCAGCCACCAAGCCACACCGCGTCGAGCTGGGCCCTGCCCGTCCTCCAGTACCGTGTCGAAGACCAGAAAAGTCTCCGAGCCAGGACGTAAGGCAAACCTTTACCTATTTTGGGGGGGGGGCGGCTTTGAAAGGCCGTCTGTCGTATTCACCCGAGCGTTGAGCCGCGCTTCGCACACAGGCGCTCAGTACATAGGATTGACCCTTTTGGCTTGGTCATAAGCGAACCGAGAAATTTAGCCCCGACCGAGCCGGCCGTGCGAATTCATTGTGAGTTTTTTGGGTTTTTTTCCCCGTTCGGTTCCCCCTCTGGGGTCAGCAGGACCCTCGGGCCGGATCATCATCGTCATCATCGATCGTATTTATTGAGCGCTTACTATGTGCAGAGCACTGTCCTAAGCGCTTGGGAAGTACAAATTGGCAACATATAGAGACGGTCTCACAGTCTGAAAGGGGGAGATGCCTCCAGTCCCGAGCACCCCGCCGGCCGTCGGGAGGGAGCAGCCGACCCGCCCGGAGGGAGCTTGTTAAAATGGGCCGCTGGTCCCCGGGCCCTTTCGGAGGCGGCCTTCGGTCGGAGGCTCCCGTCCGGGGGGGACGGCAGAGAACCGCGCCAGAAATAGCTTCCGCCTCCGCCGCCGGACGAGCGGAGCGGCCTTGCAGACGCGGGACCGGCCGCGGTCGTTTGACTTCAGCTGGCACTTCTTTCGGCGGAGGTGGGAGAAAATCCCAAAGACGCCGCATTCCGCCTTTCATTTTTCCGTCTCCTTTTCCAAGACGGCGGGCCGGGCGGGCCACCTTACCGGGCAGTGTCTGGTAACGGGGATCTTCAAGGGGCCCGCTTTAGAAATGCTCACGGGGCGGTTTTTGAGCCGGCAGAGACGGAGTCTATTAACGAACCGCTTTCGCAGCTGGGAAGCTTCGGTCTCCGGGAAGCACACTCGGCGTGGGTCGTTTTGTTGCGGCCGGCCGAACGCCGAGACTCTCGGTTGGGGACGAATAAGACGTTCGTCTCTTAACGAGGGGTGTGGGGAGGGAGGGCCGTACCAGCCGGCGAGGAGACGAGAAAAGATGCCGAGCGTGAGCAGGAAGGACGAGGAGGGAATCGTTATCTGGGGGGCCCCGGGGGGTGTGTGAGGAGAATCGCTGCCAGGGAAGGCGAAATGGCTCAGCCCGGTCCGCCTCTCTCCCAGGCTTCCCTTTCGTTAGGGCCGGCTGGGGGCCGGCGAAGTCCGGTTCTGGGCAGGGAGGGGGTGGAGTAGCTGTTTTTTGGTTTCTGTTTCTTTAAAATGGCATTTGGGCCACCCTTACTGGGTGCCAGGCCCCGCACTAAGCGCCGGGGCAGACGCAAGCCGCCCAGGTCGGACACGGTCCCCGTCCCACATGGGGCTCACCCCCTTGATCCCCCCGTTTTTCAGATGAGGTAACCGAGGCCCAGAGAAGCGAAGCGCCTCGCCCAGGGTCACCCGGCAGCCAACCGGCGGAGGCGGGATTAGGATCCAAGTCCTCTGGACTCCCGGGCCCGGGCTCTATCCCGTAAGCCTCGCCGCTTCCCCACCCTACGGTAGCATGTCGGAGGCTAGAAAAGCCTCCGGAGCAGGACGTCGGGTGACCGTTCCCCTTCCCGAGGGGTGGGGAGGGGGTGTGGCTTTTGGAAGGCCGTCTTGGGTCGGTCTCCCGACGGCGTCTTTCCGGCCGGGAACCCCGACGGGGGGGATGTAGGATCCTCTCGGATGCGTCTGCCGGCCCCGCGAGTCGAACGCCAGACTCGGGCCGAGCGGGGGTCCGTCGGCGGGGGCGAGGGGTCGATTCTCCCGGAGGTCCGGCCGCCCGCTGAAGGGGCGGGGTGGGGTCCCGTTGCAGAGCCCGCATGGCCGGGGGCCGGCCCGCCGCCCGCCGCCCGGCCGTGGCGGAGAACAGGTAGCCGCGGGAGCCGGCCGGAGCGGGCCGGGCCGGGCCGGCGGCGGCCCCCCATGGAGTCGAGGTACAAAGATGACCTGTTCCGGAAGTACGTGCAGTTCCACGAGGCGCGGGCGGACGGCGCGGACCCCGGGGGCCGGCGGCGGGGGGCCTCGGCCGACGAGGGCCTGCGCGTGGCCGCCTCGGCCCTGCTGAGCCTGCAGCAGGTGGAGCCCCCGGCTCGCTTCCGCCTGCTCCAGTTCTACGAGGTGGCCGAGGGCTCCCTGCGCGGCCCGCGCTCCTCCAACCTGCGGGCCCTGCGCGGGGCCTTCGGCCTGCTCGAGACCCTCGGGATCAACCTCTTCCTCTACCCCTGGAAGAAAGAGTTCAGGAGCATCAAGGTAGGGCGTCCGGGCCGGTCGCGGGCCCCCCTCGCTGCCGAGGATCCCCTCGCGGACGTCCCGGCCCGGCCGTTCGGCGCGGGGCGCCGGGGGAGCGGGCGGTCACCTGGCGTCGAGAGCGATTTCGGCCGGGCCGTCGGCGGGAGGGGCTCTTGCGGGGAGAGGAGAACGAGGAGGAGGCGGCTCGTCGATGGTTCCGTGTGCAGAGCACTGGACTAAGCGCTCGCGAGGGTACAGAACCGCACAGCGGGTGGCTGCCAAGCGGGTTTATCGAGCGCTCACAAGAGAACGGTACCATCGAGTGGATGGGTACCGGTCGGAAGGATTTATTGAGCGCTTACGACGTGCAGGGCGCTATATCAATTGCTCGAGAGGGTCCAGTATAGCGGAGTGGATAGATACGTTCCCGCACGAGGCCCGTCCCACGTGGGGCTCGCGGTCCAAGGCGGCGGGAGAACGGGCGGTCCACCCCCGGGAGCTGGAGCTCGGGAAAGTGAAGTGACTCACCCAAGGTCTCCCCTCAGTCGGGAGCCGGAGCCGGGATTGGAACCCAGGTCTCCGGACCGCTAAACCTCGCCGCTTCTCCTTCGCGACATTTTAAGTTCGGAAAGCGCCTCCTCCGGTTGTTTCCCCCCGCCCCGTCCCCCTCGGCCCCGCCGATCTTCCCCTCGGAGAGCCGGGGTCGGGTCCCCCTCGGGGCCGCCCCGACGAAGCGAATATCCTCGAGGCCGGCGGCCCGGTCGTCGGTCCTCGCGTGCGGCCCCCGAACCGGCCCCCGGTGTCCGCGGTCGGGTCGGGTCCCCCTCGGCCCCCTCGAGCGTCGGCCCGGGTCGCGGGGGCGGCGACGCGGCGGGGAACGGAGGCTCTCTTCTGTCCTAGACCTACACGGGCCCCTTCGTGTATCACATCAAGTCGACGCTGCCGGAGGAGGCGGTGCGGGGGATCCTCAGCTCCCTGGGCTACGTGCCGGAGCTGGGCACGGCCTACCGGCTCCGAGACCTGGTGGAGACGTTGCGCGTGCAGATGGTGTCCTTCGAGCTCTTCCTGGCCAAGGTGGAGTGCGAGCAGCTGCTGGAGATCCACTCCCAGGTGAAGGAGAAGGGCTACTCGGAGCTGGACGTGGTGGCCGAGCGCAAGCGCAGCAAGGAGGACGTGCGCGGCTGCTCGGACGCCATGCGCAGGCGGGCGGAGGGCCGGGAGACCCTGACGGCCGCCTCCGCGGCCCGGGTGCTCCTGCAGAAGTCGGCCAGCGAGCGGGCCGCCAAGGACTACTACAAGCCCCGGGTGGGCAAGGCCTCCAAGTCCGTGGACGCCTACGACGGCGGCCCCTGGGAGGGCAGGAAGGCCCCCCCGCCGGGCTGGCCGGGCCCGCGCGAGGAGCCCGCGCCCGCCGGGGACCCCGATGCCCAGCCGGGCCGCCCGCCGCCCCCCGCTCGCGGCCGGGCCCGGGCGCCCCGAGGAGCCGGCCTCCGCCCCCGGCCGGCCCGAGGAGCCGGACCTGTACACGGCCCCGGACCCGCGGGGCGCCGCCGCCTTCCGCCGGCAGGACGCCCTCAAGCCGGACGTCTGGCTGCTGGGCAACGAGCCCAGCCCCGTCTACCGGCCCAAGCGGGGCCCGGCGGCGTGCCAGGCCTGCGGCCTGGCCGGGCCCGGCCCCTGCCCGCGCTGCGACGGCGCGGCCCTCAAGGCCAACGGCGGCGGGGCCGGCCGGCCGCCCCCCGCCCGCCCCGCCGCCCGGGACAAGCCCCCGCCGGCCCCGGGCCCGGCCAGGCCGCGGCCCGCCGGCTCCTCCTCCCCCCGCTGCAGCTTCTGCAACCGGCCCGGGGCCGCCAACACGTGCACCTTCTGCTCCAAGGTGTCCTGCGACGCCTGCCTCGGCGCTTACCACTACGACCCGTGCTGCCGCAAGAGCGCCCTGCACAGGTTCCTGCCCAGCCACCAGCTGGGCTCCAAGGCCGTCCAGCTCTCCCACCTGGTGTACAGATAGCCGGGCGTCCTCACCCTGCCGCCTCCGCCGCCGCCGCCGCCACCGCCGCAAGGGCCCAGGCGTTGCACCGGCGTCCGAGCCGGACCCCGGCCCGGGGAGCCGAGCTCCCTCGTCGCCCGGGGCGGGCCCCGACCCCCCGAGCTCCCCCCGGCCCCTCGCCACCGGGCCGTCGGGCGGGAGACCGGGCGCTCGGGCTTGGGGTTGCTCGCCCGCGCCCTTCCCCGGAGAGGATTCGGGGCTCCTCCTCCCTCCTACAGCTGGCAGGGAGGGAGAGAGAGAGAGAGAGAGAGACAGAGATAGAGAAAGCGGTCTTGCCGTCCAGGTTAATCACCCACTCCCGGCGGCCAGCGGGCTTCCCGGCGGTCTCTGGGCCGGCAGACCCTTTTCCATTGTGCCAGACTACTTCCAACGGCTCGTCGGTCCCCCTCCCCGCACCCCGACCCCTCCCAAGGGCTGACAGCAAAGCACTTCTCGTCCCACGGTCCGCCGGACCTCCCCTCCTCAAGCGAGAGGACTTCTCCGGACGTTTTCGCCCGCGGGCCCGCCGGGTTTTCCGGTCGAAAACCGAGCCGAGCACCTGCCGTCTTTCGCCACGCTCTCGGCGCCGGACCCCTCCCCGCCGTACCCCGGAACGCCGCCGCCGGACGAGGAGGACCCGGCGGCCTTCGTTTCCGTTGCACGCGTACCGCCGCCTCCTCTCCTTCCTACTGTAAATAGGCGATTGGAAAAGTTTTATTTTTCAATAAATATATCAAACCCGTCGTGCGCTGAAAAGCGGTAAGGTCGCCGCGTAGCCTCTGTCCGGTTTCCCCGAGTGATCCGCCCACCCCGGGTGGAGGGACTTGGGCGGGCCGCGGTCGGGCCCCGGCCACGGTGACTTCTGCACCACGATGGAGAGGGCTGGAAAGCCGCAGGGGAGAAAGTCGTCTCCTCCTCGGAGAGAGCGGCTCCCCGATACACGTCTGCCTACCTCCCTTTTGAGCTCCCGGGGGCTACCACGGGCCCAAAGGTGAGCGTCGACCCGCCGCCGGCTGGATTCGCCCGTTTAAGATATCCTGGGCTCCCTCTCGGCCTCGACCTCCCCCCTTTCCCCAGCGAGGCCCGGGAAACGGGGAGACTCCCTGATTTTCCCCCGCGAGAGGCCTCGAGCGTCAGCCGGGGGTGGCCGACCTCCGTTCGCACCGAGAACCGTCCGGGCTCCGGCCTCGGGGGCCGTCTCCTTTCTCAGGGCAGAGGCTACCGCTCCGTCCCGTTTGCTTTTGGGAATAAGAGCGCCGGGGGCCCAGGGGGATTCGCAACTAGAGCTGGGCTTTTGTGAATCAGAGAAAAAGATTTCAGCCATAGGTTCGACGTTCAAAACCCTTTGGGGCCGAAGCAGTCAGTGGACTTCCAGCTCCCCTTCAAGGGAGCCAGGCCAAGAGGAAACATCTGACTGTTGGAGACCCAAAAAGTCAAACGAAAACGAACTCAACTGAACAAAATGGTACCTTGCTGATTCCGAAAGCTTCCACGGCTCTGAGCTCGGTCGAGATATTTTAAGATTTCTTACCGTGTTTTTTAATCGCTGTCTCTATAAACATATAGACGTGTAGCCGCTAGATCGCTCTGTAGATAACCCGAGGTGTGTAGACGGCCAAATTTAAAGGGGATTTTACTACTGAAACTGACCTGAGCCGTGGTTTCCATTTCTCGTGAGCCTTTCTCCCTTTTCTGAACTGCCCCGCGTGCTCTGCTTCCAAGACGAGCTCTCCCGGTTCCCTCGGCCCGCGTCCATATCGCTACCTGCAGTCAACGGATTGATAGACCGCGACGCCACGTAACTCAGACAGTGAACAGAGCAGGGGTGACGACGTTTTATTTCCGCCTTGAAAGGAAAAAGTCCCGTGTACATATTGTCCCGGAGATACGATCATCTTGAACTGTGTGGAATCGCAAGTGTGCCTGTGGTTTTCTTTATTGATGTGTATCTTATTGTATGAGGTTGCTGTGATTGAGAGAGTAAATATATATATTATATATATATGTACGATATATATATATATAATATGCACATTTGAAATGCAGGTGGTTCGCCTTTGACTTTGACCAGTGAGCTGGCATATTTATTGAAAGATGATTTTCAAAATAAAGGAAGCGTCTTCCATTCTGGTTAAATGGCACCTTCTTTCTGGAGGGTTTTTTGGTGATTGTTGGGTTTTTTTGTTCGAGCTGTAGTTCCAAAATTAGAGCGGCCAGTGCTGGAGTCTAGTTCGTTCTCAGTCGGCCCCCCGGAAGGCGCGTGGATGGGCTGCCCTCAGCGTGGCTCAGTGGGAAAGAGCCCGGGCTTGGGAGTCAGAGGTCGTGGGTTCAAATCCCGGCCCCGCCACATCAGCTGTGTGACTTTGGGCAAGTCACTTCACTTCTCTGGGCCTCAGTTCCCTCATCTGTAAAATGGGGATGAAGACTGTGAGCCCCCCGTGGGACAACCTGATCACCTTGTATCCTCCCCAGCGCTTAGAACAGTGCTTTGCACAGAGTAAGCGCTTAACAAATGCCATTATTATTATTATTATTACCCTCGTCTCCCCTACCCAAGTCGGGGAAGTCAGGGTAAGGCGGTCTCATTTTTCAAATCTTCCAGAAGGCACTGGGAGCCGGGGAATAACGATAATAATAATGGCATTTGTTAAGCGCTTACTATGTGCAAAGCACTGTTCTTTGGGGGAGGGGACAGGAGTGGGTGTGCGGGCGTGTCTGGGGAGGGGCCGTCTCCAGGTACGATGCATCAGAGGAATAATAACTGTGGAATTAATCAAGGGCTTAGGAAGAATAAGAATTACGGTACTCGTTAAAGCACGCATTCATTCATTCAATCGTACTTATTGAGCGCTTGCCGCGAGCAGTAAGCACTTACTAGGTGTCGGGCGCCGTGCTAAGCGCTGGGGTGGATTCGAGACAATCAGGTCAGGCCCAGTCCCCGGGCTCTCCGTCCAGGTGGGCGGCAGAGACAAGTGTCGAACCCCCATTTTGCAGATGAGAAAACTGAGGCCCAGAGAAGTGGAGCCGCTTGTCCAAGACCAAACAGCGGACAGGTGGCAGAGCAGGGGTTAGAACCCAGATCCTCCGCCTTCCGGGCCCATGCTCTTTCCACTAGGCCACCCTGCCAAGCACGGTGCTCAGCGCTGGGGGAGAATCAGGACCGTTACGTCCAACACCGTCAGAGGTGATCAGCAGTCGATCCATCACTCAATCGACGTGGTATTTACTGAGCACTTACTCTGTGCTGAGCACTAGACGTGAAGTGATTGGGAGAGTTAGTAGACGTGTTCCCCTGCCCGCAATAAGCTTACAGTCTACAGCGGGGAAGAGTCACCGGCCTCGCCTCACCGTTTAGGTGAGGGTTGAACCCCTCTGCCCTTTCTGACTTGGTTTCCATCCCGCTGTCGTTCATTCGTTCATTCAATCGTATTTATTGAGCGCTTACTGTGTGCAGAGCACTGGACTAAGCGCTTGGGAAATCCAAGTTGGCAACATCTAGAGACGGTCCCTCCCCAACAGCGGGTTCACAGTCTAGAAGGGGGAGACAGACGACAAAACCAAACGTGGACAGGTGTCAAGCCATCAGAATAAATGGAAATAAAGTTAGATGCACATCAACAAACTAGACTGTCGTACGCAGTCAGTCCATCGTGTTTTTTAAGCGCTTACTGTGTGCAGAGCACTGGACTAAGCGCTTGGGAAGTCCAAGTTGGCAACATCTAGAGACGGTCCCTACCCAACAGCGGGCTCACAGTCTCGAAAGGGGAGACAGACGACAAAACCAAACGTGGACAGGTGTCAAGCCATCAGAATAAATGGAAATAAAGTTAGATGCACATCGTTAACAAAATAGACTGTTGTACGCAGTCAGTCCATCGTGTTTTTTAAGCGCTTACTGTGTGCAGAGCACTGTACTAAGCGCTTGGGAAGTCCAAGTTGGCAACATCTAGAGACGGTCCCTACCCAACAGCGGGCTCACAGTCTAGAAGGGGGAGACAGACAAAACAAAACGTGGACAGGTGTCAAGTCATCAGAATAAATGGAAATAAAGTTAGATGCACATCGTTAACAAAACAGACTGTCGTATGCAGTCAGTCCATCGTATTTTTTAAGCGCTTACTGTGTGCAGAGCACTGTCCTAAGCGCCTGGGAGGGTACAGTGTAACACACAGGTCCCCTGCCCACAACGAGCTTACAGTCTAGGGACCTGCTTCTGTGGGCCAGTGGAAAGAGCCCAGCCTTGGGAGCCAGAGGACCTGGGTTCTGCCACTTGTCTGCTGTGTGACCTTGGGCCCCTCTCCGTGCCTCAGTTTCTGCCTTGGGAAAACGGGGGTTCATGAGTGCTCTATCCACTAGGCCACTCTGCTTCTCTACCCTGTTAAAATTAAGTCTCACACGAAAGCGACAGCAGAGGGAACGTGAACAAGCTGGTAAAGCCACCTGACTTCCTCCCCCTGCCAGATAATAATAAAAATAATAATAATAATGGCATTTATTAAGCACTTACCATGTGCAAAGCACCGTTCAAAGCGTTGGGGAGGTTACAAGGTGATCAGGTTGTCCCATTGGGGGCTCACAGTCTTAATCCCCATTTTACAGATGAGGGAACTGAGGCCCAGAGAAGTGAAGTGACTTGCCCAAAGTCACCCAGCTGACAAGTGGCGGAGCCGGGATTTGAACCCATGACCTCCGACTCCAAAGCCCGGGCTCTTTCCACTGAGCCACGCTGCTTCTCTTCTGCTAGAGACAGTGGTTTCCCTTGTCCCCTTTCCTGGAGAGAACTGGGACACCTCACTTTCCAAGATCGGGGATGATGATGATGGTATTTGTTAAGCGCTTACTATGTGCAAAGCACTGTTCTGAGCGCTGGGGGGATACAAGGTGATCAGGTTGTCCCACCACGTGGGGCTCACAGTCTTAATCCCCATTTTCCAGATGAGGGAACTGAGGCCCAGAGAAGTGAAGTGACTTGTCCAAAGTCACCCAGCTGACAAGTGGCGGGGCCGGGATTTGAACCCATGACCTGTGACTCCAAAGCCCGGGCTCTTTCCACTGAGCCACGCTGCTTCTCTTCTGCTAGAGACAGCGGTTCCCTTGTCCCCTTTCCTGGAGAGATCTGGGACACCTCACTTTCCAAGATCGGGGATCAGGAAGCAGTGGGGCTTCACTGCGGACGCTGTGAGTGACAAAGAAGCAGCATGGCCTAATGGTTAGAGCACAGACCGGGAGTAAGGAAGGACCTGGGTTCTAATCCCGGCTCCGCCACTTGTCCACCGTGCGAACCTGGGCGATTCGTTTATCATCTCTGTGCTTCAGTTGCCTCATCTGTAAAATAGGGAGAAGCAGCGTGGCTCAGTGGAAAGAGCCCAGGCTTTGGAGTCAGAGGTCATGGGTTCAAATCCTGGCTCTGCCAGTTGTCAGCTGCGTGACTGGGCAAGCCGCTTAACTTCTCTGGGCCTCAGTGACCTCATCTGTAAAATGGGGATGAAGACTGTGAGCCCCCCCGTGGGACAACCTGATCACCTTGTAACCTCCCCAGCGCTTAGAACAGTGCTTTGCACATAGTAAGCGCTTAATAAATGCCATCATCATCATCAAAATAGGGATGAAGACTGTGAACCCCATGTGGGACAGGGACTGTGTCCATCCTGATTACCATGTAGCTACTGCAGCGTTCAGTACAGTGCCTGGTGCATTGTAAGCGCTTAAATACCATTAAAAAAAAGCTCCATTTCACTTCTTCACTACAAAGCGGGGTGATGGGATTTAGTAAGCACTTACTATTCATTCATTCATCCATTCATTCAGTCGTATTTATTGAGCGCTTACTGTGTGCAGAGCACTGTACTAAGCGCTTGGGAAGTACAAGTCGGCCACATATAGAGACGGTCCCTACCCAACAGCAGGCTCACAGTCTAGAAGGGGGAGACAGACGACAAAACAAAACGTGTGGGCAGGTGTCAAGTCATCAGAATAAATAGAAATAAAGTTAGATTCATTCATTCATTCAATCGTATTTATTGAGCGCTTACTGTGTGCAGAGCACTGTACTAAGCGCTTGGGAAGTACAAGTCGGCAACATATAGAGATGGTCCCTACCCAACAGCGGGCTCACAGTCTAGAAGGGGGAGACAGACGACAAAACAAAACGTGTGGGCAGGTGTCAAGTCATCAGAATAAATAGAAATAAAGTTAGATTCATTCATTCATTCATTCAGTTGTATTTATTGAGCGCTTACTGTGTGCAGAGCACTGTACTAAGCGCTTGGGAAGTACAAGTCGGCCACATATAGAGCCGGTCCCTACCCAACAGCGGGCTCACAGTCTAGAAGGGGGAGACAGACGACAAAACAAAACGTGTGGGCAGGTGTCAAGTCATCACAATAAATAGAAACAAAGCTAGATCTTAATAATAATAATTATGGTATTAAACACTTATTATGTGTCAAGCGCTGTTCTAAGCACTTGGGAAGATACAAGTTAATTAGGTTGGACACAGTCCCTGTCACTCATGGGGCTCATAGTCAAGTAGGAGGGAGAAGGAGAATTGGTTGAATTCCCTCTATTTTTCTCTGACCTTTCCTGCTTTCCTTTCCTTTGATTCCCTTCTCCTCCCCTGCAGCACCCCACAACACCTGTTCGCCGGTACCCATTCATTCACTCAATCGTATTTATTGAGCGCTTACTGTGTGCAGAGCACTGTACTAAGCGCTTGGGAAGTCCAAGTCGGCCACACAGAGAGACGGTCCCTACTCAACAGCGGGCTCACAGTCTAGAAGGGGGAGACAGACAACAAAACCAAACATGTTAACAAAATAAAATCAATAGAATAAACATGCACAAATAAAATAGAGTGATAAATCCATACAAACATATATACAGGTGCTGGGGGGATGGGGAGGGGGAGAGGAAGGAGGGGGATGAGTGTGGGAAGGCCTCCTGGAGGAGGTGAGCGCTCAGTAGGGCCTTGAAGGGAGGGAGAGAGCGAGCTTGGCGGATGTGCGGAGGGAGGGCTCCTTGCCGTGAGAGCAAGAAGACACGATGGCCTCCCTTCCTGGCCTGTCAGGGCCCTCCTCCAGGGCTCCCCCCTTCTTCCTTTGTCCCCCCGTCCCCCCTGTGTGGGGGGTCCGCACGGGGTGGGGGGCTTTACCGGCCGTTTGTGCCACGGCTAAGTTTAGCGGCCGCCCCGGTGGGAGGGAGAGGGAGACAAGCAGCTCCCACCCCTCGCTGGGCCTGGGCGCTTAGTAAGCACTAAGCGCTTAGTAATAATAATAATAATAATAATGTTGGCATTTGTTAAGCGCTTACTATGTGCAAAGCACTGTTCTAAGCGCTGGGAGGGTACAAAGTGCTCAGGTTGTCCCACGTGGGGCTCACAGTCTTAATCCCCATTTTACAGATGAGGTAACTGAGGCTCAGAGAAGTGAAGTGACTTACCCAAGGTCACACAGCAGACATGTGGCAGGGGCGGGTGCTCTGCACACAGTAAGCGCTCAATAAATACGATTGATGATGATGATGATGATGGGCCTGGGCCTGGGCCAGGAGTTGGGGGCGGCAAGGTCGGGGCAGAGCGGCCCGCAGGCCCCAGCTCGCTCCCTCCCTCGTCCCTCACGCTGTCCGCCCCTTTCCTCTCGCGGTCCAGGACAGTCCCGCAGCAGCCCCTCCAGACCCCGAATGGACGGCGGTCACCCCGAGGAGCCTTTGTGGGCTGGAAAACCCACCGGCCCCATCCAGGAGGCCGTCGGCATTCCAGCCGAGGAGCCTCTTTGGGCTGGAAAACCCACCGGCCCCATCCAGGCAGCCGTCCGGCAATCCAGGCCGAGGAGGCTTTGTGGGCTGGAAAACCCACCGTCCCCATCCAGGCGGCTGTCGGCATTCCAGCCGAGGAGGCTTTGTGGGGTGGAAAACCCACCGTCCCCATCCAGGAGGCCGTCGGCATTCCAGCTGAGGAGCATTTGTGGGGTGGAAAATCCACCGTCCCCATCCAGGAGGCTGTCGGCAATCCAGCCGAGGAGACTTTGTGGGGTGGAAAACCCACCGTCCCCATCCAGGTGGCTGTTGGCATTCCAGCCGAGGAGACTTTGTGGGGTGGAAAACCCACCGTCCCCATCCAGGCAGCTGTCGGCATTCCAGCCGAGGAGACTTTGTGGGGTGGAAAACCCACCGTCCCCATCCAGGAGGCCGTCGGCATTCCAGCCGAGGAGCCTCTTTGGGCTGGAAAACCCACCGGCCCCATCCAGGCGGCCGTCCGGCAATCCAGGCCGAGGAGGCTTTGTGGGCTGGAAAACCCACCGTCCCCATCCAGGAGGCCGTCGGCATTCCAGCGAGGAGCCTTTGTGGGGTGGAAAACCCACCGTCCCCATCCAGGTGGCTGTCGGCAATCCAGCCAAGGAGACTTTGTGGGGTGGAAAACCCACCGTCCCCATCCAGGCGGCTGTCGGCATTCCAGCCGAGGAGCCTTTGTGGGGTGGAAAACCCACCGTCCCCATCCAGGAGGCCGTCGGCATTCCAGCCGAGGAGCCTTTGTGGGCTGGAAAACCCACCGTCCCCATCCAGGAGGCCGTCGGCATTCCAGCCGAGGAGCCTTTGTGGGCCGGAAAACCCACCGGCCCCATCCAGGAGGCCGTCGGCATTCCAGCCGAGGAGCCTTTGTGGGGTGGAAAACCCACCGTCCCCATCCAGGAGGCTGTCGGCATTCCAGCCCCGGCCCCCTCTGCCCGCCATGAGTCGCCTGGGTTTCACATTCTCAATTTGAGGTCAGCTCATAATAATAATGAAAATGATGGCATTTATTAAGCGCCTACTATGTGCAAAGCACTGTTCTAAGCGCTGGGGAGGTTACAAGGTGATTGGGTTGTCCCATGGGGGGCTCACAGTCTTAATCTCCATTTTGCAGATGAGGGAACTGAGGCCCAGAGAAGTGAAGTGACTTGCCCAAAGTCACCCAGCTGACAATTTGAACCCATGACCTCGGACTCCAAAGCCCAGGCTATTTCGATTTGAACCCATGACCTTGGACTCCAAAGCCCGGGCTATTTACACTGAGCCATGCTGCTTCTCATCACATAGACTGTGAGCCCACTGTTGGGTAGGGACCGTCTCTATATGTTGCCAACTTGTACTTCCCAAGTGCTTAGTCAAGTGCTCTGCACACAGTAAGCGCTCAATAAATACGATTGAATGATTGATTGTAGCCTCCCCAGTGCTTAGAACAGTGCTTTGCACATAGTAAGCGCTTAATAAATGCCATTATTATTATTATTATTATTATTATTCTCTGTGCCTCAGTGACCTCATCTGTAAAATGGGGATTGAGACTGTGAGCCCCCCGTGGGGAAAACCTGATCACCTTGTAACCTCCCCGGCGCCTAGAACAGTGCTTTGCACATAGTAAGCACTTAATAAATGCCATTATTATTATCATTATTATTCTCTGTGCCTCAGTGAACTCATCTGTAAAATGGGGATTGAGACTGTGAGCCCCCCATGGGGCAACCTGATCACCTTGTAACCTCCCCAGCGCCTAGAACAGTGCTTTGCACATAGTAAGTGCTTAATAAATGCCATTATTATTATTATTATTATTATTATTATTATTATTCTCTGTGCCTCAGTGACCTCATCTGTAAAATGGGGATTGAGACTGTGAGCCCCCCGTGGGGCAACCTGATCACCTTGTAGCCTCCCCAGTGCTTAGAACACTGCTTTGCACATAGTAAGCACTTAATAAATGCCATTATTATTATTATTATTATTATTATTATTCTCTGTGCCTCAGTGACCTCATCTGTAAAATGGGGGTTGAGACTGTGAGCCCTCCGTGGGGCAACCTGATCACCTTGTTATATGTTGCCAACTTGTACTTCCCAAGCGCTTAGTACAGGGCTCTGCACACAGTAAGTGCTCAATAAATACGATTGATTGATTGATTGACTGTAACCTCCCCAGCGCTTAGAACAGTGCTTTGCACATAGTAAGTGCTTAATAAATGCCATTATTATTGTTATTATTATCATTATTTGAAGCCCCCGGCATTTCCTTTTGTTGTATATATGTTTGTACGTATTTATTACTCTATTTATTTATTTTACTTGTCCATATCTATTCTATTTATTTTGTTAATATGTTTTGTTCTCTGTCTCCCCCTGTGAGCCCGCTGCTGGGTAGGGACCGTCTCTCGATGTTGCCAACTTGGACTTCCCAAGCGCTTAGTCCAGTGCTCTGCACACAGTAAGCGCTCAGTAAATACGATTGATTGATTGATGATTGATTGATTGATTGATTGATATTGGAGTCAGAGGTCCAACCAGCCAGGGAGGCGAATTCTGAGGATGGGGAGAGGGAGGGAGGGAAGGAGGGAGGTTGGCAGCTTACCTGGCTGGCAGGTGGGCTTGTCACATGCAATTCCATACGGAGAGTGTTGACACGGAGGAAGAGATAGCAGGCTGCCATGGAAACCTGGGAATTTATTTTTAGGTGAACCGCATCCGACGATTTTCCCGAGCGGAGCCAAAGTCAGCCGGGTGCCGAGTTAACCCGAAAAGCTCCAGCGCGGCTCCTTGGAAAGAGCCCGGGCTTTGGAGTCGGAGGTCACGGGTTCAAATCAATCAATCGATCAATCGATTGATTGAAAAAAAAAAATCCCCGCTCCGCCACTTGCCAGCTGGGTGACTTTGGGCAAGTCACTTCACTTCTCTGGGCCTCAGTTCCCTCCTCTGTCAAATGGGGATGAAGGCTGTGAGCCCCCCATGGGACAACCTGATCACCTTGTAAATCCCCCAGCGCTTAGAATGGTGCTTTGCACATAGTAAGCGCTTATTATTATTATTATTATTATTATTATTATTATTATTCGTTACTTGGCCAAGAGGAGGCCGTGCTCTCTGGACTGCTCAAAGCAGTGTAGCCTAGTAGATAGAGCCCGGGCCTGCGAGTCAGAAGGATCTGTGAGCCCACTGTTGGGTCAGGACTGTCTCTATATGTTGCCAACTTGGACTTCCCAAGCGCTTAGTACAGTGCTGTGCACACAGTAAGCGCTCAATAAATACGATTGATTGATTGATTGATCTGGGTTCTAATCCTGGCTCTGCCGCTTGTTTGCTGGGTAACCTTGAGTTGCTTCACTTCTCGGAGTCTCAGTTCCCTCATCTGCAAAACGGGGGTGAAGACTGTGAGCCCCAGGTTGGGATAATACTACTACTACTACTACTACTACTAATAATAATGTTGGTATTTGTTAAGCGCTTACTATGTGCCGGGCACTGTTCTGAGCACTGGGGTAGATACAGGGTAATCACGGTGTCCCACGAGGGGCTCACGGTCTTAATCCCCATTTGACAGATGAGGGGACTGAGGCACCAAGAAGTGAAGTCCAGTGCTCTGCACACAGTAAGCGCTTGATAAATACGATTACAGAGAAGCAGCGTGGCTCAGTGGAAAGAGCCCGGGCTTTGGAGTCAGAGGTCATGGGTTCAAATCCCGGCTCCGCCACTTGTCAGCTGTGGGACTT
Source organism: Tachyglossus aculeatus (assembly GCF_015852505.1). Lineage (NCBI taxonomy): Eukaryota > Metazoa > Chordata > Mammalia > Monotremata > Tachyglossidae > Tachyglossus > Tachyglossus aculeatus. The sequence goes on along the minus strand of NC_052073.1, from coordinate 9,612,736 downwards.
TGGGCAAGTCACTTAACTACTCTGGGCCTCAGTTACCTCATCTGTAAAATGGGGATTAAGACTGTGAGCCCCACGTGGGACAACCTGTTCACCTTGTAACCTCCCCAGCGCTTAGAACAGTGCTTTGCACACAGTAAGCGCTCGATAAATACGATTGAATGAATGAATGAAGTGACTGGCCCAAAGTCACACAGCTGACAAGCGGCAGAGCCAGGATTAGAACCCACGACCTCAGACTCCCAAGCCTGGGCTCTTTCCACTGAGGCCCGCTGTGGGGGAAGAAGGCATTTACCTTCCTTGAATGGCCCGTTTTCTAAAGGAGAATGAAGTCAGTCAGTCTCTCTCTCTCTCTCTTTTCCGAGGTCATGGGTTCAAATCCCAGCTCCGCCAATTGTCAGCTGTGTGACTTTGGGCAAGTCACTTCACTTCTCTGTGCCTCAGTTCCCTCATCTGTAAAATGGGGATGAAGACTGAGCCCCCCGTGGGACAACCTGATCACCTTGTTACCTCCCCAGCGCTTAGAACACTGCTTTGCACATAGTAAGCGCTTAATAAATGCCATTATTATTATTATTATCTAGGTGACTTGCTGTCCTCCAGACTGTAAGCTTCATGCGGGCAGGGAGTGTGTCTACCAACTCTGTTACATTGTTCTCCCCCAAGCGCTTAGTACAGTGCTCTGCATACAGTAAATGACTTGCCCAAAGTCACACACAGCTGACGAGCGGCAGAGCCGGGATTAGATCCCGGAGAAGGAGAAGCAGCATGGCTCAGTGGAAAGAGGCCGGGCTTTGGAGTCAGAGGTCATGGGTTCAAATCCCAGCTCCGCTGCTTGTCAGCTGGGTGACCTTGGGCAAGTCACTTCACTTCCCTGGGCCTCAGTTCCCTCATCTGTAAAATGGGGATGAAGACTGTGAGCCCCAAGTGGGACAACCTGATCACCTTGTAACCTCCCCAGCGCTTAGAACAGTGCTTTGCACATAGTAAGCGCTTATAAATACTATTATTATTATTATTATTATTATTATTATCATCCCACGATCTCTGACTTCTAAGCCTTTCCACTAAGCCACAGCAGCAGGATGTGGACAGCCCACTGTTGGGTAGGGACCGTCTCTATATGTCGCCAACTTGGACTTCCCAAGCGCTTAGTACAGTGCTCTGCACACAGTAAGCGCTCAATAAATAGGATTGAATGAATGAATAAATGATTAGCTTGTATCTACCCCAGGGCTTAGTACAGTGTCCTACCTAGTAAGCCTTTAACAAATACCATTAAAAAGACAAACAAACGAAAAAACCCCTCTCCCTCATCCCCGGACTGCTGAAAGCCGGGTCCCAGGCTGGTACCCAAGACCATTCAATCAATCAATCGTATTTATTGAGCGCTTACTGTGTGCAGAGCACTGTACTAAGCGCTTAACGGCGCTTAGTACCATTCAAACAGGGTGCTCAGCTGCTAGCAGGAAAGACAGCGTGTTGGTGTTTTGTTTGTTTTTCTGGTATTTGTTAAGCACTTACTGTGTGCCAGACACTGTTCTAAGCGCTGGGGTAGATACAAGGTAATCAGGTTGGACACAGTCCGTGTCCCCCATGAGGCTCACAGTCGTGGCTCAGTTTATTTTATTTTGTTAATATGTTTTGTTTTGTTGTCCGTCTCGCCCTTCTAATAATAATAATAATAATGATGGCATTTATGAAGCACTTACTATGTGCAAAGCACTGTTCTAAGCACTGGGGAGGTTACAAGGTGATCAGGTTGTCCCACGGGGGGCTCACAGTCCTAATCCCCATTTTCCAGATGAGGGAACTGAGGCCCAGAGAAGTGAAGTGACTTGCCCAAAGTCACACAGCTAAGTGGCAGAGCCAGGATTCGAACCCATGACCTCCGACTCCAAAGCCCAGGCTCTTTCCACTGAGCCACGCTGCTTCTAGACTGTGAGCCCGCCGTTGGGTAGGGACCGTCTCTAGATGTTGCCAACTTGGACTTCCCAAGCGCTTAGTCCAGTGCTCTGCACACAATAAGCGCTCAATAAATACGATTGATTGATTACTCTATTTTACTTGTACATATTTATTCTATTTATTTTATTTTGTCAATATGTTTTGTTTTGTTGCCTGTCTCCCCCTTCTAGACTGTGAGCCCGCTGTTGGGTAGGGACCGTCTCTATATGTTGCCAACTTGGACTTCCCAAGTGCTTAGTACAGTGCTCTGCACACAATAAGCGCTCAATAGATACGATTGATTGATTGGAGTAGGGCCATTGCAAAAATAAAGTTAAAAAAGCGGTGAGGGACAGGCAGAAGGAAAGAGGTAAAGACCTAAGGCGCAGACAGGGACAAGGAGAGAATGAGAGGAGAAACTGCCCCCACAGCTACCTGTATATATGTATATATGTTTGTACATATTTATTACTCTATTTTACTTGTACATATTTATTCTATTTATTTTATTTTGTTAATATGTTTGGTTTTGTTGTCTGTCTCCCCCTTCTAGACTGTGAGCCCGCTGTTGGGTAGGGACCGTCTCTATATGTTGCCAACTTGTACTTCCCAAGCACTTAGTACAGTGCTCCGCACACAGTAAGCGCTCAATAAATACAATTGATTGATTACTCTATTTTACTTGTACATATTTATTCTATTAGTTTTATTTTGTTAATATGTTTTGTTTTGTTGCCTGTCTCCCCCTTCTAGACTGGGAGCCCGCTGTTGGGTAGGGACCGTCTCTAGATGTTGCCAACTTGGACTTCCCAAGCGCTTAGTACAGCGCTCTGCACACAGTAAGCGCTCAATAAATACGATTGATTGATCGATCTGAATACCGCCCGTCACATCTGCGGACCCCCGGAAAAGTTCTGGGCAAAGAGAGCGTGCAGCATGCCCCACGCAGCCCACGTCCAAAACGCTTGAATATCGCGCGCCTGAGAATCAGTCGAGATCCAGAATGAGTCACAAGCCTGCGTTCAACGGTGTTTTACTGTAAAATAAAATACCCCATTCTCCGTTATCGTCTCCCTTCCTCTACGCAAACCGAGAACAAATAGATTAGCTTAGCCTTTCGCAGAAATCTGATTCTAAGGACTAAAGAACAGAGAGGATTTCATCACAGCTTATTTGGGAAGAAAAAAAGGCCCACCCCTTACTTTACCCGTTGAAAGGCATCACAGCATTTAGAGAACCAAACCGAACACCATCCGCAGAACCGCGGTCGTAAATGAGATATCGTTTGAAAGGATAACGACAGAAATTCAGTCACAGAATGCAGGCAACAGGGAGCTTTGCTTTGCGGAAGCTCCGCGGGGAAGAGAAGAGGGGACCGCTTTGGTTTGAGCAATAAATACGGCTGCCCGGGCAGCAAGCAACGCAATCCGCGGCATCTTGCTGGTGTGACTGCGTTTCTTCGCGGCCACGTTGGGGCAGGGGCCATAAAGTGCAATTTTCAGGTGACACTAGACACACTCAGACAGCATGTCTGTTTCATTTCATTTTCACTTAATCTTATTTATTGAGCGCTTACTGTGTGCAGAGCACCGTACTAAGCGCTTGGGAAGTCCAAGTTGGCAACATCTAGAGACGGCCCCTACCCAACAGCGGGCTCACAGTCTAGACAGAGAACAAAACACAACATATTAACAAGATAAAAGAAATAGAAGGAAGTGACTTGCCCAAAGCCACACAGCTGACAATTGGCAGAGCCTGAATTTGAACCCATGACCTCTGACCCCAAAGCACGTGCTCCTTCCACTGAGCCACGCTGCTTCCTTAGAAGTCACAGTCCCCTCCCCACAGCACCTGTATATATGTACGGATTTATTATTCTTATTTGTGCATATTTACTATTCTATTTATTTTGTTAATGATGTGCATTTAGCTTTAATTCTATTTGTTCTGACATCTTGACGCCTGTCCATGTGTTTTGTTTTGTTGTCTGTCTCCCCCTTCTAGACTGTGAGCCCGTTGTTGGGTAGGGCCCGTCTCTATATCAATCAATCGTATTTATTGAGCGCTTACTGTGTGCAGAGCACTGTACTAAGCGCTTGGGAAGTACAAGTTGGCAACATATAGAGACAGTCTGTTGACCGCTGAGAGAGTGGCTTTCGGAATTCACCCATTCAATCGGATTTCTTGGGCGCTTACTGTGTGCGCAGCACTGTGCCAAGCGCTTGGGAGAGGACAACAGAACGATAAACAGACAGATTCTCTGCCCTCAACAAGCTGACAGTCGAGAGGACGAACTTACATCACCAGGCCTACATAGCCTCCCGGCCGCACCTCAATACGTTCTTTGACCGTTCCTGCCTGCCGCGTGGGACCACAACCAGTTTTCCTAAATGTGACATTTTAATAATAATAATCATCAATCAGTCGTATTTATTGAGCGCTTACTGTGTGCACAGCGCTGTACTAAGCGCTTGGGAAGTCCAAGTTGGCAACATATAGAGACAGTTCCTACCCAACAGTGGGCTCACAGTCTAGAAGGGGGAGACAGAGAACAAAACCAAACTTACTAACCAAATAAAATAGAGTAGATATGTACAAGTAAAATAAATAGAGAAATAAATATGTACATATATACAGGTGCTGTGGGGAAGGGAAGGAGGTAAGACAGACGGTCCCTACCCAACAGTGGGCTCACAGTCTAGAAGGGGGAGACAGAGAACAAAACAAAACATACTAACAAAATAAAATAGAGTAGATATGTACAAGTAAAATAAATAGAGTAATAAATATGTACATATATACAGGTGCTGTGGGGAAGGGAAGGAGGTAAGACAGGAGGAGGCCTTTATGGCATTAAATAAATAATGGCATTTATTAAGCGCTTACTATGTGCAGAGCGCTGTTCTAAGTGCTGGGGAGGTTACAAGGTGATCAGGTTGTCCCATGGGGGGCTCGCAGTCTTAATCCCCATTTTACAGATGAGGGAACTGAGGCGCAGAGAAGTGAAGAGACTTGCCCGAAGTCACCCAGCTGACCATTGGCGGAGCCGGGATTTGAACCCATGACCTCTGACTCCAAATCCCAGGCTCTTTCCACCGAGCCACGCCGCTTTTACGAGAACCGTTACCGAAGAACGGGGGGTACGTATGCCAGTCGCCCCATGAGCCCTGGCTCGCCCCAGGCCTGTACCAAGTGAAGCCACCCAAACATCACGTCAGCATTTCCGACCCAAGACTTGCCAGATGCGTCCTCCCTCTGTGGCAGCTCTGTAGGCTGCCGTCGGTCGGAGATACCAATGAGGATTGACTTGGTTTCCCTTCCTCTCCGAGGAAGCCAGGCTTTACGGCCTAGGAGGTGGGGATCAGGGAAGGGGAGGAGGTAAGGAACTTCTTTTAATCTCGTAGCCACCCCCATGATGTTTACCTGCCGGATTGGTCCTAATAGTTTCAGTGCGCCACTGGGGCCGCGGGAAACGGTGGAGCATTTACTGGAATGGATTTTCTTTCTAATTTACAGTCTGAGGCTTTAGAAATTCAGCTCCTGCTGACACTGACGTGCCCTTGCGGCGAAGCCGCCTTCCACAGAGCGCATCTCCCGGACCCTTGTTAAACTAGAAAGGGTTTAAATGACCCAATTTTGCCTCTCCATCTTCCCGGCGGGAAGTGTGGATTCAGTGACTCTCCACCCACGAACGGAAGAGAGGTGACCGTCCTCACTTTTTCGCAGGCCTCCCCCAGAAGCCTTCCCGTTTGGCGACCCACGAGGCCATCCCGACTGGCGTGCCCGTTCCTTACCTCGGGACTCCTCTACCCTCTCTAATAATAACAATAATAATAATAATAATAATAATTGGCATTTGTTAAGCGCTTACTATGATGTGCAAAGCACTGTTCTAAGCGCTGGGGAGGATACAGGGTGATCAGGTTGTCCCACGTGGGGCTCACAGTCTTAATCCCCATTTTACAGATGAGGTAACTGAGGCCCAGAGAAGTTCAGTGACTTGCCCAAGATCACACAGCTGACATGTGGCGGAGTCGGCATTCGAACCCATGACCTCTGGCTCCGAAGCCCAGGCTCTTTCCACTGAGCCACGCTGCTTGTCTATATATGTATATATGGTTGTAGGTATTTATTACTCTATTTTATTTGTACATATTTATTCTATTTATTTTATTTTGTTAATATGTTTTGTTCTCTGTCTCCCCCTTCTAGACTGTGAGCCCACTGTTGGGTAGGGACCGTCTCTCTATGTTGCCAACTTGGACTTCCCAAGCACTTAGTACAGTGCTCTGCACACAGTAAGCGCTCAATACATATGATTGAAGAGCTCACCTCCTCCAGGAGACCTTCCCAGACTGAGCCCCTTCCTTCCTCTCCCCCTCGTCCCCCTCTCCATCCCCCTCATCTTACCTCCTTCCCTTCCCCACAGCACCTGCATATATGTATCTATGTTTGGACATATTTATTATTCTATTTATTTATTTATTTATTTTACTTGTACATATCTATTCTATTTATTTTATTTCGTTAGTATGTTTGGTTTTGTTCTCTGTCTCCCCCTTCTAGACTGTGAGCCTACTGTTGGGTAGGGACTGTCTCTATATGTTGCCAACTTGTACTTCCCAAGGGCTTAGTACAGTGCTCTGCACACAGTAAGCGCTCAATAAATACGATTGATTGATTGATATGTGTATATGTTTGTACATATTTATTACTCTATTTTATTTGTACATATTTATTCTATTTGTTTTATTTTGTTAATATGTTTTGTTGTCTGTCTCCCCCTTCTAGACTGTGAGCCCGCTGTTGGGTAGGGACCGTCTCTCGATGTTGCCGACTTGGACTTCCCAAGCGCTTAGTGCAGTGCTCTGCACACGGTAAGCGCTCGATAAACACGACTGAATGAGTGAATGAACACGATTGAATGAATGAATGAGTACCCATTGAGTGCTCTTGTCGGTTCACCTAACTGGTCCCTCAGAGCAATCAGGAGAAGAGATCTGGAGGGCTAGAATTATGCCCGATTCACTTTCCGTGAGCACTGAGGAACTGACTGAAGGGTCGGTTTATTGTAGCAATGATCCCAAAGGCCCTGGTCCGGACCCAACGAAAACGAGTAAGAGCTGGGGGCAGGGGGGTGGTTTAAGAGCCGGTGTACTAAGCGCTTAGTACAGTGCTAAGCGCTTAGTACAGTGCTCTGCACACAATAAGCGCTCAATAAATACGATTGATTGATGATGACCGCCGGGAAACAAGAGACCTGTTTAAGGAGGATGTGAGCCCCAACGTCTCAGCTCGTGGATAAAACTGGGAGGCCCAGTTGGGCGCGGTGGGTAACAGATTGGCCCTGGATACCCCCCGCCCCCATAATAATAATAATAATAATAATGATGGCATTTGTTAAGCACTTACTATGTGCAAAGCACTGTTCTAAGCGCTGGGGAGGATACAAGGTGATCAGGTTGTCCCACTTGGGGCTCCCAGTCTTAACCCCCATTTTGCAGATGAGGTAACTGAGGCCCAGAGAAGTGAAGTTAGACTTTTAGACTGTGAGCCCCCACTGTTGGGTAGGGACTGCCTCTATATGTTGCCAACTTGGACTTCCCAAGCGCTTAGTACAGTGCTCTGCACACAGTAAGCGCTCAATAAATACGATTGATTGATTGATTGATTGAAGTGGCTTGCCCAAAGTCACACAGCTGACAATTGGCAGAGCAGGGATTTGAACCCATGATCTCTGACTCCAAAGCCAGGGCTCTTTCCAATGAGCCACGCTGCTTCTCACGGAGCCAAAGGAGAGTTGCTTTTCCATCATATCTCACCATGGCCAGGCCTTTCCCAATCTCCCATTACTGGATCACTCACAGCAAATAATAATAATAATAATGATGGCATTTATTAAGCACTTACTATGTGCCAAGCACTGTTCTAAGCACTGGGAAGTTTACATGGTGATTAGGTTGTCCCACGTGGGGCTCACAGTCTTCATCCACATTTTACAGATGAGGGAACTGAGGCACAGAGAAGTTAAGTGACTTGCCCAAGGTCCCACAGCTGATAAGTGGCGGAGTCGGGACTCGAACCCATGACCTCTGACTCCAAAGCCCGGGCTCTTTCCACTGAGCCACGCTGCTTCTCTAACAAATTTGTTAGAGAAATTTGGTGCTTCTCAACAAATCCCGTTGTTGGGTAGGGACCGTCTCTATATGTTGCCAACTTGTACTTCCCAAGCACTTAGTACAGTGCTCTGCACACAGTAAGCGCTCAATAAATACGATTGATTGATTGATTGATTCTCACAGAGCCAAAGGAGAGTTGCTTTTCCATCATATCTCACCACGGCCAGGCCTTTCCCAATCTCCCATTACTGGATCACTCACAGCAAATCCCGTTGTTGGGTAGGGACTGTCTCTATATGTTGCCAACTTGTACTTCCCAAATGCTTAGTACAGTGCTCTGCACACAGTAAGCGCTCAATAAATACGATTGAATGAATGAAAACGCTCTCACCACTGAATTCGTGAAATTGGTCAAAATTCCAAGAAAACATTTCCTTCTGAGGTTCAGGGAGCCGTCGGCAGGATGGTGCTTTCCCCTCTAGAGTGTAAGCTCGTTGTGGGCAGGGAACGTACCAGCTAACTCTTGTATTGTACTCTCCCAAATGCTTAGTACGGTGCTCCGCACAGAGTAAGTGCTCAATAAAGACAATTGATTGATTGATTGATTGGTTGGTTAGGGGTGATTTCCATCCTCTCTCAGTTTTCATTATTAGCATCCTGATGATCTGACTAGATCAACAGAAAAGGCTCTTAGCTTCACTAGTCCCATTTAAAAGCATCAAAGATATACTTAAAAGGCCCCAATTCCACGCTGATACTGAGCCCGTAGTTGGATAGGGACCGTCTCTATATGTTGCCAACTTGTACTTCCCGAGCGCTTAGTACAGTGCTCTGCACACAGTAAGCACTCAATAAATACCACTGAATGAATGAATGAATACAGTGCTCTGCACACAGTAAGCGCTCAATAATAATAATAATAATAATAATAATAATGTTGGTATTTGTTAAGCGCTTACTTTGTGCCAAGCACTGTTCTAAGTGCTGGGGGAGATAAAAGGTAATCAGGTTGTCCCACGTGGGGCTCACAGGCTTCATCCCCATTTTTCAGGTGAGGGAACTGAGGCCCAGAGAAGTGAAGTGACTTGCCCAAAGTCACACAGCTGAAATTCATTCATTCATTCATTCATTCATTTGTATATATTGAGCCCACTGAGTATATATATATTTTAGACTGTGAGCCCACTGTTGGGTAGGGACTGTCTCTATATGTTGCCAATTTGTACTTCCCAAGCGCTTAGTACAGTGCTCTGCACATAGTAAGTGCTCAATGAATACGATTGATGATGATATATTGAGCGCTTACTGTGTGCAGAGCACTGTGCTAAATGCTTGGGAAGTACAAGTTGGACAAGTTGACAAGTGGCGGAGCTGGAATTTGATCCAGCGCTTAGAAAAGTGCTTTGCGCATAGTAAGCGCTTAACAAATACCATTTAAAAAAAAAAAACCCATGAACTCTGACTCCAAAGCCCGTGCTCTTTCCACTGAGCCATGCTGCTTCTCTAAATAAAATGTGGAGAGAAATTGTCCTTAGGGCTCATCAAACCTCCAATACCACACATATGGCAACATGACTGGCAAAAAAAAAAAGGGGCAAAAGAGTTGGTGGCTTCCATTATTATTATTATAATCAATATCTGAGGCCATCATTTAACTGATATTAGGAAGAAACTGCTAATTTTACCGTGAATAAACCATCGTTCAAATACCATTGCTTGAATACGGGATAAAAATATGGAGAGAAATCGTCCTTAGGGCTCATCAAACCTCCAGTACTAAACATTCTCTGTTTCCAAAAGTCTAATGGCAACATGACTGACAGAAAAAAGGGCAAAAAAGTTAGTGGCTGCCGTTATTCATTCAATCGTATGAGCGCAGAGCACTGCAGAGCACTGTATTAAGCGCTTGGGAAGTACAAGTTATTATTATTATAATCAATATCTGAGGCCATCATTTAACTGAAATTAGGAAGAAACGGCTAATTTTACCGTGAACAAACCAACCGTCGTTCAAATGCCAGGGCTTGAATACAGGATAAAAATATGGAGAGAAATCATCCTAAAGGCTCATCAAACCTCCAGTACCAAACATTGTCTGTTTCCAAAAGTCTAACTTCTATGGCAACGTGACTGACAGAAAAAAGGGCAAAAAAGTTAGTGGCTGCCTTTATTATTATTATAAATCAATATCTGAGGCCATCATTTAACTGAAATTAGGAAGAAACAGCTAATTTTACCGTGAACAAACCAACCGTCGTTCAAATACCATGGCTTGAATACAGGATAAAAATATGGAGAGAAATCGTCCTTAGCGCTCATCAAACCTCCAATACCACACATTCTCCGTTTCCAAAAGTCTAATGGCAACATGACTGACAGAAAAAAGGGCAAAAAAGTTAGTGGCTGCCGTTATTCATTCAATCGTATTTATTGAGCGCTTACTGTGTGCAGAGCACTGTACTAAGCGCTTGGGAAGTACAAGTTATTATTATAATCAATATCTGAGGCCATCATTTAACTGAAATTAGGAAGAAACAGCTAATTTTACCATGAACAAACCAACCGTCATTCAAATACCAAGGCTTGAATACAGGATAAAAATATGGAGAGAAATAATCCTTAGGGCTCATCAAACCTCCAGTAATAATTGTTCTCTGTTTCCAAACATCTAAGTTCTATGGCAACGTGACTGACAGAAAAAAGGGCAAAAAAGTTAGTGGCTGCTGTTATTATTATTATTATAATCAATATCTGAGGCCATCATTTAACTGAAATTAGGAAGAAACAGCTAATTTTACCGTGAACAAACCAACCGTCGTTCAAATACATGGCTTGAATACGGGATAAAAATATGGAGAGAAATCGTCCTTAGGGCTCATCAAACCTTCAGTACTAAACATTCTCTGTTTCCAAACTTCTAAGTTCTATGGCAACGCGACTGACAGAAAAAAGGGCAAAAAAGTTAGTGGCTGCCGTTATTATTATTATTCTAATCAATATCTGAGGCCATCATTTAACTGAAATTAGGAAGAAACAGCTAATTTTATCGTGAACAAACCAACCGTTGTTCAAACACCGTTGCCTGAATACGGGATAAAAATATGGAGAGAAATCGTCCTTAGGGCTCATCAAACCTCCAGTACCAAGCATTGTCTGTTTCCAAAAGTCTAAGTTCTATGGCAACATGACTGACAGAAAAAAGGGCAAAAAAGTTAGTGGCTGCCGTTATTATTATAAATCAATATCGGAAGCCATCATTTAACTGAAATTAGGAAGAAACAACTAATTTTACCGTGAACAAACCAACCGTCGTTGAAATACCATGGCTTGAATACGGGATAAAAATATGGAGAGAAATCATCCTTAGGGCTCATCAAACCTCCAGTACTAAACGTTCTCTGTTTCCAAACGTCTAAGTTCTATGGCAACGTGACTGACAGAAAAAAGGGCAAAAAAGTTAGTGGCTGCTGTTATTATTATTATTATAATCAATATCTGAGGCCATCATTTAACTGAAATTAGGAAGAAACAGCTAATTTTACCGTGAACAAACCAACCGTCGTTCAGATACCACGGCTTGAATACAGGATAAAAATATGGAGAGAAATCATCCTTAGGGCTCATCAAACCTCCAGTACTAAACGTTCTCTGTTTCCAAACGTCTAAGTTCTATGGCAACATGACTGACAGAAAAAAGGGCAAAAAAGTTAGTGGCTGCCGTTATTATTATTATAAATCAATATCTGAGGCCATCATTTAACTGAAATTAGGAAGAAACAGCTAATTTTACCGTGAACAAACCAACCGTCGTTCAGATACCACGGCTTGAATACGGGATAAAAATATGGAGAGAAATCGTCCTAAAGGCTCATCAAACCTCCAGTACCAAACATTGTCTGTTTCCAAAAGTCTAAGTTGTATGGCAATGTGACTGACAGAAAAAAGGGCAAAAGAGTTAGTGGCTGCTGTTATCATTATTATTATAATCAATATCTGAGGCCATCATTTAACTGAAATTAGGAAGAAACAGCTTATTTTACCGTGCACAAACCAACCGTCGTTCAGATACCATGGCTTGAATACGGGATGAAAATATGGAGAGAAATCGTCCTAAAGGCTCATCAATCAATCAATCAATCAATCAATCGTATTTATTGAGTGCTTACTATGTGCAGAGCACTGTACTAAGCGCTTGGGAAGTACAAATTGGCAACACATAGAGACAGTCCCTACCCAACAGTGGGCTCACAGTCTAAAAGGGGGAGACAGAGAACAGAACCAAACATACCAACAAAATAAAATAAATAGGATAGAAATGTACAAGTAAAATAAATAAATAAATATTTATTTATAAATAATATAAATACTTATAAATATTTATTTATTTATTTATTCAAACCTCCAGTACCAAACATTGTCCGTTTCCAAAAGTCTAAGTTGTATGGCAAGGTGACTGACAGAAAAAAGGGCAAAAAAGTTAGTGGCTGCCGTTATTATTATTATTATAAGCAATATGTGAGGCCATCATTTAACTGAAATTAGGAAGAAACAGCTAATTTTACCGTCGCTCAAATACCACTGCTTGAATACAGGATAAAAATAACTGTATTTTTCCAGCAGAGGTCAGGAGAAGCCCTTCTGAGTGATGACGGCGTCATCCTGACTTTCTGGGAAAACCCTGCCCCGTCCCTTGGGTTGTTCTCCAATGTCACAACGCCTTTGCGTTTCTTTAACGCTCATTCACATGGCTGGGTCTCATAAATAATAATAATAATTTTGGTATCTGTTAAGCGCTTACTACGTGCAAAGCGCCGTTCTAAGCGCTGGGGAGGATTTATAGATGTTGGAGAAGCAGCGTGGCTCTCTCATTCATTCATTCATTCGTATTTATTGAGCGCTTACTGTGTGCAGAGCACTGGACTACGCGCTTGGGAAGTACAACCCTCTCCTCCTTCTTCCCCTCCCCACAGCACCTGTATATATGTATATATATTTGTACGTATTTATTACTCTATTTTACTTGTACATATTTATTCTATTTGTTTTATTTTGTTAATATGTTCTGTTTTGTTGTCTGTCTCCCCCTTCTAGCCTGTGAGCCCGTTGATGGGTAGGGACCGTCTCTATATTTTGCCAACTTGGACCTCCCAAGCGCTTAGTACAGTGCTCTGCACACAGTAAGCGCTCAATAAATACGATTGAATGAATGAATGAATGAATGAATGAATGGAAAGAGCCCGGGCTTGGGAGTCAGAGGTCATGGGTTCGAATCCCAGCTCCCCTACATGTCTGCTGTGTGACCTTAGGCAAGTCACTTAACTTCTCTGAGCCTCAGTTCCCTCATCTGCAAAATGGGGATTAAGACTGTGAGCCCCACATGGGACAACATGATCACCTTGTATCCCCCCCAGCGCTTAGAACAGTGCTTTGCACATAGTAAGAGCTTAACAAATGCCATTATTATTATAATAAAGTAATCCTAAACGGGACAACCTGATGACCTTGTATCCTTCCCAGCGCTTAGAACAGTGCTTTGCTCATATCTATTCTATTTGCTTTATTTTGTTAATATGTTTGGTTTTGTTCTCTGTCTCCCCCTTCTAGACTGTGAGCCCACTGTTGGGTAGGGGCCGTCTCTAGATGTTGCCAACTTGGACTTCCCAAGCGCTTAGTACAGTGCTCTGCACACAGTAAGTGCTCAATAAATACAATTGATTGATTGATTTGCACATAGGAAGCGCTTAACAAATGCCATTATTATTATAATAAAGTAATCCTAAACTTGGCAATGAAAATCTTGGCAGCGGGGATGGGGAGAGAAGAATTAAAACAACTTTTACCCTCGCATGGCTCTTCCACGGGACCCGCCCAAACGCCAGTGGAGGAACTGGGGTAATTAGCTGCGGGCTCCAAGGACCCCTAAACCGTTAATCTCAAAGAAGCCCCAGATCCCACACTGAGAACATGTCTCCTCTTTAAGAAGAGTCATTAATTACATGTTCCAACTTGTACTTCCCAAGCGCTTAGTACAGTGCTCCGCACACAGTAAGCACTCAATAAATACAACTGAATGAATGACTCCCCACAGCACATATGTATCTACCTGTAGATATCTGTAATTGATTGTTTTATCTATTTGTATTAATGTCTGCCTCCCCCTCTAGACCGGGAGCTCGTTGTTGGGTAGAGACCGTTTCTATATGTTGCCAACTTGGACTTCCCAAGCGCTCAGTACAGTGCTACGCACACAGTAAGCACTCAGTAAATACAACTGAATGAATGACTCCCCACAGCACATATGTATCTACCTGTAGATATCTGTAATTGATTGTTTTATCTATTTGTATTAATGTCTGTCTCCCCCTCTAGACCGTGAGCTCGTTGTTGGGTAGAGACCGTCTCTCTATGTTGCCAACTTGGACTTCCCAAGCGCTCAGTACAGTGCTCCGCACACAGTAAACACTCAATAAATACAACTGAATGGATGACTCCCCACAGCACATATGTATCTATCTGTAGATATCTGTAATTGATTGTTTCATCTATTTGTATTAATGTCTGCCTCCCCCTCTAGACCGGGAGCTCGTTGTTGGGTAGAGACCGTCTCTATATGTTGCCAACTTGGACTTAGCACAGTGCTCCGCACATAGTAAGCGCTCACTAAATACGACTGAATGAATGAATGAATGAATGAATGTTTACCCCTCAATTTGGGTGGAAGGACGATGTCAACGCTCCGGGAGCTTTTTCTATTCCAGATCAGCCTGTTTGGGGCCCACGAGGCCCAAACGAATGACGTGTGTCTCCCAACCAACTGTAATTCCCAAGAAGGCAGGGCTCACACGCCCTGTCAGGCACTGCTCCAACTGAACCGAGGCTCTTCGCGGATAAATAGGAAGAACGGTGTGGCCTGGCGGAGCTAGCCCGGGCCCGGGTGTCAGAAGGACCTGGGTTCTAATCCCGGCTCCACCACATGTCCGTTGGGTGACCATGAGCCAGTCACTTCGCACTTCACTTTGACACCTGTCTCCATGTTTTGTTTTGTCGTCTGTCCCCCGCTCCTAGACTGTGAGCCCGCTGTTGGGGATGGACTGTCTCTGTACGTTACCGACTGGCACTTCCCAAGTGCTCTGCACACAGTAAGCGCTCAGTAAATACGACTGACTGAATGAATGAATGAACTTCACTGGGTCTCAGACTGTCCGACCTGATTAGCCTGTATCTAGCTCAGCACTTAGTATAGTGCCTTGTGCCTACTAAATGCTTGGCTCAGTGGAACGAGCTCGGGCTTTGGAGTCAGAGGTCATGGGTTTGAATCTGCTGTGTGACCTTGGGCAAGTCACTTAGCTTCTCTGAGCCTCAGTTACCTCATCTGTAAAATGGGGATTAATCAGTCAAGCGTATTTACTGAGCGCTTCCTGTGTGCTGAGCACTGTACTAAGCGCTTGGGAAGTACAAGTTGGCAACATTAAGATTAATTAATCAATCAATCATATTTATTGAGTGCTTACTGTGTGCACAGCACTGTACTAAGCGCTTGGGAAGTACAAGTTGGCAACATATAGACACAGTCCCTACCCAAC
The DNA here is from genome assembly GCF_015852505.1 of Tachyglossus aculeatus. Lineage (NCBI taxonomy): Eukaryota > Metazoa > Chordata > Mammalia > Monotremata > Tachyglossidae > Tachyglossus > Tachyglossus aculeatus. Next base: position 9,597,090 of record NC_052073.1, on the reverse strand, counting down.
AGTGGGCTCACAGTCAGATTGTGAGCCCCACATGGGGCTACTTGATCACCTTGCATCCCCCCTCAGCGCTTAGAAGAGTGCTCTGCACATAGTAAGCGCTTAAATACCATCATCATCATTATTATCATTATAAAAAATAAATATAATAGGTAACAGCCACGGTGCTCTCGAGAAAAGGTTCCGTGACCTACAGAATTGCACACTGTACCGAACAAAAGAGCAGGAGCATCAACCTTTGCTCCGAAGCCAGACGAGCAAGACATCGGCCGGGGGCGAGGCCGGGGTAGACAGGCAGCTACTGGCCTTGCTTACAAAGCAGCAGAAGAGAAAGAGACACAGAGAGAGAGAGAGAGAAAATCCATACCCACTTTGCTTCAAACTGACTCTGTTAGCAGCAAACGGACTCTCTGTCGTCAGCTCCCCTCCCACCCCCGGAGCCAGTGTGGGTTCCCCTAGGTCTCGAGACTGTGCTTATTCATTCAGTCGTATTTATCGAAACAGCCGGGGAGCGGGGCTGGTCCAGATGAATCCCAGGGGAAACCTTGCAGCCTTGGGCTTTGGTGGAAGGCTTGTGTTACCCGAGAATACCGCTCAGGCGCAGAGGGAGAAAGTCAGATTTCAAGAGGGCGTTCGTTCTCCCCGGAAGGTGCCTCGGAGTCGGAAAGAGAAATGGATTGATGCTTAAAAAGGACGGTTTGAACAACGAACAAAGTTAGTTATTTGGGTGGCTTGCATTTGGCCCTAAAGGGAGAAACACCGCACAAAGCCTAAGCATGTCTCGCCGGGCTGGTGGAAAGATTCGGAGACGGGGAGGCGGGGGCTCTCCGCCGGCCCCTTGAGAAAGGTGAATTATCTCAGCGTTCACATTCGCTGTCACCGCACTTGGGCCTCTTCTAAAATCTGTACTGTAAACGCTCACAATATTCCCAAGGATCGCTGGAAAGGAAAGTAGCTTTCCTTTCCCTGACCTTTAGCACAATGTGGTGCCTACGTGGGCATAGGCATATTTTTCCTTGGGAGAGGAAAAAAAAAAGGATTTCGAGGGCTTTGCCACTTCATGGAGCACTACTGGCTAGAGCGATCGTGGTATATTAGGCCGCCTCCACGGAAAAATTGCCCAACAAAGATAGCGTGTGGCTACCTGCTCTATTTACCCGGTCCGTCGGGTGAAAGTGAAAATCTGGAAAAGAGCAACTCCCAAAGTGCCTACATGTGTGTAGTAATGGGCCCCTACTGATGTGGGAATTACATCCGGGAATTGAAGTGTGCAAGTGAAGAAACGGCAGATTCTTTAAGGGCAAGGACAGCCAAAGACAAATGGAAAAATTTGACCAGGGAATTGCCACCCAGCTGGGCGTTGATAGGTTATCCTTTCGGTGTCCTCTCCCGAGCGTTTGGCACAGTGCTCTGCTCACAGTAAGCGTTCAATAAACACCCTTGATTGATTGATTGATACCCCAGGCGGCGTCGACACAATTGCGGCGGCTCCGCGGTCCGATGACAACCTCGGTCGGGCAATTCCCGCTTGAAAAGATTTGCCGCGCTGTGCTTTAATGCTGGCGGGGCCTCTGAAGGATGACATAACTTACATTACTGCACCGGTGGCATTTTCGGAGAGGCCTTAAGACGTCCCAAATTGCCTTGCTTTCTCAGCCCCGGGCCCGGAGCGCCGTTGCGGTCTAGCGGGGGTGATCTAAACGGAAACCAGTCAGACCTGTCCTCCTCCTGACTACAGAAGCTCCTGCTCGTCGTCTTCCGAGCCGGACGGTCCCTGCCGCACCTCTTCGTACCACTTGTTGGTGAGCGTTTTCATCTGGATCCGACCATGATGTACGTCCTGAAGCGGGAGACAGGCGGCAGTCGCTGTTGGCGTGGGGCTCAGAAGTCAAAACTGAATTTTGCACTGGATGCTGTACCCTCTGGCCACTGTACCTCGCTCTCGCCTGTCCCGCCGTCGACCCCCGGCCCACGTCATCCCCCGGGCCTGGAATGCCCTCCCTCTGCCCACCCGCCAAGCTAGCTCTCTTCCTCCCTTCAAGGCCCTGCTGAGAGCTCACCTCCTCCAGGAGGCCTTCCCAGACTGAGCCCCTTCTTTCCTCTCCCCCTCGTCCCCCTCTCCATCCCCCCGTCTTACCTCCTTCCCTTCCCCACAGCACCTGTATATATGTATATATGGTTGTACATATTTATTACTCTATTTATTTATTTATTTATTTATTTTACTTGTACATTTCTATCCTACTTATTTTATTTTGTTGGTATGTTTGGTTCTGTTCTCTGTCTCCCCCTTTTAGACTGTGAGCCCACTGTTGGGTAGGGACTGTCTCTATGTGATGCCAATTTGTACTTCCCAAGCGCTTAGTACAGTGCTCTGCACATAGTAAGCGCTCAATAAATACGATTGATTGATTGATTGATTGATTGATTGGTTTTCGCCCCACAGCACTTAGGTCCCTATCCTGAGTTGGTTTATCTTAATGTCTGTCTCCCCCTCTAGGTTGTAAACTCCTTGGGGGGCAGGGTACATAATAATATGCATTTATTTTATTTTGTTAATATGTTTTGAGCCCCTTTCTTCCTCTCCTCCTCGTCCCCCTCTCCACCCCCCCATCTTACCTCCTTCCCTTCCCACATCACCTGTATATATGTTAGTACATATTTGTTACTCTATTTATTTATTTTACTTGTACATATCTATTCTATTTATTTTATTTTGTTAGTATGTTTGGTGTTGTTCTGTCTCCCCCTTTTACACTGTGAGCCCATTGTTGGGTAGGGACCGTCTCTATATGTTGCCAACTTGTACTTCCCAAGCGCTTAGTACAGTGCTCTGCACACAGTAAGCGCTCAATAAATACGATTGATGATGATGATGATGATGTTTTGTTTGGTTGCCTGTCTCCCCCTTCTAGCCTGTGAGCCCGTCGTTGGGTAGGGACCGTCTCTAAATGTTGCCAACTTGTCCTTCCCAAGCGCTTAGTACAGTGCTCTGCCCACAATAAGCGGTCAATAAATATGATTGAATGAATGAAATGCATTTATTAAGTGCTTACTATGTGCAAAGCACTGTGCTAAGCGCTGATACACGTCCACCGACTCCGCTGAACTGCTCTTTCCTAAGCTTGGCACAGTGCTCTGCATACAGAGAGTGCTCAATAAATACCACCGATGGACTGACTGACGACTGGAAGTGTAAATCTCCCTTCCCCGAGAGAATGAGCACGGTCAAAATCCAAGGGTCCATTTCATTGTCTGTCAATTGTAGTGCTTACTGTGTGCAGAGTGCTGTACTAAGCGCTTGGGAAAATACGATTCAACAATGTAACGGCAGCAGCGCAGATGGCCAGATTCCCTTACACTGACCAACACCTCTAAGGGCTTGAGTCTGGCATAATAAGCCAGCCTCCTGGGAAGTAATGGGGAACAGAAAGAGATGTGGTTTGAAAATAAAACAGGACCACAAAGGGTAAGGTTAAACCTAACAGAAGACACATAAAGTACATGAAATTTAGCCAGCATGTGCACCAAGTCACTTAACTTCTCCGTGCCTCAGTTACCTCATCTGTAAAATGGGGATTAAGACTGTGAGCCCCCCGGGGGACAACCTCATCACCTTGTAAACTCCCCAGTGCTCAGAACAGTGCTTTGCACACAGTAAGCGCTTAATAAATGCTATTATTATTATTATCAGGTCAGGATAATGCCGAATTAGCCCGAGGAGGTCCCCCTAAAAAAAAAATCTATCGAGTCACTCGATTCTCCCAAGCTGTTTTGATTGATGCGAACGGGGAAAGGGAAAAACGACGGGTTAAAGCTCTGGGATGAAAACCAAAATTTTGTTCACGAAAGAAATATTCTCCTGTTAATCTCGTACTAAATGTGGCAGCTACAGGACAACCGAAGGGGATGAATTGAATGAATACTTCGCACGGGAGCTTCCTACCTCGGGAGTCTAGGGAATGTGAGCACGTGAAATGGACAAGGCCTCTTGGTTTGCCCGGTCCCCAGAGGAACGGACCAACTCCATTTCATCCACCCGACTGGAGGTTCGCCGCTGCTGATGCCGCAACGGTGCGGGGAAAGGCTAAATTAGCGCCTCTGGAAGTCGTAACACTAACAGGTAAGCAGTGTGGCCCAGTGGAAAGAGCCAGCCCTCAGAGTCAGGACACCTGGGTTCTAATCTCCGCCCGCCACTGGCTTGACACGTGACCTTGGGCAAGTCGCTTAACGCCTCCAGGCCTCAGTTTTCTCCTCTGTACCAATGGAGAGAAGATACCTGTTCTAAGCAGCGTGGCTCAATGGAAAGAGCACGGGCTTTAGAGTCAGAGGTCATGGGTTCGAATCCCAGCTCCACCAACTGCCAGCTTTGTGGCTTTGGGCAAGTCACACATCTATGGGCCTCGGTTACCTCATCTGTAAAATGGGGATTACGACTGAGAGCCCCAAGTGGGACAACCTGATCACCTTGTATCCTCCCCAGCGCTCAGAACAGTGCTTTGCACCTAGTGAGTGCTTACCAAATGCCATTATTATTACTATCTTCCTCCTCTTTAGACTGTGAGCCACGTGCGGGAAAGGACCAGGGTCTAATCTGCCCATCTTGTGCCTATCTCAGTACTCAGTTCAGTGCTTGGGACACATCCCACCGTTACCAGCACCATTACTGCAAGCAAAACCCACCTCCTGCGTCAACCTCCTGGTGAAAAAAGGATTCAGATACTTGGCATCGAGCCACAGGAAGCCTTTGAGATCCTGCCGTTTGATGTAGTGAGCTTCGTACTCTTCTTCGGTAAGCTCCGACAGGTGCTCGGACTCGATGGTGTTACCCTAGGGAGAGGGCGGGAGGAAGATTATTTCCCGTGCTGAGAGTGAAAGACACATAGAACCGGAAAACCGGCACCTCCCCGTCTCCCCCTCCTGCCAACTGATCGCTCCCCATCCCCTGGCCCAAAGTGGCAGGCCCCGCTGCCTCAGTACCCCGCTTCTGGGACCTTTTCTTAAACCGAGCTGAGTTCTGGCCGGTACCGGCCTCCTTCCAGCTTCTTAGAGAAGGGAATCTCTTCTCTAAGGGAATCACGCTTTAGAGAAGCAGCGGGGCTCCGTGGAAAGAGCCCGGGCTTTGGAGTCAGAGGTCGGGGGTTCAGATCAAGTCAGCTGTGTGACTTTGGGCAAGTCGCTTCTCTGGGCCTCAGGTACCTCATCCGGAAAATGGGGATTCATTCTTTCATTCAGTCGTATTTACTGAGCGCTTACTGTGTGCGGGGCACTGGACTAAGCGCTTGGGAAGTCCAAGCTGGCAGCATCTAGAGACGGTCCCTACCCAACGGTGGGCTCACAGTCTAGAAGGTGGAGACAGAGAACAAAACAAAACGTATTAACAAAATAAAATAAATAGAATAAATATGTACAAATAAAATAAATAGAGTAATATGGGATGAAGACTGTGAGCCCCCCGCGGGACAACCTGGTCACCTTGTAACCTCCCCGGCGCTTAGAATGGTGTTTTGCACATAGTAAGCGCTGAATAAATGCCATTATTATTATTATTATTATTTCTTGGAAGGCTGAAAAGCCCACGCTTGTTGATCCTCTCTTCCCGCTTCATGCTGGGGGACCCTTTTCTTCTCAATAAGAACCTCGGTGAAAAGTCCTTATGGCCACCTGTGTGCCCAGCTGGTCCTTATTAGTCCCGGGCCACTTCACCGCGGAAGTCAGCCCCGCTAGGGAAACATCCAAACGCCCAGCGAGGGCTCCGTGTGACTCAGGGAAGTGACTGTTGGCCCTTCCCGGCGGGGGAAGGGACAAACCTCTCCGCCTCCAAGTGGAAGCTTCGGGCCAGGTTTCAAGGCCGGAGAAGGATCCAGGCCAGATCCGGGAGGGAGAACCGGTTCTGTCCGAGGAGATGGAGATCTCAGGGATGATGGGAAACTCCTGGCCGGTCTCCATTTTCAGCTGATCCAGAGCCCGCATGAACCACCACCTAGGCCAACTTTTGATTTTTCAGAGAGCTCCAAGAATGGAAACCCCATTACCTCTCCCAGTAGCCTATTCCGGTATTTTATTAACAGCGAAGTCAAGAGGTTCTCGTACGGCCAAACAGAATCTTTCCCACTTCTTCATTCCCCAGAACAAACGGTTAGTATCTGCCCCTTAAAACAACCTTGAAGATAGTTATTCAATCACCTCCTTTTCGTCCCCAAACGCAGTCAACGCCTACCATTTTTTCTGTTTTGCTGAGATTGATATCCTTCTTGTTCTTTTTCCGCACTTTGGAATCTTCGATATCGATCAGTCGGATGAGGGGCATCGTTCCCCCTCCCAAAAGCAAGATGGTGAACAGGACGATGATGATTGTCGTGGTCCCGATCAGCTGCCGCTTCTCGATGGGTTCCAAACCTAAATGGAGGCTCAGGGCATAGGGAATTGCCCCACGTAAACCTGGACACAGAGAGAGGGATGGAGGGATGGAGGGAGGGAGAGAGAGAGGACAGGAGAGAGAGAGGAGAGGCAACATTAAAAGGAATAACTGGTGGCAAGAACTGCTCTCAATATTTTGAAAATTTGACAAAATGGTAACAGAGCTGAAATAAGTCACCTTACAGCTCTCGAAGAACATCTTCTTACAGTAGAATTGAATTTCAGATATTGACAGAAATTCCCACAGCACATTTCCCATTTTCTTTCATTTTTTTTTTCCTGAATAATGCTCCCACCCCTGAGAAAAGGTATTGGGTCGGGGAAACTGGGATCTAAAGCGGTTAGGTGACTCAACTTTCAAAAGTCATCCAAAGTGCCAATGCCTCCTTAGCCAGAACACCCCATTTCGCCCGAGGCCAATGTGAAATGTCAGTTCTTTCGCACTGTATGTTCCCAAGCGCCTTAGTACAGTGCTCTGCACACAGCGTTCAATAAACTGATTGATTGATGGAGTGGAGCTGCTTAAATTCAGATGTACCCTAAAAACACATCGCCATACCTGTGGGACTTGGTAGAGACTACAGATTGAGCTTGACTTCCAGAGTAGTTCCTTTTTTTAAATGGTATTTATTAAGCATTTACTATGTTCCAGGAAACTGTAATAATAATAATAATGATAATAATAATAATAATAATAATAATAATAATAATAATAACGATGGCATTTGTTAAGCGCTTACTATAGGCAAAGCACTGTTCTAAGCGCTGGGGAGGTTACAAGGTGATGAGGTGGTCCCACTGGAGGCTCACAGTCTTAATCCCCATTTTACAGATGAGGTAACTGAGGCCCCGAGAAGTGAAGTGACTTGCCCAACATCACACAGCTGACAGTTGGCGGAGCCGGGATTTGAACCCACAACCTCTGACTCCAAAGCCCGGGCTCTTTCCACTAAGCCAAGCTGCTTCTCTCAACTGTACTACTGTACTCTCTTCGTATTTATTGAGCGCTTACTGTGTGCAGAGCACTGTACTAAGCGCTTGGGAAGTACAAGTTGGCAACATAGAGAGACGGTCCCTACCCAACAGTGGGCTCACTCTGCTACTCTCAACTGTGCCTCAGTTCCCTCATCTGTAAAATGGGGATTAAGACTGTGAGCCCCACATGGGACAATCTGATCACCTTGTACTTGTACTTCCCAAGCGCTTAGTACAGTGCTCTGCACACAGTAAGCGCTCAATAAATACGATTGATTGATTGATAGATACATGTGCGTACAGTCTCAATCACCATTTTACAGATGAGGTAACTGAGGTGCAGAGAAGTGAAGTGACTTGCCCAAGGTCACACAGCAGATACACGTGCGTACAGTCTCAATCCCCATCTTACAGATGAGGTAACTGAGGTGCAGAGAAGTGAAGTGACTTGCCCAAGGTCACATAGCAGATACATGTGCGTACAGTCTCAATCCCCATTTTCCAGATGAGGGAACTGAGGCGCAGAGAAGTGAAGTGACTTGCCCAAGGTCACACAGCGGATAAATGTCGGAGCTGGGCTTAGAAACCATGATCTTCTAGACTGTGAGCCCATTGTCGGATAGGGACCGTCTTTATATGTTGCCGACTTGGACTTCCCAAGCGCTTAGTACAGTGCTCTGCACACAGTAAGCGCTCAATAAATACGATTGACTGATTGATTTGGACTTCCCAAGTGCTCAATCCAGTGCTCTGCACACAGTAAGCGCTCAATGAATACGATTGATTGATTGACTTGGACTTCCCAAGTGCTCGGTCCAGTGCTCTGCACACAGTAAGTGCTCAATAAATACGATTGAATGAATGACCGAATGAAGTGGCAGAGCTGGGATTAGAACCCAGGTCCTTCTGACTGCTCAATAAATCCACCGGAGTGATTGGATGATTTCAGTGTCTGTCCCCCCAGCTCGATCAGAAGCTAGCTTAGCCTCGAAGGCAGGTTCACATCTACGAACTACTCTCCCCGTGCTGAGCGGAGTGCTCTGCACACGGTGGGTGCTCAATAATGGGATGCGCCTATTTTCTAACCCGAAACAAAATGTACGGTGACTGGTAATCTCTTCTAGGTCCTAGATCATCATCATCATCAATCGTATTTATTGAGCGCTTACTATGTGCAGAGCACTGTATTAAGCGCTTGGGAAGTACAAATTGGTAACATATAGAGACAGTCCCTACCCAACAGTGGGCTCACAGTCTAAAAGATAATAATAATAATAATAATAATAATAATGATGGCATTTATTAAGCGCTTACTACGTGCATCGGTGGGTGCTCAATAATGGGATGCACCTATTTTCTAGCCCGAAACAAAATGTACGGTGACTGGTAATCTCTTTTAGGTCCGAGATAATAATAATAATAATAATGATGGCATTTATTAAGCGCTTACTACGTGCATCGGTGGGTGCTCAATAATGGGATGCACCTATTTTCTAGCCCGAAACAAAATGTATGGTGACTGGTAATCTCTTTTAGGTCCGAGATAATAATAATAATAATAATGATGGCATTTATTAAGCGCTTACTATGTGCCAAGCACTGTTCTAAGCGCTGGGGGGTTTACAAGGTGATCAGGTTGTCCCACAGGAGGCTCGCAGTCTTAATCATCATCATCAATCGTATTTATTGAGCGCTTACTATGTGCAGAGCACTGTACTAAGCGCCTGGGAAGTACAAGTTGGCAACATATAGAGACAGTCCCTACCCAACAGTGGGCTCACAGTCCAAAAGGATGATGGCATTTATTAAGCGCTTACTATGTGCAAAGCACTGTTCTAAGCGCTGGGGGATACAAGGTGATGAGGTTGTCCCACGGGGGGCTCACAGTCTTCATCCCCATTTCACAGATGAGGGAACTGAGGCACAGAGAAGTGAAGTGACTTGCCCAAAGTCACACAGCTGACAAGTGGCAGAGCCGGGATTTGAACCCATGACCTCCGACTCCAAAGCCTGGGCTCTTTCCCACTGAGCCACGCTGCTTCTCTAATCCCCATTTTACAGATGAGGCACAGAGAAGTTAAGTGACTGGTATGCGCCTTAAGGGCAGGGATCATGTCTACCAACTCTATGGGACCGTGCTCTTTCAAATGTTTAGTACAGTGCTCTATAATCAATAGGTGCTCAACAAATACCATTGATCAGTTTGACTGTAAACCTCTATCATCATTTTTTCATACGGCGCTCTGACAGTGTTTCCGCGGGAAATTGCTTTTGAGGTATCAATAGGATGGATATTTTCCAGCTTGGGTGAGCAATAGAGATTTTCACCTTTCAGGTTTCCAGAGACAAAGACTTGGGAGTCCGAGGTCATGGGTTCGAATCCCGGATCCGCCCCATGTCTGCTGTGTGACCTTGGGTAAGTCACTTCACTTCTCTGAGCCTCTGTTACCTTTTGATGTAGTCATTCATTCATTCATTCAATCGTATTTATTGAGCGCTTACTGTGTGCAGAGCACTGGACTAAGCGCTTGGGAAGTACGGGAATATGAGGGTGGAATGAGGAAGATGAATCCAGGACAGTGCCAAGGTTATGGATTGGTGAGCTAGGGAGGATGGGTGGTGTGATCTACAGTGTTAGGAAAAACATGGGGAGGACAGGATTTGGTTGGGAAGATCATCATCATCATCAATCGTATTTATTGAGTGCTTACTGTGTGCAGAGCACTGGACTAAGCGCTTGGGAAGTACGGGAATATGAGGGTGGAATGAGGAAGATGAATCCAGGGCAGTGCCAAGGTTATGGATTGGTGAGCTAAGGAGGATGGGTGGTGTGATCTACAGTGTTAGGAAAAACATGGGGAGGACAGGATTTGGCTGGGAAGATCATCATCATCATCAATCGTATTTATTGAGCGCTTACTGTGTGCAGAGCACTGGACTAAGCGCTTGGGAAGTACAGGAATATGAGGGTGGAATGAGGAAGATGAATCCAGGGCAGTGCCAAGGTTATGGATTGGTAAGCTAGGGACGATGAGTGGTATGATCTACAGTGTTAGGAAAAACATGGGGAGGACAGGATTTGGCTGGGAAGATCATCATCATCATCAATCGTATTTATTGAGCGCTTACTGTGTGCAGAGCACTGGACTAAGTGCTTGGGAAGTACAGGAATATGAGGGTGGAATGAGGAAGATGAATCCAGGGCAGTGCCAAGGTTATGGATTGGTAAGCTAGGGACGATGAGTGGTATGATCTACAGTGTTAGGAAAAACATGGGGAGGACAGGATTTGGTTGGGAAGATCATCATCATCATCATCAATCGTATTTATTGAGCGCTTACTGTGTGCAGAACACTGTACTAAGCGCTTGGGAAGTACGGGAATATGAGGGTGGAATGAGGAAGATGAATTCAGGACAGCGCCAAGGTTATGGATTGGTGAGCTAGGGAGGATGAGTGGTATGATCTACAGTGTTAGGAAAACCATGGGGAGGACAGGATTTGGTCGGGAAGATGAGGCGTTCGGGTTTTTTTATGGCGTTTATTACGCGCTTACTATGTACAAAGCACTGTTCCAAGCGCTGGGGAGGCTACAGGGTGATCAGGTTGTCCCACATCATCTGTAAAATGGGGATTAAGACTGTGAGCCCCCCGTGGGACAACCTGATGGCCTTGTATCCCCCCCCGCCTGGCGCTTAGAACAGTGCTTTGCACATAGTAAGCGCTGAACAAATGCCATCATTAATCAATCAATCGCATTTATTGAGCGCTTACTGTATGCACAGCACTGTACTAAGTGCTTGGGAAGTACAAGTTGGCAACATATAGAGACGGTCCCGACCCAACAGTGGGCTCACAGTCTAAAAGGGAGAGAAAGAGAACAAAACCAAACATACTAACAAAATAAAATAAATAGAATAGATGTGTACAAGTAAAATAAATAGAGTAATAAATATGTACAGACATATATACATATATACAGGAGCTGTGGGGAAGGGAAGGAGGTAAGATGGGGGGATGGAGAGGGGGACGAGGGGGAGAGGAAGGAAGGGGCTCAGTCGGGGAAGGCCTCCTGGAGGAGGTGAGCTCTCTCTCACAACACACAGTTCTTCTCTTCAGGAGATGGCACTTACCGCTAAACCACATGATGAACATCATCTTTGGGGTGATCTTATGGTCTCGGAAGAAATTCAGGAGGTAGGAGAGGGGGAAAATGTTCACGGCTCTGCCGAACAGCACAAGCACCTGTCAAGAGCAGGCAAATCATTCTCAGCGTCAACAGAAACTCCTGACTCTGCAAGCCGCGGCTGGTGAACTCAGCCCCTGTGGCGGTGAACGCGTGCTCCAGGAAAACAGATACAAACGGTACAAAGTCCCCTGACATTTCAGAGTCATCCAAAGGGTGCGGCATTTTAGATTTGGGCTTCCATCCATCTGTAAAAGGATCGAGCCACCCATTCCTCTAGACTGTAAGCTTGTTGTGGGCTTATCATAAATAATCATTTATTATTATATTATATATTATTTATTATATTGTAGTATATATTATTATTTTATATAGCATATATTATATTATATATTATAAATAATTATTATAAATAAATTTGTTTATTTATTTTACTTGTACATATCTATTCTATTTTATTTTGTTACTATGTTTGGTTTTGTTCTCTGTCTCCCCCTTCTAGACAGTGAGCCCACTGTTGGGTAGGGACTGTCTCTATATGTTGCCAACTTGGACTTCCCAAGCGCTTAGTACAGTGCTCTGTACACAGTAAGTGCTCAATAAATATGATTGATTGGCTATTAATTACATATATATTATAATCATTATATTATATTGTTATATTATTATAATTATATTATAATAATTGTATGTTATATTATTATTATTTATATATTATGTATTATGTATATGTTGTGGGCTTATATTATTAATATAAATAATAATAATATGTATGATAATAAAATAATAATGGCATTTGTTAAGCGCTTACTATGTACAAGGCACTCTTCTAAGCACTGGGGAGGATACAAGGTGATCAGGTTGTCCCACAGGGGGGCTCACAGTATTAATCCCCTTTTACAGATGAGGTAACTGAGGCCCAGAGAAGTGAAGTGACTTGCCCAAAGTCACACAGCTGACAATTGGCGGAGCCGGGATTAGAACCCACATCCTCTGAATCCCAAGCCCTTTCCACTGAGCCACACTGCTTCTCTATTTGTTTTTTTTATTGTTATGTTGTCCTCCCCCAAGGACTTAGTACAGAACTTTGCACACAGTAAGCGCTCAACAAATACGACTGAGTGAATGAATGAATTAAAATCCGTTTCTGACCTAGAATAGGAACTAGAGACAGAGACGCTGCCAATGATTGTACTTTCCTAATGCCCAAGGAGCGTTTGGAGATATCGAGAGATTCTTTTTGGCCCACTCTCGCTTTGGACCAACTTCCCGAATCGTCTTCCTAACCGCTGGCGTCCAGCGGAACCGAGAAGCCGCTATGTATAATTCATTCACATTAATGTCTGTCTTCCCCTCTAGACTGGAAGCTCGTTGTGGGCAGGGGTGTCTGCTCATTCCGTTGTATTGTGCTCTCCCAAAGCTTAGCAGAGTGCTCTGCACATTCGTTCATTCAGTTGTATTCACTGAGCGTTTACTGTGTGCAGAGCAGTGGACTGAGCGCTTGGGAAAGTACAGTACAACAGACACTGCCCCTGCCCACAATGAGCTCACAGTCTAGAGGGGGATACACACAGAAAGCGCTCAATAAGTACGATTGATAATATTGTTCACTGCAGGGTCCAATCCATCCATCAATCAATCAATGGTATTTATTGAGCACTTACTGTGTGCACAGCACTGTACTAAGCGCTTGGGAAGTACAAGTTGGCAACATATACAGTCCCTACCCAACATCATCATCATCATCAATCGTATTTATTGAGCGCTTACTATGTGCAGAGCACTGTACTAAGCGCTTGGGAAGTACAAATTGGCAACATCTAGAGACAGTCCCAACCCAACAGTGGGCTCACAGTCTAAAAGGGGGAGACAGAGAACAAAACCAAACATACTAACAAAATAAAATAAATAGAATAGATACGTACAAGTCAAATAAATAAATAAATAGAGTAATGAATATGTACAAACATATATACATATATACAGGTGCTGTGGGGAAGGGAAGGAGGTAAGATGGGGGTCTGGACGGTGCCTGGCATATTTTGAGCAGCTTAGTCACACTGTACTCTCCCAAGCGCTTAGTACAGTGCTCTGCACCCAGAGTAAGCGCTCAATAAATACGACTGATTGCTTCTGACGATCAGTACAGAGGTGGCGACTGTATTTTGGCAATTAGGGTGAGCAGCTGCTAAGAAAACCACAATGCCAACCGGCATGCACACACCCAAAGAAACTGCTCACTAATCCCCACCTGAGATGGTCCTTGCCCTGTCTTGCCCGACTGACTCAAGTGATTTTGTAGATTTGGCTCTCAGGTGCTGGGAAGGCCCGGGAGACACGAGTCCTGGGTTCGAATCCCGGCACCGGCTTTGCGGTGGGGCCTTGGACAAAGTCACGTACCTTCCCTGTGCCTCGGTATCCCCATCCGTACAATGGAGATTCGACACCCGTTCTCCCTCCCCTGACACATGTGGGACCAGGACCCTGTGGACCTACTTATCTTGCATTCACCCCAGCGCTTAGTACAGAGTAAGAGACAAAATTACCCATTCAGACAGCGGCTCTTTTAATGGGAAAGATGGACAGGGAAGAAGAGATACGCTATTCCAAATGTCACTGAAAGAAATGAGTTCTGGAAGCCTCGGTTTGTTTCATTTCACTCTTAAAAAGAAACTGAAAGTCACTCTGAAAATGACTCAAAAGGGGTTTCATAAAAGCCAAGGCTCCCTAGACTGTAGGGAGCAAATTGGTGAGCTTTCTTAAATTGCCGGCATGCCCGTCTTCACCTTGGTGAAACTAGGGCCTAGGTGAACAGTGCAATGGGAGCAAAGGAAGGTACTTACAATGCACCAGATGACGAAGGAAATTTCAAACTTGTGCGGGAAACTGAAAATCGACAGACCAAGGAATGCGAACACACATGTTTCTGAAACCAAAGGAGAAAAACTCTCAGCCCCAACTACCTTCTTCGATGCTGCGAAAGACACAAAACAACTCAAACCCCTGACCTAGCGAGGCAAATCCAATAGAGCGATTTGCTCTCTTCCGTAAAGGTCCGCGACTGCCATCCTGCCAGTATTTCGACCGTTTCCCACATCCCACAGATAGGGAACAACAAGCAGAAACTTCCTGTGATTCGGAACTTCTCATTCAACAGGCCGGCTGTTTAAATGTTTTCCCAAAGGGGCACCTGTCGGCTAGGGACACGACGACTCTACAATCAATCCGTCCCTTTACTGAATTGAACATTGTGGCCAGAAAGGAGTGACAGTAGGAATTAAACAGGGTGTGTATGTGTGTGTTTGTGGGAGAGAGAGAGTGTGTTAAAAGCACTGGTTGCTCTAATCCAGCTTTCTCAGAAGGATGTCACAGCAGGCTGGACTTGGCCTATTGATGAGTAGTTTTACCCACCAAGATACAAGTGTGTCCCTGTCCCCTCCGTGCTACCCCAAATCCCATCCCCCTTGTCCTGTCGTCATCCTCCTTCCCCGCTGCTGCAGTGGTTTACTTGTTTTGATGTCTGCCTCCTTGTTTCTAGACTGTGAGCCCGTTGTTGGGCAGGATTGTCTCTATCTGTTGCCAAATTGTACTTTCCAAGCGCTTAGTACGGTGCTCTGCACACAGTAAGCGCTCAATAAATACCATTGATTGAATGAATGAATGGCCAGGATCTGTTCCCACAAAGAGTTACGCTCCCCACCCTCTGCTTCACGTGCAGCCACAGACGACAATTATCCTCTATTTTCAGGGTGACAGCATTCCCTTAAATGGGCAGTTTTTGAAATTGGTGCTCTCCTTAATTGCGGCCGCTGCTCAAATCGTAACAAGGCCCAAGGACAAGAAGCAACCTGGGAACCGTATGGATTAAAACCGAAGAATGACTAAAGCCTGAAACTCATCAGAGAGTTAGGTAATTAAAAACCGCCTTGGACTACTTATGGTTGGACTGCTCGGGTTAGTTCAGGGGGCATCGACCCGCTCCGTGCTCAGTATACCGATGGCTACCTGATAAACAGTCTGGTATGGCAAAGTTTACTCTGCTGTTCTTGCTGGAACCTGGAGATTCATTCGTTCAATTGTATTTATTGAGCGCTTACTGTGTGCAGAGCACTGTGCTAAGCGCTTGGGAAGTACAAGTCGGCAACAGATAGAGACGGTCCCTACCCAACAACGGGCTCACAATCTACAAGGGGGAGGCAAACAACAAAACAAAACATGGAGACAGGCGTCAAAATCGTCAGAACAAATAGAATTAAAGCTACTTGAGATAATAATAATAATAATAATAATGGCATTTATAAAGTGCTTACTATGTGCAAAGCACCGTTCTAAGCGCTGGGGAGGTTACAAGGTGATTAGGTTGTCCCACAGGGGGCTCACAGTCTTAATCCCCATTTGACAGATGAGGGAACTGAGGCCCAGAGAAGTGACTTGCCCAAAGTCACACAGCTGACAATTGGCGGAGCTGGGATTTGAACCCATGACCTCTGACTCCAAAGCCCATGCTCTTTCCACGGAACCATGCTGCTTCTTTGCTGAATGATCAAAGCCCTTATGTCTTAAAATCCGAATGGGCCATACCCGATCTACTTTCTGATTCAGTGCACCGTGATCATAAACAAGGTCGGCTCTTACACGATCTACGATTCATTTTGGCTTTCAAAGTCATTACAAAGCGCACACTGTGAGATGAGTTTCCTGGTTCCAGCCGGGCTGCTCTGATACTATTGCCGAGCTTAGGCGGTGGCTTCACTCTTGAGGAGCTGGCCCTGGGCTATCTTTGTGGTTTGGAGTTCACTTTTCAAATCATTTCAGCTGTTCATCTCTGAATTCCTCCTAGGCTGGAGATGGCCAATTTTTAAGACCCGGCCTGCCCGTTGTACTCTTTATGCAGGCTTGCTCTGGTTCACGGAATGGAAGACTGAAGATTTTTTTGATTTGTTTTTGTTACCCCTTAAGTAGGTCCAGAATTCTGTGGCGCTTTGGCCGCTGCCACGCTCAGGACCGGAAGAGAAAGAGGCACCGATAACTCCTCAACTCGCTTCAGTGAGCCAAAGCTGGTAGCTCAGAGCCTAGCACTGCAACCGTTGAGGAGCCTGGGTTATTTTCACTTCAGTTCTTTGACCCTAAGTGGGTTTTGGATGTAAAATCCTTGCAGGAGCGTCAGAATGGGCTGCATCCCTGTCCGCCTGCTCCCTGGGGCACCCGCTGTCCCGGTGAGAACTGGTCGGGATGAGAGTGTGAGGGGTGCTATATCAAACGCTAGCCCTGGAATCGATTCCTCCGTGGGGATTCCCTGTCTTGGACCGACATTTTCCCCCTCGCCCTCTATCGCCTTTACGAGATTGGATGAAACCCTGCTAAACTGACCACGGCGACACTCGTCTTTCCCCCAAAGTCTTCCCCAACTTTCACGTTAATGTGAGCGCCAAGAGCTTTCCATCTCTTAACCGTGACTATTTTAAGGATATTTGCGATCCATCTACCCAACATCAACTCCTCCTTTCTTTGCAACATCACGTGCCCCTGCCCAGACCCTCCATCCTCAATGTAATTCTATCCTCTTATCTGGTCTCCCACCTCTTCCCCTTCCAGGAATGGCATTTCCTAGACATACCACTTAGGGTACATGACTCCATTTGCAGCCTCCTAGTGAATCCCCTATCCCCCCGGGGGTCGAAGATCGGAGGCCTTCAAATTTCTGCTCTGGCCCACGCCCCTCTTCTTGGCTCTTTTAGCTTCCCACACTCTCTATCACAGTCAAGTTTAGCTTGTAGAGCCCTGCGCCTGAGTTGTCTTCTCCCACTTTTTGAATCTTTACCCCTCAAAGCATTTCCCTGTTCCTCTCTGCCCATCCCCGTTCTCCTTCAGCGAGTTTTCCCTGATGAATCCCTCTACCCCCCTCCCCGCCCCACAGCACTTGTGTATAAATGTACATATTTATAATCATAATTCTATTTATTTTATTAATGATGCGTATGTCTCTATAATTCTACTTATTTATAATGATGCTACTGATGCCTGTTCATTTGTTTTGATGCCTGTCTCCCCCCTTCTAGACTGTGAGCCCATTGTGGGCAGGGATTGTCTCTGTAGCTGAATTGTACTTCCTAAGCACTTAGTACAGTGCTCTGCATACAGTAAACACTCAATACATATGATTGAATGAATGAATCCCATTTGCTTTTTTAATCTCCCATTAATGCCACTATTATCAATTCATTATACCCATCCCATCCACCTATCTTCTTTCATGCAAGGGAACGCTGCATGTCAGCACGCAGGAGAAATCGGGAAGGTGAAGGAACAGAACCTACCACACATGAAGGCAACGGTTCGAAGGGTTTGTTGCATCAAGATCTGGGTAACTGGAGAAAGATTATGGTGTGTGTAATGGGACATCACAATGCCAGAGAACAGGATGGCCATGATACCTGCAAAAACATTTTTAAATGATGTTATCGCAAACAGAAAACGGGGGCCAGAAAAATCACCTACCCCATGTGACTAAATAACACTGTTGCCTTTTTTTCTCCAAGATTTCAAACACCTAAGAGATTTGGTCTTTCACTGGAAGAATTCAAACAAAAATTAGGTGACCTTCTCAATGCTGCTACAAGACAAGCATGCAAATCTTCCGGCTGGAAAAGAGCTTAAAAGGGCTTCCATTTCCACTCCTGCCTTCAGGAAGTACGTGATTTTTAACTAACTGAGACAGAAGAAAATCTATACTGATTAAAAGATGTACTTTGAAAAAGATGTCACAATATTCCTAGGAATGTTCTTTCTTGCCTAATGGTGGCACCTGTTAAGCACTTACTAAGTGCCAAGCACTGTACTAAGCACCAGGGCTGACACAGTCTCCGTTCCTCATCCGGCTCATCCTTTAACACAGGGGGAGAACAGGAATTTTATCCCTGTTTTACAGATGGAAAAACTGAGGCACAGAGAAATTAAGGGACTTGCCCATGGTCACACCACGTAAGCGGAAAACCTGGGTAATAATAATGTTGGTATTTGTTAGGTGCTTACTATGAGCCAAGCACTGTACTAAGCGCCAGGGCTGACACAGTCTCCATCCCACATTGGGCTCATGCTCTAACATGGGGGGGAGAACAGGAATTTTATCCCTGTTTTACAGATGGACAAACTGAGGCACAGAGAAATTAAAGGACTTGCCCAAGATCACACCAGGTAAGTGGAAAAGCTGCGTAATAATAATAATAATGCTGGTATTTGTTAGGCGCTTAGTATGTGCCAAGCACTGTTCTAAGCGGTGGGGTAGATACAAGGTCATCAGGTCATCCCACGTGGGGTGCAGTCTTAATCCCCATTTTACAGAGGAGGTAACTGAGGCACAGAGAAGCTAAGTGACTTGCCCCAGGTCACACAGCGGACAAGAGGTATTAAAACCCAGGTCCTCTGTCACTCAGGCTTGTCTCTTTCAACTTGGCCACACAGCTTTTCGCCTCTAAACGAATCCCTGGAATTTACTTTTTCAATTTATTTTGCATTTGTATTGACCTCAGTGGAGTTGAAATACGATTGATTGATCGAAGGAAAGAAAGTGTCATTAGCTTTGGGTTTCAGATCAATGAAAATGCAACAAATACAGTACCTCACAACTTTCCCCAGTGAGGGGATTACTTATAACTTATAACTGTAGTCGTCAGGATTGCCTGAAGACCTGTTCTGGAAAAAGCACCATACTAGGTCCTCTAGATTGTAAGCTCATTGTGGGCAGGGAATGTGTCCACCAACTCTGTTATACCGTTATATTGCACTCTCCCAAACTCTTAGTAGAGTGCTCTGCACACAGTAAGTGCTCAATAAATACGATCGATTGATTGATTTGGAAATATTCAGAAATCTAAGATACCATCCCTGCCTTTCAGGAGTTTATTACAACCTAATGGAGAAGTCAAGCACACATACGATGATGAACAGACAGTCGTTCAGTGTACACGACCAGAGAAAAGCATAATGAATAATAAAATACATCAGGAGAAACACTGATTCGTGAATTTGGTGGGGGACACATCAGCGAAGACAGGAAGGCTCTGAAGTAGGGAAATGATCTGGCTTGGGGCTAACGACGACAGCACCAATAATTGACTATTATAATTAGCTCCAAAGACAGTGAACCGTGAAAATAAGGCACCGTAATTACACTCTAAAACCCGTTCTACTGTGTTCCGTAAACCTAATTTTGGGAACTGATGTTTCCAATTGAAAAGTAAATCACATGTAATTCAGCGAAGCCACTTCAACGGGCAAGTCTATTGCATAAACATCACCACCTCGACATAATGGAGAAAATAACGCAGCAAGGAAGCCGTTAATTATGCAGCAATTGCCGGAACTGGTATCTATTCTGAGGAATTAACTAATCCCTTTGTCGCCTCACGTTTTTGTATAAAGGAAACCAAGGAAATGAAACCCAAAAATGGCCCTTCCATTAAAAAGCCGGGCAAATAGTAGAGCAGAAAAGAAGGAAAAATAATCAGGGACAGGAAATCACTTGTTTTTCCTCAACTCTATCCTCTTTTGCTCCTTACCATAATTGTTATATTATAGATTGTACATATGTTCTATTGGCTATATTGAGGTATTAGGATTCAGAGGTGCCAATCTTTCATTTTGAGGGCATTTGAGGGTGAAAAGGGGGCAGGCTTATTGAGCGGGGTGAGGGGTTGGATTCAAAGAGCGTAGGGCCCAGAAGAAGCAGAAAACGCCCACCACTTGCATTTTAGAGATGCTATTGATTCTGCTGTCCGCTCCCAAGCACTTAGTACGGTGCTCTCCACATTCTGAGGGACTCAAAACTACTGACTGATTGCTAGATTTCTTCCATTACTGAACAGCTCGCCCTGGAAAATATTTCTTCACGCACAATCTTTCAGGAAGACAAGTCAATTTACAGCCCAAAATACTAACTTGGGTGAATGGACCTATTTCTTCCAGATAATAACTGATGGGATATTTTCTGGAAGCAGGGGAAAAATAATGTACCTGGGCTCCTGTCACGAAGAATGCTCACGTTAGTAAACTCTGCTCATGACGAATGCTCATTCACGTTACAGCTCTCAAGCGCTTAAGACAGCGTTCTACACATTCATTCAATCGTATTTATTGAGTGCTTACCGTGTGCAGAGCACTGTACTAAGCGCTTGGGAAGTACAAGTCGGCAACATAATAATACACATAGTAAGCGCTTAATAAATACCACTGATGATGAGGGATGAGCATCGGTTAAATCACATGCCACCCTTTCTCCTCAATCGCTGGGTTTTTCAAGAGTTGACCATTTAGCTCACGTGATTCCTGGCATTAAATAGAACAATTCTATGAATTATAATAGGTGATGTGTTTGGTTTTGGGAACCAATCACAGTGAAACCTGAATAACAGGGGAAAGAGTAAGGGAGTGAGGGAGAGATGGAACCATAGGAAGAAAGAGGATTGCCTTCCTCCTCATGTCACACTAACTAGAAATCTGGTGTCAGAACTGGGGTGATGGCAAGTTTAATAATGATAATAACAACGATACTAATAACTGTGGTATTTGTTAAGCCCTTACTACGTGCCAGCCACTGTTCTAAGCGCTGGGGTAGATACCTCATCTGTAAAATGGCGATGAAGTCTGTGAGCCCCATATGGGGCAGGGACTGTGTCCAACCTGTTGACCTTGTATCTACCTCGGTGCTTAGAAGAGAGCTTGGCACATAGTAAGCGCTTAACAAACCTTATACTCTCCCATTCCCCTATCAGTAATTTATTTTAATGTCGGCCTCCCACTCCAAACTATGAACTCCTTGTGGGCAGGGAACATGCCTCTTTACTGTATCGTTCCCTCCCAAAGGTACAGTGCTTGGCACACAGTAAGCGCTCAATGAACACCACTGATAGATGGATTGTTAAAAACAGATCAAAATACTATATTCATATTAAACCTTAAAAATCAAATCAATCAGTCCTCGGTATTTACTGAGTGCAGAGCACTGTTCTAAACGCTCGGCAGAACAATAATAATAATAATGGCATTTTTTAAGCGCTTACTACGTGCAAAGCACTGTTCTATATACAAAATAATTAGCAGACAGTTTCCCTGCCCATAACGAGCTTACAAACTATAGTTGATTCATTGATTCTCTCTCCATGTAGCCCAGCTGCCCTCTAATACTCTAGGGAGTGGCAAGAATGTATGGAGAAAACAGAGTTGAGATTCAACTGCAGATCCTGGGTTCCTAGTTCAAATCACTGAATAAAGCGTCTCAAGAATTTTATTTACGTATTTATTTAATGGTATTTGTTAAGTGCTTATTATGTGTCGAGCATTTTTCTAGGCACTGGGTAGATTCAATTTTAACCAGGGTGGATACAGTTGCTGTCCCATGTGGGGCTCACAGTCCAAGTATGAAAGTAGGATTTAATCCCCAGTTCACATTTGAGGAAAATGAGGCCCAGAGAAAGTGACTCACCCAAGGTCACGGAGCAAGCAATTGGAAGAACTGGAATTGGAATCCAGTTTCTCTCATTCCATCAATCAATTTTATTGAGTGCTTACTGTGTCCGGACCTGACTGTACTTAGAGCTTGGGAGAGTACAATAAAACAGGGTTGGTTGGTAGACACACTCCCTGCCCACAGTGAGCTCACAGCCTGGAGAGGGAATCAGACGTCAATCCAAATAAATTACAGATACGCACAAAAGTGCTGTGGGGTTGAGGGAGGAGTGAATAAAGGGAGCAAATCAGGGCTTTGCAGAAGGGAGTGGGAGAAGAAGAGAGTTTAGTCAGGGACGGCCTCTTGGAGACGCGCCTTTGATAACGCTTTGAAGGTGGGGAGGGTAATTGTCTGTCAGATAGGAAGAGGGAGGGCGTTCCAGGAAAGGGGAAGGACTTGGGTGAGAGGTTGGCGGAGAAAAGACGAGATCAAGGTACGGAGAGTAGGTTGGCATCAGAGGAAGGAAGTGCGTGGGCTGTGTTGTAAAAGGAGGCCACTGAGGTGAGATAGGAGGGGGCAAGGTGACTGAATGCTTTCAAGCCGATGGTAAGGGGTTTCTGTTCGATGTGGAAGTGGATGGGTAATCACTAGAGGTTCTCGAGGAGGGGGGAAACACGAACTGAACGATTCCCAGGCCCGGGCTCTTTCAATCAATCAATCAATCAATCGTATTTGAGTGCTTACTGTGTGCGGAGCACTGTACTAAGTGCTTGGGAAGTCCAAGTTGGCAACATCTAGAGACGGTCCCTACCCAACAGCGGGCTCACAGTCTAGAAGGGGGGGGGGGGCCACACTGTAGGCCACACTGCTTCCCTTTCTCCCACGCAACCTACCTGAGAGCGAAATACCTTCTGCAAGTCCATAAGGAAGGTAAGCAAAGATGATCATCATTCCAAACTCCAGGGAGGGTGTTTTTCTTAAATCGATGTGCTTTAATACTTAAAATGCACTTATTAAGGAAAAAAGTTTCCAAGGACGACGAATGGCCAACAACCCCTACCTCAAAACCCCACAAAGCTGGTTTTCTTTGTTCACTTCTGTATCGTGAAGAGGTTTCAAATACCAACCAAATACTCCTGAAGAAGGGTCACTGGGAATTTTCTTTTAAAATCAATTAACATTAGGGATTGAAAAGGATGTGAAAACATTTTGAAATTTCAATGGCTTTCTGAGACAACCAAACAGCCTGAGCAGAAGCAACGGACGTCGCCTCTGGGGTAACTCTTGATGATCTGTGGCTCATCCCAGGAAGATTCCCTAACATTTAGCTGTGGCAAATTGGTTTTTTCTCTGCGGCCTGGGCTCCACTGACCAAAGGCTGCCTCTCTCAGATGACCGGATAGGCCTCGAGCCACCTCCCATTTTAAATTATTTTATGTTACTCTTGCCACTTCCCAGCACCTTGTGTACGCGTAGAGAAGCAGCGTGGCTCAGTGGAAAGAGCCCGGGCTTGGGAATCAGAGCTCATGGGTTCTAATCCCAGCTCCGCCACTTAGCGGCTGTGTGACTTTGGGCAAGTCACTTAACTTCTCTGTGCCTCAGTTACCTCATCTGTAAAACGGGGATTAAGACTGTGAGCCCCATGTGGGACAACCTGATCACTTTGTATCCTCCCAGCACTGAGAACAGGGCTTTGCTTAGAAGCAGCGTGGCTCGGTGGAAATAGCTCGGGCTTTGGAGTCAGAGGTCATGGGTTCAAATCCCGGCTCCGCCAACTGTCAGCTGTGTGACTTTGGGCAAGTCACTTAACTTCTCTGCGCCTCAGTTCCCTCATCTGTAAAAAGGGGAATAAGACTGTGAGCCCCACACGGGACAACCCGATCACCTTGTAACCTCCCTTTGCACACAGTAAGCGCTTAATAAATGCCATCATTATTAATATAGTAAAAGCTTAACAATACCATCATTATTATTATGATTATCATTATAATCCAAAATGCATTTTCAGCTCTAAACGCTTAAGGTTAGGGGTCTGAGGACTCTCCAGGGTGTGGATGGTGCTTTAAAACAACAAACCCCGATTCGCCTGGCCAGAGGACCTCACTGCCTATTTTCTTAGCTAATTTAATACTTTGGCTCCAGTGGAAACCTCTGGATCATCATCATCAATCGTATTTATTGAGCGCTTACTCTGTGCAGAGCACTGTACTAAGTGCTTGGGAAGTACAAATTGGCAACACATAGATACAGTCCCTACCCAACAGTGGGCTCACAGTCTAAAAGGGTTAGGGGCTTGAAGAAATGGAAAAAAACCCAACCACCCACAATCGGGGACTGTTTTCCTTTTCCCTCCACCCTTCATTTGCTAACGTCATTAGGAAAACCTGTCAAATGATAACAAATTTAAGATAGCCTAATTTGGTGAGAAATTAAGAGCGCCTGGAAAATTCCTCCTGTGTCAAGGCAGAAGTCGCACCCGTTACAGAACAGGCCGTCTGTTCCGCCCACCTCCCAAACTAGCTGCTTGACAAGACGGCCCAGGTGGCAATTGTCTAACTGTGGTATCGGGCGGGCATAGAGACAGCCTGTCCATTGTTTCTGTTTTTGACATAATAGCAGTGTTTTTTTTTAAAGCGACCGAGGTGACTGGTTTAATCAAGTATCTCTCCGTTTCTCCGGCTGGAGGACCCTACAGGTTGTTAAGCAACCAAATTAAACTGTGAAGAATGCTTTCAGAGGGAGCCCTTTTTAGAAAAACTCAGGCCATTTTCACATCCCTTCAGAAAACGCTTTTGGTGGGGCCGTGTGATTTTCTCAGTTGGATGACTTTGGATAAAAACGGCGTTTTCCTCATTTTCGGCTCTTCGGTAGTTTCGTTTACCTGGAAACTGGTAGACGGGAGAATGAAATGCAATTACATCTGAAACGGAGTTCACTTGCATCGACAATTTAGAAGATACTATCACTTCCTCTAAGTGCTTCCATTTAAGCCACAAAAATTGGATCCTAATTATATGACAAGTATACAAAGACTGTCCAAAGACAGATTAGAAATCTTTGCCATTAAACATTGGTGTTATTAAAATATAGAGTCTGGGGCAAAAATCACCCCCTTAAGGGAATTCCTCAGCCCTTAGGGAGGATTCAGGAGCGGGTGGCTGAATGGGATTATTAACGGGATTATTTCTAGACTGTGAGCCCTCTGTTGGGTAGGGACTGTCTCTATGTGTTGCCGACTTGTACTTCCTAAGTGCTTAGTACAATGCTCTGCACACAGAAAGCGCTCAATAAATACGATTGATTAAGTGGACACACCGACTATTTTTAAAGGATATCAATGCAGAAATCAGGCCAGTGAGGGTGCCAAGTGCCGCAGAACCAAAGAACATCTTGAGAAAATAGCCAAGAGCTTGCCAAAACGTTTGCCATCCACTGACGTCTGACATATTTTTTCTGGTCAAACCTTCTGCCGTGCTAGGATTTGAGAGAGAAAAAGAAAAAGAGTTCAGGAGGGGGAGGCTGACAAACGGGGGGGGAAGTTATTAAGCTAGACCGATGATGCTTCAACCAAGGGGCACCTGAGCCCCTTCTAGACTGTGAGCCCACTGTTGGGTAGGGACCGTCTCTATATGTTGCCAACTTGGACTTCCCAAGTGCTTAGTACAGTGCTCTGCACACAGTAAGCGCTCAATAAATATGATTGATTGATTGAGCCCCGATGGGTCACGGATGACGGCTCTCAATTCCTCCAGATCGGTCCTCGTCCTTTCCCGGCCCTGTGCCCGGCACAGTGAGAAAGGGGCGAGCAATCTGCCCAGTGCTCCTGGCACCCTTTTCCCAAAATATCCTGCTCAGATAAAAGGGAGTTGGAATGAAAGAAGGCAAACTGGGGGCGGAGCAGGAAGTGGGCACTCTTTGCCCACCTCCACTTTTATTCTTGGGCAGGTTCCACAATCCGTCACTGCCATTTACTAAGCATTTACTGAGTACAGAGCACTGTGTTAAGTGCTTGGGAGTGTACAATATGAGTTGGTAGACAATGTCTGCCCTCGAGGAATTTACAGACACTAAAATAAATTTCAGATAATTTCACCACAAAAATTAACCCAGAGTGTAAGACCCTGGTGCCCACTCTTAAAATGTTTTTTCCTAAGACACTGGAAGTGGCATGTCATAAGAAATCAAGTATTGATTTTATAATGTTTTTTCCTAAGACACCTGTATATATGTATATATGTTTGTACATATTTGTTACTCTATTTATTTATTTTACTTGTACATATCTATTCTATTTATTTTATTTTGTTAGTATGTTTGGTTTTGTTCTCTGTCTCCCCCTTTTAGACTGTGAGCCCACTGTTGGGTAGGGACTGTCTCTATATGTTGCCAACTTGGACTTCCCAAGCACTTAGTACAGTGCTCTGCACACAGTAAGCGCTCAATAAATACAATTGATGATGATGATAAGAAATCAAGTATTGATTTTATCTTCTAGACTGTGAGCCCACTGTTGGGTAGAGACTGTCTCTATATGTTGCCAACTTGTACTTCCCAAGTGCTTAGTACAGTGCTCTGTGCACAGTAAGCGCTCAATAAATACGACTGATTGATCTCCAAAGGGAAAGAAATTCTGTGAAAATACGAATTTGGGGTTATTCCCATGAAGTATCCTTGTAATGGAAAAAAAACAAAACAGACTACGTTATTTACTAACTTCATAAGAATCTTTTATACTCTAATGAAAATTAAGAGTGACAGATGTGTACTTGGATTTGTTTCTTGGGTTTTTTTTTTTTTACTATTTTATTTTTTAACCAGATAATTTCCAATACTCACACTCAGGTTCCCCACCATTTAAAAAGGAAGAGACTAATGTGGATCCAGATTTACTTCTGTGTATTTAATTTACTGCCCAAGACAGCTATTGAGCTCAGCTGCAGCAATTATCTTAGGAATTAATTGTCTTAGTAACACATCAAGGCTAAAAATAACTTAAAGTTCATTGGCTTACAAAAAAGAAAATATTTAACCCTACAGCTAGACAATAATGATGGTATTTGTTAAGCGCTTACTATGTGGAAAGCACTGTTCTAAGCACTGGGGGGGGGGATACAAGGTGATTGGGTTGTCCCATGTGGGGCTCACAGTCTTAACCTCCATTTTACAGATGAGGGAACTGAGGTACAGAGAAGTGAAGTGACTTGCCCAAAGTCACATAGCTGACAAGTGGCGGAGCTGGGATTAGAACCGGGCTCTTTCCACTGAGCCATGCTGCTTCTCTAAATTCATTCATTCGTATTTATTGAGCACTTACTGTGTGCAGAGCACTGGACTAAGAGCTTGGTAAATCCAAGCTGGCAACATATAGAGACGGTCCCTACCCAACAGCGGGCTCACAGTCTAGGAGGGGGAGACAGACAACAAAACATATTAACAAAATAAAATAAATAGAATAAATATGTACAAATAAAATACACTTCACTTCTCTGGGCCTTAGTTACCTCATTTGTAAAACGGAGATTACGACTTCAAGCCCCCCGTGGGCCGTGGACCGGTGTACAAATTGATTAGCTTGTATCTTGTATCTACCCCAGTGCTTAGAACAGTGCCTGGCACATAACAAATGCTTAACAAATACCATTAAAGAAAGAAAAAGAGAGAGCCTTCAAGGCTGGGATGCTCAGCAACGCCTCGGGCTCTAGAAGGGATGTGACGGCAAGGACAGTCCAATCACGTACACTTACTGACGGCAGTTTCATTTTTTCCTTAAAACTTATTTCCAGGAGAAGAGACCCTCCTGCTCTCTGCCCTTGCCCTTTAAATAGGCAAAGAGAACTTGATCTGCTCTGTAAATGTTGCAAACTTGCAAACCTGTACTTCCCTAGCGCTTGGTACAGTGCTCTGCACGCAGTAAGCGCTCAATAAATACGACTGAATGAATGAATGAATGAATGAAAAGAAAGCACCTCCGATGGCTTTACGGCGTAAAAAACTTGGGGGCAGAAACAGTTAACTGGAGGTTTGTTTTATTAAACTCTCAAGGTGAAGTTGAGCTGTGAGTGGGTAAAAACAGACGTTCGGAAGATGAAAATGGTTGCCCTGTTAAAATCATAACTCCTCCAAGAAGCCTTCCCTGATTAAGCCTATCTCACATACATACTTACTTTGTGAGGACGATAGAGACTGCATCGTTGAGAATACTTTCTCCAAAAACAAGCATGTTAAGCACCGGATCCACGTTAAGAGCATTGAAGATGGCAATGGTAGCCACTGGGTCAACTGCAGATATTAAGGAACCAAATGCAAAACTGTAAGAAAAAAGAAAGAAGAAAAAAAGGTGAGCCACTGCCTTTTGTCACCTGCAGAGTCCAATGGGAGGACAGTATATATAAAAATTAAAAATAACCCAACCGAAAGCAGAATGGTATTGATTCAAATGAACCCCACGAATTATAGCTGGAGTAACAAGACAGAACGCCATCGAAATCGTCAAAACGTTCTAGTAAGGCTACTTAAATTTAGGGGAAAGAAGAATGGAAAAGTGAAATCATCGGAAGTTAGCACTTAAGAACTATAAATATCCAAAATGGGCATGGGGAATACTCTAAAAGTGTAACTTTCTTGAAGAGGTGTATGTTAAAGATGCCAATAAAATAGATCACTATTGCCATCTACGCTGCTTAGAGAAGCAGCGTGGCTCAGTGGAAAGAGTACGGGCTTTGGAGTCGGAGGTCATGGGTTCAAATCCCAGCTCCGCCCATTGTCAGCTGTGTGACTTTGGGCAAGTCACTTCACTTCTCTGGGCCCCAGTTCCCTCATCTGTAAACTAGGGATTGAGACTGTGAACCCCCCGTGGGACAACCTCATCACCTTGTAACCTCCCCAGCGCTTAGAACAGTGCTTTGCACATAGTAAGCGCTTAATAAATGCTATCATTATTATTATTATTATTATCTACAAGAATGCTCTTCCCCAGGAGGAACGGTGGTATTTTTGAGGCTACTGTGAACCCGCTACTACAGAAGGGATTCGCATTCCTATGTCAACGTGAGGAATATGGGAACAACTTGCTCCGTGTCCCCTCTCCTAAAATATGAGTCCCATTCACACGGCCCTTTCTGGCACCGTGCCTCTTGTGGAAATCCCGAGTTGTGTCTATCCGACTGGTAGAAATACCCCCTCTTCTTGATTGGAGCTGTTCTTCCATCCACCGATCAATCAATCAACGGCCTTCATTGGGCACTTACTATGTGCAGAGCACTGAACTAAGCACTTGGGAGAGTACGGTACAACAGAATTGGTGGCACGTTCCCTGCCCACAAGGAGCTTACGGTCTAGAGGGGGAAACTTCCCTAGTTCCTCATCCCTTTTCTTTTCCTCTCTTGTTGCCGTTCTTCTTGGGTCCTGGAGGACTGGGATTGGATTATCTACCTCTATTGAATTCCACCGGCTTGCAACCATGCTCTTCAAGTGCTCAGGAAGATTACGGATCGATCCCACACCTATGTTCCTCCGTCTGTTTTTCCGCTTACTAATTTCTACATATTGGTTGCTCTTTTGATCCTTTCATTGCCCCGCGACTCCACTGACTCCCAACCCAAATAACTGCCAAGTGCACGCAGAGACCGTCTACAGCATTTACCCTTTTCTTGTCACTGAATCTCTCTCTGTTGGCCTGCCTCTCCCGCTGGATGTTATTTTGTACTTGTTCATTCAATCGTATGTATTGATGATGATGATGATGGCGGCATTTGTTAAGCGCTTACTATGTGCACAGCACTGTTCTAAGCGCTGGGGAGGATACAAGGTGATCAGGTTGTCCCATGTGGGGCTCACGGTCTTAATCCCCATTTTACAGATGAGGGAACTGAGGCTCAGAGAAGTTAAGCGCTTACTGTGTGCAGAGCTCTGTACTAAGCGCTTGGGAAGTCCAAGTTGGCAACATATAGAGACGGTCCCTACCCAACAGTGGGCTCACAGTCTAGAAGGGGGAGACAGACAACAAAACATATTAACAAAATAAAATAAACAGAATAAATATGTACAAATAAAATAAATAGAAAGAGTAATAAATCAATCAATCGTATTTATTGAGTGCTTACTATGTGCAGAGCACTGTACAAAGCGCTTGGGAAGTCCAAGTTGGCAACATATAGAGACGGTCCCTACCCAACAGTGGGCTCACAGTCTAGAAGGGGGAGACAGGCAACTAAACAAAACATATTAACAAAATAAAATAAATAGAATAAATATGTACAAGTAAAATAGAGTAATCAATCAATCATATTTACTGAGCGCTTACTGTGTGCAGAGCACTGTACTAAGTGCTTGGGAAGTCCAAGTTGGCAACATATAGAGACGGTCCCTACCCAACAGTGGGCTCACAGTCTAGAAGGGGGAGACAGGCAACAAAACAAAACATATTAACAAAATAGAATAAATATAAACAAGTAAAATAAATAGAGTAATAAATATGTACAAACATATATACAGGTGCTGTGGGGGCAGTTTCTCCTCTCATTCTCTTCTTGTCCCTGTCTGCGCCTTAGGTCTTTACCTCTTTCGTTTTGCCTGTCCCTCACCACTTTTTGAATTTTATTTTTGCAATTTTTTCCCTACTCCACATTCTCTTCTCTCTCTGCCCACTTGAGCTCCCCCAAAGCTACTCCCCTTTTCTGAGCCTTCCTAGTCCGCGCTTTTCTCTGGTGGTGATTACGGTATTTGTTGACTGCTTACTAGTCCGGCACTGTTCTAAGTATTAGATTCAAGTTAATCCGGTTGGCCACAGCCCCTCGCTAAGTAGGAGCCCCTCCTTAGCCCACCAACTCCAAACTCCCTCTTCTTCCTCCTCCTGTCAGGAGCTGCTTTCCTCTTTCTCGGTTGTCACCACTTGGATGCAAAGCGTTGCAATAATAATATCAATAATAATAATAACAATAATAATAATAATAATGGCATTTATTAAGCACTTACTCTGTGCAAAGCACCGTTCTAAGCGCTGGGGAGGTTACAAGGTGATCAGGTTGTCCCACTGGGGGCTCCCAGTCTTACTCCCCATTTTCCAGACGAGGGAACTGAGGCCCAGAGACATTAAGTGACTTGCCCCCAGTCACACAGCTGACAGCTGGTGGAGCCGGGATTTGAACCCATGATCTCTGACTCCAAAGCCCGGGCTCTTTCTACTGCGCCACGCTGCTTCTCCACCCTGTGCTCCACTGAGGAAATCCGGGTTGCACAGAGACTGTTGCATCAGGGCAGGCTGGACCCTGACAATTTGCTGCTTTTTTTATCCAGAAGAAATGGAGTTGGCCTGGCATAAGAGAGTTGGTCTGCTCACTGGTCTCCTACTTGGGGGGAATAAAAAGAGGAGGTTGTCTACTTGCAGCCCCCTCTCTCTTTGTGTCATATCCAGAGACCCTCTCTGCATGTCCTCCACTGTTTTTTCCCTCTCTCACAGCGCTTACGTAGGTCTCCGTGATTTAATTCTTTATATTAATGCCTGTCTCCCTCTCTATCAATCAATCGTATTTATTGAGCGCTTACTGTGTGCAAAGCACTGTAGTAAGCGCTTGGGAAGTACAAGTTGGCAAAATAGAGACAGTTCCTACCCAACAGTGGGCTCACAGTCTAGAAGGGGGAGACAGAGAACAAAACCAAACATACTAACAAAATAAAATAAACAGAATAGATATGTACAAGTAAAATAAATAAATAGAGTAATAAATATGTACAAACATATATACATATATATACTCTCTAGACTGCTCCTTTTGGGCAGAGAACATGCGTACCAACCCTGTTACTTTTATACTCTCCCGTGTGTTTAGTACCATGTGCTCCCAGTAAGCGCTCAATAAATATGGCTGATCGCTTGACACCTGCCCTGAAAAGAAAAAGACGGAGACAACCGTATTTGGGTTCAGTCAATCAATCAATCAATCAATCAATCGTATTTATTGAGTGCTTACTATGTACTGTACTAAGTGCTTGGGAAGTCCAAGTTGGCAACATACAGAGACGGTCCCTACCCAATGGCGGGCTCACAGTCTAGAAGGGGGAGGCAGACAACAAAACAAAATATATTAACAAAATAAAATAAATAGAATAGATATGTAGAGCACTGTACTAAGCGCTTGGGAAGTCCAAGTTGGCAACATATAGAGACGGTCCCTACCCAACAGCGGGCTCACAGTCTAGAAGGGGCAGACAGACAACAAAACAAAACATATTAACAAAATAAAATAAATAGAACAGATATGTACAAGTAAAATAAATAAATAGAGTAATAAATACGTACAAACATATATACATATATACAGGTGCTGTGGGGAAGGGAAAGGCGGGGGGGATGGAGAGGGTTCAGTTCTACCTAGAGGTGTTAAGTACTTGATAAACCACTTCCAATGATTTTGGGAACCCAAAAATAACAACTGTATTCATTTATTTAATTTTGGTTAATATTCTGCAGTCATCTGGGCTCTCTGGAAGCTTTGCTTACGTTAGGTACTTAAAAGTATTGGACATAACGTTGGCAATGATATTCACCGAAACAACAGGCAAATAATTGACAGTAAGTATAAGAATGTCAGCTCCTTGTTTATTTCAGGAAACAGAAGCCAGAGATGTTATCTGGATCATAAAATAGATTTTTTTAAAAAAAGAAAACAAATAGTTCTGAAAATAGCCCTTAACGTCTGCAGAGCTACATCACTTAAACAAAAATTGTTTTACACAAATCACACAGCGCCTTAGGTTTTAGTTGTGGGTATCCCTGGAACAAGGAGCCATTCTAACAGAGATCCGATATATTATCTGTCTTTTAAAATATTTATTCCCAGTCTGAACAGCCAACAGAAAGGGCTGAATAAAACCCAAACAAGGCCATCGTTTAACTGTGCTATATCTGTAGTTCCACTAAGCGTTCACCCTCTATCCTTTTACGATGGAGGACTACGGGGCTTAATTTAAAGTCGGGTTTTCGGGTTTAAGTCAAATGCAGAAAATGGTAAAGGCACAAGATGGAAGGAGTTGAGCTCCTCACAACACTTTCGGGTTTATTTTCAAAATGCTTCTCTGACCCATGAAAGGAAAGCAGTACGCGTGTGAGCCCCATGTGGGACAACCTGATCACCTTGCATCCACCCCCAGTGCTTAGAACAGTGCTTGGCACATAGTAAGCGCTTCACAAATGCCGTCATTATTATTATTATTTTTATTACAATGCCTTGGTTCCTAATCCAACCGAGCCAATATAGCCATCCACACTGATACTCACAGTAAAAGCTCTAATAGGGTACAAATCCAATCACGGGGACGGGTCCTATCTTTTCTTTACCCCCCAGGCGGCAAAATAATTGTCCAAGAGAAGCAAGAGAGTTGGAAATGGGATTTTAACCCTGGAGCTCATCCTGTGATTCATTCATTCATTCGATCGTATTTATTGAGCGCTTACTGTGTGCAGAGCACTGTACTAAGCGCTTGGGAAGTCCAAGTTGAGCTGGTCCCTACCCAACAGCGGGCTCACAGCCTAGAAGCAGCGTGGCTCAATGGAAAGAACCGGGGCTTTGGAGTCAGAGTTCACGGGTTCGAATCCCGGCTCCGCCACTTGTCAGCTGTGTGACTTTGGGCAAGTCACTTCACTTCCCTGTGCCTCAGTTCCCTCATCTGCAAAATGGGGATTAAGACTGTGAGCCCCTCGTGGGCCAACCTGATCACCTTGTAACCTCCCCAGCGCTTAGAACAGTGCTTTGCACATAGTAAGCGCTTAATAAATGCCATCGTTATTATTATTATTATAGAAGGGGGAGACAGATGCTTTGCACATAGTAAGCGCTTAATAAATGCCATCATTATTATTATTATTGTAGAAGGGGGAGACAGATGCTTTGCACATAGTAAGCGCTTAATAAATGCCATCATTATTATTATTATTGTAGAAGGGGGAGACAGATGCTTTGCACATAGTAAGCGCTTAATAAATGCCATCATTATTATTATTGTTGTAGAAGGGGGAGACAGACGCTTTGCACATAGTAAGCGCTTAATAAATGCCATCATTATTATTATTATTGTAGAAGGGGGAGACAGATGCTTTGCACATAGTAAGCGCTTAATAAATGCCATCATTATTATTATTATTATAGAAGAGGGAGACAGATGCTTTGCACATAGTAAGCGCTTAATAAATGCCATCATTATTATTATTATTATAGAAGGGGGAGACAGACAACAAAACAGAACATATGAACCAAATAAAATAGAATAAATATGTACAAGTAAAGCAAATAAATAGAGTAATAAATATGCACAAACATATATACATATCTACAGGTGCTGTGGGGAGGGGAAGGAGGGAAGGCGGGGGGATTGTGTCTAGGCTGTCCCTGGAAAACAAAGTTAACTGGGGATTGCTAAGGACAGTGAGAAGTGGAAAGCAGCTTGCAACAGTCTGGTTTGCGTTACCGAGTGGAAAGGGCCCTGGGGCTGGGAATCAGGGGACGTGGGTTCTAATCCCAGCTCCGCCAGGCGTCTGCTATGTGTGTGAGACCTTGGGAGAGTCAAGCAGCGTGGCTCAGTGGAAAGAGCCCGGGCTTGGGAGTCAGAGGTCGTGGGTTCAAATCCCGGCTCCGCCAACTGTCAGCTGTGTGACTCTGGGCAAGTCACTTCACTTCTCTGGGCCTCAGTTCCCTCCTCTGGAAAATGGGGATTAAGACTGTGAGCCCCCAGGTGGGACAACCTGATTACCTTGTATCTACCCCAGTGCTTAGAACAGTGCTTGGCACAGAGTAAACACTTAGCAAATACCACCATTATTATTATTATTATTATTAACTCACTTTTCTGGGCCATGGGTATCTCAACTGTAAAACAGCGTGGCTCAGTGGAAAGAGCCCGGGCTTGGGAGTCAGAGGTCGTGGGTTCAAATCCCGGCTCCGCCAACTGTCAGCTGTGTGACCTTGGGCAAGTCACGTCACTTCTCTGGGCCTCAGTTCCCTCATCTGGAAAATGGGGATTAAGACTGTGAGCCCCCAGGTGGGACAACCTTGTATCTACCCCAGTGCTTAGAACAGTGCTTGGCACAGAGTAAACACTTAGCAAATACCACCATTATTATTATTATTATTAACTCACTTTTCTGGGCCACGGGTATCTCAACTGTAAAACAGCGTGGCTCAGTGGAAAGAGCCCGGGCTTGGGAGTCAGAGGTCGTGGGTTCTAATTCCGACTCCGCCACTTGTCTGCTGTGTGACCTTGGGCAAGTCACATCACTTCTCTGGGCCTCAGTTCCCTCCTCTGGAAAATGGGGATTAAGACTGTGAGCCCCCAGGTGGGACAACCTGATTACCTTGTATCTCCCCCAGTGCTTAGAACAGTGCTTGGCACAGAGTAAACACTTAGCAAATACCACCATTATTATTATTATTATTATTAACTCAGTTTTCTGGGCCACGGGTATCTCAACTGTAAAACAGCGTGGCTCAGTGGAAAGAGCCTGGGCTTGGGAGTCAGAGGTCATGGGTTCTAATCCCGACTCCGCCACTTGTCTGCTGTGTGACCTTGGGCAAGTCACGTCACTTCTCTGGTCCTCAGTTCCCTCATCTGGAAAATAGGGATTAAGACTGTGAGCCCCCAGGTGGGACAACCTGATTACCTTGTATCTACGCCCGCGCTTAGAACAGTGCTTGGCACAGAGTAAACACTTAACAAATACCTTATTATTATTATTATTAACTCACTTTTCTGGGCCACGGGTATCTCATCTGTAAAACAGTGTGGCTCAGTGGAAAGAGCCCGGGCTTGGGAGTCAGACGTCGTGGGTTCTAATCCCGACCCCGCAACTTGTCTGCTGTGTGACCTTGGGCAAGTCACGTCACTTCTCTGGGCCTCAGTTCCCTCATCTGGAAAATGGGGATTAAGGCTGTGAGCCCTCTGTGGGACAACCTGATCACCTTGCACCTCCCCAGCGCTTAGAACAGTGCTTTGCACGTAGTAAGCGCTTAATAAATGCCATCATTATCATTATTATTAAAATGGAGATTAAGACTGGGAGTCCCAAGGGACTGTGTCCAACCTGATTGGCTTGTATCTGCTCCAGTGCTTAGAACAGTGCTTGGTACACAATAAGCGCTTAACATATACCACAATTATTATTATCCCCTCCATCTTACCTCCTTCCCTTCCCCACAGCACCTGTATATATATGTTTGTACATATTTATTACTCTTTGTACATATTTATTACTCTATTTATTTATCTTACTTGTACATATCTATTCTATTTATTTTATTTTGTTAGTATGTTTGGTTTTGTTCTCTTTCTCCCCCTTCTAGACTGTCAGCCCGCTGTAGGGTAGGGACTGTCTCTATGTGTTGCCGACTTGTACTTCCCAAGTGCTTAGTCCAATGCTCTGCACACAGTAAGCGCTCAATAAATATGATTGATTGATTGATTCAAAATGAAAAGTGACAAAACGTGTGATGGCAGACCTGACTGTCTCAAGCCCCAGGAACAGGGTAAGCTTTACCTTCCTGGCAAACGAGGCTACTGTTGAAAAAACATCATAATAATACTGGTAATTAAGGGCAGACCTTGTGCCAATCCCAAGTGCTTAGTACAGTGCTCTGCACACAGTAAGTGCTCAATAAATAAGTTAAAAAAATGGGCTCACAGTCTACAATGTGAATGACATTGAATGACATTGATTCATTGAATGAATGACTACCCAGTGCTGGGGTAGAGACAATACAATTAATCAATCAATTGTACCTGAGCCTGTCTAGGGCTCTAGTTCAGCTAAAGAACACCATTTTTCTCTCTCCAACTTCCATTTCTCACCTCGTGGTTCGGCCGTTTTCCGTGTCCCTTCCTTTTACCTGGAGGGTCAAAGTCACCCTGTGTCAGCCCTGCTCAGGAAGGCTCGGAGAAAAAAAACGGTCTTAGCTCTAGTTAGTAACGAAACACTGTTTTTAGGAATATTTACCTGTCGGTCATGTTGAGTTTAGAAATCACATCAGCCTGTGAAGAAAGAAACACAGTTGTAAGAGGAGACCTGAGGAGGGGAAAATGTCTGTTTCTCCTATCAAACAGACGGTCCATCTTTACGATCAATCACTCAAAGGTATTTATTGGGCCATGTTTTGTCATCAAACCATGTATTTATTGGGCCACGTTTTGTCATCAAACCATCAGAAAAATGGACAAAGCTCCCATGTTTTAGTTGAATCATGAAACCCACGTACTCAAATCACTGGAGATACTACAGAGCTAAATAAAACACTGCAAAGAGACACTGTAATCTTCTCGAACATTAATATCTGAATTAGCCCTTCGCTTCCTGGAAAAGACAGATGCATCTTGGTGCTGAATGATTTGACGTACTGGGGTAAAAGTCAGCCTGGTTAGTCTTTGGTCTTCTACACTGTGAGCCCGCTGTCGGGTAGGGACCGTCTCTATATGTTGCCAACTTGGACTTCCCAAGCGCTTAGTACAGTGCTCTGCACACAGTAAGCACTCAATAAATAGGACTGAATGAATGAATGAATGAATGAATGGTCACTGCTGGCAAAAAAAAAAATCTGCTACATTACAGAGTGGTCATCCAAATTCAATCGTATTTATTAAGCGCTTACTGTGTGCAGGGCACTGTACTAAGAGCCTGGGAAGTACAAGTTGGCAACATATAGAGACGGTCCCTACCCAACAGCGGGCTCATATTCTTGGAATGCTTTCATGTAAATCAGCTCAAACGTTTCAAATGACTTTCATATGCCAATCATGCCCAAAATTATTTAAAAGTAAAAAATCAAGCTGTGGATGCCAAGTTTTTTACCCAATTAGGGGGGTGGCAGGGAGAAGGACTGTCAATTTGAGTTAACTTGAGGAGTTAGGATGCCCCAACCCCGAAATAAAGCCAAATAAATCAATTGGTCAACCAATCGTACTTATTGAGCGCTTACTGTTTGCCGAACACTGTACTAAGCGCTTGGGAGGGTACGATATAAGAGTTGTAAACACATTCCCTGCATACAAAAAAAAAAAGAAAATAGACTTCTGTTTCTTGCGTATAGCTTGGAAACTTAACTGGAGTTTGTCCAATGATCCTTGCATTGGCCTAGGGGCTCCTTAATGGTTAGGATGGATTTTTTAAAGTCATTTAAGCTTGAATCAGCGTATCAACTAGTGGGGGTTTACCTCGACCGTGAGAAATCTGCCTGTTTCCCGCCGCGTCTGCTTCTTAATGCAACATACGCCCCTCATCCTCCCCCATAAAGTCAAAGTGGTTCGGGCCTATGCAAAATAATTTCATTCAAATGCAAAATTTTTCAGTGGTTCCAGGATCCAGGACCGACCGAACCGTGGCCAAGAACTTGGACTTAATCCAGGAGGGACTTGGCGGCCCACACCTGAAATGTTCACTCCACGACCCGCCGAATCCGGTACCGGTTTTGTGGGTTTCGCTGTTCTCCTTACCTGACCTAGAAAATAAATTCCTCCGCCCACAACAAAAGCTGAAATCGCTGTGCCAAACACAGCGAAAAGGGTGATGGAACCGATATTCTGAAAGAAGTTCCCCTAAAAAACAAAAAAAGTTGAGGAAATGTATTTGAGGGGGGTTAAAAACAGAAAGGGTCCAGCGCTATACACCCCACCACGCCCTCACGCCGTCTCCCGGAGGACGCGGACTTCATCAGTAATTACTGCGTCAAACCAGGCCTTGCCCATCCAATTTCGTTTTCATTAGGTTGCAAGGGAGAAGCGCACTTAAAAAAGTGAAAAGGGAGCGCCACAGATTCCATTATAAATGTCTGAATCTCTCCCAGTCCTTTAATTCCAAAACTACTAGTCCCCCAGAAGCTCTCTCAATCAATCAATCGTATTTATTGAGCGCTTACTGTGTGCAGAGCACTGTACTAAGCGCTTGGGAAGTACAAGTTGGAAACATATAGAGACAGTCCCTACCCAACAGTGGGCTCACAGTCTAAAAGATAAAGATACGCAGTCACCGGGTCAGAGTCCTGCCTGGAAACAGGAGAATGGCCCCAATGACCCTCAGGGTCCCTGATTCTTCGTTCAATGAATCAAAGGCCTTGGGGCGGGGGGCGGGCAAGATAAATATCAAACAGACATCAAACCAATCTGCCCACACAAGCATCAGTCCAGGCGGTACCAATCTGGTTTATTCTACTTCCCAGTTTGGGGGGGCAAAGGTGCACGATTCAACATCAACGTCATCAGCCAGAAATGTGCTTCCACCATCTCCCGTTGGTCCCCTCCCCACCCACAACTGGGATAAATTAGCCTCTTTCCTTTTTGTACGGAAAGGATCTCGCTTACGATGTGAGAGACAATCTTGCCTGGAGGAAGGGAGGTGAGCAGGGCAATGACCCTGGACCCCGTGCCAAGACAGAGACCCTCACATTTGGCGTAAAGTCTACGACCTGCTGACGGGGGAATGAATGGGTGGCCCCAGCAGTGTCGATGTGGGCCTCGCCACTTCAGCATCTTGCGGGCAGGTGGCTTGGCCAAGGGGGAAGTCCGTAGGAAGAGGGAGGGAAGCTCCCCGAATCAATCAATAGTATTTATTGAACGCTTCCTGTTTGCAGGCCTCAGTTACCTCATCCGGAAAATGGGGATTAAGACTGCGGGCTTACCTCGACCATGAGAAATCTGCCTGAGAAACTCCCTGTTCCCCGCCGCGTCTGCTTCTTAATGCAACATACGCCCCTCATCCTCCCCCATAAAGTCAAACTGGTTCGGGCCTATGCAAGATCATTTCATTCAAATGCAAAATTTTTCAGTGGTTCCAGGATCCAGGAACTGTATCTCCCCCGGCGCTTGGCACGTAGGAAGCGCTTAACAAATACCACCATTATTATTATTACTTTCTCCTGATAAAGCAGTCCGGTTAGCTGCCTCGGACCCCTAAGGTATCGGGAATCGTGCTGTTCTTTCAGGCGACAGCTTTGTGTCAGTCCAAAAGACTAAAAGGCTGAAATAGAGACGAGCGGTATAAGACGTAGAATAATTATATGTACCTGGTGAATTTTTAGAAATACAAGTGCCCTCAATATCTGCTTGAAAATCTCTATCTGATGCTGAAAATTCCACACCATCCCTTCGTTGCTCTGCTTAAATGGCAAACTAAGGATGCTGGACTGGTTTCTGACTCCTTTTCCCTAAAGAACCTCCCTATGTTCTGTCCTTTGAAGCAGGCAGTATACAGGTACTAGCATTAAAAGGATGTTGTTTCTGAAAGGCAAAACATCCATCAAGAACAGCCGGACACCAAGGAGACTGAAATTAAACATTTAATCAATTGACGGTATTTATTGAGGGCTTACTCTGTCAAGCACTAAGCATTTGGGAAAGGATAATTCCGATGGAAGACCTGATCCCTTGGGAAAGCAAATGCGACAGAGTTGGTATATACGACCCCTGCCCACGAGGAGCTGACGGACAATAAAAAACGTTACAGATAGAGGAAATGGCAGAATGTAAGAATATGTATTTAAGTGCTGTGATGCTGGGGGTTTGTGTGGGTGTGGGGGATTATCAAGTCCTAGGAGGGTAAAGATCTAAAAAAACAGAAGGGAGGGTGAGTAATGGAAATGTGAGGTGTCACAGAAGGCTCTTGGAGATGCGATTTTAGGAGGTCTGTGGAATATGAGGGGTGATTGACGGGGGTGCCAGGCCAGAAGGAGCGCACGGTAAAGGGGGCGGCAGCGGGATAGACAAGATCGAATGAGTAAATTGGAGTTAGAACATTGGGTGGCCAGGCACTGACATCACCTTCCCTCATTTTAAGGCTTCAACAGAGCCACGGTCCACCTCAACAACCCTCAACCCAAAAAGGTGCCAGGCTGAAGTGCCAAGATCTGGTCTACAGTGCTGACAACATGAGCTTCAGTCCCACTGCTTTTTTTTAAAGAGGGAAACCTCGGGTTGTGGCAATCTGACGCATGAGTCGACGGGCTGGGGGATGCTTGGGAGCAGGAAACGTTTTCTGTCCCACTGAAGGGGGAAATAACACCCCTAGCAAATCTCATTGACAGGCCCACCCGCAACAACTCCACTGGCAGAAGTGTGCAAAACGCGCCCCGAAACACTCCTCTCTGCCATCCTCGGCCTGGCAACGTTTCCCGAAGCTTGTAGGTGTCGTTTATAATTTTAA
The DNA here is from genome assembly GCF_015852505.1 of Tachyglossus aculeatus. Taxonomy (NCBI): domain Eukaryota; kingdom Metazoa; phylum Chordata; class Mammalia; order Monotremata; family Tachyglossidae; genus Tachyglossus; species Tachyglossus aculeatus. The sequence goes on along the minus strand of NC_052073.1, from coordinate 9,555,898 downwards.
CTTCATGCTATTTCCGGATGCGTTCCGAAAAAGAGTTGGCTTTTCAGTTACACCTTTGTCTTATCTCTCTCTTCCCCATCTGCTCTTTCGACTCCCCCGCTTCTTTTTCCCAACTGCTTATCTTCTTCCATGGGTTTCCTCTGCATCGCTGTCCTCTCCCCTCCTTGCAATTTTCCTCTTCTGATGACAATACTGCCCTAACCAAACTGGGGAGGGCTGGGGGAATGGAAGCACTGCGGAAAGGAGAAATGAAGAACGCAGTGCTAAACCACTCGACGAAGTGGGGAGGGTGTGGATGATAAAAGAGTAAGGGGCAAATTATCCAGGTTGGAGTTCCTGTTTCAGACCACCCCTAAACTACTGTTTTCTTCACCGGCCCAACAAAAAAGCGCCGCTTCCTGTTTCCAAAGGGATGAAAGACCGTCCGTTCAAAGGAGGAAGTTGCAGCGCTTAGAAGCAGTGTGGCTTAGTGGAAAGGGCCCGGGCTTGGGAGTCAGAGGTCACGGGTCCTAATCCCAACTCCGCCGCTTGTCAGCTGTGTGACTCTGGGCAAGTCACTTCACTTCTCTGGGCCTCAGTGAACTCACCTGGAAAATGGGGACAACCTGACTGCCTCGTATCGACTCCGGCACTTGGAAGAGCGCTTAACAAATACCATCATCAAGTGGAAGAAGCTACGGGAGATTCTGGACGTGGTGTGCCGCCCCGCAGACTGCAATTCGAGGATTTGTCCAGGATTGAAAAGTATCCCCTGACTGTTAGTCAGTCGTTTGGTCGTACGTGTCTGTTTACTGTTGTACTGTCCTCTCCCAAGAGTTCAGTACAGTGCTCTGCACATAGTAAGCGCTCAATATGTAAGATGTTATACTGGAGACAATCTGCCTCATCCTGGCAACCAATCCAATCGTATTTACCGAGCACTTACTAAGTGCAGAGCACTATAATAATAACGTTGGCATTTGTTAAGTGCTTACTATGTGCAAAGCACTGTTCCAAGCGCTGGAGGGGATACAAAGTCATCACGTTGTCCCATGTGGGGTTCACAGTCTTAATCCCCATTTTACAGATGAGGTAACTGAGGCTCAGAGAAGTTAAGTGACTTGCCCAAGGTCACACAGCAGACATGTGGCGGAGCGGGATTCGAACCCATGACCTCTGACTCCAAAGCCCGGGCTCTTTCCACTGAGCCACGCTGCTTCTAACTTAGCACTACGCTAAGCGCTTGAGAAGAGACAATACACCGTTCCCTGCCTACAAAGAGCTTACAGTCTTGAACGGAGAGCCAAGGCCAATTTTATGAGGTCGAATTAAGTATGATCACCTGGACGATAGCCCTTAAAGGACAAGTTTTTTCACTTGTAATTTTCTGATCTGGTTTTCTTGATCTGCTGCTATTAATCCTCAGTAGACAGAGCACTTAAAATAACGCAAATATCACAACTGGGTTTCCTAAATAAAGTGCTTCCATCTGTGATTTTCTTTTCTCTGCTAATAGTTTGTTTGATTTGCTAATTAAAAATAGATTAAACTGATCGTGTTTGCTCTTTTTAGGAGGATCCGAATCTGAGTTAGTGCCGTGATTATTAAGGTAGGCCAGGAAGAGATGCCAATATTAATCTTGGAATAAAAAGTTCAGAGTGATTTAAACTAGAAATGCAGAGAAAAGCAACAGCTGGAAAACACCTCTCTTCATCATACAAGGCTTCTCCCCAATATAATAAGCACATTTTTCTTTATCGCCGCTTACAGTTTAGTGGTACCGGGCATACATTAGGTATTCAATTAATTTCATCTGATGATTCTCGCTTTAATTTGAATGGGAAGACTGATTGAATCAGCAATCAAAAATGCACTGGCAAATTCAGGAACATTAAAACCTAGAGGAAAAACAAATTAAAAATCTGTCCCTATAGAGGGGCAGCCCAGTCTTGGGGCTAGAGTTCGGGCTTTGGAGTTGGAGACCTTGGCTTCTAAAACCGACTTTGCCATTTGACTGCGGTGTAACTTTGGGTAAATCACTTAACTTCTCTGTGCTTCCGCTTCCTCGTCTGTAAAACGGGGATTCAATACCTGTTTTCCCTCCTAATTAGACTTTTTGAGCCCCAAGTGGGACAGGGACTGTTTCTGATCTGATTGTTCTATCTCCCCCAGTGCTTAGAACAGAGCTTGACACACAGTGAGGCCTTAACAAATGCCACAATTATTATCATTAATTATTATTATATATCTTTTGGTCTCATTCTGTTCACAGATATCCCAGAATATTTATTGTGTGAAGCGCTTCAACCATTCCGCAATGAGAAACTCTGTCCTACGCATCCACGGTGGCCAAATTATTTTTCTCTCCACCACCTCAAACCCTTTGTTCCCATCAGGATAACAAAAATTGCATGCTCTAATAAAAAAAATTAAAGCATTATATTTTGCTTTTAACATTGTAAATTCCTTTATCCTCCACCCACGGATTTATCACATTCCTATCTATAAAAGTTTGAAAAAAAGAAAAGGATGCATTTTTTAAAAAGTCAATTCTTCTGTATTAAATTTTTAAGGATAGTTGGAATCGGTGGAGGGTTTTTAATCACGCAGACACTTTTCCACTTGTCCTGGAAAAAAGATGCATAAAACATTGTCCCGTGCTCGTCGGCATATATTTATTAAAAGTGATGTAGAGCAATCTACAGCATTTGTTTCCAGTTTCAATTAAGGAATTGACTTGTGAATTTTCTCAGACTGACCTCCTCTGACAAGTCTTTAACTTCTAGCAAGCAGCAGTCAGATGTTCAATTGCCTTCTACCTTCGTTTAGTAGGCAGCCTTATTTGAGGGTCCGATCTTTACGCGTCATAAAGAGAAGCTATTAAATCTAAGCAAATCCACAACTTGTAAATAAATACATTAATTCATCGCCTTACTAAACTCGGAGAATTAACTGGGTTAGAAGATTTATGGCTCAATGAATCTTACCTTGTGTAAGGAATATCCTGACTCAAATATAATAGGTGGAAGCAAGAGGAGAAAAAACATGTTTGGGCGAAACATTTCTTCTTCCTGCAAACAAGAGCCATGAGCATTAAGGGCACAGGGGTTTGTAGATTTATAATCAGTAACATAAAATCACAGATGAAAAGCAAAACCATTATCCTTTAGAACCAGCGTGGCTCAGTGGAAAGAGGCCGGGCTTTGGAGTCAGAGGCCATGGGTTCAAATCCTTGCTCTGCCAATTGTCAGCTGTGTGACTTTGGGCAAGTCACTTCGCTTCTCTGGGCCTCAGTTCCCTCATCTGGAAAATGGGGATGAAGACTGTGAGCCCCCCGTGGGACAACCTGATCACCTTGTGACCTCCCCAGCGCTTAGAACAGTGCGTTGCACATAATAAGCGCTTAATAAATGCCATCATTATTATTATTATTATTACCATTCACGGAGAGAGACAACAGACGATGAAAAGGATTAAAACCTGTGTCTTGCCTCTGAGACAGGGCAGTAGGGAAGAGAACATTGCGAAAATAGTTTTAAAATGAACTTCTACTCCATGGCTGGAAATGGAGACAGCAGAAATTAATACTAATACTTACTACGGTAACACTTGTTTAGCACGTATTGTGTGTTGAGGTGCTACAGACACACGGTTTTCCAATTGGACCCCTTCCCTTTCCCACGTGGGGCTCACGATCTGTTTTTATCCCACTCAACAGATGAGGAAACTGAGGCCCAAACTGGTTAAAATGACATGCCCAAGGTCACTTGGCAGGCCAGTGGCAGAGCTGACACCAGAACCAGGGTCTTCTGACTTGCCAGCCCTGTGATCTTTCCACTACGTCACGCTGCCTTAGTAATCGCTTTCAGCTTGGCCTAGTGAACAGAGCATGGGCTCGGGAGACAGAAGGACCTGGGTTCTAATCCTGCCTCTGCCACTTGTCTGCTGTGTGACCTTGGGCAAGCCACTGCACCTCTCTGGGCCTCAGTTCCCTCATCTGTCAAATGGGGATTAAGACTGTGAGCACCATTTGGGACGGGGACTGTGTCCAATCTGATTAGCTTATATCCACCCCAGCGCTTTGAACGGTGCTTGACACATAGTAAGTGCTTAACAAATACCATTATTATTATTATTACATTCTGTGCATCTCCTCAAAGGAAAAAGAAAATGACTTAAGTCTATTTTAAAGCAGGGGAAACTACAGACTTCTTACAGATATAAGACTGCAACCCAAAATAGAAAGCATTTCTATTTCTGCCTTAGCCATCAAGGTTTTTTTTTTAAAAAAAAAATACATGTATATGGAACTATCCAAAAAGTAACAAGATCCAAATTCCCAATCTTTGAGTGATTGGGAATATGGGACGGGGCCTGTGTCCAACCTGATTAGCTTATATCCACCCCAGCGCTTAGAACGGTGCTTGACACATAGTAAGTGCTTAACAAATACCATTTTTATTATAATTATATTCTGTGCATCTCCTCAAAGGAAAAAGAAAATGACTTAAGTCTATTTTAAAGCAGGGGAAACTACAGACTTCTTACAGATATAAGACTGCAACCCAAAATAGAAAGCATTTCTATTTCTGCCTTAGCCATCAAGATTTTTTTTTAAAAAAATACATGTATATGGAACTATCCAAAGAGTAACAAGATCCAAATTCCCAATCTTTGAGTGATTGGGAATATGGGACGGGGACTGTGTCCAACCTGATTAGCTTATATCCACCCCAGCGCTTAGAACGGTGCTTGACACATAGTAAGTGCTTAACAAATACCATTTTTATTATTATTACATTCTGTGCATCTCCTCAAAGGAAAAAGAAAATGACTTAAGTCTATTTTAAAGCAGGAGAAACTACAGGCTTCTTACAGATATAAGACTGCAACCCAAAATAGAAAGCATTTCTATTTCTGCCTTAGCCATCAAGGTTTTTTTTTTTTAAAAAAAATACATGTATATGGAACTATCCAAAAAGTAACAAGATCCAAATTCTCATTCTTTGAGTAAGTGCAAACCTTTGCCAGCTATAGAATGCCACAGTTTCTTTGCTAAAGCCGTTCGTTTGTGATAACGTGGTTCTGCCAGTACTATTAAAAGTTCCCCATCCAAAGCCCTCATGGTTCCCCTTTTCGGTTAGCAAACTTGGCCGGAAATCTAAGATAATATTCGCGGGTGAAAGATGCCACGCATGGAAAACGAATTCTCCATGTGTTTCCTCTCAACATCTGAGAGACTGCAGCGGAGGCTAGGAAGTTGTCCTCATTAACCATTTGGTCTTTAGAAGCTAAGAGCCACTAGTGAATCAATCAATCAATCAATCGTATTTATTGAGCGCTTACTGTGTGCAAAGCACTGTACTAAGCACTTGGGAAGTACAAGTTGGCAGCATATAGAGACAGTCCCTACCCAACAGTGGGCACACAGTCTAGAAAGGGGAGACAGAGAACAAAACCAAACATACTAACAAAATAAAATAAATAGAATAGATATGTACAAGTAAAATAAATAAATAAATAAATTAATAAATAGTGAAGTGAAGTGTGAATATAAATAGTGAATATAAATAAATAGTGAAGATAACTTATAGCTTCAAAATGTGGTCACCTTCCCCTGGTTAACAAAACCACTTCAACTTTCGGCCTATAATTATCAACTCTGTTCACTGACTTAGAAATGAGTTGTGGGAATTTTTTACTTTGGCTGGGGGGTGGGGAAAGAAGGGGAAGCCAATCACTCAATCCATCAATGGTATTTATCACTGTAATTTATCATTAATGTATATATGTGGGTACATATTTATTGCTCTATTTATTTCTTTATTTATTTTACTTGTACATATCTATTCTATTTATTTTATTTTGTTGGTATGCTTGGTTTTGTTCTCTGTCTCCCCTCTTTTGGACTGTGAGCCCGCTGTTGGGTAGGGACTGTCTTTATGTGTTGCCAACTTGGACTTCCCAAGCGCTTAGTACAGTGCTCTGCACACAGTAAGCGCTCAATAAATATGATTGATTGATTTATCGAGCACTTACTATGTGCAGAGCACTATACTAAACAGCTGGGAGAGTACAATACCACAGAATTAGCCCACCTGCTGTCTGCCCAAATCCTCAAACCCAAATCACTTTATTCGTGGCCTTTACTATGCATCCTACATAAATAAATTTTCCAAATTCAGATTTTTTCCTGTGAGCCATTAGTCTGTGAGCCCCATGTGGGACAGGGACTATGTCCAACCTGATTAGCTTGTTATCTACCCCAGCGCTTAGAACAGTGCTTGACACACAGTAAGCGTTTAGCTTGTTATGGGCAGGGACTGTTTCTGCTAATTCTGTTTTATTGTACTCATTTATTCATTCAATCGTTATTTATTGAGCGCTTACTGGGTGCAGAGCACTGTACTAAGCGCTTGGGAAGTACAAATCAATCAATCGCATTTATTGAGCGCTTACTGTGTGCAGAGCACTGGACTAAGCGCTTGGGAAGTCCAAGTTGGCAACATATAGAGAAGGTCCCTACCCAACAGTGGGCTCACAGTCTAGAAGGGGGAGACAGACAACAAAATATTAACAAAATAAAATAAATAGAATAGATATGTACAAGTTAAATAGAGTAATAAATCAGCAACATAAAGAGACGGTCCCTACCCAACAACGGGCTCACACTCCCAAGCACTTATTACAGTGCTCTGCACATAGTAAGCGCTCAGTAAATACGACCGATTAATGATGATGATGGCATTTATTCAGCGCTTACTATGTTCTAAGCATGAGGGGGGGATACAAGGTAATCAGACTGCCCCACATGGGACACACAGTCTTAATCCCCATTTTCCAGATGAGGTGACTGAGGCCCAGAGAAGTGAAGTGACTGGCCCAAAGTCACACGGCAGACAAGTGGAGGAGCCGGGATTTGAACCCGCGACCTCGGACACCCAAGCCCGGGCTCTTTCCACTGAGCCACGCTGCTTCCCAAATTAACAAATTAACAAATGCTAAATACCAAATGTGTGCTCGTGAGCAGCGCCAGAATAAAATACTGCGAGGTAGCATGCGTTTCTAACCAAGCAATCAATCAATCGATCGTATTTATTGAGCACTTACTGTGTGCAGAGCACTGTACTAAGCGCTTGGGAAGTACAAGTCGGCAAAACATAGAGACAGTCCCTACCCAACAGCGGGCTCACAGTCAAGCTTTGGTCCGCGTTTTAGTGTTCAGAAAGAGAAATAAACAATTAACCTTCTTATCTCTATTCCTCAACACCCTATAAGTGGTATGGCTTTAGGCAGAGATAATTAGGTGACCTTATTTATTATTTATCTAACAGTATTACAGCAACCCCATTCAAGTTGGGGCAAGCAGCGTGGCTCAGTGGAAAGAGCCCGGGCTTTGGAGTCAGAGGTCATGGGTTCAAATCCCAGTTCTGCCACTTCATTCATTCATTCATTAAATCGTATTTATTGAGCGCTTACTGCGTACAGAGCACTGTACTAAGCGCTTGGGAAGTACAAATCAGCAACATAAAGAGACGGTCCCTACCCAACAACGGGCTCACACTCCCAAGCACTTACTACAGTGCTCTGCACACAGTAAGTGCTCAGTAAATACGCTAGATTAATGATGATGATGGCATTTATTAAGCGCTTACTACATGCCAAGCCAACAGTGGGCTCACTTAGCTGTGTGACTTTGGGCAAGTCACTTCACTTCTCTGGGCCTCAGTTACCTCATCTGGAAAATGGGGATTAAGACTGTGAGCCCTCCGTGGGACAACCTCAGCACTTAGAACAGTGCCAGTGCTTAGAACAGTGCTTTGCACATAGGAAGCGCTTAATAAATACCATTATTATTATTATTATCCTCCCCAGCGCTTAGAACAGTGCTTTGCACATAGTAAGCACTTAATAAATGCCATTTTTTAAAAAAGTTGCCAGGAAAAGAGCCTTCCAACGAGCTTCAGGTGTGCGCGGACTCTCTTGCTTCATGTTCAGAAACACCTGACGGTTGTTTATGTAGAAGACGCAATTATTTTGGAACTAGTAAGTGCAGGAGAAAGGAATGTAGGCTGCTGGGGGAAAATCAATTTAGCCGGGAGAAAGCTCTGATTGCTTTGCTTGATTCATTGCCTCTAACGGACGAAACAAGAGAACAAAAGACCACCTGAGGAAAGTCATTTTGTTTCTCTGGGCCTCAGTTACCTTGTCTGTAAAATGGGGATTAAGATCATGAGGCCCATGCGGGACAGGGACTGTGTCCGACCTGATTAGCTTTATCTACCCCAACACTTAGAACGGTGCTTGGCACACAACAAGTGCTTAATAAATACCAAAATTATTATTATTATCACAATACAACAGAGTTGGGAGATATGTTCCCTGCCCAGAACAAGCTTATCTCTGCCTCACAAAACACAGAATTGTCACCCTCCCTCTAATATGGGGGGGAAAAAAAATCGAGCCCTTTCTACTTAGAGAAGCGGCATGGTGTGGTGGCTACAGTTTGAGCCCGCTGTGGGGTAGGAACCGTCTATGTTGCCAACTTGTACTTCCCAAGCGCTTACTACAGTGCTCTGCCACACAGTAAGCGCTCAATAAATACGACTGAATGAATGAAGTGTATTTATTGAGCACTGTGCTAATCAATCAATCGTATTTATTGAGCGCTTACTGTGTGCAGAGCACTGGACTAAGCGCTTGGGAAGTCCAAGTTGGCAACATAGATGGTCCCTACCCAGCATCATCATCATCATCATCAATCGTATTTATTGAGCGCTTACTGTGTGCAGAGCATTGGACTAAGCGCTTGGGAAGTACAAGTTGGCAACATATAGAGACGGTCCCTACCCAACAGTGGGCTCACAGTCTAAAAGGGGGAGACAGACAACAAAACCAAACGTACTAACAAAATAAAATAAATAGAATAGACATGTACAAGTAAAATAGAGTAATAAATATGTGCAAACATATATACATATATACAGGTGCTGTGGGGAAGGGAAGGAGGTAAGATGAGGGGGATGGAGATGGGGATGAGGGGGAGAGGAAGGAAGGGGCTCAGTCTGGGAAGGCCTCCTGGAGGAGGTGAGCTCTCAGTAGGGCCTTGAAGGGAGGAAGAGAGCTAGCTTGGCGGATGGGCAGAGGGAGGGCATTCCAGGCCCGGGGGATGACGTGGGCCGGGGGTCGATGGCGGGACAGGCGAGAACGAGGCTTAACGGTGAGGAGATTAGCGGCGGAGGAGCGGAGGGTGTGGGCTGGGCTGGAGAAGGACAGAAGGGAGGTGAGGTAGGAGGGGGCGAGGGGATGGACAACCTGGAAGCCCAGGGTGACGAAGGCCAGGACTGAGAAGAGTCCTTGTTGCCAACTTGTACATCCCAAGCGCTTAGTACAGTGCTCTGCACACAGTAAGCACTCAATAAATATGATTGACGATGATGATGAAGAAGAGGAAATGGAGGGAAATCAGGGCAACTGAAAAATGAAAGAAGCGAAAGGGAGAGGAAGAATGAGGGATGGAATGAGTACATCAGTAGAGGGACACCATGCTTAGAGCAGGCCAGGTATTTGTCAAAAACCAAGTATTACCCTGATTTGTACCGGGGAGTATGATTTTCAGATTTAATGACCCAGCTCTGGGGGATTAAGCCTTGGAGTATTTGATTCAATCAGCGGTATTTATTGAATGCTTACTGTGGGCAGGGCACTGTTCTGAGCGCTTGGGAGAGTACACAGCAACAGAGTAGGGAGGCACTTAGAGAAGCAGCATGGCTCCGTGGAAAGAGCAAGGGCTTTGGAGTCAGAGGTCATGGGTTCAAATCCCGACTCCGCCACTTGTCAGCTGTGTGACTTCGGGCAAGTCACTTAATTTCTCTGGGCCTCAGTTACCTCATCTGTAAAATAGGGATAAAGACTGTGTGCCCCACATGGGACAACCTGATCACCTTGTAACCTCCCCAGCGCTTAGAATAGTGCTTTGCACATAGTAAGCGCTTAATAAATGCCATCATAATCATCAAAATCACTTTCTTTCCACAGTTGGACATTACAAGTATCAGTCACCCTGAATTACAGGCACACATCCTCCCAAACATTCAGCTTTGCAGAAACTCAAAACGGAGAAAACAGAAGTATTAGAAACTCAGGAAATCCTTGCATAACACGAATTTTATCCTTGAAAACCTGCTTGAACACTGCTTGAAAGAGAAGCAGTGTGGCTCGGTGGAAAGAGCCTGGGCTTTGGAGTCAGAGGTCATGGGTTCAAATCCCGGCTCCGCCACTTGTCAGCTGTGTGACTTTGGGCAAGTCACTTCACTTCTCTGGGCCTCAGTTCCCTCATCTGGAAAATGGGGATGAAGACTGTGAGCCCCCCGTGGGCCAACCTGATCACCTTGTAACCTCCCTAGCGCTTAGAACAGTGCTCTGCACATAGTAAGCGCTCAATAAATGCTATCATTATTATTATTATTATTATATATTAGGAGTTTCTGCGGTATTCTCTGGGCCTCAGTTCCCTCATCTGGAAAATGGGGATGAAGACTGTGAGCCCCCCGTGGGACAACCTGATCACCTTGCAACCTCCCTAGCGCTTAGAACAGTGCTCTGCACATAATAAGCGCTCAATAAATGCTATCATTATTATCATTATTATTATTATATATTAGGAGTATCTGCGGTATTAGAATTTGTCTAAACACTTGGAAACATTCAGAAGCCTCGGATTTTTCCGTAATTACAAAAGATAGAAGGGTTTAAGAACGTCACGGGTTTAAAGAGGGTTTGCTTATATGTATTTTTATGTGTGGGTCAATGTGATTTTTGTCTTTTTTTCTGCCTTTGTCCCAGAGGGGCGTGTCTCTCCCTGCTTACACACATGAAGCTCAGGGTGTGGGGTACTGCGTGTAGCCTTTCTTTTTCGGCGTCTATGTTTAGCTTTCTTTTTATATGTTACCAAGTAGGAAATGCTCTCTTCCTCAGCTGCGGTTGTGTTCCCGGCTCCCTGCTCTCTGATGTTTTGTGGTTTTGTTAACCACAGTAAAACAAAAGCTTCTACACAGGTCAGAACCTGTCCATCTTTGGAACAGCGGTAAAGCAAAACTCAGGGCATATGGAAAACATGATTTGCCTGGAGAATCCCAGTGCTCAGCAAAAAACATGGGCATCAGCCATATGATGTTGAAATAGTTGTAAAAATACCTTCCAGTTTGCCAGTTGTTGAGACTCTATGATTTTTATGACTGCTCCCATGAGGATACCTAGAAAAAAAATAAAAACAACAGTTTCCATTTGGCAGTCTTGACCACCAAAACCCCCTGCCCGGGTATTTTTTTTTTTAATCAATCAATCAATCAATCGTATTTATTGAGCGCTTACTGTGTGCAGAGCACTGTACTAAGCGCTTGGGAAGTACAAGTTGGCAACATATTTAAAAACTTCTACCACCTTCTAAGACACTGTTTATGCGTGGCTCAGTGGAAAGAGCGCGGGCTTTGGAGTCCGAGGTCATGGGTTCAAATCCCGGCTCAGCCAATTATCAGCTGTGTGGCTTTGGGCAAGTCACTTCACTTCTCTGTGCCTCCGTTACCTCATCTGGAAAATGGGGATGAAGACTGTGAGCCCCCCGTGGGACAACCTGATCACCTTGTAACCTCCCCAGCGCTTAGAATAGTGCTTTGCACATAGTAAGCGCTTAATAAATGCCATTATTATTATTATTATTATTATTATTTCCAAATTGAAAACTACAAAAATCGATACAATCAGCAGAACGGCTATATTCTCCTGCTCCGAGTCTCTCTTGTTAGGGACAGAGCCCTGCGGCCAAATGCTTGCGAAACACTCAAACAAAAACACGTATAAGCAGCTCTCATCACATTTCATAAGCTAGCTCGAGGTAACGTCTGCGGAAATCATTCAGCGGTGGGAAGTTCAGGAGGTTGCGTGTGGAAGCTCATGAAAAGATTGAATCAATTCTCTGCGGAGCTTGCGACATAAAACGCGAAAGTGAAGCAGAACCTTCTTGACATTCTGTTTGAAGGGGAACCGTTCTGGCCTCCCATTTACCCACTCTCTTCTCCCACTACATCCCAGTTCACACTCTTCATTCCTCCCACGCTGCCCTACTCATTATAACACGTCTCTCCCACTGCCGACCTCCTGTTCATCTCTTATCCTTCCTTCCTTCCTCTCCCCCTCGTCCCCCTCTCCATCCCCTCATCTTACCTCCTTCCCTTCCCCACAGCACCTGTATATATGTATATATGTTTGTACGTATTTATTACTCTATTTATTTACTTATTTTGCTTGTACATATCTATTCTATTTATTTTATTTTGTTAGTATGTTTGGTTTTGTTCTCTGTCTCCCCCTTCTAGACTGTGAGCCCACTGTTGGGTAGGGACCGTCTCTAGATGTTGCCAACTTGTACTTCCCAAGTGCTTAGTACAGTGCTCTGCACACAGTAAGCGCTCAATAAATACAATTGATTGATTGATCTCTTCCCCAGTTGCAATTCCCTCCCCTTCGGCATGCTACAAACCTTTCCGCTCCTCCTCTCCACGGCCCTTCTCAAGTCTCATCTCCTCCAGAAGATCCTCCCCGGTTCATTTCTAATCACCCTCCTTTATATCCCCCAACTCCCATGTTAGCACTTTGGGCCATCGAGGCATTAAAGTACTCCTGTACATAATAATAATAATAATAATAATGGCATTTATTAAGCGCTTACTATGTGCAGAGCACTGTTCTAAGCGCTGGATGCTTTATGTCTATTTTTTCCCGTGGTATCTGTTAATAATAATAATAATGATAATAATGATGATGGCATTTGTTAAGTGATTACTAAGTGCAAAGCACTGTTCTAAGCGCTGTGGGGATATAACATGATCAGGTTGTCCCACCGGGGGCTCACAGTCAATCCCCATTTGCAGATGAGGTAACTGAGGCTCAGAGAAGTTAAGTGACTTGCCCAAGGTCACACAGCAGACGTGGTGGAGCTGGGATTCGAACCCATGACCTCTGACTCCAAAGCCCGGGCTCTTTCCACTGAGCCACGCTGCTTCTCTGTGCTTACATTTGTTCATTCAATCGTATTTATTGAGCGCTTACTGTGTGCAGAGCACTGGACTAAGTGCTGGATGCTTTATATCTATTTTTTCCTGTGGTATTTGTTAAGTGCTTACATTAGTTCATTCAGTCGTATTTGTTGAGCGCTTACTGTGTGCAGAGCACTGGACTAAGCACTTGGGAAGTACAAGCTGGCAACATATGGAGACAGTCCCTACCCAACAGCGGGTGCACAGTCTAGAAGGGGGAGACAGACAACAAAACAAAACATATTAACAAAATAAAATAAATAGAATAGTAAACGCCAGGCATTGTACTGAATGCTGGGGTAGAGACAAACTAATAATAATAATTATGGCATTTGTTAAATGCTTATTTCGTGGCAGGCACTGTACTAAGCACTGGGGTGGACGGAAGCAAATCAGGTTGGACACAGTCCATGTCCCACATGGGGCTCATGGTCTTAATTCATTCAATCGTATTTATTGAGCGCTTACTGTGTGCAGAGCACTGTACAAAGCGCTTGGGAAGTACAAGTTGGGCCCAGTGTAGAAGGGGGAGACAGAAGACAAAACAAAATATGGAGACAGGGGTCAAAATCATCAGAATAAATAGAATTAAAGCTAGATTCAATCGTATTTATTGAGCGCTGTGTCTGGAGCTCTGTACTAAGCGCTTGGAAAGGACAAGTCGGCAATAGATAGAGACGGTTCCTGCTCAGCAGCGGGCTCCCATTCATTCATTCAATCGTATTTATTGAGCGCTTACTGTGTGCGGAGCACTGGACTAAGCGCTTGGGAAGTACAAGTTGGGCCCAGTGTAGAAGGGGGAGACGGACGACAAAACAAAACAAGGAGACAGGGGTCAAAATCGTCAGAACAAACAGAATTAAAGCTAGATTCAATCGCATTTATTGAGCGCTGACTGTGCGCAGAGCTCTGTACTAAGCGCTTAGGAAGGACAAGTCGGCAACATATAGAGACAGTCCCTCCTCAACAACAGGCTCTAGTCTAGAAGGGGGAGATGGACGACAAAACAAAACATGGAGACAGGGGTCAAAATCGTCGGAGCAAATAGGATTAAAGCTAGATTCAATCATATTTATTGAGCGCTGACTGTGTGCAGAGCTCTGTACTAAGCGCTTAGGAAGGACAAGTCGGCAACATATAGAGACGGTCCCTCCTCAACAACGGGCTCCAGTCTAGAAGGGGGAGAAGGACGATGAAACAAAACATGGAGACAGGGGTCAAAATCGTCAGAACAAATAGGATTAAAGCTAGATTCAACTGTATTTATTGAGTGCTGTGTCTGGAGCTCTGTACTAAGCGCTTGGAAAGGACAAGTCAGCAACAGATAGAGACAGTCCCTCTTCAACAACGGGCTCCAGTTTAGAAGGGGGAGATGGACGACGAAACAAAACATGGAGACGGGTCAAAATCGTCAGAGCAAATAGGATTAAAGCTAGATTCAATCATATTTATTGAGCGCTGTGTCTGGAGCTCTGTACTAAGCGCTTGCAAAGGACAAGTCAGCAACATATAGAGATGGTCCCTCCTCAACAACAGGCTCCAGTCTAGAAGGGGGAGACGGACGATGAAACAAAACAAGGAGACTGGGGTCAAAATCGTCAGAACAAACAGAATTAAAGCTAGATTCAATCGTATTTATTGAGCGCTGTGTCTGGAGCTCCACTAAGCGCTTGGGAAAGGACAAGTCGGCAACATATAGAGACGGTCCCTGCTCAACAGTGGGCTCCCATTCATTCATTCAATCGTATTTATTGAGCGCTTACCGTGTGCAGAGCACTGGACTAAGCGCTTGGGCAGGACAAGTAATCCCCGTTTTACGGATGAGGTAACTGAGGCCCAGAGAAGTGACTCGCCCAGGGTCACATGGCAAAGAAGGGGCAGAATCCAGCGCTTAGAACAGTGCTTTGCACATAGTAAGCGCTTAATATAGTAATGGCATTTATTAATAAATAAATTAAATAAAGAAAATAAATTAATAAATGCCATTTTAAAAAAACTGGGATTAGAATCCAGCTCCTTCTTACTCCCAGGCTCTACCCACTAGGCCACACTGCTGCTCTACTCTCTACTCAATCAATCAATCGTCTTTATTGAGCGCTTACTGTGTGCAGGGCACTGTACTAAGCGCTTGGGAAGTACAAGTCAGCAACACATAGAGACAGTCCCTACCCAACAGCGGGCTCACAGGTAGTCTACAATACAGTCTACTACTTCCTCCTCCTTTCAGTTCACTCTCCATCATCAGATTGTAAACTCTCCGAGAACCGGGACCACGCCTCCGGACTCTAGAGTGCTCGACCTGAACGAGTTATTAACAGCTTTGGCATACAAACTTTTCACCTACATCAAAGGCAAACTGGAGTCAGAGGTCATGGGTTCAAATCCTGCCTCTGCCAATTGTCAGCTGTGTGACCTTGGGCAAGTCACTTCAGTTATCTCATCTGTCAAACGGGGATGAAGACTGTGAGCCCCCCGTGGGACAACGTGATCTCCTTGTAACCTCCCCAGCGCTTAGAACAGTGCTTTGCACATAGTAAGCGCTTAATAAATGCCGTCATTATTATTATTAGTAATGATGGTGCATATTTTCAGAATACCACTTACCATCACTCACTGCCACCTTGCTACTGAGCAACGTGCTTAGAGCTAGGAGCAATAAAAGGTGATTCGACTGGACGTAATCCCTGCCCCACCCGGAGTTCACAATCTAGGATTTAAATTTAACTTAATTAAAAATAGTCTTGTGGGCTACTTCCTTTATCTCATGTGGAACGGCAAAGGGAATTTTTACACAGGAAGGAGTGTCTGACTAATCATCTCGGCAGAAGCAGCGTGGCTCAGTGGAAAGAGCCCGGGCTTTGGAGTCAGAGGTCATGGGTTCGAATCCCGGCTCCACCAATTGTCAGCTGTGTGACTTTGGGCAAGTCACTTCACTTCTCTGGGCCTCAGTTACCTCATCTGGAAAATGGGGATTAAGACTGTGAGTCCCCCGTGGGACAACCTGATCACCTTGTAACCTCCCCAGCGCTTAGAACAGTGCTTTGCACATAGTAAGTGCTTAATAAATGCCATTATTATTATTATTATCTCAGCATGGCGTAGCAGATAGACTTGGGAGTCAGGTCGTGGGTTCTAATCCTGGCTCTGCCACTTGTCTGCTGTGTGACCTTGGGCAAGTCCCATCGCTTTTCTGGGCCTCAGTTACCTCGTCTGGAAAACGGGGATTGAGACTGTGAGCCCCACGTGGGACAGGGGCTGTGCCCAACCCGACTGGCTTGTATCCACCCCTGTGCTTAGTACAGTGTCCGACACGGTGTAGGCGCTAAACAAATACCATAATTATTATTATCATTAACGACGGAATTTATTGAATACTTACTGTGTGCAGAGCACTGTACAAAGCACTTGGGAAAAGGCAAGAGTTTGTAGATATGTTCCCTGCCCATAAGGAGCTGACACTCCATTTCTTTCTCCTTGCTTTCCTTTCCCCGATCCCACTTATCTTACTTCTTAAATTCCCCTTGACTTCTCTTAACGCTTTAAATCCTTCAAGAGTAGGGACCGTGCCTTCTTCATTTCAGTAACGCCCGGCCACCTGGTTCAGTGCTTTGCATGAAGTTCCCTAACAAATACTTGTCGCCCCTGAAGTTGACTTGCAGATTGAGAAAATGCAAAGACGTTCACCTGGCTAAACACCTAGTCTCAATTGCAAAACCCAACCCGACCTTCAAAAGGGCCGGGGCCCGCTGAATTATTGAAATAATTCGGGCATCTTGCCGGCACCTTTCCCCAAATATCTGGGCCACACCCAGGACGCTCTTGGTTTTTATTTTCACTTTGATGACTCCCTCTTCAAATGACTATTTAACTGTGATGGGAATGAACGTTTCAGATGGTTCGGCGTGGCTGCGCTGTGACGAGAAGCAACGGTGAGCCCTGGTTTGGGCTTTAAAGCACCCCATCATCTCCTTCTCTCTCTCCCTTCCACGCCATCCTCTTTATTCCTCTCAACCTATTCACCCTGCCTCATTCTCATCTCTCCCACCAACTCGTTCACCCCCTTTCCTCCAGCCATGAACTCTCTCCTACTTCGATTCTGCCAGAACTCGGATTTCCCCGGCTACGAAACCCTCTCTGAAACCGCAAATTCCCCAGGGCGGTCCGGAGAGGACTCGGGGAGCGGTCCGGGAATGCTGCGGGAATGAAAGAGGAGGTTCCCGGAAGCATCCGCGGGTTCGTTTCTCCCTCTGCCCTCCTTCCCCTCCCTCGCCCCACCCCATTCTTGGCCCACAGCCCAAATGGAAAGTAAGCCATCACGGTTGCCTCATCGAACGCTTCCTCTGTAACTCTGTGATTGGGCTCCTCTTAACTGTATTCTACAGATTCTGTAATTATACGGTGCTTTGAAATCCGTAATTACTATATTATCTAAACCTCTACCTTTTCTGCCCGTAAAATATCACGAGGCTATTGTACGACAATGCCTTGACAAAGCCACCTAACGCTTCAGAGATGCTTTAAAGCAAGACTATTTGGGCACCGCACCAAATTAACCAACTACTCCGAGACAGAGGTTCAAACTCACTTCCCTTCTGGCTTCTCCATCCAGGGGGAAATTAGTTTGCACCACAAAACCACCCACCAGTTGGGAGCAATTGGGGCCTGAGATGAAAGCAGCAGTCTGAGGTACAAGGAGAAAGAAAATGAGCCCATTATTGTGAATTGCAGGCGGCTCGCGATTACCCCGGGTTTGCAATCAGGGGTCACAGATGTTTGAGATTCCACTGAGGCAGAGAGGTGGGAGAACAAGGCTGGGCGTTGATGATGGTATTTGTTAAGTGCTCACTATGTGCTAGGCACTGTACTAAGCCCTGGGGTACCCGCCCCAAATCGGCAGCTCTGTTTCCCTCAGTCGCTATCCAAATACGTGGCATTAATTGCTCACTTGTACAATTCTTAATTCCAGGGCAGAGCCGAAGGCCTTTACGGTTCTGGGCAGTGTGGCCGTTTTGGGGTTCTTCTACGCTCCCATCCCGATTCCTCTTTCTTCTGAATCCCATCCCCTTCCTTCCCTAACCCAAGTGGAGCGACGCTTTCTCCGTCCCCATCCTGGAGAGAGGGAGAAGGAAAGCTCATCGTGGGCAGGGAATGCAACTGCCAACTCCCTCGTGTCCCACTTTCCCAAGAGCTTCGGGCGGTGCTCTGCACATAGTAAGCGCTCGAAAAATACCAGCGATTGATTGAAAGGAAAGAAGATACTTTTTAACGGCATTTTTTAAGCGCTTACTATGTGCCGGGTGCTCTACAGCAAGGCTGGGGTAGATGCAAGCTTATCAGGTTGGACACAGTCCCTGTCCCACCTGGCTAACTGTGGCCCAGAGAAGTGAAGTGACTTGCCTATGGTCACGCAGCAGATCAGTGGTGGTGCTGGGATTAGAACCCAGGTCCTCTGATTCTCGGGTCCGTGCTCTTTCCACTACGCCATGTCACTTCACGGGGAAGGCGTGAAGGCAGTTCGCAGGGGTGGCGAGAGAGGAGCAACCCAAAACTAAGACGTTCATCTCCAGCTCCCCGTAGAGATGCTCAAGGGCTCTGTAGCAGTTGCCTCCTCGGATTAGAGAAGCAGCGTGGTTCAGTGGAAGGAGCCCGGGCTTTGGAGTCAGAGATCACGGGTTCAAATCCCGGCTCCGCCAACTGTCAGCTGTGTGACTTTGGGCAAGTCACTTAATCAATCAATCAATCAATCGGATTTATTGAGCGCTTACTGTGTGCAGAGCACTGGACTAAGTGCTTGGGAAGTCCAAGTTGGCAACATATAGAGACGGTCCCTACCCAACAGCGGGCTCACAGTCTAGAAGGGGGAGACAGAGAACAAAACAAAACAAAATAAAATAAATAGAATAGATATGTACAAGTAAAATAAATAGAGTACTAAATACGTACAAACATATATACATATATACAGGTGCTGTGGGAAAGGGAAGGAGGTAAAGCTGGGGGTATGGAGAGGGAGAGGAGGGGGAGAGGAAGGAGGGGGCTCAGTCTGGGAAGGCCTTCTGGAGGAGGTGAGCTCTCAGTAGGGCCTTTATATAGTATAAATCAATTCAAATGATGGTCTTTTAATTCACTGTATATTGCATTTCTTATCCAAAGCAGTCTCTTGATTTTTCTAAATTCTAAAATGCCAAGTCATACCACTGTATCCATTTAGTGTTTCGGTCATCTAGCAGATCTCTGGGCATCTCCTCTAGATTGTAAACTCGCTGTGGACAGGGAACGGGTCTACCAACTCTACAGTACCGCACTCACCCCAAACGCTTAGTACAGTTCTCTGCACACAGTAAGCGCTCAATAATTACGATTGAATGAATGAGAGTGAATGCGAGCAGAAGACAATGTACTTTGTAAACTGCTGAGCAGGACACCTGGTATCCGTGTCTGCTACAGAAAAGAACGACCACCTGCAATGACATCAGAACAGTCGGACCTTAGGAAAATAAATTTTGGAAAGCTGAACTTCACATGCTTTGGTCTCCTCAGAGGTCTACTTGGGCGATCGCTGTCCACTATGCAAAAGTTCTCCTCACCCAGCGCCTAAAATTCTAGACTTTTCAAACAGAATACCACAATATTTCCCTGAAAGTGAAAATAAACAGAAAGAACGAACAGTGCAAAGGTTATTGGAAAACTTATGCTCAGCTTGACGTCTTGGGGTTTCCTGCTTCTTCTCATTTCTCTACCAAAGTGGTCGAAAAGTTACAGAATGACTTTCTAACCACCAGCCCTGGATGCTGAACTCAGCAGCTGAAGATCACATTTTCAGCATTTCCTTCCACCTCACCTTCTCATTTCTTCCTCCAGAGCCAGTCATTTCTGCGGCTACAGAGTTCTCAATCCTTTTCATGCTTTGCCACTGGCCACAGGCCTTGAGTCACTCTGTGGCCTCAGTTTTACCCATCAATATAGCTAGTTTCTCATTCTGAAAAAGTACCATAGATAAGAACGCAATGAAAAGAGGATTTTTCCCAATTTAGTTGGAGAACGCTGAGGTTTATTTTCAAATGAAAATCAAATATGGGGAGTGGGGGTAAGCAGGAAATAGTTTTGTCATTTTAGATTTCTTCAAATACAGCTTCTCGGGATATATATGAATGCTTAGCCTAAATTGAATTCTATGACAGGAGACGGGATGTGCCAATAATGAATTTGCAATCCCCAATCTAAAAGATAACTGAGAAAATTCCAATCTTGCGTCAAAGAATTAATGACCCTTCCTTTTTGGCGGCTTCTTTTGAGTTCTTTTTGGCCCAGCACCTGGAAAGTTGCAACATTCCCATTCTGGGAAAGCACTTCCTCTGGCTTCTGTCTCTTATTATCGAACACACAGCAGTTTGGATAGCTTTGCCAGTAACTCCAAAGTCCACTGCCAATATAATTAAGAACTTCTTGACTTCCAGCAAAGAACTCCTTGACTTCAAGCACAGCTTCCCCGTGTGAAGTATTCCTAGCCCAACAAATCAACTCAGGAAAGCTAGAAACAAAACAGCACACTCAAGTTTACTTCACCCAACTTCTTCCAAGTTGGTTATCACCACGGCTGCAATTTTTCTTTCCCCCCTCAGCGGCTGCCCTTTGGGCAACCGCCACAAAATACGATGCATGTGTGAACTTTTTTAACAAGCAGTAAATCAACTTCAGAAAGCAACCTACACATCATCGTGAAACTGGAACAAGTTATGAATCTGGCCCTTCAGATGTTTTATTTTCCCGGTTCAGAAGGGCTTCTTGTCTAAGCGCGCATCTCGAACGTGAAGGTCTTGCTAACTAAAAGAACCTGTGAGATTTACCGAAGGGCAGCTGATACCTCCGCTATTCTTTCTACCCTCCTTTCCCGGAGAGTAGGCTAAAAGGGCATGAACCGACAGATGCGATCTGAACTAGGAACTGGGACTTTTAGAACATGAATGATGTTTTGTTCCTCTGGTTTTAAGGCTGCCCTAGAAGTAGTGCTGAAATCTTCTAGGAAATGCAGTCAGAAAGCTCCTCGGAGAGACGACTGAAATACTTTCTCGAGGAAAGTAAAATCCATTAAGCCAGAAAGGAGTCAGAGTCAAACTTCTTTCCTGACTAGCAGTGTTTTCCGGAGGACAGGACCTTTTTCCCAACCACGGTTGGAGAGGGAAAAAAAGACACTAAAGCTTGGTGGGATGGGACTGAGGAGCCGGGAAGCAGGTGCAGAGTGGAGACTGGCCAAGAGAGCTTCTGGGGAAAAGGCTTCGGAGAAAAAGGAAGGGAATTAACTTGGCCGTAGCAATTACTTATGATGTTGTTGGGGTGGGGAGAGGAGGAAGGGCGGTGTTCGTTTTCTGCTGATATAAATCAGCAAATAGTGTGGGTCATATCCTCAGGGTGCATATACTGTGAATGGCTCTAAACTGGGCCACCTCTGAATATCATCCCGAGTGAGGGGCAGCTGTGAGGACAAAAGGGATGAGGTGGCAGTTGGGGGCGAGCGGACCGGCCACGTCCAGTTCTAACTACTCTAAAAGGGGTGACTAAACCCACAAGACAGGGGACGTCAATTTGGGGAGACAAGGAGGAAATGGCAGTGGCGGGATGAACAACTGAAGACAAATGGCAGGTACACAGAGAGGGGTGAATGGAAGGATGGAGTCCTTTCCCGACCCATGGGATCTTCTATCCGAGGACCATTTAAAATCCAGAATCTGGGTCTTCAAAATATTGCTTTTGCCCAGCCCGCTTTCAAATGCCCCATTTCAATTAACCGTATAACGGCTGTTCCAGGAAAATGAGGGTTAGAGGAACTCTTGACTGCTGCAGATGGCATTCGTTCATTATGCAATTTGATCGTATTAACTGAGCACTGACTGTGTGCAGAGCACTGTACTAAGCGCTTGGGAGCGTACAGTGTAACAATAAACAGACACATTCCCTCCCCATAATGAGCTTAGAGTCTATCAGGGGGCATCTAAACTCTAGAAAAATGACTGAAGAGACTGCGGGCATCCTGGAAGCATGCCCAGAGGTGATGAACAGCCTTTAGGAGCTGGGAATGAACATCAGGGAACACGCTAAAAGTTACTGGGGAGGCCCTTGGAAGTGAAGCCGTTCAAAGCCTTGCCTATCTATAATAACGGGCCTTGGTAAATAATAATAATGATGGCATTTGTTAAGCGCTTACTATGTGCAAAGCACTGTTCTAAGTGCGGGGGTAGACACAAATTAATCAGGTTGGCCACAGTCCCTGTCCCACAGAGGGCTCACGGTCTTAATCCCCATTTTACAGATGAGGGAACTGGATACGAAACAAGTTTGCGTCTCCAGTGGACGAAGAGGAGCTGATTATTCAGCTACTGTCGCTAGCTGCTAGTCGGGAATTTGTGGAAACTACCATATCCACATTTCTAAGTGCATTTCGAATACTGAAGAATAGCTTAGGCGTCTCCTGCACGCTTATCCATCGATGATATTTACTGAGCACGTCCTGTGTGCACTGCACTGTACTAAGCGTTTGGGAGAGTACAATACACCTGAATCGGTAGACACGCTCCCTGCCCAGGATGAGCTCAAACTCTAGAGGGGGAGACAGATGTTAATATAAATGCAGCTATGCTAGCCCACACGACTGGTCAATTGTTACGTTATAAACCGTTTCAAAGACGATGAGATCTTTTTTCTCTGAAAGATAAATTAGAAGGTGAAGAAAGGAAAACGCAAGGCAGAAGGAGGACATGAAAAATGGGAATTTGCATGTGCTGGCCTTTCTTCAGCGCTTAGGACAATGCTTTGCACATAGTAAGCGCTTAATAAATGCCATTACTATTATTATTTCTCACTTTGCTCAGTACGGTTACTTGAAGGAGGCCAGGAAAAAAAGGCACGCCAGAATTAATTGGGGTTTTGAAAAAACAAAGGAAATTGAATTAGCAGAATTACTTGTTCTCAGTTAACATTTGCCAATATGCAGTCCAGGAATGAAAGTCTGCTTTCTCAAGGGGGTAATTTTTCCATAATGGTCACTTACCTAAAGAAACAACAGCAACGCTCTCCGGTAAGAAGTGCAGTCTGTATCTGATCAGTAAATGCACCAATATGATGCAGATTGCTGCGGAGGGGGAAGAAAAATACTTTTACAACTTCCTTTTACATAAAAGCAATTTCCAAAACCCTAGAAATGAGATTCAACTGGGCATGTTTAAGAGCTGTTTTTCAAATTTTGTCATCGCCTTTTAATAATAATAATAATGATGATGATGGCATGTTAAGCGCTTACTATGTGCAAATAATTATCTAGTCACATTTCAAAGTGAAAAGAAGTCATGCAGAAATCCTCCAAAATCCACTTAGAACTAGTCCATTATTTCAATTGAATATAACTGTGCTAGAAGACATAAAAACAAGCAATATTCTGCTTCAACTGTTACTGTTGGAAAAAAAAAAAAATCCTACCTTAGTGGTACCTAAATTCTAAAGAATGTATACTGTTCTGGAGATCTGAAAATCCAGGGAAGGGATTCTCAAACAACTGGATAGAGAAATCTGGTGTGGAAATGTACTCAGATTTGCCAAAATATGTGCTTTCAGTGGGTTTTGGCTAGAATGTCAGTCGGTCAATGGTACTTATTGATCACTTACTGTGCGCAGAGCACTATACTGTGCGCTTGGGAGAGTACAACACAGTTGGTAGACATGTTCCCTGCCTAAAACGAGCTTACAGTCTAGAGGGCGAGACTGTCTTTAGGGAATTAGAGAACATTTGACTGATATTTGGCAATAGTCAATCGCATTTATTGAGCGCTTACTGTATGCAGGGCATTGTACGTAGCGCTTGGGAGAGGACAATATAATAGACACATTCCCTGCCCACAACGAGTTACCAGTCTAAAGGGGGAGACAGGCATTAATACAAACTATAAATACGTATATAAGTGCTGTGGGGCTGGAAGCGGGGGAAGAATAACTGAGGTGTCGGACAGAACAGCTCACGCGACACCAGAGCGGGCGAGAGTGACAGTGTGACTTTTCCTCAGTGAGACGTTTTAGGAGAACACAACCCCAGCCTTAAAGGAGAACTGGGAATTTGTGTGTAAATGCAGAATACCCATGTGTAATTTTCCCAAGCGCTTAGTACAGCACACAGTAAGAGCTCAATAAATACGACTGAATGAATGAATCTGGCATTACAATTCCGTTTCCTATCTCTTGGGAGGTAGGTGTGCGTTGCATAGGTGGACAGCAGTAATCCACGATTATAATCTCACGGCAAGTTGCTTTATGGATAAAGATCGGTGCATTATTAGGTTACATTTCCTTTCTAATACAATCTATGAGACACGGCATAATGTGCATCTGGAACTCTTCTAGACTGTGAACCCGCTGTTGGGTAGGGACCGTCTCTATAGGTTGCCAACTTGGACTTCCCAAGCACTTAGTACAGTACTCTGCACACAGTAAGCGCTCAATAAATACGATTGAATGAATGAACTCCCTCGACCCCACCCCAGATCTGAAAGGCTAACGTCCTACCCTTCCAAAAACCACCTCCTCCAACGTGCCTTCCCCAGTTAATTCCCAGCATCCCAACAAAAAATAAATCCATTAGCCATCGTGATCACTTCCGTACCCCTCCTCGGCACTTTCACATCTGCGCCTTGTCAATTGTGAACTCGTTTATTTTGGTCACTGCGAGCATTTTTGATTTCTGTCTCCCCCTCTAGAGTGGA
This sequence comes from Tachyglossus aculeatus, assembly GCF_015852505.1. Taxonomy (NCBI): domain Eukaryota; kingdom Metazoa; phylum Chordata; class Mammalia; order Monotremata; family Tachyglossidae; genus Tachyglossus; species Tachyglossus aculeatus. The sequence continues at coordinate 9,531,081 of NC_052073.1, read as the reverse complement.
AACTCCTTATCAATCAACTAATAATGATAATTGCGGTATTTGTAAAGCGCTCACTATGTGCCAGGCACTGTTCTAAGCGCTGGGGTGGATAAAAGCTAATCGGGTTGGACACATTCCTGTCCCACATGGGGCTCTCAGTCTTAATCACCGATGAGGTAACTGAGGCACACAGAAGTGAAGGGAGCAGACAAGTGGTGGAGCCAGGATTAGAACCCAGGTCCTTCCGATTCTCAGGCCGGCGCTTTATCAATTAGGCCACGCTGCTCCTCTATAGTACGTATTACAACGTGTGGAACCTTGTCTAAGCGCTTGGGAGAGCACAATACAACAAAATTAGCCATCATTCCCTGCCCACAGTGAGCTTACAGTCCAGGACTGTGACACTGGCTTATTCTGTACTTCCCCAGAGCTTGGTAGAGTGCATCGCTTCTACATATTCAATACGCACTGTACTGCCTTTATCATCATCATCATCAATCGTATTTATTGAGCGCTTACTATGTGCAGAGCACTGTACTAAGCGCTTGGGAAGTACAAATTGGCAACATATAGAGACTGTCCCTACCCAACAGTGGGCTCACAGTCTAAAAGGGGGAGACAGAGAACAAAACCAAACATACTAACAAAATAAAATAAATAGAATAGATATGTACAAATAAATTAAATAAATAGATAGAGTAAAAAAATATTTACAAACATATATACATATATACAGGTGCTGTGGGGAAGGGAGGGAGGTAAGATGGGGGGATGGAGAGGGGGACGAGGGGGAGAGGAAGGAAGGGGCTCAGTCTGGGAAGGCCTCCTGGAGGAGGTGAGCTTAGGGGTCGCATCGCCAAATTTGACAGTCCTCTGGGAATGGATTTCTTCTAATGAGTGTCCTCCCATGCCGAATTATGAGCCAAATTGGGCGAGGGACCCAGATCCAAATCCAGTTTGCCCCCAAATTACCATCTGCCCTCCCAAACCCACCGGTGCGCTTTCGATGAGGTTTCAGACTCCTCATCGCTCGCCGTTCTCCGAGTCACGTTCTGTCTTTTGGTGGCCGTTCAACAGTTATCATCACATTCCACCCAGTCCTTCCATCTCGTTTAGATAAAAGGCCTCTAAGGGTACAGCTCTGATGGCATCAAGAAACGGCAACTGCTAAAACATCTTTGAAGACACCAGCTTGTACTTGAGATGGCATAGTTCATGCCAACTTGGACTTCCCAAGCGCTTCGTACAGTGCTCTGCACACAGTAAGCGCTCAATAAATATGATGGAATGAACGAACTCCCTAGACCCCACCCCAGATCTGAAAGGTGAAAGTCCTCCCTGCATTCAAAACCCTCCCGAAAACCCACCTCCTCCTCCCAGTTAATTCCCAGCATCCCAACAAAAAATAAATCCATTAGCCATCATGATCACTTCTAAACTAATAACAACAACAGTGGCATTTGTGTCAAGCACCGTTCGGAGCACTGGGGAAGATAGAAGATAATCAGGTCAGATCCAGTCCCAGGCCCACATGAGGCTCGGAATCTAAGTAGGACGGAGCGCTGGCATTGAATCCCCATTTTACAGATGAGGTAACTGAGGCACAGAGACGTGCCCAAGACCACCCAGCAGGCAGGGGGTGGAGCAGAGATGAGAACCCAGGTCCTCTGACTCCAAGGCATGTGCTCTTTCCACGAGGCCATGCTGCTTCACTGTAAAAAGTACCAAAATGTCCAAAAATGCGGAACAAATTACTATTCAACTGTTTCTTCCTGCCAAATTCATCCTGCTGTTATATGGCTGCTCTTCCTCCTGCTCCCGCCACAGGAATACGCTTTATGTCTACCAGTCGCCCCCAATAAATTGTAAGATCACTGAGGGTGGGTAATGTTTTACTTTGGGTGCACTCTCCCAAGTACAGTGCTCTTGCACCCAGTGAGAACGCAATAAATACCACTGATTGATAGATGGATTTGGCAACATATAGAGACAGTCCCTGCCCAACAGTGGGCTCACGGTCTAGAAGGGGGAGACAGAGAATAAAACCAAACAATAAAATAAAATAAATAGAATAGATATGTACAGGTAAAATAAATAGAGTAATAAATATGTACAAATGTATATACAGGTGCTGTGGGGAAGGGAAGGAGGTAAGAAGTGGGGATGGAGAGGGGGACGAGGGGGAGAGGAAGGAAGGGGCTCAGTCTGAAAGGCCTCCTGAGGAGGTGAGCTCTTAGTAGAGGTGGATTTCATTTCTATTTAGATTTCATTTCCATTTAGATTTCATTTCCACTTCGATTTCATTTCCATTCACCATCATCATCAATCGTATTGATTGAGCGCTTACTGTGTGCAGAGCACTGTACTAAGCGCTTGGGAAGTCCAAGCTGGCAACATATAGAGACGGTCCCTACCCAACAGTGGGCTCCCAGTCTAGAAGGGGGAGACAGAGAACAAAACCAAACATACTAACAAAATAAAATAAATAGAATAGATACGGACAGGTAAAATACATAAATAAATAAATATTCAGCAAGACAATGTTTCGGCAATCACCTAAAACAAGGAGGCTAAAGAATATAGTCATCCCGCTGGACTGTTCCTCTTGCTGCGCCTGCTCTCCGGTCTGCACGGGAAGGATGGGTTTCGCCGGCGTGGGAACGACCAGTTTGGTGGTGGTGGCGGCCAGGGTGGTGTGGAAGGTGACGTTGAACCCATCGCGGGTGGCATTGGGGAATCTGCCGGGGACGGAAAAGCGGCCGGATTAGACACGCGCACACACGGAAGTTTGCATCAATCCACTCTTATCGGACTCTCGATGAGCTTCCAACAGATCAATCGATCAATCAATCGTACAGATCTTAACGGATGTTGCTTTCCGCTCCGTCCTCTCCTGGTTCTCCTCTTATCTCTCCGGTCGTTCTTTCTCAGTCTCTTTTGCAGGCTCCTCCTCCCCCTCCCATCCTCTTACTGTGGGGGTTCCCCAAGGTTCAGTGCTTGGTCCCCTTCTGTTCTCAATCTACACTCACTCCCTTGGTGACCTCATTCGCTCCCACGGCTTCAACTATCATCTCTACGCTGATGACACCCAGATCTACATCTCTGCCCCTGCTCTCTCCCCCTCCCTCCAGGCTCGCATCTCCTCCTGCCTTCAGGACATCTCCATCTGGATGTCCGCCCGCCACCTAAAGCTCAACATGTCGAAGACTGAGCTCCTTGTCTTCCCTCCCAAACCCTGCCCTCTCCCCGACTTTCCCATCTCTGTTGACGGCACTACCATCCTTCCCGTCTCACAAGCCCGCAACCTTGGTGTCATCCTCGACTCCGCTCTCTCATTCACCCCTCACATCCAAGCCGTCACCAAAACCTGCCGGTCTCAGCTCCGCAACATTGCCAAGATCCGCCCTTTCCTCTCCATCCAAACTGCTACCCTGCTAATTCAAGCTCTCATCCTATCCCGTCTGGACTACTGCACTAGCCTTCTCTCTGATCTCCCATCCTCGTGTCTCTCTCCACTTCAATCCATACTTCATGCTGCTGCCCGGATTATCTTTGTCCAGAAACGCTCTGGACATATCACTCCCCTCCTCAAAAACCTCCAATGGCTACCGATCAATCTGCGCATCAGGCAGAAACTCCTCACCCTGGGCTTCAAGGCTGTCCATCACCTCGCCCCCTCCTACCTCACCTCCCTTCTCTCCTTCTACTGCCCAGCCCGCACCCTCCGCTCCTCCACCACTAATCTCCTCACTGTACCTCGCTCTCGCCTGTCCCGCCATCGACCCCCGGCCCACGTCATCCCCCGGGCCTGGAATGCCCTCCCTCTGCCCATCCGCCAAGCTAGCTCTCTTCCTCCCTTCAAGGCCCTGCTGAGAGCTCACCTCCTCCAGGAGGCCTTCCCAGATTGAGCCCCTTCTTTCCTCTCCCCCTCGTCCCCCTCTCCATCCCCCCGCCTTACCGCCTTCCCCTCCCCACAGCACCTGTATATATGTATATATGGTTGTACATATTTATTACTCTATTTATTTATTTTACTTGTACATTTCTATCCTACTTATTTTATTTTGTTGGTATGTTTGGTTCTGTTCTCTGTCTCCCCCTTTTAGACTGTGAGCCCACTGTTGGGTAGGGACTGTCTCTATGTGATGCCAATTTGTACTTCCCAAGCGCTTAGTACAGTGCTCTGCACATAGTAAGCGCTCAATAAATACGATTGATTGATTGATTGATTGATTCCGCTGACTCGTCAACGTCATGATTTCTGCAAACTACTTTTGACTAATGCATCCCGACAGGCTGCGACTCCGAGCGCAGAGCGAGGACGACTGAAAGAAGGACTGCGCTGCACACGGTAAGCGCTTAATAAATGTAATAATAATAATAATAATAATAATAATAATAATAATAATAATAATGATGGCATTTGTTAAGTGCTTACAATGTGCACAGCACTGTTCTAAGTGCTGGTGGGGGGCGGGGAATACAAGGTGATCAAGTTGTCCCACGTGGTGCTCACAGTCTTAATCCCCATTTTCCAGGTGAGGGAACGGAGGCTCAGAGAAGTGAAGTGACTTGCCCGAGGTCACACAGCGGACATGTGGCAGAACCGGGATTCGAACCCGTGACCTCTGACTCCAAAGCCCGGGCTCTTTCCACTGAGCCACGCTGCTTCTCTATCTGCGCTTCTCTTAGACTCTTAGACCGTGAGCCCACTGTTGGGTAGGGACCGTCTCTATATGTTGCCAACTTGTACTTCCCAAGCGCTTAGTACAGTGCTCTGCACACAGTAAGTGCTCAATAAATACGATTGATGATGATGATGATGACTGACTGCAGTGCTCTGCATTGTTGGGTAGGGACCGTCTCTATATGCTGCCAACTTGTACTTCCCAAGCGCCTAGTACAGTGCTCTGCACACAGTAAGCGCTCAATAAATACCATTGAATGAATGAATGAATCCAGGAAGCGCTCAATAAGAAGCAGCGTGGCTCAGTGGAAAGAGCCCGGGCTTTGGAGTCAGAGGTCATGGGTTCAAATCCCGGCTCCACCACTTGTCAGCTGGGTGACTTTGGGCAAGTCACTTCACTTCTCTGAGCCTCAGTTACCTCATCTGTAAAATGGGGATGAAGAGTGTGAGCCCCCTGTGGGACAACCTGATCAGCTTGTAACCTCCCCAGCGCTTAGAACAGTGCTTTGCACATAGTAAGCACTTAATAAATGCCATCATTATTATTATTATTAATAAGAGCTCTACAGAGATGCAAGAAAAGGGCTCAAGAGTAGCAGCGTGGCTTAGTGGCAAGGCCACGAGCTTGGGAGTCAGAGGTTGTGGGTTCTAATCCCGGCTCCGGCACTTGTCTGCTGTGTGACCTTGGGCAAGTCACTTCACTTCTTTGGGCCTCAGTTACCTCATCTGTAAATGGGGATGAAGACTGTGAACCCCACGTGGCCCGCTGTGGGCAGAGACTGTCTCTACTTGTTGCTGAACTGTACTTTCCAAGTGCTTAGTACAGCGCTCTGCACACAGTGAGCGCTCAATAAACACGATTGAATGAATGAATGACAACCTGAACACTTTGTATCTAACCCAGCACTTAGAACAGCGCTTGGCACATAGTAAGCGCTTAAAAAATGCCATCATTAATTAATTTATTAATTAAATACCACGGATTGGTTGAAATTTGTACGAGTCGTGGGTTCTATAGGGCGGGGATGGAGGTTCGGGCGAGAATGTGTGCCTTTCTGGGGCTCCTCTTGGGGCCTCGCTCCTCAATAATAATAATAATGATGGTATTTGTTAAGCGCTTACTATGTGCCAAGCACTGTTCTAAGCACTGCGGAGGTTACAAGGTGATCAGGTTGTCCCACGGGGGGCTCACAGCCTTCATCCCCATTTGACAGATGAGGTCACTGAGGCCCAGAGAATAATAATAATAATAATGGTACCAGAGAAGAAGAATAATGATGGTCTTTAAGCTCTTACTCTGTGCCTAGCACTGTTCTAAGCGCTGGGGTAGATACCAGGTGATCAGGTTGTCCCACGGGGGGCTCACAGTCTCAATCCCTATTTTACAGATGAGGTCACTGAGGCCCAGAGAAAAATAATAATAATGATGGTATCAGAGAAGAATAATGATGGCATTTAAGCGCTTACTATGTGCCAAGCACTGTTCTACATACTGGGGAGGATACAATACAAAGTGATCAGATTGTCCCAAGGAGGGCTCACAGTCTTCATCCCCATTTTCCAGATGAGGTCACTGAGGCCCAGAGAATAATAATAATAACAATAATGATGATGGCATTTATTAAGTGCTTACTATGTGCCAAGCACTGTTCTAAGCCCTGGGGAGGATACAAGGTGATCAGGTTGTCCCATGTGCGGCTCACAGTCTTCACCCCCATTTTACAGATGAAGTCACTGACTGAGGCCCAGAGAATAATAATAATAATAATAATGGCATTTGTTAAGCGCTTACTATGTGTGAAGCACTGTTCTAAGCGCTGGGGAGGATACAGGGTGATCAGGTTGTCCCACAGGGGGCTCCCAGTCTTCATCCCCATTTGACAGATGAGGTCACTGAGGCCCAGAGAATAATAATAATAATGATGATGATGATGGCATTTGTTAAGCGCTTACTCTGTGCCAAGCACTGTTCTAAGCGCTGGGGAGGTTACAAGGTGACGAGGTTGTCCCACGGGGGGCTCACAGTCTTCATCCCCATTTTGCAGATGAGGGCACTGAGGCCCAGAGAATAATAATGATGATGATGATGATGGCATTTATTAAGCGCTTCCTAAGTGCCAAGCACTGTTGTAAGCGCTGGGGAGGATACCAGGTGATCAGGTTGTCCCACAGGGGGCTCACAGTCTTCATCCCCATTTAACAGATGAGGTCACTGAGGTCCAGAGAATAATAATAATAGTGATGATGATGATGGCATTTATTAAGTGCTTCCTAAGTGCCAAGCACTGTTGTAAGCGCTGGGGAGGATACAAGGTGATCAGGTTGTCCCACAGGGGGCTCACAGGCTGCATCCCCATTTGACAGATGAGGTCACTGAGGCCCAGAGAATAATAATAATAATGATGATGATGATGGCATTTATTAAGCTCTTACTCTGTGCCAAGCACTGTTCTAAGCATTAGGGGAGGTTACAAGGTGATGAGGTTGTCCCACCGGGGCCTCACAGGCTTCATCCCCATTTGACAGATGAGGTCACTGAGGCCCAGAGAATAATAATAATAATGATGATGATGATGGCATTTATTAAGCACTTACTCTGTGCAAAGCACTATTCTAAGCGCTGGGGAGGTTACAAGGTGATCAGGTTGTCCCACGGGGGGCTCAGTCTTCACCCCCATTTTACAGATGAAGTTATTGAGGCCCAGAGAATAATAATAATAATGATGATGGCATTTATTAAGCACTATGTGCCAAGCACTGTTCTAAGCGCTGGGGAGGTTACAAGGTGATGAGGTTGTCCCACAGGGAGCTCCCAGTCTTCATCCCCATTTGACAGATGAGGTCACTGAGGCCCAGAGAATAATAATAATAATGATGATGATGATGGCATTTATTAAGCTCTTACTATGTGCCAAGCACTGTTCTAAGCGCTGGGGAGGTTACAAGGTGATGAGGTTGTCCCACGGGGGGGCTCACAGTCTTCATCCCCATTCTACAGATGAGGGAACTGAGGCCCAGAGAAGTGAAGTGACTTGCCCAAAGTCCCCCAGCTGACAGTTGATGGAGGGAGGATTCGAACCCACGCCCTGTGAGTCCCTGGGCCTCCCCTCCCCCCCCGCTTCCGGCTCCCTCCGCCCCTCCCCCTCCCCCGCTCGGAGCCCACTCACTCGGCTTCCGCCATCTTCGCCCCCTTCCGGCGAACGCCAGGAACCATAGAGCGGCGGACGCGCCCCGGGCTAGCGCGCCCCCCCCGCTCGCTTCCACTTCCGCCGGAAGGCCGGAGCCGCGGGGGGCCTCGGGGCCCCTCTGCCCCCCTCGTCTCGCTGGTCGGAGGGCGGGTGACGTCATCGGGACCGGAGGGAGGGGGCGGTCACGTGGCTGCCGGGGCCTGGCCTTCGCACGCTTCTCACACACCGCGACGGACTGGCCCTAATAACAACAACAACAACAACAATAATAATAATGATGATGATGGCATTTATGAAGCGCTTACTATGTGCCAAGCACTGTTCTAAGCGCTGGGGAGGTTACAACAGGATGAGGTTGCCCCACGGGGGGCTCACAGTCTTCATCCCCGTTTTACAGATGAGGGAACTGAGGCCCAGAGAAATAATAATGATAATGATGATGGCATTTATGAAGCACTTACTATGTGCAAAGCACTTTTCTAAGCGTTAAGAAGGATACGAGGTGATCAGCTTGTCCCACGAGTGGGCTCACAGTCTTCATCCCCATTTTACAGATGAGGGAACTGAGGCCCAGAGAAATAATAATGATAATGATGATGGCATTTATGAAGCGCTTACTATGTGCAAAGCACTTTTCTAAGCGTTAGGAAGGATACGAGGTGATCAGCTTGTCCCACGAGTGGGCTCACAGTCTTCATCCCCGTTTTACAGATGAGGGAACTGAGGCCCAGAGAAATAATAATGATAATGATGATGGCATTTATGAAGCACTTACTATGTGCAAAGCACTTTTCTAAGCGTTAGGAAGGATACGAGGTGATCAGCTTGTCCCACGAGTGGGCTCACAGTCTTCATCCCCGTTTTACAGATGAGGGAACTGAGGCCCAGAGAAATAATAATGATAATGATGATGGCATTTATGAAGCGCTTACTATGTGCAAAGCACTTTTCTAAGCGTTAGGAAGGATACGAGGTGATCAGCTTGTCCCACGAGTGGGCTCACAGTCTTCATCCCCATTTTACAGATGAGGGAACTGAGGCCCAGAGAAATAATAATGATAATGATGATGGCATTTATGAAGCGCTTACTATGTGCAAAGCACTTTTCTAAGCGTTAGGAAGGATACGAGGTGATCAGCTTGTCCCACGAGTGGGCTCACAGTCTTCTTCCCCATTTTACAGATGAGGGAACTGAGGCCCAGAGAAATAATAATAATAATGATGATGGCATTTATGAAGCGCTTACTATGTGCAAAGCACTGTTCTAAGCGTTAGGAAGGATACAAGGTGATCAGGTTATCCCACGGGTGGGCTCACAGTCTTCATCCCTGTTTTACAGATGAGGGAACTGAGGCCCAGAAAAATAATAATAATGATGATGGCATTTATGAAGCACTTACTATGTGCAAAGCACTGTTCTAAGCGCTGGGGAGGTTACAACAGGATGAGGTTGTCCCACTGGGGGTTCACAGTCTTCATCCCTGTTTAACAGATGAGGGAACTGAGGTTCAGAGAACAATAATAATAATAATAATAATGGCATTTGTTAAGTGCTTACTATGTGCAAAGCACTGTTCTAAGCACTGGGGGGGGGGGATACAAGGTGATCAGGTTGTCCCACAGGGGGCTCACAGGCTTCATCCCCATTTGACAGATGAGGGAACTGAGGCACAGAGAAGTGAAGTGACTTGTCCAAAGTCACACAGCTGACAATTGGCAGAGCCGGTATTTGAACCCATGACCTCTGACTCCAAAGCCCGGGCACTTTCCACTGAGCCACACTTCAACAACAACAACAACAACAACAACAATAATGATGATGATGGCATTTATGAAGTACTCACTATGTGCAAAGCACTGTTCTAAGCACTGGGGAGGTTACAAGGTGATCAGGTTGTCCCACGGGGGGCTCATAGTCTTCATCCCCATTGTACAGATGAGGGAACTGAGGCCCGGAGAAGTGAAGTGACTTGCCCAAGGTCACACAGCAGACAAGTGGTGGAGCCGGGATTTGAACCCATGACCTCTGACTCCAAAACCCGGGCTCTTTCCACTGAGACACGCTTCAACAACAACAACAACAATAATAATAATGATGGCATTTATGAAACGCTTACTATGTTCCAAGCACTGTTCTAAGCGCTGGGGAGGTTACAAGTTGATCAGGTTGTCCCACGTGGGGCTTACAGTCTTAATCCCCATTTTACAGATGAGGGAACTGAGCCAGAGAAGTGAAGTGACTTGCCCAAAGTCACGCAGCTGATAGTTGGCGGAGCCAGGATTTGAACCCCTGACCTCTGATTCCAAAGCCCGGGCTCTTTCCACTGAGCCACGCTGCTTCTGTAAAATGGGGAAAAGTGATAGCCCCCCCATGGGACAGCCTGATTACCCTGTATCTACCCCAGTGCTTAGACCAGTGCTTAGCACATAGTAAGCGCTTAACGAATACTATAATTATTATTATTATTCTAGACCATGAGGCCACTGTTGGGTAGGGACCGTTATTATAGGTTGCCGACTTGTACTTCCCAAGCGCTTAGTACAGTGCTCTGCACACAGTAGGTGCTCAATAAATACGATTGAATGAATGAATGAATGAATGAATGAATGAATAGGGGCTGTCTCTATATGTTGCCAACTTGTACTTCCCAAGCGCTTAGTACAGGGCTCTGCACACAATAGGCGCTCAATAGATACGATTGAATGAATGAATGAATGAATGAATGAGGACCGTCTCTTTATGTTGCCAACTTGTACTTCCCAAGCGCCTAGTCCAGTGCTCTGCACACAGTAAGCGCTCAATAAATACAACTGAATGAATGAGTGAATGAATGAACAAGTGGCAAAGTCGGAATCAGAACCCACGACCTCATTCAATCATATTTATTGAGCGCTTACTGCGTGCAGAGCACTGGACTAAGCGCTTACGGAAGTACAGTACAAAAATATATACCTGTATACATGTATATACGTTTGTACATCATCAATCGTATTTATTGAGCGCTTACTATGTGCAGAGCACTGTACTAAGCACCTGGGAAGTACAAATTGGCAACATATACAGTCCCTACCCAACAGTGGGCTCACAGTCTAAAAGAACATATTTATTACTTATTTATTTATTTATTACTTCTATATATTTATTTATTTTACTTGTACATATTCATTCTATTTATTTTATTTTATTAGTACAGTGCTCTGCACACAGTAAGCGTTCAATAAATACGAGTGAATGAATGAATGAAGGAACAATAAACACATTTGGCGAGCTCACAGTCTAGCTCTTGTGGGCGGGGAATGTGCCTGATGTTCTATCGTACTCTCCCAAATGCTTAGTACAGTGCTTTGCACAGAGTAAGCACTCAATAAATACAATTGTTATTAATAACAACAATAATAATAATAGTAATAGAGTGGAATAATCAGCAAAGTATGAACTGATCAGACACAGTCACTGCCCCACGTGGGGCTCACTGTCTAAGAGGGAAGGAGAATATGTTTCTCATTATGTTGCCAACTTGTACTTCCTAAGCGCTTAGTACAGTGCACTGCACACAGTGAGCGCTCAATAAATACGACTGAATGAATGAATCCTCATTTAATAGATGAAGGAACAGGGGCAGAGAGAGTTAAGTGACTTCTTCATGGCATTTGTTTAGCGCTTACTACATGACAGGAACAGTACTGAACGCTGGAGTGAATTCAAACTAATCAGGTTGGATGCAGTCCCCATGAGGCTCACAGTCATCCATTCATTCATTCAATCGTATTTATTTAGCGCCTACTGTGTGCAGAGCACTGTACTAAGCGCTTGGGAAGTACAAGTTGGCAACATATAGAGACGGTCCCTATTCATTCATTCATTCATTCAATCCTATTTATTGAGCGCCTACTGTGTGCAGAGCACTGTACTAAGCGCTTGGGAAGTACAAGTTGGCAACACATAGAGACGGTCCCTATTCATTTATTCATTCATTCATTCATTCATTCAATCGTATTTATTGAGAGTTTACTATGTGCAGAGCACTGTACTAAGCGCTTGGGAAGTACAAGTTGGCAACATATAGAGACGGTCCCTATTCATTCATTCATTCATTAAATCCTATTTATTGAGCGCCTACTGTGTGCAGAGCACTGTACTAAGCGCTTGGGAAGTCCAAGTTGGCAACATATAGAGACGGTCCCTATTCATTCAGTCATTCATTCAATCGTATTTATTGAGCGCCTACTGTGTGCAGAGCACTGTACTAAGCGCTTGGAAAGTACAAGTTGGCAATATATAGAGACGGTCCCTATTCATTCATTCATTCATTCAATCGTATTTATTGAGCGCCTGCTGTGTGCAGAGTACTGGACTAAGCACTTGGGAAGTCCAAGTTGGCAACATATAGAGACGGTCCCTATTCATTCATTCAATCCTATTTATTGAGCGCCTACTGTGTGCAGAGCACTGTACTAAGCACTTGGGAAGTACAAGATGGCAACATATAGAGATGGTCCCTATTCATTCATTCATTCAATTGTATGTATTGAGCGCCTACTGTGTGCAGATCACTGTACTAAGCGCTTGGGAAGTCCAAGTTGGCAATATATAGAGACGGTCCCTATTCATTCATTCATTCATTCATTCAATCGTATTTATTGAGCACCTACTGTGTGCAGAGCACTGTACTAAGCGCTTGGGAAGTACAAGATGACAACCTATAGAGACGGTCCCTACCCAATAGTGGGCTCACAGTCTAGAAGTCTCAGTCCCCATTTTCCAGATGAGGCAACTGAGGCATAGAGAAGTGAATGACTTGTCCAAGGTCACCCGGCAGACAAAGGGCAGAGCCAGGGTGAAGATGGGGAGTTTGTGGGGATTCCCCCTCCCGGAACTTCCTCCCCTTTCAAATCCACCAAATCCACTTCTCCATTTCCAAGTCCTCCGGAAAACCCACCTCCCTCAGGAAGCATTACCCAACCAAATTTCCACTTCCCCACATCGTGACTTGTTGGCCCAACAACCGTCCTTTGCTCGGGGGTGTGAACGAATATAAATACACAACTTCTTTATTTTTCCATTCTCGTGCAATACGGTAGCAAGCCGTAATAATGATGGTATTTGTTAAGCGCTTACTATGTGCAAAGCACTGTTCATTCATTCATTCATTCATTCAATCGTATTTATTGAGCACTTACTGTGTGCAGAGCACTGTACTAAGCGCTTGGGAAGTCCAAGTTGGCAACGTATAGAGACGGTCCCTACCCAACAGCGGGCTCACGGTCTAAAAGGGGGAGACAGAGAACAAAACCAAACATACTAACGAAATAAAATAAATACAATAGATATGTTTGTCCAAGGTCACACGGCAGACAATATAATAATAATAATATTAGACTGTGAGCCCACTGTTGGGTAGGGACTGTCTCTATATGTTGCCAATTTGTACTTCCCAAGCGCTTAGTACAGTGCTCTGCACATAGTAAGCGCTCAATAAATACGATTGATGAATAATAACGATGATGGCATGTATTAAGCGCTTACTATGTGCAAAGCACTGTTCTAAGCGCTGGGGTAGATACAAGGTGATCAGGTTGTCCCACGGGGGGCTCACAGTCTTCATCCCCATTTTACAGATGAGGGAACTGAGGCCCAGAGAAGTGAAGTGACTTGCCCAAAGTCACACAGCTGACAAGTGGCGGAGCCGGGATTTGAACCCATGACCTCTGACTCCAAAGCCCGGGCTCTTTCCACTGAGCCACGCTGCTTCTCCTACTTACTCTTCACCGTACCTACTTTCCCTCCTTGAACGGATGCATTTTAGGCCCGTCAGACTCACCTGTTATAGAAATGACGGTGTTTGTTAAGCGCTTACTATGTGCCAAGCACCGTTATTATTTATTTATTTATTTTACTTGTACATATCTATTCTATTTATTTTATTTTGTTAGTATGTTTGGTTTTGTTCTCTGTCTCCCCCTTTTAGACTGTGAGCCCACTGTTGGGTAGGGACCGTCTCTATATGTTGCCAACTTGGACTTCCCAAGCACTTAGTACAGTGCTCTGCACACAGTAAGCGCTCAATAAATGCGATTGATGATGAAGATGATTAGACGGTAAGCTCCTCGGGGGCAGGACCTGTGTCTTTTTTATTTTCACTGTAATTTCCCAGATGCTTAGTGCATATAGTGGCTCAGTGGAAAGAGCCCGGGCTTTGGGGTCAGAGGCCGTGGGTTCAAATCCCGGCTCCGCCACTTGTCTCTCTATGTTGCCAGCTTGTACTTCCCAAGCGCTTAGTACAGTGCTCTGCATGCAGTAAACTCTCAATAAATACAATTGATTGATTGATTGATTGTCAGCTGTGTGACTTTGGGCAAGTCGCTTCACTTCTCTGGGCCTCAGTTCCCTCATCTGGAAAATGGGGATGAAGACTGTGAGCCCCTCGTGGGACAACCTGATTACCTTGTATCTACCCCGGCGCTTAGAACAGTGCTTTGCACATAGTAAGCGCTTAATACATGCCATCATCATCATTATTATTATATTGTCTGCCGTGTGACCTTGGACAAACGTATCTATTCTATTTATTTTATTTTGTTAGTGTGTTTGGTTTTGTTCTCTGTCTCCCCCTTTTGTCATCATCATCAATCGTATTTATTGAGCGCTTACTATAAAGACTATAAAAGTCTTTTAGACTGTGAGCCCACTGTTGGGTAGGGACCGTCTCTATATGTTGCCAACTTGGACTTCCCAAGCGCTTAGTACAGTGCTCTGCACACAGTAAGCGCTCAATAAATACGATTGATTGATTGATTGATTGATTGATTTGCACATAGTAAGCGCTTAACAAATTGTTACCACCATTACCATTATTATTATTATAGTAGGCCCTAGGTAAATATCTACTGATTGACAAGATGAAGAGAGAATTATTTTCCAGCTGTTCACCTTATCTCACAACCCCAAGATGCAGCGTAGGAACTTCAGAACAGTGCAAAGCACTGTACTAAGCGTTTGGGAGAGCACAATTGAACATCAGACACATTCCCTACCCACAAGAGCTAGACTGTGAGTACAGTGCTCTGCACACAGTAAGCGCTCAATAAATACGATTGATTGATCGATTGCCAAAAGTGTCCGTTTATTATTCATTCATTCGTTCATTCAATCATATTTATTGAGCACTTACCGTGTGCAGAGCACCGGACTAGTAAAATAAAACAAAATAGAATAAATATGTGCAAATAAAATAAATAAATAAGCCAAAAGAAGCACTTCTTCTTACAGTGGGTGAAAGAGGTGAGGGGAGAAAAGGGAGCAAAAAGCAAAAAGGAAGATTGAAGTAGAGAGATCGCGATTGCAGGGGACAAAACGATGACAACTCCCATTCATTCATTCATTCATTCAATCGTATTTATTGAGCGCTTACTGTGTGCAGAGCACTGGACTAAGCGCTTGGGAAGTACAAGTTGGCACCCATCCAACCCCGGCGTTTCTTCCCTGGTCGTTGCCGCTGAAGCCAAGAACGGTGGCGGACTCTTGTCAGAGAAGCAGCGTGGCTCAGCGGAAAGAGCCCGGGCTTTGGAGTCAGAGGTCATGGGTTCAAATCCCAGCTCCTCCAATTGTCAGCTGTGTGACTTTGAGCAAGTCGCTTCACTTCTCTGGGCCTCAGTTCCCTCATCTGTTAAATGGGGATGAAGACTGTGAGCCTCCTGTGGGACAACCTGATCACCTTGTGACCTCTCCAGCGCTTAGAACAGGGCTTTGCACATAGTAAGCGCTTAATAAATGTCATTATTATTATTATTATTATAGGCAAGAGAGTGAAATGGAAAAGATGGTTCCAGGGTGATGGAGCTGGTGTTTGACAGTCAGGGCTTAATGAGAGGCTGTGGTTTGTGCAGACTGCAGCAGCCCGGCTTCCGGCCGCGGCAGATTCAACCCCGTGGCTCGGTTGCCAAAGTAATCAATCTAGTGTATGATTAGGAAGCCAAATGGCCAAATAGAAAGAGCACGGGTCTGGCAGTTGGAGGACCTGGGTTCTAATCCCGGCTCTGCCGCTTGAGCTCACCTCCTCCAGGATGCCTTCCCAGACTGAGCCCCCTCCTTCCTCTTCCCCTCTTCCGCCCCACCTTACCTCCTTCCCCTCCACACAGCACCTGGATATATGTATATATGTTTGTACAGATTTATTACTCTATTTATTTATTTATTTATTTATTTATTTTATCTGTATTTATTTTATCTGTATTTATTTTATCTGTATTTATTTTATCTGTATCCTCCCCAGCGCTTAGAAACAGTGCTTTGCACATAGTAAGCGCTTAACAAATGCCAATTATTATTATTATTATTACACGGTAAGCGCCCAATAAATACAATTGAATGAATGAAAGAGTGCTTCCCCAGTGATCATTCATTCATTCAGCCAATCGTATTTATTGAGCGCTTACTGCGTGCAGAGCCCTCCAGGAGGCCTTCCCAGACTGAGCTCCTTCCTTCCTCTCCCCGTTGTCCCCCTCTCCATCCCCCCCATCTTACCTCCTTCCCTTCCCCACAGCACCTGCATATATGTATATATGTTTGTACATATTTATTACTCTATTTATTTCGTTATTTAGTTATTTTACTTGTACATATCTATTCTATTTATTTTATTTTGTTAGTATGTTTGGTTTTGTTCTCTGTCTCCCCCTTTTAGACTGTGAGCCCACTGTTGGGTAGGGACTGTCTCTATATGTTGCCAATTTGTACTTCCCACGCGCTCAGTACAGTGCTCTGCACATAGTAAGCGCTCAATAAATACGATTGATGATGATGATGAAGTCCAAGTCGGCAACATATAGAGACGGTCCCTACCCAACAACGGGCTGACAGTACAGTGCCTGGCATGTAGCAAGCACTTAATACCACAGTTAATTTTACTCGCGATACCGTGTGTATGTGTCTGTGTGTGTGTGAGCCATCCTTCTAGACTCCTTCTAGACTGTGAGCCCACTGTTGGACTTCCCAAACGCTTAGTACAGTGCTCTGCACACAGTAAGCCCTCAATAAATACGATTGAATGAATGAATGAATATGTTTGTACATATTTATTACTCCATTTATTTATCATCATCATCATCAATCGCATTTATTGAGCGCTCACTATGTGCAGAGCACTGTACTAAGCGCTTGGGAAGTACAAATTGGCAACATATAGAGACAGTCCCTACCCAACAGTGGGCTCACAGTCTAAAAGGGGGAGACAGAGAACAAAACCAAACATACTAACAAAATAAAATAAATAGAATAGATATGTACAAATAAAATAAATAAATAAATAAATAGAGTAAAAAATATGTACAAACATATATACATATATACGGGTATTTATAGTATTTATCTTACTTGTACATATTTATTCTATTTATTTTATTTTGTTAATATGTTTTGTTTTGTTGTCTGTCTCCCCCTTCTAGACTGTGAGCCCGCCGTTGGGTAGGGACCGTCTCTCTATGTTGCCAACTTGGACTTCCCAAGCGCTTAGTCCAGTGCTCTGCACACAGTAAGCGCTCAATAAACACGATTGAGTGAATGAATATGTACATATTTATTACTCTATTTATCTTACTTGTACATATTTATTCTATTTGAATCTATTTGCGGAACAGCAGGCTTAGGATTTCCTTGGAAAATCCAAGCTGAGGTCTGGCTGGAGTTTTGATTTGAGGGGTTGCCATCAGGGGACTTTCTGCAGCTGCTGCCGCTCCGTGTTGCCAGGGAGCCACGAGCGCCAACGCAGAAATGAAGCCGCTCCGTCACGACTTCCCTTTTCTCCTTGGCGGGAAAGGCCTGAGAACGGAAGTGGGAGCGGGAGAAATCCCAGGACCCCAGCCATCTCACTCACCCCCTTGATTTGCTTTAAACCGACTGTAATCTCAGTTTCTCCCCACTTTTGATTCCCTGGGATTTTCATTCAAAAAGACCACGTCTCTTTGTACGCTGAGACTGTCCGAGATCTAGCCCAGGCCTCTTTAGAAAGGTCACGCATTAATCCCTGTTTCCCAGAAGCCTGGGAAAATTCCCACTGTGCCCAGCTACTGAGTCAGCCGCTGAGGCCCAGAACTTCCCATGATTGGCATTTTCCCGGATGACGTCACCCGGAGATGGACCAAGAGCGTACTTAAATCCAAAGTGGGGTGGTTATTCCCAGGCTGAAGCTCCCCACGGGGAAATCAAGGCTACTCATTGGGCTACTCAGCTATTCAGTCTGAATGTAGTAATAATAATAATAACAATGGCATTTATTAAGCGCTTACTATGTGCAAAGCACTGTTCTAAGCTCTGGGGAGGTTACAAGGTGATCAGGTTGTCCCACGGGGGGCTCACGGTCTTAATCCCCATTTTACAGACGAGGTAACTGAGGCGCAGAGAAGTGAAGTGACTTCTTAATCCCCATTTTACAGACGAGGTAACTGAGGCGCAGAGAAGTGAAGTGACTTGCCCAAAGTCACACAGCTGACAAATGGCAGAGCCGGGATTTGAACCCATGACCTCTGACTCCAAAGCCCGGGCTCTTCCCACTGAGCCACACTGCTTCTCCATAATAATAACAATGATGGCATTTGTTAAACACTTCCTATGTGCCAAGCACCGTTCTAAGCGCTGGGATAGATTCATTCAATCGTATTTATTGAGCGCTTACTGTGTGCAGAGCACTGTACTAAGCGCTTGGCCGGGACTGTGTCCAAATCTTGTATCCACCCCCGCTCTTGGAACACAGTAAGTGCGTAACAAATACTATCATTATTATCATTATTATTATTATCATTATCATTTCCCACACCTATTCATCTCACAGCCCTCTCCAAGTTCTGGTCAAAACATTTATCTTCAAGGAGTAAATGTTAAGTTCACGTCTGAGTGACAGGGATAAAAATATTCTCTCCGGAGAGTGTTTCTCATCGGGTCAGGGACAGGATAAAGCTGGATGAAAAGGAAACAGCAAACTACGTCCTTATCTCTCGCAGGATGGAACATCATGGCCTAGCATTCAGGCCTCAGAAACGTGGGGCCTCCGCTGCTTCTCATCTCTGCTTCTTCCACAGACAGAGCCAAGGACGCAGGAATAAATGGGCCTTGAACGCAGGGGATGATTCATTCATTCATTCAATCGTATTTATTGAGTGCTTACTGTGTGCAGAGCACTGTACTAAGAGCTTGGGAAGTACAAGTTGGCGACACGTAGAGACGGTCCCTACCCAACAACGGGCTCACAGTCTAGAGGGATGAGGGGAGGAGAATGGGGGTGTGAAAAAGAGTCGGGAGGAAGGGGAGAGGAGAAAGGGTTGTGTGAAAGAATAATGGGGTGTGAAAAAAACTGAGGAGAAGAGGGTGTGAAAAGGGCCTGGGGAAGAGTGGAATGGGGGTGTGAAAAGGGGGTGAGGAGAGGGGAATGGGGGTGTGGAAAGGAGCTGGGGAGAGGGGAATGGGGGTGTGAAAAGGGGCTGGGGAATGGGGGTGTGAAAAGGGGCTGGGGAAAGAGGGGGCTGGGGGTGTGAAAAGGGGCTGGGGAAAGAGGGGAATAGGGGTGTGAAAAGGGGCTGGGGGAGAGGGGAATGGGGGTGTGAAAAGGGGCTGGGGAATGGGGGTGTGAAAAGGGGCTGGGGAAAGAGGGGAATGGGGGTGTGAAAAAGGGCTGGGGAAAGAGGGGAATGGGGGGGTGAAAAGGGGCTGGGGAAAGAGGGGAATGGGGGGGTGAAAAGGGGCTGGGGAAAGAGGGGAATGGGGGGGTGAAAAGGGGCAGGGGAATGGGGGTGTGAAAAGGGGCTGGGGAAAGAGGGGAATGGGGGGGTGAAAGGGGGCTGGGGAATGGGGGTGTGAAAAGGGGCTGGGGAAAGAGGGGAATGGGGGTGTGAAAAAGGGCTGGGGAAAGAGGGGAATGGGGGTGTGAAAAGGGGCCTGGAGGGTGAAAAGGGGCTGGGGGAGAGGGGACTGGGGGGGTGAAAAGGGGCTGGGGGAGAGGGGAATAGGGGTGTGAAAAGGGGCTGGGGAAAGAGGGGAATGGGGGGGTGAAAAGGGGCTGGGGGAGAGGGGAATGGGGGGGTGAAAAGGGGCTGGGCAAAGAGGGGAATGGGGGTGTGAAAAGGGGCTGGGGGAGAGGGGAATGGGGGTGTGAAAAGGGGCTGGGGAAAGAGGGGAATGGGGGGGTGAAAAGGGGCTGGGGGAGAGGGGAATGGGGTGTGAAAAGGGGCTGGGGAAAGAGGGGAATGGGGGGTGAAAAGGGGCTGGGGGAGAGGGGAATGGGGGGGAAAGGGGCTGGGGGAGAGGAGAGTGGGGGGGTGAAAAGGGGCTGGGGGAGAGGGGAATGGGGGGTGAAAAGGGGCTGGGGAGGAAGAAGGCGGTGGTGGGGGGATCGGGCGGCGGGGGGGATCTAGGTGTCTGGGTGCGCTCCCGGGGCCCTTTGTGCCTCTGCCTCTGACATGAGAAATGGCTGATCTCCTGATCTCCTAAAGGAGTCCTTAACTGGATTCCTGCCAATACGGCATTGAGCAAAGATGCCCACCACATGGGCTTTCTGAGCAGGAATCCCAGCCTTGATCTTCCCAGCTCTCCGACAAGACCGGACTGAGAATTTGAGTCAGGGCTCAAAAGAAGGCCCCAGATGGCAGCTCTCTGGCCTGTTCGCTCTGGGCAAGTCACTTAATTTCTCCGGGCCTCATTTACTTCATCTGTAAAGAAGAGATTAAGACTATGAACCCTATGTGGGACAAGGACCATATCTGATCTGACTGTATAGTATCTATCTCTGTTTTTAGTACAGTGCCTGGAGAGGAGCAGTGTGGCTCGGTGGAAAGAGCCCGGGCTTTGGAGTCAGAGGTCATGGGTTCAAATCCCAGCTCTGCCAATTGTCAGCTGTGTGACTTTGGGCAAGTCACTTAACTTCTCTGGGCCTCAGTTCCCTCATCTGTAAAATGAGGATTAAGACCGTGAGCCCCCTGTGGGACAACCTGATCACCTTGTAACCTCCCCAGCGCTTAGAACAGTGCTTTGCATATAGTAAATGCTTAATAAATGCCATCATTATTATTGTATTATTATTGAACAAATCCCATTTTTTTAAAAAAAAGTCTGTGTGGTTTTTTGTTTGTTTAATGGTATTTGTTAAGCACTGTAATATGTGCCAAGCACTATACTAAACACTGGGGTAGATACAAGATAATCAGTTTGGACACAGTTCATGTTCCACACGGGGCTCACAATCTCAATCCCCATTTTACAGATGAGGGTACTGAAACCCAGACAAGTTAAGTGACTTGCCCAAGATCACACAGCCGTGACCTCCCATTCCTCCTCTCCCTGAAACTCTCGAGCTCCTTTCTACCCCAACATTCAAAATGAAACGTTGGTTCCTGTGGCATTCGGGCTCCTCCTTAATACTGAAGCCCACAGAGTCCCCAAACAGGCCTGAGCCACTGACTCAAAAATATTAGACGTGAATTGGGATATTGGGATACACATACACGTATCCTCTGTGCTCTCCCTCCTGTTCCAATTCCAGCACTAGACCTAGAATTTGGCCCATAAATAATAGAAGGCTAAAAGTTTTTTTCAGACACGCACACACGTTAAGATCTCACTATCGACTGTATCATCTTTAATATGAAGTCTTTCTCTCCTTTTCTCTCTCTTATTCTCTCTGTCTCCCTCCATCTCTCCCTCTCTCTCTAAGACCAGAGTAGGAGGCAGGATCAGAATAGGGAAGTTTTCCTTTCCCCCCTGCACCCCCGTCACAAAGTCCGGGAAATCTGATCATTTTGACTAGGCTTTTGGGACTGGGGGTTTGAATCAAAGGGGGAAGAGGTGATGGAAAAGGATTTCCTCTTCCTAATTTATTGCAGAATGAAGCGGCTTGCTAGAGTGTTTACATCTGCGGGATCTTGGGTTAAGCTCTGAGGATGATCAATCAATCAATCAATCAATCATATTTATTGAGCGCTGACTGTGTGCAGAGCACTGTACTAAGTGCTTGGGAAGTACAAGTTGGCAACATATAGAGACAGTCCCTACCCAACAGTGGGCTCACAGTCTAAAAGGGGGAGACAGAGAACAAAACCAAACATACTAACAAAATAAAATAAATAGAATAGATATGTACAAGTAAAATAAATAAACAAATAGAGTAATAAATATGTACAAACGCATATACATATATACCCAGGGCTCAGTGGTAGCCGAGCTTCAGCTAATGGGATTATGGATAATAACGGTCCCTCATTTCACTGCAGGCGGGTGGATGTGGGAACAATTCTCCACCGCTGCTCAGAGTAAAATAAAAATGATTACTGGAAATCTATTGTCCCACACATCTTGCATTCTCCTACCCAATCACCCTCCGGGACATGTGGACAGGTGTCAAGGTCGTCGGAACAAAAGGAATTAGGGAATTAAAGCTATACGCAATCATCTGTCCCATCCCCACAGCACATATGTATATATCTGTAATTTATTTATGTATATATTTATTTATATTAATGTCTGTCTCCCCCTCTAGACTGTGAGCTCATTGTGGGCAGGAATGTGTCTATTTGTTGTTGTACTGTCCCAAGCACTTAGTACAGTGCTTTGCACACAGTAAGCGCTCAATAAGTATGGTTGAATGAATGAATGGATGCATTCAATTGTATTTATTGAGTGCTTTCCCCATTCTGGCACTTTTGTTATATTGTATAATTATATTGTCCTCTCCCAAGTGCTTAGTTCAGTGCTCTGAGCACAGTATGTTCTAATATTCTTTTCCAGCTCTACTCCCAACCCAGCAGTGTGGCTCAGTGGGAAGAGCCCGGGCTTGGAAGTCACAGGTCACGGGTTCTAAACCCGACTCCGCCACTTGTCAGCTGTGGGACTTTGAGCAAGTCACTTCACTTCTCTGGGCCTCAGTTCCCGCATCTCTAAAATGGGGATTAAAACTGTAAGCCCCATGTGGGACAACCTGATCACCTTGTATCTCCCCCAGCGCTCAGAACAGTGCTTGGCACATTTATTTATTTTATTGTACATATTTATTCTATTTATTTTATTTGGTTAATATGTTTTGTTTTGTTCTCTGTTTCCCCCTTCTAGACTGTGAGCCCGCTGTTGGGGTAGGGACCGTCTCTAGATGTTGCCAACTTGGACTTCCCAAGCGCTTAGTCCAGTGCTCTGCGCACAGTAAGCGCTCAATAAATACGATCGAATGAATGACTAGTAAGCGCTTAACAAATACCATCAATATTATTTGGAGTAAAACCTACGATTTAATTTTAATGTCCATGAACAGTCACGTCCCATCAGATCACAGGACGGCAGGGTGGGTAAGCGGAAACATGACATCAAGATAAAATTTCCCCCCTTTCTGTTCCCGTGAACTTCTGGTGGGGGGAAAGGCCGGCGGGGAGGGGGGAAAAAGTAGCCGCTGATGGCTCTTTTTGGACAGATCTTCAACCAAAGAAAGGTGGAGGAATCTTCTCCTCCATTTCCTCTTAAACTCCCACCCACTCCCAACACAGCCTGAGGTCCCATATGGTGAAATTATTCCTGCCATAAATTCTTTACAGCGGCGATGACTAATTAAAATGATCCCTATCGCCCAAGTGCCGAGCCTCCGGGGAATCTGTACATCTTGTGTTTGACGGAATAAATGCAAAGAGGTGATATCATCATCAGTGGCATTTATTGAGCGCTTTGTGCGGAACACTGTATTGAGAGATTGGGAAAGGAGTTGGCGGGCACGTTAACCGCTTGAAATGAGCTCACACCCCTCTCCATGTTAAAAGCAGTTAACTTTTCCTTCTGTAGCGCTTTAAAGCAGTCTGTACAGGGAGATAGAAGACTCCAATTCAAAATGTAATAATAATAGTAATCATAATGGTATTTGTTAAGCGCTTAGTATGTGTCAAGCGCTGTTCATTCATTCATTCAATCATATTTATTGAGCGCTTACTGTGTGCTGAGCACTGCGCTAAGGTAATCGGGTTGTCCCAAGTGGGGCTCACAGTTTTCATCCCCATTTTACAGATGAGGTAACTGAGACACGGAGAAGTTAAGTAATAATAACAATGGCACTTGTTAAGCGCTTACTATGTGCAAAGCACCGTTCTAAGCGCTGGTGAGGATACAAGGTGATCAGGTTGTCCCACGTGGGGCTCACGGTCTTAATCTCCATTTTACAGTTGGTGTAACTGAGGCACAGAGAAGTTAAGTGACTTGCTCAAAGTCACACAGCTGACAGTTGGTTTAGCCGGGATTAGAACCCATGACCTCTGACTCCAAAGCCCGGCCTCTTTCCATGAGGCCACCTGCTTCTCTATATATCATTTGCAATGCTTTGTCAACCTTTTAAGCGGGCCCCATTTAAGGGCATATTCCTTTAAATGGGAGCCATTTGGAAGGGGACGTCATGGAGGGACCGTCTTAAAAACAGGCTAGATGGAAGATCAGGACTAGTCCCGGAAGGTCAGGTGAAGCCTAGGAGGAAAAGTGAGTTGGTAGTCCAGTGGGGAGGGTGGTTTGGCAAAGATTACTTTGGCAGCTGTTCTGGATAGGGGCAGGGTGACTCACGAGGAAGAAAAGGGAATGGAGAGTTTAGAAGGATGTTTGGAAGTAGGTCAGAGGGAGAAAGGGAAGGAAGAAGGGGCACAGGCCAGTTGGCTTCCCTCCCAAATCTCAGGCACTGGTGGCCCGTGAGCTGAAGAAACAGGAAGGAGAAATCGTCGGTGATAGGGTCGTCATCATCATCATCATCAATCGCATTTATTGAGCGCTTACTATGTGCAGAGCACTGTACTAAGCGCTTGGGAAGTACAAATTGGCAACATCTAGAGACAGTCCCTACCCAACAGTGGGCTCACAGTCTAAAAGGGGGGAGACAGAGAACAAAACCAAACATACTAACAAAATAAAATAAATAGAATAGATATGTACAAATAAAATAAATAAATAGAGTAATAAATATGTACAAACATATATCCATATATACAGGTGCTGTGGGGAAGGGAAGGAGGTAAGATGGGGGGATGGAGAGGGGGATGAGGGGGAGAGGAAGGAAGGGGCTCAGTCTGGGAAGGCCTCCTGGAGGAGGTGAGCTCTCAGCAGGGCCTTGAAGGGAGGAAGAGAGCGAGCTTGGCGGATGAAAGCTTCCCTTCCGTCCTCGGCGCGGGAAACCCAGACACAAGGCATCAAAGCCCTCCCCAGTCCAGAAGCCGTGCAGTCATCATCATCATCATCATCAATCGTATTTATTGAGCGCTTACTGTGTGCAGAGCACTTGGGAAGTACAAGTTGGCAACATATAGAGACAGTCCCTACCCAACAGTGGGCTCACAGTCTAAAAGGGGGAGACGGAGAACAAAACCAAACATACTAACAAAATAAAATAAATAGAATAGATATGTACAAGTAAAATAAATAAATAGAGTAACAAATATGTGCAAACATATATACATATATACAGGTGCAGTGGGGAAGGGAAGGAGGTAAGATGGGGGGATGGAGAGGGGAACGAGGGGGAGAGGAAGGAAAGGGCTGGGTAGAGCCCAGGCCTAGGAGTCAGAAGGACCTGGGTTCTAATCCCAGCCCTACCACTCATCCGCTCTGTGACCTTGGGCCAGTCGCTTCGCTGCTTCTGTGCCTTGGTCACCTCATCTAGAAAATGGGGATTAAAACTATCAGCCCCATGTAGGACGTGGACTGGGCCCAACTTGATTAGCAGCAGCGTGGCTCGGGGGAAAGAGCATGGGCTTTGGAGTCAGAGGTCATGGGTTCAAATCTCGGCTCCGCCAATTGGCTAACTGGGTTGGATACAGTCCATGTCCCACGTGGGGCTCACAGTCTTTATCCCCATTTTACGGATGAGGTACCTGAGGCACAGAGAGGGGAAGTGACTTTTTTTTTAATGGCATTTATTAAACACTTACTATGTGCAAAGCACTGTTCTAAGCGCTGGGGAAGTTACAAGGTGATCAGGTTGTCCCACGGGGGGCTCACAGTCTCAATCCCCATTTTATCATCATCATCATCATCAATCGTATTTATTGAGCGCTTACTGTGTGCAAAGCACTGTACTAAGCGCTTGGGAAGTACAAGTTGGCAACATATAGAGACAGTCCCTACCCAACAATGGGCTCACACAGATGAGGTAACTGAAGCACAGAGAAGTTAAGTGACTTGCCCAAAGTCACACAGCTGACAAGCAGCGGAACCGGGATTAGAACCCATGATCTCTGATTCCCAAGCCCGGGCTCTTTCCACTGAGTCATGCTGCTTCTCACGCTGTAGGCTTGTAGGGTGGAAATGTTATTTTACACTAAATCCCTACTCCCCCGTCTCCTCAGGGGTGATGGATCTGCCTAATTAACTAGGGATTCTGCCATCCCTGAAAATCAATGTTTGAAAGGGCAGGTGCGGTGGAGATTGGGAATATCCATTGTTCATCTCTGTTTACAGAAACCAGGAAGCCAGTGGCTACAACTACAATAGATCCCAGATGGATGATTTTCCGTTCAAAGCAGATTTAATTAATTCTGCCCAATTAGCAAAGCTCTGATCCCTTCTAAAGTTATTTCTTTTCTCATCGCATCTCCAAGAGGCCTTTCCCAGTTAAGAGCCCTCATTTCCTTGACTCCTCAGTCCTTCTGCATTTTCTATGCAATTGGAGCTGTAACATTTAAGCACTTGATATTCACCCCATGGCACTTATAATACATATCCGTGATTTATTTACTTATATTAGCATCTGTTTCCACCTCTAGACTATAAGCGTTTTGCGGTATTGAACTCTCCTAAGCTCATCATGGTCAGGGAACACGTCCGCTAATTCTGTTACATTGTCCTCTCCCAAGTGCTTAATCCCGGCTCCGCCACTTGTCAGTCAATCAATCAATCGTATTTATTGAGCGCTGACTGTGTGCAGAGCACTGTACTAAGCGCTTGGGAAGTACAAGTTGTCAGCTGACATTTGTTAAGCGCCTACTATGTGCCAAGCGCTGTTCTAAGCGCTGGGGTGGACAGTGCTCTGCACACAGTAAGCGCTCAATAAATACGATTGAAAGAATGAATGAATACAAGGTGATCAGGTTATCCCACGGGGGGCTTATCATCATCATCATCAGTCATATTTATTGAGCACTTACTATGTGCAGATCACTGTACTAAGCACTTGGGAAGTACAAATTGGCAACATATAGAGACAGTCCCTACCCAACAGTGGGCTCACAGTCTTAATCGCCATTTTACAGATGAGGCAACTGAGGCACAGAGAAGTGAAGTGACTTGCCCAAGGTCACACAGCAGACGAGTGCTTGAATAGTCCCTGTAGACTGTAAACTCGTTGTGGGCAGGGAACGTGTCTGTTATATTGTTCTGTTGTAATAATAATAAAGACATTTATTAAGCGCCTACTATGTGCCAAGCACTGTTCTAAGTACTGGGGAGGTTACAAGGTGATCAGGTTGTCCCTTGGCGGGCTCACGGTCTTAATCCCCATTTTACAGATGAGGTAACTGAGGCCCAGAGAAGTGAAGTGACTTGCCCAAAGTCACACAGCTGAGAGTTGGCGGAGCCGGGATTCGAACGCATGAGCTCTGACTCCAAAGCCCGGGCTCTTTCCACTGAGCCACGCTGCTTCTCGAACTGGCTGGAAAGGTTTCTTGTCCCGGTGGCTCCTTTCCCACACAGCTGCTCTTTCTCAAGGCCCTTGAAGGCAGTGATTGATTTTCTAGCCCTGTGAGTGCTCGGTCACCCCAGCGACCTTCCATTGTTTCCTAAAAGACAAGAACCAGCTTGGCAGCATCCTTTCCCTCTAGTCCAGGAAGCAGGAGTTGATTTTTTTGTTGCTGTTGTTTCCAAGTGCATAATCCCCTCTATCACTGACCATTTGGTCACATAAATTCAGGTACCGTATCAGCCTCCTCTCCGATCTCCCATCCTCCTGTCTCTCCCCACTTCAATCCATAGTTCACGTCGATGCCCGGATTGTCTTTGTCCAGAAACGCTCTGGGCATGTTACTCCCCTCCTCAAAAATCTCCAGTGGCTTCCAATCAACCGACGCATCAGCCAAAAACTCCTCACCCTCGGCTTCAAGGCTGTCCATCCCCTCGCTCCTTGCTACCTCACCTTCCTTCTCTCCTTCTCCAGCCCACCCCTCACCCTCCGCTCCTCTGCCGCTAATCTCCTCACCGTACCTCGTTTTTGCCTGTCCCGCCATCGACCCCCGGCCCACATCCTTTCCCTGGCCTGGAATGCCCTTCCTCCACACATCCGCCAAGCTAGCTCTCTTCCTCCCTTCAAAGCCCTACTGAGAGCTCACCTCCTCCAGGAGGCCTTCCCACACTGAGCCCCCTTTTTCCTCTCCCCCTCCCCACCCCCCGGCCCTACCTCCTTCCCCTCCCCACAGCACCTGTATATATATTTGTACAGATTTATTACTCTATTTTACTTGTACATATTTACTATCCTATTCATTTTGTTAATGATGTGTATATAGCTTTAATTCTACTTGATCTGATGCTTTTAACACCTGTCTACATGTTTTGTCTTGTTGTCTGTCTCCCTCTTCTAGACTGTGAGCCCGTTGTTGGGTAGGGACTGTCTCTATATGTTGCCGACTTGTACCTCCCAAGCGCTTAGTCCAGTGCTCTGCACACAGTAAGCGCTCAATAAATACGATTGAATGAATGAATTTCTTATGACCACCTCTTCCAAGTAACCTCTGTGGCTGCTGCAGTGAATTGGATCATTTTCCCTTTCATCTTCCCTTTTCTTTCTCCCTGTCTCTTCTCCCCTCTCTGATCTCCCCCCTCACCGGAGAAGTCACTGTACTTCTCTGTGCCTCAGTTCCCTCATCCGCAAAATGGGGATTCAGTACCTGTTTTCCCTCCTACCTAGACATAAGGCTCACCGTCCATATAGGAGGGAAAACACGTATTTTGAAGTTGAGGAAACCGAGACACAGTTAAGTGACTTACCCCCCAAAAAATCACACCACAAACCAGTGGTGGAGCCTCGATTAGACCCCAGATCCTCTGACTCCCAAGCCCTTGGTCTTTAGAGAAGTAGCGTGGCTCAGTGGAAAGAGCCCGGGCTTTGGAGTCAGAGGTCATGGGTTCAAATCCCGGCTCTTCCAACTCTCAGCTGTGTGACTTTGGGCAAGTCACTTCACTTCTCTGGGCCTCAGTTCCCTCCTCTGTAAAATGGGGATAAAAACTGTGAGCCCCCCGTGGGACAGCCTCATCACCTTGTAACCTCCCCAGCGCTTAGAACAGTGCTTTGCACATAGTAAGCGCCTAATAATAATAATGGCATTTATTAAGTGCTTACTGTGTGCAAAGCACTGTACCATTATTATTATCATTATTTCTGCTAGTCAAGCTGCTTCTCTGTTGCACTGTGCTGTCTCAAGTTTTTAGTACCCCTTTCTGCATACAGTAAGTACTCAATAAATACCACTGATTGATTGACCTATTGTACTCATTCATTACTTCGTATTAATTGAGCGCTTACTGTGTGCAGAGCACTGTATTAAGCGCTTGGGAAGTCCAAGTCGGCAACATATAGAGACGGTCCCTACCCAACAACGGGCTCACAGTCTAGCAGAGAAGCAGCGTGGCTCAGTGGAAAGAGCCTGGGTTTTGGAGTCAGAGGTCACGGGTTCAAATCCCCGCTCTGCCAATTGTCAACTGTGTGCAAGTCACTTCACTTCTCTGTGCCTCAGTTACCTCATTTAGAAAATGGGGATTAAGACTGTGAGCCCCCCCCCGTGGGACAACCTGATCACCTTGTAACCTCCCCAGTGCTTAGAACAGTGCTTTGCACATAGTAAACGCTTAATAAATGCCATTATTATTATTAGAAGGGGGAGACAGAACAAAACAAAACATGTAGACAGGTGTCAAAACTGTCGGAATAAATAGAATTACAGCTATGTGCACATTATTAGCAAAATAGAGTAGTAAATATGTACAAGTACAATAAATAGAGTAATAAATCTGTACAAATATATACAAATGCTGTGGGGAGGGGAAGGGGTAGGGCGGGGGGGATGGGGAGGAGGAGAGGGTAAAGGGGGCTCAGTTTGGGAAGGCATCCTGGAGGAGGTGAGCTCTCAGTAGGGATTTGAAGGGAAGAAGAGAGCTAGTTTGGCGGATGTGTGGAGGGAGGGCATTCCAGGCCAGTGTTCTGCACACAGTAAGTGCTCAATAAATCATCATCATCATCATCAATCATATTTATTGAGCGCTTACTGTGTGCAGAGCACTGTACTAAGCGCTTGGGAAGTACAAATTGGCAACATCTAGAGACAGTCCCTACCCAACAGTGGGCTCACAGTCTAAAAGGGGGAGACAAAACCCAACATACTAACAAAATAAAATAAATAGAATAGATGTGTACAAGTAAAATAAATAAATAGAGTAATAAATATGTACAAATCCCACTGATTGATTCCTCTCTTCCAAAGTTTGGAGGCAGTTTGGCCTTTAGGTGAAAAAGTCAGAGCTTCATCTCTGCAGCACCGAGACTCGCCCACGTCCCAAGCATTCGGCTCATAGGCCTCGGGGCTCCAGCTTCCTCAGTTTACATATGAAAACCCTCCGGGCCCAGCGGAGGACAATAAAATCCTTTGCTGATCAGCATTTTGCCTCTCCCTGCTCATGTCCTGCCCTACTCGGTTGGGTGTGGGAAAGGGAGGGGTGAGGTGATCTAAAACTCTAGGCTAATTAGTGACCTCAGGTCATTATAGCTCCTCATCAGCGCTTTTTCTTTAATGGTGTTCCTTAAATGCTTAGAGAAGCAGCGTGGCTCAATGGAAAGAGCCCGGTTTTTGGAGTCCGAGGTCGTGGGTTCGAATCCCGGCTCCACCACGTCAGCTGTGTGACCTTGGGCAAGTCGCTTAACTTCTCTGAGCCCCAGTTCCCTCATCTGTCAAATGGGGATTACGACTGTGAGCCCCACGTGGGACAACCTGATCACCTTGTATCGCCCCAGCGCTTAGAACAGTGCTTTGCACATAGTAAGCGCTTAACAAATGCCATCATTATTATTATTATTTAGTAGGTAAACTCTACCAAGTGCTGGGCTAGCTCTGAGCTAATCAGGTTGGACACACTCCTTGTCCCACTTTTCTTTTTTTTTCTTTCAATCATATTTATTGAGCGCTTCCTGTGTGCAGAGCCTTACTGAAGGCCCACCTCCTCCAAGAGGCCTTCCCCGACTAAGCCTCGCCTTTCCTCTCCTCCCACTCCCTTCTGCGACACCCTGACTCGCTCCCTTTCTTCAGCGTGGCTCAGTGGAAACAGCCCGGGCTTTGGAGTCAGAGGTCACGGGTTCAAATCCCGGCTCCGCCACTTGTCAGCTGGGTGACTCTGGGCAAGTCACTTCACTTCTCTGCGCCTCAGTCACCTCATCTGTAAAATGGGGCTGAAGACTGCGAAGCCCCCCTTGGGACGGCCTGATCACCTTGTAACCTCCCCAGCGCTTAGAACAGTGCCTTGCACATAGTAAGCGCTTAATAAATGCTATCATTATTATTATTATTATTATCCCCCCTCCCAGCCCCACGTCACCGATGTCCGTATCTGTCATTTATTGATACATATTAATGTCCGTCTCCCCCTCTCGCTCTCTGCGGGCTGTGAGACTGTGAGCCCACTGTTGGGTAGGGACTGTCTCTATATGTTGCCAACTTGTACTTCCCAAGCGCTTAGTACAGTGCTCTGCACACAGTCAGCGCTCAATAAATACGATTGCTGATGATGATGATGCAGAGCACTGTACTAAGCGCTTGGGAAGTACAATTTGGCAACATACAGAGACAGTCCCAACCCAACAACGGGCTCACAGTCTAGAGGGGGGAGACAGACAACAAAACAAAACATGTGGACGGGTGTCAAGTCATCAGAATAAATGCACATCATGGGACTCACGGACTCAATCCCCATTTTCAGGATGAGGGAACTGAGGCACAAGGAAGTAAAGTGACTTGCCCAGGGTCACACAGCTGACAGGTGGCAGAGCCGGGATTTGAACCCGTGACCTCTGACTCCAAAGGTCCTTCTGACTCTATCCACTAGACCACACTGCTTCTGACTTTTCCGCCTCTGCAGCACCCTACAGAGGGCTTGACTTTCACTCAGTTGTATTTACTGAGCGCTTGAGCATTCAGACTATCAGCTCACTGTGGGCAGAGAACATGTCTACCCACTCTGTGGTATGGGTCTCTCTGAAGTGCTTAGTACAGTGCTTTGCATGCAGTCAGCGCCTAATAAATATCACTGTTGATGAGGCTGCCATTTGAGCCCCGCGACACTTCTGTACACGGCTGTCGTTCCTTTTAATATCGGTTTCCCTCTCTAGACCGTAAGCTCCTCAAGGGCAGGGAACATGTCTACTAACTCAGTTGTAACCTGCTCTCCCAAGCGTCTAGTACAGTGCTCTGCTCAATAAATGCCGCTGATGGATTGATTTCCCCACCACGGGGAGAAATCACCAGGGCCTCTGCCAGCAGGATCCGTGTCTGGAGACGGTGTTTGTGAGAAGGAGGGGAAAACAACTGATCAATCAAAAATTGTATTTATTAAGTAGTGACTCTGTGCAGAGCACTGTATCAAGTGCTTGGTAGAGTGCAGTGGAGTTAAATATAATTCCCTCCCCTCAAGAAGCTTACAATCAAGGTGGGGGTGGGGGGGAGAGAGAGAGACTAAAATTATAGGTAGAGGGAGCAACAGAATTGAAAGATATGAAATCCCATTGATTGTCAATTAATCAATGGTCTTTACTGAGCATTCACAGTGTGCAGAGCACCGTGTTAAGTGCTTGGGAGAGAACAACACAACAGAATTGTTGTGGGCAGGGAATGTCACTGTTTATTGTTGTATTGTACTTTTCCAAGCGCTTAGTACAGTGCTCTGCACGCAGTTAAGTGCTCAATAAATACGACTGAATTGAAAAGACACTCTGGAAAGCAGCCCGGCCTGGTGGATAGAGCTTGGTCCTGGGAATCAGAAGGACTGGCTTCCAATCCTGACTCTGCCACTCATCTGCTATGTGACCTTGGGCAGGTCACTTCAAGTCTTTGTGCCTCAGTTCCCTCATCTGGAAAACAGGGATTAAGATCGTGAGCCCCATGTGGGACAGAGACACATGTACATATATAGTCAGAGATCATGGGTTCAAATCCCGGCTCTGTCGATTGTCAGTTGTGTGACTTTGGGCAAGTCACTTAACTTGTCTGTGCCTCAGTTACCTCATCTGTAAAATGGGGATAGAGACTGTGAGTCCCCCATGGGATAATCTGGTCCCCTTGTGTCCTCCCCAGTGCTTAGAACAGTGCTTTGCACATAGTAAGCACTTAACAAATGCCATCATCATCATCATCATCATATATACACAAGTGTGGTGGGGCGGGGAGGAGTGTAGAGCAAAGGGAGAGAGTTGGGCGATGGGGAGGGGAGGGGAAGTTGAGGAAAAGGGTGGCTTAGTCTGGGAAGGCCTCTTGGAGGAGGTGAGCCTTCAGTAGGGCTTTGAAGGGGGGAAGTGTGGTTGTTTGGCGGATTTGAGGAGGGATCCACTACCAGAACGATTGCAGATGGAGAGCTGGGCGTTCTGGGAGAGAT
Organism: Tachyglossus aculeatus; assembly: GCF_015852505.1. Taxonomy (NCBI): domain Eukaryota; kingdom Metazoa; phylum Chordata; class Mammalia; order Monotremata; family Tachyglossidae; genus Tachyglossus; species Tachyglossus aculeatus. The sequence continues at coordinate 9,497,615 of NC_052073.1, read as the reverse complement.
GCGTCTGTGGCGTCGCTACGGGTCGGAGACGACTGGACAGAAGAAGACAAGACTGCTACTTCTGCTGCTGCTTCTGTCTCCTGTCTCTCCCCACTTCAGTCCCACTCTGCCGCCTGGATTATCTTCCTACAGAAACGTTCTGGACCTGTCACCCTCCTCCTCCTCAAAAATCTCCAACCTCCGTATCTCTGCAAAAACTCTTCACTATCGGTTTCAAAGCTGTCCATCCCCTTGCCCCATCTTACCTCACCTCCCTTCTCTCCTTCTCCATCCCAGCCCGCACATTCCGCTCCTCTGGTGCCACTATCCTTCTCACCGGGCCTCATTCTCGCCCACCCGCCCGCCGTTGACCCCCGGCCCACATCCTCCCTCTGGCCTGGAATGCCCTCCCTCCTCAAATCCGCCAAACAACAACACTTCCCCCCTTCAAAGCCCTACTGAAGGCTCACCTCCTCCAAGAGGCCTTCCCAGACTAAGCCACCCTTTTCCTCAACTTCCTCTCCCCTCCCCATTGCCCAACGCCCTCCCTTTGCTCTACACCCCTCCCCGCCCCCAAATGCTTAACAAATACCACAGGTGCTACTATTATTATTACTGGCACTTCCTCCCCTTCATCTCTGACAGAATACCGCTCGCCCCATCTTCAAAGTTCTCCTAAAAATCACACCTCCTCCAAGAAGCCCTCCCTAACCCTTCATTTCCCCACCCAAATCTCTCTCCCTGGTGACACTTTGATATTCACCCCAGTCCCACAGCACTTAAGTCTGTAACCTTATACTCTACTGCTTTCCCTATTTACAATTATTTTCATATCTGCTTCCTTCTCTCTAGACTGCAAGCTCCTTGAGAGCGGGGACCGCGTCTGTCGATTCTATTTGCCTCGCTCTGCGCACAGGAAGTGCTCGATAAACATCGCCCACCGACCGATCCATTTCTGACTTTCAGCTTGTGGCTTCAGAGAGCAAAGAGGGTTGCCTTTAATTTCAGCCACTTGGTGTTAGCTTCTTTAGATTTAGACCGGTATTCGGGGTTCAATTAGAAAATGGGCCAAATGTTTTCTCCAGAGCAGGGAGAACGGGAGCCGGCTAGCAGGGCAGCTGGACAGAAAGAACAGCTGCTTCTCATCGACAGACCTCCCCGCCGCTCCCGGCAACTGTGAGCGAAATAACTTCCTCTGCTAAATGACCTACAAGTGTGTGGGAAGTGGTTGATTCACCCATTAGCCGTCTCTACCACTTCTGTATTTATTTATTTCCATCCTCTGCCCTCTCGTATCGGTAGATTCAGATGTTGAATTTATTTATTCTCTTTCCACTGCTTGTGGCTACTGCTCTGCGTGTTTAATAAATACCATTCCTCCTATTGCTTTCCTGATTACTACTACACAGTGGCCTAAGCGAAAGAGCGCGGTCCCGGGAGCCTGAAGACTCGGGTTCTGATCCTGTCTCTGCCCCTTGCCTGCTGTGTGACTTCGGACAATTCACTTAACATCTCTGGGCCTCAGTTTCCTCATCGACTCATCCTCATCTACTCATCCTCATCCCGGCTCCACCACTTGTCAGCTGTGTGACTTTGGGCAAGTCACTTCACTTCTCTGGGCCTCAGTTACCTCATCTGTAAAATGGGGGTGAAGACTGTGAGCCCCCCATGGGACAACCTGATCACCTTGTAACCTCCCTAGCGCTTAAACAGTGCTTTGCACATAGTAAGCGCTTAATAAATGCTATCATTATTATTATTATTATTATTATTATTATCTACTTCCCAAGTGCTTAGTACAGTGCACACAGTAAGCGCTCAATAAATACGATTGAATGAATGAATCTGCAGAACGGGGATTCAGTACCTATTTTCCCTTCCGCTTAGACTGTGGAACAGGATCTGTGTCCATCCTGATTAACTTCTACGTACTCCAATGCTTAGCACATAGTGAGCACATAACAAGCACCATCATTATCCTCATCACTATTGCTTGTACTTACCAAGCGCTTAGTACAGTGCTCTGCATACAGTAAGTGCCCAATAAATACGATCGAATGAACGCATGAATATTGCCAGATGTATATCTACTAATTTGTTAAGCACGTACTCTGTACCAACCACTGGGGTGGATACAATCAAATCAGGTCGGGCACAGCCTCTGTCCCTCATGGGGCTCACAGTTGAAGGGGCAGAATTTAATCCTCATTTTACAATTGAGGAAACTGAGGCACAGAGAAGTCAAGTGACATGCCCAAGGTCACACAGCAGGCGAGTGACGGGGCTGGGATTAGAACCCCAGGTATTTTGTCTTCTAGTCCTGCGCCCTTTCCACTAGAGCTCACAACTTCTCTTTAATTGAACTTCTCTTCTCCCACTCCCCTCTGCGTCACCCTGACTTGCTCCCTTTCTACATCTTCCTCTCCCACCCCCGCACCACTTATGTCCATATCCGGCGTTTATTTATTTATAGTAAAGTCCGTCTCCCCCTCTAGACTGTAAGCTCACTGTGGGCAGGGAATGTGTCTGTTATATTGTACTCTCCCAAGCACTTAGTACAGCCAATTGTCAGCTGTGCGACTTTGGGCAAAGTCACTTCACTTCTCTGGGCCTCAGTTCCCTCATCTGTAAAATGGGGATTAAGACTGTGAGCCCCCCGTGGGACAACCTGATCACCTTGTAATCCCTCCAGCTCTTAGAACAGTGCTTTGCACATAGTAAGTGCTTAATAAATGCCATTATTATTATTATTACAGTGCTCTACACTCAGGAAATGCTCAATAAATACGATCGACTGACTGTGCTGCTTGTAAATATTTTATGTCTCTCCCCCAGCATCGGAGAGATAGCTTGTTGTGGGCAGGAAATTTGCCTTCTATTTTAGCTGTAGTTTTTCAAGGGCTTAAAAATAATGGCATTTATTAAGCGCTTACTATGCGCAAAGCACTGTTCTAAGTGCTGGGGAGGTTACAAGGTGATCAGGTTGTCCCACGGGGGGCTCACAGTCTTAATCCCCATTTTCCAGATGAGGTAACTGAGGCCCAGAGAAGTGAAGTGACCTGCCCAAAGTCACACAGACGACAATGGGCAGAGCCGGGATTTGAACCCATGACCTCTGACTCCAAAACCCAGGCTCTTTCCACTGAGCCACGCTGCTTCTCCTACAGTACATTGCACTGGTCAAGAACTCCCTGAATACCATCGCTACTACTGCTACTACTTCCCCTCTCAGGGTCATTCATTTATTGAGCGCTTACTGTGTGCAGAGCACTGTACTAAGTGCTTGGGGAGTACAAGTTGGCAACATATAGAGATGGTCCCTACCCAACAGCGGGCTCACAGTCTAGAAGGGTTGCACCTGGAGAGTTTCCGGTACTCTACTAGTCTCGACTACAGGGGGGAAGAGTCAAGCAGAGGCCTACCCGTTCCATTCAGCGCTTAGAACAGTGCTTTGCACATAGTAAGCGCTTAATAAATGCCATTATTATTATTATTATTATTATTATTATTATTCTTTCTAGCTTGGGCAGTGCCTAGTGAGTGGAAGGCAATCTGCTACAAGTCAAAACCCACCTGTGCTGGGCAGCAGCAGCGCGGGAGACAGTCCAGGGCGGAGGCTCAAGGTGATTTTGTGGAAGAAGGCGATGGTGAACCACCTCCATATTTTTACCAAGAAAACTCTACGGATCCATTACCAATCAATCAATCAATCGTATTTATTGAGCGCTTACTGTGTGCAGAGCACTGTACTAAGCGCTTGGGAAGTCCAAGTTGGCAACATATAGAGATGGTCCCTACCCAACAGTGGGCTCACAGTCTAAAAGGGGGAAACAGAGAACAAAACCAAACATACTAACAAAATAAAATAAATAGAATAGATATGTACAAGTAAAATAAATAAATAAATAGAGTAACAAATGTGTACAGACATATATACATATATACAGGTGCTGTGGGGAAGGGAAGGAGGTAAGATGGGGGGGATGGAGAGGGGGACGAAGGGGAGAGGAAGGAAGGGGCTCAGTGTGGGAAGGCCTCCTGGAGGAGGTGAGCTCTCAGCAGGGCCTTGAAGGGAGGAAGAGAGCTAGCTTGGCGGATGGGCAGAGGGATTGGGGGCATTCCAGGCCCGGGGGAGGACGTGGGCCGGGGGTCGATGGCGGGACAGGCGAGAACGAGGTACGGTGAGGAGATTAGCGGCGGAGGAGCGGAGGGTGCGGCCTGGGCTGGAGAAGGAGAGAAGGGAGGTGAGGTAGGAGGGGGCGAGGGGATGGACAGCCTTGAAGCCCAGGGTGAGGAGTTTCTGCCTGATGCGCAGGTTGATTGGTAGCCACTGGAGATTTTGAGGAGGGGAGTAACATGCCCAGAGCGTTTCTGGACGTGGGCCAGGGGTCAACAAGGTGATCAGGTTGTCCCACGGGGGGCTTTCGGTCTTAATCCCCATTTTTACAGGTGAGGTAACTGAGGCGCAGAGAAGTGAAGTGACTCGCCCAAAGTCACACCGCTGACAATTGACAGTCGGGATTCGAACCCACGACCCCTGACTCCAAGCCTGTGTTTTTTCCACTGAGCCATGCTGCTTCTCATGGGCCAGGCACTGCACTAAGTGCCGGGGTGGATTCAAGCAAATCGGGTTAGACACAGTCCCTGTCCCATGTGGGGCTCACGGTCTCAATCCGCATTTTACAGATGAGGCAACTGAGGCACTGGGGAAGGATAAAAGTTAGCGTCACGTTCCCTGCCCACCAGGAGATTTTTCCTGGCGTGGAGGGAAGAGGCCATGGAGTTCGGGAAGAATCCCTTCAAAGCAGGCGCGTGGTTTAGTGGATTGAGCACGGGTTTAGGAGTCAGAAGGCCACGGGGTCTAATCCAGGCTTCTCCTCTTGTCTGTTGTGTGACCTTGAGCAAGTCATTTCTCTTCCTCCGTGCCTCCTTTTACTTCTAGACGTGAGGATTGCATGCCTACTGTGCGCAGAGCACTGTACTAAGCGCTTGGGAAGTCCAAGTTGGCAACATCTAGAGACGGTCCCTACCCAACAGCAGGCTCACAGTCTAGACGGGGGAGGCAGAGAACAAAACAAAACATATTAACAAAATAAAATCAATAGAATAGTATATATGTACAAGTAAAATAGAGTAATAAATATGTACAAACACATATACATATATACAGGTGCTGTGGGGAGGGGACTTACTGTGTGCAAAGCACTGTACTGTTTGGGAGAATCTACTGTAACAACAAACAGACACACTGCCCACACTTTGGTGCTTAGTACAGTGCCTGGCACATAGTAAGCCCTGAACAAGTGCCATTAAAATAAAATTGCAATCCTCCTCAATAAATATGATTGAATGAATGAATGAATGAATGAATGGGCAGGGATTGTCTCTACTGCTGAATGAATGAATATATGTATTAATTCATTCAATCGTATTTATTGAGAGCTTACTGTGTGCAGAGCACTGTACTAAGAGCTTGGGAAGTACAAGCTGGCAACATATAGAGACGATGTATATATGTTTGTACATATTTATTACTCTATTTTACTTGTACATATTTATTCTATTTATTTTATTTTATTTTGTTAATACGCTTTGTTTTGTTGTCTGTCTCCCCCTTCTAGACTGTGAGCCTGCTGTTGGGTAGGGACCCTCTCTATATGTTGCCGACTTGGACTTCCCAAGCGCTTAGTCCAGTGCTCTGCACACAGTAAGCGCTCAATAAATACGATTGAATGAATGAATGAGTGAATTTCCAAGCGCTTAGTCCAGTGCTCTGCACACAGTAAGCGCTCAATAAATACGATTGAATGAATGAATGAATTTCCAAGCGCTTAGTCCAGTGCTCTGCACACAGTAAGCGCTCAATAAATACGATTGAATGAATGGATGAATGAGTGAATTTCCAAGCGCTTAGTCCAGTGCTCTGCACACCATAAGCTCTCAATAAATACAATTCAATGAATGAATGAAAACTGGGGCAGAACTTTATTAAAAAGTTCAAGAGAAGCAAAACGGCCTAGCTGAAAGAATACAAGCCCGGGAGTCGGGAGGACCTGGGTTCTAATCCCGGCTCTGCCACTTGTCTGCTGGGTGATCTTGGGCAAGTCACCTCACTTTTCTGGGCCTCAGTTCCCTCATCTGCAAAATGGGGGTTTGAAACCTGTTCTTCCTCCTACTTAGACTGTCAGCCCTAGGTGGGACCTGATTATTTTGTATTTACCCCAGCGCTTAGAGCAGAACAGCGAGTAAGCACTTAACGAATGCCACAATTGAGAGAGCATATTAAACTGGTCGAGAAATCAATCAATCAATCATATTTATTGAGCACTTACTGTGTGCAGAGCACTGTACTAAGCGCTTGGGAAGTACAAGTTGGCAACATATAGAGAAAGAGGGTAGTCGAGCTGTTCGGAGAGTCCAACAGGAGTGCTATGTGCTCCACTATCTACACCCTCAGAGGTGGTATTTATTGAGCGCTTACTGTGTGCAGAGCACTGTACTAAGCGCTTGGGAAGTACAAATAGGCAGCATATAGAGCCAGTCCCTACCCAACAGCGGGCTCACAGTCTAGAAGGGGGAGACAGACAATAAAACAAAACATATTAACGAAATAAAATAAATAGAATAAATATGTACAAGTAAAATAGAGTAATAAATATGTACAAACATATATATATATATATATATATATATATATATATATATATATTCATTCATTCAGCAGTAGAGACAATCCCTGCCCAGTGGAAAGAGCCGGGGCTTTGGAGTCAGAGGTCACGGGAGAAGCAGCCTGGCTCAGTGGAAAGAGCCCGGGCTTTGGAGTCAGAGGTCGTGGATTCGAATTCTGGCTCCGCCACATGTCTGCTGTGTGACCTTGGGCAAGTCACTTAACTTCTCAGAGCCTCAGTTACCTCATCTGTAAAATGGAGATGATGACTGTGAGCCCCGCGCGGGACAGCCTGATCACCTTGCATCCCCCAGCGCTTAGAACAGTGCTTTGCACATAGTAAGCGCTTAACAAATGCCATTATTATTATTATTATTATTATTATGGGTTCAAATCCCGCCTCCGCCGCTTGTCAGCTGGGTGACTTTGGCCAAGTCACTTCACTTCCCTGGGCCTCGGTTCCCCCATCTGGAAAATGGGGATGAAGACTGTGAGCCCCCGTGGGACAACCTCATCACCTTGTAACCTCCCTAGTGCTTAGAACAGTGCTTTGCACATAGTAGGCGCTTAATAAATGCCCTTATTATTATTATTATTGAGGCAGGGGGCGGGGTTCCCCCAAAATGGTAGATTCCAGATCCCTGCTACCCTCAGCATCTCTCCTGGATTGGAGTGTCACTCCCCAGTGGAGCAGCCAACCCCAAATTCATTCATCCAATCGTATTTATTAAGCGCTTACTGTGTGCGGAGCACTGTAGCAAGCGCTTGGGAGAATCCAGCGGAACAATAAGCAGACACATTCCCTGCCTTCGAGCTTGGAGTGTAGAGGGGGAGATGGACACTAGTATAAATATAAATATAAATATAAATAAATAAAGACCAGCTATGGACATAAAGCGGCGTGGGGCTGGGAGTGGGGGGATGAGGAAAAAGAGCAAGTCAGGGTGACCTAGAAGGGAGCGGGAGAAGGGGAAAGTCCAGCTCCGCACAGAACAAAGGGAACATGTGCAAGGGCGGAAATAGGACAACACGCCTTTTGTAATGGCCCCGAGCGGCCAGGAAGCAGGAGGAGGAGAAGGAAGAGGAAGAAGAGGAGGAGGAGGAGGAGGAGGAGGTGCTGGGAAGGCAACAGCAAGGGGGAAATGCTTAATAGAGATGAAAAACAGAGACCGGCGCAGATGGCTGCCAAGAGGGAGGAGGATAAAGCTGAGATGCCAGATTCTCCACCCATCCTCTGGAGGGTTCGGCTAGCACTCCTTACATATTCATTCATTCATTCAATCGTGTTTATTGAGCGCTTACTGTGTGCAGAGCACTGCACTTGAGTACTTATTAGAGAAGCAGCGTGGCTCAGTGGAAAGAGCGCGGGCTTGGGATGCAGAGGTCATGGGTTCGAATCCCCCCCCTCCCCCCAAATGTCTGCTGTGTGACCTTGGGCAAGTCACCTCACTTCTCTGGGCCTCAGTTCCCTCTTCGGTAAAATGGGAATTAAGACTGTGAGCCCCACATGGGGCAAGCGCTTAGTACAGTGCTCTGAACATAGTAAGCGCTCAATAAATACGATTGATGATGATGATGATGATGATGATGATAACAACCTCATCTCCTTGTGTTCCCCCAGCGCTTAGAACAGTGCTTTGCACATAGTAAGCGCTTAACAAATACCAGCATTATTATTATTATTATTAATTATTATTACTAAGCGCTTGGGAAGTCCAAGTTGGCAACATCTAGAGACGGTCCCTACCCAACAGCGGGCTCACAGTTTAGAAGACAGGGGCCGTGTCCAACCCGATTCGCTTGGGACCAATACTTTCCCCACCTACAAAACCTGACTAAAACCCTAAAAAGCCTCCAATAAACCTTCCCCTTTTACGCCCCTTTCCTCTATTCCCTCTACTCCCTCTCCCATTGCCTAGGAGAAGCAGCGTGGCTCAGTGGAAAGAGCCCGGGCTTGGGAATCAGAGGTCATGGGCTCAAATCCCGGGTCCTCCAGTTGTCAGCTGTGGGACTTTGGGCAAGTCATTTCACTTCTCTGGGCCTCAGTTTCCTCATCTGGAAAATGGGACAACCTCATCTCCTTGTGTTCCCCCCAGCGCTTAGAACAGTGCTTTGCACATAGTAAGCGCTTAACAAATACCAGCTTTATTATTACTATTATTATTATTAATACTAAGCGCTTGGGAAGTCTAAGTTGGCAACATCTAGAGGCGGTCCCTACCCAACAGCGGGCTCACACTCTAGAAGACAGGGGCCGTGTCCAACCCGATTCACTTGGGACCATTACTTTCCCCACCTACAAAGCCTTAATAAAACCCTAAAAAGCCTCCAATAAACCTTCCCCTTTTACACCCCTTTCCTCTACTCCCTCTACTCCCTCTCCCATTGCCCAAGAGAAGCAGCGTGGCTCAGTGGAAAGAGCCCGGGCTTCGGAGTCGGAGGTCAAGGGTTCAAATCCCGGCTCCTCCAGTTGTCAGCTGTGTGACTTTGGGCAAGTCATTTCACTTCTCTGGGCCTCAGTTTCCTCATCGGGAAAATGGGGATTAAGACTGTGAGCCCTCCGTGGGACAACCTGATCACCCTGTAACCCTCCCAGTGCTTAGAACAGTACTTTGCACATAATAAGTGCTTAATAAATGCCATCATCAATCTTATTATTACGCCACACAAGTACAGTACGAGTACAAAGGAATGAATGACTCAATCAATATTGATAAAAGGAATGAATCAATCAATATGTAATAATAATAATGGCATTTTATTAAGCGCTTACTATGTGCCAAGCACTGTTCTAAGCACTGGGGAGGTTACAAAGTGATCAGGTTGTCCCACGGGGGGCTCACAGTCTTAACCCCCATTTTTTCCAGATGAGGGAACTGAGGCCCAGAGAAGTGAAGTGACTTGGCCAAAGTCACCCAGCTGACAAGCGGCGAAGGTGGGATTTGAACCCATGACCTTTGACTCCGAAGCCCTTCCACTGAGCCCCAACCTTTCGCCCAGCCCACGCTCCAATCACAGGCCCCGCCCCTCCTCCCCGCCCACCCTCCAATCACAGGCCCCGCCCCCTCACCCAGGCCCCGCCCCTCTCTCAGCCCACGCTCCAATCACAGGGCCCGCCCCCTCACCCAGGCCCCGCCCCTCTCCCAGCCCACCCTCCAATCACAAACCCCGCCCCCTCACCCAGGCCCCGCCTCTTCTCCCCGCCCACCTCCAATCACAAACCCCGCCCCCTCACCCATGCCCCGCCCCTCTCGCAGCCCACCCTCCAATCACAGGCCCCGCCCCCTCACCCAGGCCCCGCCCCTCTACCAGCCCACGCTTCAATCACAGGCCCCACCTCTTCTCCCAGCACACGCCCCCATCACAGGCCACGCCCCGTCCCCAAGGCCACGCCCCTCTCCCAGCCCGCGCTCCAAACGCAGGCCCCGCCCCTCACCCCGGCCACCCCCTCCTCCAGGCCCCGCCCCTTTCCCCGGGCCCCGCCCCCTCTATCTGGCGGCGCCCAATCGCTCAGGCCCCGCCCCCTTTCCTCAGGCCCCGCCCCTCACCCAGACGGCGCCCAATCACGGAGGCCGCCCCCGCCTCTAGGCCCCGCCCCTTTCCCCGGTCCCCGCCCCCTCACTCAGGCGGCGCCCAATCGCCCAGACCGCCCCGCCTCCAGGCCCCGCCTCCTTTCTCCAGGCCTCGCCCCTTTCCTCAGGCCTCGCCCCCTCCCCCAGGCGGTGCCCAACCACAGAGGCCCCGCCCCCTTTGCTCATGCCCCGCCCCCTCGCCCATACGGCGCCCAATCACCGAGGCCGCCCCTCCTCCAGGCCCCGCCCCTTCCATCCAGGCCCCGCCCCTTCCCGCCAGGCCCCGCCCCCTCGCCCAGACGGCGCCCAATCGCCGAGGCCGCCCCCTCCCCCGGGCCCCGCCCCCTCCCCCGGGCCCCGCGCCGCCGCCGCCACCGCCTCCTCCGCCTCCTCATTCTCGTCCTCCTCCTCCGGCGGGCGGGCGGGCGGGGCGGGGCCCTGAGGCGAGCGGCCCCCGGGCGCGCCCGCGCGCGCGCGCTCTGTGGAGCCCCCCGTCGGTCCGTCCCGGTCGGTCGGTGGGTCCGGTCCGGTCGGTCCCGGTCCGGTCCTTAGGATGCGCGGCCGTCGGGGGCCGCGGCTGCGGTCCCGGCTGCCGCGGCGCTCGCTGCTGGCCGCGCTCTTCTTCTTCTCGCTGTCCTCCTCCTTCCTGTACTTCGTCTATGTGGCCCCCGGACTAGGTAAGGCGCCCCGCCGTTGCCACGGCAACCCGACCCCCCCCCCCGGTCCCCCGTCTCGGGTGGGGGTGGCGGTGGGTGGGGGCCCTCTTTCGCCTCCCTCCAGGAAGCCCCCCTCCCCCGCAGCGTTGCTCCCCGGAGCCCCCCCTTTCCCCCGCAGCGTTGATCCCCCCAGGAGCACCCTCTTTTCCCCACAGCATTGATCCCAGGAGCCCCCCCCCCCCATAGCATTGATCCCAGGAGCCCCCCTTCCCCCCACAGCGTTGATCCCAGGAGCACCCCCTTTCCCTCTCAGAGTTGATCCCAGGAGCACCCCTTTTCCCCCACAGCGTTTATCCCGGAGCACCCCCTTTCCCCCGCATAGTTTATCCCAGGAGCACCCCCTTTGCCTTGCACAGCGTTGATCCCAGGAGCACCCCCTTTCCCCCGCATAGTTTATCCCAGGAGCACCCTCTTTCCCCCACAGCGTTGATCCCAGGACTTTCCCCCCACAGCGTTGATCCCAGGAGCACCCCTTTCCCCCACAGTCAATCAATCAATCGTATTTATTTATTGAGCGCTTACTTTGTGCAGAGCACTGTACTAAGCACTTATCCCACAGCATTGATCCCAGGAGCACCCTCTTACCCCCCACAGCGTTGATCCCAGGAGCACCCTCCTTCCCCCACAGCGTTGATCCCAGGAGCACCCCCTTTCCCCCACAGCGTTGATCCCGGGAGCACCCCCTTCCCCTCCACAGGGTTGATCCCAGGATCACCCTCCTTCCCCCACAGGGTTGATCCCAGGATCACCCTCCTTCCCCCACAGCGTTGATCCCAGGAGTACCCCCTTTTCCCCACAGCGTTGATCCCAGGAGCACTCCCTTTCCCCCCACAGCGTTGATCCCAGGAGCACCCCCTTTCCCCCCGCAGCGTTTATCTCGGGAGCACCCCCTTCCCCTCCACCCCCTTCGGGATCCCCGACATCTCTCCCTCCCTCATCTCTTTTTCCTTCCCTTCTAAACCCTTCCCCCCCATCCCTGCAAGCCCCCACCCCATCCATCCCTCCATTCATTCAGTCCTATCCATTGAGCGCTTACTTTGTGCAGAGCACTGTACTAAGCGCTTGGGAAGGACAAATCGGCGACAGATAGAGATGGTCTCTCCATCCCTCCCTCCCTCCCCCGGGCGTTCTCTCACCCCCTGCCCCGCGGCTACCAACTGTAATAATGATAATAATAAGAATAATAGTGATGATGACATGTGTTAAGCGCTTATTATGTGCCCAAGAACTGTTCTAAGAGCTAAGGGAGACACAAGGTCATCAGGGTGTCCCACCTAGGTCTCACAGACTTTATCCCCATTTGACAGATGAGGGAACTGAGGCCCGGAGACATTGCGACTTGACGGTATATAACGGTGTAGAGTTAATATTAATGATGATGGCCTTTGTTAAGCGCTTACTGTGGGCCAAGCGCTGTTCTAAGCGCCGGGGGAGACGCAAGATCATTAGGTTGTCCCACGTGGGGCTCATAGGCTTCATCCCCATTTTACAGATGAGGGAACTGAGGCACAGAGAAGTGAAGTGGCTTGCCCAGAGTCACACAGTGGACAAGTTGCGGAGGCGGGATTAGAATCCAAGTGCTTAGTACAGTGCTCTGCACACAGTAAGCGCTCAATATATACGTTTGAATGAATGAATGAATGAATCCACGATCTCTGACTCCCAAAGCCACCACGCTGCATCTGTATATTATATATATATAGATAGATATAATATATAATCTATACAATCTATTATATCTATATATAGATATAATATAGATATAATATATAATCAATATAATCTATTATGTCTATATATAGATATAATCTATATATATCTATATATAGATATATAGATATATATAGATATAATCTATATATATCTATATATAGATATAATAAATTATTTAACTGTACAACAGGAGAGGAGTCGGGGTCCTGCCGCGGGTTGCCTGTCGTCATCATAATAGTACTTGTTAAGCGCTTACTATGTGCCACTCACTGTACTAAGCGCCGGAGTGGATACAGGCCCTGTTCCACGTGGGGCTCACAGTCTCCAGCCCCATTTTACAGATGAGGGGATTGAGGCCTAGAGATGTCGAGTGACTTGGTCAAGGTCATAAAGCAGACGAGGGGTGGAGCCGGGATTAGAACCCGTGACCTTCGGACTCCGAGGCCCCGGGCTCTAGCCACCGCACCGTACTTCTTCTCGTCGTCATCGCCCGTCTCCCCGGAGCCCACGAGAACATCCCAGTTGGGCGGTCGGTTGGATGGAGAAAGGGGTGCAGTGAGCATCTAGCCCTCCCCCAGAGCACGTATTAGGCGCCTGCCGTGTGCAGGGCACTGTACTGAGCGCTGGGGAGGGATGCGCGGGTGATGAGGCCCGCTTTGCCCCGGAGCCTTGGCCTGGGGGAGATTGGAGCAAAGCAAACTTCAGGCCCCCCTCAGCACCCAAGGCATACGAGGTCCCCCCACCTTGGGAATGGCTTGAAAAGTGGGTAGGGAACAGATTGTGCTCTCCCAAGTGCTTAGCACAGTGCTCTGCACACAGTAAGCGCTCAGTAAAGACGACTGACCGACCCCCGAAGCGGGGACCCTTTCGTAGGGCCGCAGAGAAGGACGAGGAGCCACCGGGGGTGAGTTTCAGTGGCACTAAAAGGGAGATTCATTCATTCGGTCGTATTTATTGGGCGCTTACCGTGTGCAGAGCGCTGTACTAAGCGCCTGTACAGTACAGAGAAGCAGTAGAGAAGCAGCGTGGGTCAGTGGAAAGAGCCCGGGCTTTGGAGTCAGAGGTCGTGGGATCAAATCCCGGCTCCGCCACTTGTCAGCTGTGTTACTGTGGGCAAGTCACTTTAATCAATCAATCAATCAATCGTATTTATTGACTTTGTATTCACTTCTCTGGGCCTCAGTTCCCTCATCCGTAAAATGGGGATGAAGACTGTGAGCCCCCCGTGGGACAACCTGATCACCTTGTATCTCCCCAGTGCTTAGAACAGTGCTTGGCACATAGTAAGCGCTTAACAAACACCATCATTATTATTATTATTATTATTAGAGATGACAGTGACTGTTACAGGCTCATCACCCTTTTCCCTCCTGGCTGCCCTAGCGATGCTCCAGAGGGGAAGAGAAAGAGTCGTTAGGGAAAGGGCAAGACTCGGGAATGGGAGCTGCGGATATTTAGGGATATTTAGGGGTTGGAGAATTCTGGCTGGTGCCTCTGTGGTGAAGAAATGCCTTTAAGGACTGCAGTATCTGGTGCCGTCCTCTGTTGATCCGTCAACACTGAACTAGCTGAACACAGAAACTTCCAGATAAAACCGGAGGGATTTCCCTCCCTTTTTTTTTTTTTTTCTGTAAATTCAGCATCATTCCCCCATTGGGCTAACGTAGGTGCTTTGGGAGAAACGCATCCCGTCCCTAAAATGAATTGGCCCAACATCAGTGAGCTTTGGACGCTTGTGCAGCCTGGGGAAATACAATCCGCCAGGCGATAGCAGTTCCACCAAGGGATGTAAAAATACGGTCCTAAGAACAGCAGTCAAGCAAGATGGTTTGTGTGCCTGAAGGAGTGATCAAATGTTGGAAGGGCAAGACGTGCTGAGCAATTAGTAAAATAAATTGAAGGTAGGGGAGGAGAAAGGACTCATTAGCACGGTGGTGGCCATTTCTATCTCATAATAAGGGTGTAAAATTTTGGAACATATCCAGAAAGCACACTCGGAGCCGTTTCTCCGAGATACTCGCGGATACTCACTCCCCTCTAGTACTCCCGCTTATATCTGGGAAACAGCGTGGCCTGGGAGGAAGAGCACTGGCTTGGGAGTCGGGAACCTGGGTTCTAATCCTGACCCGGCCCGTTATGTGCTGTGGGTGAATTTGAGCGAGTCACTTAATTTCACCGGGCCTCAATTTCCTCCTCTGGTGAAATGGAGATTAAATCTTTCTCCCTTTGAGACCCAGGTCTGGCAGGGACTGTGAGTCCCACGGGGTAGAGAGGGAGCGTTTCCGACCTGATTAGCTTGCGACTATTCCGGTGCTTAGTACAGCGCTAGGGACAGAGTAAATGCCTAATAAATACCATAATAATTCTAATTACTGTATCATTCTATTCTGATCCTTCCCCATCCCTAATTTATTTTAGTGTCTGTGTCCCCCCCACTCCATTGTCAGCACTTTGAGGGCAGGGATCATGTCAACCACCTCTAATAATAATAATGATGGCATTTATTAAGCGCTTACTAGGTGCAAAGCACTGTTCTAAGCCCTGGGCAGGTTACGAGGTGATCAGGTTGTCCCACGGGGGGCTCACAGTCTTCACCCCCATTTTCCGGATGAGGTAACTGAGGCCCAGAGAAGTGAAGTGACTTGGACCAAAGTCACACAGCTGACAATTGGCGGAGCTGGGATTTGAACCCGTGACCTCTGACTCCAAAGCCCGGGCTCTTTCCGTTGAGCCACGTCGCTCCTAGCGTACCCTCCCGAAAGCTTAGGGTGCACAGAGTAACTGATTATTGACTGATTATTGGCTGTGGGACATTCATATCAAGACAACAACATCAACAACAAAAAACACCCTGTCCTCATTTTGTTTGGAAATGCCCAAACCAGATCGTAAAACTGAAATCTGATTAGTAGTATGCTTAAAGTTCCCAACAGCTCGTTTTTGGATCAGCAGATTCAAATTACAGCGAGCCCTATCGAAGTCCTAATTTTTGACGTTGCGGATACTGAAAAGTACAAAAAATAATTTAATTTTAAAGCTTAACTCCTAAATCAGTCTTTTCTAGGGACCCCTGGATCTGTCTAGGTTTTACATTCTCTGGATGGCCGTGTTAATAGGAACTTGGAAAGCACGAAGAGTGGAAAAACGTTAGGGTTAGTGAGGTCAAATATGGTGTAGTGTTTGCTTCGGATTGCTTTAATATAATCCGACTGGTTTCTTAATGCGGCAGTGAAACTTTCTATGGTGCTGGGTGTCATCAGGTTGAGCAGAGGAAGCAAACTCATTTTGCCGCTCTAAAAATCAAGACGTCTCTGCACCTGCCCTGAGTTAGGATCAGCGCTTGGAACAGTGCTTTGCACATAGTAAGCGCGTAACAAATGCCATCATTATTATTATTATTATTTAGGAAGTGGTAGAGAGAAGGGCAGGTAAAAATGATCGGAAGAGCGGAGCAATCTCCGCGTGAGCAGAGTCTGGAAAGATGAAGGCGAAGCGGTGACACGGTTGACGTTACACCGATCGGGAGGTGGGGTTGGACAGGATGAGCGTCGTTTTTGACATCAAATCTCAAATCGTCCGGATGAATAACCACCCTGGCTAATTGCTTCAGTCAAATATCAAGTGGGTGGATAAACATATGAACTTGGTTGCCTCAGGAGGACGGGCAGGCTAAAAATAGAGGTTCATGGCTGAGAGGAGCATAATGAGTTATTAGAGGAACAGCGGGGCCTAATGGAAAGAGCGCGGGCCTGGGTTCGAAAGCCGACCCCTCCGCCGCTGTGAGACCTTGGGCAAGACACTTAACTTCTGTGCCTCGATTTCCTCATCTGTAAAATGGGGATTCGGTACCTGTTCTCCCTCTGACTTCATTCATTCAATCATTTATTGAGCGCTTACTGTGTGCGGAGCACTGTACTAAGCACTTGGCACTGTACTAAGCGCTTGGACTTGGACGGTTAGTGGGACAGAGACTGTGTCCAACCTGATTGTCTTGTTCAGAGCTTTGTACGGGGCTTGACGTGTGGTAAAGGCTTAAGATAGCAGAATTATTCATTATAATACCATTAAACCATATTATATACCATTACTATACCATAATACCGTAATTATTCATTATTATTAAGCTGGATGCGGTGCTCGAGACCTGTAAAGTGGATATCAGGGAGCCGCCGAGGGCCCCCGTTGGAGGCTGAATATTAGGCTAAATGGACCCTCGATCTAACTCAGTAATTGCATTTATTATGTTCTTGTGGTTCCAAAAGTTTTAGTGTGACCAAGTTGAGGGAGCTGTAAAATATCCAATCAATCAATCAATCAATCGTATTTATTGAGCGTTTACTGTGTGCAGAGAACTGTACTAAGTGCTTGGGAAGTACAAGTTGGCAACATATAGAGACAGTCCCTACCCAACAGTGGGCTCACAGTCTAAAAGGGGGAGGCCAGAAACATTAAAGCGCATTTAAATAGAATTAGGATATGATCAGATCCTAAATAAAGCTTTGCTTACTACTCACAGTCCTGCCCAGCTACGGATTTAATTTTCATTCATCCATTCAATCGTTTTTACTGAGCGCTTACTGTGTGCAGAGCCCTGCACTAAGCGCCGGGGAGAGTGCGCTACAACAATCGCGTTCCCTGCCCACAACGAGTTTACGGTCTGTAATTTTGACTTTTGCTTTTTTTTTTTCTTCCAACTTTGTCTTTTTTTTGGCTGTTTTTGGTGTCTTCTTGATAGTCCACCTTTTCGGCTCTGTTGTCCCCACAGTAGGTTTTGTGGCTAAAGAGGAGGTGAATCACCCAGGCACAAGAATGCAGCGTGTGTTTAGGAATAGGGTGTAAGCACCAGGATGTAAAAGTCAAGTAATAAACGTCAAGCGGTAGGTGTGCCTCTTAGTGAGGCATAATGCTTCAGTGGCCTGAGAAAGAGACTCGAAACTTGTTGGAACCGCGTTCTAATCCCGGACCTGTTGCGTCGCTCGCAGCCGGTGAAGTCTTTCCTGGGTTTGCTTCCTCGTTTGTACAGTCGGAGTAACAATACCTGCTCGCCTCTGAGGCTTGTTGAGACCAAAACCATAACTGGGATTGCAAAACCCTTGGAGTTTCATTTACAGAATGTGATAAAGTATTTAATGATAACGAAAGGTAAGATACTGAGAGGAAGCCACCATTGGAGGTCTCTTTCCAACTCTCCCGCTCCTCTCCTAGTTGTCGGGGCTTAGTAGAAAGAACCCGGGCTCGGGAGCCAGAAGATATGCGTTTTTAATCCCAGCTCCGCCACTTATCCGCTGTGTGACCTTGGGCAAGCCTCTTAACTTCTCTGTGCCTCAGTTACCTCATCTGTAAAATGGGGATTAAAAGTGTGAGCCCCACGTGGGACAACCTGATTAATAATAATAATAATAATAATGATGGCATTTATTAAGCGCTTACTATGTGCAAAGCCCTGTTCTAAGCGCTGGGGAGGATACAAGGTGATCAGGTTGTCCCTCGGGGGGCTCGCAGTCGTAATCCCCATTTTCCAGATGAGGTAACTGAGGCCCAGAGAAGTGAAGTGACCTGCCCAAAGTCACACAGCTGACAGTTGGCAGAGCCGGGGTTTGAACCCATGACCTCTGACTCCAAAGCCCGGGCTCTTTCCATTGAGCCATTCTGATTACCCTGTATCTACCCCAGCGCTTTGAACAGTGCTTGGCACATAGTAAGCGCCTAACAAATACCATAATAATAATTATTATTATCGTGTGACTCTCGATTCAGGGGGAAGCTCATTGTTTCTGAGTTGTTTCTGCAAGTTCAGTTCGATGAATTCAGTTAAGTGCGAGAAGGGCTTTTCCCTATAATTAATAATTTTTACGTCACCTCTAAGGAGACCTTGGGGAGGCAGGTGAGCCAGTTGAGCTACCGGTGGTAAACACATAGCGACACCCCTTTATCCATCAGTGGTATTTATTGAGCTCTGACTATGTGCAGAGCATGGACTAAGCACTAGGGAGGGTACAGTTCAACAGAATAGTAAACGTTCCCTGCCCTTAACAAGCTTACAATCTAGCGTTTATGCCCTTCAAGTATCTAGCAAAAAAAAATGCTCACCTTCAGCAATGCAACCGGGGACTTTGGCTTTTTTTTTATGACATCCAGCAATCTACATTTATCTGAAAGCTCAAAAGTACTTTCCAGTGTCACTCATAAATGACAAAGATTAATCTTTAGCCCTGCTGTGGTTCAAGAGGGAAGATCCGCCCCGACGGGAATCAGGAGAGAAGCAATGTGGCCTAGTGGATGGAGCACGGGCCCCGGAGTCAGAGGGTCATGGCTCCTAATCCCGGTTTCGCCAACCTGTCTGCTGTGTGACCTTGGGCAAGTCACTTCACTCTTCTGTGCCTCAGTTACCTCATCTGTAAAATGGGGATTGAGGCTGTGAGCCCCACGAGGGAGAGGGACTGTGTCCAATCTGCTATGCTTGAAGCCGCCCAAGTGCAGAGTCAGCATCCGACAAGTACCGTAATAATAGTGTTAAGGGCTTGGAGGAGGAGAATATAACAGAGTCGACGGATGCGTTCCCGGTGCACAACGTGTACATATGTGTATATGTTTGTACATATTTATTACTCTATTTTACTTGTACATATTTATTCTATTTATTTTATTTTGTTAATATATTTTGTTTTGTTGTCTGTCTCCCCCTTCTAGACTGTGAGCCCGCTGTTGGGTAGGGACCATCTCTATATGTTGCCAACTTGGACTTCCCAAGCGCTTAGCACAGTGCTCTGCACACAGTAAGCGCTCAATAAATACGATTGAATGAATGAATGAATGAACAAGCTTACAATCCAGAGGTTCTCCACTATTGTGAGGAGTTAAATACAAGTTAATCAATCAATGGTATTTACTGAGTGCTTACCGTGTGCAGAGCACTGTACTAAGCGCTTGGGAGAGGGTAGTAATAATAATGATGGCATTTGTTAAGCGCTTACTATTTACTATTCTATTTATTTTATTTTGTTAACATATTTTGTTGTCTGTCTCCCTCTTCTAGACTGTGAGCTCTCTGTTGGGTAGGGGCCGTCTCTATATGTTGCCAACTTGGACTTCCCAAGCGCTTAGCACAGTGCTGTTCACACAGTAAGCGCTCAATAAATACGATTGAATGAATGAATGAATGAACAAGCTTACAATCTAGAGGTTCTCCACTATTGTGAGGAGTTAAATACAAGTTAATCAATCAGTGGTATTTACTGAGTGCTTACCGTGTGCAGAGCACTGTACTAAGCGCTTGGGAGAGGGCAGTAATAATAATAATGATGGCATTTGTTAAGCGCTTACTATTTACTATTCTATTTATTTTATTTTGTTAACATATTTTGTTTTGTTGTCTGTCTCCCGCTTCTAGACTGTGAGCTCTCTGTTGGGTAGGGACTGTCTCTATATGTTGACAACTTGTACTTCCCAAGCGCTTAGCACAGTGCTCTGCACACAGTAAGCGCTCAATAAATGTGATTGATTGAATGAATGAATAAATACGATTGAATGAATAAATACGATAGAATGAATGAATGAATTTTCTAAGCGCTGGGGGGAATACAAGGGGATCAGGTTGTCCCACGAGAGGCTCACAGTCTTCATCCCCATTTTACAGATGAGATGAGGGAACTGAGGCCCAGAGAAGTGAAGTGACTTGCCCAAAGTCACACAGCTGACAATTGGCGGAGTCAGGATTTGAACCCATGACCTCTGACTCCAAAGCCCGGGCCTTTTCCACTGAACCACGCTGCAGAGGTTGTAGACCCCTCTGTCCACAATGAAGTTACGAAGCTAGAGTCCATGGGGCAAGGGGGTTAAGGTGTCAGAAAAGTGGACGGTAATAAGCCCCGTGCAGTCTTCCAAAATGGAATTTCATGTGCTCCTCAAAATGCAGAAGACTGGGATTCCTTTTTGTTTTTTTTTTAAACAAGTGTACTGCACTTTCAGGAACACTTTACATTCATTCAGTCTTATCTACTGAGCGCTTGCTGTGTGCAGAGCACTGTACTAAGCGCTTGGAAAGTAAACTTTGGCAACATATAGAGAGCAGTGTGGCTTTAGTGAGAAGCTGCAAGGCCTAGTGGAAAGAGCCCAGGCTCGGGAGCTTGAGGACGTAGGGTTTAATCCCAGGTCCACCAGTTGTCCGCTGTGTGACCTTGGATAATAATAATAACAATAATAATAATAATAATAACAATGGCATTTATTAAGCGCTTACTATGTGCAAAGCACTGTTCTAAGCACTGGGTAGGTTACGAGGCGATCAGGTTGTCCCATGGGCTTAATCCCCATTTTACAGATGAGGGAACTGAGGCCCAGAGAAGTGAAGTGACTTGCCCAAAGTCACACAGCTGACAATTGGCGGAGCCGGGATTCGAACCCGTGACCTCTGACTCCAAAGCCCGGGCTCTTTCCCCTGAGCCACGCTGCTTCTCTGGGTAAGTCACAACTTCTTTGTGCCTCAGTCGCCTCTTACATAAAATGGGGATTAAGGCCGTGAGCCCCGTGTGGGACACGGACCGTGTCCAACCCGATTAGATTGTCTCTACCCCAGTGCTTAGTACAGTGCCTGGCACTTAGTAAGCGCTCAACAATTACCATTAAAAAAGGGCTCATTTCCAAAGTTGTTTCTGGAGGGCAGAAAGCAGGAGCAATGGAAGTCCCAAGTCTTGTTCCTGTTTCACATAAAACTTAGGAGGAGGAAGTCAAGTTTCCATCTTCGTCACCCTTTGACTGCGCGGTAACTTTGTGAGAGGTGAGATTGCAAAGCCTTCTTTCTCAACCGGTCTCTAGGGGAAGTTTTGTTGGTTGGTGATGACAATTTTCGGAAAAATGGCCATGGCCTGGCAACTGGAATTCCTTTCAGCCCTGAAACATACCAGATCCCTACAGAGCCTATTCCCGATCGTTTCCCATTACAATTTGAGTTGGTCAATGTCCATCCTGTCAGGTGCCGGGAAGCAGTTTACCGCCTTTGTCACATAGCTGAGGAGCGCCAAAATAATCCCGTCAGGGCCCGGTAGTGTGCCCGGGAAACTCTGGAGAAGGTGGAAAGCCTTATCAGGGCAAATTTCTTGTTTATTCCCTTATCTAAAGTTTGCAGGTTTTTTGGCCATGTAAGTGTCGGGCCCGCCCAGTCGCTTTGGGGTAACTGAAAGGCGTGCTAGAAAATACCAAGAAAGGCAAGGTTCATGAAGAAACTGAAAGAAGTCTGCCCACTTTTTTTTGTTTCGGAGAAGGCATTGTAAATATGGCGCTACTTTAATTTGTTATTTTTTAAATAATGGCATTTATTAAGCTTATTATGTGCAGAGCACTGTTCTAAGTGCTGGGGAATTTACAAGGTGATCAGGTTGTCCCACGTGGGGCTCACAGTCTTGTTGTTTGGTGTTTACTGAGCAAGCGCTTAGTACAGTGCTCTGCACACAGTAAGCGCTCAATAAATACGATTGAATGCATGAATATTTACTGTTCTATTTATAATGATAATAATAATGATAATAACGGCATTTATTAAGCGCTTACTATGTGCAAAGCACTGTTCTAAGCGCTGGGGAGGTTACAAGGTGATCAGGTTGTCCCATGGGGCGCTCACAGTCTTAATCCCCATTTTAAAGATGAGGTCACTGAGGCACAGAGAAGTGAAGTGACTTGCCCAAAGTCACACATCTGACAATTGGCAGAGCCGGGATTTGAACCCATGACCTCTGACTCCAAAACCCGTGCTGTTTTCCACTGAGCCACGCTGCTTCTCATTTATTTTATTAATATATTTTGTTTTGTTGTCTGTCTCCCCCCTTCTAGACTGTGAGCCCGCTGTTGGGTAGGGACAGTCTCTAGATGTTGCCAACTTGTACTTCCCAAGCGCTTAGTACAGTGCTCTGCACACAGTAAGCGCTCAATAAATACGATTGATGATGGTGATGATGACAGACAACAAAACAAGTGAACAGGTGTCTACCATCAGAATAAATAGGATTACAGCCATATGCACATCATTAATAAAATCAAAGAGTAATAAATATGGACAAATATGCACAAGTGCTGTGGGGAGGGGAAAGGGGTAGGGAAAGGGGGTGATGGGGAGGGGAGGAGGAGGAGAGGAAAAAGGGGGGGGACTCAGTCTGGGAAGGCCTCCTGGAGGAGGTGAGCTCTCAGTAGGGCTTTGAAGGGAGGAAGAGAGCTAGCTTGGCGGAGGGAGGGCGTTCCGGGCCAGGGGAAGGACGTGGGCCGGGGTTCGACGGCGGGACGGGCGAGAATGAGGCACGGTGAGGAGGTTAGCGGCGGCAGAGGAGCGGAGGCTGCGGGCTGGGCTGCTGAAGGAGAGAAAGGAGTGAGGTAGGAGGGGGCGAGGGGATGGAGAACCTTGAAGCCAAGAGTGAGGAGTTTTTGCTTGATTTGAGGATTGATAGGCAACCACTGGAGACTTTTGAGGAGGGGAGTGACATGCCCAGAGCATTTCTGTGCAAAGATAATCTGGGCAGCAGAGTGAAGTACAGACTGAAGCAGGGAGAGACAGGAGGATGGGAGATCAGAAAGGAGGCCGATGCAGTAATCCAGTCGGGATAGGACGAGAGATTGAACCAGCAAGGTCGCGGTTTGGATTTAGAGGAAAGGGCAGATCTTGGCGGTGTTGCGGAGGTGTGACCGGCAGGTTTTGGTGATGGATTGGATGTATGGGGTGAACGAGAGAGCGGATTCAAGGACGACACCAAGGTTGCGGGTTTGTGAGACGGGAAGGATGGTGGTGCCGCCCATGGGAAAGTCAGGGAGAGGATGGGGTCAGGGAGGGAAGATAAGGAGCTCAGCCTTGGACACGTTGAGTTTTAGATGGCGGGCAGACATCCAGGTGGAGATGTCCTGAAGGCAGGAGGAGATAAGGGCCTGGAAGGAGGGAGAGAGAATGGGGTGGAGATGTAGATTTGGGTGTTATCAGCGTAGAGATGATAGGTGAAGCCGTGGGAACAAATGAGTTTGCCAAGGGAGTGAGTATAACTGCCAACTCTGTTGTATTGTACTCTACCAAGTGTATATATGTTTGTACATATTTATTACTCTATTTATTTTACTTGTACATGTCTATTCTATTTTATTTTGTTAGTATGTTTGGTTTTGTCTCCCCCTTTTAGACTGTGAGCCCACTGTTGGGTAGGGACTGTCTCTATATGTTGCCAATTTGTTCTTCCCAAGCGCTTAGTACAGTACTCTGCACACAGTAAGCGCTCAATAAATACGATTGATGATGATGACCCCGGTTCTAATCCCGGCTCTGCCATTTGTCTGCTCTGTGACCTTGGGCCAGTTTATTTGTTCATTCGGTCGTATTTATTGAGTGCTTACTGTGTACAAAGCACTGTACTAAGCATTTGGGGAGTACAATACAACCACAAACGGACACATTCCTGCCCACAGTCCAGAGGGAGGATTGTCACTTTTTTTTTTAATGGCACTTATTAAGCGCTTACTATGTGCAAAGCACTTTTCTAACTTTTTCGTGCCAGTTACCACAGCTGTAAATTGGGGATTAGGATTGTGAGCCCCACGTGAGACAGGGACTGTGTCCACCCTGATGGCTTTGTATCGACCCCAGTGTTTAGAACAGTGCCTGGCACATAATAATCGATTAACAAATACCATAAAAAAAGATGTAGCTCTGATAGTATTGGTTTTTGGCCTTGCTCCCTTACCCTGTTGCAATGGCCCTTATGGTTTGACCTTTCCCCCCCTGTGTCTTATCACCAGTTCCTCCCCACTTGATTCAGAGATAATAATGATGGTATTTGTTAAGCGCTTACTATGTGCCCTGGAGAACCAGGGCTTGGAAATGTGTCTACTTCTCAGCCAGGTACCTTTTCCCGGTAGTTAGTACAGTGCTTTGTACAGAGTAGGTGCTTAGTCCATAGTAGGACCGCTACTGCTACGACTACTACAGCAATAGGGAAATAGAGGGACTCAGTTTCCGTAGGGGATAGAACACAGGCCTGGGAGCCGGAAAGACCGGAGTTCTAATCTCAGCTCCTCCACGTGTCTGCTGTGTGACCTTGGGTAGGTCATTTAACTTCTCTGTGTCTCAGCTACCCCACCTGTAAAGTGGGGATGAGAGTGTGAGCCCCGTGTGGGACAGGGACTGTGATTAACTCGTATCTCCTCTAGCGCTTAGTACAGTGCCTGGCCAGAGTCAGCGCTTTAGCAAATACCACAGTTGTCATTCTAATGATCATTATTATACCCAGCCGGGAATAAAATGTATCAGCAGCAGATTCTGTAAACGCAGTGACGTTGTGATGGAGGCATTGGAATGGCTAAGTATTTGCAGTCAGCTGTGAATGGGAAAGGTTAGGACCAGCTGGCCGAAAACTCCGAGCCTCACACAATTTCTACTCTGAAGTTTATCTTGGAAATCAGCAAGACTAGAGGTTTTTGTGGAAAAAACATATGGATTGTCTTGATTGAGTAATTTAAAGCATTTCCTCTGAGAACCAGAAGTCTTTGGAATGTACAGGCCATTTCTCAATCCCGCTTTGCTTTTGGGTGAGTTCTTTGAGCTTTTATCTGTCAAAGAAGCCTTATCCTCTTGCTGACTCGCCTTTATGTGAAGCGCTACCTGCTTTGAACACAGACCTCAGCTCTTCCCTTCAAAATCAGTCAATCAGAGGTATTTATTGAGCGCTTACTATGTGCAGAGCACTGTACTAAGCACTTGGGAGAGCTCCCTGCCCACGAGGAGCTTCTAGTCTACAGGAGCAGTGTGGATGGATCGTGTTTTCTTTGTTTGCTTATTAGATTCAAAATAATTTTGCCTATTTACCAGAATAATATTTAATTTACACTCCCACTGTCTACTGATCACATGAATTCAGTGTTTTCCCAGGCATAGGAATCGCACTGAATAATTTAGAATGCTGCCTCACCTCAGATTTCCGTGTCTTTATCTCTTATTATTAGTTTGGTTGGGCAGTTATTAGAGGCAATGTGGTGTTTCTCTTGCTTTCCAGGTTGCAGACTGGTCATTCTGTTTTTGGAGGCGCCCGAGTGGCATTAATAAACTAAGATTAAAAACTCCTTCGAGGCTATTAGTGACCTCATTTTGATAACAGGAAAATTGTTCAGGGTAGCAAATGAAATGGGCAGTAGAGAGTAGGACCAAAAAATGACTTATAAAACATAAATTCATTTAATTTTAATGTTTTGCTAACAGTTCCAGTACTGAAATTATCTCCTTTTTGACCATTCAAGTGTAAAACTGATTTAAATAGCAGAGTGGAGAGCCTCTCAACCCTCCAAGAAATGACAAATTTGCATACATTAAGAGCTTCATGAGTCCAAACTTTGACAGAGAGGAAGTAGCGGAGCTTTTCCTCTTTTTAGGCTTCACATCTTTCTTCCTAACATGAGTGTCCAGATCTCTTAGGCTGGGACCCTACTGTTGTATAGAGTCTCTGATCGAAAGGTGCATATGCCTCTCAGGGGTAAAATTCTTGGAAACAGTTGGGCTGCCATGTATTTTTTTAAAAAAATTTTAAGTGGCAGCATTAGTAACAATAGTAAGAAGAATTGTGGTACTTGTTAAACGCTTACTATGTGCCGGGCACTGTTCTAAGCTCTGCAAGCTAATCGGGTTGCTTACAGTCCCTGTCTCACATAGGGCTCACAGACTTAATCCCTATTTTACAGATGAGGGAACTGAGGCACAGAGAACTGAAGTGACTTGCCCAAGTCCACAGAGCAGACAAGTGGCGGAGCTGGGATTAGAACCCAGGTCCTTCTGACTCCAGGCCTGTGCTTTATCCACCAGGCCATGTCTGTCTCCCCCATCTAGACTGTGAGCCCGTTGTTGGGTAGGGACCGTCTCTATATGTTGCCGACTTGTACTTCCCCAGCGCTTAGTCCAGTGCTCTGTACACAGTAAGCGCTCAGTAAATACGACTGAATGAATGGATGAATGCCAGGTCAAGCCACCAGGTAGACTAAAGATGTCAGTCAGGCTGAGTTTTCTCCTTATTTCAGTCTGTCTGTTTAGAATAAAGTTTTAAAATCTTGAGCAGTCCCACGAAGGCCTAGTCTGTTCTAGTCCCGGTAGAGCCTTCTCTTAAACTGGAAGAAATGGGGACTTTTTTATGGTATCTGTTAAGGTACCAGGTTGGACACAGTCCCTGTCCCACATGGGGCTCACAGTCTTAATCCCCTTTTTACAGATGAGGGAACTGAGGCCCAGAGAAATGAAATGACTTGTCCAGTGTCACACGGCAGACGAGTGGCCAAGCCGGGATTAGAACCCAAGTCCTCTGAGTCCCAGGCCCTTGCTCTATCCATTAGGCCACACTGCTCTGACCGCAAACCCCCGATTCGATGGCTGCGAATGCACAGCTGTCTAAACGAAAGCTTCTCCTGCCCGTCCAGAGTCGTCCCTTAATCTTGCGTCTCCCTGGAGGCGTAGCGAGACCTCCCCAGTTCAGGCCAACGGAATCAAGTCCTGTGGAGTTTTTAAATCTTGAGCAATCCCACGAAGGCCTAGTCTGTTCTAGTCCCGGTAGAGCCTTCTCTTAAACTGGAAGAAATGGGGACTTTTTTATGGTATCTGTTAAGGTACCAGGTTGGACACAGTCCCTGCCCCACGTGGGGCTCACAGTCTTAATCCCCTTTTTACAGATGAGGGAACTGAGGCCCAGAGAGAGACTTGTCCAGTGTCACACGGCAGACAAGTGGCCGAGCCGGGATTAGAACCCAAGTCCTCTGAGTCCCAGGCCCTTGCACTATCCATTAGGGCACACTGCTCTGACCGCAAACCCCCGATTCGATGGCTGCGAATGCACAGCTGTCTAAACGAAAGCTTCTTCTGCCCGTCCAGAGTCGTCCCTTAATCTTGCGACTCCCTGGAGGTGTAGCGAGACCTCCCCAGTTCAGGCCAACGGAATCGAGTTCTGTGGAGTCCAGCCGGGGACAATAATAATAATAATTACGGTCCTGTTTCAGCGCTTTCTACGTACTGGAGTAGATACAAGTTAATCAGTTTGGACACAGTCCCTGTCACGCCTGGGGCGCATAATCTTAATCTCCATTTAAAAGATGAGGTAACCGAGCCCCAGAGAAGTGAAGTGGCTTACCCAAGATCACACAGCAGACATGTGGCAGAGCCAGGATTAGAACCCAGATCTTTCAGATTCCCAAGCCGTACGCTCTATCCACTAAGCGTGCTGCTTCTCATGTAACATAGGTCTCTCCAGCTCATCTGGAAGAAAGCGAAGACAGGGCTAGGTAGCGTAGAGTCCCCTTAGGCCCCTTTGGGGATCATATGGGCAATTCCAGAGTTAGGGTTTGGGGTGGGCGTGGATTGGGTCCCCTTGAACTTGCCCTCGATGATGATGGCATTTATTAAGCGCTTACTGTGTGCGAAGCACTGTTCTAAGCGCTGGGGAGGTTACACGGTGATCAGGTTGTCCCACGGGGGGGCTCACAGTCTTCATCCCCATTTTACGGATGAGGTCACTGAGGCCCAGAGAAGTGACGCGACTTGCCCAAAGTCACCCAGCTGACAGTGGATGGAGCCAGAATTTGAACCCGTGACCTCTGACTCCAAAGCCCGGGCTCTTTCCCTTCAAGTCCAATGGGGAAGGTGGTATTTATGCTCCACGGTTTGGCCCATGTGACCTGCATTACATTTTCCATGAGAGTTTTATTACAGGTGTATCTTAGGTTACAGCCACCCTACAGAGCGTGCAACCCGGGGATATTCTCTGCTCACCTCCTCCAAGAGGCCTTCCCAGACTGAGCCCCCTTTATCCTCTCCCCTTCCCCATCCCCCCCCACCCTACCTCCTTCCCCTCCCCGCAGCACCCATCTATATGTTTGTACAGATTTATTAGTCTATTGATTTTACTTGTACATATTTACTATTCTATTTAATTTGTTAATGATGTGCCTTTAGCTTTAATTCTATTTGTTCTGACGACTTGACACCTGTCCACATGTTTTGTTGTCTGTCTCCCCCTTCTAGACTGTGAGCCCGTTGTCGGGTAGGGACCGTCTCTATATGTTACCAACTTGTACTTCCCAAGCGCTTAGTACAGTGCTCTGCACACAGTAAGCGCTGCGCGGCTCAGTGGAAAGAGCCCGGGCTTTGGAGTCAGAGGTCATGGGTTCAAATCCCGGCTCTGCTAATTGTCAGCTGTGTGATTTTGGGCAAGTCACTTCACTTCTCTGTGCCTCAGTTCCCTCATCTGTAAAATGGGGATTAAGACTGTGAGCCCCATGTGGGGTAATCTGATCACCTTGTATCCCCCCAGCACTTAGAACAATGCTTTGCACATAGTAAGTGCTTAACAAATACCATCATTATCATTATTATTAATAAATATGATTTATTGAATGAATGAATACACATGTCCTACCCTAGTGTCACAATAATAATATTATTAATAATAATAATAATAATGGCATTTACCAATCACTGTACAGAAGTCCGCCCCCCTCCTCCTGCTCTTCTATCCCTTCACCACCCTCCCCTATTTTCCAGAGGTTTTGCATGCCTTCACGTAATTATAAGAGCTTCATGAGCCCAAACTTTGAAAGAGAGGAAGTACCAGAGCTTTTTCCTCTTTTTAGGCCTCACATCTTTTTTCCTAACATGAGTGTCCAGATCCTGCTTCCGATCCTTTTCCCATCCCCGGAACTGGACTCCTCTGCTATCCCCCGATATCCCCCTATCCTTTCCCTCCACCCCTGCTCTCCTCGATTTTGATTTAACTTCACAGCAGTGGTGTTCCAGCCGCATGGCCTAATGGGAAGAGCACGGGACTGGGAATTGGAGGACGTGGGTTCTAATCCAGGCTCTGCTGCGTGACTTTGGGCAAGTCACTTCACTTCTCTGTGCCTCAGTTCCCTCATCTGTAAAATAGGGCTTAAGACTGTGAGCCCCATGAGGGGCAAGGACTGTGTCCAACCCAATTTGCTTGCATCTACCCCAGCACTTAGAATAGCGCTTGGCACAAGGTAAGCGAGGAACAAATACCACAATTACTGCGATTGCTACCTTCCCATTCGTTTTCTCTTCCCTGCTTCGTAGCCCCGCTTCTCTAGCCACAAGAACGGAGACGGGGGGTGGACCGGAGCAGGAAAGGGGGGGGGGTTTCAACCTTTTTCCACACTTCCTAACGAACTTACTTTAGCCCTGCCACTGCCAACACCACATCTCTAGGGACTTAGAAATGAGGTGTATCGACTCATAGTAGTTTTCAGGAATTTGGACTGTTTTCTTTCGTGCATCAAAACCCAGTGCTCGTTTTCATTTTCCCTCCTAAAATCACAGTCTGGCATTGAGGAGTGTCCCAGCTTTCTCTCTCAAACTCTGTTGTCAATAAACTTTGCTGTGAGTTGGGTGAAACAGGAGGCGAAACCATCTGATCACAGAAGAATTAAATTAGATCTTTCTCCTTAGTGACTGCACACTTGTCTGGGAGTAGAGGGGTTTCCCCTCCACCCCCAACACAAACACACACACACAACACTAGAAGTTCACAGTAACAGAAGGGGTGTGTGTTCTCACCAAAAGTTCTTCTCAGGTGTCAAGTTTCCAGTAACACCGCCTTCCATTTGTGATTTGATGGAGTGTGTCTGCTTGTAGACATTGGAATTAAAACTAATTTTCGCCCCAAATCACACAGGTGGGCTGTGCTTATTAGAAACTGCTAAACTGTAAGGGTTGGGTCTACCAACTCTATTGGGTAGGGGCCGTCCTTATATGTTGCCAACTTGTACTTCCCAAGCGCTTAGTACAGTGCTCTGCACACAGTAAGCGCTCAATAAATACGATTGAATGAATGAATGAATGAGAAGCAGCATGGCCTAGTGGATAAAGCCCAGGCTTGGGAGTCGGAAGGTCGTGGGTTCAAATTCCGGCTCCGCCACTTGTCTGCTGTGTGACCTTGGCAAGTCGCTTCACTTCGCAATGCCTCAGTTACCTCATCTGTAAAATGGGGATTGAAACCGCGAGCCCTGCATGGGACAGGGAATGTGTCCAACCCATTTTGCTTGTAGTCACACCAGCACTTGGTACAGTGCCTGTCACATAGTAAGCACTTAACAGATGTCATTGTTATTCTCCCAAGTGCTTAGTGCAGTGCTCGGCACACAGTCAGCACTCAATGATCGGTTGAAACCACCGGTCAACTTGGAGTTAGAGGATTAAGGCTCCTGGGTTCTGTTTTTCTCTCTCCTTAAATCAGACGTATAATGTCATTTCTTGACTTCTATTTTACTACACCCCAAATGGGTGTGATATTTGCCATCTTGGGGTGCAGTACAGTCTAAATGAGTGTTATGAGTATTTGAATAGAACTTTTGACCACCTCAGATGAGCCATTGCCATGCAGGTCTTCACTATTGCAGTCAGGAAACCTCGGCTTGATATGACTGATGAAGTGCACACCATGGTTTTTACGCATCCCGTTCATAAGCATCTCACGAGACTTTATCAAGTTCAACCGCATGCAAGTGAATGCACGAGAGCTTGGAAGTTCATAGCAGCGGTGTCAAAGAAGCTACCCGAAGCTTACTAGTTAGACTCGGCATAGAGGAGAAATTTGAAATTTTATAGATGGGTTGGAGAATTGAGTGCACGAGATGAGCATCTGATGAGGCGAGAGCTTAAAGAGTGGGGTGACTGCCGGATAAGAGGAATAAAATCATAAGGGACCTCAAAGACAAGGAGTTTGTAGGCATTCTCGCCATTTCTTCAGAGCTGTCTTCAGGAAGTGGAGAGAATGAAGAGGAATGTGGAAATAAAACATTGAGAGTGAGAAATCAATTCATATTTTGCAAAGCTCTGTATCTTGCAATTTTTTTGTGTCAGCTTGACTGCAGATGCATTGATTGAGATTGATATCGGGAATTTGTGTGGGCTAGGTTGATTTTTTTTTTCTCTGAGCGTACATAGCCTGCTTTAGCTATTTCTTCATATTAAAGGCATGTAGGTCCTCAGAAGGTGTTCTTTTTAAATATATAGTGGAGGAACTGTAATGAAGAAAATAAAACCCAAACACACACACAAAAACCCCTTCCCCCCACTATCTTGGCTGTTCATATATGTTTTTTAACTGGTGATGCTAAGAAGTTGTTGCAGAATATGTACGTGACTCCAGGGTCACCTCAAGATACTTGGCACGTTTGGTCCCTCTCCCACATGAGGCTCACAGTCTGAGTGGGAGGGAGAAAAAGTATTTTATGCCCATTTTACCGATGAGGAAACTTAGGCACAGAGCAGTTAAGTAACTTGCCCAAGGTCACACAGGCGAGTGGAGGATCTGGGATTCCCAGGCCCGTGCCCTTTCCATCTGTCTGTGCTGTTTTCATGCCACAATTGTGTTTAGTCAAAGCTCTGGTCACTTTTGTGGAAAAAATGGCTGGTTTTAGGGCATTGTGCTGTTTAGATGGTGACATTTGAAGTCACGAATATCCTTTCTTCAAAAATCCCCTTGAAGAGCCATGAAATCTAGGTTAGGCGTTTTTTGCAGAGGGAGGGGAATGTTCCGTAATGTAACAATAATAATAGTGGTATTTGTTAAACGCTTTGTTAAGCTATGTGCCAGACACTGTACTAAACATTGAGGTGGGTGCAAGAAAATCGGATTGGAAGCCGTGCCTGTCCCCCATTCAATTCATTCATTCAATCGTATTTATTGAGCGCTTACTGTGTGCAGAGCACTGTACTAAGCGCTTGGGAAGTCCAAGTTGGCAACATATAGAGACGGTCCCTACCCAACAGTGGGCTCACAGTCTAGAAGGACTGTGGACCATTTTCCAGATGAGGTAACTGAGGCCCAGAGAAGTGAAGTGACTGGCCTAAGGCCACACAGCAGACAAGTGGCAGAGACAAAATTAGAACCCATGACCTTCTGACTCCCGAGCCCGTGCTCCATCTGGCCGGAGGCTGGCTCTAAAAGACCCAAATCAAGTAAGAATGGTGATTCAAATAGGAAATATGATCCCTGCACTTGTTGGGAGACACTGACAATCCCTGTCATCATTGAGGAGTGCAAGGAATACACCAGCAAATGCAGGAATAGGTGGTGAATATCTTAGGAGCTGGTGAAAATTTGGGGAAGAATGATGGGCCCCCCAAAACCCATCAGCATGTGTAGCCGAAACTTGTAAAATCTGTGGATTGTTTCCTTTCCGAAAGTGATCCGGAGAGTTTCTTATACGTTTTGTGGTCCAAGGGAAAAGTCTACACATTTACTTTGGAATTTGGAAATCGGGGAAAAGCCTAATGAGAGCCCAAGGCTAGGTTGTGTGGCTTGGAATGGAGCAGGTCAGTCGGTAGTATTGATTAAGCACTTACTGTGTGCAGAGCACAGTACTAAGCGCTTGGGAGAGTACAGTACAAAAGAGTTGGAATGAATTTCTCGATCTTTTCTCACTGTTTATGACATTTCCTCTGAAAGTAGAGGTGGGCTAACAAACCACTTCCAGGAGTTGACATTTTCACCTGCCAGCATGGAGACTTTCTTGGTTTTAGTTGTCAGATAGTTTTTGTAGACTGACCCTCTAGGTTTGTAGGGTGGGAGAAGGATGTCTCTCAACCCTTTTGTCATCTCCTAAGTTGAGGAAGGAGAAGCTTCCTGAAATTAGAAACCCATAGATTCCATGGGTAAAATATAGATGTTGGGTTTTCCAGCCTCAGTTTTGAGTTTAAGGGGGTAATTTCATGAGGTGAATCTAATATTACTTTCATTGTTCTCTCCCCAAAGCCTTCTGTTGTGTTTTGCACACAATGGATACTCAATAAACACTATTGAATTTTGCTTCTGATGTTTGCTATGGTTAAAATTTGTGCCAAGATAATCTGTTGCATTACCCTTTAAATTTGTGCCCATTGTCTGGTGAGAGCTATCTAGGACTTCCTTTACTGTGTTGCTGTTTTTTTTAATGTGTATGTGAGGGAAAAAATTAAATATGCTATCTTTGGACTTGCTTTAATGTTT
Source organism: Tachyglossus aculeatus (assembly GCF_015852505.1). Taxonomy (NCBI): domain Eukaryota; kingdom Metazoa; phylum Chordata; class Mammalia; order Monotremata; family Tachyglossidae; genus Tachyglossus; species Tachyglossus aculeatus. The sequence continues at coordinate 9,463,969 of NC_052073.1, read as the reverse complement.
CCTTTGATTTGAAATTCATGGGTTTTTTTTTTTGCTTGCTTTGAATTTTAGTTTTTTTGAGGTCTTTGAGTTTGAGCGTAAGAGAAATAATGGTACTTCTGCTCGTTCTTCTTTGGGTTGCAAGAACCATTAGGTTGACTTCTGCTGTTTTTAGGCCCTTTTGAAATCTGACAACAGGTAAAGCACATTCCGGAAGTGCCCAGGAATCCGTGTTGATTAATGCTGTTAGTGGAAGTGTGAATCAGCGGTGAAATGGCCAGGAGAGGAGAGGCAGGAGAAGCCACAAAATGGATAACCAATCCCTTAAATCATTGACAGTAAGCTGAATAACATATTTGTGCAAGTCCCCCACTGCTCTTTTGGGCACATCTAAATTCATTCATTCAATCGTATTTGTTGAGCGCTTACTGTGTGCAGAGCACTGTACTAAACACTTGGAAAGTACCAGTTGAGCAACAGATAGAGAAAAGCCTCACCCAACAACAGGCTCACAGTCTAAAAAGGGGAGATAGACAACAAAGGAGGCAGGCATCAGTAGCATCAAAATAAATAGAATTATAGATATATTTTAATAATTAATAAAAATAGAATAATAAATATGTACAAATAATAATGATGGCATTTATTAAGCGCTTACTATGTGTAAAGCACTGTTCTAAGCGCTGGGGAGGTTCCAAGGTGATCAGGTTGTCCCACGTGGGGTGGGGGTTCACAGTCTTAATCCCCATTTTACAGATGAGGTAACCGAGGCTCAGAGAAGTGAAGTGATTTGCCCAAAGCCACACAGCTGACAATTGGCAGAGCCGGGATTTGAACCCATGACCTCTGACTCCAAAGCCCGGGCTCTTTCCACCTAGCCACGCTGCTTATGGCAGGGGAGTGAAAAGGAGGAGAGGCTGCCAGTGTGTTGGTAACTTGGGTTAAAAAAATATGGGGGTCAAATTAGCTCAAAAGTCAACTCGTTTTAATCAATCAACCAGTGGCATTTATGGAGCACTTCATGTGGGCTGAGCACTGTATTATGTGCTTGGGGGAGTACAGTACAGTAGAATTAGTAGATATGATCTTGCCTACAAGGAGCTTACAGTCTAGTTCACCTCGAGGTTATCAACAGTCAGTTTCCCTGGATTGTACTTGTGAGGAAGAAGACCCGGAGAGAAGGCCCCATCCTTCGGGAGGATCAAAGTTCTTTAGGAACTGTTATATTCGGAGAGCGGGTGCTGAGGAGGAGGCATACCAAAGTCTCAAGGTGGCTCAGTGGAAAGAGCCCGGGCTTTGGCGTCAGAGGCCGTGGGTTCAAATCCCGGCTCCGCCACTTGTCAGCTGTGTGACTTTGGGCAAGTCACTTCACTTCTCTGGGCCTCAGTTCCCTCATCTGTAAAATGGGGATGAAGACTGTGAGCCCCTCGTGGGACAACCTGATTACCTTGTATCTACCCCAGCGCTTAGAACAGTGCTTTGCACATAGTAAGCGCTTAACAAATACCAACATTATTATTATTATTAGTTGGGTAATTGTTATTGTTGGGTTCAAATCCCGGCTCTGCCAGTTGTCAGCTGCGTGACTTTGGGCAAGTCACTTCACTTCTCTGGGCCTCAGTTACCTCACCTGGAAAATGGGGATTAAGGCTGTGAGCCCCCCGTGGGACAACCTGATCACCTTGTAACCTCCTCAGCACTTAGAACAGTGCTTTGCACATAGTAAACGCTTAATAAATGCCATCATTATTATTAGTATTATAATTGGATTGTCCAAGTGCTTACTTTGTCCTAAGCATTGGGCTAGTCGCAAATAAACAGTCGAGACGGGTCCTCTCCCCTGCCACCATTTAAGTGGGGGGAAGACCTATTAACAGTGTATTGCCAAAAACAAATTACAAGAGTCAACAAAGGTAACCGGGTTAACAGTTGTGTATGTGTGTTGTGGCTGGAGGAGAGATGGAGGCTTGTAGAGATTGGGTTCCCTCAGGGCAATGTCCTCTTCAGCTGCCCCAAACTCTGTCCAAAACTTGTTGCTTGTTTTATAGGTTCTCTTTGACATTTCTGACTAAAGCAAAGCGCAAGTTCGGGAAACGATGGGGTGGTGACAATATTACCTTTCGGAAGAGGCTCATCACGGGTTTATGGCTTTGGTATCCACTAGCAGTTCCCCAAAATCACACCTGCTTTCATTCCTAGAGAAGGGCACAGTTTTAAGAACGGAAACGTTTGGAGAACCTGCCCTCTTGATTCCGAACTGATTGGGAAACTTGATTTTGGAAGATGGGAATCAATCAATCAATCGTATTTATTGAGAAGTGAATTTATTTATGGGAATATTTATGGGAAGTATTTATGGGAAGTGAAAGACTTGGAATCAGGGCATGTCGCTTTGTGAATCAGCTGAAATTTTCTGGAATAATCTTGCCAGTACGACATTTATAAGGGCTTGGTGTCAGAGAAAATATGGCAGAATTCATCATGTGTCATGAGGAGCAAACACATGTTACCAGTATTGCTCTGGGAATAATTTGGTTTGAAGGAATTGCCAACGTGAGGAAAAAAAAAAATGTGGTAATGTGATAAATCCTGTTTCTGCTTTGTACTAGAAGAGCCTCCTGGGAATGAACACTGTGAAACGGTTGTTGGGAGTCTTTTGTTTTCCTTGTTGGGCACACGTGGCTTTCTGACTGGGTTGGCCTTGGCTCTACTTTCTTTGTTTAGGAGCCCTCATGCCAATAATGCCCATCACCCGTGCTGGACTTTTCTATATTACCCTGCAAATCTGGTGGACACTGCATGCTGACGTGGAGTGTCGAGTCCGGAGTTAATCCTATTTCTGAAACCCGCTACTAAAACTCAAGATTTGGACTTCGCATGTCACGAAATGTCACACAGTAAGCCCAGTGAATTTAGATGTCATCAAGTGGGAATTTATCAGTGCTCCAGGGAGAGAAACTTGGGACATTAAAATAATAATAATAATAATGATGGCATTTAAGCGCTTACTATGTGCAAAGCACTGTTCCTGCCAAGGCTGAGCCATTACTTCCTTGAAGGCTTGTGTTGTGAAGAGTCTCAGCTCTGGCGAAGGAGACTCAGAGATGGCCATTGAATGTTCTTGGGAAACCTAAGGGCATGTTAAATTAGGTTTATCACACATGGGTAGTTCTGACTTCAGGCTTTGGAGTCTGGGGTCATGGGTTCGAATTCCGCCTCTGCCAATTGTCAGCTGTGTGACTTTGGGCCAGTCACTTAACTTCCCTGTGCCTCAGTTCCCTCATCTGTAAAATGGGGATGAAGACTGTGAGCCCCACGTGGGACAACCTGATCACCTGGTAACCTCCCCAGTGCTTAGAACAGTGCTTTTCACATAGTAAGTGCTTAATAAATGCCATTATTATTATTATTATCTCCTTTTGATTCTTCGGGCAGGGAAATGTAATACCCTATTCCTTGCCCAGGTCTTTCATTCACTCATTCATTCATTCAATCATATTTATTGAGCGCTTACTGTGTGCAGAGCACTGTACTAAGCGCTTGGGAAGTCCAAGTTGGGAACATATAGAGACGGTCCCTACCCAACAGTGGGCTCACAGTCTAGAAGTCTAGAAGGTCTTAATATCTTCAGTTGCCCGTGGGATCACTCGCTGTAAACTATGAATGAGTCATGGTTCAGTCACAGAGAATTTGGGACCGAGGACTTTTTTTATGGTATTTGTTAATTATTATTATTATGATGGTATTAAGTGCTTACTATTCATTCAATCGTATTTGTTGAGCACTTATTGTGTGCAGAGCACTGTACTAAGCGCTTGGGATGTACAAGTTGGCAACACATGTGCCAAGCACTGTTCTAAGCTCTGGGGTAGATACAAGGCCATCAGGTTGTCCCACGTGGGGTTCATAGTCTTAATCCCCATTTTACAGATGAGGGAACTGAGGCCCAGAGAAGTGAAGTGACTTGCCTAAAGTCACCCAGCTGACAAGCAGCAGAGTCGGGATTAGAACCCACGACCTCTGACTCCCAATAAGAATAATAATAATGATGATGGCATTTATTAAGTGCTTACTATGTGCAAAGCACTGTTCTAAGCGCTGGGGGGGTTATAAAGTGATCAGGTTGTCCCATGGGGGCTCACAGTTTCAATCCCCATTTTCCAGATGAGGGAACTGAGGCTCAGAGAAGTTAAGTGACTTGCCCAAAGTCACACAGCTGACAATTGGCGGAGCCGGGATTTGAACCCACGACCTCTGACTCCCAAGCCCGGGCTCTTTCCACCAAGCCACGCTACTTCTCCGATAAGCGCTTACTATGTGCCAAACACTTTCCTAAGCGCCGGGGCAGATACAAGATAATCAGGTTGGACATAGTCCCTGTCCCACGTGGGGCTCACAGTCTTATCCCCATTTTTCAGATGAGGTAACTGAGGCACAGAGAAGGTAGTGACTTGCCCAAGGTCACATGACTGCCAAGTGGTGCAGTCAGGATTAGAACTCAGGTCTTTCTGACTCTCAGGTGTGTGCTCTATCCTCTAGGCCAAACCTGGACAGAGAGCTGTACTAAGCGCTTAGTACAGTGCTCTGCACACAGTAAGCACTCAATAAATACGATTGAATGAATGAAATGGCTCCAAAGCCCAGTGGAAAGAGCCTGGACTTTGGAGTCAGAGGTCATGGGTTCTAATCCCGGCTCCACCACCTGTCAGCTGTGTGACTTTGGGCAAGTCACTTCACTGCTCTGGGCCTCAGTTCCCTCATCTGGAAAATGGGGATGAAGACTGTGAGCCCCCCGTGGGACAACCTGATCACCTTGTAACCTCCGCAGCGCTTAGAACAGTGCTTTGCACATAGCAAGCGCTTAATAAATGCCATTATTATTATTATTATTATTGTTATTATAGGTCTGGTGGTTTATGTAGTACACGGTGGGCTCACTCACCCCTGCCAGGCATGATCTCTCTGGAGCAGTGGATTTAACGATCCGGCCTGCAGGCAGGGATGCCTGACATCGCCACGATGATGATGATGATGATGATAATGATGGCATTTGTAATAATAATAATAATAATAATAATAATAATAATGATGGCATTTGTTAAGCACTTACTGTGTGCAGAGCACTGTTCTAAGGGCTGCGGGGATACAAGGTGATCAGGTTGTCCCACGTGGGGCTCACAGTCTTAATCCCCATTTTACAGATGAGATAACTGAGGCTCAGAGAAGTTAAGTGACTTGCCCAAAGTCACACAGCAGACATGTGGCGGAGCTGGGATTCGAACCCATGACCAAGCGCTTACTATGTGCAAAGCACTGTTCTAAGCGCTGGGGAGGTTACAAGGTGATCAGGTTGTCCCACGGGGGGCTCACAGTCTTAATCCTCATTTTACAGATGAGGTAACTGAGGCCCAGAGCAGTGAAGTGACTTGCCCAAAGTCACACAGCTGACAAGCAGCAGAGCCGAGACAACCATAAGGGGTCAATGTGCCACGGACTAGCCGGCGGTTGCCAGGGAAATCACCTCGGTAGCCACTCGGCTGCCCAGATTCGCTCGCCATTTTCAGGATTTCCGTAGAGCCGGCCCATCACACGAACGATGGCCTATAATAATAATTTTGGTATTTAAGCCCTACGTGCCAAGCACTGTACTAAGTGCTGGGATAGATGCAAGATTATCCCTGTCCCACTCCGGGCTCAAAGTCCAAGAAAGATGGAGCATTTAGCTTTAATTCTATTTGTTCCGACGACCTGACACCTGTCCACATGTTTTGTTGTCCGTCTCCCCCTTCTAGACCGTGAGCCCGTTGTCGGGTAGGGACCGTCTCTATATGTTGCCAACTTGGACTTCCCCAGCGCTCAGTACAGTGCTCTGCACATAGTAAGCGCTCAATAAATACAATTGAATGAATGAATGGGGAGCAGGTATTGATTTCCATTATACAGATGAGGAAACTGAGGGACAGACCCAGCCCTACCGTGGCGCGGGATGGGTCAGACTTCGGGAGAAGTATCTCCTGCTAAATCTAGGAGCAGATCCAGTCCTGATCTCCAGCTAAATAAGGCCCGGGCCTGTTCCCCTCTCCCGCCATACTCCCTGACTGAACTGGCAAATATTCTCTCTTTTCTCCGACTCCCTGGGCACGGAACAGCAGTAGCCAGATGTCTCCCTGGCACTGATGAGAAGAATTAGAAACTTTAGTAGTGGTGTTTGTGGAATTTCCCTTTCCTTTTTCCTTTGCAAGGAAACCTGTAAAAGCAGTCCTTTATTTCTTTTAAAACAGATGCCCTTTGGGTTACTTCCTGAAACAGAGGTCCCTAAAAGGAGCTAACCCCCAGATCCGATCGTGGGTTTTGTCTGCGTCTTGTCCCTAACCTCCAAGAAATACTTTGGCCACAGGATTTGATCTTAAGACGGGGAAGGGAGGAAATCTTTTGTTCTGATCCAGCCTTTGATGCCTTCTTTGGACCGTGATGATTTTCATTTAAGTGATTCCTTTAAAGTCTTTTCCAGTAACACCGTGATTTAGTGGAGGAAAGCGTGGGTCTGGGAGCCAAAGGCTCTAGTCCTGCCTTTGCCACTTATCTGCTGAGTGACTAAGAAGCTGCTGTCTAGTTTTCCTACAGACTTGTTTAAAAATTAAAATGTCTTTATTATCATTACCTCAGGACAGTCACAGAAATTCATAGGGTCTTTTTAATCCACGTTATTTCACGGCTTGATTTCAGTCAAGTCTGGTTCTTCTAGAGAGGCAGCGTGGCTCAGTGGAAAGAGCCCGGGCTTTGGAGTCAGAGGTCACGGGTTCAAGTTCCTGCTCCGCCAATTGTCAGCTGTGTGACTTAGGGCAAGTCACAACTTCTCTGTGCCTCAATTACCTCATCTGTAAAATGGGAACGAAGACTGTGAGCCCCCCGTGGGACAACCTGATCCCCTTGTAACCTCCCCAGTGCTTAGAACCGTGCTTTGCACATAGTAAGCGCTTAATAAATGCCATTATTATTATTATTATTATTATTCTAGAGAAGCAGCTTGAGATAGTAGAGCACGGGCCTGTGAGTTGGAAGGTAATGGGTTCTAATCCTGGCTCCTCTACTTGTCTGCTGCGTGACCTTGGCAAGTCACTTCACTTCTCTGGGCCTCAGTTCCCTCATCTGTAAATGGGGGTTGAGACCGTGAGCCCCCCGTGGGACAGGGACTGTGTCCAACCTGATTTGCTTGTATCCACCCCAGCGCTTAGTACAATGCCTGCCACATAGTAAGCGCTCAACAAATACCGTAATAATGATAATAATGTCCAGAGAGTATGTTTTCACTCTGTATTTTAGCAAGAACCCACACCAGAATCAGTGACTATTCTTCAGGCAGAAGATTATTATTATTATTATTATTATTATTATGGTATTTGTTAAGTGCTTACTATGTGCCAAGCACTGTTCTTAGGAGATGCCCAGTTACAGCATGACGCAGGGTCTGTAGAACCCATTGGGTTCCTGTGCATTCTTTTTTAAATGGCACTTATTAAGCGCTTACTATTGGCCAGGTACTATACTAAGCGCTGAGATAGATACAAGTTCAGTAGCTTGGACTCAGTTCCTGTCCCACGTGGGGCTCACAGCGGTAATCCCCATTTACAGATGAAGTACCTGAGGCCCAGAGAGTGAAGAGATTAGCCCAAGAACACACAATAGCAAAGCTGGGATTAAAAAAACCCCCGTCTTCCAACTCCCAGGACCATGTGAGCCCACTGTTGGGTAGGGACCGTCTCTATATGTTGCCAACTTGGACTTCCCAAGCGCTTAGTACAGTGCTCTGCACACAGTAAGCGCTCATTAAATACAATTGAATGAATGAATGAATATGCCTCGCTTCTCCAATGGGAATTTTCCCGAAAGCAGGGTTCGGCTTGGCGATCGAACTGGGTGTCGAGCAGTGTACTTCTGATTCCCAGGCCCACTAGGACACACAGCTTCTCTTCACAGGCACTTAGTAGACTGCTCCGCACCCAGGAAGCGCTCAATAAATACCATCGATTGATTGATTTGACTAGAATTTCTCCCAAGGAGAAAAGAAACAGAAGATGTTAGACTGTGAGCCCACCTTTTAGACTGTGAGCCCACTGTTGGGCAGGGAGTGTCTCTATATGTTGCCAATTTGTACTTCCCAAGCGCTTAGTACAGTGCTCTGCACACAGTAAGCGCTCAATAAATGCGATTGATGATGATGATGACAAAGTAGATGGGAAAACTGCTGGTTGGCCTCCTGCTACTGGGTATTAGACTCGTCAAGAGCTGTCTTGGGAAACTCATCTCTTGGCTGTAAGCTCACTGTGGGCAGGGAATGTGTCTAACTACTCCGTTGCATCATACTCTCTCATACAGTGCTCTGTATCCAGTAAGCGCTCAATAAATACCATTGATTAATTATTAATCCCTGGGGCATCTCCAGGATTTTATTCTGTTTTTATATTTAGTACTTCATTGCTGCGGATGTTTCTGTCCTCATTCTCCCCTACTTTTTGTGCTTATTGATTGTGAGCCCCTTAAGGGTTTTTGTGTCTCATCCCCCCCTTCTGTATATTCTTTCTCAGTGCTTTGTACGGTGCTTTGTATAAAATAAGCACTAAATGCTGCTACTACTCAATATTTATTTACAGTTGTAATATTGTGTATATTCTTTATTTACAGTGCTCTGCACATAGTAAGTGCTCAATAAATACGATTGATGATTTATTGGAGCAATGTGGGGATTCACAGTCATAAGATTCAGTCACATTTTGCAGTGATTAATCTACTTGGAGAAAGTCGGAGGTTGTAGGAAGCAGTGTGGCCTAGTGGATAGAGCCCGGGGCTGGGAGTCGGAAGGACCTGGGTTCTAATTCCGGCCCTGCTACATGTCTGTTTTGTGAACTTGGGCGAGTCACTTCACTTCTCTGGGCCTGATGATGCCCGTCTGCTTGTTTTGTTTTGTTGTCTGTCTCCCCCCTTCTAGACTGTGAACCCATTGATGGATAGGGATTGTCTCTATCTGTTGCCGAATTGTACTTTCCAAGCGCTTAGTACAGTGCTGTGCACACAGTAAGCGCTCAATAAATACGATTGAATGAATGGGGGACTGTGTACAACCTGACTGACTCATATCTACCCTAGTATTTAGAAAAGTGCTGGGCACATAATAAGCACTTAACAAGTACATTTTTATTATTATTATTAGGACAGGAAGACTACAGTGTAAAACCTAATTCCTACAACTATTGCTGCGTGGTTTCTGCTAGCCTGCTGGGTGACCTTGGACAAGTTGCTGAACTTTTTTGGGCCTCATCTATGTAACAGAGATTCCAATACCTAGTCTTCCTCTCTCGCTTCGATTGGGAACCCATTGTGGATCAGGGATTATGTCCGATCTGATTGCATCTCCTCCTGCGCAGTTCTCAGGCACCTAGTAAGCGTTGAACAAGGACCACAGTTATCATTAATCAATCAATCAATCGTATTTATTGAGCGCTTACTGTGTGCAGAGCACTGTACTAAGCGCTTGGGAAGTACAAGTTGGCAACATATCATTAGTAGTGGTCATTTCTGAGTTCTCAGTTTTTGAGTTTATTTTGCCCTCAGGACCGCGTTGGACAGAATCTTCCTGATGGAATAACATGTAGCAGATAATAAGATGAGTTTTGGGGAGAGTGAGGGTGGGCCTGATTAATTTTCCCCAGCCCTGAACGAAGTTTTAGGGTGAACTCCGGAGTTTCTTTTTCGCCTGACCAACTAGGGCAGCTTTACATATTCTTCAGAAAGCGAGCCTGTTCAGCACTCCTGCCAGTTGGGACAGAGGTAGCAAAGTCAGTGTAATTCAGTATTCTGCTGCTTCCACTTGCCAGCTTGCTCAGGGTGAGTAACGATTTTTGGCAATCCCCGGTAACGTTTATTGAGTGCAGACTGAGTCCTTGGCCCTGCAACGGTGCTGGGGAAGCCTATAAAAGACAGTTCCTGCTCTCAAGGGACTTTCAGCTTAACGACTAATGGGCAATCGACTAAATTACCCCCTGCAACTCTCCGATGAAACTCAGAGTCTCGCACGGACTGGCTTTTCTGTGAAATTCTAGTCGGTGGGTAGATTGGAGAAGGCCGGAGGCGTCTATCATAGGGTCATTAGGGGTGTCTTCCTTCAGAACGTCTATTGCACGGCCTTTACTTCCGAGCCACCTTTTGGATGTGACACGTAGGGATAGCAGGAAAGGAAGCTAACCGTAGAAGCGACATGGTCTAATGGATAGAGGACAGGCCTGGGAATCAGAAAGACCTGAGTTCTAATCCCGGCTCCTCACCGGCCCCTCATCCAAGTTCTCCCTCTTCATATCCAAGAGACCACCACTCTCTCCCACCCTGTCTCCTCCAAGACGCCTTTCCCGACTAAGCCCTCTTTCCCCTAATCCCTCTCCCTTCTGCGTCACCCTTAATAATAATAATAATGGCATTTATTAAGCGCTTACTATGCGCACAGCACTGTTCTAAGCGCTGGGGAGGTTACAAGGTGATCAGGTTGTCCCTCATGGGGCTCACAGTCTTAATCCCCATTTTACAGATGAGGGAACTGAGGCACAGAGAAGTGAAGTGGCTTGCCCACAGTCACACAGCTGACAATTGGCAGAGCCGGGATTTGAACCCATTGTACCCTTTGTTCAACCCACCCTCAGCCCCACTGCACTTATGTACATATCCGTAATTTATTTTAACGCCTGTCTTCCCCTCTAGACTATAAGCTCCTCTGTGGGCTGGCACTCTGTCTCCCAACTCTGTTATATTGTATGCTGAATCCAGTGATCCGAGTTCACATCTTGGTGGAACCTCACAAATATTCCACAACACTTACGTATATATCCGTAATTTATTTATATTAATGGCTGTCTCTCCCTCTGGACTGTAAGTTTGTTGTGGGCAGGGATTGTGTTTATCAACTCAGTTGTAGTGTACACTCCCAAAGCACTTAGTAAGTGCTCAATAAATACGAGCGATTGCTGTGTGACCTTGGGCAAGTCATTTAACTTCTCTGTGCCTGTTACCTCATCTGTAAAATGGGGATTAAAACTGTGAGCCTCATAGACTGTGAGCCCACTGTTGGGTAGGGACCGTCTCTATATGTTGCCAACTTGTACTTCCCAAGCACTTAGTACAGTGCTCTGCACACAGTAAGCGCTCAATAAATGCGATTGAATGAATGAATGAATGTGAGGCATGGCCTATGTCCATCCCAATTAACTTGTATGTGCCCCAGTGCTTAGGACAGTGCCTGGCACGTAGCAAGCACTTAACAAATATCATTAAATAAAATATATTAAAATAGAACAATTAACCATCTATAACTTGGGAACTTGACATGCAGACTTGCAGAGCCCTTTAATGCACAAAATATTTTTTCCCCCATAAAGCCAAATCTAACAGTAAGCAATTATTTACAAGTAAATTCCATTAAACTGGTAATTGCGTACGTCCTTGGGTTCTTTCGTAGTGACCAGTTAAATCTTGCCTATTAAAAAATTTGACCCCGCTGAAGGGATTTGGCAGGGACCATTCATTCATTCATTCATTCAGTCGTATTTATTGAGCGCTTACTTTGGGCAGAGCACTGTACTAAGCGCTTGGGAAGTACAAGTTGGCAACATATAGAGACAGTCCCTACCCAACAGCGGGCTCACTTGATAAAGAGAAAGGGAGGGGATCAGTAGTTTGGAGAGATGAGATTGTTTGTTAAGATATTTTTCCCCTTTGGTCCCCCCTAGATTTGGCAAAAACCCGCAATCTGTTCCGTTTCTGGTCCCCGGAAGAAAAAGATTCCCTCTCTTCAGTAGGGAGCTTCATGAGTTGATGTTTATATCGATGGGATGGAATTGCTCAAGAGCTGGCTCTGAAAGTAGAGCTAGAAACAGCACTCACTTCCTCTCTGGCTGATATGCCACAAATGGAAAAAAAAGCTCAACAACCCCGGTCATCACGTGTGAAAGTGGGGCTGCTTTGGACTGGCCATAAATTTGGGACTGTTTTGGCAACAGAGCCAGTCCCTCCCCAACGATGGGCTCGCAAAGAACAAACAGGAAAGCAGCAGAGCCTAGTGGACAGAGCCCAGGACTGGGAATCAGAACGACGTGGGTTCTAATCCCAGCTCTGCCACTTGTCTGCTGTGTGACCTTGGGTGAGTCGCTTCACTTTTCTCTGCCTCAGTTACTTCATCTGTTAAATGGGGAGTAAGGCTGGGAGCCCCATGTGGAACATGGACCGTGTCCGACCTGATTAGCTTGCATCTACCCCAGCATTTAGTACAGTGCCTGGCACACTTCTAGACTGTGAGCCCACTGTTGGGTAGGGACCATCTCTATATGTTCCCAACTTGGACTTCCCAAGCGCTTAGTACAGTGCTCTGCACACAGTAAGCGCTCAATAAATATGATTGAATGAATGTGAGCCCACTGTTGGGTAGGGGCCGTCTCTATATGTTGCCAACTTGTACTTCCCAAGGGCTTAGTATAGTGCTCTGCACACAGTAAGCGCTCAATAAATACGATTGATTGATTGAATGAATGAATAATAATAATAATAGTGTTAGTATTTGTTAAGCGCTTACTAGGTTCTAGGTGCTGGGGGGGGATCAGGTTGTCCCCCGTGGGGCTCACAGTCTTAATCCCCATTTTACAGATGAGTTAACTGAGGCTCAGAGAAGTTAAGTGACTTGCCTAAGGTCACAAATACTGTTCCTCCCTTCAAGGAGGAACTCTTCCTCCCTTCAAGGCCCTACTGAGAGCTCACCTCCTCCAGGAGGCCTTCCCAGACTGAGCCCCTTCCTTCCTCTCCCCCTCGTCCCCCTCTCCATCCCCCACATCTTACCTCCTTCCCTTCCCCACAGCACCTGTATATATGTATATATGTTTGTACATATTTATTACTCTATTTATTTATTTATTTATTTTACTTGTCCATATCTATTCTATTTATTTTATTTTGTTAGTATGTTTGGTTTTGTCTCCCCCTTTTAGACTGTGAGCCCACTGTTGGGTAGGGACCGTCTCTATATGTTGCCAATTTGTACTTCCCAAGCGCTTAGTACAGTGCTCTGCACACAGTAAGCGCTCAATAAATACGATTGATGATGATGTTAAAAAATAGCCGGGTCCACCGCAGGTTTGGAGGGATTTGAAAGCAAAGTCAATCGGTTTATTAACGCAGATGCAAGATTAAGTGTCTTTGTCACTGCTGGGCTTTTCAGTTGATGGTTTCAAATTGTAAACGGTGCATTAGATAGACTTCCAGCCCCATCCATAGAAGGGAAAAAGTCATCAGCAATACCATCTGAATACGCACCCAATTTCTCCCTCCCAATTGCTGTCACTGCTTGCTATTCCCAGGCCCCTCTGAGAATTGTAAAGCCTTGCGCTAACATAATTGTAACCTTGGGGAGACAGTCCTGTTTCTTTCTCTCTGTCTCTCTCCATCTCTGTCTCTGTCTTCCTTTTGTCTCTGAGCTCTGTGCCTGTTACTAGTGTGTGCAGTGTCCAGTCAGTAGCCCAGAGCTCTGCCTTCAGGGTGACGTGAGGATCTGTGAGCCATTCAGAGCAGGACACCACAACAGCCTGCCAAAGGAGGGTGCAGATAATTATTGGAAATGAAGTGGGAGGAGAGCAAGGAGGCAGATGCAGGTTAAAAAAAAAAAGTGATTTAGAAGAGAAGTTTCAGCTTTGTGCAATACTGATGCAATGATTTCTACCCGTGTATCCATCCTTTCTCCTTTGTGGACTTTTTTAGTGATGCTTGAAGGTAGGGAGGCTGTATTAATAATGCATGTTCCTTTTTTTTTTTTCTCCCCTTTATGGTGCTCACTTCCCGTCATTCCTCTTGCGTGCTGAGTCAGAGAAGATTGTTACAGCAGCTGCAGTAGCTGGAAGAGTAAAGAATCCCTCTGCAATGCTCAATAACTGTCATTTATCATGCAGGATGCCCTCCCCCTTTACGGTCTCTGGCCGAGGCTCCGAATACCAATGGTGTTTGCGATTCTTTTACCCACTAGAGAAAAAGAAGCCTTTTTGTTTGTTTGTTTTTTCTTAAATTTGGGGTGAAGCGTTGAGGCAAGAAGCAGTTTTTGATTAGAGTCCCACAGTATTAGAATCAGAAAGATCGTATTATCGGACGCCTCAAGGAGCAGCACCTGTCAGTCATTATCTCTCACCGAGTCGCTGGGTTTTTGTCACTGAGCTAATGTAATACACTGAAGTTGCTGCATTCCTTGAATCCTTCGAATTGTTGCGATCGTACAGTTCGTCCAACTGGCATCTGCCCTAGCCGTTTAATATTAGCGATAGCTCAAAGCAGTTGGGCCTTTTTCCTTGTTATCAGCCAGTATTACTCTGAAGCCCTGTTTTCCGGTGAATTTAATTGGGGTAAGGATACTCCAGCTTGGGGACACTCCACGTGTCTTATTAGGTTTTATAATTGGAAGGCTCTGAAGAGGACTCAGCAAGGAATGAGGAGAGGAGGAACCCTGGAGAGTACAGATTTTTTCTTTTTCTGTATCCTCTTTTCAGAGTCTTGGCAAGGCTTGCACTTAGCATGCCTCCTTTTTGTGACGAGTGTTCAGAACTGCCTGGGAGAGCAATTGCTTTGGTGTTCAACAAACCTTTGCTTTAACAAGCTGGTTTTTAATTGGGAGTTTTCAGGTTCTGCTCCTGGAGTCTTATGACAGGATATTTGACTTTCCTCTGTATTGTTGTATTCGTGTCGCGTTATGACCTGCGACTTATCGATGTCCGGGGTTGTAGCCCTGTGACCTTACCTTTCAAGGGGAGATACTGAACTCTTAACACAGTAACTCTGCACACAGTAAGTGCTCAATAAATACGATTGATTGATTAAAGATTGGTCTTAGTAGTATTGCCAGAATTGCTAGAAACCCAACCTCCTACCTTGGCTGGATCTTCCTTTTTTCGAGGCTGCCGAAAGGGTGACGTTTGAAGGTCAAGAAGAGACAAGATGGTGATCGGGAGCCCTCAGGGATTTCTTGCCGAATGCACTTACCTTCATGGAGCTCCATTATTACCTGAAGCCCAAGATTGTAGACCTTCTCCCTGTGCCCCAAATACCAAGATTACATATCTAGAGTGGACAAAGCATTATATTTCACGTGATTCCAGCACACAGTATGTTATTCCCTCGCTTCATCAACAGCTCTTCGGTCAGAAGCAGCGTAGCAGAGTCAGAACGTCGTGGGTTCTAACCCTGGCTCCACCCCTTGTCCGCTGTGTGACCTTGGGGAAGTCACTTCGCCTCTCTGTGCCTCAGTTCCCTCAACTGCAAAACGGGAATTGAGACCGAGAGCCCCATGTGGGACAGGGGCTAAGTCCAACCTGATTTGTTTATAACCAATCTTAGTGCTTAGTAAAGGGCCTGGCACATAGTATGTGCTTAACAAGTACCATATTATTATTGTTATTATTATTATTATTATTCCCTCCACCTGAGGTAAACTATGCAGCTTGCATCACTGTTTCATCCTGACTTCATCTTACATATGCCAGATCAGCGCTTAGAACAGTGCTTTGCACATAGTAAGCGCTTAATGAATGCCATCATTATTATTATCATGTCAGCAGGGCAGTTGAGCTGGTCCACTTCAGCCTCAATGACCCTCCCGATACACTGCTTGCCATTTCCTGACTCAAGTGGTCGTCCAAATTCCAACTTGTACTTCCCAAGTGCTTAGTACAGTGCTCTGCACACAGTAAGCGCTCAATAAATATGATTGAATGAATGAATGTGATCCCTAAATGCACCCGTCCCCCTTCCTATAAAATGTCCACGTCTAATGACCATATCCTTATTCCATCTGACTTCTTCCCTTCTACCACATTCTTGTTCCCTCTTTGTGCCATCCTTCTGGCCTTTTTTGGGTTATCAGCCTTAGGTCTTAATGACAAGCTGCTTTAAAATCGAATAAACTACACTCCCCCACCCCAAATTTCCTATTTCACTGTATTCTGCCGCTGTGGGGTTCTTGCTCAGCTGAGCCAAAGAATGACCATAGGCTGGCCCCAGTTGGGTGTTTGGCTGAATCGATTAGTAATAATCCTGGTCCCTCCTTGCCGCAAACCAAAAGCTGTATATTTAATCCTAAACCAAACTGAGTTTCAAGCCCAGGATAGTTCTGATGTCCTTTGGCACAGTCTCCCCTTCAGCCAAGTTTCCCCCAAACCTCCTTGCTCTAATCAATGGTCGAGGGCTCTGAATCTTCTCACGGTTTCACTGGTCTTTGTCTGTTTTCACCAGCTTTCTGGAAGTATGGGAGCAGGGTCAGCATTCCCTCTCACTTTTCCTTAAAAGCCAAAGTAAAACTTGGGCCTCCAAGGTTTAAAAACCACCTTTGGCATTCACTTAAGAAAGACTGCGCGGGATTATTTTTAAATTTCCTCCGGGCTCTCCCTGTGGGTTGACAGAAAGGGGCCTTGTGTCTGACAAAGGCCCAAATGATCACCTCCTAATCCGTTTCCTCCAACTCATGCTGTATGCCTGAGGATTTCTTCAGGTACTGTTTCTTAACCTTTATAGCTGCCTGGATTGTTTTGTGCTAAGGAGACAAACTCAATTGACAGCAATTGAGTTAAGTGATTTGCTTATTAACTAATAAGATCTGGTGGATTAGAGGAGATTTTAAATCGAGAGATAAGCTCTTGGCTGCATTTGAAATAGGAAACCAGTGAATAGGGCGATGGGAAGCTCGCCATCGGGTCAGGGAAGATACATTAGATGCCACCACCAGAAAGATGCAAGTGGCACGTGCAGGAAGAGGAGGAGAATATTTTGGGAGATCCTTGAGGAATTGATTTTCATCCAGTTTACTTCCCAAATTCCATTAAGGAGAGGCAACCTGCCAACATGTGGAAAGATGGCTTTCATCCCAACAGTCACTACTGTTATTAGAACCATGGGACATGGCAAAGTCACCACATCTGATGTTTATCAGCTGTGCAAGAAGGAGGGGGGGGTGGAATGTTTCACTCATATCTCTGCAAATTTTTATCCAGTTTGTGGAATACTGGAGAAGTGCCGTAGAAGTTTAGATGTACCCCATGATCATCACCTTTCTCAAGAGGAAAGGGAAGAGCAGCTAGGAAGAGCCATCAGCTAATTGTTATTATCATGGTTTTTGTTCAGTGCTCACTATAATAATAATGATGGCATTTGTTAAGCGCTTACTATGTGCAAAGCACTGTTCTAAGCGCTGGGGGGATACAAGGTGATCAGGTTGTCCCACGTGGGGCTCACAGTCTTAATCCCCATTTTGCAGATGAAGTAAACTGAGGCTCAGAGAAGTTAAGTGACTTGCCCAAGGTCATACAGCAGACATGCGGCAGAGCTAGGATTCGAACCCATGACCTCTGACTCCAAAGCCCGTGCTCTTTCCAATGATCCACGCTGCTTCTCAATGTGTCAATCTCTGTTCTAAGCGCTGGAGTAGACACAAAATAATCAGGTCGGACACAGTCCCCGTCCTGCCTGGGGCTCACATTCTGAGTAGGGAGTGTCTCTATTTGTTGCCGAATTGAATTTTCCGAGCATTTAGTAATAATAATAATAATGACGGTATTTGTTAAGCGCGTACTATGTGCCAAGCACTGTTCTAAGCGCTGGGGGGATACAAGGTGATCAGGTTGTCCCACGTGGGGCTCACAGTCTTAATCCCCATTTTACAGATGAGGTAAACTGAGGCTCAGAGAAGTGAAGTGACTTGCCCAAGGTCACACAGCAGACATGTGGCGGAGCCAGGATTCGAACCCATGACCTCTGACTCCAAAGCCCGTGCTCTTTCCAATGAGCCGCGCTGCTTCTCAATGTGTCAATCTCTGTTCTAGCCGCCGAAGTAGATACAAAATAATCAGGTTGGACACAGTCCCCGTCCTGCCTGGGGCTCACATTCTGAGTAGGGAGTGTCTCCATTTGTTGCCAAATTGTATTTTCTGAGCGTTTAGTAATAATAATAATAATAATAATAATAATGATGGTATTTGTTAAGCACTTACTATGTGCAAAGCACTGTTCTAAGCGCTGGGGGGGATACAAGGTGATTAGGTTGTCCCACGTGGGACTCACAGTCTTAAGCCCCATTTTACAGATGAGGGAACTGAGGCCCATAGAAGTGAAGTGACTTGCCCAAAGTCACACAGCTGACAAGTGGCGGAGCGGGGATTTGAACCCGTGACCTCCGACTCCAAAGCCCGGGCTCTTTCCACTGAGCCACGCTGCTTCTCTAGCACAGTGCTCTGCATACAGTAAGCACTGAATAAACACGATCGAATGAATGAATAAACAGGTATTGAATTCCCATTTTCAGCTGATGAAAATGAAGCTCAGAGACTTGCTCGAAGTCAAACAGGCAGGTGGCAGAAGCGGGATTAGAACCCAGGTCCTTTGACTTCCAGGACCGGGCCGTTGCTGCTAGGAAAAGGACTGGGCTCCGGAAACACCGAGGTGCCCGGAAGAGTTTATCGGGATTCGGCAGTGCCGCGGTGACGTGACTGGTTGGGTCAGAATTGAAGAAGTTATATCTGACTCTTTGCCAACCGTCCCTCATCACCGATGGAGTAGGGCAAGGCTTGCTTTTCTGTTGAGGAGGCAACATCATCATCATCATCAATCGTATTTATTGAGCGCTTACTGTGTGCAGAGCACTGTACTAAGCGCTTGGGAAGTACAAATTGGCAACATATAGAGACAGTCCCTACCCAACAGTGGGCTCACAGTCTAAAAGGGGGAGACAAAACCAAACATACTAACAAAATAAAATAAATAGAATAGATGTGGACAAGTAAAATAAATAAATAAATAAATAGAGTAATAAATATGTACAAACATATATACATATATACAGGTGCTGTGGGGAAGGGAAGGAGGTAAGATGGGGGGATGGAGAGGGGGACGAGGGGGAGAGGAAGGAAGGGGCTCAGTCTGGGAAGGCCTCCTGGAGGAGGTGAGCTCTCAGTAGGGCAACAAGAAATACAGTGCAGTTCAGATCCCCTGGGCTGTTCTCTCAACTCATCAGACTCTCCCAAGCTGCTTTTTATTTGGTTTTGGTGGGTGGCAACCCCTGCAATCGAGTGTTCTGGGCGACAGTTCCCATAACATTACCCCATTTAATAATAATAATAATAATGATGGCATGTTAAGCGCTTACTATGTGCAAAGCACTGTTCTAAGCACTGGAGAGGACACAAGGTGATCAGGTTGTCCCACGTGGGATGCACAGTCTTAATTCTCATTTTGCAGATGAGGGAACTGAGGCCCATTGAAGTGAAGTGACTTGCCCAAAGTCACACAGCTGACAATTGGCGGAGCCAGGATTTGAACCCATGACCTCTGACTCCAAAACCCGGGCTCTTTCCACTGAGCCACGCTGCTTCTCTACCCTTCTATACACCCTTTATTTCTCTTGTTCTGAGTCCTGAAACCGGAGTTTTTCCTCTTAGGACTTTTGTCTCCTTTGCGCCTCTTGCTGTTTATATCTTCCACTTTCCAAGTAAGCAGCATGGCTCAGTGGAAAGAGCCCGGGCTTTGGAGTCAGAGGTCATGGGTTCGAATCCCGGCTCCACCAACCGTCAGCTGTGTGACTTTGGGCAAGTCACTTCACTGCTCTGGGCCTCAATTACCTCATCTGTAAAATGGGGATTAAAACTGTGAGCCCCCGTGGGACAACCTGATCACCTTGTAACCTCCCCAGCGCTTCGAACAGTGCTTTGCACATAGTAAGAGCTTAAAAAATACCATCATTATTAGTATTACTGGGAATCAGACTAAAGGATCAAGTCCATGAGATGAATCAAGCTGATTACCTCCCTTACAAGATTTATAACCCTGTACCCTGAGTTATAACCAGGAAGCCGTACCTCTGACTCTTTTCTTTTTTTCACTTCACCACTTCTGGGGAATTTATTTATTTTTTTTTAAAGGGGCACATACGTTCCCAAGAAAGTGGAAGTGAAAAGATCATTTAGATTAAAGGAAAATTGGCATGGGGCCCGACGATATCCGTCCGGAGAAGTTTTAAGATATCTATAGTGACCACACTGTTTGGAAACGTGAACTGTGTTGGCTAATGGTACTACCACTAATAATTATGGCATGAACTTCCTACACTGTGCGAAGCGCTGGGATTGGAACAAGATAATCAGATTGGACACCATCCCTGCCCCAAGTAGGGCTCACAGTCTGAGGGAGGGAGAACAGGTATTTTAATCCCCGTTTTACAGTCGAGGAAACGGAGAGTCAGAGAAATTAAGCATCTCGCACGGCAGGCAAGTAGTGGAGTCAGGAGTAGAACTTGTGACGCCGAATCCCAGGCTTTTTCTTCTAGATCACTTTACTTCTCGTATCAGTCAATCAATCAGTGGTATTTATTGAGTGCTTACCATGTGGAGAGTACTAAGCGCTTTCCATCCCCCCCATTTTACCTCCTTCCCCTCCCCACAGCACCTGTATATATGTGTATATGTTTGTACATATTTATTACTCTATTTATTTATTTTACTTGTACATATCTATTCTATTTATTTTATTTTGTTAGTGTGTTTGGTTTTGTTCTCTGTCTCCCCCTTTTAGACTGTGAGCCCACTGTTGGGTAGGGACTGTCTCTATATGTTGCCAACTTGGACTTCCCAAGTGCTTAGTGCAGTGCTCTGCACACAGTAAGCACTCAATAGATACGATTGATTGATTGTATCCTGTCTTTAATTTCTGGCCTATCTAGATTGTACTATTAAAGAAGTTATTGTTCTCAGTAAGCATTTTGAAGGTTCAAAATTGTTAGTAAATCAGACCGCCTAGAACCAAGTTCTTCGTCCTCTTCGGCAGCAGCTTGTAAATATTTCCTCCTAATAATAATAGTGATAATAATAATAGTGGTATTTGCTCAGTGCTTACTACGTGTCAAGCACTGTACTAAGCTTCGGGCAGATACGAGATAATCAGGTTGGACAGAATTTGAATTCCACATGGGGATCCCAGCTCAGCAGGAGGTAGAGGAGGTATTTAATCTCTGTTTTTACAGTTGGAGAAACCAAGGCACAGGGAAGTCAAATGACTAGCCGAGGGGCACAAACCAGGAAAGGGGTGGAGCCAGGATTAGAACCCAAGTCTCTGACTCCTAAAGCGGTGCTCTCTCCACCGGTTCGTGTCGCTTCATCCCAAAGACCCCATTCCAGGATCCAAAAGAACTTATCGTCTGTAATCTCTAGGGTTGAACTAACCTGGGAGATAAAATTGCAGTCAAACCAGGCTCTTGTTCTGCCACTGAACTTTTGCGTTGGCCTAATTTATTCATTCACCTCAATTTGTACTTCCCAAGCGCTTAGTACAGTGCTCTGCACATAGTAAGCGCTCAATAAATACGATTGATGATGATGATTCACCTCGAGGTTCTGATACTGATGATACCTATCCCCTTCCTTCCTCTCCCCCTCGTCCCCTCTCCATCCCCCCCATCTTACCTCCTTCCCTTCCCCACGGCACCTGTATATATGTTTGTACATATTTATTACTCTATTTATTTATTCTACTTGTACATATCTATTCTATTTATTTTATTTTGTTAGTATGTTTGGTTTTGTTCTCTGTCTCCCCCTTTTAAACTGTGAGCCCACTGTTGGGTAGGGCCTGTCTCTATATGTTGCCAATTTGTATTTCCCAAGCGCTTAGTACAGTGCTCTGCACATAGTAAGCGCTCAATAAATACGATTGATGATGATGATACAGATTCATCTGAAGGGGTCAGGAGGGCGTGTGTTGATCTTTCTTCGAGTAAAGTAGATGATCTGTGAGCGGTGCTGCGTGAGATCCTGAAGCGGCAGAGCCTAGTGAAAAGGAAGGGCGAGAGCACAGGCCTCGAGTCAGAAGGTCGTGGGTTCTAATCCCGTCCCTGCCACACGTCTGCTGTTTGACCTTGAGCAAGTCACTTCACTTCTCTGGGCCTCAGTTCCCTCAGCTGTAAAATGGGGATTGAGACTATGACCCCCTCATGGGACAGGGGCTTTGACCAGCCCAATTTGCTTGTATCCACTCCAGCACTTAGTACAGTGAGAAGCAGCGTGGCTCAGTGGAAAGAGCAGCGGGCTTTGGAGTCAGAGGTCACGGGTTCAAATCCCGGCTCCGCCAACTGTCAGCTGTGTGACTTTGGGCAAGTCACTTCACTTCTCTGCGCCTTAGTTCCCTCATCTGTAAAGTGGGGATTAAGACTGTGAGCCCCCAGTCGGACAACCTCATCACCTTGTAACCTCCCCAGCGCTTAGAACAGTGCTTTGCACATAATAAGCGCTTAATAAATGCCATCATTATTATTATTATTACAGTGTCTGGCATTCATTCAATCATATTTATTGAGCGCTTACTGTGTGCAGAGCACTGTACTATGCGCTTGGCACATAGTAAGTGCCTAACAAATCCCACAGTTTATTATTCATTCATTCATTCATTCGTATTTATTGAGCGCCTACTGTGTGCCGAGCACTGTATTAAGCGTTTGGGAAGTCCAAGTCAGCAACATATAGAGATGGTTCCTACCCAAAAACGGGCTCACAGTCTACAAGGGGGAGACAGATGACAAAACAAAAGAGATAATTACAGCTCGTTGTGGGCTGGTAATGTATCTTTCAAGTTGGTTGTACTGTACTCTTCCAAGCCCTTAGTACAGTGCTGTGCACTCAGTAAGTGCTTGCTCAGTAGGTACAATCGATTGATCGATTGATTGACCACCCAAGGTTTGGGGCAGCCTGGAGGGCACCGTTCTGGCCTGCAGATGCCTACAGATTGTTCGTGTCCACCCCAGATGATAACAGAGCATCTGAAATACCAAATACAAAAGAATGAAGGCGGTCCAGGCCCACAGTAATAATGGCATTTGTTAAGCGCTTACTATGTGCAAAGCACTGTTCTAAGCACTGGCACAGTGGCTTGAGACTTTTCCTGAGACCTTAAAATAGTGTGACAGTGTGATAGTGTGGTCCCATCACAGGGAGGATCTGCAGCTGGGACTAGATTCACTGTTGAAGTAAGGCAAAATGTGACACGTCCAGGTTTATCCCTGGAAGCCACGGGGCTGGGCTTTAGTGGGCAAACTTAATAATAATAATGCTATTCGTTAAGTACCTACTATGTGCTAAGCACCGTTGTAAGCGCTGGGTAGGTACAAGCTAATCAGGTTGGACATAGTCCCAGCCCCATTTTACAGCTGAGGTGACTGAGGCCCAGAGAAGTGAAGCGACTTGCCCAGCGTCCCAAAGCAGACAAGGGGCGGAGCCGGGATTAGAACCCAGGTCCTTCTGACTCCCAGTCCTGGGATCTATCCACTAGGCCGTCCTGCTGTCTTTGGGAAGCAAAAGTGCAGTTTTAAGGTAACGTGTGGTTAAATAGGAGTCCACGGAAAGTCCTCCTGATGGGTACGGACAGGGATAAGTCTCCTGGCAGGCAAAGGAGACATAGGGATTGAAAAAGGAAGTAGTATCTTATTGGCAGGTAGCCACTCGCTGGCTTATCCCGTCATTAATTAAGCATCATCATCATCAATCGTATTTATTGAGCGCTTACTATGTGCAGAGCACTGTACTAAGCGCTTGGGAAGTACAAATTGGCAACACATAGAGACAGTCCCTACCCAACAGTGGGCTCACAGTCTGAAAGGGGGAGACAGAGAACAAAACCAAACATACTAACAAAATAAAATAAATAGAATAGATATGTACAAATAACATAAATAAATAGAGTAATAAATATGTACAAACATATATACATATATACAGGTGCTGTGGGGAAGGGAAGGAGGTAAGATGGGGAGATGGAGAGGGGGACGAGGGGGAGAGGAAGGAAGGGGCTCAGTCTGGGAAGGCCTCCTGGAGGAGGTGAGCTCTCAGTAGCATTCACTTCTCTGAGCCTCAGTTACCTCATCTGTAAAATGGGGATGAAGACTGTGAGCCCCATATGGGGCAACCTGATTACCTTGTATCTACCCCAGCGCTTAGAACAGTGCTTGGCACATAGTAAGCGCTTAATAAATCCCATCCTTATTATTATTATCATTATTATTAATTCCCAATGAAGTAGATTTGCAGATGCGGTAGCCCTAAAAATTCTAAGGGCCAAATAATAAGTACATTTTTTTTTTATAAGAGGAACTAGGAAAACAGCCTTTGATGTAGATTTTATTTTTCAAATATTGAAGTTGGAACACAGGACAGGGCGATTTAAAAACGATAATTGTAATAACCAGAGGGAAAGGGACATGTCAAATGATAGCAACGGAAGACTCTAGTAAATGCGAAATGGTTTGTGTTAATTGGAGGAAGCTTTCCAGGCAATACCTCGTCTCACTTCAGTATTAACTAGTGAGTTTGGCGGGTCCATTGAATAGGTGCTTTGGGGCAGACTGCTTTCTCATTGAACCTCTCGAGAGTGTAAGGTCGCTTCACTCTGCTACAAGCTCGTTGTGGGCAGGTAATGTGTCTTTCAACTTGGTTGTATTGTACTCTTCCAAGCCCTTAGTACAGTGCTGTGCGCAAAGTACTTGCTCAGTAAGTACAATCGATTTCATTCATTCAATTCACTCGTATTTATTGAGCGCTTACTGTGTGCGGAGCACTGTACTTAGCACTTGGAAAGTACCGGGGTGGGGGCGGGGGAGACAGACAACAAAAGAAGTAGACAGGCATCAATAGCCTCAATATAAATAAATAGAATTATAGATGTATAATATGCATCATTAATAAAATAATAATAATAATAATGGCATTTGTTAAGCACTTACTATGTGCAGAGCACTGTTCTAAGCGCTGGGGGGGTTTACAAGGTGATCAAGTTGTCCCACGTGGGGCTCAAAGTCTTAATCCCCATTTTACAGATGAGGTAACTGAGGCTCAGAGAAGTTAAGTGACTTGCCCAAGGTCACACAGCAGACGTGAGGGAGTCGGGATTCGAACCCATGACCTCTGACTCCAAAGCCAGTGCTCTTTCCACTGAGCCACGCTGCTCCTCTGTAGAGTAATAAATATGTACAAATAGAGACAAGTGCTTGATCGATTGATTGACCACCCAAGGTTTGGGGCAGTCTGGAGGGCACCGTTCTGGCCTGCAGATGCCTACAGATTGTATCCACCCTAGCGCTTAGTACAGTGACCGGCACATAGTAAGCGCTTAACAAATACCATCATTATTATTATTATTATTATTATTATTATTATTATTTCTAAATGCTCGGAAAATACAATTCAGCAACAGAGACACTCCCTACTCAGAATGTGAGCCCCAGGCGGGATGGGGACTGTGTCTGACCTGATTATTTTGTGTCTACTCCGGCGCTTAGAACAGAGATTGACACATTGAGAAGCAGCGTGGCTCATTGGAAAGAGCACGGGCTTTGGAGTCAGAGGTCATGGGTTCGAATGTTGACTCTGCCAATTGTCAGCTATGTTCATTCATTCATTCAATCGTATTAATTGAGTGCTTACTGTGTGCACAGTACTGTACTAAGCGCTTAGGAAGTACAGTCGGCAACATATAGAGACGGTCCCTACCCAACAACGGGCTCACAGTCTAGAAGGGGAAGACAGAAAACAAAACATATAGAATGGTGTCAAAATCGTCAGAACAAATAGAGTTAAATGATCTGTGTGACTTTGGGCAAGTCACTTCACTTCTCTGGGCCTCAGTTCCCTCATCTATCAAATGGGGATGAAGACTATGAGCCCCCCATGGGACAACCTGATCACCTTGTAACTTCCCCAGCGCTTAGAACAGTGCTTTGCACATAGTAAGTGCTTAATAAATGCCATCATTATTAACACAACAATAAACAGACACATTCTCTGCCCACAATGAGCTTATCGTCTAGAGGGGCCCGTGCCTAGGCCCTGGACCCGTCTGTTAATCCCAAACCTGGTTAGCCACCAGGCCTTCTCAAGATGCCACGGGTTTGGCCCCAACGGGGTCATCCAGCGGCCGTCAGAGAGGGCCGGCCGGGAACCGGGGACTTTTCATTCATTCATTCATTCATTCATTCATTCATTCATTCAATCGTATTTATTGAGCGCTTACTGTGTGCAGAGCACTGTACTAAGCGCTTGGGAAGTCCAAGTTGGCAAAGTATAGAGACGGTCCCCACCCAACAGCGGGCTCACAGTCTAGAAGGGGGAGACAGAGAACAAAACAAAACATATGAACAAAATAAAATAAATAGAATAAATATGTACAAATAAAATAGAGTAATAAATACGTACAAACATATACACTTATATACAGGTGCTGTGGGGAGGGGAAGGAGGTAAGGCGGGGTCTAGTTCTTCTAGTTCTTCTATAGTTGGCAACATCTAGAGACAGTCCCTACCCAACAGTGGGCTCACAGTCTAGAAGGGGGAGACAGAGAACAAAACCAAACATATTAACAAAATAAAATAAATAAATAAATAGTACAGTGCCTGGCACAAAGTAAGAGTTTAACAAATACTACAATTATTATTATTATTATTATTATTATGTGGGGCAGGTACGGTGACCAACTTATCTCTTATCTACCCTAGTGCTCGTTTCGGTGCTTAGCACATATAGTAAGCGCTCATAAAATATGGTTCCCTGCTGGCAACCAGAGAGCTTAATGAAAGGGCCAAATTAGCGTTTTGTTATGCCGCATCCCGCTTTCCATGACGAGTTTCCGCCGGGTGCCCTGTGGGCAGACTTTACCCAAACCTCAGTTTACCCAAAGTTTACCCTCACCAGACGAGGCCAAACGCAAATCCTGGCCCGGCTCCCCCTTGTTACTAAAATCCACTAGGGTTTCGGCGATTTACCAGATTGGCCCCGGCGACGCGCCGTGTTCTAGATCCAACTCCTTTCCCTGTGATCTCAGGGTGTGCAGAAGAGAAAAATAAAAGAGGGAAGAGAAAATAGAAACAAGAGAAGCGCCCCAGACTGAAGACCTGACCTCAGATGGCAAAGGAGGGAAACAGTTGGATGTTTTTGCGTGTGTATTTTTGGCTCAGCCCGTTTCACACTCAGCGGTCTGTCCAGCTCTGGACAGTTCCTCTGCTGAACCTTGGTGTGGGTTTTCAGTAACATGGGGACTTAGGTGCAGATGCAGATATCTGTAATTAATTTAATTATATTAATGTCTGTCTTCTCCTCTAGGCCGTAAGCTCATTGCGGGCAGGGAATGTTGGTTATATTGTTATATTATACTCTGCCAAGGGCTTATTACAGTGCCTTGCTCATAGTAAGCACTCAATAAATATGGTTGACTGACTGCTAAACCCACAAGCCTAATTCTTCTTCCCACCTGAAGCCTGCAGACCATGGAGTTGTTGGGTTTTTTTTTTTTTCCGCTTACTACATGCCAGGCACTATCCTAAGCGCTCGAGTGGATACAAAGTAATCAGGTTGGGCACAGTCCGTGTCCCAGGTGGGACTCACGGTCTTCATCCCTGTTTTACAGAAGAGGGAGCTGAGGCCCAGGTAAATGAAGTGACTCGCCCAAGGTCTCACAGCCGACAACGTGGCGGAGCCAGGATTAGAACCCAGGTCCTTCTGACTCTCAGGCCCGGCTCCATCCACTAGGCCGTGTTGCCCAGCCGCGAGGCCCGCGGAGCCTGGAGGTTGAATGGAGTTGTCAGGAGGCCTGCAGGCTCTCAGAGTGAGCAGTTAATTGCACTCCAGGTGTATTGCGAGAAGCAGTTGGGATTCTGATCCCTTGATAAATATTTTCCCTCAGGTAGCCTTGTTAATTTTTAAAAATAAAAATGCTAAATCTATTATGATATTAATTTAATTGCGGTTCCAAATTGCCCGGCGCAAATACAGGATCAGCAGTGAAAGGTCTTTG
The DNA here is from genome assembly GCF_015852505.1 of Tachyglossus aculeatus. Taxonomy (NCBI): domain Eukaryota; kingdom Metazoa; phylum Chordata; class Mammalia; order Monotremata; family Tachyglossidae; genus Tachyglossus; species Tachyglossus aculeatus. The sequence goes on along the minus strand of NC_052073.1, from coordinate 9,436,113 downwards.
GACTGACTATTTGGCCCCTTTGTCTCTATATGTTGCCAACTTGTACTTCCCAAGCGCTTAGTACAGTGCTCTGCACACAGTAAGCGCTCAATAAATACGATTGCTTGATTGATTAGTAACCCCCGGTGGGTTCAGGCTGTGGTACAGAGCCCTGCTCTGGCAAAACAAGGCAAGAGGGGAGCTTGAAGAGTGCCTCCCTTTTGAGACTTTTATGTACACGTAACATTCATTCATTCAATCGTATTTATTGAGCGCTTACTGTGTGCAGAGCACTGTACTAAGCGCTTGGGAAGTCCAAGTTGGCAACATATAGAGACGGTCCCTACCCAACAGTGGGCTCACAGTCTAGAAGGGGGAGACAGAGAACAAAACAGAACATATTAACAAAATAAAATAAATAGAATAAATATGCACAAATAAAATAGAGTAATAAATTCACCTTCCCCCTGCTCACTGGCAGGAAATCACTCTCCCCCGACTTCAAAGCCTTATTAAAGGCACATCTCCTCCAAGAGGCCTTCCCTGACTAAGCCCCCGCTTTTCTCCACCTCCCGTGCATCTCCCCAACTTGCTCGCTTTATTCCCAGTCCCACAGCACTTATTCATTCAGTCGTATTTATTGAGCACTTACTGTGTGCAGAGCACTGGACTAAGTGCTTGGGAAGTCCAAGTTGGCAACATCTGGAGACGGTCCCTATCCAAAAGCGGGCTCACAGACTAGAAGGGGGAGACAGACAGCAAAACATATTAACAAAATAAAATAAATAGAATAGTAAATATGTACAAGTAAAATAGAGTAATAAATCTGTACAGACATATATACAGGTGCTGTGGGGAGGGGAAGGAGGTAAGGCCGGGGGACAGGGAGGAGGGGGAGAGGAAGGAAGGGGCACTTACGTACATATCTGTAATTTATTTATTTGCATTGATTTATTTGCGTTTATTTGCAATGCATTTATTTGCATTTGTCTGTCTCCCCCACTCTAGACGGTAAGCTCATTGTGGGCAGGGAATGTGGCTGTTTACTGTTGTAGTGTACTCTCCCAAGCGTTTAGTGCTCTGCACACAGTAAGAGCTCAGTAAATACGATTGACTGAATGAGTGAAAGGAAATCTGAACTAAATTCGGGACCCTAGTCCGGCAATCGTATTTATCTAGACTGTGAGCCCACTGTTGGGTAGGGACCGTCTCTATATGTTGCCACCTTGTACTTCCCAAGCGCTTAGTACAGTGCTCTGCACACAGTAAGTGCTCAATAAATACGACTGATTGATTGATTGATCGAGCGCTCGCTGAACTCAACTCACTCCTTCCCCGTCCCTTGGTTGATCTCATACCATTCATTCATTCAATCAATCATATTTATTGAGCACTTACTGTGTGCAGAGCACTGTACTAAGCGCTTGGGAAGTCCAAGTTGGCAACATATAGAGACGGTCCCTACCCAACAGCGGGCTCACAGTCTACCCACAGCCCCGGATCCACCTCCTTTGCTCTTGTGCTCTCGCCGCTGACGGAAATCTAGTTATCAGGCCAGCTTCGTCCACTTCCAGTTTATCCCTGCGCGTTCTAACTCTGCCTTCTCCTCTGCCCGGCAAAATGATTTCTCCATCCCAACGCTGACTTACGTGTGGTTATTCCTGGGGGTTAATGGGATGGGGTGTGGGAGAAAATAGGGGAGGAGAGGGAGGTATGACGGGAAAGCCCCAGGAGCGTGGTCTAGTGGAAAGAGCACAGGCCAGAGTGTCAGAGGACTTGTGTTCTAATTCTCGCTCTGCTGCTTGTTCGGTCATTCATTCATTCATTCATTGTCATATTTAGTGAGCGCTTACTGTGTGCAGAGCACTGCACTAAGCGCTTGGGAAGTATAAGTCGGTAACATATAGAAACGGTCCCTACCCAACAACGGGTTCACAGTCTAGAAGGCGGAGACAGACAACAAAACAAAACACGGAGACAGGTGTCAAAATAGAACAAATAGAATTAAAGCTATATACACATCATTAACAAAATAAATAGCAAATATGTACAAGTAATAGAGTAATAAATCTGTACAAATATATCTATATATCTATATATATATACAGGTGCTGTGGGGAGGGGAAGGAGGTAGGGCCGGGAGGATGGGGAGGAGGAGAGGAAAAAGGGGGCTCAGTCTGGGAAGGCCTCCTGGAAGAGGTGAGCTCTCAGTAGGGCTTTGAAGAGAGGAAGATCTCGGTCTCAGTTTCCGTATCTGGAGAATGGGGACTCAATACCTGTTCTCTCTCCTTTTTAGGCGGTGAGCCCCTTGTGGGACACGGACTGTGTCTGACTTGATTATTTCATCTATGCCAGTGCTTAGTAGAGTGTTTGGCACCCAGGAAGCGCTTAACACATACCACAGTTATCAGGAGCCTGACTTGAAGTCTGTTGAGGCTCCCTTTATTTTTCTCTTCTAATAATAATAATAATGACGACATTTATTAAGGGCTTACTATGTGCAAAGCACTGTTCTAAGCGCTAGGGAGATTACAAGGTGATCAGGTTGTCCCACGGGGGGCTCACAGTCTTAATCCCCATTTTGCAGATGAGGTAACTGAGGCACAGAGAAGTTAAGTGACATGCCCAAAGTCACACAGCTGACAATTGGCGGAGCTGGGATTTGAACCCATGGCCTCTGACTCCAAAGCCCGGGCTCTTTCCACTGAGCCACGCTGCTTCTCCAACCCAACTATCCCCGAGTCCCGATTTCTTTCCTCAAAGAATGTGTTTGTCCCCTTAAAAATTAAATGATGCTTCCAAGATCCTCTCCGGTTTCTCTTCATGTACTGTAAAGGTCAGATCAGTGTAGAGTAGAACACGTGCATGTCATAGATCTGCCAATTTACCCTAGTTGCATGTTGACATTTACAGTTGGGATTCTGCATTGCTGTTTTCTATTTAGCTTCTGGTTGGCGCTGACCCCACGGCCATTTCCGCTGGATTTGGGCCCCGTCTGCCTTTCCTCCTTTGGTAAATGCGGTGTTCGCATTCCCATTGCATTTCATCCTATTTTTAGAGTCATTTTTCTGGTTGGTCTGGGTCATCTTGAATTTCTTTTCCTGCTTTCCAAAACGTTGGCAAAGCGTCAACCCCATTTATTATCAGCTGCAATTTGGATAAGCAAGTTTGGAGGGGGGGGTCCAGGTCATCCTTAAGGATAGTGAATATTACTGGTCCTAAAACTCATCCCTTTTGGGATTCTACTTGGTAGATTTTCCCCCTCTCCCCCCAACCACAACCCTAAACCCAGCTAACAGTAACATGACTTTACTTTGCCTGAAAATATCAAGGAACTATAGCCAAGTCCTTCCTGCTGTCAAATAGATTGCAGTCATTACTTGTCCCTCAGCTACACAACCTGCAAGGAAGGCAGTTAAGCTGGCCTGGTCCAATTTTCTCGTCACCGCCTTGGCAGATGCTTCCTGGTTATTTTCCTGCTCTCCTAGGTGCTTGCAAACTGTTTAACAATTTGTTCCGGTCTATTTGGGTTTTGGACGATCATTTAACGAGGGCCATCCATTTTCTTTTTGTAAAGGTGGGCACGAATGGCAGATGCGATACTGGCCCTTGTATAAATCTTCTGCCACGTTTGCAGGCCTCTGACCTCTAGAGAGACTTTATCTCTAAAGAGAAAGAGAAATAAAGAGAAATTCTATTTATTTATTTCTAAAGAGAAATAAAGAGACTTTATTTTCTTCGGTTTTAGTTAGCGCTCTTCTAAACAGCTTTCCTATTTTAGGTGTTTCAAATTACTGTCTTTCATTTTTCATATCTCAAAGCGGAGCTCAGTCAGCCCCTGTATCTGTCTACAGATACAGAAAAGTTCATCTTTGGTGAAGGGGAACAAGTTTGTGTAACTTGGAAAGCTTCTAAACTCTTCTCTGTGATAATAACTGTAGTATTTGTTAAGCACGTGCTACGTTCCAGGTACTGTACTAAGCTCTGGGTTGGATATGAACAAATCGGGTCGAACACTGTCTCCGTCCCATTCAGGGCTCACGGTCTTAATTCCCATTTTACAAATGAGGTAACCGTGGCCCAGTGAAGTGACTTACGTAAGGTCATACAGCAGACAAGTGGCGGAGTCAGGATTAGAACCCATGTCCTTCTGACTCTCAGGTCTGTGCTCTATCCATTAGGCTACCGTGCTTCTACTGTAGGTTGGCTAACGAAATTAAATTTGGGGGTTTTATCTGGTTCAGAGGGTGGTAAGCCGGAAACCAAGCATTCTAGGAGACCCAACCAACTGAATTCAATCCAATTTCAATAGGTCACAGATCTTTCTACTTTGCCTTGAAAGTCTCACGCTCAGGGGAATCTGGCTTTGGTAAATTCAGACCCATCTTGGAACTGCCTAACAAGAGTAAAAAGCAAATAAAAATTCTTTGTAGGCATGTGACAGACTAACCCTGAACTTGGATGCACTTTGAAGTTCCTTGGCACCTGATTTAACACTGAGACCTGAGGATGTGCTTTTTCTAGGAAGCTTTGGGTGACTGCTTTTGTGGAGATTTCTGAGATTCCCATTTGAGCCTCTTGGTAATTTGGAGGGCGGCATGAAGCTGGAGGCTTCTAACGTTTACAGTCCAGTTTAAATTTTCTGGCTAAAAGTAATGTCCGGCCGTCCCCAAGTGTGAAAAATTGTAAGCTCCTCTACAAGATTGTAAACTCCTTAATAATTAATAATTGCAGTATTTAAGGACTCTGTGCCAAGCACCGTTCTCAACACTGGGGTAAATTCATTCATTCATTCAGTCATACTTATGGAGCGCTTACTGTGTGCAGAGCATTGTACTAAGCACTTGGGAACCCCCTTCTCCTCAACACACTATCCAACCTTGGCTTCACAGACTCTGTCCTTTCGTGGTTCTCTTATCTCTCTGTGTGTTCATTCTCCGTCTCTTTTGTGGGCTTCTCCTCCCCCTCCCATCCCCTTACCGTAGGAGTTCCTCAAAGGTCAGTTCTTGATCCCCTTCTGTTCTCTATCTACACTCACTCCCTTGGTGAACTCATTCGCTCCCACGGCTTCAACTATCATCTCTACGCTGATGACACCCAAATCTACATCTCTGCCCCTGCTCTCTCTCCCTCCCTTCAGGCTCGTGCCTTCAAGACATCTCCATCTGGATGTCTGCCCGCCATCTAAAGCTCAATACGTCCAAGACTGAACTCCTTATCTTCCCTCCCAAACCCTGCCCTCTCCCAGACTTTCCCATCACTGTTGATGGCACTACCAATCCTTCCCGTCTCACAAGCCTGCAACCTGGGTGTCATCCTCGACTCCGCTCTCTCGTTCACCCCTCACATCCAATCCATCACCAAAACCTGCCGCCCTCACCTCCGCAACATTGCCAAGATCCGCCCTTTCCTCTCCATTCAAACCACTACCCTACTGGTTCAGTCTCTCATCCTATCCCGACTGGATTACTGCATCAGCCTCCTCTCCGATCTCCCATCCTCCTGCCTTACCTCCTTCCCTTCCCCACAGCACCTGTATGTATGTATATATGTCTGTATGGATTTATTACTCCATTTATTTATTTTACTTGTACATATTTATTCTATGTATTTTATTCTGTTAATATGTTCTGTTTTGTTGTCTGTCTCCCCCCTTCTAGACTGTGAGCCCGCTGTTGGGTATGGACCGTCTCTATATGTTGCCAACTTGGACTTCCCAAGCGCTTAGTCCAGTGCTCTGCACACAGTAAGCGCTCAGTAAATATGATTGAATGAATGAATGAATGTGCAAAGCACTGTTCTAAGCACTGGGGGAGGTACAGTGGGATCAAGTTGTCCCATGTGGGGCTCACAGTCTTCATCCCCATTTTGCAGGTGAGGTAACTGAGGCTCAGAGAAGTCAAGTGACTTGCCCAAGGTCACACAGCAGACATGTGGCGGAGCCGGGATTCGAACCCATGACCTCTGACTCCAAAGCCCGGGCTCTTTCCACTGAGCCACACTGCTTCTCTAAGCAGGTTGGGCCAGATTTTTCAGCTCACGTTGGACTCCAACAACTGGCATTTTTATCTTTGTTGTGAAATCTTGTGTCATGAGGGAGGAAAAGGGAGAGAAGAAATCCAGTGTATGGAACGTTCCGTGACCGAAGAGCTATGACCCCCTCATCTCTTAGAATAAGTGTATCACAGTAATAATGATAATAATTATGGTGTTTGTTAAGCGCTTATTACGTGCCAAGCACTGGGGTAGATACAGGGTAATCAGGTTGGCCCATGTGAGGCTCACAGTCTTAATCCCCATTTTACAGATGAGGGAACTGAGACACAGAGAAGTGAAGTGACTTACCCAAGGTCACACAGCAGACAAGTGGTAGGGCCGGGATTAGAACCCCCATCCTCTGCTGCTTATGCGTCCCCATGCAGGGGAAATATGTTGTATTGGCAACAGGTCAGAAACAAGGTGCGGTTATTCGGTTGAGAAGAAAGAGAAGGGGAAAAAATAGGAAGCACTTGGCAGAAATCGGAAAGTTACATCAGTCGTGGTGCCGTTTCGCGAAGAGATTTTCTTTTAATTATGGTATTCAGTTAATAATAATAATGGTATTTGTTAAACGCTTACTATGTGCCAAGCACTGTTCTAAGCACTGGGGTAGATACAGGGTGATCATGTTGTCCCACGAGGGGCTCACAGTGTTAATCCCCATTTTGCAGATGAGATTACGGAGGCACAGAGAAGTGAAGTGGCTTGCCCAAAGTCACATAGCTGACAAGTGATAGAGGTGGGATTAGAACCCACGACCTCTGACTCCCAAGCCCAGGCTCTTTTTCCACTAAGCCACGCTGCTTCTCGGGATTTGTTAAGCGCTTACTATGTGCCAACCGCTGTTCTAAGTGCTGGGGGGGATACAAGGTGATCAGGTTGTCAATCAATCAATCAATCGTATTTATTGAGCACTTACTGTGTGCAGAGCACTGTACTAAGCGCTTGGGAAGTACAAGTTGGCAGCATATAGAGACGGTCCCTACCCAACAGTGGGCTCACAGTCAAAGTCACACAGCTGACAATTGGCGGAGCCGGGATTTGAACCCATGACCTCTGACTCCAAAGCCACTCGGTTGATCAGTTGGTAAATATTGAGCTCTCACTGTGTACCATCATCATCAATCGTATTTATTGAGCGCTTACTATGTGCAGAGCACTGTACTAAGCGTACAAGCGTAAGTGTACCAAATGTGAGCCCACTGTTGGGTAGGGACCATCTCTAGATGTTGCCACCTTGTACTTCCCAAGCGCTTAGTACAGTGCTCTGCACACAGTAGGCGCTCAATAAATACAATTGAATGAATGAATGAATTAGATTGTGTGGGTCTGTTAGGTCTTTCTGACCAAAAGTAGAGTGGAGGCGTGTGAGCGACCTGCCGTTTTAATTTGTAAAACTGAAAAGTCTAATCGTTACTTAATTATTAAGCCCAGGGGAGGCCTGGTGCATCTCTCCTAGTCCCGTTTGACTGCTCTTCCCTGCAATCCACAATCCCTGTCATTTGCAAGGTGGGATTTCAGTCCTGGGATATCGGTCCTCCTCCTAATAGGCAGGAAGACAGAACGGATATTTATATACCGACCCCTCTTGTTACGAAATTTCTAGATTATTTAAAGTTCGATCCATGCCCTTTGGCCCCAGTCTCCGCTAGCTGCCCCCCCACACCTCTCCCACCCCTTATTCGTTCAGTCAGTCGGATTTATTCATTCAATCGCATTTATTGAGCGCTTACTGCGTACAGAGCACTGTGCTAAGCGCTTGGGAAGTCCAAGTTGGCAACATACAGAGACGGTCCCCACCCAGCAACGGGCTCACAGTCTAATTGAGAGTGTCCAGTTGTCAGGGCTCAACTCTCCGAGGAATCATCATGAGTCATCCCCATTAATAAATGAGGAAGGGCTCAAGTGAAATCTGCCATCACCCGATTCTGCGGAGACACTGAGGCTGCCTGGAATTTTAATGGAGAGGGTGGGGAGCGTATTATTATTTTGCCTCAGCCAAAGTACAAGAGGGAGCGTCGTCCACCATTGCCAAGGAGAGAATCGGTTGTGATTGAAGCGCCCCAGCCCAGAAAATTCACCCATTCATTCAGTCGTATTTATCGAGCGCCTACTGTGTGCCGAGCACTGTAGTAAGCACCTGGGAGAGTACAATTCCACAATAAGCAGACACGCTTCACACTCCCACTCCATAGTTGCATCCACTCCGATGGCCTAGCTTGGGACGGGGACCGCGTCCGGCCTGATTCATTCAGTCGTATCTATCGAGCGCTTACTCTGTGCAGAGCACTGTACTAAGCGCTTGGGAAGTCCAAGTTGGCAACATAGAGAGACGGTCCCGACCCAACAGCGGGCTCACAGGCCCTGTATTTGCCCCGGAGTTTAGCACACTGCTGGGAACCTAGCAGGCGTTCAGCAGATACCACAGATATCATTTTTAGCTTGGAAATCTAAAGATCTTGAGGCGGTTACCCGCAAACCCACATCCGTCTTGTTGGAAGTCTGCACAGACAGCTTTCGCCCAAGACAGGAGGGTTGCAAATGGAAACTGCCGGCACTTGTCTGGAAAAATGTTACCCGGAGCACGGTCATCAGTTCGGAATGAGGTAGACACTTATCTGCCAATCAATCAATCAATCAATCATATTTATTGAGCACTTACTGTGTGCAGAGCACTGTACTAAGCACTTGGGAGTACAAGCTGCCAGCATTATAGAGACAGTCCCTACCCAACAGTGGGCTCACAGTCTAGAAGGGGGAGACAGAGAACAAAACCAAACATACTCACAAAATAAAATAAATAGAATAGATAGGTACAAGTAAAATAAGTAAATGAATAAATGGAGTAATAAATATGTACAAAAATATATACAGGTGCTGTGGGGAAGGGAAGGAGGTAGGATGGGGGGGATGACCTTTGCGGCTCTGTAAACCCGCGATTCCGGGCATTAGTAGAGAAGCAGCGCGGCTCAGTGGAAAGAGCCCGGGCTTGGGTGTCGGAGGTCGTGGGTTCTGATCCCGACTCCGCCACTTGTCAGCTGTGTGACTTTGGGCAAGTCACTTCACTTCTCTGAGCCTCAGTGACCTCATCTGGAAAATGGGGATCAAGACTTGTGAGCCCCAAGTGGGACAACCTGATCACCTTGTGTCTATCCAGATATGTATCTTCTCGACTGCGAGCCCGCTGTTGGGTAGGGACCGTCTCTATGTGTTGCCAACTTGGACTTCCCAAGCGCTTAGTACAGTGCTCTGCACACAGTAAGCGCTCAATAAATACGATTGAATGAATGAATATCCTAGTGCTTGGCAGACGGTAAGAGCTTAATAAATACCATTATTATTAGATGCAGCATGGCTCAGTAAAAGAGCACGGGCTTGGGAGCCACAGGTCGTGAGTTCTAATCCCGGCTCCTCCGCTTGTCTGCTGTGTGACCTTGGGCAAGTCACTTCACTTCTCTGGGCCTCCGTTCCCTCATCTGGAAAATGGGGATTAGGACTGTGAGCCCCACGTGGGACAACCTGATCACCTTGTATCTCCCCCAGCGCTTAGAACAGTGCTTGGCACATAGTAAGCGCTTAACAAATACCATCATCGTCATCATTAATATTAAAATTGTGAAGCCTCTTTAGTTATTCTTTGCCACTTGAAAAATAGCATTTTATAACAGTTTTGTGTTTGTGGCACCCCTCTTATGTTGATCAGAGCCATCAGCAGAAGCTGGGGCTTTAATTTCTGATTGGATATTTGCTGTCAGAAGCTGGTTTTTTTATGGCATTTGTTGAGCATTTACTATGTGCCAGGCACTGTACTAAGTGCTGGGATAGATAAAAGGTAATTGGGTTGGACACAATCCCACACAGGGCTCATAATCTTAATCCCCATTTTACAGAGGTGGTAACTGAGGCCCAGAGAAGTGAGGTGACTTGTCGAAGGTCAACAGCAGAAAACCGCGGAGCGGGGATTAGAATCCAGATCCTTCCTGCTCCCAGGCACTTGCTCTATCCATTGGGCCACACTGCTTCTTGTCTGGTTTAGTTGCAAAATGGCTGCAAAGCATCAGCTTGGCGGGCTCTGAATTCGTTAACCAGACCTAGAAAAGATTTATAAGAGGAATATATTTGGATGAAAGAATAATGTCTTCTGAAAGCAGTGTGAGATTAGCTAAAGCTGACAAATTGTTTTCCCAGAATTGTTCTTTAGACCGTAAGCTCCTTGTAGGTAAGAACGTATCTACCAACTCTTGTGTTGTACAGTGCTCTCTTCTATTTTTGCCGGGGCGGAGTGGGGAAGGTTTTGTCCTGGCACATTACAGCCGACCTCATCAATCATCAATCGTATTTATTGAGCGCTTACTGTGTGCAGAGCACTGTACTAAGCGCTTGATAATAATGATAGCATTTACTAAGCGCTTACCATGTGCAAAGCACTGTTCTAAGCACTGGGGAGGTTAACAAGGTGATCAGGTTGTCCCACGGGGGGCTCACAGTCTTCATCCCCGTTTTCCAGGTGAGGTAACGGAGGCCCAGAGAAGTGAAGTGACTTGCCCAAAGTCACACAGCTGATAAGTGGTGGAGCCGGATTGGAACCCATGACCTCTGACTCCAAAGCCTGGGCTCTTTCCACTGAGCCACGCTGCTTCTGACCTCGGGCGGAAGGGGGAATATTTTAGGAGACATTTGGTTTTACCACAAACATCTCAGTGTTGTTTTGCTCCTTGTCACCCCCCCTAAGCCCGCCAACAACTGTGTCATGGTTGTTGTGTGTTTTTGTGTGTTTTCCATTGGCCCCAGGCACTGGACTTGGATCACCAACATATTCCACTGCGACCCCTGACTTCAGATGATTCACTTTGTGTATTTGTCTATGCATCTGTTACTTTTCCAGGGTGGGCCGGAGTCCTGACTCCACCACTTCCCTGCTGGTTGATTCGGGCAAGTCCCTCGACTTCTCTGTGCGTCAGTTTCCTCATCTGTGAAATGGGGCTCACACGCCTGTTCTCCCTTGGGCTATGGAACAGAGGCTATCTGATCGGATTGGATCGCATCTATCCTTTTTTGGGCAAATCACTTCTCTGTGCCTCAGTTCCCTCATCTGTAAAATGGGGATTAAGACTGTGAGCCCCCCATGAGACACCCTGATCCCCCAGCGCTTAGAACAGTGCTTTGCACATAGTAAGCGCTTAAAAATACCATTATTATTATTATTATTATTAGTGTCCCTGATCACCTTGTATCCCCCCAGCGCTTAAAAATACCATTATTATTATTATTATTCATCAATCGTATTTATTGAACACTTACTATGTGCAGAGCACTATTATTATTATTATTATTATCATCCTGGGGCTCAGTTCAGTGCTTGGCACATAAGTGACCGTCTCTATATGTTGCCAACTTGTACTTCCCAAGCGCTTAGTACAGCGCTCTGCACACAGTGAGCGCTCAATAAATGCGATCGAATGAATGACTGAATGAACCAATACAACAGTTATTTGCTGTTGCCATTCAACTAGTAAATCCAGTCTAGACTAACTCCCTTCGCACCTGTCGCTTCATCGCTTGTACGTCGGCAGCCTGATTTGCACAGTAAGCACTCAATAAATTTGATTGATTGATGGATTGATTTTATTTTCCCCCCAGCCGAAATGCCAGTGGCAATGGCCGTTTTCACCGCGAGCAACATAAAATTGCTGGGAAATCGTTTCATTTATTCCTCTCGTGCCCGTCTCTTCCCCGGAGCCCCAGATGTCGAAGGGTACAGTTAGTACTTGTACTTCCCAAGCGCTTAGTACAGTGCTCTGCACACAGTAAGCGCTCAATAAATACTATTGATTGATTGATAGTACTCAAGGAGGAATGAACTAGAGAAGCTGGGATTGGAACAGAATTCAGTGCCCTACAGTAACTCGTCTGGTTGATCGAGATTCCTGTTGTGGGGGAGTGTGGATGTAATGAGTGAAGAGTGTGGATCCTCCTTCCCTTCCCCACAGCACCTGTATATATGTATATATGTTTGTACATATTTATTACTCTATTTATTTATTTTATTTGTACATATCTATTCTACTTATTTTGTTAGTATGTTTGGTTTTGTTCTCTGTCTCCCCCTTTTAGACTGTGAGCCCACTGTTGGGTAGGGACTGTCTCTAGATGTTGCCAATCTGTACTTCCCAAGCGCTTAGTACAGTGCTCTGCACATAGTAAGCGCTCAGTAAATACGATTGATGATGATGATGGATGTAATGAGCGATTGAAACTTCCTTCATACTCTTTGGGCTGCCGAAACAGGCTCCTTCTCGAAGCTGGGGTTTGCACAACCCGCGCCTGAGACGGAAAAGTAGGATCAGCTGCTAATTCTTTGAGGCGTATTCCTAGATTTCCCTCTTCTCCACAGTCAGGATGACCCAATCTTAATCTCCGCGGCTTTTCTGCTTTCGAATACACGGAACTGCGTATCTGATGTTGGTGTCAACTGATGCCCAGCGGGACTTAGAGAACCTTGGGGGTTAATTTGAAACGGGCAGGGGAAAGGCGATGAGTAGAGGATTTTAATGGAGAAGAGGGGGAGGTGGAGTCATAATAATAATGACTTTGGTATTTGTTAAGCGCTTACGATGTGCAAGGCACTGTTCTAAGTGCTGGGGAGGATGCAAGGTGATCAGGTTGTCCCCTGTGGGGCTCACAGTCAAAATCCCCATTTTACAGATGAGGAAACTGAAGCACAGAGAAGTGAAGTGACTGCCCAAAGTCACACAGCTGGCAAGCGGTGAAGGCGGGATTTGAACCCATGACCTCTGACTCCCAAGCCCGGGCTCTTTCCACTGAGCCACGCTGCTTCTCAGTCTTAGTCATATCCTAAGAAAAGTGTTGTTTTTCCTCTTCCCGTCGTCTTTCCCAGGCAGGGGTGTGGCTCAGTTTTAGTGGATACATGGGAAGAATTACCTGTATATATGTATATATGTTTCTATGTATTTATTACTCTATTTATTCATTTATTCATTCATTCATTCAATTGTATTTATTGAGCGCTTACTGTGTGCAGAGCACTGGACTAAGTGCTTGGGAAGTCCAAGTTGGCAACATATAGAGACGGTCCCTGCCCAACAGTGGGCTCACTGTCTAGAAGGGGGAGATAGAGAACAAAACAAAACATATTAACAAAATAAAATATGAAAAAATAAAATAAATATATAGTGTAATAAATACATACAAACATATATACATATGTACAGGTGCTGCAGGGAGGGGAAGGAAGTAAGGCGGAGGGGATGGAGAGAGGGAGGAGGAGAGGAAGGACAAGTAAAATTTATTTTACTTGTACATATTTATTCTATTTATTTTATTTTGTTAATATGTTTTGTTTTGTCGTCTGTCTCCCCCTTCTAGACTGTGAGCCCGCCGTTGGGTAGGGACCGTCTCTATATGTTGCCAACCTGGACTTCCCAAGCGCTTAGGTACAGTGCTCTGCACACAGTAAGCGCTCAATAAATACGATTGAATAAATGAAATGCGAGT